>NC_138295.1:28032500-29292500 GCF_965601325.2 Salmo salar
CGGCTGACTACCTACTTTCATTACCTTGGGCTCTCTCAGGCCACTCGATCCCCACTGCTGCTTCCCTTCCCCAGACAGCTGGACTCTGGGTTATGGGAGCCTGGTGGGGCAGCCATTAATTAGAAGTAGAGGGTAACCCTCTAAAAGAAACAGATATATATCTCGGAGAAAAAAACCAGAGCCATAACATTTTGTTTTTAATTGCCCAGATTAAAATGTTCTTTGGTGCTTGTCACCCCTTTCCTGGCTAGGATTATTTACGAAATTTTCCGCTGCTGAATATCACATTAGACCTTTTGAAAAGCTTTGCCCAGATTCACTTTCATATCTCCAAGCTTATTAAAGGGTTGCTCATTAAAAAAAAAACGTATGTTTTTATGTACCGCCCAAATGTTCAGTCTCCGGCTGCTGTAGGTGGCTGCAATCTGTTTTCAAGGGCATGACGTAGGCAAATTAAATCAGTGTGGTCTTTCGTGAGAAGTTACAAGTAGAGCTTTTCATTTATAAACTAAGATTACAAGTAATAGACTGTGGGAGGAACATGTGTGAAGCTGAGGCTCTCTGTGGAGTGTGAATGTGGGTATTGTCCAAGCTGCAACCGGAGATATAAGCCAACCAATTAGTTACCAGCCCAGAGTTGGGCACTTTCTGTGTTAAAAGAATCTCAAAAGTTCGCCCCACCTCTCTTATACGTTAACTTCACACTTTATCAAGACCTCCACTGTGGAACTATTTCAAGGTGGTCATTGCGAATTTAGTGTTCTGTTTTGGGGTCTAAAGAGCTGCTATGTGCAAAGTGGGACTATGATTGCCATTCTGTCTTCAGTCTCCAACTCTATCAAACAACCTGGATCTCTAATCAGCCTTAAATAGCAGTATATGGATCTTGAGTCAAGCTGTGTACCAATATGGCCTGCCCAGATAAAACTGTAATTTACTCCAAACATCCAGCTGTCCGTTTCAACAGATGTGACTACAAAGGGGCCCGGAGCAGCCTCCGCCATAAGACCTCACAGCTGTGGAGAGAACTTTAAAAAAGATTTGGCTTGTCTGTCAACGGGCTGGTGTTGAGCCAGACAGAGGGTTAGGCTTGTCTCCCAGTGTTTGTAAGACACGTCTCGAACCTCCCATTCTCCTCCTAACCTATTACGTCTACTGTGAAACAAGAATTATCTTTGATATCTACTCATTTTGACGGCTAATGCAGAAATTAAGACAAATCTGTCCCTCCAACAATGGCAGTGGTTGTTTTACTTTTCTGGATAACTAGACTGCCTTTGATTTAGCCAACAAGCTACAGATCTCAGCTTTGATAGTGTCCCACAAAAGATATGTTTAATTGTGAGGACTGGTTACAGTTCGCAGGCTGTCACTTTCACTCCCAGCAGAAGTATTTTAGAAATACTATGAAAACGTTCAACTTTTTATTAGTATCTAACAATTTAACGCTGTCAGAAAGATGAGCATAATTGTTATTCACTAGATGAGTCTTAAATACAAAAGAAGCCATTCTGTGGGATTGATCAGATAGCAGCTTGTGCTTCTCTGTGATGGTTGGCGCACAGGTGATGTCATGTCTAAGTGCAGACCCAGGGGTCAAGGGTCAGAATCCAAGGGGTCAAGCTGTTGCCTGCACACAAATATAAATCCTGTAGTGAAAGTATTAGTGAGGCGGTTGGAGCGACACCTGATCTTCTTTTTGAAGAGGCCAGACATGAGTGTCTGCACTAATTAGAGGCTTGCCCAAATTGTTGAGGGACAGGGACCATTTGTAACCGGAGCAGAGCCCTTTTGTGGCATACAGATGTAGGATCTTAATTTGAGCCAGTATGCTACAACAGCAAAATAACCCTGCTGCAACAAAAGCAAATTATTATATGGATTAGAATTAATGGATGATTTTTGTAGGGGTTATAATGGAAAATCTGTCATTTCAAAGTAGAAATTACAAACAGCAGAAGCCTTTTTAAACCTCAACTACACTACAAGTTTTACAAGTTCTTCTGCAACAGGGTGATCAAATAAAGATCCTACATCTGAACGATTCAGTCACTGGAATGGAAAGAGCCGAAGTGTAGAAAGAGTTCAATTTAGATTTGGTGTGTCTCATTTTCACACAAATGCACGTGCTCACACGCTCTCACACACACGCTGGCAGGGTGTGTGTAGAAGAAGACCTCATCACCTCGGCTAACGTTCAACAAATTGCGGTTAATGTTCAAATGACGTTTGTTTCTCTCAGGACCATGCCTTAAAACTGAGCGATTTGTTACAGAGATTTATAGATTATGCCCCTTTATTACTCAAAGTAATGCAAATCCTGCAGTGGCCCCCACTTCTAAAGCCCTGTTTGAGCCTACGTGTTTCATATGTCTTACCCAGGGGTATGTGTTCTGAGCCATAACAAAAAAAAGCTTGCCTGTATTCATGTGAATTTAATGTGAATCAATCAATATTTCAGAGCTCTTAGGCTGCCATAGTAATACCGTGCTATGCAATACTGTCACAAACATTAACATCTGCTAACCATGTGTATGTGACCAATACAATTTGATTTGATTTGATTTTGCCTGGAATACCTGGAGGGTTCAACCCAGATTCCCTCAAACAAAAACTTCTGATTGTTCAATCCAAATGCCCCCCATCTTGGATTTTGGATGCCAATTTGAGGAATCCCTAATACATAGCTACAGGCATCCCATTAAAATAAAAAGGTATTGATATTTCCTCAAACTGTGTACATCAAGTGCACGAACATGGTCCCTGTAAACTTGCCAAATATTCTATATCTGTCCACTAGAAAGATGTGAAAAAATAAAGAGCCAGGTTTACAATCTGTCCATGTTACCAACAGCTCTACAGTGTACCCTCAAGGCAACAGTTGGACTGAAGTCAAAGATAGACTCATCAAGTTGTAATAGTGATACTGCATGGCATTTTCACAAGCTTCACAGTTGGACTGCCCTGCACTAGAACTCTTCCCATGTGCTTGAAAGAGAGAGAGGGACAGAAAGAGATGGAAAGTGATCTGATAAGTTCGGAAGAGTTAAAGTGTCTCAAGAACTCTGGACACAGAAACATGAATATGCCAGCAGCCATCTCCACCCAGTTACACATGCCCGCTGTCAGGCTGGGCGGTATCTGGTTGGGCCATCCGATAGCGTCCGCGGATGTTTTGCCATGCTTCAGCAGGACGTGCTAACAGAGGGCCACTCCTGGTCCCATGCTGTGATGGACAGAGGACCCGAGGGGAAGTACATATTAGAGGTCGGCCGATTTATGATTTTTCAACACCGATACCGATTATTGGAGGATCAAAAACCCGATGCCGGTTAATTGGCCGATTTATTTTCTCCTTTTTTTTATAATGACAATTACAACAATACTGAATGAACACTTATTTTAACTTAATATAATACATCAATAAAACAAATTTAGCCTCAAATAAATAATGAAACATGTTCAATTTGGATTAAATAATGCAAAACAAAGTGTTGGAGATGAAAGTAAAAGTGCAATATGTGCCATGTAAGAAAGCTAATGTTTAAGTGCCTTGCTCAGAACATGGGAACATATGAAAGCTAGTGGTTCCTTTTAACATGAGTCTTCAACATTCCCAGGTAAGAAGTTTTAGGTTGTAGTTATTATATTATTATAGGAATTATAGGACTATTTCTCTCTATACGATTTGTATTTCATATACCTTTGACTATTCGATGTTCTTATAGGCACTTTAGTATTGCCAGTGTAACAGTATAGCTTCCGTCCCTCTCCTCGCTCCTACCTGGGCTCAAACCAGGAACACATCAACAACAGCCACCCTCGAAGCAGCGTTACCCATGCAGAGGAAGGGAAAAAACTACTCCAAGACTCAGAGCGAGTGACGTTTGAAACGCTATTAGCGTGCACCCGGCTAACTAGCTAACCATTTCACATCGGTTACACCAGCCTAATCTTGGGAGTTGATAGGCTTGAAGGGGTGAAAAAAAACATAAAGTAAAAGGTTGCCAACCAACAACGCATACAAAGTAGCAACGCATACAAACCTAGCTAACTAGCTGCCGAATAGGCATCAACTCACCATGTAGCTTATTCTTAATGTTTGTCCATAGGCAAACAGACATGTGAGGACAGACATTTTTTGGAATAAACGTGATGAGTGAAAAACGCAATGAAATAGACCACTCCCTACCTGGTATCTTATTCTGCCGCTATACAACTTTGTATGCGTTGTTTTTTGGGAACCTTGTTATTTACGAAGTTTTTGGAATAGATTCCTGTTGGAACGTTCCACAAATTATACCCACCCAGGTTGAAGTCATAAACAGCGCAATGCTTGAAGCACAGCGAAGGGCTGTTTGAATGAATGCTTACGAGCCTGCTGCTGCCTACCACCGCTCAGTCAGACTGCTCTATCAAATCATAGACTTAATTATAATATAATAAACACACAGAAATACGAGCCTTGGGTCATTAATATGGTCGAATCTGAAAACTATCATCTCGAAAACAAACGTTTTTTTCTTTCAGTGACATACGGAACCGTTCCGTATTTTATCTAACGAGTGACTAAGTCTAAATATTCCTGTTAGGCATTGATGTTTATGGTTAGGTACATTGGTGCAACGACAGTACTTTTTTCGCAAATGCGCTTGTTAAATCAACACCCGTTTGTCGAAGTAGGCTGTGATTCAATGAAAATGAACAGGCACCGCATCGATCATATGCAACGCAGGACACGTTAGATAAACTAGTAATATCATCAACCATGTGTAGTTAACTAGTGATTATGTTAAGATTGATTGTTTTTTATAAGTCTAATGCTAGCTAGCAACTTACCTTTGCTTCTTGCTGCCCTCGCGTTACAGGTAGTCAGCCTGTTAATCCTTGTGGAGTGCTATGTAAGGCAGGTGGTTAGAGCGTTGGACTGGTAACCGAAGGTTGCAAAAATGAATCCCCCCTGAACAAGGCAGTTAACCCCCGTTTCTAGGCCGTCATTGTAAATAAGAATGTGTTCTTAATCTGACTTGCCTAGTTAAATAAAGGTGTAAATATATATATATATTTTTTTAAATCGGCAAATCGGTGGCCAAAAATACCGATTACCGATTGTTATGAAAACTTGAAATCGGCCCTAATTAATCGGCCATTCCGATTAATCGGTCGACCTCTAGTACATATCCTTTGGGGTAGATGGGTGAGATTTCCCCCTCACCTGGTAGGGAGTCAAAGGTTTGAGTCATTCTGTCAATCAAATCTCAGTGATTTTTACCATTGATTTTGTCTTCGACACTAGCCATAGTGGTTTATATGTTATAAGACATAGTCAGTATATGACTGACTCAATTCACATAAGGATGCCTTTTGTAGACTAAAACCAACACAAATACACTCACCTACAAACTACAAACACACATCTACAGTATAACACACACACAAAACATTGCCATGACTCAGCCAGCTTGCAGTCCTCTGTCATCCCTTCCTCACCAGCCGTCACAGTAGCATCAGTGACCTCTCCAGGGATTTCAGGTGTCAAAGCCGTCACGCTTCATGTTTAGTCTCATACAGGAGCATATGCCCGGCAGATTGAATCGTTACAGAAGGCAGTGGTCTCATGCAGCCAAATAATTTTTTCATGGCATGAAAAAAATCCAATGCCGTGTTTCAGCGACTTTTTGTCTGACCGACTTTAAACCCAAAGGCAATAAATATCCCAAAGCAAGGCCTGGAATTTACTGCACCTGTACTAACCACCCCTAAGCTGTAATAAGCAACAGATGTGCAAGCCATTGCTTTGGCCTGAAAGCAGGAATTAAAAAAAGAATTCATTGTTGGGTATTGTTTCATCACCTGAGCAAAGCGGCTTGGACACTTTTGTTTAGGGACTCATAGCGACTTTTGATTAGCGGGTAACATGGGTAAAATAAAAACTATTTTGATTCAGTGCCCTGATGGTTCTCGTGTTGTTTTATAGGAAGGGAAAAAACTGCCACGGCCACTTAGGCTTGACGTCGGAGACCGAAGCGAGACAGTCGAGGGCGCAGGTGGCACGGTGTTGAATTGTCCGATTTTTGCTGTTCCATGTGAAAATTATATTTTGTCCGCTTAACAGGCGTGACCCTCATGTCAATGCAATCCATAGCAATTAGATACAGTTTACCTCTAACCAATGTCAACTGGAATGGAGAATTATTACTGTAACCTCTGAGAACCTTCCATTAAACTTGGAGTAGAATGCTAACAGTTTTGTGGGAGTTGAGGTGTTTTGTGGTCTGACATGAATAGTGCTGGTCTATTAGGGGAACAAAAGTTATGTCTGACGTATATTACACCACATGTCTGTTAGATAAGCTCATTGCTACAGGGTTTCTGTAATGTGACACATTTATGATATAATAATGAAAACATGATAATTTTGTAATGTTACAGCAAAGTCAGAGGAAGTTTTGTTATTCCACTGTGATAGGACACATACAGCAAGCCCACAGGCTGCCTTTTCATATTGTGTGTGTGTGTGTGTATGTTTGTGTGTTTGCATATGTATGTGCATGCTCCTGAGTGTGATTGAGCATTCATGCATGAGTGTTGTGGAATATGACTGTGGGTAATTGTGGATGTGGGCGTCTCTCAATGTGCATGTTCATGTGAGCACTCACTCACTGTCATCTGTTTTGGGCATGGAAAGGTTAATGTTTAACAGCGGTAGCATAGATCAGAATGGTTTACCCAGTAACATGTGAACAAAGCACAATGGTAGCACTGTATAGGCCTATTTATTCAAACTCACATCCTCCCTTAATCGTGGTTACACTTTCCTCACAGGAGAAAAAATAAAAGTGGGTCAAGGAAAAGTCAGGTTTGAGGTAATTGACTCCGGGGACAACCCTCAGATCATTATGTGACATTGGTTAACCTGGAGAGTGAGGTCATCTGGAAGTCTGGATTTCACCCAGAAAAAGACAGACCTAGAGGACCACAGTGTTTCCCCCAGCAGCGGTGGCAAAGTTAGTGGTGGGGGAAGGGGGTGTGGCACGGTTTTAAAGACCCTCCTCTTGGCCACAGAGACAATGTTGCCGTTTTAAAGCAAATTTTCTGCAATTTTACACGATGGGACAGAGAACATTTTACAGTTTCAAAGAAAATATCCTGCAATTATACACATTTTCCCATGACTTATGCCTTGTTCTTATGCTATCTGAGTGACTCAATCATTATAACAAAATCAATGGGGACCCCATGCCATGCCATTTTTGGAATTTCAGATTCTTCCTCTGTCTAGTTCTTATTTCGGTGATTATTCTCAAAGATGATTTAGTGGTTTTTAAGTTTACACTGAAAACACGTGACCATCTAGCTCCAGTGCGACGTTGCTAAATGCATATAGGGAAAACGCTGGACCATGGGGCTAAACAAGGGTCAGTTAATGGAAAAGTTGAAAGGGCGACGTCTGAAAGCTGTATTATTTCTGAGAAAGTAATGAAAATGGAGGTTGAATGTAGGTATGTAAAAGAAAGATGGTTTGTAATCTCATACTGTACTGTAATCAAAGAAAGGGTTTGTGCAAGTGGAATCTGGCAATAAACTACAGAAGATCAACAAAATAGCTCTAGTTCATATTTTAACGCAAAGACCCATGACAGAAGAGATATGTGTACATATATCTTCTTCCCCATGTATTATAGTAAAGACACACTGAAACTGTACCATCAGTGGGTTATCGCCAAATGCATCCCATGACATTTTCACATGCAAATAGAATTTGATTTGTATGGTATATCAGACTGTGGTTTTTAAAGGTTCAACATGCAACATAATATCCTTTTTGGTTTTGTGGGTAGAGTACCATATCACTTTTTCTCCCCACGTGTCTAAAAACCTTTTCATCAAGGCCTAACCTCTATTTTCTATATCCATTTCCCCCCCTTTCTCAACGACATTGAGGCCAGATTTTCCTTTGACATTTCTACCCTTAATTACAGTCTTATTAAACAGGCATTCCATTCAGCGTTTAACAGATTTTTTCCCAGAGGAATTATGTTTGGGAATGGTTCCCAAATGCACATGTCTATTTATAATTGTACCAAGTATGTTTTTCATGGGGTTGGTTGTTCGCTCAACCTACATTAAAACCATGTGTATCCTACGATGCTTACTGTGCCACATGTCCACATCTACTGTATATCTGAGGTTGTGTGTTAAAGGACACATATTTTCCCATTAATCATTATGTACTTTATGAGCCTCTGTGTTCCCCACACTGTAATATAATAGGAAGGTAATTAAAGACATGCCATTGTGATGGAAGGCCTAGGCTTAATAGCATTAAAGGGCCTATCCACTTGTTGCTTCTATAGCCTTTAGAGGCCCTGCCAGCCAATGAATAGCAAGCGAGCAGTCAATCAATTGGGCCCGGTGCTGCTGTTACTTGCACCGCCAGATGAAAAGAGCTATCAAACTTTTTTATGGACATCAAAGACATCAAAGAAAAGTTGGCTGAAGCAACAAGTATGATCTGTTTATCTCTGACTGAGAACATAGTGTTTTGTCTTCTGGAAGAGGTGTATATGAGGTGTACAGCCATGAAATACTGCCTGAAGGGTAATAGACCATTTTGTGTGGGATGATGTTGCACAAAATGCAATTTTTCTATCTCCGGGGGAGTGCAAGAATCATCTTGCCGCAACAGCTCGTTTTCCCAAACAAGGTGGCTTTTCTTTTTGCTCGCTGTGGTTGGTGTTGGAAGCAAAGATTTTTCGAAGCAGTTTGATTGAGAAATATTTTGACGTGCTACCGTGTTATTATTTGTGTCGCTCTCTCCTAGCTGGCCTGCCAACAAACCTAAATAAAAACATCAAAGTCTTTTGGACAGAGCCTGATGTAAGTGTTATCTCACCAAGCGGTGTCATCACCATTATAGATCTCATATTTGTGATCGACAGTGCAGTATTTTGTGCCAGAGGAACGGACTATGGCTGTCATCTACACAGATATTGTTGTAAACCTGTATTAAAGTGGATCAAAGCGAGTTGGATCTTGGATCAGACTCTTACACACAGTGTCTCTCTGTCGACCACTCCCTCGGTCAGCAATGTTGTCTTTGGACTCTCCGAACACGATTTTGGGGTTGACATTGAATCATTCTTTGAGATTGTCCAGAGCCAGCGCAGTCGGCACTCGTGGCAAACTTTGCATGGCCTGTGTTTTTGTTTCTATCAAAAGCAAATGAGCAGGACATGAATCATGCTTGCCAGATATGAGGCACTCTCCTCTCTTAAAAATATACTGCAAAATAAAAGAGTAATTCAACTCAATGTGCCCTAAAGTGCAAATGCCTCCACATGCAGTGCCACAAAATGGTTACACATCCATTTAATTCACTAAGAAACTTCCAATGGCACGTTCCTTCAGCAAGACTATTAACGCCCTGCTATTTCCCCTGTAAGAGGTATCTGTGGGGTCTCACTGACACCAGCAGAAACAGCTGTGTTACAGATGCAGAATGTATAATTCCTTGTCAAATCATACTAGGATAGCAAGATGTATGATTTGTGACTCTTGGATATGTTCACATCATGGTGCTGTCTCCCTCTGGCTTTACCTGACTCTTGATTAGAAAATTGAAATTCTATCCTGCACAATTGAAATCCGATTATTCATCAGGAAAAGCTTCCCTTCCTCTTATTTCCCAAGGCTGTCTGTTTATAAATCTATTTGTGACATCATAACACTGTTTCCTAGGAGATTGGTTCAGCTCGCTATTGTTGTCTTGATGGGGGCTCAGGTGGGACGCAGTCAGTATATTATGGACCGGTGGGGCAGCAGACAGAGAGACGGTTTATTGGCAGTGTATTCTCCTGGAGGTGACAGGCCCTGATGGAGAGGGGGAGCGTAGAGGGGCGGCAGGAGGGGTATGATTTAAGACCCCTTGGCCGCAGGTCCCGGGGGCAACCGGCGTAGGGAGCTTGTTAAAAACCCACAGCGCCGCCTTCCATTTTAATGGCCCCCGTGTCCAACAAACTTCCTTCCAGGAGTTTATGGAGACGAGATGCGGCATCACAGCTGACAGTGGTAAGAGATTTGCGGAAATTATAGTGTCTGTGTTAGAAAGGTGCTTTGAGGTTGTTGTTGTTGTTTTCTGCTCTGGTTGTAAAAATTCACTCAAATACTCTGCCCCTACAGGGAAGGACACAGGTGCTGCTTGTAACAACACTTCATCTTTTGTCAAACGGGAGAGTGTTCAGGCACAATTCTACTTGACTAAATAAATAGTCTAATAGATATATGTTGATATTCTCTGTTTAGCCAGGGGCAGTGGACGAATGCTTTACTATATCGCATGGCAAACTAGAACAAACATTGTCCCACTCAAATATAGTATGAAGGCCCTTATCATGTCACCCTGCTTCAGTGTTTGTAATTAATGTTGTAGCAGTTTGTCTACTAACAAAAGTAGATAAAAGAATACAATTTACTGTGATTTCCCTTGTCAGATTGAGACTATAGTGAGTATTACTGTACATTGCAAACAGGCCTTACATGTTCAATGTTTTTTCCCTTCTTACCTACTTGGGCCCCTACTGGCCCAAACCAACTTGTTGTGAGTAAAAACTTAGTGTGTGTTGATTCCTTCAAGGATAATTTCATTATCCACAGCAACTCTCTGAAACAGTCGACTGTATTAGCAGAACATAAAACCATGGTCTCCGCATTTCAATAAAGAGGTCTCATAACCATTCATTAAGTTATACTTTTATTACTCCCATGTATTACTTTTTAAATATTATCCGGCTCTGACGATCAATATTCCATAAAAAAGCTATTTAGCTGGTAGCCTCTGTGTAATAAATTATTATTTATCTGTTCGGTGTTCGCATATTTAGACTGGCGGAACAGTCAGTGCATTCTTCCTTTTTCCTCAGAGATATTAATTTTCTTCATTTTCTCATGTCTTTTTTCTGTGGTAATATTTTATTATATTGGAGATTTTTTCTGTGGTAATGTATTGTATTGCAGTTTTTTGTGTGGTAATGTTGTACTGTATTGGAGTTTTTTTGTGTGGTAATGTTGTATTATATTAGAGGTTTTGACTCTTCCACCCCATTGCACTTCCCATTTACACGTGAATACAAGGTTTATTATTTTGAGTATGGTATTTTACTATTCCAATAAATGGACATCCAAAAACAGTTATTGTATATATATCTTTTATCTTAGCCTTCTGTATCAGTAGGTTTCTACCATGTTGTCCTGAAATGGCCAACATCTTAAATAAAACCGCAATTACAACCCCAGCAGGGATGATGTTGACCATTACTGTTCATCTTTAAACACTCATCTTCTCTGAAACAACTCTTCTACCAATGTAAATATAACATAAAAGTAACATTCTCATTTCCCAAGGTGTCCAAGATTCCCAGCATGAGAAGATAATCACAGTCGTAGGAGAGGGAATGATCCATAGTCCAGACTTCCCATTTACCTACCCCAGGAGTACCGTGCTGGTCTGGAGACTAATGGCCTCCAGTGACAACATGAGAATCCATTTGTCCTTCGACGAGAGGTTCGGCCTGGAAGACCCAGAGGACGGAATATGCAAGTAAGATCATAAGCATAAAGGCATATAACATATGCTTATGACATACAACTGTCAGATTTAGAGTAAAATAAAAATGCAACATACTGAATAGTCAATATAGCCAAGTCAGCATGTTGTGTTTCACCTTGAGATATACCTGATGGGTGTACCGTGCCATTTAATAACTAAATGAAATACATGATGTACCATGACAATACGGTGCAGTATACTGCAACTATGCAGTGTGTAAGCCTACATGTCCATCTACAGTGGTAGTAGTTAATCTAGTTTTATTCTATGCTTTAGCCAGCTTTTCATCAGGACTTCCCGAGTTCAAATAGCATGCGGAGGCTGTGCGCCGGGGAGCATGACACATATCATGGCTGTGTTGTGGTACATTTTTCAAGATTTAGAGTCAGAGGGCCCATTTGTGAAATTGCCTTTTGCCCAGTGTGGCAGCTGATGAAAATTGAAAAAGTACAGCCCAGAGTGAGTTGTTTTGCCGAGGCCATACGGCGTGGGTGCATATTTCGTCAGCAGCAAGTTCCCCTACATATGGGCTGTGTGATTGGACAAATGACGGAGAGGTCTTTCCCCTCAGGAGCTAAAGTCTGTGAAGGGTCTTAGACCTCCCCTTATTTGATCTAATCCCCCCTTTCAATTACTAGCTACCTTTGTCTCTATTGCCGTTCATTAGGAACAGCAGTGCTGAGCCAGTCTGTGATCGATTTCCTTCATGCATTATACTCAGCATCCGGGTGTCAATACATCCATCCATCCAGTCTGACTGCCTGGTTGGTATGGAGAGATCCTGTAGAAAGCATAGGGGGAGAGAACAGAGAGTGGCTAGCTATTGTTGGAGAGCCCCCTGATGGTAGTTATGATGTATGACATGACCGTGCCACAGACAGCCAGATCCCCAGAGATGTCATCATAGGCTGATCCTATAGCTGATTCTGGGGTCAGAAGAACCAAAAGGGGGCATTTACACCTTATAGTAAAGGTTGTCTCATCGTGTCCAGAGGGTTCAGTGCTGGTAATTTGACCCCACGTTCAGCCATTTTGGGTGGGTGGATCTCTTTTGATGAATGGGGTCACTGTGCTGTCTGAAGCCCAAGAGGAGGAGTCCCACGGTGGGGAAGAGTGAGGATTGACAGCCTTTGTGCTGGCCCTACCTCCATACAAGACTGCACTAGTTGCAGTCCCAGAGGATGGGAGCAGACGATAACAACATCCTCTTGCACGGTCATACAAGTATTGCCACCTCTCCGTTTTTACCTCCCTCTTCTTTCATTTGCCAACAGAGAACACATTTTATTTGATCAGGTCCCAAGACACAGTTGGCAGAGATAGCAAACAGATGAATAGGTGCACACACAAGCAGAAGCAGACACATCTTCACAAGTCTTTCTCTCCTTTACACACTCACACTCTCTCTTTTACACACACACTCTCTCTCTCTCTCTCTCTCTCGCTCTGTCTGTATCCTCCTCCCCTATTTGCTTCTCTCTTACACATGCACATGCTAAAAATGAAAAGCCGAAAAAGAAAACTGTTGCCGGCCAAAATGACAACAACAAAAAAAGGTTAATTTGCATAATTTTGTGGAATTAAATTGGCCTGTGTGTATTTTCCTTAGTCATCATGTATCTTATTTATCAAACACAACTATCACACGCTCCTGCAGCTCCTCAGCTGGTTGCTGCTGGAGTAAAACATGCACTTTTATAAGCCCATTCATTGCGTAACATTTCTAAATGCAATCGCATGTTAAAACAGTTTTGGTGCACGAGTAAAAAGAGCTACTATTTTTATTCATAAATTGGCAATTGAAGCACGCCTCCCGTTCACCATTCAAGTGCAGACAACAGGCTATCAGCGCGTCACCCACCATTTTACAATGTGAGCTGGAGGCAGTATTCATTTGTCTTTAAACTGTGTATGCTTGAACAAGCATTATAACTCCGCCTGAAAAAATGCCCACCTTTTATGGTGACAATATCGCCCTTATTTGCTGTATTTTCATGTCTGTCACATATGGAACCGCTCTCATCAGGTGCGCTGTTTAGAATGGTGTTTTCCTACATTTTGGAAAATTATTGAAAATGACATTTTATTGGCTGCTTCATTACAGGAGTTCCATGTTCTGTTAAGAACGTACCCAATACATATGGGTCCACTAAACTTCTCAAATGGCCAGTAAATTGAAATCTTCCCGGTCACATTTTCCTAACTGTCACACACACACTCTTGTCAGCTCTACCCCCTTCCACCACATTGTGTACATCCCCGTTTATCTTGTAGTCGGTGCACCCCCATAGGTATCCAATCCAAGCTGAAATGTAAAGGGAAAACATTCACACACACACACACACACACACACACACACACACACACACACACACACCACACACACACACACACACACAGCATTATCTTGTTAATTGTGCTCTACCCAACGCCTCACAGCACATTAACTAGTAAATAAATAAGAGAATACAAATCCTCAAATCCTTGGTTCTCTAATTAGCAGCAGTAGCCGGGGATAAAACAAATTAAAGAGTGGGGGGGGGGGGGGGGGAAACTCCAGAGAGACAGAAAGAGAGAGCCCCTGCAGTGAACAAGAAGAGAAGAATCTTCAGTAGTTCAGATGCTCATCTACTATTCTGCTTGTCTGAGGGGGGATGAAAAACATTCTTCCCAAATCCAGTGGAGAAAAGTCATATTGCCAACCTGTCAGTTGGCATAGCAGCACAGAGACACACGGCTACAGTGGCTTTAATCATTCTCCAGAACTTTTACTGTATTTCTATAAATAATGTGTTGGAGTGTGGCATTACACATGAAACTATGTAATAAGCAGGTTGCACTGCATTATAGATTAGCCATCTGCCACCGTGGGGCTGTCAGCCTGCTTAACAGTCCTCCAAACCGTATCAGGAAAGAAGGGCTGAATATTGAAAGCTAGTGATGTGTACTGTGTACTGTTATAACATGTAGTCAAAAACCCACATCATAGGTTGTGAATATCCAGCTATACTGTATGTCTCGAACACAAATTAATGGAAAAGATAGTGCCTTCAAAAAGTATTCATATCCCTTGACTTATTCCACATTTTGTTGTTACAGCCTGAATTCAAAATGTATTACTTTTTTTTTAAATTTCACCCATCTAAACATAATACCCATAATGACAAAGTGAAAACATGATTATAGAACATTTATTGAAAATAAAATACATTTCCGTAAGTATTCACACCCCTTTGCTATGACACTCCAACTTGAGCTCAGGTGCATCCAATTTCCTTTGATCATCCTTGAGATGTCACTACAATTTGATTGGAGTCCACCTGTGGCCAATTCAATTGTTTGGTCATGATTTAGAAAGAAACACAAATGTCTATATAAGGTCCCACAGTTGACAGTCCATGTCAGAGCAGAAATTTGACCATGAAGTCATAGATCTCTGAGTTAGAATTGTGATGAGGCATATATTTGGGTGTTGAAAGGTTCCAAGAGAACAGTGGTCTCCATCATTGGGAAATTGAAAAAATATGGAACTACCCAGACTAGAGCTGACCGTCTGACCAAACTGAGCAACTGGGCAAGATGGACAGGTCAGGGAGGTGACCAAGAACCCAATGACCACTCTGACAAAACTACAGGGTTCCTTGGCTGAGATGGGAGAACCTGCCAGAAGGACAACAGTCTCTACAGCGATTCACCAATCTGGGCTTTATGGGAGGGTGGCCAGACAGAAGCCATTACTGAGAAAAAAGCACATAACAGCATGCCTGGAGTTTGCAAAAAGGCACATGAAAGACAAAGATCATAAGACAAAAGATTAAATATGACATCAAACATGTAACTCTGGCCTGAATGCAAAGCTCTATGTCTGGAGAAAACCAGGCACAGCTTATCACCTGTTTAAAACCTGTCTTGGGGAGATGGGACGCTCAGAGCGCCAAATTCAAAACAACAAAATATCATAATTCAAAGTTCTCAAACATACGACTATTTTACACCATTTTAAAAGGTACACTTCTCCTTAATGTAACCACATTGTCCGATTTCAAAAAGGCTTTACGGCGAAAGCATAAAGTTAGATTATGTTAGGACAGGTACAACACAAGTAAAACCACACAGCCATTTTCCAAGCAGGAGACGGGTCACAAATACCAGAAATTCAGCTAAAATTAAGCACTAACCATTGACGATCTTCATCAGATGACACTCCTAGGACTCAATGTTAGACAATACATGTGTTTTGTTCGATAAAGTTCATATTTATATCCAAAAACAGCATTTTACATTGGCACATGATGTTCAGAAAATATTTTGCCTCCAATACTGCCGGTGAATCAGCACAACAATTTACAAAAATACTCATCATAAACGTTTATAAAATATTAAACTGTTATTCAAAGAATTTTAGATAACCATCTCCTTTATGCAACCGCTGTGACAGATTTCAAAAAAGCTTCACGGGGAAGTATGGCGCTCAGAAACATACACTAGGCAATACAGATACCCGCCATTTTGGAGTCATCTAAAATCATAAATAGCATTATAAATATTCACTTACCTTTGATGATCTTCATCAGAAGGCACTTCCAGGAATCCCAGGTCCACAATAAATGTTGTTTTGTTCGATAAAGTCCATCATTTCCATAATTTATGTCCAAATACCTCCTTGTTGTTTGCGCGTTCAGTAAGCTACTCCAAATGTAGGAAGCGCGGCCAAAATGTCATGATGAAAAGTCAAAAAAAGTTATATTTACGTTCGTTGAAACATGTCAAACGTTGTATAACATCAATCTTTAGGGCCTTTTTCACTTAAAACTTCAATAATATTCCAACCGGACGATTCCAATGTCTTGAAAAATGTTATGGAACACAGCTACCCCTCACGTGAATGCTCGCCAATGAACTCATGACATTTTCTGAGTCAGTAACTTCCAGGTCCTCTTGTTCGCTCTGTGTTCACCGCAAAAGCCTGAAACTAGGTTCTAAAGACTGTTGACATCTAGTGGACATCTAAATGAACCCTAAGTCACTGTGTGTTGGCTAGGCAATGACTTGAAAAGACTACAAGCTCCAGATTTCCCACTTCCTGGTTAGATTTTTCTCAGGTTTTTGCCTGCCATATGAGTTCTGTTATACTCACAGACATCATTCAAACAGTTTTAGAAACTTCAGTGTTTTCTATCCACATCTACTAATAATATGCATATTCTAGTTCCTGGGCCCGAGTAGTAGGCCATTTAATTTGGGTACGTTTTTCATCCGGCCGTGAAAATACTGCCCCCTACCCTAGAGAAGTTAACACCATCCCTACCGTGAAGCATGGTGGTGACAGCATAATGCTATAGTGATGCTTTTCAGCTGCAGGGACTGGGAGACTGGTAAGGATAGAGGGAACAATGAATGGAGCCAAATACAGGCAAATCCTCGTTAGCCTTTTAAAATTATAAACTTGGATTAGCTAACACAACGTGCCATTGGAACACAGGAGTGATGATTGCTGATAATGGGTCTCTGTACGCCTATGTAGATATTCTATAAAACATCTGCCGTTTCCAGCTACAATAGTCATTTGCAACATTAACAATGTCGACACTGTATTTCTAATCAATTTGATGTTATTTTAATGGACGAACAATGTGCTCTTCTTTCAAAAACAAGGACATTTTTAAGTGACCCCAAACTTTTGAAGGTAGTGTATGTAAATGAGATATTTCTGTATGAGTTCAGGCTGTAACACAACAAAATGTGGAATAAATCAAGGGGTATGAATACTTACTGAAGGCACTGTAGGCACTGAATAAAATTCATGTTTGAATGAGATTTATAGTATATTGATAACATTAGGCACGTTAACTATTGCATGTGTATAAGAAAACGTTTGCACCTTACGTCTCCCTCTGAACTCCATTGAGCCCCTCCTTTCCTCCTGCGTGACCTTTCCCAAATCAAAGGCAACCATGTCAGGAAATTTGTCAGACAAGGTTTATTTAACATCACAGCAAATCCCTTTTTAGTTGTATGCGTGTCCCCTGTGTTGTTTTTATAGAAACCAGCTTAAACTGAAACTGTCAGGGAGATGGAAAATGTAAACAATGTCCTCGGTAACCAAATATCTCTATTGGCAGCGCTGAATGAAAGGTAAGTGTGCCTGTCAACAACGCTTGAGTGATTAGTACCAGACTTGACTGTGGACTGTGAAACAAGGGTTTATTGAATGTGGATCATTGGTTCCACAAAATAACAAGACCCACTACCTTGGAACGACTCTTTGAAATTAGGATTAAAGGTTTTCTGGAACTCTGCCGTATTTAGAGAGTGATAAAACAAGGTAAGGTTGTCTGTCCCCTCTCTCCACTCTAGAATGCTAATTGACCACATTTCTGAAACAAATGAATCAATAGAGATAAGATGTGAATTAGTTACTCAAGTAATTTCCATTAAGACCAGTGACGAGTCAACTACGTCCGAAGCCGAAATAGAAATCTGAATACCAACAGTAAAAAAAATAGAGTAACAAAACCTATTATGCCGGAATACATTGTTGCAAAACACAATCACAGATGCACATTTGTCCTGATTGTTTTCCTTCTACTCAATTCCTGAAAGTGATCATGTAATCCCAAATAAAGTACAGATTATTTTAATCGTCTGTAATATGACTTTGTAAAGATCTATCAGATTTTGTTTACAAGGCACGGGCAAGGTAACTCTTATTCGAGGAGCCAAGAGGCATCGTTGCGAGTGGAGCGCTATGCTATCGCTAATGAGCACAGGTTTAATTAAAAAGTAAATCCAAAACTCAACAAAAGATGTATTTGCTTACATTGTTTAGCGTTAGCCTAATAGACTTGTGCCAGGGTTTGTGTCTGGCCCATTATCGCTAACCAGAGGCGACGACTGCTAATACTTTCCCTCCTAACCCACTTGAGGTTGCTCACTGAATGATTGCACAAGCAATACTCAGCTTATGTTTTCTTCATTTAATATCGACTCTAAATTTTGGAGCTGCCCATCGCTCCCGGCGGAGACACTTTGAGCATTAGACCCCACCGTTAGAAACCATTTAGTGATAGAATAGCCCTTTCTCCTCAGAGAGAGAGAACTGGATGGATGGATGGAGGGGAAGGGAAATATAAAACAGGAGGGGGCTGTGTAGGGCAGCTACAGCTCAGTGGGGGTGTATTAGGGCTCCAGAGGGACAAAGCTAACCTCACAATAAGCAATCGCAGGCAATTTATGAAATAACATCATGCTACATGGGTAAGGTCCCAGATTGAGAGAAGGAATCATGAAAGCCCTCTAGATTTCCACACCAATTCAGTGCCTCAGAGGATATATAAATGTGCCAGCACCCAGTTTGGTGTGTAATGTTCAGTATATGCATTAAGTGCTCTCTTTCAATGCATGCCAACTTTATGTCCTGTCTCCAATGGCAATGTGAATTCAGGGGACCACACATATTGAGCCAAAGCTCTCTCTCTCACCTCCCCTCTCTCACTCGCTATCCCTCCCCTTTCTCTATGTGGCCTTTTTCCAGGTATGATTTTGTGGAGATCGAGGAGCCATCTGAGAACACCATCCTGGGCCGCTGGTGCGGATCCCAGGTACCCGCCAGTCACACGTCCAAAGGCAGTCAGATCCGGGTGCGATTTATCTCCGACGAGTACTTCCCCTCCGAGCCCGGGTTTAGCATTCGCTACTCCCTGCTCCCAATGGTAAGCCACCTTTCCTCTGAGCACACAAACAACACAAAAACACTCCCTTACATAATGATCTATTATTTAATCTGTTGTTCTGTATGTGCAAACCTCTCTCAACGTGTTTGTTTTGACCAATGTTTATACCTAAGTGATGTTGTAATAGAAGTCGTGACTGTATGGACATTTGATGCACCTGTGATCCAATCAGACAAGGTTTTGATAAGAGGCAATGGTGCTGGAGTGTTAGGCTCTCAGGCACAGCATGGCCTGCTGACTCTGGTTGGGTTGAATCCACATCTAATTATTCTCCTCCGACTGATGAAGAATAGTGCTGGAGGAAATACCAGCCATTTACGGGCTCCCGACCATATTTTTTCCACTGATTGTAACTTGTTGTTGTACATAATGTTTCTGACATTGTTTCCTATGACCGAATAGAGCTTCTGGACATCAGAGCAGTTATCATTAACCTCGATTTGGATGAGGACTTTGACGTCAATGAGTCGGAGGCAAAGGCCCAAGTCCCCGACACGTGGAGAAGGAGGAGGTGGCGCTGTAGAGGCCGGCGTGCGGGGTACCTGACAAGACTACATCAGAGAGTAGATAAACCGCCTCTGCCCTCTGTTCTATTGGTGAACGCGCAATCACTGGAGAACAAACTGGACGAGCTCCGTTCGAGACTATCCTATCAACGTGATCTAAAGAACTGCAATATCCTATGTTTCTCAGAGTTATGGCTGAACAAGGACATGGAAAATATAAATCTAGCTGTTTTTTCTATACATCGGCAGGACAGAACGGCAGCGGCGGGGAAGCTCAGGGGAGGGGGTTTGTGTCTGTTGTTAACAGCTAGTATGCAGTCTCTAATATTAAGGAAGTCTCGAGGTTCTGCTCAAGTGAAGTAGAATAACTCTTGATAAGCTGTAGACCATACTATTTGCCAAGAGTTATCTATATTTTTCATAGCTGCCTATTTACCACCACACTCAACGCGCTGTATAGAGCCATAAACAAACAAGAAAATTATCATCCAGAGGTGGTGGCCCTTGTGGTCGGTGATTTTAATGCAGGAAAACTAAAATCCATTTTACATAATTTCTACCAGCATGCCATCTAGAAGTGAAGAAACTCTAGATCACCTTTACTCTACACACAGAGACGCATACAAAGCTCTCCCTCGCCCTTCGTTTGGCAAATCTGACCATAACTATATCCTGCCCATTCCTGCTTACAAGCAAAAACTCAAACAGGAAGTATCAGTGACGCGCTCAATATAGATTTGGTCCGATGAAATGAATGCTAAGCTACAGGACTGTTTCGCTAGCACAGACTGGAATATGTTCTGGGATTCATCCGATAACAATGAGGAGTATACCACATCGGTCACCGGCTTCATTAAGAAGTGCATCAGACAACGTCGTCTCCACAGTGACCATACGTACATATCCCAACCCGAAGTCATGGATTACAAGTAAGATCCGCACAGAGCTAAAGGCTATAGCTGCAGCGTTCAAGGAGCGTGCCACTAATCCGGATGCTACGCCCAGCAATTTAACCATCAAACAGGCAAAGCATCAATACAGGACCAAGATCATCTCCTACTACACCGGCTCTGATGCTCGTCGGATGTGGCAGGGCTTGCAAACTATCACGGATTACAAAGGGAAACCCAGCCGCGAGCTGCCCAGTGACGCAAGCCTAGAAGATGAGCTAAATACTTTCTATGCTCGCTTCGGGAAAAACAACACTGAACCATGCATGAGTGCACCAGCTGTTCAAGACAACTGTGTGATCACGCTCGCCATAGCCGATGTGAGCAAGACCTTTAAACAGGTTAACATTCACAAGGTCGCAGGGCCAGACGGATTACCAGGATACTTACTCAGAGCATGCGCTGACCAGCTAGCAAGTTGTCTTCACTGATATTTTCAACCTCTCCCTGGCCCAGTCTGTAAAACCTACATGTTTCAAGCAGACTACCATAGTCCGTGTG
The DNA here is from genome assembly GCF_965601325.2 of Salmo salar. NCBI lineage: Eukaryota > Metazoa > Chordata > Actinopteri > Salmoniformes > Salmonidae > Salmo > Salmo salar. The sequence continues at coordinate 28,053,799 of NC_138295.1, forward strand.
CCCAAGAAGGCCAAGGTAGCCTGTCTAAATTATTATCACTCCTTAGCACTCTGATCTGTAGCCATGAAATGCTTTGAAATGCTGGTCATGGCTCACATCAACACCATCATCCCAGACACCCCGGACCCACTCCAATTCACATACCGCCGCAACAGATCCACAGATGACACAATCTCTATTGCACTTCACACTGCGTTTTTCAATTACCGCACGGCAAGTGGTACCGGAGCACCAAGTCTGGGACCAAAAGGCTCCTGAACAGCTTCTACCCCCAAGCCATAAGACTGCTGAACAGTTAATCAAATGGCTATAGGGACTATTTGCATTGAACCCCTTATTATGTTATGTTTATTTTTTTACACTGAAATTCTTGCACTGGCTATGTGCACACTTACTAGACTCTACTCACACACTCACACATACTAGACTGACACACTCACACTCACACACACACACACACACTGCTACTTTGTTTATTATCTCTCCTAATTGCCTAGTCACTTTTACACCTATGTACATGTACATTACCACAATTACCTCAACTACCTCGTAGCCCTGCACATTGACTCTGTACCGGTTCTCCTTGTATATAGCCTCGTTATTGTTATTTTTTGTAACTATTTCCTTATTATTATATTTATTTTTTACTTGTGCTTTGTTGGGAAAGGGCTCGTAAGTAAGCATTTCACAGTAAAGTCTACACCTGTTGTATTTGGTGCATGTGACAAATGAAATTTGATTTGATATAAAAATTGGATTAAGAGCTAGATCCAACTATTAGCTTTGGACTTGTGTCTAAAATACAGGTTTTTACATGGCTCTCTCATTCTGTCTCTCTTTCTCTCCATTTCTTCCATCCTTTCTCTCTCAATTCAGTCAGCCTTTATTGGCAGGATGTGTGTCAATAGTCCCAATTTAGGTCATGAAAGATCACATTACTCTGTCTGTCTGTCTGTCTGTTTACATCCTATTCGCATCCTATTCGCCTCTCCTCTTTCTCTCTCTAAACTCTCTGTCACTTTTTTCCTTTCCTGACCCGAGTCTTCTCTCCAACCTCCCCCTCCCCTCTTTCTCTCTCCTTCCTTCTCTCTCTCCTCATCCCAGACCACACACAGAGAGGCCCCTTCATACCCACACAATTCACTTACGAAAAAACCCAGAGATAAACTGAAGTGAAGACTGCCATGTTTTAACCTGTCATGTTGCAGTTGTGTGCGCCTCATTCTAAGTAAACAGCTCTTCCCTTCATTAATCCGTAATGGCCTGCAGCACAGAGAAATCATTTCTGTTACTGACAGGCACAAATGGGAGAAGGAGGTCAGCAACCGTGCATATTTTTGTCTGTTTTCCCTTTTTTCTGAGAACGGGACAGGTTCTTTTTCTTTCATTCGCTTTTGCAGTTTTCTTTTGGTTTATAATTACCACATTCTTTCACTTGGTTTTATTGACTCTGCTCTCTTTTTGGTAGATGAGCTGACACTTCCACGTGTTTCTTTAAACAAATGCATTTCCTGTACTTTCTGACTCTTTTCAGGTTTCTGATACTTTTTTCAGAATCTCAAGTATACAGCTGTCTAACATGTTGTCCTTCTTCTATTAATGTGAGCCATGACTCTTTTCACCCAAAATTCTACCTAAAAGTTTGCCATATACTTTCAAACCATAAACATGGTCAAATGTGGAGGTGAGTTCTTATTCTACACCGTATAGTGTGTACAATCAGTTATATTCATTAGATGAAATCTGCAGGCCAATATGCTTAACTGAAGGGACTCACCCACACATGCATACACATAAACAAAGGCCTGACCTGTCTTAATACCTTTCATGCAAATTGCCTTTCATGCAATTTGCCCTAAACATTATAATAATTGACATTCATTTGGTTGTGTAATAACTTGTAACCCATTTTCTGCAATAGGAGACAGTACAGAGAAAGCCGTTTGTGTTCATTATGCTTTAATGATATCAGTCAAGACTAATAGTATGCTGGGCCGATCATAGTTAACCCTAATTTTGCACATACACTCTTAGAAAAAATGTTTACAAAAGGGTTATTTGGCTGTCCCAATAGGAGAGTCCTTTTTTGGTTCCAGGTAAAAACCTTTTTGGTTCCAGGAAGAACCCTTTTAGATTCCAGATAGCACTGAATGTGAGTAAAACTGATGTCACCAACTTCAGCCATGTTCCAGTTTAAAGGTGATCCATTTGGATTGTTCAATGACTCAAAGTGTCATTAGATCAGAACATTTCAGAAGTCATTAAAAACATCCTATCCAGTGACATGAGACCCTTTACAAGCCATGCTCCCTCCCTTGGCCAAGACTGTTTAGTCGGGCTGAATTTTCCAAATATGTTTTCCTATCACTGAATACGGTTACAGTTGAAGTCGGAAGTTTACATACACTTAGGTTGGAGTCATTAAAACTCGTTTTTCAACCACTCCAACCACTGTAGAGGTAGATAATTGGCTTTGAAGAGTGATCCTCAGAAATATAGCTGTGACAACACATCACAGTACCTGTGAAAGGAGCGAGGGGTGCATTTACAGTATATAGGGCTGTTGAGACGAGGATGGTCATGACAACAGGAAATGACATATCAATCTCTGAAGAGGTAATCTATGCGTGACCTTTGGAAGCCCGTTCCCAGCACCAACATTTTTTAATCTGACAACGAGTTATGAGATAATAAGTGAGAATGTACAGTTGAAGTCGGAAGTTTACATACACTTAGGTTGGAGTTATTAAAACTTGTTTTTCAACCAGTCCACAAATTTCTTGTTAACAAACTATAGTTTTGGCAAGTCGGTTAGGACATCTATTTTGTGCATAATTCACTGTATCACAATTCCAGTGGGTCAGAAGTTCACATACACTAAGCTGACTGTGCCTTTAAACAGCTTGAAAATTATGTCATGGCTTTAGAAGCTTCTGATAGGCTAATTGACATCATTTGAGTCATTTGGCAGTGTACCTGTGGATGTATTTCAAGGCCTACCTTCAAACTCAGTGCCTCTTTGCTTCACATCATGGGAGAATCAAAAGAAATCAGCCAAGACCTCAGAAAAAACATTGGAGACCTCTACAAGCCTGGTTCTTCCTTGGGAGCAATTTCTAAATGCCTGAAGGTACCACGTTCATCTGTACAAACAATAGTATGCAAGTATAAACACCATGTGACCACGCAGCCATCATACCGCTCAGGAAGAAGACGCGCTCTGTCTCCTAGAGATGAACGTACTTTGGTGGCGAAAAGTGCAAATCAGTCCCAGAACAACAGCAAAGGACCTTGTGAAGATGCTGGAGGAAACAGGTACAAAAGTATCTATATCCATAGTAAAACGAGTCCTATATTGGCATAACCTGAAAAGCCGCTCAGTAAGGAAGAAGCCACTGCTTTAAAACTGCCATACAAAAGCCAGACTACAGTTTGCAACTGCACATGGGGACAAAGATTGTACTTTTTGGAGAAATGTCCTCTGGTCTGATGAAACAAAAATAGAACTGTTTGGCCATAATGACCATCGTTATGTTTGGAGGAAAAAGGGGAGGCTTGCAAGCCGAAGAACCCCATCCCAACAGTGAAGCACGGGGGTGGCAGCATCATGCTGTGGGGTTGCTTTGCTGCAGGAGGGACTGGTGCACTTCACAAAATAGATGGCATCATGAGGTGGGAAATTTTGTGGATATATTGAAGCAACATCTCAAGACATCAGTCAGGAAGTTAAAGCTTGGTCGCAAATGGGTCTTCCAAATGGACAATGACCCCAATCATACTTCCAAAGTTGTGGCAAAATGGCTTAAGGACAACAAAGTCAAGGTATTGGAGTGGCCATCACAAAGCCCTGACCACAAAATTTGTGGGCAGAACTGAAAAAGTGTGTGCGAGCAAGGAGGCCTACAAACCTGACTCAATTACACCAGCTCAGGAGGAAGGAGGAATGGGCCAAACTTCACCCAACTTATTGTGGGAAGCTTGTGGAAGGCTAACTGAAATGTTTGACCCAAGTTAAACAATTTAAAGGCAATGCTACCAAATACTAATTGAGTGTATATACACTTCTGACCCACTGGGAATGTGATGAAAGAAATAAAAGCTGAAATAAATCATTCTCTCTACTATTATTCTGACATTTCACATTCTTAAAATAAAGTGGTGATCCTAACTGACCTAATTCAGGGATTTTTACTAGTATTAAATGTCAGGAATTGTGAAAAAACTGAGTTTAAATGTATTTGGCTAAGGTGTATGTAAACTTCCGACTTCAACTGTACATGCACTCAATAATGTGATTATTGTGGCTAGTCAGATGAATATAATAGTTAGATTAAAACGTTTACATGCTTTGCAAGAAGAACGATTTCCCTAAAAATCCTGTTTACATGGACACATCTGAAATCAGGCTACCTGATGGAACTCTGATAAATGCAGAAAATCGGCAATCAAAATAGACCTTCTACCACAGTGATCATGTTATTTTGGACATAGAAGTAGTTTTAACATACAAACTTTATAAGACGCATACATTCAGTTGTTCCGAGCACACTTCACTCATGCTAAAGAAGGAGACACACTCGGCCGGTGCTAGCACATGTGCAGATCAAATTCACAGCTGGAACGCCGATTTAAGGTTTTTACATGTCCTAATAATTCGAAAGACTGCTCAGAAAACCATGTGTTTTTAATCTGTGTATGGTTACTTCGATTTTGACCTTACGCCGATTTAAGATAAGCAGAGTAAGGTGTTTACATGACTTTTGCCATGTAACCTTTTATTTAACTAGGCAAGTCAGTCAAGAACAAATTCTTATTTACAATGACGGCCTACACCGGCCAATGCTGGGCCCATTGTGCGCCGCCCTATGGGGCTCCCAATCACGTCCGGTTGTGATACAGCCTGGATTCGAACCAGGGTGTCTGTCTGCCTCTAGCACTGAGATGCAGTGCTTTAGACCGCTGCGCCACTCGAGAGCCCAACACAGCCGATTGCCATAATCAGTTTAATATCGAATTATTAGTGTGCATGTAAACATACTCAATGCCTTTGAGAACATAATGATCCTCCCGAATCATAAATCTCACAAGGTTTTTTTGAGAGTGGACCTTTGGTGATACTACGCAATTTTGGGCATTGAAAAACATTTGTGGCATTGACAACTGGATTGGTGCTGCCGTGATTTCCGCTCCAATATCCCATCTCACTTTACACATCAACGATTACTGGAAGGTAATTTCTGATGCATATCCTCCAGAAATGATTTAATAGATATGTTTCTCTTTGATGTGTGATACCCTGCTCAGAACATTATTTATTTCCCTGAGGTGTTTACTAAGCATTTGTGCATGCCCGGACCGTTCAATCTCTGCTAAACGAGTTTCATTGTCTCCCGTGGAACAAAGGCATTGTTCATCTTTTTCAGTTCATGCTAAAAAGAACGAGCAGCTTTGGTGTTTAATCATCCTTCCATATAGCACCATATTGATGTTGTTAGAAACACCAGATGGGACTTGATTTTTGTATAGTTTCTCTCCTTTATCTTCAGGAGAGAGAGTTATAAAGCAGATAGATTTACAGAGAATAAGGACTTTACTGATTTGAATGCATCTTTTTACAGAATAATGTCCCCAGTGACTCCTGTCAATCCATACAGAATAGGTCCTCCACCAAATCCACTGCACACCAATATCAACTTGCTTTGCTTAGTCTCCCATCCAAGCACTGCACAAGTTCTAAGGTGGATCATGAATGCATTTATTTATGTATGTGAAAGTCATGTGGGGAGAGTAGATGAGGACAGCTTTCTTCTGCTCTAGCTGTATGTTTTATTCACAAACCACAGATCATCTGAACGTTGGCCTACAGTCAATCAAACAAGGATCTGAGATCTAGTAGTATTTTATTGGCTAAAACAGCAGTTTCTCTTCTGAACCCCAGGTGAACTTTTCTGTAGTCTTCATCAGTCCTAATCAGAATGAGTAAATACTAATTACCTTATTAAACCATTTACTACACTGGCACTCCAAACCTCTGAATCCATAACCTTGTAAGAATGCAGTTTGCTGTATGATTTTTGCCTCAAACAGTGATTCCCAAAAGCAATGTTGATCTGTCCTAAGGTCTACAATTTGTCCATTTGTTTTTGCTCTATGGTAGAACTGTTCTGTTATTCTAGTGGAAGGGAAGGAGGTGTGTTTTGGCTTAGTCTCCGGCGTACAGTGCACATCAAGAGGCATGGCTGGATCGTGAGGGGCTATATATAATGTCCAATAGGCGGAGAGTATGTGTGGAACCTACAATTCTGCCACCATGCTGTTTTCTCCATGTCACTGCTGCTTTTAGTTGTTGATGATTGGGGGGATCTGTGGTAGACTGAGATGAAGCCATTTAGATAGGATACATACTGTACCTCTGTAATGCAAAGCAACTGCTGGGTGTGGAGGTTTCTCAGGTGAATGTCTGGGATTTGAATTCTTTACACTAGACTTGGATTGAATCAACTGCAGATAGTGGATTTCTGGGAAGCACTTTCATATTTGCATTTGTTTGAACAGCAGCTTGGGATAGAGGGGAGTTGACAGTTGGTTTATAAACTAAATATATACAGTAGTAGGAAGATATGTACAGCATGCCGAACACATACATATGTCATGTATATTGAACCTGCATGCATACATACAGTGCCTTCAGAACGTATTCACACCCCTTGACTTGTGGCAAAGCAGTTAACTTTTTGTCCTGAATACAAAGTGTTACGTTTGGGGCAAATACATATTTTCAAGCATAGTGGTCGCTGCATGATGTTATGGGTATGTTTGTAATCGTTAAGGACTGGGGAATTTTTTAGGATAAAGGAGAAACTAAGAGCTAAGCACAGGCAAAATCCAAGAGGGAAAACCTGGTTTAGTCTGCTTTCCACAGGACATGGAGATGAAATCACCTTTCAGCAGAACAATAACCTACAACACAAAGCCAAATCGATACTGGAGTTGCTAACCAAGAAGACAGTGAATGTTCCTGAGTGGCCGAATTATAGTTTTGATTTACAGTACCAGTCAAAAGTTTGGACACACCTACTCATTCCAGGGTTTTTCTTTATTTGTAATATTTTCTACATTGTAGAATAATAGCGAAGACATCAAAACTATGAAATAACATGTATGGAATCATGTAGTAACCAAAGAAGTGTTAAATAAATCAAAATATATTTTATATTTGAGATTATTCAAAGTAGCCACACTTTGCCTTGATGACAGCTTTGCACACTCTTGGCATTCTCTCAACCAGCTTCATGAGGTAGTCACCTGGAATGCGTTTCAATTAACAGGTGTGACTTGTTAAAAGTAAATTTGTGGAATTCTTTCTGTTGTGTTATTAAGTAGGGATGGAATACACAAGATAGCCCTATTTGGTAAAAGAACAAGTCGATATTATGGCAAGAACAGCTCAAATAAGAAAAGAGAAACGACAGACCATCATTACTTTAAGACATGAAGGTCAGTTAATCCGGAGCATTTCAAGATCTTGGAAAGTTTCTTCAAGTGCAGTTGCAAAAACCATCAAGCGCTATGATGAATCTGTCTCTCATGAGGACCGACCACAGGAAAGGAAGACCCAGAGTTACTTCTATTGCAGAGGTTAAGTTCATTGCACCTCAGATTGCAGCCCAAATAAATGCTTCACAGAGTGTAAGTAACAGACACATCTCAACATCAACTGTTCAGATGAGACTGCGTGAATCAGACCTTCATGGTTGAATTGCTGCAAAGAAACCACTACTAACAGACATCAATAAAAAGAAGAGACTTGCTTGGGCCAAGAAACACAAGCAATGGACATTAGACCGGTGGAAATATGTCCTTTGGTCTGATGAGTCCAAATTCGAGATTTTTGGTTCCAACCGCCGTGTCTTTGTGAGACGCAGAGTAGATGAACGGATGATCTCCGCATGTGTGGTTCCCTCCGTGAAGCATAGAGGAGGAGGTGTGATGGTGTGGGGGTGCTTTGCTGGTGACACTGTGATTTATTTAGAAGGCACACTTAACCAGCATGTCAACCATAGCTATAACGTGGACGCTGGGAGTTGGGAAGCAAGTACAGGTGGGAATTTAAATAATAAATGGAACATGCCGGAAGACCTACTGGAACAGTGCCTCAGCGACCTAGAGAGAGGTAGGGAGACCAGAGAGAGGAATAAACCGGCATGATTTAGAAAATCTGTCCACAACTACCAGAATGGTGGTGAAACCGTCAGAGGGGGGAGAAGACTGTGTGATCACACTCTCTCTCTCTGCAGCCGACGTGATAAAGTCCTTTAAACAGGTCAACAGGGGGAGGGGGGGTGCAAATCATCTGGGTAGCCATTTGATTAGATGTTCAGGAGCTTTATAGCTTGGGGGTAGAAGCTGTTTTAGAAGCCTCTTGGGCGTAGACTTGGCGCTCCGGTACAGCTTGCCATGTGGTAGCAGAGAGAACAGTCTATGACTAGGGTGTCGTTGACAAATTTTAGGGCCTTCCTCTGACACCGCCTGGTGTAGAGGTCCTGGATGGCAGGAAGCTTGGCCCCGGTGATATACTGGGCCGTACTCACTACCCTCTGTAGTGCCTTGCAGTCAGAGGCCGAGCAGTGGCCATACCAGGCAGTGATACAACCCGTCAGGATGCTCTCGATGGTGCAGCTGTAGAACCTTTTGAAGATCTAAGGACCCATGCCAAATCTTTTCAGTCTCCTGAGGGGGAATAGGTTTTGTTGTGCCCTCTTCACGACTGTCTTGGTGTGCTTGGACTATGTTAGTTTGTTGGTGATGTAAACACCAAGGAACTTGAAGCTCTCAACCTGCTTCACTACAGCCCCGCCGATGAGAATGGGGGCGTGCTTGGTCCTCTTTTCCCTGTAGTCCACAATCATCTCCTTTGTCTTGATCACCTTGAGGGAGAGGTTGTTGTCCTTGCACAACACAGTCAGGTCTCTGACCTCCTCCCTATAGGCTATCTCATCATTGTCGGTGATCAGGCCTACCACTGTTGTGTCATCAGCAAATTTAATGATGGTGTTGGAGTCGTGCCTGGCCTTGCAGTCATGAGTGAACAGGGAGTACAGGAGTGGACTGAGCACGCACCCCTGAGGGGCCCCTGTGTTGAGGATCAGCGTGGCGGATGTGTTGTTACCTACACTTACCACCTGGGGGCGGCCCGTCAGGAAGTCCAGGATCCAGTTGCAGAAGGAGGTGTTTAGTCTCAGGGTCCTTAGCTTAGTGATGAGCTTTGAGGGCACTATGGTGTTGAACGCTGAGCTGTAGTCAATGAATAGCATTCTTACATAGGTGTTCCTTTTGTCCAGGTGGGAAAGGGCAGTGTGGAGTGCAATAGAGATTGCATCATCTGTGGATCTGTTGGTGCGGTATGCAAATTGGAGTGGGTCTAGGGTTTCTGGGATAATGGTGTTGATGTGAGCCATGCCTTTCAAAGCACTTCATGGCTACGGGTCAGTAGTCATTTAGGCAGGTTACCTTAGTGTTCTTGGGCACAGTCACTATGGTGGTTTGCTTAAAAATGTTGGTATTACAGACTCGGACAGGGAGAGGTTTAAAATGTCAGTGAAGACACTTGCCAGTTGGTCAGCGCATGCTCGCAGTACACGTCCTGGTAATCCGTCTGGCCCTGCGGCCTTGTGAATCTTGACCTGTTTAAAGGTCTTACTCACATCGGCTGCAGAGAGCGTGATCACACAGTCTTCCGGAACAGCCGATGCTCTCATGCATGTTTCAGTGTTATAAACCTCGAAACAAGTATTGCAGTAGTTTAGCTCATCTGGTAGGCTCGTGTCACTGGGCAGCTCTCGACTGTGCTTCCTTTTGTAGTCTGTAATGGTTTGCAAGCCCTGCCACATCCGACGGGCCTCAGAGCCGGTGTAGTACGATTCGATCTTAGTTCTATTTTGACACTTTGCCTGTTTGATGGTTCATCGGAGGGCATAGCGGGATTTTGGGTTAGAGTCCGTTTTTTACACTCCAGTAAGTTGGCCTGTTCTTTACGGGACTGAGGTCCATTGTGACTTCACACTTACTGTGAGACAACGAGTAGTCATGAAATTCCATTTGAGAGAGCGAGAGACGCTACAGAGCACCAGGACAGCAACACAATTAGACCCAACCAAATCATTAGAGAACTAAAAAAGTATTACTTGACACATTGGAAATAATTAACAAAAAAACACTGCAAACTAGAATGCTATTTGGCCCTAAACAGAGAATACACAGTGACAGAATACCTGAACAATGTGACCGAACAAAATTAAGTAAAGCTTGACTATGTACAGACTCAGTGAGCATAGCCTTGCTATTAAGAAAGGCCGCCGTAGGCAGACCTGGCTCTCAAGAGAAAACCGTCTATGTGCAAACTGCCTACAAAAAATGAAGTGGAAACTGAGCGCACTTCCTAACCACCTGCCAAATGTATGACTATATTCGAGACACATATTTCCCTCAGATTACACAGACCCACAAAGAATTTTAAAACAAATCAAATGTTGATAAATTCCCATATCTATTGGGTAAAATACCACAGTGTGCCATCACAGCAGCAAGATGTGTGACCTGATATGCCACAAGAAAAGGACAACCAGTGAAGAACAAACACCATTGTAAATACAACCCATAATTATGTTTTTTAATTTTCCATTTTGTACTTTAACTATTTGCACATCGTTACAACACTGTATATAGCCATAATATGACATTTGAAATGTCTCTATTCCTTTGGAACTTTTGTGAGTGCAATGTTTACTGTAAATGTTTTATTGTTTATTTCACTTTTGTTAACTATTTCACTTGCTTTGGCACTTTTGTTTTATCTATTTCACTTGCTTTGGCACTGTAAACATATGTTTCCCATGCCAATAAAGCCCTTGAGAGACTAGTGAAAGGATATGACTGGCAATGCCATGCAGGGTTCCCAAGAGACTAAGAACCTATTTTTATTCCAACCTCAATTGCAGTGTGGTCGATGGCACAGAAAGGTAACTTTTACTGCAGTGGGCTAGATCAGGGTCACCCAGAGTGTTTCTTGGTAGTCTTAAACAAATCTACTTTGAAACAAGGTATGCACCTCACACACATGGACCATGTCAGATATACACTGAGTGTACTAAACATGTTTTCAGCAAGAATGTACCGTCATCCAGTCTGCAGCAGCTGCGTGATGCCATTGCCTCAGCATGGAGCAACATTCCTGTGGAAGAACGTTTCCGACATCTTGTGTAGAATGTCCTGAAGAATTTAGGCTGTTTTGGTGGCAAAGGGGGGTCCGACCCGGTACTACTATAGATGGCTGTACCTAATAAACTGTCCGGCAAGTTTATGTAATACACTATATATAAAAAAGTATGTGGACACCCGTTCAAATTAGTGGATTCAGCTATTTCAGCCACACACGTGTATAAAATCGATCTCCGTAGACAAACATTGGCAGTAGAATGGCTTTACTGAAGAGCTCAGTGATTTTCAACGTGGCACCGTCATAGGACACCGCCTTTCCGACAAGTTAGTTTGTCAAATGTATGCCCTGCTCGAGCTGCCCCGGGCAACTGTAAGTGCTGTTATTGTGAAGTGGAAATGCCTTGGAGCAACAAAGGCTCAGACGTGAGGCGGTAGGCCACACAAGCAAACAGAATGGGACCGCCGAGTGCTGAAGTGCATAGCACGTAAAAATCGTCTGTCCTCGGTTGCAACTCTCTCACTACCGAGTTCCAAAATGTCTCTGGAAGCAACGTCAGCACAAGAACTGTTCATCGGGAGCTTCATGAAATGGGTTTCCATGGCATGCCTAAGATCACCATGTGCAATGCCAAGCGTCGGCTGGAGTGGTGTAAAACTCACCACCATTGGACTCTGGAGCAGTGGAAATGCGTTCTCTGGATTGATGAATTGTGCTTCTCCATCTGGCAGTCCGACGGACGAATCTGGGTTTGGCGGATGTCAGGAGAGCGATACCTGCCCAAATGCACATTGCCAACTGTAAAAGTTTGGTGGAGGAGGAATAAAGGTCTGGAGATGTTTTTCATGGTTCGGACTAGGCCCCTTAGTTCCAGTGAAGGGAAATCGTAACGCTACAGCATACAATGACATTCTGGACGATTCTGTGCTTCCAACTGTGTGGCAACAGTTTGGGGAAGGCCCTTTACTGTTTCAGCATGACAATGCCCCCGTGCACAAAGCGAGGTACAGAAATGGTTTGTCGAGATCGGTGTGGAAGAACTTGACTGGCCTGCACATAGACCAGACCTCAACCCAATCGAATACCTTTTAGGATGAATTGGAATGCCAAGTGCGAGCCAGGCCTAATCGCCCAACATCAGTGCCCAACCTCACTAATGCTCTTGTTGCTGAATGGAAGCAAGTTTCCACAGCAATGTTCCAACGACTAGTGAAAAGCCTTCCCAGAAAAGTGGAGGCTGTTAAATCAGCAAAGGGGTGACATACTCCATATTAATGCTCATGATTTTGGAATGAGATGTTCGACGAGCATGTGTCCACATACTTTTGGTCATGTAGTGTGTGTATGTATGTAATATTCTGTAACAATATTTCCACTTATTTATGCAATATTTGTACAATATTTCCCAGCATTAGAGCTGATCACATTCCTCCACAATATGCAATCCTGCAAGAAAGTGACAATAGCTTGCTCAGTGAGATTGCGCTTCAAGGTTTTTGATGGATACATTGTCCTGGATTCATAAAGTCCTGTCAGACATTCTTCAGTGCCTCCTGACATAATACATGTGCATGTACAGCACATACCTCAGATGTCTAGTTCAGCTCACTTCTCACTCTTCACATCGTCAATTCCTCTGTCGTTTCTGGCAGGAGTTGCTGTCCCTCGTCTGCCTGTTAAGCTAGTTTCCTTCTAAAAGATGGACACAGCCTGCAACCAATTTGAAACACCTTTAAGTGATGGCTGCAGAATACAATAGATTCTATTCTCTGTCTGGGTTTTATATCTCTTGAGATGAATTCTTACCCGATGAAGTTGTGGCTAAGATAAAAGACTAAGTATCAGGCAACACAAGAAAAGAGTTAGAATGTGAACATGTTAACTGCAGTTATGAGGCAAAATATTTGCAGGGTTGCTAAGGAGAGGTCATAGCTTAGCTATGTCAAAGGGAGGCGAGTTGATGACTTGCACATTTTGATAACCATGTAAATAATTGTCTGAAAACACAAAAGTAGTCTTTGACTCCGTTCCATCACATGTATTTAGATTGTTTTGATTTTTAATACAAATACAATTGTGTTGTCTGGTGGTGCTGTTAGAGTTCCAAATATAGGAAACAGAAAAATAAATTAATCAGACTTTCACTTTTGGGCCGATCTGGGCATTGTTCCACCACTGACAAGTTTCACCACATTTACAGTACCAGTCAAAAGATTGGACACACCTACTAATTCAAGTGTTTTTCTCTATCTGTGCTATTTGTTTTCTTTATTTCTACATTGTAGAACAGTAGTGAAGACATCACAACTATGAAATAACACATATGGAATCATGTAGTAACCAAAAAAGTGTTAAATATAAAATATATTTTGATTTGTTTGAGATTCTTCTGAGTCGCCGCCCTTTGCCTTGATGAGAGCTTTGCAAACTCTTGGCATTCTCTCAACCAGCTTCATGAGGTAGCCACCTGGAATGCATTTAAATTAACAGGTGTGCCTTGTTAAAAGAAGGAAAAAAATTCCACAAAATAACTTTTAAATGCATTTGAACCAATCACTTGTGATGTGACAAGGTAGGGGTGTTACACAGAAGATAGCCCTATTTGGTAAAAGACCAAGTCCTTATTATGGCAAAAACAGTTCAAATAAGAAAAGAGAAACAACAGTCCATCATTACTTTAACCTCTATGGGCTAGGCGGGACGAATTCGTCCCACCTACGTAACAGCCACTTGAAGCCTGTGGCGCGATTTTCAAAACCTTAAAAATCCTATTACTTCAATTTTCAAACATATGACTATTTTACAGCTATTTAAAGACAAGACTCTCGTTAATCTAACCACACTGTCCGATTTCAAAAAGGCTTTACAACGAAAGCAAAACATTAGATTATGTCAGCAGAGTACCAAGCCAGAAATAATCAGACACCCATTTTTCAAGCTAGCATATAATGTCACCAAAACCCAGAAGACAGCTAAATGCAGCACTCACCTTTGATGATCTTCATCAGATGACAACCCTAGGACATTATGTTATACAATACATGCATGTTTTGTTCAATCAAGTTCATATTTATATCAAAAAACAGCTTTTTACATTAGCATGTGACGTTCAGAACTAGCATACCCCCCGCAAACTTCTGGTGAATTTACTAAATTACTCACGATAAACGTTCACAAAAAACATAACAATTATTTTAAGAATTATAGATACAGAACTCCTCTATGCACTCGCTATGTCCGATTTTAAAATAGCTTTTTGGTGAAAGCACATTTTGCAATATTCTAAGTACATAGCCCAGGCATCACGGGCTAGCTATTTAGACATCCGGCAAGTTTAGCACTCACCATAATCATATTTACTATTATAAAAGTTTGATTACCTTTTGTTGTCTTCGTCAGAATGCACTCCCAGGACTGCTACTTCAATAACAAATGTTGGTTTGGTCCAAAATAATCATTACATTACATTACATTTAAGTCATTTAGCAGACGCTCTTATCCAGAGCGACTTACAAAATGGTGCATTCACCTTATGATATCCAGTGGAACAACCACTTTACAATAGTGCATCTAAATCTTTTAAGGGGGGAGGGGGGGGTTAGAAGGATTACTTTATCCTATCCTAGGTATTCCTTAAAGAGGTGGGGTTTCAGGTGTCTCCGGAAGGTGGTGATTGACTCCGCTGTCCTGGCGTCGTGAGGGAGCTTGTTCCACCATTGGGGTGCCAGAGCAGCGAACAGTTTTGACTGGGCTGAGCGGGAACTGTGCTTCCTCAGAGGTAGGGGGGCCAGCAGGCCAGTGGTGGATGAACGCAGTGCCCTTGTTTGGGTGTAGGGCCTGATCAGAGCCTGAAGGTATGGAGGTGCCGTTCCCTTCACAGCTCCGTAGGCAATCACCATGGTCTTGTAGCGGATGCGAGCTTCAACTGGAAGTCAGTGGAGGGAGAGGAGGAGCGGGGTAACGTGAGAGAACTTGGGAAGGTTGAACACCAGACGGGCTGCGGCGTTCTGGATGAGTTGTAGGGGTTTAATGGCACAGGCAGGGAGCCCAGCCAACAGCGAGTTGCAGTAATCCAGACGGGAGATGACAAGTGCCTGGATTAGGACCTGCGCCGCTTCCTGTGTGAGGCAGGGTCGTACTCTGCGAATGTTGTAGAGCATGAACCTACAGGATCGGGTCACCGCCTTGATGTTAGTGGAGAACGACAGGGTGTTGTCCAGGATCACGCCAAGGTTCTTAGCACTCTGGGAGGAGGACACAAGGGAGTTGTCAACCGTGATGGCGAGATCATGGAAGGGGCAGTCCTTCCCCGGGAGGAAGAGCAGCTCCGTCTTGCCGAGGTTCAGCTTGAGCTGGTGATCCGTCATCCACACTGATATGTCTGACAGACATGCAGAGATGCGATAACGATAATCCATCGTTATATCCGAATAGCGGCATTTTGTTCGTGCGTTCCAGACACTATCCGAAATGGTAAAGAAGGGTCGCGCGCATTGCGCAATTCGTGACAAAAAAAATCGAAATATTCCATTACCGTACTTCGAAGCATGTCAACCGCTGTTTAAAATCAATTGTTACGCCATGTTTCTCGTAGAAAAGCGATAATATTGCGACAGGGGATCTCCTTTTCGCCAAACAGAGGAAAAAATCACAAAGGCGGGGGTGGTCGGGTCATGCGCCTAAGCCCAGAGTCCCTTGATCGGCCACTTGAGAAAGGCGATAATGTGTTTCAGCCTGGGGCTGGGATGACGACATTCTGTTTTTTCCCGGGCTCTGAGCGCCTATGGACGACGTAGAAAGTGTCACGTTAGAGCAGAGATCCTTAGTAAAAGATAGAGATGGAAAAGAAGTTCAAGAAATGGTCAGACAGGCCACTTCCTGTAAAGGAATCTCTCAGGTTTTGACCTGCCATTTGAGTTCTGTTATACTCACAGACACCATTCAAACAGTTTTAGAAACTTTAGGGTGTTTTCTATCCATATGTAATAAGTATATGCATATTCTAGTTACTGGGTAGGAGTGGTAACCAGATTAAATCGGGTATGTTTTTTAACCAGCCGTGTCAATACTGCCCCCTAGCCCTAACAGGTTAAGACATGAAGGTCAGTCAATCTGGAAAATGTCAAGAACGTTGAACGTTTCTCCAAGTGCTGTCGCAAAAGCCATTAAGCGCTATGATGAAACTGATTCTCATGAGGACCGCCACAGGAAAGGAAGACCCAGAGTTACCAGCCTTAGAAATTGCAGCCCAAATAAATGCATCACAGAGTTCAAGTAACAGACACATCTCAACATCAATTGATCTGAGGAGACTGTGTGAATCAGGCATTAATGGGTGAATTGCTAAAAGAAACCACTACTAAAGGACACCAATAATAAGAAGAGACTTGCTTGGGCCAAGAAACACAAGCAATGGACATTAGACTGGAGGAAATCTGTCCTTTAGTCTGATGAATCCAAATTAGAGATTTTTGGTTCCAACCGCTGTGTCTTTATGAGATGCAGAGTAGGTGAACGAATGATCTCCGCAATGTGTAGTTTCCACCGTGAAGCATGGAGGTGGAGGTGTGATGGTGCTTTGCTGGTGACACTGTCAGTGATATACTTAGAACTCAAGTCACACTTAACCAGCATGTCTACCACAGCATTCTACAACAATTTGCCATCCCATCTGGTTTGGGCTTAGTGGGACTATCATTAGTTTTTCAACAGGACACGACACACCTCCATGCAGTTTAAGGGCTATTTGACCAATAAGGAGAGTGATGGAGTGCTGCATCAGATGACCTGGCCTCCACAATCACCCAACCTCAACCCAATTGAGATAGTTTGGGATGAGTTGGACTGTAGAATGAAGGAAAAGTAGCCAACAAGTGCTCAGCATATGTGGGAACTCCTTCAAGACTGTTGGAAATGCTTTCCAGGTGAAGCTTGTTGAGAGAATGCCAAGAGTGTGCAAAGCTGTCATCAAGGCAAAGTGTGGCTACTTTGACGAATCTCAAAAATAAAATATATTTAGATTATATTTAACACTTTTTTGGTAACTACATGATTCCATATGTGTTATTTCATAGTTTTGATTTCTTCACTATTATTCTACAATGTAGAAAATAGTAAAGAAAATAAAGAAAAATCCTTGAATGAGTAAGTGTGTCCAAACTTTTGACTGGTACTGTATATTTGGAAAGAATCTTCTTTGCTGCCCTATCTACCATCCCATAATAGATGACAGCTTCTGCAACACCTGAACACTTCAAACTTCTGAGGAAAAACTAAAGTTACCCGACGACCAGATTCTCGATAGCAGTTTAACATTTTCTGAGAATTCATGCCTGTCAAAAGTTACGCTGGCCCTTTTAAGTGCTTTGTTCCCCAATGCCTTTAGTCGGGCCTCTCAGCTCCTTCCCAAAGCTTTATTCACTGCATTTCATCTGTCTCTGAAGGAGTGCTTGACTGCCACTTATGAGGCCGTGCCTATGGAGTGCCGTTAATTGGAGGACTGTAGCACCGTCAACATTCACAAGCTGTTAATGGTTTCCATTCCACACTCATACCCAGTGCCAAGTCCAGGCAACAGTAAGAGGATTCAAATAGCAAGCAAAAATCTCCACTGTTATTTCTTGTAGAAAGCAGTGCCTTGGACTACAGGAAAATAAGGTCTGAACAGGCCCCCATTTATATCGATGGGGCTGAAGTGGAGCGGGTCGAGAGTTTTAAGTTCTTTGGTGTCCACATCACCAATAAACTATTATGGTCCAAACAAACCAAGACAGTCGTGAAGAGGGCACGACAACACCTTTTCCCGCTCAGGAGACTGAAATGATTTGGCATGGGTCCCCTGATCCTCAAACAGTTACACAGCTGCTTCATTGAGAGCATCCTGACCTGTTGCATCACCGCCTGATATGGCAACTGCTCGGTATCTGACCGTAAGGCGCTACAGAGTGTAGTGGCCCAATACATCAAAGGAGGGTCAACTAGTTATTAAGGGTTCACATACTTTTTCCACCCTGCACTGTGAATGTTTACATGATGTGTTCAATAAAGACATGAAAACACATCATTGTTTGTGTGTTATTAGGTTAAGCAGACTGTGTTGTTGTGACTTAGATGAAGATCAGATCAAATTTTATGACCAATTTATGCAGAAGTCCAGGTAATTCCAAAGGGTTCACATACTTTTTCTTGCCACTGTATGTATATATTTTTTTACATTTTACCCCTTTTTCTCCCTAATTTCGTGGTATCCAATTGGTAGTTACGGTCTTATATCATCACTGCATTTGCATAAACAACATTTTCCGACCTCTGACTCAGCCATGTTGCTTAACTCTGTAGCCTTCCTCTAATCGTATCATGTTGCTTAACTCTGTAGCCTTCCTCTAATCGTATTATGTTGCTTAACTCTGTAGCCTTCCTCTAATCGTATCATGTTGCTTAACTCTGTAGCCTTCCTCTAATCGTATCATGTTGCTTAACTCTGTAGCCTTCCTCTAATCGTATCATGTTGCTTAACTCTGTAGCCTTCCTCTAATCGTATCATGTTGCTTAACTCTGTAGCCTTCCTCTAATCGTATCATGTTGCTTAACTCTGTAGCCTTCCTCTAATCGTATCATGTTGCTTAACTCTGTAGCCTTCCTCTAATCGTATCATGTTGCTTAACTCTGTAGCCTTCCTCTAATCGTATTATGTTGCTTAACTCTGTAGCCTTCCTCTAATCGTATCATGTTGCTTAACTCTGTAGCCTTCCTCTAATCGTATCATGTTGCTTAACTCTGTAGCCTTCCTCTAATCGTATCATGTTGCTTAACTCTGTAGCCTTCCTCTAATCGTATCATGTTGCTTAACTCTGTAGCCTTCCTCTAATCGTATCATGTTGCTTAACTCTGTAGCCTTCCTCTAATCGTATCATGTTGCTTAACTCTGTAGCCTTCCTCTAATCGTATCATGTTGCTTAACTCTGTAGCCTTCCTCTAATCGTATCATGTTGCTTAACTCTGTAGCCTTCCTCTAATCGTATCATGTTGCTTAACTCTGTAGCCTTCCTCTAATCGTATCATGTTGCTTAACTCTGTAGCCTTCCTCTAATCGTATCATGTTGCTTAACTCTGTAGCCTTCCTCTAATCGTATCATGTTGCTTAACTCTGTAGCCTTCCTCTAATCGTATCATGTTGCTTAACTCTGTAGCCTTCCTCTAATCGTATCATGCAGTGGCAGCACCAAAGTGAGTACTGACTGTAATATCAGAATGTATTATGTTGTCAGTGAATCAGAACAGACATTCCTGTATTGTTGCCATTATTCAGTGTGACAATGCCAATCCAGTATCTCTTTACGCTGTCAAATCAAATCCCTGTTTCTCATTTTATGACTCAGCTCAAGATTTCTTTCTATTTACTGTTTGTCATGTAGGTTATTAGATATAAGTAACATAATGCAAATGTGCTTTGTCAAAGCTTTTCATACACTGTGACAATATAGAGAGTTTGATATCATTAGTAATTAATGCACCAAATAAAGTTACACTTTCAGTGCTGAAGTGTCAATATTATCAGTGCTCGCTTGCTGGCGTCAGTGATGCATTCAACTTGTCAATCACACAGGATTAGGTCAGTATCGCCACATAAAGCTACCAGCAAGCTGACATGTCAGACAGAGTGAGCAGAAACCATGCTAGTTCCCAAATGGCACCCTATTCCCTATATTGTGCATTACTTTTAAACAGAGCCCTATTGCTGTTATTGTATGGGGCTCTCTAAAATAATCCATTAAATTATGCTTCATTCAGTTAGGCCATGAGGCTGAAGTCTAACAACATCCCCCCCCCCCCATCTTCCCTTGTGCCGGTTTACTTTAGAGTGTATTGAAGCCCGAGGTAACTCCAGCTCCATCTCCGCAGAGCTCAGATGCGTTGTCTGAGGCCGTGGCTGGCCTCAGCACCGTGGAGGAGGTCATGAAGTATCTGGAGCCCGAGAGATGGCAGCAGGACATGGAAGACCTGTACAAGCCCACTTGGCACATCCTGGGAAAGTCATTCCTCCACAACAAGAAATCCAGAGGTATGGCTGACAGCTGGGGTTGTAGTGATAGGAATTACAGTGGAAGAAAAGTCTGTCATGTTGAGAGGGAGGGAAAAACAGATGCAGTTGAGCAAAGAAATGTAAACTTTTTCAAGACAGTTTTACCATTCTGTAAATGGCAATTTAACGTCAGCTTAGCAATTGATGCCCCTTCTTTGGAATGTAGTACAATGTGTTTAATAATTTTAGGCTGACGTGATGAGATTAAACTATTTCTTGAACAGGGGTGGATCTCAACTTGTTGAGAGAAGAGGTGAGACTGTACAGCTGCACGCCGCGCAACTTCTCTGTCTCCCTGAGGGAGGAGCTCAAGAGGACGGACGCCATCTTCTGGCCTAGCTGCCTCCTGGTGAAGCGCTGCGGGGGTAACTGTGCCTGCTGCTCGCACCGCTGCTTCGACTGCCAGTGTGTGCCCACCCGGGTAGTCAACAAGTACCATGAGGTAAAGATGTGGCATACGTAGCGTTGCGAAGTTCAGAGGTTTGAATATCCCTGGAATCAGGAGGGAATACACTGGAAATCCAGGAATCTTCCAACCATGATTTCTGGAAAACCTGGACATTTTGGGAAAGTTATCAAAAGTTTGCATTTCTAGACAAGGGTCTTTAAAAGTACCTACCTGGTAATATTATGTGCTACTTTTACAAGAAGTTCATAATTTTTCAGAAAGATAAGCATAATAAACCCAAGCTAAATTACATCCTGTTATTTGGTGGTTGAAATGTGTCATTGATGTATAACAAATGTAGCCTATCATGGAGACATTTCTGTCATGTAGCTAATTGAAGCATATGATGTGTAAATGTGTTTGATGTTGTTTTTGGTGGAGGGCAACTCTCAATCTGCTCTCTGGTTCACCGCCCTCTGTAGGTTCTCCTGCTGAAGCACCGAAGCGGGGGCCGAGGCCTGCAGAAGTCCATGACCGATGTGCCCCTGGAACACCACGAGGAGTGTGCCTGTGTGTGCAAAGATGACTGGGACTGATCTCAAACCTGTGTACTGGAGCCACCGGCATCCCAGGAGACACTTGAAACTGCACGCGTCTCCCAGCCAATCCTCGTTCTCTTGTTAATTGGACGAGGTTAAAAACTGACTGGAACTACTTCATTTGTGGATGGATCTGGCCGCTGTGGAGGACCTATAGTTGACTTTGAGTGCATTGAAGAGACAGGAGATGGATAGACTGCACTGGAATGATGGACCAATCTTAATCATTCTTTAATCTCTGAAGGTTCTCTCTCCCTTTGCTTCTGAGATTTTTTTGTGCTTTTTTTTTTGTGCGAAATACCTTTAAGGGGTCTTGTGAAAATTCAACACGTGGCCAGGGAGTATCTGAGAAATTGGGCTCCTCTTCATTCAAGTACCTTTCTGTATATAAGTGAGCTGCCTTCAGGCCAATTCCTCTGCTACTTTATAATCCCATAAAGGATCACTGTTTATCAGTGATTCCCCACTTCTTTTCCCCATTTTCCCACTGATTAGATCTCTGGAGTGAAATAGTGGTAATAATGTTGAACTGTCATACTGGTGCAAACTGTTATGTGTAAATGTTTCATTTTCATGGTTCTTCTGTACTGTCATATTTTTCTACCAAAGATACTTGTATTCAGTGAGGAGATAGTTGCACACTTAGACCAAGATGCATTTCAACGTACATAGCATCTCAGCAAAGGTGTAAAAATCTGCTTGCTTTAGAACTTCATATAACCCCAATTAGTGAGTGGAAGAATAGATTCGTGGATATTAGATATTTATTTGTTCAATGAAAGGGAATTTAATGCCCAATATGCTGTTTTGTATGCTGAAATTAACTGTAGTTTCTCATTCATTTGTACAGTAGTTGAGTGTTGTTCTTCAATATTATTAATTTCTATGTCTGTCCATGTCATATGGGTGTGTTCTCTTCTCTACCAAAGTATTTAACATGACTTTTTAGGATGTATGTTGTTGTATCTGACGGTAGAAATAAATCAGTCAGTGTTTTACTGGAGATAGGTACTTGTATTTTGACATAGCCCCCTGCAATATAAGGACTTTCCTTTGGTCTCACAAGATAAAGCTTCTGTTTTTCATTGATATTGGAATGGTCTGATTGGTATCATTAGGGAATTTTGACTGAGGGAATTACATTTGGTGGCAGATGGCTACACATCAAAGTCGTCTAACAGAATAAGATGATGGTCATAGGCATGCACTGTATATGGCTCTATCAGTAGGTCTGTTGTGACACCGTATACACTTCATGGACAAAGTGTCAACACACCACTATCAGATATCAGTGTAAATAGCTGTTTTATGCAGCAGTCATCTAGGAACCCTACTCATGTTCCTCAATTAATGAGGTTGGAAAATAAACAAACTATTTCATTCACGGTTGTTGTTTAATGGCGGAATGGCTAAGGTAACGGATGATTGGATCATTGTGTGTATTTTATTGCCACTCTATAACAAAACAATTAAGATCACCTCTCTCCACATTCATTAAACAAATTGGAAAGGCATGACCATTAAAGAGCAACTGCTCCTAAAAAGCAACTTCTCGTTTTGATAACGGCCTATGTGGCATCGATATCACTCAAACATGTATTCTAGTGTCAAAATTGATTAAAGTGTAAATATAATAATATTGTTGGTCATAAAGTCAGTTTCATTCAAAACTGAGATTTGTGAGATGACAGGAATTTTTTTTATCATAACAGTTTTCCTTGGGTTGAGTTTATTTCAATCCTGCACACATGCCGACAGCTAACAGCGCCCAATTAATCATACATTTGGAGCGCAGCTGTACGCAACCCCATCGTAATGCCCATGGTCAACTTGGTTTGACATTCGATATCCTTATGGGGCTGGTTAGGGAACATCAGTAAATTAAACAATGTACATGGGACAATATTTTAAAATGTCAATAGCTCCACATTTCAATGACTTAACCTCAAACCAACTATATATTGGAGAAATGTGTATACAAGTATTGAAAACATTTAATGAAAATATTGTCCCATTTACATTGTGTAATTTATTGACTGTCCCTAACTAGCCCCAGCGATAGGTTATCCAATGTCAAACCAAATTTGCCACAGTCGCTCACCAGCTGGCTAAAGCTAATTGGTGAAAGAAGTTGCCTCGCACCAGCTAGTCTAGGCGACTTCAAGACACAAGACCTGGTTAGACTGTTTCAAGTTATCTAGAAGAGTGAGTGACTGTAACTGTGTACTGTTATGGCAGAGTGAATGTACAAACACTTGCCAGGTGCGACCCCCCCCCCCCCCCCCCCAAGACAACACTCGTTTGGCTTTAGTCATGGCCGCTGCATTTCTTAATGACCAAGCCTAAAAAAGGGCCAAATCAGGAAGTTCAGCCCCCCTTTAAAAATAATATGAACAAGGGGCATGGGAAACTAAGATCATTCAGTTGGTTTCTTATTGACAAAGAGACACATTTCAATGAAAACATCACATGCATGAGTGAAAAGCAATACACAAACACCATCATAATCTAGATAAGTGAAAAGAGATTGTGCAACTTTCTTGTTGAAAGAGTTTAATGTAAATCAGACTTAATTGGAAATATAACTACCCAGCAGGCATGACCCCATTGGCCCCAGGTGGGTATTCGGTATTTGCCCCCTTCTAATTTTCTCGAATTATGCATATTTTTGATTCTGAAAGTTATCAGATCTTCAACCCAAACCTAATATTAGATAAAGCGAACCTGAGTGAACAAATAACACTACAATTACATACTTATTTAATTTATTTCATAAACAAAGTTAAGCAACACCCAATGCCCCTGTGTCGAAAAGAAATTGCCCCCTTACACTCAATAACTGTGTGGTCCCGTGTGGCTCAGTTGGTACAGCATGGTGTTTGCAATGCCAGGGTTGTGGGTTCGACTCCCACGGGGGACCAGTACGGAGAAAAAAATGTATGAGCGTCTGCTAAATGACTTAAATGTAAAATGGGTTAAGTGTGTTTTGGTTTAAATATCCTTGTGGGGACATTTCATCGGTCCCCACAAGGAAAAAGGCCATGTTAGTCTTAGGGCTTAGGTTTAGGAGTTAGGGCTAGATTAAGGGTTAGGGAAAATAGTATTTTGAATAGGAATTATCCCACAAGGATAGTAAAACAAATGTGTGTGTGTGCGTGCACAAACTGTAAAAGTATGTACTGTATGAATGCGTGCATGAGCGTGTGTACTGTGTTATCCCCAAAAGGAAAGGCTATTTTAGTCTTAGGGCTTAGGTTTAGGGTTAGGTTTAAGGTTAGAATTAGGGGTTATGAGTTAGAGTTAAGGTTAGGTTAAGGGTTAGGGTTAGGGAAAATATGAATTTGAATGGGAATTGTTTGGTCCCCACAAGGATAGTAAAACAAATGTGTGTGTGCGTGCACATATTGTATAAGTATGTACTGTACGAATGTGTGCATGAGCGTGTGTGTGTCCTGTGTGTGTTTGTATGTACTGTGTGCCTGCACGCTATCCTGCATGTGGATGTGTGATGAATTAACCCATGACTCAAATCTGTCAAGATTGGAGACAGTAACATATAGTCCAGGATAACTAACCATAGGCTATCTCTGCAACGTCAGGAACCAACCTGCTCTACCCATCATACAGTGCCAAAGGCTTGGAGGCCAGGATTCCTGCATGGCATATTGCATTAATGTCTTTCCAAAAACAACTAAGGAAGGGGCATTGATATTTCCCTCTGTGTGTCACTGTATCCTGCAAATCCATTGATCATCAAAACCGTTCTGATCAAACATTACACTAACATCACCCTAAAACAGTGTCTCTGAAACAGTGTCACCCTAAAACAGTGTCAACCTTTGAACAGTGTCTCTGGTCTCTCTAGGTTTCTCTGTATCACCACACCCTGGAGGGCCTGTATCACCACACCCTGGAGGGTCTGTATCACCACACCCTGGAGGGCCTGTATCACCACACCCTGGAGGGCCTGTATCACCACACCCTGGAGGACCTGTATCACCACACCCAAGAGGACCTGTATCACCACACCCTGGAGGACCTGTATCACCACACCCTGGAGGGCCTGTATCACCACACCCTGGAGGGTCTGTATCACCACACCCTGGAGGGCCTGTATCACCACACCCTGGAGGGCCTGTATCACCACACCCTGGAGGACCTGTATCACCACACCCAAGAGGACCTGTATCACCACACCCTGGAGGGCCTGTATCACCACACCCTGGAGGACCTGTATCACCACACCCTGGAGGGTCTGTATCACCACACCCTGGAGGACCTGTATCACCACACCCTGGAGGGTCTGTATCACCACACCCTGGAGGACCTGTATCACCACACCCTGGAGGACCTGTATCACCACACCCTGGAGGGTCTGTATCACCACACCCTGGAGGGCCTGTATCACCACACCCTGGAGGACCTGTATCACCACACCCTGGAGGGCCTGTATCACCACACCCTGGAGGACCTGTATCACCACACCCTGGAGGGCCTGTATCACCACACCCTGGAGGACCTGTATCACCACACCCTGGAGGGCCTGTATCACCACACCCTGGAGGACCTGTATCACCACACCCTGGAGGACCTGTATCACCACACCCTAGAGGACCTGTATCACCACACCCTGGAGGACCTGTATCACCACATATCAAAATACTGTGCAGCATGGTTCCATCCAGTCCTCGGGCCATGAGGTCAATCAGGGGGAGGTTCTCATTTGTCCATCTCAGATAGCTGTCCCAGCCAATTATTCTGATCTAATATACAGCCTCGCAGGCATCCTGCGTGATGCTATATCCTACTGCATGAACCAGGCGAGTCCCACTGTGGTTTTTATAATATTAAAACAGACTCCCTCCCTCGGCCCCGGACAGACTTTCTGTTTCTTTCTTTTTTGCAGGAGGAGGAAAACCCTGCGCTTGGCACAAGACATGAAACAGTTGAAGTGTGTGTGTGTTTGGCTGTAGTCCAGTGTTCACTACCATTTAAGCCCTTGTCCAAATGCCCCTTTTCTCACAGTCTCCTACTGTTCCATATTAGGACACAATTTACGTGAAGGTGTCAATATTCATCTCTAAACTTAATAATATTGTAGAACATTTACATAAGTACTTACAAAACTTTGTGTTCATGTACAAACATATTTAAATGCTATTTTCCTCAGACGTAACCAAGCAATTGTGTCCCAACAATGAAAAAATCTCTGTCTGTCTTTCAATAAATCGTAAACTTGCACGAACCCAAATGTGTAGAGACTCCCCTCTCTATCCAAACACATTGATCATCCTCTCGTTTGCCATCAGAGTTCTTAGTTCAACACACCTTGATTCCTATACATTTCAGTATGAACAGACTCTTTCAAAACCTTCAATTGAGATACCTGCTTCCTTGACCTTTTCTCTTGATTGTTGTCCCTCAAGGTTTAAGTGCTGAGGTGTCCTTGGTTTGGATGTTGGTGCACACAGGTGTGTCCCTATATAAACATATTAATTAAGGCAAAACATATCCTAAATCAGCACTCCTCTGAGCCACTTTATGAATACAGCTCGTATTTGTAGCTTCACCTCTGATTCACAATACCACACCGTAGTATACTACTGCAGTTACTTCATCCTTTCTAAGTAGTGTATATTTCAACATGAAGGTCAATATCGATTGCAATGTGGGAGTTGTTTATTTCTGCGCTGGATGCTTGAGGTGAATGATGGGAGAATCCAGCAGCAATACTGTTGGGTGTATCTATCTCCAGACGACATGTCCAGTGTCTAATTGTGTCCATGTATCGATGGAGAGGCCAAATTGGCAGGTGCACGTTACAATTTGATAATAATAGGCCTGGCTAGTGCTGCAGTTTCTAGGAAGCAGCTGCCTCACTGGGAAATCAAATGTCCCTCTGACATCAGACTAGTATTAATCATGTACCAGGAAACGGTTTGCCAGCACCGTAGAGGTAAAGCCTAATGTTAAGTATAGGTTAAAATGTTTGACAGATGTCTCCCTTTTGGTTAGTGCGGCATTGCTCTTACTCCTCATCTCCTCAGATGTCAGATGTTAAAACAACTGGCCTCCCCCTTCGCCCTCACAGAAAGGACCGGTTTTTGCATCTTCTCCAGTGGTTAGCGAGAGCAAGTCCAGAATCAAACACACAAATCACCATACACAACAATGCTTTATTGACTTTCTCTTTTTTTTTCTTAATCTCTCTGTTCAGGCTTTATTGCCATTTTAATGACCGAATAAATCCCGTGATTGCGAGTGCTTTTTGAATCATGTTGTACTCAAGAAACAAAAAAAATAACACCAATTCGATACCAAGATCATTGGACAGTCCAATAACTCAGCTGAACGTGTCATAGTGCAACACAAACACAATACATTGGTAGTGTATGGCTACCTAGGCGTTAGCCTGATGCATCCTGACAAGGCTCACAGTTGATGCCGTGACTCACAAATCCATAACCCCATGGCCATGAGGAAAATGCGTTATTAATAACAACTAGGGCCAAAGGTCAGTGAATCCTGATTCATTACGTTAGCTTTCAATGGCCATCAGATCTAGGATAAGCTTCCCCACCCCAAATCCTAACCTTATCCATTAGTGTGGGAACGGAACTTCACCCTACATCGTAGAAACTTCTGTATCTAATATCAACTTTAGAGGGAAAAATCACAACAGACGCTGTCTCAATTTAAAAATAAAAAGATTACACCATATGTAAAAATAAATAAACATAATAAAGAGATCTATCCTTGAAAAGTTGACCATTGGGTTAAAGCGGTAACACTCACTATAAAACATACATTATGAATGCACAAGACATTATGAATGCATTTGTAGGCATGTGATAGAAGGCACTCAGAATGTGTTCATACTCTGGCTGTCGGAGTTAATCAGTTAACCTCTACGGCAGGTATTCCCAAACTGGGGTACGTGTACCAATGCCGTCGGGGATATATGCCAAATAAAATTATGATTCACATTTCAAAAAATATCTAATAATTATTATTTTTTTATTATTTTTTATTCACATTTTCAAACAGTACATTATATTTTCCAACGAGGCTATACATTTGTGTGAGGGTTTTTCTCTCGCCTGAGTAGCCTTGTTTTCAGTGCCAAAAATAAAATCAAACAATCTAGTGTTCAGCGAAATAACAACACAATGTCAAATACAGGTAGCCTAGTCAAATAATTAACATCCAATCACATTAACCGTTACTCTCTCACGGGAAACCTTCACTCTTGCGGAGACATTTAGAAACTAAACATGACAATTTGAAAAATAAGCCACAGGAGTTTTTTGAGCGAGAATAAAGACAACTTTCGAGTAGTAAGACATGTATAAAAGCAACAGATACCATTAATAAGAAGGGGCTAGAAGCGTCTTATATGGTGAGCTACCGAGTGGCTCGGACAGGCAAGCCTCATAGAGAGGACTTAATTCTTCCTGCTGCCGTTTGAAGGGGTACGGGACTATAAAAGGTTTGGGAACCACTGCTCTACGGGATCGGTGTCATGTGATTAGCATGAGGTTGTAAGTAACAAAACAATTTAGGACATAGACAACATATCTGATATAGGCAGAAAGCTTAAATTCTTGTTAATCTGCACTGCACTGTCCAATTTAGAGTAGCTATTACAGTGCAAGAATACCATGCTATTGTTTGAAGAGAGTGCACAATTATGAACTTGAAAATGTATTAATAAACCAATTAGGCACATTTGGGCAGTCTTGATACAACATTTTGAACAGATATACAATGGTTCATTGGATCAGTCTAAAACTTTGTGCATACACTGCTGCCATCTAGTGGCCAAAATCTAAATTGTGCCTGGGCTGGAATAATACATTATGATATTTCTCTTGCATTTCAAAGATGATGGTACAACAACAACAAAAAAATACATGTTTTTTTCTTTGTATTATCTTTTACCAGATCTAATGTGTTATATTCTCCTACATTCATTTCACATTTCCACAAACTTCAAAGTGTTTCCTTTCAAATGGTATCAAGAATATGCATGTCCTTGGTCAAGGTCCTGAGCTACAGGCAGTTAGATTTGGGTATGTCATTTTAGACGAAAATTGAAAAACAGGTTCAGATCCTTAGGAGGATCACATTTGTAATTTTGTGCATAATTTTGGGGGATTGTGATTAATCGCATTGTCTGAAAGTTTTGAAGACACTGAAAACATCCCATACACAATCTATATAGCTAAAAACAACAATGCAATGTGCTTTCTCAATTCATCAAATTTTGCTAATCTTTACTTTAGACAAAATCAAGACGTCAATATGCTTGTAATGTTTTTTGTATGATTTTTTTTAAATTCCACTTTAATTTAAGCAAATTCAGAATTTGCTATAATCACAGCAAATCTTGCGATTATCAAAATTAATTGCTTACGAGGTTACCATGAATTACCATGAATTGTTTACGAGGTTTAATGTTTGTTTTGTTACATTAAATAGTTCAGTAATGACTTGAAAAAATTATGGCAATCATCCATTTTTATCGGCAGTAAGAAACTGCTAGCCATTGGCTGCTAACAGCTGAGAACTGCTAGCTAACTGGCAAGCACAAAAACAGTCAACAACTTCGGGAGTACAGACCCCTAGAAAACTGCAGAAAATGCACAGTCAAAGAGAATAATAATTATTATGTCATGGAAGTGTTCTTTAAAATGTTTTTAGGCATTCTATGACAAATAGTTTGGCAATAGTTTGGCATGTCCAAACATGCACAGAGAAATAACAAAGGCTTTAAAGGGGCAATCAGCAGTTGCTACATGCATTTTTGTACTTATAAATGAATGATATGTAGCTACCCATTGATTCTTGAATAATATAACTTATACTTGCCTCATGAGATTAATTTAACTCTTGTACCCCATCAAAAATAAGTAAATGTAAACAAACACTATATAGCCTTAAAACATGGTTAAAATGATATGCATCCTTGCATCCATAACTCTGTCTATGAATTTGAGAGTGGTTACATTTCTCCAGCCACCCCTTCAGGTTTTTACCAAAACAAGGTCGGGGACTGGGAACACGCTTTGTTATTATTTCTACTGATTGAAAAGAAAATATGCACATGTGAGCAGTATGATGGATGTTATCACTATAGTATCCTACTGAACTTTTGGATTCAGGGAGGCTCCAGTCAGGTGCTTGTCACCACTCATCTGAAGTGGAGCACGTCAGTCTGTGTGTGGGACAGAGAGGCGAGTGGCTCACAGGTGACAGACTCCTGCTCCATATGGCGCTGAGCCATGGAGGTCAGATGGGCTCCCAAGGGCCCCAGGAGCACTGGCACTAATCATTCACTGGGAGTTCCCTATGGAGGCCAGGGGACACTGCTACCAAGACACCCACTGACACTGACAGATACACACCCAAACACAGCCAGACTCCCTATGACACTTGAAGAATTAGACCAGCAGACACTGTCCATGTTTTTCTCCTGTAAAAACTCACTCAGAAGGAAAATATATATATAGGCTACTGGCTCTGTTGTTTTGAAGGGTATGGGGCTCAATGTAATGTTTATTTGTCTCTGAGAGGAGGAACATCTCCAGTTTGTTGTGTAGATCTATCAAATATTCAGTATCTTTTGGCTGATAAGCAGGAAATTATGTTAATGAGATGAGACGTGTGTTGACTTATTAGAATCCTAATTGTTTTATAATTATAATGATTAATTCACATCAGTCTCAAATCAAGAATGATCAAAGAGGACATGAGCTCAAAGTTACGCATCCTGGAAGAGGTAGGTTACTGGCAAACATTTGTATTGGGAGTTTATTATTTTCTGTCCGTCTGAAGCCGTTGTGTGGGAGTGGCAAGGATTTATAGTTTCATAGTGGGTAGTTGAGTGAGTTTCGCTTCCTCTTTCTGATAAATTAGCCGTGGTCCGCTAACCGTGAAAACCAACTTCCAGGAATCCAAGTCCATTCACTCCCTAACCCATCATGCTCCACGGCACTTAGCACAATAAAGTTCTGACACAACTTGAAAGGAAGCCTTGACCCATTGTTCCTTCCTGTAGATACAAGAACAAGGCTGCTCTGACTCTCATCTCACAAGAAGGTAGCAGTATTTGTAAAGAATTCCTTTATGCATCAACCAACTGTGAATACCCCATAAGACATAAATAACCATAGGTTCCATACTGCATGTAGAGTAACCCACTGTTTTATTGTTGTCATGCCATACATACTGCATTTAGATTAACCTACTGTTCTATTGTTGTCAGGCCGTACATGCTGTATGTTTGGCTTGGCTATGAATTAATAGAAAGGAGGTGTCTGAAAGCCCAAATACAATTGGACCATCACTAGACATACATTCCCTCTGAAAGAGTTGATTCAAACACACATGAATGGGGAATCATATAGTTGGTTAATTCTGATAGACAGAGGTTACAGGATCTCAGTGTAACGTTACTGTGCAGTTCCATGTGCTGTTCCCAGCTTGGCCTTGACCCTCATGAGTGGCCACATTTGTCCTTCCTGCCTCTTCAAAGCCTTCCAAAAATAGCGAGCGCCATTTTCTTATTTTCATCACCCACTGACAGCATAACTGAGAGGGGGGTGGCCTACCTTCGCTCTGTGTTAGCATTACACCCGCATGTTAGCCTAACACTGGGGTTCTCTGTGACACACCAGACAGGAATTAATGGGACTTAATGTCATTTGTTATTCTTTCCGAAATGAAACCTACTGAACCGCTACTGTTTAAACTCAGACTCAATAGGATGTTTTCTATAGACCATGATTTAGTAATGAGACAAGGAACCCTCAGTGTCCCGTAGCATTACTCAATGTGAAGGCCCCAAGGCTTAGTGTGCGGTACTGTGTGTGCTAGTTCAGGTGGAAAAATAACAGTCCAATCAGGAAAGTTTTTTCTCTCTGCTAAATTATGATTTCAAGGTAGAGTTTCGCCTTTGTCATCATTTGGAAAAACATAACATTTGTCAATGATTGACAGTTTTTTCCAGAGAACATCAGTAAAAGAGCGAATCATAATATGGACAAATGATACTCGTTCAAGCAAGTTTGGAAAGTTCATTTAACATTTCAACTTTCCAGGGTAATGCAACAGTCTTGAAATAAATTCTGAGAAAACACGAAAAACAAGAAGTTCCACTAAAATCAAGGAGTCATAATCCATGACCAGTCTTATGCAGTCTAAAACCTTGCTACTCAGCAAAGAGCATAATGTCAATGACCTTGTACTGAACAACAGAGACCAACAGTAAGTTACTTTCTTTTCATGTCTTCATCTTGGCTTGCCTACTTTTTAAGCATTACAAATAGCCACACTCTAGTTAGTCATAAACTCTCCCCGTTAAAATGATTTACGAATCTGTTTTCTTTTAGCCCTGTTTGAAAGGAGGGTCAAAGACCACATGTAAAGCACCACACAGCGCTAGTCAGCAGTCCACTAAATGTGCCATTCATGTCGCAGCACTACTGGCCTAGTCCGATAAACTGGAAGTGGTCGGCCAGAAAGAAACAACGTCCGGAGTCAGTTTACTCTCTAATAGTGAAGGTTTACACATTTAGGAAACCACCCTTGCCTGATGACATAGGGCGGCTTCTTTTCTGAAGGGAAACTTTCCAGCCATTTCCAAATCAGCTCCTGGAAAATCTCAACAAAACGTCCCTTTTAATTATGTGAGGTTCTCCTGAACACACAGTTTATATTCACCGCCAATAGTATCGGCAGGGAGCTAATCTGTAGCAAATGTCTATTTATCTTGGCATGAAATCGATCTAGCACTTTGCACAAGCTAGGAATTAGAGGTCAACCCTTAAATATCCTTTTAGGCTTAGTCGACGTACACCAAAGCAGCGTCTACTGAATATTTAATTCCCTTCTCCTGCTTCCTGTCTCTGTTAACACAGACAAGTATTTCATACTCAGCTATAAGTGAGCCTAAAATAAACTCTTTGTTGTCCTAACCTGATAAACACGTGTTCGACATGGTCTTTTGAGAAAGAACAATGTTTGTTTGAGCATACCAGTGTTTAAGAAATATCATGGTGTGGAATGAAGAACTTTGAGGACAAGCAAAGTTCAACAATGACTGGCAAGCATTTGTCTTCCGGTGCCAGTCTTCTTAAAAAAGGCTTAGACCTCTTTCCTGCTTCATTTTTTAATCCTGCAATAAAGCCAGTGGTAGCAGTGTTTGGTAAATAAAGAATGTAACCATGTCTTTCTGCATTCAGATTATGTTACCTTCCTCATGCATTATGTTACCTTCCCCATGTTCCACCAAGACCTTTCTAATCCATAGGGGGGCTCTTACTTTGAAGTGTATAAATCGCCAACTGTCATCCTCTCGGCTGCACCCACTGTTTAGCCATGGTGGGGAAAGAGTGTGTGTGTGTCTGTGTCTGTGTCTGTGTGTGTGTGTGTGTGTGTGTGTGTGTGTGTGTGTGTGTGTGTGTGTGTGTGTGTGTGTGTGTGTGTGTGTGTGTGTGTGTATGTGACACTTAGCACCTTTGTCTTCTATCTAGGACCTAAAAGGGTTCATCGGCTGTCCCCATAGGAGAACCCTTTGAAGAACCCTTTTTGTCCCAGGTAGAATTCTCTTGGGTTCCATGTAAAACCCATTCCACAGAGGGTTCGACATGGAACCAAAAAGGGTTCTACCTTGAACCAAAAGTGTGCTACGTGGCAACCTCATGCACAATGCAGGCAACCCCATGCACACGTGTATCTAAGTTGAAGATACCTCGCTAGAAGCCAGATAGAAACTGAGCTGTTCACAGTGATGGAGTCTTAACCATCGCATTGCATCAGATCTGCAAAGCCAAGCTCATGTGGAGTTCAAAACCTTTTTCACTGATAACTGGAAGACACAGTAACATCATGACAGTAAACTGATTCTTTTTATTTTAAAAGCTGGGGTCAGCAGGGTTTGTCTAGTAGGTGGGGTGAAATTGGAGGCTCAAGAGTTTCTCTGAGACTTTCCTCAGGGAGAAGAATTGTCTGGGTGGATACGTCTGACTTCACTGCGATGGACAGCATCCAAGACAAACACCTCACACTTTCTAGGGCAGAGTGCTATAGAAGCCACTGACCTAACCATAAGTCTTCACAATGCAGACAATACGCAACAGCCTATTTGGGACATTGGATCATTGTGATAACTCGTTGAAATGGCATTTATCTTTCGAGTTGAACTCAATCAATGTGTCCGTCCCCAATTTAGGCCACCAGTGTTTTTGCGATTTTCCGAGATGGTAATATAAGCGAATCGTAGTTCTTCTACCTTTGATGTGGATGATCCTATCTTTTCTTATGAAATACGTTGTCACAATCCATAGAGAGATTCAAAATGGCAAGTCCAATCTCCTCTCTAATATTGTCGCCTTTGATGAAAAATCGCAGAAACGCAGCTCGATGTTAAACTCATCAGAACTCCTTTTTTTGGACCCCCGGATAATAGCCCTGCACGTAGGTGTATGGTTAGGCTTTTACAGCAAATAGAATTCTTCAGTTATCCATATAAAAATGTCTTCGAAGTCTGTCTCGTATCTGCGAGATCAAACACTTCAATATAAAACTATTATGGAATCACTAAACCTAAGCCGTATCAAAAACGTTACCAACCTGTGCTGAGGCCTATGAAGCCTATGAAGCTTCTGCCTTCCCTGGGGATTGTCTTCTATGTTACCTACAGATGTAGGATTTTAATTTGACCAGTACTGTCACAGCAAAATAATCCTGCAACAACAGGATTTGAATGTTTTGTCCATAATGTTGCTTGATCGGTGGTTAGGCTATTAGCTGGCCAAAAGCAGGCTACATGAAAAGTGCAATACTGTTAATAAAACCGTGTTGGTGTGGGTTTTCAGTGCATTTATGTAAATCACAAAGCTCATCTGCATTTCCTGTGGTACAACAAAAGAGTGATAAAAGGAATATCCTACATCTGTATGTAAAATATGATTTATTCTCTATTCTCTTTATGTATCAAACTGCCCAGCTGTCTGCAGAAACATTCCACAGTGGATTATGGTGTCAACAAGGTCTAAATGAAAAACGTCTCTTTGGACAGCTTTATTGAGGTCATCGTATTTTCCTCCAAAAGATCTCTAATGTTTATGTTATATTTAATGTCTTGTCAGTGGGATTATTTGTGTTTATAACGTCTTGTTTTTTTCTACTTCTTTGTTTTTATTGCTAGTGTTTTATATTACTGTGCTTGGCCTGACTGTGTCTTTCATAAATAAGAATAAACGTTTTTGTTTTACAGAAACAAATAGACTGTGCGTGTTATCTGAACACTGGATCACAACAAGCCATGCTGTTCCAAATGAGGACTTCTGACTGGGGACATATAGTAGCTTGAGATGTTTCAAACATAGTCCTCAAAAGCAGCTTAGGCTTTTCAGCTTTATCCTTGGCACCAAGGCCAGTGCCCTCTGGAAGCTAACACAATCCCACAAGGGCTGAAAATGGTAATACCTCATGTCAGCTCTGTGAGGACATAATGGTAAATTGTCTAAATTTCACCCTTCGAGGTAAACTGTGCACTGTTGCCATTTCACTTCCAATTATGGCCATACAGTAGCTTCAGCCGACGATGAGAATAATTTTGCCTATCAGCAGAATACAACTATATTCTATAACCATGTGAAATTGATGGGGTGGATATGACCTGTTCCAACCAGAGGCTTAAATGCAGGTAATTACATCTTAAATTCGACTCTATCTTTTTATTGGCCTCTTAGTGCCTGGTTCAGGGTGAGATTAAGATGAGTTGGCATGCTCATGGCATCTGAAAATAGCTTGTGGTCCCAGGCTCCTTTCAACTTCAGAAATGAGCGGGTTGGGTTGGTAAACATTTTAACCTTGCTACAGTAAATTACCTTTAACTAATTAATAAAGCTCTCGCCCTCACATGTGTTTTACATCTCAGGTTGACGCAAGCAGCAGTACTAACACAAAACCCAGAGCTCAGAGCAGTATCAACTAACTGACATTGCAGAAGACATTGTGATCTGTTTTAATCAGCGAGCTAGCAATTTCACGCATTTGTCTAAAAGCTTCCCTGTACTGTATTTTCATCATCTAGGTTTTGAAGCAATTTAAAACAGAGGGGAAACAAATTGTGAAATGTTAGCTTGTTTTAAGCTTACAAGATCTGAATTAATTGTTTAGAATCAAGAACCAAGGTTTAATGTTTTATTTATTTATTTCTGCATGGACAATTAGACTATAAACTTCCCAGAGAAGTATAAGCCTGACGATTATTCAGGATGATGGCCGGTGGAGCCTTCCTTCACACTCTCTGTTGAATAAATCTCAGATGAGACCTGCAAGGGTATCTGCTTAGATTCACAGCCCAGAGTTATGACAACAGGCAAGGCAAAGAAGGGATTACCTCTCAAGATGTCAGTCTCCATTTGCCATACTGACGCATGAGCAGTGTACTAAACGGTCACAATGAGATTTAGAAATGTCGACGTTTGGAGGGTTTTTGCACATGGATACTGCATTTGTTTCTCCATAGCACATTATTTCAAGATGGGAGATGACAGACAATTATACAGCATAAGGGTTTGGGTATGCTTGTCATCTGTATATTTAGGAGTCATTTGTCATTTTCAACAAGGTGCATTCTAATTCACTGAGCTGATGTGTTCTGTTCCTCTTCTTCCATTCCAAAATGGTGGGTAGAAACAACAATATAACAAACCAAACAGGAAATTATATCGAGCAGAGGTAGATAATTGGCTTTGAAGAGTGATCCTCAGAAATATAGCTGTGACAACACATCACAGTTCCTGTGAAAGGAGCGAGGGGTGCATTTACAGTATATAGGGCTGTTGAGACGAGGGTGGTCATGACAACAGGAAATGACATATCAATCTCTGAAGAGGTAATCTATGTGTGACCTTTGGAAGCCCATTCCCAGCACCAACATTTTTTTTTATCTGACAACGAGTTATGAGATAATAAATGAGAATGTACAGTTGAAGTCGGAAGTTTATATACACTTAGGTTGGAGTTATTAAAACTCGTTTTTCAACCACTCCACAAATTTCTTGTTAACAAACTACAGTTTTGGCAAGTCGGTTAGGACATCTACTTTGTGCATGACACAAGTAATTTTTCCAACAATTGTTTACAGATTATTTCACTTATAATTCACTGTATCACAATTCCAGTGAGTCAGAAGTGTACATACACAAAGTTGACTGTGCTTTAAAACAGCTTGGAAAATTCCAGAAAAGGATGTCATGGCTTCAGAAGCTTCTGATAGGCTAATTGACATCATTTGAGTCAATTGGAGGTGTACCTGTGGATGTATTTCAAGGCCTACCTTCAAACTCAGTGCCTCTTTGCTTCACATCATGGGAAAATCAAAAGAAATCAGCCAAGACCTCAGAAAAAATATTGTAGACCTCCACAAGTCTGGTCCAACGCCTGAAGGTACCATGCTCATCTGTACAAACAATAGTAAGCAAGTATAAACACCATGGGATCACACAGCCGTCATACCGCTCAGGACGTAGACGCGTTCCCTCTCCTAGAGGTGCGAAAAGTGCAAATCAATCCCAGAACAACAGCAAAGGACCTTGTGAAGATGCTGGAGGAAACAGGTACAAAAGTATCTATATCCACAGTAAAACGAGTCCTATATCGACATAACCTGAAAGGCCGCTCAGCAAGGAAGAAGCCAATGCTCCAAAACCGCCATAAAAAAGACAGACTACACTTTGCAACTGCACATGGGGACAAAGATCGTACTTTTTGGAGAATAGTCCTCTGGTCTGATGAAACAAAAGTAGAACTGTTTGGCCACGATGACCATCGTTATGTTTGGAGGAAAAAGGGGGAGGCTTGCAAGCCGAAGAACACCATCCCAACCGTGAAGCATGGGGGTGGCAGCATCATGTTGTGGGGTGCTTTGCTGCAGGAGGGACCGGTGCACTTCACAAAATAGATGGCATCATGAGGGAGGTTAATTATGTGGATATATTGAAGCAACATCTCAAGACATCAGTCAGGAAGTTAAAGCTTGGTAGCAAATGGGTCTTCCAAATGATCAATGACCCCAAGCATACTTCCAAAGTTGTGGCAAAATGGGCCAAAATTCACCCAACTTATTGTGGGAAGCTTGTGGAAGGCTACCCGAAACGTTTGACCCAAGTTAAACAATTTAAAGGTTAAACTTCTGACCCACTGGGAATGTGATGAAAAAATAAAAGCTGAAATAAATCATTCTCTCAGGAATTGTGGAAAACTGAGTTTAAATGTATTTGGCTAAGGAGTATGTAAACTTCCGACTTCAACTGTATTTGAGAGTAGTTACATTTCTCCTGCCCCATTCCTCAACTGTTTACCAAATACAGTGGCAGGGAGTATGCTTTGTTCGTGTTGAATCCCAGATTGCCCTGTTAAAAGGGGTCAACCTGCAGGACTATTCAATGTCCATCATCCAGACTTACTATATGTGAAATTATGACTTACAATATCATAATAATGACGTACTATCTCATAATAATGACTTACTATTTCACAATAACAACTTACTATCTTATAATAAAGACTTACTCTCTCATAATTATGACTTACTATCTCACAATAACGACTTTACTTTCTCATAATAATTACTTTATCTTACAATACTGACTTACTATCGCATAATAATGACCAAATGATTAACTATGTTACAATAATGACTTACTATCTCAAAATAATGACTTACTATTTCATAATAATGTCTTACTATCTTTCAATAATAACTTACTATCTCATAATAATGCCTTACTGTCTTTCAATAATGACTTACTATCTCATAATAATGATTGATTAGCTCATAATATTGACTTACTATCTCATAATAAAGACTAACCATCTTACAATAATGACTTGCTATGTCACAACAATGACTTACTATCTTAACATACTGACTAACTATCTCATAATAAGGACTAAATAATTAACTGTTGCAATAATGACTTACTATCTCAAAATAATGACTTACTGTCTTAAAATAATGACTTACTATGTCACAATAATGACTTACTGTATCACAATAATGACTTGCTATCTTAAAATAATTACTTATTATCTTACAATAGCAACTTATCTTACAATAATGACTTTCTATCTCACAAACATTAGCACTTTGGACACTGTGTTAATTACCCTCCAGACGAGCTTCAATGCCATACAACTCTCCTTCCGTGGCCTTCAACTGCTCTTAAATACAAGTAAAACTAAATGCATGCTATTCAACCGATCGCTGCCTGCACCTGCCCGCCCGTCCAGCATCACTACTCTGGACGGTTCTGACTTAGAATATGTGGACAACTACAAATACCTAGGTGTCTGGTTAGACTGTAAACTCTCCTTCCAGACTCACATCAAACTTATCCAATACAAAGTTAAATCTAGAATTGGCTTCCTATTTCGCAACAAAGCATCTTTCACTCATGCTGCCAAACATACCCTTGTAAAACTGACCATCCTACCGATCCTCGACTTCGGCGATGTCATTTACAAAATAGCCTCCAATACCCTACTCAATAAATTGGATGCAGTCTATCACAGTGCCATCCGTTTTGTCACCAAAGCCCCATATACTACCCACCACTGCGACCTGTACGCTCTCGTTGGCTGGCCCTCGCTTCATACTCGTCGCCAACCCCACTGGCTCCAGGTCATCTACAAGACCCTGCTAGGTAAAGTTCCCCCTTATCTCAGCTCGCTGGTCACCATAGCAGCACCCACCTGTAGCACGCGCTCCAGCAGGTATATCTCTCTGGTCACCCCCAAAGCCAATTCCTCCTTCGGCCGTCTCTCCTTTCAGTTCTCTGCTGCCAATGACTGGAACGAACTACAAAAATCTCTAAAACTGGAAACACTTATCTCCCTCACTAGCTTTAAGCACCAGCTGTCAGAGCAGCTCACAGATTACTGCACCTGTACATAACCCATCTATAATTTAGCCCAAACAACTACCTCTTCCCCTACTGTATTTATTTATTTATTTTGCTCCTTTGCACCCCATTATTTCTACTTTGCACTTTCTTCCACTGCAAATCTACCATTCCAGTGTTTTACTTGCTATATTGTATTTACTTCGCCACCATGGCCTTTTTTGCCTTTACCTCCCTTATCTCACCTCATTTGCTCATTTTGTATATAGACTTATTTTTCTACTATATTATTGACTGTATGTTTGTTTTACTCCATGTGTAACTCTGTGTTGTTATATGTGTCAAACTGCTTTGCTTTATCTTGGCCAGGTCGCAATTGTAAATGAGAACTTGTTCTCAACTTGCCTACCTGGTTAAATAAAGGTTACATAAAAATAAAATAGAAATATTACAATAATGACTTGCTATCTCACAACAATGACGTATTATGTCTAGGTAATGACTTATTATCTTATAATAGTGACTTACTATTGCACAATAATTACTTACCATCTTTAAATGGTGACTTATTATCTGTGAAATTATGAGTTTGTATCTCATAATAACAACGTACTTGCTAATTATAATAATGACTTAATATCTCATAATAACAACTTACTATCTCACAATAATGACTTGTAATCTCATATTAATTACTTACTATCTTACAATAACCGACTTACGATCCTAAAATAACGACTTACTATGTCAAAATAATGACTTACTATCTCATAGTAATTACTTACTATACTTATCTTATATTAGTGACTTAATATCTTTGAAATTCAGAGTTATTATCTCATAATAACAACTTCCTATCTCCCAATAATGATTTACTATCTCATAATAATGACTTAATAATTAACTATGTGAAATAAATGACTTACTATCTCACAATAACGACATACAATCTTACAATAATTTGTATTTATTTTATTTAACTGCCTTGTTCAGGGGCAGAACGACAGATTTTTACCTCGTCAGCTCGTTGATTCAATCTAGCAACCTTTCGGTTACTGGCCCAATACTCTAACCACTAGGCTACCTGCCGCCCCATAATGATTTACTCTCTCATAATAATGACTTACTATTGTACAATAACAACTTACTATTTTCCAATAACAATGTACTATCTTTGAATAATTACTCATTATCTAATAATGTGTCACGTCCTGACCAGTATAAGGGGTTATTTGTTATTGTAGTTTGGTCAGGACGTGGCAGGGGGTGTTTGTTTAGTGTTTAGGGGTTTGTTTGGCTATGTTCTGTTTTGAGAGGGGTGTTTGTTTAGAGTGTTTCGGGGTTTGTTGGGCTATGTTCTATGTTAGTATATTTCTATGTTTATCTAGTATGTCTAGTTCAAAGTTTAGTTAATGGGGTTGACCTTCAATTGGAAGCAGCTGCTCCTAGTTGCTTCTAATTGAAGGTCCTATTTAAGAGGGGTGTTTTTCTGTGGGATTTTGTGGGTAGATGTTCTTTGTAAGCCTTACAGGACTGTTCGTCGTCGTTGTTTTTGTATACGTGTGTTTTTGGTTTGGTTTTCCTTCTTTCTACCTAATAAAAAGAAGATGAGTATACATATTCCCGTTGCACCTTGGTCCAATCCTTACGACACCCGTGACATAATGACTTACTATCGCACAAGAATGACTAACTATCTCATAAAAACGACTTACTATCTTACAATATTGACTTACTATCTTATAATAATGATTTACTATCCTATAATAACAACTT
Source organism: Salmo salar (assembly GCF_965601325.2). Lineage (NCBI taxonomy): Eukaryota > Metazoa > Chordata > Actinopteri > Salmoniformes > Salmonidae > Salmo > Salmo salar. The sequence continues at coordinate 28,095,779 of NC_138295.1, forward strand.
ACTATCTTACAATATTGACTTACTATCTTATAATAATGACTTACTATCTCACAATAATGACTTACTATCTCACAATAATGACATACTATCTCATAATAATAAATTACAATCTCAGAATAACGACTTATTATCTCATAATTATGACTTACTATCTCATAACAGATTCATGTTTTGAGTGGCAGGAATGAGCTTCCATAGTGACCAGACTGACTGAATGGAATAAATAAAGTTGTGACAGCTACTGTATATGGCACAGAAATAAACAGTTTTAATTAATTGAAGAACTATACTACTGGTATGCTACGTAAGAATATATACCCAAGTGGATATGAAATAAAGTATACCTTTGGATCATATTTTACAATAAATCTAGAAGGATTAGTTATAACAATAAGCAACGGAATATTTGATTTTAGTTCTGCCTTCATATTTCCCTTAGATATGTAGGAGAGCATTACAAATAGCTAATGAATGACACAAGATTTCCCAGAAGTATTATACTCCCTTGAGGTCATACATATTTGATAATCCTCTTAATTAAGTCTAACTAAACAAAGCTGCAATCAGTATTGATATGAGTGTGGGAGATGTGCAATGCTATGGCAGAGCACTACTCGGATGATTTCTCTTCCCATTGCCAAGTCTTTAAATATATACATTTCAGTCCCACAATCAAGGAGACAGTCAATATTTTGAAGTGAACGTAACAATTTTTATCACATCACATTGGCATGCCAAACCCATTCTACTTTAGCACAGTAATTATTTATTTGAGGAGTTTTGCAAAACGGCATACGGCTCGGGACTGGGATTAAATATTTATCATTTAATCAAAATAAATACACAATACAATGTTGATATATTACTATGTATTTAAAATGTATAGACACAAACTATCCGACTGTAAGAAAAAGCCTGAATGAGGAAGCCTTGGTTAAACTCGTGGCTAAATGCTTCGCTTGGCAGAGGCAGACCAAAAACCAAAAAAATAGGTACTTCCAGCTGCCACATGTTGTTGTTCTTTTATGCTGTAAAATGTAATTGCCGGAAAGAAGCAACAGCCACTGTAACAAGTGTATGCCAAACCCTAGGGAGAACAAAGTGAACGCAAGGCCGTATGAGCATGCGAGGGGGGTTGAGAACCATCTGCCGAGTGGATCGCCAGCCACCGCAACCTCCAGTGCCCCAGTCTCCTCCACATGGCCCCACAAGGCCACTGGGAGACAGTGAGAAGGATCCAAAATGGCCACCCCACCACGCCCAGTAGCTTTGACAAGAGTTAGGGAAGCTGTGGGAATGACAAACAGTTAGTCAACAGATGCTGGTAAGCTACTGCAGTAGCAGTGTTTTGGTGTGACTTTTATAGTGCTTTCATGAAACTTTATGAGCATAAGGACCAATGAATGTGGAGACTCAGAACCTTTTGTTCCCACAAAGTATGTGTGTTCTTTACTGTAACTCTTGCATTCTATTGTGTTGTTTATTTCAATACACACTCAGATTGTGTGGGTCCTTTATGACAAATTCAGGTTTTCAATGTTATAATATATATAAGTATTTATACAAAAAAATGTCATTGCAATCACAGATTTATAATAAGGAGTAAGATATATCAATATATCGATGTTTGTTTACAAAACCTTGATGGTCGGCCACAGTTGGCAGAGGTCAGAGCAATTCCACGGGTGTTGCCAACTGGTTGTGGGCACTGCCAAGGCAGAGATAGATCAAGGTGACGGGCTGTGGCTTTCCCAGAGCATGGATCACAGAGTGTACATTCTGCGGGGAACTGAAAAAAATCTGCCAGTGGGAACCGCTCCATTTTCGGTCTCAAACCAGAGCTCTGGAGCTTGGACTGACCCATGGCTGCAATCCTCCTTAGTGCTTGTCATTTTCAGATCAGAGGCCCAACCCAACCACCCAATTCAAGTAGTGAAAAAAAAACACTGAAAACATCTGCAACTGAAACCATAATATTTTCTCAAGGAATATCCCAAAGTGGGAGATATCCAAACAACTGCTGTGATGCTGGCTGCCACACCCTTGACTGTTTGGGCCGTGAGGGTTTGACATGTGAGACAGCTGCCACTACCGCATGGTGTTTTCAAAGAAAGATCAATGCAGTGGGCGTCCATATCAGAGGAGCAGGATTGGTCATGATTTAAACACTTACATATACACTTAACATGCTTTATAAAAAACGCTCAGAGATTCAGGCTAATGTGAGGTGTTCACTGTGGGGCTGAATGCAACCATTAGGTACATAGAGGCAGTGCGTAGGCTATAGCCCCTTTGTGCATGCTTTCACCACCCACCTCATCCTTGTTAAGACAGAAGATCCTATCAAGACCATAATAACATCAGAGGGCTTTGAATTTACTGTAGTGCCAGATACATAAAGAGTTATAGACGAGAACTACAGCATTAAAACAAACCAGTGAAATACAGCATTTCAACATTATAGTAGATCACTTTTTTAACAGCCCTGAGAATGTCAGTTTTCAAAAATACAGTAGGTGTTGGGTGTACAGGTACAGATGTAGGATCTTAATTTCAGTCAGTTTGCTACAGCAGGAAAATAATAGTTCAGAAACAGGAAATGTGAATTATTATGTGATTATAATTACAGTTTTTGTAGGGGTTGATAAAAAAAATTGTTAGGGCAAAGCAAGTCTAACATTTTAAAGTGGAAGTTAATAACTTTAGAAGCCTTTTTATCAACCTTGGATACACTACAGGTTTGCATTTCCTGCTGTGCAGGAAAATTATCTGCATTAAAAGAGTGATCAAATTAAGATCCTACATCTGTATAATACTATGTTTTTATTCAAGTGAAAACAAAGCTAAGAAAGTGGTTTCTATGATGATCAAACAGGCATACTGGACAGGCAGTTAACCATGGATGGTATAGCCACACAGTTTCAAACTGCTGCTCCTCAAGCTGCCTCCGAGATATGGTTGCCATGGTAATAAACATCCTTGGTAACACAAGGGGGATATGGTCCCTGTGAAGATAGTTATTACGCAATCAACTCCTTCAAGCAGTGCATGAATGACATCGACAGGCCGCTGGAGGGCATTTGAAAGGATTTGGGTCATGCTAGCGAAAAGTATGTCATGCAACGTCTTTCTGTTCACTCTGTTTCTCCATGTGCTAGTTTGGTACAGTGCTACAGTATCAATCATGTTGGATGCTTCTAGCTATTTCCTCTGGAGGGATGTGGGTTGTTTTCTAATGCTGTTTTAGACATAATACTCAGTTCCTTTCTGACAGCAGACACCACTTCGAACACTGTATTTACGACAAATTATAAACCTGAAAATATCCATTAAACAGAATAGTAAAATATATACTACTTAATTGTTAAAAAAAATTATGCATTCATTTAACATTCCTCATGCTCAGACAATAACAATTTCTAAACTAACTGGAATCATGGTTTGCCTATCTTTATGACTATTTGTTGATGTAATTGCAGTTATTTTGTAATTGGAAAATGTATCTTGATTATACTCTGTGTAGTAAAAAGAATTACATTACATGCAACCAATTTTGGAAGGCAAAGATTCTTCTTAATGACTTATTTTCCCCTGATAGTTAAAGTCAAACTCAAACATATGATTAAAGTTTCAGAAAGCAGGCACACTCCTAAATGACTTGTAACAGCACTTAGCTCCTTGTTCCCCAGTACATCAGTTATCAGCCAGCATGTTCTAATGAAAAAGGATTTCAGAGAGCGTGTAGTCTTTTCAACACTTGTTCGTTATCTGTGAGGCTGAGGACGACGCTATAGGAGGACATCCTTATTTCAGCACTCTGTTTTCATGATTCATATAAAGACGACATTCCCTGAAGCAAATTGAAGCTAGGTCAGAGTATTATCAGATAGTGCTGTATAAATAACAATATATAGCAGATATATAGCAGCTGCCTGCAGAGATGTCTCTTAATTACTAGTTTCCGACCCAAATCGCATCCTATTCCCTACAAAGTGCACTATATATGGAAGAGGGTGCCACTAGGGACTCAGTATTTGGGCTTATTAGTCTGCCCAACCTAATCCATCAGACAGAAACATCTCACCATGCACCTTCAGAATTTATTCAAAGTAATCTTTTGTCATAAACTGCTTTTCTGAAAAAGGTTTTAATCAAGCCTTGGTGGATTGTTTTCACTTTTCTGGTAATGTTTATGAATTTGATGAGGTTTATAATATAAATTCACTTGCTTTGGACCTGGTTATCTATGTTCTGTTTTTAAAGGTTGTTAAGGCACTACCTAATACATGTTTGATCACCAGTTGAACAAAAGACTAGAAGTATTGTTTAACAATCGAGAATTGGCTAGCAAATTCTCAGGAAAATCTCAGGAACACTTTACATGTCAAAATGATTTGACTTGAAGAACTCCCTTATGTTTTTAATACAGGGGAGTGAGTCATCATTTCAACATCTGTAGCAGATGGTCTTGGGCGAAAAGCAGAAGACACCCTTCCAGAAATGTATGAGTAACAACTTTCCTCACATTCAATTAATTTACAAAGTAACATCACCACAGACAATGCTCAGTAAGATGATAAGGGTTTACAACATCCTTTGAAAAGGCTGTAATGGTTAGTCATCATGTCGCACACACAAACGTACAGTATACACACACACACACACATGCGCACACACACAATCAATAGAGTCTGTCACAGCCACAAAAGGTGGTTTCTTGAATGAATGTGTATTTCCAACACAAACATACATTATATACACTACCGTTCAAAAGTTTGGGGTCACTTAGAAATGTCCATGTTTTTGAAAGAAAAGCTTTTTTTTTTTTGTCCATTCAAATAGCATCAAATTATTCAGAAATACAGTGTAGACATTGTTAATGTTGTAAATGACAATTGTAGCTGGAAACGGCTGATTTTTTATGGAATATCTACATAGGCGTACAGAGGCCCATTATCAGCAACCATCACTCCTGTGTTCCAATGTGTTAGCTAATCCAAGTTTATCATTTTAAAAGACTAACTGTTCATTAGAAAACCCTTTTGCAATTATGTTAGCACAGCTGAAAACTGTAGTGCTGATTAAAGAAGCAATAAAACTGGCCTTCTTTAGACTAGTTGAGTATCTGGAGCATCAGCATTTGTCGGTACAATTACTGGCTCAAAATGGCTAGAAACTTTCTTCTGAAACTCGTCAGTATTCTTGTTCTGAGAAATGAAGGCTATTCCATGTGAGAAATTGCCAAGAAACTGAAGATCTCATACAACTCTGTGTACTACTCCCTTCACAGAACAGTGCAAACTGGCTCTAACAAGAATAGAAAGAGGAGTGGGAGGCCCCGGTGCACAACTGAGCAAGAGGACAAGTACATTAGAGTGTCTAGTTTGAGAAACAGACGCCTCACAAGTCCTCAACTGGCAGCTTCATTAAATAGTCCCTGAAAAACACCAGTCTCAATGTCAATAGTAAAGAGACGACTCTGGGATGCTGGCCTTCTAGGCAGAGTTGCAAAGAAAAAGCCATATCTCAGACTAGCCAATAAAAAGGGGCAAAAGAACACAGACACTGGACAGAGGAACTCTGCCTAGAAGGCCAGCATCACCTCTTCACTGTTGACGTTGAGACTGGTGTTTTGTGGGGACTATTTAGTGAAGCTGCCAGTTGAGGACTTGCGAGGCGTCTGTTTCTCAAACTAGACACTCTAATGTACTTATCCTCTTGTTCAGTTCATGCACAAATCTGCAGTTTCCAGCTACAATAGTCATTTACAACATTAACAATGTCTACACTGTATTTCTGATCAATTTTTTGTTATTTTAATGGACAAAAAAATTAGCTTTTCTTTCAACAACAAGGACATTTCTAAGTGACCTCAAACTTTTGAATGGTAGTGTATATTATTATCACGACTCAGGGATATGACCAAGATGCAGACACAGGAGGAGTATAGTACAGTTCTCAGATTATTTATTGTAAAAACAGGGCAGGCAATGGGCAGGTCAAGGACGGCAGGCAGGCTAGGGGTCAGGGCAGGCAGTAACTAAATTCCACAAGCTTCCCACAATAAGTTGGGTGAATGTTGGCCCATTCCTCCATAATTAGGTCAGAGTTAGGCAGGTACAGAACGGCAGGCAGGCTTGGGGTCAGGGCAGGCAGAATAGTCAGAACTAACTACATTCCACAAGCTTCCCACAATAAGTTGGGTGAATTTTGGCCCATTCCTCCATAATTAGGTCAGAGTCAGGCAGGTACAGAACGGCAGGCAGGCTTGGGGTCAGGGCAGGCAGAATAGTCAGAACCGGTAAAACTAAGAAACAGAACTTGAGGAAAAGGAAGACGGGAAAGCACGCTGGTTAAACCTGACAAGACAAGAGGAACTGGCAACAGACAAACAGAGAACACGGGTATAAACCCCCCGGGCTATAATGGGAAGATGGGTGACACCTGAAGGGAGGTGGAGACAAGCACAAAGACAGGTGATAGAGATCAGGGTGTGACATATACCATGAGTGTGCAAAGCTGTCATCAAGGCAAATGGTGGCTATTTGAAGAATCTAAAATATGTTGTTAACACTTTTTTGGTTACTACAGTTGAAGTCGGAAGTTTACATACACCTTAGCCAAGCAGATTTAAACTCAGTTTTTCACAATTCCTGACATTTAATCCTAGTAAAAATTCCCTATCTTGGTCAGTTAGGACACCCACTTTATTTTAAGAATGTGAAATCTCAGAATAATAGTAGAGGGAATTAATTATTTCAGCTTTTTTTTTTCATCACATTCCCAGTGGGCCAGAAGTTTACATACACTCAATTACTATTTGGTAGCATTGCCTTTAAATTGATTAACTTGGGTCAAACTTTTCGGGTAGTCTTCCACAAGCTTCCCACAAAAAGTTTGGTGAATTTTGGCCCATTCCTCCTGACAGAGCTGCTGTAACTGAGTCAGGTTTGCAGGCCTCCTTGCTCGCACACACTTTTTCAGTTCTGCCCACGCATTTTCTATAGGATTGAGGTCAGGGCTTTCTGATGGCCACTCTAATACCTTGACTTTGTTGTCCTTAAGCCATTTTGCCACAACCTTGGAAGTATGCTTGGGGTCATTGTCCATTTGAAAGACGCATTTGCGACCAACTTTTAACTTCCTGACTGATGTCTTGAGATGTTGCTTCAATATAACCACATCATTTTCCTGCCTCATGATGCCATCTATTTTGTGAAGTGCACCAGTCCCTCCTGCAGCAAAGCACCGCAAATATATGATGCTGCCACCCCCGTGCTTCATGGTTGGGATGGTGTTCTTCCCCCTTTTTCCTCCAAACATAACGATGGTCATTATGGCCAAACAGTTCTATTTTTTGTTTTATCAGACCAAAGAACATGTCTTCAAAAAGTACGATCTTTGTTCCCATATGCAGTTGCAAAATGTAGTCTGGCCCTTTTATGGCGACTTTGGAGCAGTGGCTTCTTCCTTGCTGAGCGGCCTACCAGGTTATGTTGATATAGGACTCGTTTTACTGTGGATATAGATACTTTTGTACCTGTTTCCTCCAGCATCTTCACAAGATCCTTTGCTGTTGTTCTGGGATTGATTTGTACTTTTCGCAACAAAGTACGTTCATCTCTAGGAGACAGAATGCGTCTCCTTCCTGAGCAGTATGACGGCTAGGTGGTCCCATGGTGTTTATACTTTATACTATTGTTTATACAGATGAACGTGGTACGTTCAGGCATTTGGAAATTGCTCACAAGGATGGACCAGACTTGTGGAGGTCTACAATTGTTTTTCTGAGGTCTTGGTTGATTTCTTTTGATTTTCCCATGATGTCAAGCAAAGAGGCACTGAGTTTGAAGGTAGGCCATGAAATACATCCACGGGTACACCTCCAATTGACTAAAATGATGTCAATTACCCTATCAGAAGCTTCTAAAGCCATGACATCATGTTCTGGAATTTTCCAAGCTGTTTAAAGGCACAGTCAACTTAGTGTAGGTAAACTTCTGACCCACTGGAATTGTGATACAGTGAATTATAAGTGAAATAATCTGTCTGTAAACAATTGTTGGAAAAATTACTTGTGTCATGCACAAAGTAGATGTCCTACCCGACTTGCCAAAACTATAATTTGTTAACAAGAATTTTGGGGAGTGGTTGAAAAACAAGTTTTAATGACTCCAACCTAAGTGTATGTAAACTTCCCTGATTGCAAATGGGCCTTCCAAATGGACAATAACCCCAAGCATACTTCCAAAGTTGTGGAAAAATGGCTTATTAAGGACAAAAAAGTCAAGGTATTGGAATGGCCATCACAAAGCCCTGACCGCAATCCTATAGACAATTTGTGTGCAGAACTGAAAAAGTGTGTGTGAGTAAGGAGGCCTACAAACCTGACTCACCTCCACCAGCTCTGTCAGGAGAAATGGGCCCAAATTCACCCAACTTATTGTGGGAAGCTTGTGGAAGGATACCTGAAACGTTTGACCCAAGTTAAACAATTTAAAGGCAATGCTACCAAATACTAATTGAGTGTATGTACCCTTCTGACCCACTGGGAATGTGATGAAAGAAATAGAACCTGAAATAAATAATTCTTTCTACTATTATTCTGACATTTAATAACATTCTTAAAATAAAGTGGTGATCCTAACTGACCTAAGACAGGGCAATTTTTACTAGGATTAAATGTCAGGAATTGTGAAAAACTGAGTTTAAATGTATTTTGCTAAGTTGTATGTAAACTTCCGACTTCAACTGTATATTAGTAGTTGTAGCAGTAGTTTTTATTAGTTGTATTAGTAGTTAGGGCTAGAACCTATTAGTAGTACCACAACTTCTTAATGCTGTTATTATTATTTTGATGTTATTATTATTAGACAGTAGTTGCCATATTATTATTAAGTCATTATTATTAGACAGTAGTTTCCATATTATTATTATTTCATTGTTATTATTATTAGATAGTAGTTGCCATATTATTACTATTTTATTGTTATTATTTTTAGACAGTAGTTGCATAGTATTATCATTATTATTCCATTATTGTTATTATTAGACATACATTGCCATATTATTATTATTACATTGTTATTATTTTTAGACAGTTGTTGCATAGTATTAGTATTATTATTTCATTATTGTTATTATTAGACAGTAGTTGCCATATTATTATTATTATTTCATTTTTATTATTATTAGACACTAGTTTCCATATTACTATTATGTCGTTGTTAGCACCGGTGTGGTGGTTAGGCCACAGAGTTTCTAAACCCAGAGGCACAACATCACAAGATTTCTGGGAACGCATGCAAAGCAGACTCGACAGACCAGGCTAAGGTTTGGGGTTTGAGAAGTCAATGAGAGAAGTGAAAAATTCCTTAGTTGTTAATTTTCTCGAAATCTAAAGGCACAACCTAGATTCTAGCGAATGTTTTAAGTAGTTGAACATGTTATTAAAAACAACTTCATATCGAAGGAGTGCCTTTGATTTGATGGCCTGCAGAATGCGCAGTTCGGCATGAAATGACCATTTATATCAAATTATGGACCAGTTCGGTAGACTACAACCCAATAATGACAGGCTAGAACCCAATAATGACAGGCTAGAACCCACTAATGACAGGCTAGAACCCACTAATGACAGGCTAGAACCACAATAATGACAGACTAGAACCCAATAATGACATACTAGAACCCAACAATGACAAGCTAACACCTCAATAACGACAGGCTAGAACCCTAATAATGACAGGCAAGAACACAATAATGACAGGCTAGTACCCCAATAATGACAGGCTAGAACCCTAATAATGACAGGCAAGAACCCAATAATGACATGCTAGAACCCAACAATGACAGGCTAGCACCTCAATAATGACATGCTAGAACCCCTACAATGTCAGGCTAGAACCCAATAATGACATGCTACAACCCAATAATGATAGGCTAGAACCCAATAATGACATGCTAAAACCCCAAAATGACATGCTAGAACCCCAATAATTACAGGCTAGAACCCCTACAATGACATAGCAAGGGTAGGCTTTTTCGGTAGTTTCGTAAGACACTGTATTGAAATGTAATTTTTTTTATTTTTTTTAAGTAAAAAAGTCAAACAAAAAAGTCAAACAAAAAATTAACACCATGTTCCATTATCAGATCCTTAGCATTACTACTTTGTGGGTGCTAGCTAATGAACTCTCTCCACCATGAGATGTGAGCAGAGTTATAACAAGGCAAGCTTTTTCACAGAACCTTCTTTGGTTTTAAAGGTTGTTTCTGTGAAGAATCTTCTAAAGGATTTCCTGTGAATTTTTCAACTTGATGATGCTGTCGTGACGTTGCTATCATTAACGGGTTTGACTGTTATTTTATCAAATCAATTAACTATGTTTAATTATTACAATGATTCAATGAATCATGTAACAATTAACTCATTAGTAATCTTGGGCACCACAGAAAAGTTATTTAACAAGTTACTATCTCCCGACTAAACTCTAAAGATATAAATATCTCTTCCATCAGTCAATTCATTAATTCTTATTTACCTCATCAGTCTCATTCTGAATGTCGCAAAACTCTTGGATATCTGCACGGACCCTAGCATATATGATGAATCAGCGATATACAAATTGGCTTAATTATTTATTTACTAACTAACTAAATAATCACACAGAAATACATAAACACACACACAGTATAGTTATTGGTTACTAACACTATGCAATGAAAGGCCCCTAGTGGACTAAACCAATATGACGGCTTGTTACACAAAATGGCGGATTCAAAAGAGAGGGAAAGGGAGAGAAAGGAATTTGACTATCGTACATACAGCTGATAACTATGCTCATGGAAATGTGAATACCTTCCACATGAACGGCCAATCATTCGAAAGAATTGTAATGTACATATTTACGTGTATGCTGTCTTTCTGTTGAAATCGCCGGTCCATCTGTGGAGAGTAATTCATCAGAAGTCTCTGGTTGTGTAAGTCTCTGGTTGTCCACTAGAGGTCACCATGTCCTTTGTACCTGTAGCTTCTCTGTCTCAGAGTGTCTGTTAGAACAGTCTTCCAGAGGCCGCATTGTTCAGCGGGCTCTGTTCGTTAGAATAGAGGTATTTTTAGTGGTGAGATTAAATTGTGCTTTGTCTTCTCGTCTTCGGTCGAGTTTACTAGACTAAAGTACTTAACCTCTCTAGGGTAGGTGGCACCAAATCGTCCCACCTACGTAACAGCCAGTGTAATCCCGTGGCGCGTTATTCAAAAACCTCAAAAATGCAAAAACTTCAATTTTTCAAACATATGACTATTTTACACAATTTTAAAGACAAGACTCTCGTTAATCTAACCACACTGTCCAATTTCAAAAAGGCTTTACAACGAAAGCAAAACATTAGATTATGTCAGCAGAGTACCCAGCCAGAAATAATCAGACACCCATTTTTCAAGCTAGCATATAATGTCACATAAACCCAAACCACAGCTAAATGCAGCACTAACCTTTGATGATCTTCATCAGATGACAACCCTAGGACATTATGTTATACAATACATGCATGTTTTGTTCAATCAAGTTCATATTTATATCAAAAACCAGCTTTTTACATTAGCATGTGACTAGCATGTGACTAGCATTCCCACCGAACACTGCCGGTGAATTTACTAAATTACTCACGATAAACGTTCACAAAAAGCATAACAATTATTTTAAGAATTATAGATACAGAACTCCTCTATGCACTCGATATGTCCGATTTTAAAATAGCTTTTCGGTGAAAGCACATTTTGCAATATTCTCAGTAGATAGCCCGGCATCACAGGGCTAGCTATTTAGACACCCAGCAAGTTTAGCACTCACCAAAGTCAGATTTACTATAAGAAAAATGTTATTACCTTTGCTGTCTTCGTCAGAATGCACTCCCAGGACTTCTACTTCAATAACAAATGTTAGTTTGGTTCAAAATAATCCATAGTTATATCCAAACAGCGGCGTTTTGTTCGTGCGTTCAAGACACTATCCGAAAGGGTAAATAAGGGTGACGAGCATGGCGCAATTCGTGACAAAAAAATTCTAAATATTCCATTACCGTACTTCGAAGCATGTCAACCGCTGTTTAAAATACATTTTTATGCCATTTTTCTCATAAAAAAGCGATAATATTCCAACCGGGAATCTGCGTTTAGGTAAACAGACGAAAGAAAATAAAGCATGGGGTCGACTCGGGCACGCGCCTAAGCCCATAGTACTCTGATCGGCCACTTGCCAAAAGCGATAATGTGTTTCAGCCAGAGGCTGCCTCAATATCGTTCAGCTTTTTCCCAGGCTCTGAGAGCCTATGGGAGCCGTAGGAAGTGTCACGTTAGAGCAAAGATCCTCAGTCTTCAATAAAAAGAGCCAAGATGAAACACCACTTGTCAGACAGGCCACTTCCTGCATGGAATCTTCTCAGGTTTTGGCCTGCCATTTGAGTTCTGTTATACTCACAGACACCATTCAAACAGTTTTAGAAACTTTAGGGTGTTTTCTATCCAAAGCCAATAATTATATGCATATTCTAGTTACTGGGCAGGAGTAGTAACCAGATTAAATCGGGTACGTTTTTTATCCGGCCGTGTCAATACTGCCCCCTAGCCCTAACAGGTTAAACAGCAGCAGACTGAATGTTCCTGTATAGTTTCAGAGTTTCTAACCATTTCATACCATTCAGCTCCCGCTGTCGGTCACGTTGGTCTAATGTAGAGTCTAACCATTTTACACGTCCGGCTTACTGTCTGTGTACTGGTCCCAATGGTTAGTTATTCAGGGTACAGCTAGAACCATTTTACACGGCAGTAGCAACCCGGCAATGTACTGGTCTGATGTGAATTTCATCACGGGTCCTTTTATACACTCTGGAAAAAGGGCAATTCCATTACTTTTGGCATAATGTCTGTGCTCACGTGGGCGTGGTTACTGACTGGATAAACTTTATATGAACAACTATTTTCTCATTTAGAAGGTTAAGATCACCTTTCATCTTCTCACAAATAGTTTCATATTTAATCATATAAGTTCCACAACATTTAGATGTAAATCTGATAACTGGGTTATATACACATTCAGAGATTCAGTTGATGTTCTACTGTCCTTAGTTACATCACAAATTAGCAACATGATTGTTCTTTAAGTCCGCCCCACCATTTACCATATTATTTGTGTCAGGAATAGTGTGTCATTCTCCACTTTTGGATGCCATAGTTTTGGCGGGAGGAATCTCCTTGTAACAAAAGGGTTCTTTCCCCTCAATCCTGCAGAGCCCAAAGGCTGAGTTTCTGAAAGGTATTTACGACCGTCATAAAACTGTCCAACTCCATCCCCTCCCCCTCTGCAGGAGAGAGAGGGCGCTGAAGAGCGGACCCACTGTAACCTGATCCTTCGGATCCTCACAGGAGAGTAGAGTAATGACAATGTCAATGTTATGGGTATAACTGAAGGGCTATTTGATAACAATGGCCGTATATGTCTTCACATCAGAGGGGTATACTACAAAGCAGGATCAATGAGTTAGCAAGCTAACTTTGATAAACAACCAGAAATAACAGTAGATGTTTTGGTTAATGACTTAAATGTAAATGTAAACATATACATTTATTTTTTTGCTGTTGAGTCAATTAGACCATGCCCATTTCAAGCTTATCTTTCTAGAAATAAAAAAGGTTATTTCAGACTATGTCAGCTGGCTAACTATTTAGGCATGTTAGCTGGCTAACTCCTTGATCCTGCTTTATAGTATAACCCTCTGGTATAGCAACCTGTTGGTTGTTATTGGTTTTATAGGACAAATACAATTTGTCTTTGTCTCTGTCCATGTCTGTGTAGGGTTGCTGCAGTAGATATACTGTTACCTGCTGCTGACAATAGTAAAGGACGTGTTAATCCTCATGCTTGTCTCCCATAAGTGCTTGTTCCCGGAGCTAGGGCATATTCTACATCACAAGGTAACAGTTGACTCCTAGCATGATGTATGGTTCTAAACAATTATTACATTTGTAAAAGGAAATATTAGCAAACACTAATATATTGATAACACCCCCCCCCCCCCCCCCCCCCAATGAACAGAGAATGATCACTGTTGGGATAATAGGGTTCTACAATGAGTAGCTTCTATCTTATTCACTTTCCAGGGGCTTTACCAAGCCTGGCAGAACAACAGCTAGGGTTCACAGCCAGTGGCTATTTCAGTGGCAATCAAGTTACAACCTCTTTTAAGATATGTGATTGCTGCTTTTTAGAATACAGAGTGCGAGAAAGGCTCACGACACAGCACTACCAATCATGTTCATATAAAAATAATCACTGATGGACATTTAAACGTAATTTACAGTTTTCCTTTGAATACTGATTCTGCATTGCATAATTTCTGTGTTATACGTGATCTCTCTTTGTAATGAATCTCCAATCAAATTGTCTAGCCTTGCAGAATGGATGCATGCAATATACATTTTTTTATCATCGCCCCGCCATGGCTTTCAAAATGAATACATCTGTGGTACACATATTACTGTTTTAAATGTTGCTTTCTTTGTCAGTGGAAATGAATTCCAAACAGTCTACTTCAAAGTGTTTATCATTTGACAGTGGACGCCAAACTACATTTGATCAGGCATCCCCAATATCAGACCTCCAGTTGTCTGTAAATCTATCAGGCACCACCAATATCAGATCTGGATTTCTCTGTAAATCTATCAGTCACCACCAATATCAGATCTGGATTTCTCTGTAAATCTATCAGTCACCACCAATATCAGATCTGGATTTCTCTGTAAATCTATCAGGCTCCACTAATATTAGACCTGCATTTCTCTGTAAATCTATCAAAGGACCTTTCTTTAATACGAGACCATAGCTCTGTGAGATAATGACATCATAGCCTCCAAACCAGAATGTGATATGGAATCTCTCTTGTGCTTGGCTCAGGTCTTTACACTATACTGGCTTCTGGCAGCCTCTGAGAACTGAGAAATATGCCAATTAAAGTCCCTCCACATATTTTCAGTCCTTGTTAAAAGACCTTATGTCAGTCTAGCCGGAGCAGAACATTCCACAGATCTCAGATCTGCTATTCTTGGCCACGGCAGAATCAGTTTTGTTTTGGTCCGTTTAATATTATGCATTTTAAATAAGCCATGGAGGGCATTGCAGTTGCCATTTGCAGGGGAAGAGGTTAGTGAGATAATTGTCAAATTAGTAATCTCAGTTAACCCAGAACTAAAGTCTTACGTAATGGGTCAGCTGCTCTATTAAGTTCTGGATCCATACGTGTTAAGAGAAGAGATGAAGAGCTGCTAGAACAAGGAGCGTAATATGAAAAAGGACCTCCACCCTCTCTCTTTGCAAGTTACGGGCCGAATGTCCCATCCCCTTCCAAAATTCGAAAGATGCTAACACCTGCAAAATCACAATTTGTCTAAATAACCAGCGAAAAAAAAAACCCTGGAACTACTGCTACTCATTATCCCACTCTTTCCTGACAGATTCTACAGTACCAGTTATGTTTCCGTAGATCTGTCCATGAGAGATTAGCAAATTAGTGGTTGATTCTGCACTAATGAATAGGGTCTGGATTGATAGATTCTCAAATTTGTCACGTGCTTTGACTGTCTTGGATGCCAGAAATGCTTCTTGTGTTTTTATGATGAAACACTGGTCCAAGAAAAATCTGGAGACAAACATTTGTAATTCTATATTCCACAAACTCACATAGAAGCTTTAGATAATTCTGTTCCACTTGGAATTGATTTCAAACTGGTACAAAATACCTTTGCCATTAACCATTGAGCTAGCTTGCTCATAGGGAATATATATTCTCAGATCATGACTTAACATAAGGAAAGCTCTCCTTTCTTATGTATATCAAAAATTAATATCCTTTGCCTGATGACAAATTGTGTTAGACTGTTTCCATACAGTTTTGATTAATCTAATTTCCTTGAACCCACACTTGGCACTCCAGCGTCGGTTAACAAACGCAGTAGCCTATTATTCTGTAGTTATCAAGTCTGATCAAAATGATGTTGGAAATAATAATGACAGATAGGCTACACTGCATTTATGCGACTTCCATACAGTAAAGAAGATGGATAGCAATATAACAGTTTATCAAGAAACATGTATCAGCAAAACATTGAGGGCAATGTTGGCTTAAATTAAGTGTAATTCAGTGTAATTATGTATTGTATTAAAATTCTATATCTCCTGTCCTAAAAATTGATGCAATTGTATCTATGGGCATGACGATTCTGGCAACAGGCATGTGGCATCAATGGCGTAGTCAACAAATTAACAACAGCAAACATCAAATATCTTCAGCATGGGGGGTTCCAGTAGTCCAATGAGAAGTGGAAGTAGAGAGGAGGAGAGCCAGATAAGTGACGGGAGGAGGAGATTGACAAAGCACCTCTCTTCCCATCTGCGTTGGTGGCTTGAGCCATCGTAGGAGGCTAGCACCTGGCCTGACAGAGACGATAATGGAGTCTTTACAAGCCTCTCCACTGTGAAAACCAAAAGTGGCCAATTAGGTAATTATACCATCCTCTACTTCTAGTCTTCCATTTTTCTTTTTTCTTTACAAGGGGTGTGTGTTCATGTATTAAAAGGTTTACAAGGGGGGTGTTCGTGTATTAAAAGGTGCACCACTTACTGTGGAAGCGCAGGTGTACAGTATGAAGTGTGTGTGTGTGAGTGAAAGGTCAAGGACTAAAGTATATCAATGTTGTATTTTACATTTAACTTATTGACTAAGTGTGGATTAGATGTTGTTTGTATTATCTCATTACTGGTTGGAGGATGATTCCAAGGCTTATTCAAAGGTTTTGGTGTTTAAAATTATAAGCATTTACACATTGGTTATCAGGATTCTGTAGGTATAACTCTGTAATAGGGGCCATCTGCAGTTCAAACAACAAAGTGGATACCTAGCCACTGTTCTGGTAAACAGCTGAGGGATGGGGATGGAGAACTCACAAATTCATATAGACACAGTGGTGTAATGTATTTAAGTAAAAATACTTTAAAGTACTACTTTTGGCTATCTGTACTTTATTTTACTATTTATATTTTTGACAACTTTTACTTTTACTTCACTACATTTGTAAAGAAAATTATGTATTTTTTACTCCATACATTTTCCCTGACACCCAAAAAAAGTACTTGTACATTTTGAAAGGAAAATTGTCCAATTCACACACTTATCAAGAGAACATCCCTGATCATCCCTACTGCCTCTGATCTGGTGGACTCACTAAACACAAATGCTTTGTTCGCAAATTAATGTCAGAGTGTTGTAGTGTGCCCCTGGTTATCCGTAAATTAATAAAAAAAGAAATTGTGCTGTCTGGTTTGCATAATATAAGGAATTACACATTATTATTACTTTTACCTTTGATACTTAAGTACATTTTAGCAATTCAATTTACTTTTGATACTTAAGTATATTTAAAACCAAATACTTTTAGGCTTTTACTCAAGTAGTATTTTACTGGGTGACTTTCACTTTTACTTGAGACATTTTCTATCAAGGTATCTTTACTTTTACTCAAGTATGACTTTTGAGTACTTTTCCCACCATTCTATAAACAGAGCTATGAATGCAAGGACTGACCATCCATGAGATTAAAATTATATTTTTAACTATGTTGAGGCTATATAGTGTTTGTTTAGTGTCTTCTGATCCCTCCTGTCTCAGCCTCCAGTATTTATGCTGCAGTAGTTTATGTGTCGGGGGGCTAGGGTCAGTCTGTTACATCTGGAGTATTTCTCTTGTCTTATCCGGTGTCCTGTGTGTATTTAAATATGCTCTCTCTAATTCTCTCTTTCTCTCTTTCTGTCTTTCTCTCGGAGGACCTGAGCCCTAGGACCATGCCTCAGGACTACCTGGTATGATGACTCCTTGCTGTCCCCAGTCCACCTGGCCGTGCTGCTGCTCCAGTTTCAACTGTTCTGCCTGCGGCTATGGAACCCTGACCTGTTCACCGGACGTGCTTGTTGCACCCTCGACAACTACTATGATTATTATTATTTGACCATGCTGGTCATTTATGAACATTTTAACATTTTAACATTTTGACCATGTTCTGTTTTAATATCCACCCTGCACAGCCAGAAGAGGACTGGCCACCCCTCATAGCCTGGTTCCTCTCTAGGTTTCTTCCTAGGTTTTTGGCCTTTCTAGGGAGTTTTTCCTAGGGAGTTTTTCCTAGCCACCGTGCTTCTTTCACATGCTTTGCTTGCTGTTTGGGGTTTTAGGCTGGGTTTCTGTACAGCACTTTGAGAATATCAGCTGATGTACGAAGGGCTATATAAAAATAAATTTGATTGATTTGATTTGATTTACAAACAATGGAGTAAAACAAGCTTATATTTTGGGTTAAGATGGGGTGTGACATTTAACTAACCTAATGAGGCATGTATAAGTTATATATTCTTCAAGAATCAATGGGTATATATCAATAATTTAAAAGTAAAAACATTTATGAAAAAAAATGGTACACCATTAGTGTCCTGCATAGCAGTCATAACTCAGTAATCAATACAGGTATTGAGTTCCTAAAGTTTCCACCTACTCTTATCCATTTAGCCTTTGAAAATGAACAGAATAACAACAGCATATAACAGAATGAAAACAGAGTATAAACAGAATAATGGAATAATATAGGAGAAGAATAACATAACAGAATAACAATAGAATAACACAACAGAATAACAACAGAATATAACAATGTAAAATAATATAACAGAATAACAAAAGAATAACAGAATCACAAAACAGAATAACAGTATAATAAACAGAATATAAACCATTCTCAACAGCAATGGCTCTAGATCTAGAGTAGTGCTGGAACTGCTGCTCAACCAAATCTTAACCTTAAACATTCCACTACTATAAATGGGGAAATGCTGTTACGGTATAATCTCAAAATCAGTAGGGATATTCTTCTCTCTGAGAGGCTGTGAACACACAGGGCCTTTCCTCTCTTGGCTGTGATCAAAGGTTGGGAGGACGTTTTCCTCTCCTTCCCCTGCCTAGGCCTCGCGACAGTCAATGATAAATAATAGAACTCATATGTAGCCCAGGGAAGTCAGAACATAGCATCTCCCCAGAAATCAAGGCACCACGATCAAAAGATTAACTGTGAAAATGTATGCATGGAAGACAAAACAAAACTGTAATGAGTGGATCAGTGTATGTGTAGGGAAAAGGGGGTGCAGTATGTGTATGTGTGTGCAAATGACTCAAGACTACTATGCATACGTGAGCAAGAGAATGCAAGAGCAAGTATGAGAGAGAGAAAGACAGAGAGAGTATAAGTGAAAAGGAGAAATCAAGAGACTAGACACAGGAGTCCTCTCATACTTTAATCAACACAATTAGTTCCAGTGAACTGTTCCTATCACGCACAATCATATTTCATCGGAATGAGATGCATGATGTAATATGCGTGCTCAATGCTGTTAATTGTTTCTGCTAATGCCATCCCACAGGGCACATACTGGTTGAATCAACATAATTTCATTGAAATGACGTGGAAACTACCTTCAACCAATGTGGGATAGATGTTGAATTGACGTCTGTGCCCGGTGGGATCCTTCATGTTTCTTGGTGATTACCTGTTCCTTGCCTTTCTCTACCAATTTCCATGTTTATACAAATTGAGACTGAAGCATCTAGGGACAAAATCCAAACCAGTTACAAACTATTACATCTTTCATTACTGTCCAGAGGAAATTGAAATAGGCAGAAATATAAAAATGTAAAGATGGACGCCATTATACAGTGTGTGTTACTGATCTGATGTAGCTTCTTGTGTCAGTTTCACTCTAATAAGTACTGATCTGATGTAGCGTCTGTGTCAGTTCCACTCTAATAAGTACTGAGTTAGTTTCTTTGTGTCAGTTCCACTCTAATAAGCACTGATCTGATGTAGCGTCTGTGTCGGTTCCACTCTAATAAGCACTGAGTTAGTTTCTTTGTGTCAGTTCCACTCTAATAAGCACTGATCTGATGTAGCTTCTGTGTCGGTTCCACTCTAATAAGCACTGATCTGATGTAGCGTCTGTGTCGGTTCCACTCTAATAAGCACTGATCTGTTGTAGTTTATTTGTGTCGGTTCCACTCTAATAACCTGTTAGGGCTAGGGGGCAGTATTGCCACGGCTGGATAAAAAAACGTACCCGATTTAATCTGGTTACTACTCCTGCCCAGTAACTAGAATATGCATATAATTATTGGCTTTGGATAGAAAACACCCTAAAGTTTCTAAAACTGTTTGAATGGTGTCTGTGAGTATAACAGAACTCATATGGCAGGCCAAAACCTGAGAAGATTCCATGCAGGAAGTGGCCTGTCTGACAAGTTGTGTTTCATCTGGGCTCTTTTTATTGAAGATTTAGGATCTTTGCAATAACATGACACTTCCTACGGCTCCCATAGGCTCTCAGAGCCCGGGAAAAAGCTGAAGGATATCAAGGCAGGCTCTGGCTGAAACACATTATCGCGTTTGGCAAGTGGCCGCTCAGAGTACTGTGGGCTTAGGCGCGTGCCCGAGTCGACCGAATGCTTTACTTTCTTTCCTCTGTTTACCTAAATGCAGATTCCCGGTCGGAATATTATCGCTTTTTTAACGAGAAAAAATGGCATAAAAATGGATTTTAAACAGCGGTTGACATGCTTCGAAGTACGGTAATGGAATATTTCGAATTTTGTTGTCACGAATTGCGCCATGCTCGTTACCCTTATTTACCCTTTCGGATAGTGTCTTGAACACACGAACAAAACGCTGCTGTTTGGATATAACTATGGATTATTTTGAACCAAACCAACATTTGTTATTGAAGTAGAAGTCCTGGGAGTGCATTCTGACGAAGACAGCAAAGGTAATAACATTTTTCTTATAGTAAATGTGACTTTTCTGAGTGCTAAACTTGCTGGGTGTCTAAATAGCTAGCCCTGTGATGCCGGGCTATCTACTGAGAATATTGCAAAATGTGCTTTCACCGAAAAGCTATTTTAAAATCGGACATATCGAGTGCATAGAGGAGTTCTGTATCTATAATTCTTTAAATAATTGTTATGCTTTTTGTGAACGTTTATCTTGAGTAATTTAGTAAATTCACCGGCAGTGTTTGGTGGGAATGCTAGTCACATGCTAATGTAAAAAGCTGGTTTTTGATATAAATATGAACTTGATTGAACAAAACATGCATGTATTGTATAACAATGTCCTAGGGTTGTCATCTGATGAAGATCATCAAAGGTTAGTGCTGCATTTAGCTGTGGTTTGGGTTTATGTGACATTATATGCTAGCTTGAAAAATGGGTGTCTGATTATTTCTGGCTGGGTACTCTGCTGACATAATGTAATGTTTTGCTTTCGTTGTAAAGCCTTTTTGAAATCGGACAGTGTGGTTAGATTAACAAGAGTCTTGTCTTTAAAATGGTGTAAAATAGTCATATGTTTGAAAAATTGACGTTTTTGCATTTCTAAGGTTTTTGAATAACGCGCCACGGGATTACACTGGCTGTTACGTAGGTGGGACGATTTGGTGCCACCTATCCTAGAGAGGATAAGCACTGAGTTAGTTTCTTTGTGTCAGTTCCACTCTAATAAGCACTGATCTGATGTAGCTTCTTTGTGTCGGTTCCACTCTAATAAGCACTGATCTGATGTAGCGTCTGTGTCGGTTCCACTCTAATAAGCACTGATCTGTTGTAGTTTATTTGTGTCAGTTCCACTCTAATAAGCACTGATCTGATGTTTATTTTTATTCTGGGAGTAAACAAAGCAGATGGCATACTGCATCTTGGCAGTGGCACTCAAGTATTATTTTCTTTTCATAGCGGAAATGTTTTATACTATATTAGTCCGGAGCAATTGTTTTAGTGCACCAGCCATTGTTTATAGTACCTCACAATGTATGAAACTATGCAGATTTGGTGTATATTGAAATGGTCTGAAGTTAGGACTTTGCAGTGCTATTGGCTGAAAGTGGGGCATTGGGAAGATGAAGTCAGAGGATGTGTGGAGTATAGACCTGCCTGGATTCTTCTGGAACATTCTGATTTCCCATGCAGTATCAGCTTCAAAGCAGCCTGGCACAATCCCCCGGAGTACCTCAAGCTGCAGGATGTGGTGAGTCAACACACATCAGCCAAACTACTAACACATATTTGATATGTATGCAAAAGTTGTTGTTAAAAGTATTTGATAATATATCTAATATACAATTCATTGTATGACTGACCTGTGGCCATAAAACATTTTTGGGAGCTTGAATGTATTCTTATTTGTGAGACTGGTCAACAAGTTTGAGGAGGCACTAGAACATTCTCAATGACGCTGAAGTGATCAGTGAATTGTCCCTCAAGTAGTAAATGCAAGACTTATCCTGACTAGACCGGCCATGTTGCATGAGTGAGCGTTGCAAAAATAAATGTACACACACATTATTCAATTATTTAATCTACATTGCTCGCGCACGTCAACTTGCGTCTGCGTTGCCAAATGCTAAAATAGAACTGGGTTACATTTGAGACGCTTGACACGCTGCAAGTCCCACCTCTCCCATCTCCTTATTGGTAAAAAAAATTAAATAAGTACAAACCCACTTGGGTGCTTGAAAGATTGACAACTAACTAGGTTTCCTTTTTATCTGTGGATTAATCATTGGAGTAGAGAAACACAATTTAGTATGACTCGGGGTCAAAATTATACAAAGAACCAGCCAAAAAGAACCACTAGGCTACCCTGAGCTGAGCAAGGCAGTTAACCCATTGATCCTAGGCTGTCACTGCAAATAAGAATTGCGTAGTTAAAAGGTTATCATTTTTTTTTAAAGGTGTCAGGTAAAATAACAACCCAATGTCCATCTCACAGGACAAACTAGCTAGCAACAGCTTCATCCTAAGCAAATTACATTGTCTAGACATGGAAGCTGTTAGTCGGCTACAGACTCTTACATTGAAGTGATTGACAACAACATAAAGGGGCTAAAAGAGGTCCTTCAGGGACGAAAGCTAGTTGTCGTTACATTAACATTTGAGTAATTTAGCAGAAGCTCTTATCCAGTTAGCTATCTGAAGATGAATGCATTAGGTAGGAAAACCACATATCCCAGTCATAGTAAGTACATTTTCCTCAAAGTAGCTATTTGCAAAGTTAGAGCTAGTAAGGTGGAAAAAAGTAAAGTGTAAGTTTTCTTAAGACGGGCAGGGAGTTGCAGCGGGCAGGGAGTTGCAGCGGGCAGGGAAAGCTGGTTTCACCATTAGTGTGCCAGGACAGGGAAGAGCTTGGACTGGGCTGAGTGGGAGCTGCCCTCGTGTACTCGGGTTGGGGTGTAGGGTTTGAGCATAGCCTGAAGATAGGGAGGGGCAGTTCCTCTTGCTGCTCTGTAGGCAAGTACCATGGTCTTGTAGTGGATGCAAGCTTCAACTGGAAGCCAGTGGAGTGTGAGGAGGACCGGGGTGACATAGGAGAACTTGGGAAGGTTGAACTTAAGGCGGATTGCAGCATTCTGAATAAGTTGCAGCGGTTTGATGGCACAAGCAGGGAGCCCAGCCAACAGCGTGTTGCAGTAGTCCATACGGGAGATGACAATTGCCTGGATTAGGACCTGTGCCACTTCCTGTGTGAGGTAGGGTCAAACTCTATGGATGTTGTAGAGAATGAAAGGGTGTTGTCCAGGGTCACGCCAAGGTTCTTCACACTCTGGGAGGGAGACCCCGTGGAGTTGTCAAACATAATGGAGAGGTCTTGCAGTGGGCAGGCCTTCCTCAGGAGGAAGAGCAGCTGTGTCTTGTCGAGGTTGAGCATGAGGTGGTGGGCCGACATCCAAGTAGAGATATCTACCAGGCATGCAGAGATGCGTGTCGCCACCTGGGTGCCAGAAGGGGGCGGGGGGAGAAAAGTAGTTGAGTGTCATCCGCATAGCAATGACAAGAGAGACCATGTGAGAACATGACTGAGCCGAGTGATTTGGTATATAGAGAGAAGCGGAGAGGGCCTAGAACCGAGCACTGGGGACACAAGTCGTGAGAGTATATGATGCATACACAGATCCTCTACACATCATCGGGTAGGAGCGGCCTGACAGGTAGGATGCAATCCAGGAGTGTGCAGAGCCTGAGACGCCCAGCCCTGAGAGGGTGGAGAGGAGGATCTGATGGTTCATGGTGTCATAGGCAGTGAATAGATCTAGGAGGATGAGAACAGGGGAGAAAGAGTTAGCTTTGGCAGTACGGAGAGCCGTGACAGAGATGAGCAGTCTCGGTTGAATGACCCGTCTTGAAGCCTGACTGGTTAGGGTCAAGAAGATCGTTCTGAGATAGAAAGCTGGTCAGAGACCGCACACGTGTTTTGGAAAGAAAGAAAATAAGGAATACCGGTCTGTAGTTTACGTTAGAGGGGTCAAGTGTTAGTTTCTTGAGGGGAGCGACTTGGGACATTTTGAAGTCAGAGGGGACGCAGCCAATGGTCAGGGAAGTGAGTAATGGTAGGTGGTCTGGAGAAGGGAGGAAGAGATGGGGTCGAGCGGGCAGGATTTCGGGTGGCTGGACCTCACTAGTCGCATCTGGAGAGAGGGGAGAAAGAGGTGAAGGGTAGTTTTATATGTGATAGGGACCAGTGGACTCAATAGGCTGAGTGAATGAGGAGTGAATGTTGTCAACTTTCTTTTCAAAGTGGTTGATAAAGTCGTCCACAGAGAGGGAGAGGGGAGGAGGTGGAAAAGAATTTCCTAGGGTTAGAGGCAGAAGCTAGACATTTAGTGATACAAAGTGGCTTTAGCAGCGGATACAGAGGAAGAGAAGGTAGGGAGGAGGGAATGATAGGTCCTCCAGAAGTTTAGTTTTCCTCCATTTTCACTCAGCTGCCCGCAGCCCTGTTCTGTAAGCTCACAAGGGGACAGTACGAGTCATACAGTGCTTCCTCCTTTCAAAAGTTGTGTCATAATGCGGCACACCTTGCGGGCTGCTGTGGCACGTTATCTATTTATCAGCCAATTTCTGTTAATGCAAGTTATTGCTTGTTTGACCAGAGGGCATCTTTGAGAAGCATTTGATAATCTTCCATATTGGCATTACCAGAGAATTTTAAACCTGTTTTGTAATAACATAGTATATGGGGTTGATTAAGAAATTTGGCTTAATTAATTTGATTAATATTATGGTGTTTCTATTCAGAGAAAAACGAAACCCTCAGGATTTCTATTAGGATGGAATGGAAAATATGGCGCTGTACAACGTGATGGTCGGGAGTAGAATATTTCTGTAAATCAGTGATATTTATTCCCATAGTAATTCGTTATTGATCCATAACCAAATCAACATCTGCATTTTGAAAGAGTATTTTTGTCATTATTTTATTAACGAAAGCATAAAGATGCTGATGAAGAAACACAGTACTGTACAGTATAAGTCAGTTAAGAACAAATTCTTATTTACAAGGACAGGCTACTCCTTCCTCCAAGTCGGGGAATTGCACACGGGAGACCGGGTTCCCTACGGGGATTTTTCCATTTGGATAATAAAGCATTTACAGCATTTTGAAGATAAAAGCCACCTGCACTTGTTTATTAGGCTACTGTGCAGTCCACAATTCATACTGTAGTAAACATGGGAAAGTGCCTAATTCCATAATATTAAGCAAGTACCAGTCAAAAGTTTGGACACACCTACTCATTCCAGGATTTTTCTTTATTTTTACTATTTTCTACATTGTAGAATAATAGTGAAGACATCACAACTATGAAATAACACATATGGAATCAGTTAAGAATAAGTCCTTATTTACAAGGACAGCCTACTCCTTCGTCCCTGTCGGGGATTTGAACCCCAGTCTCCCGGGTGCCACGCATTCTGTAGTACAGACATGGCCTGCTCTCCCTTACGTAAAGTTTTTCTATTCCAAGAAAAACCCTCTGGGTTTCCATTAGGATGGAACGGAAAATATGGCGCTGTACAACGTGGCGGTCGGCAGTACAATACTGGGCTATTTAGTTAAAGAATCCCTGTAGGGAACTCGGTCTCCCGCGTGCAATTCCCCGACTTGGAGGAAGGAGTAGACTGTCCTTGTAAATAAGAATTTGTTCTTAACTGACTTGCCTAGTTAAATAAAAGGTTACACTAAGAGCATAACATTTCTGCACCCTTATTTTCTAATTATTGTCTAACCAATACCCAAGCGGAGATTAAGTGAAAAAAAATCTCATTGATTTATCAAGACCAGTCCCCTTGCTTGTCTCAGAGCAGCGTGAAACGGTACTAAAATAGTTGTAGGCTTTCACTTCTAACTTCAATATGCTCTTGAAATAACACCTACACCATTTTTAACAGCACATTACACAACACTAGTGAGACTCATTTCACCTATTGTAGGACTACAGTATATCTAAAAATCTTTGTTTCAATGACATGACTATATTAAATTTAGAGGATTGGAGGACTATATTAATATCTAAGGGGCATATCCATTAGATATTCTCACAGATCCTATTGGGCTTTTATATAATTCTAAATTAATTATAATCGCTTTTCATTATTAGTTACACTGTTTTAGTTTGATCTCTATAACAGCTGTCGTCGGAATGAGACCAAAGCGCAGCGTGGAAAGTGTTCATGATGTTTTATTTTCACCAAAAAACACTCAAACAAAAATAACAAAATGAAACGAAAGCACACAGTTCTGTCAGGTACAGATACGAAACAGAAAACAACTAACCACAAAACACAGGTGGGAAAAGGCTGCCTAAGTATGATTCCCAATCAGAGACAACGATAGACAGCTGCCTCTGATTAGGAACCATACTCGGCCAAAAACAAAGAAATAGACAACATAGAATGCCCACCCCACATCACACCCTGACCTAACCAAATAGAGAAATAAAACGGCTCTCTAAGGTCAGGGCATGACAATCGTGCAGACTTTTTAAAAATTATTGTTTTATATAGGATGCTACATTTTTGACCAGTTACAAATTGTAAGTATGCCTAATAAAAAAGATCCTCCTTTATTAGGCTGTTAAGCCTCAGCCTACCTCAACCAGTTAAGTCATTTTATACAGGTCTAGGCTCCGAACAAATAGACTCCAATTAAGCCCTCTTATTGTTTGTAAAGTCAAATTAAAATAATTTTTTTCATGAATTGCTCGACTGGTGTAGGTTCTCCATCTGTTGGTGTGTAACACCTGCATAACAAGTTAGCTATATTTTCAGCACCAGCCACTGTTCACCTCCTATTGATTGCGCTGCGGTTGCTGGCAGTTGTTTTTTTAATTTGAACAGCGGTTGACATGCTTCGAAGTACGGTAATGGAATATTTAGACATTTTTTGTCACGAAATGCGCCGTGCTCGACTTCTACTTCAATAACAAATGTTGGTTTGGTCCCAAATAATCCATTGTTATATCCAAATAGCGGCGTTTTGTTCGTGCGTTCAAGACACTATCCGAAAGGGTAAATAAGGGTGACGAGCATGGCGCATTTCGTGACAAAAAAATTCTAAATATTCCATTACCGTACTTCGAAACATGTCAACCGCTGTTTAACCTCTTGGGGCTAGGTGGGACGCTAGCGTGCCACCCGTGGTGCACTCCATCAACAGCAGGTGCATTTCAAGAGCGGCAAATTTGAATCCAAATAAATGTCAAAATTCAAATTTTTCAAAAATACAACTATGTTACACCATTTGAAAGATAAACATCTCCTTAATCTAACCACGTTTTACGATTTCAAAAAGGTTTTACGGCGAAAGCATAAATTTAGAGTATGTTAGGACAGTACATTTACAAGAGTTGTGTGTAATGTTTTGTCAAGTCAAAGACAGGGTCACCAAAACCATAAAACCAGCTAAAATGATGCACTAACCTTTTACAATCTCCATCAGATGACACTCCTAGGACATTATGTTAGACAATGCATGCATTTTTAGTTCTATCAAGTTCATATTTATATACAAAAACAGCGTTTTACTATGGCATTGATGTTGAGGAAATCGTTTCCCTCCAATAACCGGCAGTCAAGTCAGCGTCAGAAATTAAATAATTAAAATTAGAAAACATTGGTAAAATATTATATTGTCATTTAAAGAATTATAGATTTACATCTCTTGAACGCAATCAACTTGCCAGATTTAAAAATAACCTTACTGGGAAATCACACTTTGCAATAATCTGAGCACTGCGCCCAGAAAAATACGCGTTGCGATACAGACTAGACGTCATGTTGGGGAGATCTAAAATCGAAAATACTATGTAAATAATCCATTACCTTTGATTCTCTTCATCAGATGTCACTTCCAGGTATCACAGGTCCATAACGAATGTAGTTTTGTTCAAAAAAGCTCATCATTTATGTCCAAAAATCTCCGTCTCGTTAGCACATGATGTAAGCCAGCCGGACTTCTCGTCATGAACGAGGGGAAAAAATATATTTCCGTTCGTTCAAACATGTCAAACGTTGTATAGCATAAATCATTAGGGCCTTTTTTAACCAGAACATGAATAATATTCAAGGTGGACGAATGCATACTCTTTTATAACGTATTGGAACGAGGGTACCCAACATGAACTAGCGCGCCAGGTGTCTAATGGGACATCACCGTTCCATGGCTCTTGTTCGGTCAGATCTCCCTCCAGAAGACTCAAAACACTTTGTAAAGGCTGGTGACATCTAGTGGAAGCAATAGGAAGTGCCAAAATATTCCTAAACCCCTGTGTTTTTCAATGGGATAGGTTTAAAGTCAATACAACACATCAGGTATCCACTTCCTGTCAGAAAATGTCTCAGGGTTTTGCCTGCCAAATGAGTTCTGTTATACTCACAGACACCATTCAAACAGTTTTGGAAACTTTAGAGTGTTTTCTATCCATATATAATAAGTATATGCATATTCTAGTTACTGGGTAGGATTAGTAACCAGATTAAATCGGGTACATTTTTTTTATCCAGACGTGCAAATGCTGCCCCCTAGACCCAACAGGTTAAAAATCAATTTTTATGCCATTTTTCTCGTAAAAAAGCGATAATATTCCGACCGGGAATCTGCGTTTAGGTAAACAGACGAAAGAAAATAAAGCATGGGGTCGACTCGGGCACGCGCCTAAGCCCATAGTACTCTGATCGGCCACTTGCCAAACGCGATAATGTGTTTCAGCCAGAGGCTGCCTCGATATCATTCCGCTTTTTCCCGGGCTCTGAGAGCCTATGGGAGCCGTAGGAAGTGTCACGTTATAGCAAAGATCCTCAGTCTTCAATAAAAAGAGCCAAGATGAACAACAACTTGTCAGACAGGCCACTTCCTGCATGGAATCTTCTCAGGTTTTGGCCTGCCATATGAGTTCTGTTATACTCACAGACACCATTCAAACAGTTTTAGAAACTTTAGGGTGTTTTCTATCCAAAGCCAATAATTATATGCATATTCTAGTTACTGGGCAGGAGTAGTAACCAGATTAAATCGGGTATGTTTTTTATCCGGCCGTGTCAATACTGCCCCCTAGCCCTAACAGGTTAACAAGAAGTTTATCCAGCCACAGTGTCCGATTTCAAAAAGTTCTGGCGAAAGCACACCATGCGATTATGTTAGGTCAGCGCCTAGCCATAGAAAACCATACAGCCATTTTCCAAAGAAGGAGAGGTGTCACAAAAGTCAGAAATAGCGTTAAAGTTAACTTCTATGGGCTAGGTGGGACGTTAGCGTCCCACTCTATGCAACAGCCAGTGGAATCGCGTGGCGCGAAATACAAATACCTCAAAAATGCAATAGTTTCAATATTTCAAACATACGACTATTTTACACCATTTGAAAGATAAGACTCTCGTTAATCTAACCACATTGTCCGATTTCAAAAAGGCTTTACAGCGAAAGCAAAACATTAGATTATGTTAGGAGAGTACATAGACACAAATAACCACACAGCCATTTTCAAAGCAAGCATATATGTCACAAAAACCCAAAACACAGCTAAATGCAGCACTAACCTTTGATGATCTTCATCAGATGACACTCCTAGGACATTATGTTATACAATACATGCATGTTTTGTTCAATCAAGTTCATATTTATATAAAAAAACAGCTTTTTACATTGGCGTGTGATGTTCAGAAATTGTTTTCCCACCGAAAACTTCCGGTGAATTTACTAAATTACTCATGATAAACATTGACAAAATACAGAACAATTATTTTAAGAATTATAGATACAGAACTCCTTTATGCAATCGCTATGTCAGATTTTAAAATAGCTTTTCGGCGAAAGCACATTTTGCAATATTCTGAGTACATAGCTCAGCCATCACGGCTAGCTAATTTGACACCCGCCAAGTTCGGGGCAACCTAAACTCAGAATTACTATTAGAAAAATTTGATTACCTTTGCTGTTCTTCGTCAGAATGCACTGCCAGGACTGCTACTTCCACAACACATTATGTTTTTGTTCCAAATAATCCATAGTTATGTGCAAATACCCCCGTTTTGTTCGTGCGTTCAGGTCACTATCCAAAGGGTAACGCGCGAGCGCATTGAGACAATTTTTTTTCTAAATGTTCCTTTACCGTAATTAGAAGCATGTCAAACGCTGTTTAAAATCAATTTTTATGGTATTTTTCTCGTAAAATAGCAATAATATTCCAACCGGACAATGCTGTATTCATTCAAAAAGAAAGAGAAAAAAATGGCGAGGTCTCGTGCACGTGCATTTCCAATCTCTTAGCCACCAGGCAGTCCACTGACAAACTGTGCTCCGGTACTCTGCCCGGAGACAGGAGACGCGTAAATCCACTTTCTGAACGCTTTAGAGAGCCAATGGAAGCCTTAGAAAGTGCTACATAACTACAGTGCCCGTGGGGTTTCGATAGAGAAGCAAAGGGAGAACTACAAATTCGCAAACAGGCCACTTCCTGCATGGAATTTTCTCAGGTTTTTGCCTGCCATGTGAGTTCTGTTATACTCACAGACACAATTCAAACAGTTTTAGAAACTTCAGAGTGTTTTCTATCCAAATCTACTAATAATATGCATATTCTCATTTCTGCGAAAGAGTAGTAACCAGTTTAAATCGGGTACGTTTATCCGGCCGTGAAAATACTGCCCCCTAGCCCAGACAGGTTAATCACTAACCTTTGATGATCTTCACCGGATGGCACTCCCAGGACTCCATGTTAGACAAATGTGTGTTTTGTTCGATAAAGTTCATCTTTATGTCCAAAAACCTTTTGAAATTGGCATGTTATGTTCAGAAATGCATTGTCTCAACCAAACATCCGGTGAAATTGCAGAGAGCCACATCAAATTACAGAAATACTCATCATAAACATTGATGAAAGATAAGTGTTATACATAGGATTAAAGATAAACTTCTTGTTAATCCAGTCGCTGTGTGCGATTTCAAAAAGGCTTTACGGCGAAAGCACACCATGCGATTATGTTAGGTCAGTGCCTAGCCACAGAAAACTATACAGCCATTTTCCAACCAAGGAGAGGTGTCACAAAAGTCAGAAATAGTGTTAAAATGAATCACTTACCTTTGATGATCTTCATCTGATGGCACTCCCAGGTCTGCATGTTAGACAATAAAATGTTCATTTTGTTCGATAAAGTTCATCTTTATGTCCAAATACCTCCTTTTTGTTCGCGCGTTTAGTCCAGTAATCCAAATGCACAAAGCGCGGGCACAAAATCCAGATGAAAAGTCAAAAAAGTTACATTAAAGTTAGTAGAAACATGTGAAACGATGTATATAATCAATCTTTAGGATGTTTTTATCATAAATCTTCAATATTATTCCAACCAGACAATTCCGTTGTCATTAGAAAGGAGAGAGAACGAGCGTCGTGCTCACGTGCGAGAATAAACTAATGTCTTTCAGCTTGACCACTTGTTGAAACAGCTCTTATTCGATCCCCTTTCACAATACAAGCCTGAAACAACTTCTAAAGACTGTTGACATCTACTGGAAGCCTTAGGAAGTGCAATCTGACCCCACAGACACAGGATATTGGATAGGCAATCACTTAAAAAAACTACAAACCTCAGATTTCCCACTTCCTGGTTGGATTTGTCTCAGGTTTTTGCCTGCCATATGAGTTCTGTTATACTCACAGGCATGTTAACAGTTTTGTAAACTTTAGAGTGTTTTCTATCCAAATCTACCAATTATATGCATATCCTAGCTTCTGGGCCTGAGTAGCAGGCAGTTTAGTTTGGGCACGCTTTTCATCCAAAATTCCCAATGCTGCCCCCTATCCTAGTGAAGTTAAATCATGTTTCTAGTCTATTGCATAGTTACAATGTGTAATCATTAATGTCCCAGGAACAGTAAACACTGTTGATGTGTATAATTGTAATATTTACACGCAGATACAGCATCATTCAAATAATGGAGTTTGATACACCTGGTATTGGCTATCACTGAAGAAGAAAAAAAAAATGCTAAAAATAGCGATTTTCGTAAATGAACTTTATAACAAAATAATATGCACAATTGTTTGTCTCTACATTAACATATTCCTCTCAATTGTAATTTTTTTGCTTGACTCGTTATGACGTTATAATTACTTACATTTGCTTCCACCATAATGTTTTGTCAGCTATCTTTGGTGAAGAAAGTCACCAGGGACGGGTGGCTAGCGTCAAATTCGTCATTGGAACCACTCGATATGATTGGTCATATAAAAACCTTGGGACCCAAATGCATAATGAGTGCTCTAACTCCCCCTTGCGGTGGTCTGGAGCAATGAAGCCGTGATGCTGGGTACCTCTAAGTCCCGCGGTGTAAGCTCGCAACTTTTAAAGGAGGAATAACTGTAGGATGCGGAAAGGGAGGAGAGTAGGTTCAAAGAAGCAGAATCAGGAGACAGGAGGGAGAAGGATTTAGGTTGTGCACGCAGGGTACACTAAATTAGATGGGTTGCAGCCAAGGCGTGGGGAGTGTCTGTAAAGCCTACAGGGAGAAGAGCAAACAGTTATAGAAAACACACACATGGTTGACAAAGCTACAAATGACCAAAATGAGATAATCTGAAAAAAACTAGGCAAGATACTAAAGTGAGAGAGTGGTGTGGAACCTTCCTCTCATAACTCAGCAGAACCGTTTCAGTTTTGGCGAAGAGACTGCTGCTGACACAACTGCCACTAAAAATACAGGGAAGACTGAAGTACTAACACTAATTACTAATTGCCTTGCAGAGGGGAAGAGCACACCTCCCGGTACTAATTGCTGATTGCCTAGGAGAGGAAAAACCACTCCCCCTCCAATACAGCCACTGATTACCAAAACATCAACAGTCACAAATTGCCCTGCCCCATAATCCTGGTTGATATGTCAACAATCATCTACAAGTTAATAGCATTCAGCAGTTTACACACCAAGTAGGCTACTGGGAAGACAGGTAGCACTTCAAGTAGATGGCCCTAGCTTGCAAAAAGACAGTACTAAACAACAGATAAAGACAAAAATGATACTTATTACTCCTGGAGATATTAGGAGTCCTCTAGATATAGAATGAAGCATGGTAATTGTGTAATCATTTACATCCAATTAAAAGAGACAGAATCAGATTAGTATGACAAGATGAAGTGTGTGGATATGGAAGATGTCACAACACGCATGTCCCTTGACTGATAACGACTTTTCTCTGACAGGAGATCTGTTTGTAGATGTCTTGATGTTTTCCAGAGATTTATGATGCATGATATTCTGTGAGCCCTCCTCCCAGAATCATGCAAGTCTGCCTGGGAACTATGTGGGATGGAAAACAGCACTTTGTGACAGAGTTATCGATGAAACAGGAAATACTGCCATCCAGAGGACAGATTAAAAATAATCCATGATTCACATTTTTTAAGCCATTTTGTTAATCAATACAATGTTGAACATCCTTCACCGTGAAGATGAGCTCCATACCCTATCTGTCTAGTGCCTGCCACAATGCTATTCCAAACAAATTTCCATGTAGTCCTAGTACTTGCTACTTTCTTATTTTTGTTAACACTTCCCCTTTAACCTGTTATGGCTAGGGGGCAGTATTTTCACGGCCGGATAAAAAACGTACCCGATTTAATCTGATTATGACTCCTGCCCAGATACTAGAATATGCATATAATTATTAGCTTTGGGTAGAAAACACTCCAAAGTTTCTAAAACTGTTTGAATGGTGTCTGTGAGTATAACAGAACTCATTTGGCAGGCCAAAACCTGAGAAGATTCCATGCAGGAAGTGCCCTGTCTGACAATTTCTTGCCCTTCTTGATTATCTCTATCCAATACAGGGGATCTCTGCTGTTACGTGACACTTCCTACGGCTCCCATGGGCTCTCAGAAGGCGGCAAAAAGCTGAATCGTGGCTTTGCAGGCTCTGGCTGAAAAAAAGTAGCGCGTTTGGATAGTGGCTGGTCACAGTACTGTGAGACTCAGGCTCGTGCCCGAGTCGACCCCATGCTTTATTTTCTTTCGTCTTTTTACCTAAACGCAGATTCCCGGTCAGAATATTATCGCTTTTTTACGAGAAAAATGGCATAAAAATTGATTTTAAACAGCGGTTGACATGCTTCGAAGTACAGTAATGGAATATTTAGAAATCTTTTGTCACGAAATGCGCCATGCTCGTGACCCTTATTTACACTTCGGATAGTGTCTTGAACGCACGAACAAAACGCCGCTATTTGGATATAACAATGGATTATTTTGAACCAAACCAACATTTGTTATTGAAGTAGCAGTCCTGGGAGTGCATTCTGACGAAGAACACCAAAGGTAATCAAACTTTTCTAATAGTAAATCGGAGTTTGGTCAGGGCTAAACTTGGTGGGTGTCTAAATAGCTAGCCGTGATGGCTGGGCTATCTACTCAGAATATTGCAAAATGTGCTTTCACCGAAAAGCTATTTTAAAATCGGACACCTCGATTGCACAAAGGAGTTCTGTATCTATAATTCTTAAAATAATTGTTATGTTTTTTGTGAACGTTTATCGTGAGTAATTTAGTAAATTCACCGGAGGTTTGCGGGGGGTATGCTAGTTCTGAACGTCACATGCTAATGTAAAAAGCTGGTTTTTGATATAAATATGAACTTGATTGAACAAAACATGCATGTATTGTATAACATAATGTCCTAGGTGTGTCATCTGATGAAGATCATCAAAGGTTAGTGCTGCATTTAGCTGTGGTTTTGTTTATTGTGACATTATATGCTAGCTTGAAAAATGGGTGTCTGATTATTTCTGGCTGGGTACTCTGCTGACATAATCTAATGTTTTGCTTTCGCTGTAAAGCCTTTTTGAAATCGGACAGTGTGGTTAGATAAAGGAGAGTCTTGTCTTTAAAATGCTGTAAAATAGTCATATGTTTGAAAAATGGAAGTTTTTGTATTTTTGAGGAATTTGTAATTCGCGCCACGCCTATCATTGGATATTGGAGCAGGTGTTCCGCTAGCGGAACGTCTAGATGTAAGAGGTTTTAAAGAAAAGCAATTTTTTTGTCTATTAAAATAACATCACATTGATCAGAAATACAGTGTAGCCATTGTTAATGTTGTAAATGACAATTGTAGCTGGAAACGGCAGATTTTTTTATGTTATATCTACATAGGCGTACAGAGGCCCAATATTGGCAACCATCACTCCTGTTTTCCAATGGCACGTTGTGTTAGCTAATTCAAGTTTATCATTTTAAAAGGCTAATTGATCATTAGAAAATCCTTTTGCAATTATGTTAGCACAGCTGAAAACTGTTGTGCTGATTAAAGAGGCAATAAAACCGGCCTTCTTTAGACTAGTTGAGTATCTGGAGCATCCGCATTTTTGGGTTCGATTACAGGCTCAAAATGGCCAGAAACAAATAACTTTCTTCTGAAACTCATCAGTCTATTCTTGTTCTGAGAAATGAAGGCTATTCCATGCGAGAAATTGCCAAGAAACTGAAGATCTCAAACAACGCTGTGTACTACTCCCTTCACAGAACAGCGCAAACTGGCTCTAATCAGAATAGAAAGAGGACAAGTACATTAGAGGGAGTGTCTAGTTTCCTCAACTGGCAGCTTCATTAAATAGTACCCGTAAAACACCAGTCTCAACGTCAACAGTGAAGAGCCGACTCCGGGATGCTGGCCTTCTCGGCAGAGTTGCAAAGAAAAAGCTATATCTCAGACTGGCCAACAAAAATAAAATATTAAGATGGGCAAAAGAACACAGACACTGGACAGAGTAACTCTGCCTCGAAGGCCAGCATCCCAGAGTCGCCTCTCACTGTTGCCAATGAGTAGGTGTGTCCTACTAATTGGCAAACTTTTGAATGGTACTGTATATGTATAAACACAGGTCAATCACATTTTTGATTGCACTGGGCCTTTAACCATGTGGGAGAAATGCAAAACTGACCCAAGATCACTGTCTAAGGGCAACTTCAGCCTATTCCCACCTCAGCCAGCGTGTGACAGAGAGGCATCACATTAAACACAGAGGTGGTTTAGGGTGCCTTTCCGCCTTCACTAGTCATTACATCGCTGCACGCCACACGACTTGATAATGTAAGTTCAAACCTTATCTCCAGAGCCCCTGCCCTCCCCATTAAGGTGACCCTTTTCCCAAAAGGCCTCAGTCTCCAATTAAAGGTCTGGTGTATGTGTGTGTGTACGTGTGTGTGTGTGTACGTGTGTGTGTGTGTGTGTACCTGTGTGTGTACGTGTGTGTGTGTGGAGTGAGACTGGTTGTTTGATGTGATCAATTTCCCCCAGGCTATCTGGGGTGGTGGTAGTTGCGTGACCTCGAACGTTTACATAGATGAAACGTCGTTCTCCAGGATGTTTCCAGCCGAGAGGGTGAACAAGAAGCACATTCTTGAGGTGTCGAGAGAGGTGGGGAGGGAAGGTCGCTGGTGGTGTTGCTGCTATCCATTTTCCTCCCTCAGCTGGCCATGTGTGCCGCCATTCATTCGCCAGACCCTCGGCCCCCTAAATTAACCACTGTACAATAATCAAATCGCTCCCTGTATACTTGCATTCCTCAATGGTATTAAATATACACATTATACTGTATGTAGGGCTACATGGAGATTGGGAATTCCCTGTGACCTTAAAAGGTGGGGTGTGTGGGGTGTGTGTGTGTGTGTGTGTGTGTGTGTGTGTGTGTGTGTGTGTGTGTGTGTGTGTGTGTGTGTGTGTTCCTGTCTGCCTGCATGCGTGTGTGTAGAAGGATGAATAAGTGAATAAATAAAGGGAGCTTAGCACGGCATCCACAAATCTAAAAGGGGGCATCTGCATCTGACATCACAGTACTGTTACATCACATCCTTATGAAGGAAAACTTGAAAAGGGATATATACTTCCTAAGTCAATACAACCAAGATAAAGGACCAATAGTTTCACAGGTGAAACTCAAGGTGGTTTCTTCATACATTGTTTCTATATGTCAGCGTATTTATATCAGACATTCAATATAACCATTATCAACTTGCAATTCTCCTCTTGATTTTCACAGTCAATAATCTGTTTTGATATAAAACAGGAACAACAGTGAATAAAAAAAAAGTTTGTGAAAAGTTGACATTTGAAGTGTAAGTCCAATCTTTAGCTGTCGTTACTTCAAGTCACACCAGCCGATGCAGTTGTTGAAACGTGCTCTCCGTGCCTTAGGGCTCCTGACTGCAGCATGGACTTTTTGAATCACAGTTGCATAGCAACCCATCTCCAACTCTAACATGGTTCAACCAACCAGCCCAGCTCCACCACCCCCGGAGTAGATTTCACTTTTGTTTCACACAGCCTTCCACACTCACTTTCACATGATAAACTGTGTTCTTCTGTTAAGTGATTGCTGATTTGACTCAATCCATGTCTGGCGAGGTGTGATATTCATGTTCAGCAGTTTCTCACTTTGTCAGTCATAACCTCAGCAATATCTGCAGGGAACTGGTACATACCATCCCCAGGCACGTATGGACGCCCTATATCAATGGTATTCCTATGTATAATCTAAACTTTTCATTTTCAGCAATTATCTGGATTGATATTTAATGCTAATAAAATACTGAGTAAATGACAAACTTCTTGTGTAATGTTCCTTTCAAACAGAGCATAGCCTCTTGATTCTTTCACTTGCCCAAGACATAACCTTATTTCACCATTCACTTCATAAAAAATTGATTACGCTGCCGTCTGCTGAGATAAAATGGGCTTTTATTAAGTAACTGCGGCTAAGTATGCTGAGTACATCGCGACACAAACACGCGCACATACAAGCACATAAAAGCACACACGCACACACACAAACAATGAATTAAGGGGTGAGCCAAGCGGGAAGCTTTATTATGCAGCCATGTAGCTGGATGGTGAGTATGTCTGATTTATGTTGGGATGGTCGGGAGAGATTTGTCAGAGTGAAGGGTGGGAAGGAGAGAGAGAGTGTGTGTGTGCATTCATATGTGTGTCAGGGACTAACATAATGAGTTTGTTATTTTCAAACGTTGAGCTGTAAAACATCTAAGTGTCGGGGCTCTGGTGTTGCAGGTGACGAGGTCGGGAGTCTTTTAAGAGGGCATACAATGTGACGTCAACTTGACAGAAGGTCTCAGACTAGTTTGGAATGAAACAGTTCTTGCACTGTTTGGGTGTTTGCATGGTTAAATACAGGCCACACAAATAACTGCCACTTTTGCATGGATGTGTCACACCATAGGGAGTTTAGTAAAAAAGTGTGTTTGTACGTACGTGCGCATGCCTGTGTTTGTGTTTGAGGGGTGAAGGTGAAAAGGTGAACATAGTCTGTCAGCTCCCAACTCCACACCTCCTGTTGACCTTTTCACCCCTCTCACACCCTTTCTTCATCCCCCTCTTTCTCCTTGTGTGTCACATCACAGTGGTAGCCTCTCAGGTAAGCAATGAGGTGCTACTGATGTGCGGTCCTGGTGTCCCGGCCAGGCGGAGGTTGTGGGGACAGGGTAAAGATCACAGAGCACCGTGGAGCCTCTTCTTGTTTTCCATTACCTGTCTCGTCTCTCAACTGCCCCAACACAATTAAAGTTACATGTGTGCACAGACACACATGCAAGTATGCCCGCCCGCACGCACGTTTCCAAGAGTCAACAGAATCTAGTCTATACCACACAACAGCATCTAGTCTACACTACACAAAATAATCTATTCTACACTACACAAAAGAATGTCATTAGAAGGTTGATATAATAACACAAGCTGACAACAACACTTCATTGAATACATAGCTATTGAAATGTAAATAATTTGTGGCACCAGAATGTTCAAGACAGTGATGCTTTCTTGCCCTGTCTACACCATTCTGGGACCTGATGGCTCCCTCTCAATAAGATCAACTCACGAGGCAAGAACATGTAGGTCATTTCTGAGAAAAAACTGTCATGCACCCACAGTCTTCATCTGAAGCTATTGATGATGGAGAGTGGTTTGGTGGGGACCAGGGGCGCAACCTTCACTGGGGACAGGGAGGACATTCACCACATTCTGAAATTGCATTTTTGTCCCCCCCAGTTTTAGCATTTCAATGTGATACAAAACAAGGCAGTTGTGTGCTTTAGGACCATGCGGACGCATCCGAGAGGTCGGGTAGGCTGTTTGGATTGTTTATCTGACTGGATAAAATATATATATATAATCATAATAATTATGTCCCCCCCACTTCTAAAACCAAAGTTGCGCCCCTGGTGGGGGCATACAGTACTTCACTATTTTGCAACTAGGGATAAATTGCCTATGGGTGTCACGGTAACAAGTTCTCTACTTTCCCATTACCCTATCAGAGAGGAGGTTAACATTTTAATACAAGTTATTGCTGAGTCCTGACTTTTGGAGGACGACACGGTTGTTCACTTGGCTAAAGAATATTCATCTATTTGTTATCTGGGTTTACAGACTCCTATGAATGGTAAAAGTGGAGAGCAAACAAATTGCAGCAATTATGAAGGCAAGCCGTGCAGAAAACCTTTTGACATTAATGCAATTTCCTATTTTAAAAATGGAAAAGATGGGACGGCCCTAAATTAACAATAAGATGGAGAAGATGTAGACTGGGCTACAGTGGGAAATAACATATTTTATTCATGGAACAGTA
This sequence comes from Salmo salar, assembly GCF_965601325.2. Taxonomy (NCBI): domain Eukaryota; kingdom Metazoa; phylum Chordata; class Actinopteri; order Salmoniformes; family Salmonidae; genus Salmo; species Salmo salar. Next base: position 28,135,883 of record NC_138295.1, read on the forward strand.
CGGCCTAACATTTAATTGAACTGGTGCAAAACATACTGAGCATCCGAGATGCTAGATATAGGCTACCAAAGTATGATTCAAAAACAGTGACATAGCCTACCCCTAGGCTGTGTGTCATTAAAAAAAAAAAAAACATGATTTGGGACTCAAAATAAAATAGACTTGGTTACCAGCTAGGACAAAAACAAAGGGAGTCTATAAAAATGTGCATGCTGATTTCATTTTCACTTATCTACACTTACACAACCACCCTATAGGATACATACTGTACATAGGCTACACTACATGTTCTTAGACTTCTGATAATAGTGCTTGCATTAATGGTACTAAACCGCCCTCAAGTGGAGAAGACTCTTGCCAGAAAACCATAGGCTACCTTCATCTAATGTCCATATCAATCCAGGTGGAATACATACAATTTGTCATTATACTTTTTTTGATTATATGCTTAATTTGTAACGTTACATCATTTATTATGGCCCAATTGTCCACTAAATCCATAATATCTATGAACTCAATAGGTGGCGGTATTGTCTGTGTAAAGGTGTAGGTCTAGTCTCCTGAATTGAACTCAGAGAAGAAGAAAAACGGAGACGGCTAAGAGGAAATTGAGCTAAAACGTATATATTTTAGGCTACAATGTCGTTTGTCCTTCACGTCAAATGACGGGTGTTACATTGTTTCTCATGTTCCTCCTAAACTTAGGCATACTTACTTTTCCCGATGTTGCTCGTTGTAGTGGCGTTTGGAAAACTATCAGGAAGTCCAACTGCTCTGCAGGCACTGATGTTGATTTCGAGTCGTTTAGGGAACAATTTCATCGGAATTATAAACTCCACAGCGATTGTTATCATCGGCGCAGATCTTATTTTAAGGTAGGCCTGCCGGTGTTATGGCTTTTTCGTATTTCTATTAGTTGAATGAAACTGTATTTGCCCCGGAGGTGGGGAGTTGCAGCTGTGCGCGTGCACTGTGTCAGAAGAGAGACTGACGTGTTTGCGTAGGAAGAGGGATGGATATACTGTAGGTTTATCGTTTTGAAATATGTTTGTCAAGTAACAAATAAATTAAGTGGGATGTAAAACTATTGTTCTACCTTCTGGAAATGCCTTGAGAGTTAGCCTACTGTGACATGTACAGTGACATCGTGGTCTGTTGCAGAATTCCATCAAAAGGCATGCATACCTGAACTCATTGTCAACAGACAAAGACTCAGCAAAATATGGCATTAACCAGTTCTCGGATTTATCAATACATGAATTCAGAGGTAATAATATGCACACAAAAAAACGAATGTATTTGTTTCCCAGTGATCAAAACTGATTGACTGGGTTAGTATTGATTATTAATTTGATATTTAAACCAAAGTAAACATGGAGGCTAGCCAAACACCACATTAACTGGAAGAAGATCGCTATAGCCAACTTGAACACTGAAATGTAATTGGACTTTCTCTACAGAACTGTATTTGACTGCCACAGCTGAAACAGTCCCTCCCTACTCAGGACTGAAGACAGAGGGACTGCCTGCCAAGTTTGACTGGAGGGTCAAGGCTGCAGTCGGATCAGTACAGAATCAACAAGCAGTAAGAGCTTCCTTTTCCTTAAAATATCAACATACCTGTCTTTTCAAGGTGACACACTTCCTTATTGAAGTTGACTTTGAACTCTGTCTATAGAGGTTTTCTCCTCATAGAAGTTAAAAAACTCACTTTGTATTAACTTCTATGAAGAAAAAACCTCTTGACAATCATGTATGTAGGTGTTATGTTGTGTCACCGTAACCTTGTCCCCAGGCTATTGCGAACATCTGATATGAGAGACTTATCACAGTAACTTTGCTTTTTTGTTGAACATTTCCACTACAGTCAGTAGATGGCAGTGGAGAACCATTTTATAGTCTTACTATCCATCTTTTGACACGTGGACATTGTTATCATAATAAGAAATCTTCATACTGCATAAATTCCACACATCCCACATCAAATCACATATTGCTGACATATTATCTCTATTTGTTATAAAGTATATTAACAATTTATTTGGATATTTAGATTTTCATGTTAATGTCTCCTATAATGTTAAATGCCGATGCTTGAATGCCCAGTATCTCTCATTGCAGTGTGGAGGTTGCTGGGCGTTCAGTGTTGTGGGCGCCATAGAGTCAGTCTATGCCAAATCAGGCCAGCCATTTAAACAGCTCAGTGTGCAACAAGTCATTGACTGTTCCTACAAGAACCAGGGCTGCAATGGAGGCTCCATTACCAGGGCCTTGAGCTGGCTGAAACAGGTCCAGATAGGTTTTTCTGAGGCCTTTTAAGCATTTCCTGTAATACCAAATGTTTGTCATTGATTATTTATAAGTGATGGTGATTTCCACTTTTAGACTACTACTGTATACCTTTTAATCAACAAGATATTCAACATTAAATTATTTTTACATGTAGCATACACATGCATTGAATGTGCTTCTCCCTGTCCTTTTCTTTCAGACTAGGGTTAAGTTGGTGAAACAGTCAGAATACCCATATAAGGCCGAGACTGGAATTTGCCATTTATTTTCTCAGTCACATGATGGTGTTTTGGTGAAGGACTTTGCTGCCCATGATTACAGGTATAAGAGTGTCAACACCTTTTTTATGTTGAGTCATATATGACTGTGACTTGGCATATAGCACAGTCGTATAGTTGCATATAAACAAGACCGTCTGTACAAGTTAAGCACAAATACCCCAATGTTCTTTCAGGAAATGTTTCACGATAGAGCAGGGACTCTTTTACAGTATATTCCCAAGTTCAGGGAGGCAGTTAGCCCAGCGGTTAAGAGCGTTGGGCCAGTAACCGAAAGGTCGCTGGTTCTAATCCCCAAGCCGACTAGGTGAAAAATCTGTCTGTGCCCTTGAGCAAGGCACTTAACCCTAATTGCTCCTGTAAGTCGCTCTGGATGAGAGTGTTCCATGAATAGCTAAAATGTAAAAAATGTAGTGAGGGTGCAATGCTAGCAGCAGTAGTATGTTTTCATTAAGTACTGCACCAAAGGTTCAAAGGTGGTTGCGATTCAGATGCAATATCACTGTTTACCAGACAAACATGCTGTGGACAGAGACGGGTCATTAACACCGAGGTTCCTGCCGCTGTGTCCCCGACGCTCATATCCTGTTGTATATTCAGACATGTACTAACTTATTCCTGTGGTTAAGGTGCATTGTGGGTGAAATCACTGCTGACTCAAAACAATGTGATGTTTATGGTCACTGAATAGGGACATTCTTATTTACACAGGTACACTGCTGAAGGTATTTCACTGTGCTGTTATTGGTCCATGCATCTTTTAACTTGGTGAACCTCTTTAACCTGGGTTCGGACTAGCTTTTTTTGTTACTCCTCTTTAGTTTTGTTTCTGTGTTCCGGAACTCCAATTTGAGCAGCAGCAGCTGAAAAATGAGCTCCTACAAATATTGAAATTTACATGGTTTTTAGAGTGAAGTACATTGGAAAAAAGCAAAAGAAAACTGCAAGACTGAATAGGAGAAAAAACAAGCAACAAACAAAGAAGATAGGCTTTTGAAAAATAACAATTTTTCATAAAATTGTAGTTATCTTAGCTAGCTGAATTGTTTACCAGTTGCTAAGCAGTTGCTAGGGACTCTTTTGGAAGAAGCTAGCTAGCTAACGAAGAACAACAAAGAATATCTAGTTAACAGAAGAAAAGAAAGAGAAAATCAGGACAGAAGAAAAAGGATATCAAAGTGAAACAGTTCTCTAAAGACACAGGAGACAATAATACAAGAAACAACACTTCTGTAGCTTGTCAACTATGTGTCTGTCTATCCCTGTTCTCTCCTCTCTGCACAGGCCATACAAACGCTTCACACCGCGTGGCCGCTGCCACTCCAACCTGGTGGTCCCAGCGCGCACGACCCACGTGGAGTTCCAGGTCTCCGGCAGCCTCTGGAACTGCCGGTCTGCAGCCAACAAGGCTGAGTTCATCTCAGCCTATGCTACCCTCCAGTCCCTAGACTTCCTGGCGCTGACGGAAACATGGATTACCACAGATAACACTGCTACTCCTACTGCTCTCTCTTCGTCTGCCCACGTGTTCTCGCATACCCCTAGAGCATCGAGCCAGCGGGGTGGTGGCACTGGAATCCTCATCTCTCCCAAGTGGACATTCTCTCTTTCTCCCCTGACCCATCTGTCTATCTCCTCATTTGAATTCCATGCTGTCACAGTTACCAGCCCTTTCAAGCTTAACATCCTTATCATTTATCGCCCTCCAGGTTCCCTTGGAGAGTTCATCAATGAGCTTGACGCCTTGATAAGTTCCTTTCCTGAGGATGGCTCACCTCTCACAGTTCTGGGTGACTTTAACCTCCCCACGTCTACCTTTGACTCATTCCTCTCTGCCTCCTTCTTTCCACTCCTCTCCTCTTTTGACCTCACCCTCTCACCTTCCCCCCCTACTCACAAGGCAGGCAATACGCTTGACCTCATCTTTACTAGATGCTGTTCTTCCACTAATCTCATTGCAACTCCCCTCCAATTTTCCGACCACTACCTTGTATCCTTTTCCCTCTCGCTCTCATCCAACACTTCTCACTCTGCCCCTACTCGGATGGTATTGCGCCGTCCCAACCTTCGCTCTCTCTCTCCCGCTACTCTCTCCTCTTCCATCCTATCATCTCTTCCCTCTGCTCAAACCTTCTCCAACCTATCTCCTGATTCTGCCTCCTCAACCCTCCTCTCCTCCCTTTCTGCATCCTTTGATTTTCTCTGTCCCCTATCCTCCAGGCCGGCTCGGTCCTCCCCTCCTGCTCCGTGGCTCGACGACTCACTACGAGCTCACAGAACAGGGCTCCGGGCAGCCGAGCGGAAATGGAGGAAAACTCGCCTCCCTGCGGACCTGGCATCCTTTCACTCACTCCTCTCTACATTCTCCTCTTCTGTCTCTGCTGCTAAAGCCACTTTCTACCACTCTAAATTCCAAGCATCTGCCTCTAACCCTAGGAAGCTCTTTGCTACCTTCTCCTCCCTCCTGAATCCTCCTCCCCCTCCCCCCCCTCCTCCCTCTCTGCGGATGACTTCGTCAACCATTTTGAAAAGAAGGTTGACGATATCCGATCCTCGTTTGCTAAGTCAAACGACACCGCTGGTCCTGCTCACACTGCCCTACCCTGTGCTTTGACCTCTTTCTCCCCTCTCTCTCCAGATGAAATCTCGCGTCTTGTGACGGCCGGCCGCCCAACAACCTGCCCACTTGACCCTATCCCCTCCTCTCTTCTCCAGACCATTTCCGGAGACCTTCTCCCCTTCCTCACCTCGCTCATCAACTCATCCTTGACCGCTGGCTACGTCCCTTCCGTCTTCAAGAGAGCGAGAGTTGCACCCCTTCTGAAAAAACCTACACTCGATCCCTCCGATGTCAACAACTACAGACCAGTATCCCTTCTTTCTTTTCTCTCCAAAACTCTTGAACGTGCCGTCCTTGGCCAGCTCTCCTGCTATCTCTCTCAGAATGACCTTCTTGATCCTAATCAGTCAGGTTTCAAGACTGGGCATTCAACTGAGACTGCTCTTCTCTGTGTCACGGAGGCTCTCCGCACTGCTAAAGCTAACTCTCTCTCCTCTGCTCTCATACTTCTAGACCTATCTGCTGCCTTTGATACTGTGAACCATCAGATCCTCCTCTCCACCCTCTCCGAGTTGGGCATCTCCGGCGCGGCCCACGCTTGGATTGCGTCCTACCTGACAGGTCGCTCCTACCAGGTGGCGTGGCGAGAATCTGTCTCCGCACCATGCGCTCTCACCACTGGTGTCCCCCAGGGCTCTGTTCTAGGCCCTCTCCTATTCTCGCTATACACCAAGTCACTTGGCTCTGTAATATCCTCACATGGTCTCTCCTATCATTGCTATGCAGACGACACACAATTAATCTTCTCCTTTCCCCCTTCTGATAACCAGGCGGCGAATCGCATCTCTGCATGTCTGTCAGACATATCAGTGTGGATGACGGATCACCAGCTCAAGCTGAACCTCGGCAAGACGGAGCTGCTCTTCCTCCCGGGGAAGGACTGCCCGTTCCATGATCTCGCCATCACGGTTGACAACTCCCTTGTGTCCTCCTCCCAGAGTGCTAAGAAACTTGGCGTGATCCTGGACAACACCCTGTCGTTCTCCACTAACATCAAGGCGGTGACCCGATCCTGTAGGTTCATGCTCTACAACATTCGCAGAGTACGACCCTGCCTCACACAGGAAGCGGCGCAGGTCCTAATCCAGGCACTTGTCATCTCCCGTCTGGATTACTGCAACTCGCTGTTGGCTGGGCTCCCTGCCTGTGCCATTAAACCCCTACAACTCATCCAGAACGCCGCAGCCCGTCTGGTGTTCAACCTTCCCAAGTTCTCTCACGTCACCCCGCTCCTCCGCTCTCTCCACTGGCTTCCAGTTGAAGCTCGCATCCGCTACAAGACCATGGTGATTGCCTACGGAGCTGTGAAGGGAACGGCACCTCCATACCTTCAGGCTCTGATCAGGCCCTACACCCAAACAAGGGCACTGCGTTCATCCACCACTGGCCTGCTGGCCCCCCTACCTCTGAGGAAGCACAGTTCCCGCTCAGCCCAGTCAAAACTGTTCGCTGCTCTGGCACCCCAATGGTGGAACAAGCTCCCTCACGACGCCAGGACAGCGGAGTCAATCACCACCTTCCGGAGACACCTGAAACCCCACCTCTTTAAGGAATACCTAGGATAGGATAAAGTAATCCTTCTAACCCCCCCCCCCCCCCCCCCCCCCCCTTAAAATATTTAGATGCACTATTGTAAAGTGGTTGTTCCACTGGATATCATAAGGTGAATGCACCATTTTGTAAGTCGCTCTGGATAAGAGCGTCTGCTAAATGACTTAAATGTAAATGTAAATGTTTTTACAGCTATCTTAATGGTTTTCTAGCTTAGCGTTGCTCCCTTCTCCCTCATACTTTCCCGACCAGGAAGAACTCTGAGCCCTGGTTAAAGGTGTTTGTAGTAGTCTGGTTATGTGGTCAGAAAAAATGGTCCAAGCTCAAGATAGTGTTTTGATCCCTGATTAACCTACTACTGTATGGGCATAGTAATGACGCATTAACGAGGCTAAGTGGTTTAATGCTTCAACAGTCACAGGTTTTGTCTCATTTTGGCTGGGATTCAATCCGATCGCGCTTAGTCCACAATGGACATTTCAAAGGCAATATTCCTCTGTTTGCAGAGACCACATTCACAGTAAACACTGCACGTCTGCTCAATAGGAAATTTCCTTTTATATGGTGCATTGTCCAAATCCACCATCTGATTGAATCCTGACTGGTCTCTTTTTAACCCAGATGTCTACCACAAATCAACAAATGGTTTTGAAATTACATTTGGACAATTCATTCAATTAAACATCAACCAAAAGTGGATGTTGATCTGATATCTTTGCCCGGTGGGGTGCCTGTGATGTTTTCTCTAGTGGGCATGAGGAGGCTATGATGGGCAGGTTGGTGGAGTGGGGACCCTTGGCTGTGACTGTGGATGCCATCAGTTGGCAGGACTATCTGGGTGGCATCATGCAGCACCACTGCTCCTGCCACCATGCCAACCATGCTGTGCTGGTCACTGGTTACGACACCACAGGTATTCCATTTACTCACTAAATATGCATTCAACTGGGTGCCCACACATACTCAGACACACACAGACAGACAGACACACACACACACACAAATAAGCAAAGAAAAATACACACAAGACGCACACAAACAACACACACACAAAGTTTGTAGTTGATGTGAATTCTGTCATTATTTTTTACATTTTATTACTACGTTTTGATATGATGCCAGTTTCATATGCATGGAATACAGCAGTGTCCATACTGTGTGACTGAACATTCTAAACATTGTACCCTCTGTTTCAGGTGACGTGCCATACTGGATAGTACAAAACTCATGGGGAACGTCATGGGGTAACGAAGGTTATGTTTATATTAAAATGGGAGGCAATGTTTGTGGTGAGTTTGAACTTGTTTACATCTACAGTATACTGTTTACACTGCCTGATGCAACATTGTCCCGGAATTTGTTTGGTGATACCTGTTGCCTAAGCATAATGTCAATTCAATGTTTTATATTCTGAGCGCTTTTCATTTAAAGGTCCAATGCAGCTCTTTTTATCTCAGTATCAAATCATTTCTGGGGAACGATTAACTACCTTACTGTAATTGTTTCCAATTAAAATTGTCAAAAATAATCAAAAATAGCTGCTTAGCAATGAGCAATTTCTCAGGGACACACTCGTTTCACACCACTTCGATGATAAATGATTTTTGTAGCAGTTTAGGTTGAGCATTTAAGCTAACCCTTTTCCTAACCTTACCATAATTCTCCTAACTGGCTCCGAAAAATTCTCCTAACCTGCTACGGAAAATTATCTTTGGTATTGAAGTGGCATGAAAAGAGTGTTTCACCAATTTCTCAAACAAGAATTTTGTCTGAGAAGTGTCTGGTATTTTAATTTTTTTAACCTTTATTTAACTAGGCAAGTCAGTTAAGAACAAATTGGCCTGTGGTCTCAGTGGGGACGGGAACACTGAAAATGAGCTGTTGTTGGCGGAGCAGTTTGGAACTCTTTCTTATTGGTCTAACTCATTTAATGCCCAGTTATGTCACCAGGCAGGGCAAACTCCATCCCACCAAAACAGGCTGAAATATCAGTCTGTCTTTTCAAACAGCTCTTTCACTAAAAGGACATTATCATAATTTTCACAATTTCCCAGTATTATTCCAATCTCATAGTGTGACATTTATATAGATATGGATGTACACTACCGTTCAAAAGTTTGGGGTCACTTAGAAATGTCCTTGGTTTTGAAAGAAAAACTCATCTTTGTCCATTTAAAATAACATCAAATTGATCAGAATATCCGTGTAGACATTGTTAATGTTGTAAATGACTATTGTTGCTGGAAACGGCAGATTTTTTTTTTTAATGGAATGTCTACATAGGTGTATAGAGGCCCATTATCAGCAACCATCACTCCTGTGTTCCAATGGCACAGTGTTAGCTAATCCAAGTTTATAATTTTAAAAGGCTAGTTGATCATTAGAAAACCCTTTTGCAATTGTTAGCACAGCTGAAAACTGTTGTGCTGATTTAAAGAAGCAATAAAACTGGCCTTCTTTAGACTAGTTGAGTATTTTTGAGCATCAGCATTTGTGGGTTCGATTACAGGCTCAAAATGGCCAGAAACAAAGAACTTTCTTCTGAAATTTGTCAGTCTATTCTTGTTCTGAGAAATGAAGGCTATTCCATGTGAGAAATTGCCAAGAAACTGAAGATCTCGTACAACGCTGTGTACTCCTCCTTTCACAGAACAGCACAAACTGTCTCTAACCAGAATAGAAAGGAGTGGGAGGCCCCGGTGCACAACTGAGTAAGAGGACAAGTACATTAGTGTCTAGTATGAGAAACAGACGCCTCACAAGTCCTCAACTGGCAACTTCATTAAATAGTACCCGCAAAACACCAGTCTCAATGTCAACAGTGAAGAGGCAACTCTGGGATGCTGGCCAAATTTGAGATTTTTGGTTCCAACCGCTGTGTCTTTGTGAGATGCAGAGTAGGTGAACGGATGATCTCCGCATGTGTGGCTCCCACTGTGAAGCATGGAGGGGGAGGTGTGGGGATGCTTTGCTGGTGACACTGTTTGTGATTTATTTACAATTCAATGCCCACTTAACCAGCATGGCTACCACAGCATTTTGCAGCGATGCGCCATCCTATCTTGTTTGCGCTTAGTGGGACTATCATTTGTTTTTCAACAGGACAATGACCCAACACACCTCAAGGCTATATATATTACCAGTCAAAAGTTTGGACACACCTAGTCATTCAAGGGTTTTTCTTTATTTTTTACTATTTTCTACATTGTAGAATAATAATGAAGATATCAAAACTATGAAATAACACATATGGAGTCATGTATTAACCAAAAAGAGTTTTAAACAAATCAAAATATATTTTAGATTATTCAAAGCAGGCACCCTTTGCCTTGATGACAGGTCACAAGGTGATGATTTAACACGTTACCTCCTGCATGACTGGCAGGGATTGAGCCACAGTCTCCTTCACACTGTAGACATTGTGATGGGCTCATCTTAATCAGTCCTTCTTTATTGGAGGAATTCGTTTTCATAAGCAGTGAGTGACTATCAATGATTTGCTGTGGAAATGCCTTGTCAATCATTTTAAAGTTATAGCTCCATGTCAAATCTCCCCATTCCTGTCCTTTCTGTAGGTATTGCCGACTCTGTGACTGCTGTCTTCCTGTGACTGTGTGAGCCATGGTGACGTTGATGTTTTTTCTAAAGGGATTCATTCATTGGTTCAGTACTGCCAAATTCTCAATCAACTCTAGAAGGAATTATTTTCAAGACGATTCCCATGGAGGTCAAAGTCATTTTCAGGGAACCTTTTCAATACTATATGTTTATTGAGACCGATACATTTTATATTCTTCTGATACAATAAAATATATTTCTTTGCAGTCCTGTGCTCATTTTATATGTTGAACAAAGTCTACAGGTCATTTCTCTGACATCACATAAAAACACTCAATGCACCAATATCGAAGTACTGTACAAAAACATATTACTCTAAAAAAGATGACTTCTTTAGGGTACACATTCAGAATAACCCAAAGTGCATGGGTCGGTTCATGATTATCATTCATTAGGCTATGTACATAGATCAAATTCTTTCTTACTTTAAATACAGCACAATATTATATAAACAATATACTTTATAAACACTAAATAATTATATAAACAATATATACATGCAGTCAGTTTGTGGTTAGGATGATATACTATGTTACTTGTCCCATTATAAATAAATTATATTTTATATATATTATATAATGCTCCCTGGGTCTAGTGTGTCTTCATAGTTTAAAGAGTCTCCCTTTCGTTGTCACCTTTTCTCCATCTGAACTGACCACTTTCGACAGTTAACAGGTTCTAGTCTGAATCCTCACTACTGCAGTAGGAGCTGTCACAGTACTCTGCAGTGAACAGAAACGTGTGCTCATTGGGGTCCAGCTTGGGCACCCAGTGTCGAGGTATCAAAAATGTGGCCAGGTTGAAGAGATCCACAAAGACTTTGTAGCGATCACTGTGTGAGAGAGAACGAACACCTACTTAGCTCCTTGAAGGGGTATAAGAGCATGTGCTTGACAGTAACCCTGGATTGCTTTGGATCTGGTTTATTTCAATAGCTAATCATATATGACATACCTGACAGTAGAGCGCAGGTAGTGGTAGCCAGAGGAGCCTCCAGTGCCTGCTTTGCTACCAATCATTCTGTGCACCATGCACACATGGTTGTCTGAGACACAGGAGGAATATTACACTTGTTATTTCAAGTCTTCCAGATCAATGATACTCTAGACAGTTGAAAGCATGTTATCTAGTGCGAAATACAAATGGTGTAAGGGACACCTGTAGACACCTGTAACTGTTCTTTACATACAATATGTCTTTGGATGTAACTTACATCTCCATTTTGTCATGAGGGTATCAATGTCCATCAGGTTGGACAGGAGTTGGAAGGGAACCTGGAACCTGGGCTCCTCCCTAAAAATATCAGAACAATCCACAATGTAATAATGGCGTCTCAAATGGTGACCAACATAAGCCTGCCTAAACTGTAAGGAACCCTCCTTACCTGTAGAAGTAAATCATCAGAGCTCCTTGGAGAGCCTTGTAGGAGATCCGTCTCTCACCTGGCCAAACAACAGGATGGTTTCTTAGACCTGGGATCTGTAGTTTTCAACTAATTATGGGTAGTGAATTGTTGAGGCAGTTGGTGTTAGATGCTCAGCCTGGATGCAGGTACTCACCTTTGCTCAAAAGATGCTCATGTCTTTTGATGTCAAACAGAGAAGTGAAGAGCTCTTTTTGCTTCGTCAGCTCTTCCATCATCTCCTCCTTCTCCTCAGAGTCTGGCATTTTCTGCCAAAAGGACAAATACGATCATAGTTTTTGATCAGATTATTTTATATTTATGTAACCTTATAAGTAATGTTGTGGCAAGTTTTTGGTACTTGATTATTTTAAAACAGCCCATACCACGATTTTCTTTTTCTCAAGACACAATCCTTCAAAGATGTTGGCTTCCAGTTTTTTCCAAAAGTTGAATCCATTGCCTTCAAGACCTGGGGTCCTTTCCAGCCATTTCTGAATAGAACAACAAACAGTATTACTCAATACTAATATGATATCAAGTATTCAAACAGTATCTCTTTTCATACTTTTCAGTCATTTTTCTTTAGTTCTTCTCACACACCTCTACCAATTTCAGCAGACAAGGCTCCTTCTCAGAACTGAGCAGCATCTCACTCTCATGTCCTTTGAAGTTGTCCCTGTAGTGACGCCTGTTGTAGGGGACCCTCAGGTTGTCAGGGACCCCAATCTTGTTCTCCAACAGACGGAATTGGAGACTTTGGAACCCGGAGGCAGGGGACAGGTACTCTCTACAACACACACGAGTAATGAGTGTTACAATTGTAAAGAGGGTATCATTTTATGAGGTTAAAGGTTTACAAAGATTTATATAAGCTAAAGGTTCTCCATGGGTTAACTATGGGGCTTACCTGAAGTCATAGAAGTCCAAGGCGGTCATTGTCTCGAGCACAGAGAACTGGTCGACCAGCAGCCTGAAGATCATAACGATCCTATGTATGCGGGTGTTGACCTTCAGCATGTTGCGTTCATCACGAACCTGGTGAAGCATGACCATTTTAAAGATGAGCTCTATAACTTTTTGGCTTCTAGGAGTGCTGCAATTGGACCGTATTGGACAGAAAGAAGCACACCGCTTAACACCCACGAAAAAAGGTTTAGGTCATTGACATTGTTTATATTTTGTGGTTTAATGAGTTAAAACATTGACTCGTATTGTATTTTAATCATTTACGAACTATATGTTCAGTTCAAGCCACAACTTGATGTACACAATATCAACTTTAATTTCTAGAATGTACCTTTAATTTAGAAAAAACAAACACATTGCTCGGATTGAAATGTTTGTCAGGGTACTCTTGCTTTCTGAGGTACTTACATGTCCACTGATGAAAATCTCTCGCACTGAATCCAGTTCCCAAAGAATCTGCTTGAACCAGAGTTCATATGCTGAAATAAAATAATAAAAATTATATTAATCATAATGTCCTACCTTTGCAATTAAATTAAATTGGTCATTTGTTGATGGAAAGTTGGTAGTGAATTGCTATTCAAGTCTTCCAGGATTAGGTGCAACCACAATGAAAAGGTTAGATTAATTTATTGAATTGACTGGATTTCAAATGGAACCTAAGGGCATGCATGCATACTATGATTACAATTCCTCTATTGATTCTCAAATCTTGATGATATTTGACCACAAACATACTTCACCTTGGTGGGTGACAATGAAAAGATGTTCATCGTGGATCTTGTTCCCTTTCAGTTCACTCTGAAGAACTTGGGCCGTCACAACCTTGTCAAGCTATAATGGAACAAAACAAATAACATTTAGTACTACAGCTAACACAAATTAAAATTGTACTTCCATTCCACCCCTTATGTTAGCCTATAAGGGCTGGAGTATATATTCCATCTGCAGAAGACAAAGATACTATGTCAGAAACCTTGTAGAAGATTAAGTTAGATGAAGATAGAGAACGCTTTACCTGAAGGTAGTCACCATAAATGATGCCACCTTTGCTGGCCTCGTTAATTCCTTTTTGAGAGTCATCTGCCTCCTCCTCATTCAGATGCAGCTTGCTCTTGAATAACCTGGGGAATGAAAATACACATGTATTGGCATTGATTAGCTGTCATACAAATCATAATAATGATAAAGATAATTTATTTAGCATTCAGCTCAATTATATGATGTCTTTGAAATGTCACAAACATATGACTAAAAAAAGAATTTGAAATGCAATAATGATTGCATACAAGTACTTTTTCTCGAAGTATGGACATCCACCACTCATTGTTATCCAAATGATCCAAAATGAAAGTAAAGATTTGATCCTCCTCCGTTGGTTTAATAAAACTATCTCTATGAAAATCCAGGTATTTAAGGGTTCTACACCACGTCACCACTACACCACGTCACCACGTCATGTTATTGGCATATTTCAACATCCAGCACACCTCCTTTTGCGCCATCCAAATGGGGGGGGGGGGCTTTAATATTGCATATAATTGTGGCTTCTATCAATGTAATTGAATCAGCTTTAATATTGCATAAAGATTGTGGCTTCCATCAATGCAATTGTCTGCACCATTTCCATTTTTTTTGGTAAATATCTAAAATATCGATATTTTTAAAATATATTTTCCTTTATTATTTTCCCCTAACCCTACCACCCCTCCCCTAATTGGAGTAAACTAATGGACAACAACACATAGGCTTCTACTTCGAGCTTATACATGCTATATACATTTTACGGACATAATATATTTTACAATAGTTATCTTCTGTTTGTTTTTAGCCCCAACCTTCAGCTACCTGCCACCCCTCCCATCTATCACTGAACACCATCCAGTTTAGACTTCTATTTACCATATATTTATCAACTGTGCTGTTTCACAAAAGTTCTGAACCTATCTACATTTTACAGACACAGTATATTTTACATTAGTTATCTTGTTATTTTTAGCCCCAACCGTTCTTGTTTACCTTCTCGTAGGTAAAAAAAAAGGTAAAAACATCTTAGCAATCTATGTTTGCAATCAACCAAAACATACTTCTATCATCAGATGTGTAATGTACAGTTCATAACATGTAACCCTTACTCAAAGAGCTGGTATTCAACCATCACATTGTTTTATCTTAGCATCATGTTACTTGAAAATGTGTATCTTCCTTAGCTTATTCATTTGAGTTTAAGTTAAAAAAAAACATTAAGGTCATCAGAGGCCTTGTTATTATCCCAAAGTGTATCTTATAGAATTATCTATTGGACTAAGTTCAGTAGCCATATCATATCAATTTGAGATCTTTTTCACCTGTGAAATGTCTTTCTGCAGTATTACTCAATAGTTTTTTGTATATTGTACATTGTATTTATTGCATTTATTTATGTTTTTATGCATGTACAGTCAATATTGTCTCTTGCAAACTACATCTTATGTCACCTTTATTTATTACAGCTCAAGTATATCCAAACTAACCCTGAGATTTAGTACCCTCACTCTATTGAACTGCCAAGTGGTCAACAATAACTGGATCTGAGATGTAGTACCCCCACTCTATTGAACTGCCAAGTTGTCAACAATAACTATATCTGAGTTGTAGTACCCCCACTCTATTGAATTGTCAAGTTGTCATCAAGTGAATTATATAATTTCTCAAATCTTCTTTCTGGTGCAAACATGAGTTGGATAACAAAAAAAGGCATTTGTAATACCGTCCAATGTTGTTATGTAATGTTGTTTATCTCTTGTCCCATCCTCGATATTGACCTGATAGATCAGCTTTAATATTGCAGATAGATTGTGGCTTCCATCAATGTAATTGTCTGCATAATTTCCAATCCTCCATATATTTTATTGTAAATATATAAAATATAGATATTTTTTTAAATATATTTTCCTTTATTATTTTCCCCTAAACCTACCACCCCTCCCCTTAATTGGAGTAAACTAATGGACAACAACACTTAGGCTTCTACTTCCAGCTTAGACATACTATATAAAAAAAAGCATTTGTAATGCTGTCCAATGTTGTTATGTAATGTTGTTTATCTCTTGTCCCATCCCCGATAGTGATAAAACAAAATTAAACGTATTTGAGCATACAGATCTAGGATCTTAATTTGACCAATATTATCACTGCAAAAATAATCCTGCAGCAACAGGATTTGAACGTTTATTACATAATGTTGCTTGATCGGTGGTTAGGCTATTATCCTAGGCTACATCAAAAGTGCAATACTGTTAATATAACCATGTGTTAGTGTGGTTTTACAGTGAATTTATGTAAATCACAAAGCTCATCTGCATTTCTCAGCAACAAAAGAGTGATCAAATTAAGATCCTGTAAACTGTAACTGCGGTCATAGGCTACCAGGGAATCAGTCTTTCAATATTTGTATTTCAGTTAATGTGTAATCTTTGCCATAGAAATGCTATGACTTGCTGTAATTTCGTCATTTATATGTATTTTGTTTTCTGGGAACCTTGTTGACACAACCTTGACATAGCTTTACCTTTGATCTACTCTTCTGGGCAGTCCATATTGTATTTTGAAGCACAGAGGCTATTGGTGGTCCCTAAACATTCAGCACTGCTGCTTTTTTTATAGATGAGAAATGGATAAACCACATCAGTCACACTACAAAACGTGTCTGTAATTACCTATTAGTATGTACATAATAGTTACATAGGAAAAGTGGAATTACTGTGTAGGTACAGGTGTACTTACAACAACCTGTTTGCAGAATGCACGATTTCAAGGATTTTGCAAATAAACTCAGATAACTGAGTAATAAACCAATTCATTAGTGAGAGGAAGTTTAGCCACAATCTATTTGAGTTTGTTTACAAATATTATGTTACAAATATGTTATTATTGTAATTATGTTACAAATAATATGTTACACAACTCACAAATCGAAGTCAGTATACCAGTTGCAAGTGTAGCCATGTGTACCTAGACTATAATTCCACTCTACCTGCCTATGTGACTCCATATAAATAAATAATGATAGGTATAACAAACTCTTATTGTAAAGACCTGTATGTGCTGGCCTTACTATTTGCTTTGTCCGTCCAGACCCCCTGGTGTAAAACGAGCTGAGTCCCATGTTATGGGGACATTGTGCCAACAACATCAAAACCTCCTCACCAGACACTGAAGTCAGGAAGACTTTGAGTTTGGTATCAGCCAGGAAGGCTACTTATTATATTCTTACATCTGCTTTCTACTCGCTATAGCCTCTAGGAGTAAACAAAGTATGAAAGTACAGCCTTGTCTTTAAGGTGACCATGGCCTTTTTCCACTCTTCCTAACAAATATGGATCATGATACAATATTAGGTAATCATACTACCTAATTAACATTTGTATAACATAAGGTAATTCATTTACAAATCCATCTCTGTCACATCCCAACAGAACTTGGTGACAATCATACGTAGCTCTTCATAGAACAGTTATCCCATTTCCAGCACGCCACAAGTCATGCACTCAAGTCGCTTTAAATCTCCCAGAGATCATTAGCTATCGATCAATATCGCTCCTGTTTTTCACCAAGTCTTTTTGTAGAACCCCTTTGAGCCAAGTCCCAAAAGCCTTTTGTGGCTCTCCTCAGAAGATCAGAGACATGATAACAAGCAACTATTTCTGGTTGGGGACACAGTACCAACCTGCACTGATTCTGCATGCTGCAGAGAGCTAGAGTACACACAAAGCAGCCACAGCTTTTGTTCTTGTCTTAGCTGGTATACACCGAGCACAGAGATGAGCCATATGGAGGACATGCTAGATGCTTGAAACAGTGACCCAGACACTCTCGATTGATCGCCAAGCCTTTTCAAAGGCCAGACAGTCATCAAGGCCGGTTGTATTGGTTTGATTTCTCCCAGATACTTAATTGATTAGTTCATGGCAATGCTGGCCATTAACTACATGTGGTCTCTATGGTCTGAATCAGTTCAACCCTTGATAATGGGCTCTGACATGTGCTCCATCCAGACTAAGGGCTTTATTCAATCCGCATGGCAGAAGCATGATTGAAATTGAAAGAAACTTTAGTGGACTGCATTCTAGGCTCACTCTGAAATTACCGTTACATTTCGATTGCAGAATCTGTAACGCTTCAGCTTTACAGATCGGATAGAGCCCTAAATACGAAGGAAAAAATATAGTATCTGACCAAACTAGTGGTCAACCTTTAAAGCTCCAATCATTGCCTGATGTTGGAAGACTTTTTGAAACAAGGCTGTCAATCTGCCAACCTTTCAAGGGAATAGATGACTGTTTTGAGCCGAGGATCGCCAGGTTGGGGAGGCACTTTGTGACAACGGACCGGTAACTGATTGGCTCCAATCAAGCCTTTCAGATGGATGTATCATGACCGGACACCAAAAATGCCACAGATCAAATTCTCCTTACATAAATCCACTCTGGTTTAAAACAGTCTCATCTCTGTGAGGGATTTGTCAACAGCTCATAATATCTTTGAAAGTAGCTTGAAGTGGCAGACAGGCCATCTTGTACAGATATACCATCTTGATCGCAGTTCCGTAGGTTAGTGGCTACAGACTAAAACAACATCTGAGTAGACATCCCTGTACAGGACTGCAATTTACATTTAGGGGAATTTTAGGGGAAAAAAATGTTTTTCAAGTTGTCTCAATACTTTCAATATTATTTATTTCCATGTCGGTGCCTATGAATGAAAATGCCCTTGTCCGGAGCAAAGGATCCCAACTTCAAACTCTCCTAAAAAGTGTTTAAAGGCACAGTTAACTTAGCGTACAGTGAGGGAAAAAAGTATTTGATCCCCTGCTGATTTTGTACGTTTGCCCACTGACAAAGAAATGATCAGTCTATAATTTTAATGGTAGGTTTATTTGAACAGTGAGAGACAGAATAACAACAACAAAAAAATCCAGAAAAACGTATGTCAATAATGTTATAAATTGATTTGCATTTTAATGAGGGAAATAAGTATTTGACCCCCTCTCAATCAGAAAGATTTCTGGCTCCCAGGTCTCTTTTATACAGGTAACGAGCTGAGATTAGGAGCACACTCTTAAAGGGAGTGCTCCTAATCTCAGCTTGTTACCTGTATAAAAGACACCTGTCCACAGAAGCAATCAATCAATCAAATTCCAAACTCTCCACCATGGCCAAGACCAAAGAGCTCTCCAAGGATGTGAGGGACAAGATCGTAGACCTACACAAGGCTGGAATGGGCTACAAGACCATCACCAAGCAGCTTGGTGAGAAGGTGACAACAGTTGGTGCGATTATTCGCAAATGGAAGAAACACAAAAGAACTGTCCATCTCCCCCGGCCTGGGGCTCCATGCAAGATCTCACCTCGTGGAGTTGCAATGATCATGAGAACGGTGAGGAATCATCCCAGAACTACTCGGGAGGATCTTGTCAATGATCTCAAGGCAGCTGGGACCATAGTCACAAGAAAACATTTGGTAACACACTACGCCATGAAGGACTGAAATCCTGCAGGGCCCACAAGGTCCCCCTGCTCAAGAAAGCACATATACATGCCCGTCTGAAGTTTGCCGATGAACATCTGAATGATTCAGAGGACAACTGGGTGAAAGTGTTGTGGTCAGATGAGACCAAAATGGAGCTCTTTGGCATCAACTCAACTCGCTGTGTTTGGAGGAGAAGTAATGATGCCTATGACCCCAAGAACACCATCCCCACCGTCAGACATGGAGGTGGAAACATTATGCTTTGGGGGTGTTTTTCTGCTAAGGGGACAGGACAACTTCACCGCATCAAAGGGACGATGGATGAGGCCATGTACCGTCAAATCTTGGGTGAGAACCTCCTTCCCTCAGCCAGGGCATTGAAAATGGGTCGTGGATGGGTATTCCAGCATGGCAATGACCCAAAACACACGGCCAAGGCAACAAAGGAGTGGCTCAAGAAGAAGCACAGTGTGGCCTAGCCAGTCTCCAGACCTTAATCCCATAGAAAATCTGTGGAGGGAGCTGAAGGTTCGAGTTGCCAAACGTCAGCATCAAAACCTTAATGACTTGGAGAAGATCTGCAAAGAGGAGTGGGACAAAATCCCTCCTGAGATGTGTGCAAACCTGGTGGCCAACTACAAGAAACGTCTTACCTCTGTGATTGCCAACAAGGGTTTTGCCACCAAGTACTAAGTCATGTTTTGCAGAGGGGTCAAATACATATTTCCCTCATTAAAATGCTAATCAATTTATAACATTTTTGACATGCGTTTTTCTGGATTTTTTGTTGTTGTTATTCTGTCTCTCACTGTTCAAATAAACCTACCATTAAAGTTATAGACTGATCATTTCTTTGTCAGTGGGCAAACGTACAAAATCAGCAGGGGATCAAATACTTTTTTCCCTCACTGTATGTAAACTTCTGACCCACTGGAATTGTGATACAGTGAATAAGTGAAATAATCTGTCTGTAAACATTTGTTGGAAAAATTACTTGTGTCATGCACCAAGTAGATGTCCTAACCGACTTGCCAAAACTATAGTGTGTTAACAAGTTATTTGTGGAGTGGTTGAAAAACGAGTTTTAACGACTCCAACCTAAGTGTATGTAAACTTCCGACTTCAACTGTAATTAGGTTTTAGAGTCATAAAGCAACTGAGGAAAAACTCAATTCCTACTGTGTATACCACTTGAATGAAGAAATCTCACCAGCTGGATTCGGTCTATGTAGCAAAATTTGAAATTGTGTTTTTTACGTTGGTAAAAAGTAGGGACTCAGAGCTTGAAAATGGTATATCATACACTGCATTTTTGAGCAACAATGGGGAAGTAATTCTGCTTTGAAAGTTGCTAAAATTGTGAACTCACTTTTGAGAAAAGGGCCTTTGAATGTTTTGGTACCTACAGTACTAGAGAGCTCTCCTTGGTCTACACCCATTCAGAATTGTTCACACCCTCTTAAGCCAGCCCCACCCATCTCTTTAAGGATTCACATTTTAAGTCATGCTAAACAGTGAGTAGTGTAGTAAAGATTAAGACTAAAAGTGGTAGTAGCCCACCATAAGGAAAAATTCCAGGTAAACAGAAAGTGTCCAGATGTAAAGATAGCTTAATTGAAAATGACGGAAGTAAAATTAAGTAACCCAGTAAAATGCAACTTAAGTAAAAGTCTAAAGTATCAAATTCCATACTAAAGTATCAAAAGTAAATGGAATTGCTAAAATGTACTTAAATATCAAAAGTAAAAGTATAAATAATTTCAAATTCCTTAAACCAGACGGCCCGATTTAGATTTTTTTATTGACCTATAGCCAGGGGCACACTCCAACACTCAGACATAATTTACAAACTAAGCATTTGTGTTTAGTGAGTCTGTGTGGTATGTCACAAAATCATGTTATGACCATACATACTGTATCAGTATTCATTTGATATATCAATATTTTGCTAAGTCTTGCTAAGTGGATGGGTCTCTACAGAAGGTGTAAACGGTACAGCCAATGGTTGCTTGCATAACAGCAATATCAGAAATAGATAGTGAATATTTTATTTATATTGACACTATGTAGTACATGAACAATATCAACAACGATAGTGATAGATGAGTTAGTTGTATGGATACAATCAAGGGTAAAGTGGCTGAGGAGCAGGATAAAAAAAATAATAGTAGCAGCAACGAGTCATTTGATAGTCATTTGAATAGAGGCACTGCAGATAGTGCTGATGACTGGTCCAGCCGAACCACGCATGAACAAGGAAATCATTATTCAAATCAAATCAAATGTTATTAGTCACAAGCGCCGAATACAACAGGTGTAGACATTACAGTGAAATGCTTACTTAAGAGCCCCTAACTAACAATGAAGTTAAAAGAAAAAATAATAACAAAAAATATGAATAAGAATAAAGTAAAAATAAAAGTAACAAGTAATTAAAGAGCAGCAGTAAAATAACAATAGTGAGTGTACAGGGGGGTACCGGTACAGAGTCAATGTGCGAGGGCACCGGTTAGTCGAGGTAATGTAGGTAGAGTTAAAGTGACTATGCATAGATGATAACAACAGAGAGTAGCAGCGGTGTAAAGGGGGGGGGGGGGGGGGGGGGGGGGCAATGCAAATAGTCTGGGTAGCCATTTTATTAGATGTTCAGGAGTCTTATGGCTTGGGGGTAGAAGCTATTTAGAATCCTCTTGGACCTAGACTTGGCGCTCTGGTACCGCTTGCCGTGCGGTAGCATAGAGAACAGTCTATGACTAGGGTGGCTGGAGTCTTTGACAATTTTTAGGGCCTTCCTCTGACATCACCTGGTATAGAGGTCCTGGATGACAGGAAGCTTTGCCCCAGTGATGTACTGGGCTGTACGCACTACCCTTGCGGTTGGAGGCCGAGCAGTTTCCATACCAGGCAGTGATGCAACCAGTCAGGATGCTCTCGATGGTGCAGCTGTAGAACCTTTTGAGGATCTGAGGACCCATGCCAAATCTTTTCAGTCTCCTGAGGGGGAATAGGTTTTGTCGTGCCCTGTTCATGACTGTCTTGCTGTGCTTGGAAAATGTTAGTCAGTTGATGTGGACACCAACGAACTTGATGCTCTCAACCTGCTCCACTACAGCCCAGTCGATGAGAATGGGGGCGTGCTCAGTCCTCTTTTTCCTGTAGTCCACAATCCTCCTTTGTCTTGATCACGTTGAGGGAGAGGTTCTTGTTCTGACACCACACGTTCAGGTCTCTGACCTCCTCCCTATAGGCTGTCTCATTGTCACGATTCTCTAAAACAGAACCCAGAAGCAGACCAGGACAAGGTGAGTAAAATGAAAGTGAGTATTTATTGGTAGTCTTGATGTGTATATTGAGTAATCCAGGAGACGGAGCGGCAGCGGAGGTGAGTTGATGAGAGTAAATGGGTTGATCCAATGACGTCACTGTATCCACCGACGGCCAGGCAAGGGAGTTGAATGTTCCGGGAGAATGATGTTCATTGCTAACGATCCGGCAGGGAATGGATGTCAGCTCAGGGCTTAAGAAGAGGTGATGATCAGGACCAGGTGTGCAGAAGGTTGATGAGATGCAGGTGCGGGTAATCACTAGATCTCCAGCCTAACTTCGTTGCCTAGCAACCAGAGAGGGTGCGTTCAGGAACCTTAGACAACACTCCAAACAAAAAACAGTCAGCTCAGGCAGAAACAGACTCAGGAAGCGGGATTCCTGACACTCATCGTTATCGGTGATCAGGCCTACCAACTTAATGATGGTGTTGGAGTCGTGCATGGCCGTGCAGTCATGAGTGAACAGGGAGTACAGGAGGGGACTGAGCATGTACCCCTGAGAGCGTGTTTCTGTCCTGCCCTTGACTATGGTGCAGGGCATGTGATATCCATAGCCTCTCCGTCACAAAACTCCCTGATCTTCTCAAAAAGATACATTTGTCTAGCTGTGTCCAGTCCAGCTGGTGCTTGTACAGGCAGACCATCTATGGGAGGAAGGATGTCAGCGTTGCGCAGCAGCTGAAACCTGGTCCCGACTGAGTCCGAACGCTCCTTGGCAACAACAACACCAGGCTCCAGAGCATCGAAGCTGTAAAACAGGAAGGAAAAAAATTAGAAGACATTACATTCTTGCACAACATCAATTCACCTCCCAAGTTTCGATAAGAAGAATAACCTCATACAATGCAATGGAAATGACTTTCACCTGAAGTGCTGGTACTGCTTGATCTGTGGCAGCGGCCTGAAGTACGGAGTATTGGTATTTGGTATTTTATTAGGATCTGCATTAGCTGTTGCAAAAGCAGCAGCTACTCTTCCTGTGGTCCCACACAGAAACATAATACAGAATGACATAATACAGAACATCAATAGACAGGAACAGCTCAAAGACAAAACTACTTACATTTTTTTTTTAAAGGCACACGTAGCCTACATATCAATGCATACACACAAACTATCTAGGAGTCAGGTGTTGTTGCCAGCCATAGCTTTCCACCAGCACCGTACCATACTCCAGTCCAACCAGCTGTGGGATGTTGACCTCAGTCACAGTGCTGTCCCTCACAACACCAGCAATCTCAGACAAAGTGTTCACTCTGGTCTTTCTGAAGCACTGCTTGATGAGCAGTCGGGGGCAAACTTGATGTGGCCTGTGATCAGGAAATGAAGGTCCAGACTGTGGTGGAGCTTGTGCATGGTCTGCCAGGCACAAGACCAGAGCACCAACTTGTTCTTGTTTTGGCCACTGCAGTTATCACAATTCAGGTCCACACTTGTTTCCCCAACTACGTAGTTGGTGAAGAAATGGAGAATATAGTTGATGACTGCACTGCTGCCTGTGCTGGATGACATGCCTTCATCAATCAAGTAGTTGACTTGTTGTGGTATTCCTTCACAGCAGACACCAAACAAGCCACACTTGCGAGGAGTTAAAAAGTAGATGGGACCTGGCTGCATAATGTCAGAAGGATAGTGCACCTGCAAACAACAAAAGAACATTAAGATAATTTCCAATTAATTGTCTCACCCCTGTCAGCCTGTCTTTACACCGATCAGTGAAATGTATTTGCCTGCATCCCATATATATATATATATATATATACCATACTCCATATATATATATACTGCTCAAAAAAATAAAGGGAACACTAAAATAACACATCCTAGATCTGAATGAATTAAATAATCTTATTAAATACTTTTTTCTTTACATAGTTGAATGTGCTGACAACGAAATCACACAAAAATAATCCATGGAAATCCAATTTATCAACCCATGGAGGCCTGGATTTGGAGTCACACTCAAAATGAAAGTGGAAAACCACACTACAGGCTGATCCAACTTTGATGTAATGTCCTTAAAACAACTCAAAATGAGGCTCAGTAGTGTGTGTGGCCTCCACGTGCCTGTATGACCTCCCTACAACGCCTGTGCATGCTCCTGATGAGGTGGCGGATGGTCTCCTGAGGGATCTCCTCCCAGACCTGGACTAAAGCATCCGCCAACTCCTCGACAGTCTGTGGTGCAACGTGGTGTTGGTGGATGGAGCGAGACATGATGTCCCAGATGTGCTCAATTGGATTCAGGTCTGGGGAACGGGCGGGCCAGTCCATAGCATCAATGCCTTCCTCTTGCAGGAACTGCTGACACACTCCAGCCACATGAGGTCTAGCATTGTCTTGCATTAGGAGGAACCCAGGGCCAACTGCACCAGCATATGGTCTCACAAGGGGTCTGAGGATCTCATCTCGGTACCTAATGGCAGTCAGGCTACCTCTGGCGAGCACATGGAGGGCTGTGCGGCCCCCCAAAGAAATGCCACCCCACACCATGACTGACCCACCGCCAAACCGGTCATTCTGGAGGATGTTGCAGGCAGCAGAACGTTCTCCACGGCGTCTCCAGACTCTGTCACGTCTGTCACATGCTCAGTGTGAACCTGCTTTCATCTGTGAAGAGCACAGGGCGCCAGTGGCGAATTTGCCAATCTTGGTGTTCTCTGGCAAATGCCAAACGTCCTGCACGGTGTTGGGCTGTAAGCACAACCCCCACCTGTGGACGTCGGGCCCTCATACCACCCTCATGGAGTCTGTTTCTGACCGTTTGAGCAGACACATGCACATTTGTGGCCTGCTGGAGGTCATTTTGCAGGGCTCTGGCAGTGCTCCTCCTGCTCCTCCTTGCACAAAGGCGGAGGTAGCGGTCCTGCTGCTGGGTTGTTGCCCTCCTACGGCTTCCTCCACGTCTCCTGATGTACTGGCCTGTCTCCTGGTAGCGCCTCCATGCTCTGGACACTACGCTGACAGACACAGCAAACCTTTCTGCCACAGCTTGCATTGATGTGCCATCCTGGATGAGCTGCTCTACCTGAGCCACTTGTGTGGGTTGTAGACTCCGTCTCATGCTACCACAAGAGTGAGAGCACCGCCAGCATTCAGAAGTGACCAAAACATCAGCCAGGAAGCATAGGAACTGAGAAATTGTCTGTGGTTACCACCTGCCGAACCACTCCTTTATTGGGGGTGTCTTGCTAATTGCCTATAATTTCCACCTGTTGTCTATTCCATTTGCACAACAGCATGTGAAATTTATTGTCAATCAGTGTTGCTTCCTAAGTGGACAGTTTGATTTCACAGAAGTGTGATTGACTTGGAGTTACATTGTGTTGTTTAAGTGTTCCCTTTATTTTTATATATATATATATATAGTCAGCAACCATCTTCTGGTAGACAGACCGCTCACTCAGAACAAGCAGGAGATGCTGCTCTTGCTTCCTCAGCTTGGCTGATTAAACAGCTTCTGGCAGATCTGAAGACCTGATAGTTTTTCCTCTGGCACTGCCAGCACAGGTCTGTCCTCGGATTAGTGCTTGAAATATGGGGCAGCAATTTTCTCCACAGATTCCTGAAGGAAGACAGCCCGACTACACGTACCTCTGGAAAATACCCCCAAAAATGTGAGATCAATAAAAGTAGTGCCAATCAAGTTGGAGGTCAATTAAATAATCAAAATGGGTTTATGCTTTAAATACCAAGTGTTGTCATCGATTCCTTGTAGAGACGCCACACTGATGCTTTTGTCACATGGGATGGCAGCAGCTTTCCACCAAAGTGTTTGTGTCCTGGGTGGCATCCTGGTAATACCATTTCATTATCCTCTGCGTAGTTGTTGATGAAGTTCACCACTCGCAGCAAGTCCTCATGCTTCAGGTGTAACCTGAGCATGCTTGGGCCAGCTCTCTTTTTGATGGGAGCCATTAGATCATTTTCATTGTATGACTGGTGGAGGAGAGTCAGGCGTGTTCTACTGATGCAGAAAGACAAATTCCAGATACTACCGTTACACACACTTCATACATGTAAGTTAATGTTAGCTAGCAAGCCAGCCATCTAACCTCCACTAACGTTAGCTATCTAAAAAATGAACTAAAATCCCAATCCATAGAGTAACATTAGCAAGCCAGCCATCTAACCTCCGCTAACATTAGCTAGCTAATAGCAAGCTTTAACTTGGGGTCTTTTGTTTTGACATGTAACGTTAACATTAGCTAGCTAAAAAATTTACTAAAATCCCAATCCATAGAGTAACTTTAGCAAACCAGCCTTTCGAACTCCAGCTGGCTAGCTAACAGCAAGCTTTAACTAGCAATACAAACCGATTGTCATAGCTAGCTAAAGTTAACCAAATATAGTAGGTTCAATGTTAGATTCTTACCCGTATACATGGATGAAAGCTTCATGGCAGACTGCAACCCCTTTTATTAAATAAGACGTCCTGTGTTTTATTGCTTCTACCAGACATTCCACTGATTTCAAAACTCGGTCAACTTCTTCCGTGACAACAACACTGTTGATTGTCTCCGTTTCTTCTCCAGCACTGTCATCAGAAGACTCTACAATGTCTTCTTCAATTAAAATGTTTTTTACCTAAATCAGGGATTTCCTCATCGTCTGATTCATTTTCAGAGTCAGAGAGAGACAGCATGGTACGATCGTCCTCCAGGAAGTAGTCCATCACAACTTTTTCCCAATTCAGGGCAGCAATGTTATTGAGAACAGTAGCAACATATTTGCATTTCTCGATCACATATTTGCAGTTCTCCATGGCTAACATTATATCTTTCGAAAAAACTGCAGTAGAAAGTATTATCTACACATTACGAGCAGCTCATTTTATAGACACAAGATGCAACACCGCAGACCAATCAAAACTCATCTCTTGGCATGTCCAGCCCACTCATTATCTCAGCTAATCATGGCTGGCGAGAAGGTTGCTGACTTTCTCTGTGGCTAAACCAACTAGGCTCGTAATGCAACAATTTTATTCATATTTACAGATAACATACAAATTTGATATTAAGGAAAGTATTTTGATTAAAAAAATATTTTTACGTTCAAAAGGCTCTCCTGTGAAGTCGTGACTTGCAACATACACCTAGTTTCCTGAATCGGGTCACATGTAGTTTCTTGCAAAAGCCCTTTAACTTTAACTGTGGCTTTAATAATATTTATCTTAAATTCCGAAATGATTCCGAAATGAGGTGTCCAGAGATTTGGTCAACTCTGTCATGTTTGTCTAAAATCCTAAATGAATCAGGAATGAGCAGGGTCAGCTATACCATAAGGACCCCTTATTCATGTCCTCATGCAGTGCAACAAGACCACTCGTGGGTTGTGGTCCAAACACTTAAAAGACACACCCTCGTCCACTTAACCTCGCCTTATGCCCTTGGGGGAATCCCCGTCGCCATCTTGGAGGGCGCTCCAAATGATTAGCCAAGCAAGGGAAGTTTGCAACGTAAGCCCCTCAGCCCGTGTTTTTAGTTGGCTTTGCGAGTGTACAATTAAATTTACTCCAGGGCCTGAAACTCCCCATAATTCAATTCGCGACAATTGTATATCCGCTAAGAAAAGTCAGTGAAAACTTAAAAACAACATTAATGGAGAAGTCAACATACAAGTGTAAGTTAAAAACGAATGCAAATAAGTTGGAAATGGTGCTACTAATGCCCATGACGGCACAAAAATATGTTTTTGTTTGGTTTTCTTTTGGAAATTGTAGAAATAAAACATTTTCCTTCTTCAGAAGTTCCAGCTAGGCAGGCTAACGTTAGTTAGCTAATTAATTTGCTAGCTATCATACAGTAGGCGTATATTAATAATTATATATTTAATATAAGTAGACATGCACTCATAATTGACTGTAGCACATATAAAGCACCCACAAGCTACCGGTGGTTAAAAAAACAATCATTATGGGATTAACGAGTGATGAATTTCCGGCCAAGGGTGGTCCATTTAAAAATCATTCCTTCCTCCCTTGCACCTTGCCCTGCAAGTGTATACTCATCAGACGTCATGATACGCCATCAGAATTGTCCACTTAATTTGAGGGCTGAGGGGATACAGTAGGCTATGTCTTTTAAGTGTTTGGAATGCAGCTGTGGTGTGCAATGCTCTCTACTTTTGATAGATTTATAAAAACAATCTTGGAATCACCATGGTCTCAACCATAAACTGTCAACGCCATCTGCCTGATAGATGAAAATAAAATAGGCATTTTTGTTCAAATATGTTACATTTAATTAGGTTTTAGAGTCATAAAGCAAATGAGGAAAAACTCAATCGCTACACTTGAATGAAGAAAAATGCAATATTTCATAAACTCCATAAAATATCAACTCCGTCAGATTTTTGTCTAATGTCAACTCTGTCAGAGTGCTGAAAGATCTGATAGAATTATCATATTTTTATTGAGGATTTTCAAATCAATACAAATGTTTGTATTGAACTTTTATTTTTAGAGGCAAAAATAAGTCTGTTTTAATTATCGGTTGTCAACTGTCAGTGGCTTGTCAACTCAGTGGCTTGTCAACTCCGTCACTGATGGCTAACCCCATTAAGAAATGTTTTTTGGTCAATATTCTGAAAGAAAAATCAGTGTTCTGCAACATATGCTTAAACAATTGAAATATTTGCTGTGCTAGACCTAAGGGATAATGTTTGCTTTGGAAATGTTGTTTTATGTTGTAAATCTAGAAAAACATGCCAAAATGCTAACGGGATTAGCCCTGAAACATTTAATAGCGCTATAAAACAAAACAAAATGAAGTTTGGTGATTTGTATTACATATTTGAATAATCTAATGTTAGAATTAAACAATCAAGGCCATTAAACATTTGTTGGACAATAATTGTACAAATGAAATGCCTTTTATGGTGTAATTTTATGAAAACATAAAAAAAAAATGAGGTTGCTCCTTTACATGGTGTGATAGATAATATTTTGGTATATCAAAACACATATTTCAAAATTGTTAATATGAAGAGAAATATCTGAGATTGTCCCCTCTTTGAAGAATCCCTGAGCTCAGCAAAAAAAATCTCAGCCTCATGGCAAAATGTGTGAAATAACATGAGAATAGTTATAAAACTGCACATTTTTCTCTATATATTTTCGAGAGGTGAGTGGGGCCGCGAAACTGCGCTATGCCACTGGAATGTTCATGCATTGTCCAAGGCAATACATACCAGTGAACCAATTCCCTCATTCAAGTTAAAAATGTGTGACGTGTGTGTACACCCATGCCATGTATGATTGCACTGGTATTTCAGGCACTGGGACTTTGATTCCTTTGTGTCATATGAAATGAATACGAGTCACATCAATTGAATTTTAGAACATGGATGTCTTTCACATGCGTCTGATGTGCTTATTGCATAATGCTGTTGGTCTTTGATATACTTGGAAATTTGTGCCATGGCTTTTATGCTGTTCTTTGAAGTAGGCCACATAGCAGTGTGTTGTGATCTGCTGGTTTGCTTTGAAGGTGTTTGTTGTGGTCACACAGTGATAGTGGTTGAGCTATGCTGTTTATAATTTTGCTTACACTTGTACTGGGACACCTTAGCTATTCTGTTTGAAGCATAGGTAAATGTAGCTAAAACTTGGTGATCATGCCCTTTGCTGTGGTTGTTTGATGCTGTCTCTGGGTACTAATAGCCAACGGATGCAGTTATCTGATGCTACGGTGATGTTTGATGCTTCTGCTAAGAAATCATGTCATGGAGTCCTGCAGTCTTCTCTGCAATATAAAAAAAACTATGAAAGATATTTTGTTTAATATAAACTCCATACAGTGACTGGTTGCGTATTGTATAGTAGTAGGTAAAGTGCTGAACCCCGATCAAAATCCAGGAATGCAGGCATAATATCTTATCCACATATGCTTATCTTGGGTGGCAGGTAGCCTAGTGGTTAGTGCATTGGCCTTGTAACCAAAAGGTTGCAAGATCAAATCCCTGAGCTGACAAAGTAAAAATCTGTTGTTCTGCTCCTGAACAAGGCAGTTAACCTGCTGTTCGTCGGCCGTTGTTGAAAATAAGAATTTGTTCTTAACTGACTTGCCTAGTAAAATAAACACTACTCTGCGGTAGACACTGTACCACTAGAGAGCAACAGAGGACTGGAAAGACATTGTGGGTTCATATGTGTTGTATGAAATGTGGTCTTTCTTTTCCTTTAAAACGAATTATTAAAATAGCATGGATCAGAATTACCTGTGATTCCTTACAATTAGGCTGGGAACTGCATCACCTGTACATTTTGAAGAAATGTTAATGTTCAACAAATTAGTATCACATTAATAATTCTTCAAAGGCTTATGCCTATGATTATGTGGGCAGGCTATAATTGAGCCTAAAACTTGTTCAACAGATTTTGTGCCCTGTGATCTGATACAACTCTTAAGGCTTTGATAACATTAGGAAGGGCAAGCAATTATTACAATCCAAAATCTAATTGGAGATTCCGTTCAGAATTTTACAGAGCGAAGATGACTTACACCGAAACCCTAGGATTATGAAGTTGATAGAAGCCATCAGTGTTAAGGGGTCTTGTCCTGTCAAAAATCCTGGTTTGTTACACTCACAAATCGGTTCTGTCACAATTTAAACAATTTAATTCGAAACTGTTACAAACAGCTGACTTCAAAGAGGAGCAGGATTTGGCCGTCTTAATCATTTTAAGGCACACATTTAGGATATGAAGGTCTCATTAAACACTTTCTAAACACCTTTAGTAAACACCTTTAGTAAAGACTTGATATTTTACAGTACTGCCATTTCATTAGAACAAATGACAAATGAAAATGGCTGACTCGAACAAAAGCGTTTTAATCCATGATCTTATTAATTATACAAAACACAAGTTATGATAATAGCTGCTAACATGTATGGATTCTATATTTGGACAAACTTGTTTGGGTGATATGCGTTCATTAATTATTTGTGTTCATTAAATATTTATTGGACAGGGGCCAAGTCACAAGGCATTATGCGTGATCAACAGATTTAAAGGAGCAAATATTTCACTGAATGTGGTATATAGTGATCGTCTGTACCACCTTTAAATATATTTAGTTTTTACTGTTTCTTGACAGAATATTTCATACCTTATGCAACAAAATCTTGCAGAGACTTCTAAATTAAATTTCATAATTCAAAGACACATTTTTATGATGCAATATCCAATATCGTTTCTTCTGTAACATAATACAAAATATATATAAAAAAAAGGTTTTAGATTTTATTTACAAGGTATAAACACAACATAAATTACTCGTTATAATCATCAATGGACTGTTAATCAATTTCATAGAAAACAAAACAATAAAACTCATAATTTACAAAACATGGTGTTCCTGTGCTTGGACAAGACAAGTATCTGTGCCAGACTTCCTTCATACATATTTTGCCCTGATCTCCTACCAAGGCAGAATCTGATACACAAAACAAATATTTTGGGTATTAAAACATGTAACTTGTTATGATGTCCTTTTAAAAGCAACACATAGGGGTATGAGCCAGGGTTTATCAAAGGGACTGCTTCTCAATTCCGACATGTTAGGTGTGATGGTCACTGAGTGAGACGAAACCTCAAATTGAAAGGTCATTGATTCAAGACAAACATCTGGTAATGGACATTGCCTATTGAAGAGTAAAAATTCATACATCATATTTCCAGAGAAGTGCAGATATACGCGTATGTAAACATTTCATTTCACCTTTAAATACTTTCTTTTAATTTTAAGCAGACAACACTTAGTAAAAAACAGAGACAAAAAAAACTAAATATTTCCCAAAACACTACTATTTCTCCTGGCTCCTGGTTGAGAGTCCACAGTCCAATCAGTTTGTGCTACAGAGGTACATCTTGTCACTGCCCATATTAAGGTTTGGCATAGTTATACATTTACTCTGTAGTAGTCCCCTGTTAAACAGCATTGCACAGCATTGCTTTCGATCCCATATGATTTACAAAAACACACCCCCCACTCGGACATAGCTATATGTAATCTTTGGCCATGCCACTATTGTTGCTTTCGTTCCCACCATCGCCACGCCTCTATTGAAACAGGCCATTCAAAGTCTCTTTGGCAGCAAGTGCACAATAGTTAGTTACCTTTTCCCTATTTCACTTTGCCGTAGGAACTGAATGTTATTAGCGCTGTCCGCTAACTCCGGATATTGCTCGATGGAAAGTGCGTAATACCCGTCGTACCCCAGCACTTTCCCATTGCTCAGGAGCTGCCTCTTCTCTCCCTCTGTCCATGGGCGGACGCCCTCCTCGCCATCGCGCACCCTCTGCTGTTCCCTGGCCCACACACTCACTAACGCCCTCTGGCGGGCCAACTCAAGCACGCGGGACTTCTCCTCGTCCACCGTGGAGCCATAGCGCACATGCAGCGCAAGCGCCCCACGCCGCAACTCCACATCTGCGAAGCGCCGAGTCCGGCTGTCCATGACCGTGGTGGACTGGGACACGCTGACATTGACGCCGTTCTCCAGGGTCTTGTGGCCGCTGGTGAGGCGTAGCGTCGCCAAGTCGCCGTCGGGCAGGCCGGGCTTGACGAAGTAGTGAGTGTCGCGGCCTTCCACAGTGAAGTGCAGGTCTTCAAGGTAGAAGGCATTGTTGAGGACGGTGGCCACCTTGATGCAGTCCTCGTTGGCTACGTTGAGTGTGTGTGTGTGGGCGGTGCCCTTGTAGATGGCGAACATGACGGCCCTACCAATAGGGGACTGGGCGGCTGAAAACCATAACCAAGGTTTCTCGCCTCGGCGGCCTCGGCCCGCATTGACCTCCGGCAGCCGCTCAAATGTTAGGAGGGCATGCGCCTGTCTGGTAACTTCCTGCTGGACCCCAGAGATGGACTGTAAAGAGAATGCAGTGAAATGTTAATGTCTGAGCATGGCAGAACTTCACACTACAGTCCATTCATGAGCAGAAGCAGGCGTCAAACAGTTTTCATGTGCCTGCAAGATAATTGTATTACCAGGAAGTGAGATAAAGCTACAACAAGGTAAAATGCCGTTGTGGATTTTTATCATATAATGATTACTAGGCAATTTTTGACAGCTTAGTAAGCATTGAATAATGATTATGTTAACAATGACAAGTGGTAATGTCACATATGTAGTGTGTATAAATGTCTATGTATTGCTTATGAATTTGTATTACAAGTACAGTATAATTATATCTGTGTTATGAATGTGTACTGCAAGGGCAAATTTAACACATTGTCTTGGACAGCAGAAAACGTTAACTGGATACAATAAATGAAAAGTTCTAGATAAGGTATTTGCTACTGTGCCAAATGAATTAAAGAATAAATGGAAACCAATTTGTACTTCTTCCTATGAAAAAGCTGTCCAATTAAATGTGATGCCAATTACATTTAAAAAAAATAAAAAAATATTGCAGATCAGAAGAGATTACATGCTTCTTTTTCCACTGCTTGTTTGTCATAGTGGTTGATATTCATCCAGCAAACAACTATGCTCTTTTAGATCTCTACATTACTCCCTGTTTGCTAACAAGGCCCTACTTCATAAACTTCTGTCTTATTTAGATCATCTTTAATATTGCAGATAAATTGTGGCTTCTATCAATGAAATTGTATGCATAATTTCCAATCCCCCATATACAAGTGCTCAGAATATGTGGGAACTCCTTCAAGAATGTTGGAAAAGCATTCCTCATGAAGCTGGTTGAGAGAATGCCAGGAATGCGCAAAGCTGTCATCAAGGCAAAGGGTGGCTACTTTGAAGAATGTAAAACACAAAATATATTTTGTTTTGTATAACACTTTTTTTGGTTACTACATGATTCCATATGTGTTATTTCATAGTTTTGATGTCTTCACTATTATTTTACAATGTAGAAAATAGTAACAAATAAAAAAAACACTGGAATGAGTAGGTGTGTCCAAACTTTTGACTGGTACTGTATATATAATTAAAACATTTTAAAAATGTATATTTTTCCCTAACCCTACCACCCTCCCTTAATTGGAGTAAACTAATGGACAAAAATACTTAGGTTTCTACTTCCTGCTTATACATATTATATACATTTTGTGGAAACAGTATATTTTACATTCGTTATCTATTTTAGTTCCATCCTTCAGCTACTCTCAACCCCTCCCATCCCTCTCTGAAGACCATCCAGTTTTGATTACTAGCTGCCATACAGTATATTTTCCCACTGTGCTGTGATGTTTCACAAAAGTTCTGAATCTTTCTATTCTCATAGTTTCTACAGATTGTAAATTAATGATAAACATTTTTGCTAAGAGTATTATTATATTATTGATTGATTGACCACGACTTTTCAAATCACCCAGCAGATCTATTTGCAGATTTGCAGAGTCAGCTTCAAGTAAATGTTCAAATGTTCTACCATTCCTGAACCTGCGACCAAAAACAAGCTACATATGGGCAGCACCAAAACAAGTGATCTAATGATTCTGTCTATTCGCAGTAAAATCTGCAGAGCTAGGATGGTTGTATCCCCCATAAACAGTGGAAGTTGGAAGTTTACATAGACAAAGGTTGGAGTCATTAAAACTCATTATTCAACCACTCCACAAATTTCTTGTTAACAAACTACAGTTTTGGCAAGTTGGTTAGGACATCTACTTTGTGCGTAACACAAGCAATATTTCCAACAATTGTTGACAGACAGATAATTTCACTTAAAATTCACTGTATCACAATTCCAGTGGGTCAGAAGTTCACATACACTAAGATGACTTTGCCTTTAAAAAGCTTGGAAAATTCCAGAAAATTATGTCATGGCTTTAGAAGCTTCTGATAGGCTAATTGACATTATTTGAGTCAATTGGAGGTGTACCTGTGGATGTTTAATGGCCTACCTTCAAACTCAGTGCCTCTTTGCTTGACATCATGGGAAAATCAAAAGAAATCAGCCAAGACCTCAGAAAAAAATTGTAGACCTCCACAAGTCTGGTTCATCCTTGGGAGCAATTTCCAAACACCTGAAGGTACCACATTCATCTGTACAAACAATAGTACGGAAGTATAAACACCATGGGACCATGCAGCCGTCATACCGCTCAGAAAGGAGATGCGTTCTGTCTCCTAGAGATGAACGTACTTGGTGCAAAATGTGCAAATCAATCCCAGAACAACAGCAAAGGACCTTGTGAAGATGCTGGAGGAAACAGGTACAAAAGTATCTATATCCACAGTAAAACGAGTCCTATATCGAAATAACCTGAAAGGTCTCTGCAAGGAAGGAGCAACTGCTCCAAAACCCCCATAAAAAAAGCCAGGCTATGGTTTGCAACTGCATATGGGGACAAAGATCATACTTTTTAGAGAAATGTCCTCTGGTCTGATGAAACAAAAATAGAACTGTTTGGCCATAATGACCATCGTTATGCTTGATGGAAAAAGGGGGAGGCTTGCAAGCCGAAGAACACCATCCCAACCGTGAAGCACAGGGGTAGCAGCATCATGTTGTGTGGGTGCTTTGCTGCAGGAGGGACTAGTGTACTTCACAAAATAGACGGCATCATGAGGCAGGAAAATTATGTGGATATATTGAAGCAACATCTCAAGACATCAGTCAGGATGTTAAAGCTTGGTCGCAAATGGGTCTTCCAAATGGACAATGACCCCAAGCATACTTCCAAAGTTGTTGCAAAATGGCTTAAGGACAACAAAGTCAAGGTTTTGGAGGGGCCAGCACAAAGCCCTGACCTCAATCCTATAGAAAATGTGTGGGGAGAACTGAAAAAGCATTCACAAGCAAGGAGGCCTACAAACCTGACTCAGTTACACAGCTCTGTCAGGAGGAATGGGCTAAAATTCACCCAACTTATTGTGGGAAGCTTGTGGAAGGCTACCCGAAATGTTTGACCAAAGTTAAACAATTTAAAGGCAATGCTACCAAATACTAATTGAGTGTATGTCAACTTCTGACCCACTGGGAATGTGATAAAACCTGAAATAAATCATTCTCTCAACTATTATTCTGACATTTCACATTCTTAAAATAAAGTGTTGATCCTAACTGACCTAAGACAAGGAATTTTTACTAGGATTAAATGTCAGGAATTGTGAAAAACTGAGTTCAAATGTATTTGGCTAAGGTGTATGTAAACTTCCGACTTCAACTGTATGTAACATTCTATTGGTTGCAAGAGTTTTGTATAATAATTGAAATTGAAAAACTCTTGAGTTTTGAATTCGGCGTTGTTTTGTGTATCAGTTCATAAACCATGTGTCATGGAATCGGTACATCAAAAATCTTATCCGAACAATTTTTTCAACCTGTAT
Source organism: Salmo salar (assembly GCF_965601325.2). Taxonomy (NCBI): domain Eukaryota; kingdom Metazoa; phylum Chordata; class Actinopteri; order Salmoniformes; family Salmonidae; genus Salmo; species Salmo salar. The sequence goes on from NC_138295.1 coordinate 28,172,753, forward strand.
GGCGCAGCTGTAAATGTTTTAGTCCTTAAATGAAACTGGTATACGTTGGTATTTATCACAATCTTCTTCAGCCAATTTTGTTCTTTAATGAAGGGCTGACAGACAAGTTCCTTACATTCTCCCGTTTCCACTTGCGTCCTCCATTTTTGCAGTAATGCTGCAATCAGTTGGTTGTAATTTTTGATAAGCAGAAATGTCCATGTTTTTGTTAACTGCATATCTAACTTTGCTGTTGAAGTATAGACACCCGAGTTGCCTAACTCGTTCAAAGGATTGGTTAACTCTAGGCAACCAAGCTAGGTAAATCTGCTTTAAGTTTTAGTTTTAATGCACTGTATTGCTGGAAAAAAATATAAATACATGTCATCTTAATGTTCTGGTGCCGTTCAGGCAGTTTAGAGTACTGATTGGGGAATTATTTGTGGAGGAATATAACTGATTTCTGGGTGATTTGTGACATTTTACTTGTGCTTCCCATGATTGTGTTTTTGTATTTTAATGTGTATACTGTATATATGTATATTTTGTGTATAACGCGTATATTTGTGTTGTATTGTGCAGGGCACATTTGAAAAAGAGACCTAGGTCTCAATACATCTTCCCTGGTGAAATAAAGGTTAAACATTTTTTTTTATATAAAGATCAACCTGCTTACTTTACATTTCTCTAATACATGGATCACAAATAGCAGGACAATAAAGGAGTGTTTGAAATAATGTAAAATATAAAACCCACCGGTAAATCATCCCAGAGCTGGCTCTTCTTCAGTTCATAAGATGGGTGGGTCAGATCAAACTTTGGGACTGGGTAGCCAGGAATGGTGTTGTGTAGATGGAACCCAAAGGTCACCAGCCAGCTATTCACATCTACATGGGACAAATAAGATCAAGGTCATACTAAATATTTAATGACGTGGTTATGTCAAAATAGGAAAAATTGTAATGTTTTATCATTAGTAATGAATGTCTTAGTTGTCATGAATAAGCTGGAAATGCATGCATGATTGTATGCATTACCAGCTTAAGTATGTACAAACATTTTGACATTTGAATAGCACATTTAAATAACATGTTTACACTATGTGCACATTAAATGTTACTAAGTCGAATAAAAGTGACAATAAATATCTTACCTGCGACATACTCTCTCACTTCATGTACTTTGCTGATGGGGTCGTTGTTTCTGAACATGTAGAGATTAAAAGGACCTGGCTCTTTCCCCACTCGTTTCCAGGTGTTGATGTCAGGCACAGTCCACCTGCCGGGCATAATGTCATAGTCCCTCTCACCAAAATGCAGCAATTTGGTCAGTGGTTCATAGAGCCCCCCGTGGAACCCCAGCACCAGTTGAAAGTCCGGGTTGGAGTCAAAGTAGATCTCCCCATATGCCGTGTACTGGACCTGCTTGATCAGGAGGCCATTGCTGGTGAATACGGCCAGAGGGGTTCCGGTGTTGTCACAGGCGATGTAGTACTCCTCTCCGCTGCTGATCTCCTGGGCAAACAGGTGTCCCTGCAGGTCATAGTACAGGGAGGTGATCTCAGAGCTGGAGTGGTTGTAGACGTGGGTGATCCTGCTGGGGTAGCTCAGGTCTGCATAGAAGTACTGCAGATGCTGCCCCAGGCTGTTCTTGGTAGACACCCTCCGGCCCAGGCCGTCGTAGCGGTATTGGATGGTCCAGCTGTTGCCCTTGCTGTATACGCGTACCAGGAGGCCCTTGGAGTTGTAGTCGAAGATCTCGGAACCTCGCTGGCGGAGGAAGCCGTCCTCGTCCATGCGGTACTGCACGTCTCCCAGGCGGGTGATGCGGTCGCGGAGGTCGTAGCGCAGGGGGAGCAGGCGGGCGCTGTTGCCTGGGTTCAGTAGGTGGAGGTTGCCATTCAGGTCGTAGGTGTAGCGCCACATGACCTTGTCGTTGAGGTAGACCGTCTGGAGCTGGCCATCTACGTCGTACTCATAGCCGTACTTGGTGGTATTGGCGAATGGCCCAATCTTGATTTCCCTCTTGGTGCATCGTCCCACGTCATCGTACTGGAAGGTGATCCAGTACATAAGGGATCGGAAGATCTCATACTGAATCTCCTTGATCCGGCCGTGGGCGTCAAAGTGCTTGGTGTAGGTCATGACGGCCGTGGAGATGATCTGGTTGATGTCATAGTAGATGACGCCAAACTTGCCGAACTGCTCTACCTTGCCGGAGATGTCGTCAAACTGGTAGAGGTCGATGGGCAGCGGTGTCTCGTTGATGACGCCCTGCACGCTGGTGACGCGCAGGCTGCTGTCATAGGTGTAGTCAAAGCGGGCGTTGACCATGCCGTCCTCGCTGAAGCGGAAGATCTGCCGGTCAACCAGGGGGCCCACTTGGCGGTAACGGATTGAACAGATGAAGCCCTCGCTCTGCAGGTTGACCGTTTTCAGCACGCCTGCCATCTCGTCGTATGTGAAGCTGACCCGCGTGCTGTCATACAGGACTTCAGCTAGCTTGTTCTGCCGTCGGTACTTGTACAGGATCCGGCGGCCCGTGCCCAAGTGCACCACTCGCTGCAAGAGGCCGTCCTCGCTGTAGTCCACTGCTACAGAAGCGTTGCTCTCAGGCGGGTGGAAGATGTTGCGGTAGTAGCCCACTGAGCGGACTGTGTTCATGGTGTAGCGGGCCACACTGGGCATGGTGACGGCAGATAGCCGGTCCTGAGAGTCAAAGTCGAAGATGTACTGACGCTGGCTATGGAGCAGGAGCACCATCGACTAGAGAAAAGATGAGGAAAGAGAGAAAAAACTAATTATTGTTGTTTTATGACTACAAATAATTATATATTTACACCACCAGCTCACAAAATAGCCTAAGCAGTTACATCAAACCTACACATGTTTATTTCTGACTCCTAAAATCCATGGCAACTTAATTCATAATGCACTTTGGATGCTAGAAGTGCTTTCAGTGGACTGCCACCCTTCCTGTGAAAATGCCATGCCCACTCAACCGTCGGTTACTTGAGCTCCTAAAGCTTTTAGTGTGCCTCGTGTTTCTTTGTTGACATGGCCTATCCCTGTCTTGTAATGAGCACAAGGAGGGCCAAGTGAGAGCAAGGAAATCTTTGCATGGTTTTGCATGAGGAAAAGTCCTTGCAGCTGAGCCTTCCAGTAAGTGATCTCATTTATTTTAAGATCTGCGAGGAGTTATGTTCTTAGGGAAGTTCTGCAAGGAGTTATGTTCTTAGGGAAGTTCTGCAAGGAGTTCTGTTCTTAGGGAAGTTCAGCGAGGAGTTATGTTCTTAGGGAAGTTCAGCGAGGAGTTCTGTTCTTAGGGAAGTTCTGCGAGGAGTTCTGTTCTTAGGGAAGTTCTGCGAGGAGTTCTGTTCTTAGGGAAGTTCTGCGAGGAGTTCTGTTCTTAGGGAAGTTCTGCGAGGAGTTCTGTTCTTAGGGAAGTTCAGCGAGGAGTTCTGTTCTTAGGGAAGTTCTGCAAGGAGTTCTGTTCTTAGGGAAGTTCAGCGAGGAGTTCTGTTCTTAGGGAAGTTCAGCGAGGAGTTATGTTCTTAGGGAAGTTCAGCGAGGAGTTATGTTCTTAGGGAAGTTCAGCGAGGAGTTATGTTCTTAGGGAAGTTCAGCGAGGGGTTATGTTCTTAGGGAAGTTCAGCGAGGAGTTATGTTCTTAGGGAAGTTCAGCGAGGAGTTATGTTCTTAGGGAAGTTCAGCGAGGAGTTATGTTCTTAGGGAAGTTCAGCGAGGAGTTCTATTCTTAGGGAAGAGGTGTTAATGAACATAATGAGCAGCTCTAATGTAGGCAAGTACAGTGTGTGTGTGTGTGTGTGTGTGTGTGGTTTAGAAGTTCTGCTTAAAACCTCTGAAAAGTAACTAAATGTAATCTAAGTAATCCCCAAAACAAATTATTTATCATGAGATATACAATAACTATAATAGTAACGCTGCATACTCCAAGAAAGGGTCAAATCTCACCTTTCTAGTGTAGGCACTTAAGGACACAAGCTTAAGTACACAGTACAAATATGATAGAAAAATGAAAATATTAACTATTTTATTTGGTCTATTTCCTATTCAACAAAACTGTATGAATAAGGCTTGACATGACTTATGGATGTTCTATATATAGTATAATCAATTTATAAAAGGACTAAATATAAGATTTCACCTTCCTTATAACTGTAAAATACATATCTGCATATTTTCTAAAGGTCTCTCTTGATCAAAACATCTGCCCCCATCGCCATTTTTAAGCGAAAATGTCAGTCGGAAGCGGAACCAGATCCATGCAGGTCCCCAAAGCAGGGAAGAGTTAAGCAAAGCGTGTATGGGGCCTGCATTCCAATACACAATTACTTTCATCATACATTTGTGTTTGTGCATTGAGCGACCAGTGGAGAAACCAAATCATTTTATTTAATCACTTCAACCATCACCTTGTCCAGGTATGTGTAACTCCACGTCTTCCCGTCAGCAAACAATCTGGACACGACGCGTCCCTGAGCGTCGTACTCCAACCGCTCGCTGGTCTGCCCCCTCTGGAGGGCACTAATCTGACCGTTGCTGTTCCGGCTGACATTCACGGGAAGCAGCTTACTGCTGGGTACCCACAGCATAGGGTGGCCCGCGCCGTCATAGATAATCTTCAGCAGGAACTTCCTGTGGTCATCGTAAATCTTCTCCATCCTCAGCGTACGGTCGTAATCAACCGACAGAATGTTCCGTCCATTCACCTATTAGTTGGTATGTGTATTGAATCAAAGCCAAGACAAAACAACAACAGACCATAGAGATCATATTAGATTACTAGAGGGGCTATGTCATAAACTCTCAAAGTTCCAGAATGGTATGAAAATGTCAGCCATTGTGGTCAGGGAGAAATCCAAACCAGTCTGAATTGCAGTAGAGGCATAGGTGATGCATTTCATTCTCTTACTTAAGCAGGAAAATTAAATTAAGGCATATGATATATCAGTAATTGTATAACAGAATTATTGTCAACCTAAAATATTGTCATATAATTATAAATACAGTATACAAAGGTTTTATATCAATTTTATTTATAAATAGCCTCTAAAATATATGTAAGCATACCATAAATGTCTTAATGTTGTCTTCTTGCAAAGCTGTAAGTGTTATAATATGTTACAATATCAGTACAATATCATTTACAACTTGTCCTATCAACAACTGATTTCAGCCAGTGTATGGCTATGCATTGATTGCATTGTTTGAATGAAATGTTGGCCTATTGGCAGTTAATTTGACAAATGATTGGCTAGGCAGCTCCCAACTCCCTTACCAAAATGATTGACCTCGTATACCGTCATAAAAAGGTTCATGTCCATTCTAATAGTCTAATTCCTAATTATATGCAACAGACTTTGAAGTCACAGAGTCACAGAGAGTGCACTTATTATTTTGTCTGGTGACCTAAAAACAGCATTTAGTGTGATTGCCGCTCTTTGGCAGTCAGTGAGAGGAGATGAACAGCTCCTTCAAGGGCTTCATTAAACTGAGAGACACTGGCATTTGCTCAGAAACGATTAAACCCAAAATTGCTGTTAAGGAAAGTAACTACCCAAGTTAAGTTCATAACGTCAATTGTAAATCTCATTGGCAGGTTCTGGAGAAGAATACTGGCAGTATAGGGTATTGGGAACTTGGAAGCAGGTACTATTTTACTGCATTTAATTGAAATCAGGTATGCTCATATCTCACACGCAACTCCAGAATTAATCATTGATGCATCCAGGGAGGCATTTACATTATTTTGCTGTAGGCCTACACTTCAGGTAAGTGTCACAGTTAATATACAGTAAGTTAGTGAACAACATGTCTTACAGATAAATGAAACTCTGAATAATAAAGTGAAACTCACCCTTAGCTTGCGCCCAAAAACAATGACTTTGCCCCTGGTTTGCTCCTTTCGGAAGCGCCACTCAACCAGATTCTGCCCACTCTCCCCTGGCAAACTCATGTTACGCCGTGCCACGGTGGGGTTGGCAGTGCCCGCCAGGATGTGGGGCTCAGTCTGGTAGTGGGTGTCCATTCCGTTGGCATAGGTGATCCTCAGAGAGTTATCATAACCAACCTGATAACTGCTTCTACATTGATCTGAACATTTTAAAAGACAGGGTCATAAATTATAACATTCTACTAAGTATTGTGACTATAAATCATTGTTGTGGATACTCAGGGAAATCTTGCCGCCTATATAAAAAAAAAACGACCCACTGGTAGAGAAATTATTAACATTTAAAAAATAAATATAGAACTACAACAAATGGAAGAATTAAATAAATAGCTCAATACAGTGGACAAAAAGTTAAAATACAAGGTTTCTGCTCACCCCACACACTGAGGAAGTAATCATTTACACTGTCTTCTGTCAAACACGCTCACCCATAATGATACATGACTTAAGCTTACTCAACATTGCCGTGACGACCCACGCAACAATGACAATTAACTACTTTCAAAATGGCCATTTGAACTGTTTGTACTTGTTTCAGCAAGACAGAGAGGAGGAGATGTGTGGCTTACCCTGAGCCAATGTATAGAAGGCACGAATGGTGGAGGTATTGGTGGTAATGCTAATTTCCTCTTCAGTCAAGGAGCTCTCAATGTCCACGGTCAAGGCCCTGTAGATGTCTGTGTACACGTTGTTCACTGTTCCGGTGGGGAACGTCACGTTCATTAGCCTGCCTTCGCTGTCATAGCTGAAAGATAGATGGAGAAGTTAATGTAAAGGTGATCATTATGATTCATGAATGTTTGCATTGATGCATGGTGTCATTTCTTTCAGAGTATGTAGGCAACATCAAAGGGTCAAAATATGACACTGTGGGCAAATTTTCCAGTGTGTGTCAATCTGAAGGAAGTCACTGTGACTGCCACCAATTTCACATCAAGATGAAAATATAATATCAATTGAAGGAAATTTTAAGTGCAAAGCAGCAACTTATTTAGCTTACCTTATGATCAATGACTATTTCTTCATATTACTCAAATGTAATTATCTAGTCAGAGTCTCATCACCCCAAAAAGTGAAGGTCTATTCTGCCATCGCAGGAATCAGACCCTCTTACTTCTGTATACTCACTCGTAGAATGTGGTCCAGCCGATTTCAGAGGTCTTGGTAGCCAGCAGGCCAGTGTTACCATGGTAGGTGAGCAGCACCAGTTCCTGGCCCTGAGCCATCAAGGTCTTCAGCCCACCGTTGGTCCCCATGGTCAACCAGATGACCTGGTTGTCAGGGGCGACTATGCGCACAGGCATGCGGTTAGGGTCGCGGCGGATTCTCAGGGTGTTTCCGTTGTTATCGGTCATGGCGGTAACGTCGTTCTCCGTGCTGTAGCTGAAGGTATACTTGAAGTCACCCGTCATGAGGTTGGCGGTGTGTTGGTGGGTACCGTTGGTGTCAAAGACATACACTTCCTGGGCGTCCGGTGACGCCACCTCGAAGGTGTTGGCGTTGGAGGTCAAGGCAGGCCCGTTCCTACTGACCGCCCGGATGCGGATGTTGCCCAGGTCTGCCATATACAGGGTGCCATCGGGCGCAACGACAAGAGAGGACGGTGCGTTGAGACGAGCGTCTTTGGCGTAGCCATCACCCGTCTGGTAACAATCGCAGTTAACATCATTCTTACAGTCGCAGTCGGACGGCGACCCCACCAGATGGGTTATTTCACCATCGACAGATACAGTTCGGATTCGGCTCAGCTTCCGCTCGTCAGTTTCGGCGATGAAGATGGCGCCGTGGTAGGACATGGCGATGGCCACGGCAGACTCCAGGGGCGTCAGTGCTGCCCTTTGACCTCCGCGGTCCATCCCGGCCAAAGGGCAGTGAATGGGCCGGCCTGCTGCAATGCTGACCTGGCCATTCTCAGTGATTCGTAGGACCACATTGTTGTCCAGGACGTACAGGGAGTTATCCATGGGGCTGACCGCTAGGTCGGTAGGCCACTCCAGGAGCACCTGCAGATCGGCACATTGTTATAGGCACCACTTCACAGAGACATGGCTTTAAGACGTGACTGTCAACCCAAATTACTGTGATCTTCTCCATCTACACATCACCAATGTGACATTGGCAACCTTGTCCCATTATAAATGTCTACATTCTCTGAAATATTTCAGTGTGACATCAGTGTTGTCAAAAAATGTGGGAAAACACATCCTTAATCTTCATTTTCCAGACAGTGATTAATAATAAGGCATTTTACCCTTAAGGCTGTCTCTGTGCCATGCATGCCAGCCTGCCAGTCTGCCTTCTTATGGGGACAATATGCCTTGGGATGCTACAGTCTAGCCAAAAGGATATCTGTGTTGGGTTGTAACATTGAAGTGTCTTAATTAACTTAAGACGACATGTTTAGTCCTATGCAGGCCAGTCCGCCTGATGGCTTCAAGCCTACATTAGGGTTCTGATAAGACAAATGAAAATGCTCTCTGGCATGTCCCCTTGGAGTAAAGGGCAGAGGTATGGGACCCCAATCCAAGTTGAGTTTGACTCTCGACTCCAATCCACTCCTGAAACGTCCCCTCCAGAGACCCTAAATATATGGTGTGTAATGGAGGCCCGCCATTCCATTTTAATATGATAAAAGCTTTCTTAGTTTTATTTTCTTCATTATTCATTTGCACCATGTCAGAGACTGCATGTAATGGAAGGGGATAGAGTGGAGATGTTTGAGAGGAGAGACAACGTTATATTGAGTTAGTGTTTTAGCCTCATGAGGAGGTAACTTATTGCCTTCTGACAGGACACTATGTTCATGAGGAGGTAACTTATTGCCTTCTGACAGGACACTATGTTGATGAGGAGGTAACTTATTGCCTTCTGACAGGACACTATGTTGATGAGGAGGTAACTTATTGCCTTCTGACAGGACACTATGTTGATGAGGAGGTAACTTATTGCCTTCTGACAGGACACTATGTTGATGAGGAGGTAACTTATTGCCTTCTGACAGGACACTATGTTGATGAGGAGGTAACTTATTGCCTCCTGACAGGACACTATGTTGATGAGGAGGTAACTTATTGCCTTCTGACAGGACACTATGTTGATGAGGAGGTAACTTATTGCCTTCTGACAGGACACTATGTTCATGAGGAGGTAACTTATTGCCTCCTGACAGGACACTATGTTCATGAGGAGGTAACTTATTGCCTTCTGACAGGACACTATGTTGATGAGGAGGTAACTTATTGCCTTCTGACAGGACACTATGTTGATGAGGAGGTAACTTATTGCCTTCTGACAGGACACTATGTTGATGAGGAGGTAACTTATTGCCTTCTGACAGGACACTATGTTGATGAGGAGGTAACTTATTGCCTTCTGACAGGACACTATGTTGATGAGGAGGTAACTTATTGCCTTCTGACAGGACACTATGTTCATGAGGAGGTAACTTATTGCCTTCTGACAGGACACTATGTTGATGAGGAGGTAACTTATTGCCTGCTGACAGGACACTATGTTGATGAGGAGGTAACTTATTGCCTCCTGACAGGACACTATGTTCATGAGGAGGTAACTTATTGCCTTCTGACAGGACACTATGTTGATGAGGAGGTAACTTATTGCCTTCTGACAGGACACTATGCTCATGCACCATTATCAACTGTTCAGGGAAGATTTTTGGAGACGTTCTTTTGCATCTGTGGAAAGTTGTTGAAATGCTGAAATGTCATGTTGTTTGGTAGAAAAAATCAGTTGCTGACTACATGAACTTCGATTACACCTGATAAAACTAATCAAGGGCTTGGTGGTTATTTGACTTATATGAGTCAGACGTGCTAGTGTAGTGCAATAACAATATGCAGTCCTGAGGGTCCTTAAGGAACAGATTGGGACACACTTCTCTAGATACCCAACAATAAGCCTCAGCAACTTGAAAGATAGAGGTCCTTAAACCACAATACAATGCCTTCTAATGTCTTTCCTTCCCCTGAGATAACCATACCCAAAGGTGTATTATTTAACTGTGTAAGTACTTCCATTATCATGATTTCATGGCAGTTTTGCAGCAGCATATTTTACATTTTGCATGGCAATATGCAATGTTTTTGTCCAAATTGTCACAAAAATGGCTTGATTGAACCATTTTATGCTAGCCTTCTTTTTGTAGTGTGGTAATCAGACAGTTTAATGCACTAATATTGCAGATTTGATGTTTTATGCGGTAATAGTGCGATGATTGGTCAAATTGGCATGCCTTTGATTAAAAAAATTATATTTGTGATCTCAGAATCCTAAAGAAGCTGACATTATGTAACACTCCAGACTGAGTGACTCATAGACGGGCAGGGAGAGAACCACAAGGTGGCGCTGTGATGTGAGCCCTATGGGAACAGACTTGAGGACAGAACAGGCTTGAGGGAGACCTGACTGGTAATCTGACAGTCACCTGCTTGATGTCCATGCTGATGTCACAGGTCAGGGGGCGTGCCGACGTGAGGTCATTGGAGCCCAGGAGTGTGGATATGATGCCGCTTTGGTCAACTCTCCGGATCGTGGTGCCGTCCACAAAATACATCAGTCCATTCTTGTCCACAGCGATACCTGTCGAGGCAAAAGGGGGGAAGGGGGGAATAAAAGAAAGGCAGATGATAGATGTGTCAGATGTGGGAAATGTGAAGTTCTTTCTGCTTCCATGACTCTGTGGACGGAACACGACGGATACATGTGTTGAGTTTGGCTTCCCATTATTCAGGTCACTGCAAAAAGCACATCCTTCAATAATTCAACTGCCTGCTTTCTTGCTATTGAATAATTTCTCAGGGTGAAGTGGGAAAGGCTGTATCTCTACTGTATGTGTGCCGGGCACTGCGCATCCCACCATATCCCACCTCTAAAAACAGAACTCATAGGTACAGTGTCAATGAGCGTGACTTTTTTCCCTTAAAATGCAGCTCCGACACCCGACAATCATCAACCCTCTTCACTCTATCTGTGAAATGGGTGGGCGGGGGGAAATGACGGCTCGGGCCAATTTTAGACGAAACGGGTGAATGACATGCAGTTGCCATGGTTACGACGGCGGGCAAAATTGCCCGACTGATTGAGTGTCGGCTGAGGGTTCCAACTTTCTGTGCAAGGAGAGAGTGCTTGCCGTAGTAATTTGTCCCACACAGGGAAAATACATTAGCAACCATGGCACACTTCACATCTCATCATGTTATTGTGGGCTCCTAACAGAGAGTGGTGCCTATAGGATTTCAATTAAACCTCACGTACATTTCCATTTCTCTTTTCAATAAGCGCTATAAACGCTGGTGTAAACACACACTGTGGTTGATTTTTAAACTCAACAGGGTGAGAAAAGTAGATCACAAGAGGTGAGGAATTGGTATATATCTTGCCTTTAACAGATTTAATAGCTTCTAAATCAGTTTATTTTTTTATGATTTATTTTTATAGGTGAGTGCTTTGGTTTGACCTGTGGCTACATGTAGGTCTGCACAAAGATTGCCTGGCTACTGAAACATTAAAGAGCTGATGGACCACCAATGCATTCTGGGAGAGCTGGCTATTTGAAAGTCGGAGGGGAAATTCAGACAGATGAAAAGTGTCATATTTGAGTATATTTCAGCAAACGTCTGGAAAAGAAAACCCCAGCCATCTGCCATCTTTCCCCCAGCCTCTACCTCCTCCCATTTCATAGGCAGAGTCCCTCCCTCCCAGACTCCCTTCAGTCAAACCCTCTCTTTTAAATGCAGTCTAAGCTGGGCCATTAGGGGGGACTTTAAAGACTGGCACACACCAGACAAACTAATAATCCATGACTTCTTAACCCCTTACGCTCGTGGAAATTGGCCTATATGGATAGGGCCAAATTGAAACAGAAGAACTTTATAAAGCATATGCATGACCATGGTAGCAATTGAAAGAGAACACTGGAGATTATGAGGAAATTATTAGACCAAAGGTGAGGACACAATAGTTCACCTGACACATGTCTGAATCCACTACTGATTTTATGTGCATTTTACATTTACTGTACTTTCACAGCATTTGTCAATAATTTAATCTGAAAAAAAGTAATGCAAGTAATTTCAATGCACTTTTATGACTCAAGGAAAGAGCCTTCAACTATAGGATGTTGTTTTTTTAGCTCAACTAGCTTTCCCATTGAGGAACTGAAGCAAGCACACTTGTAGTTTTTGTTTGGAACACAGCCCTGCGTCCCTACCATCAAACAATTACTGTTGTTGTTGTTTATTCAATCCAAAAATGTCTCTATTTTCTCTCTCTGCATTGTTGGGAAGGGTCCGTAAGCATTTCAATGTTAGTCTACACCTGTTGTTTACGAAGCATGTGACAACTAACATTTTATTTTATTTGATGGCTGCCATACTGGTTGGTGCTACAGTACACTTATGGTGAATGCTGCCAGTTACCCTTGTGTAAACATTTTCCGACCTGGTGAAAAGGGATAACACATTATTTCTAAAACATATTTTGTTCCGTGAACCACCAATCTTTTGAAAGCTTTGCATGTTTCAATTTCAGCCCTGCGGTAGCACATCCAATTCAGCTAATTATGTTCTAATCAAATGTTTTACTACAGGGCTGGACCAAAAGCCTGCAGCCCTGTACACCCAGGAGTTTTCCAGGAGCGGAATTGGCAAACCCTGGAAGGAACAGACTAATGTTGGCTCAGGTCCTACCTTTTGGCCCAGTGAGCAGGGCTTCCGTGGCCTTGCCCCCATCCCCACAGTGGGCCTCGTCAAAGGGCAGACAGTGCTCCCCGGTCCCTGCCACCACCTCCGCGTTACTCTGCAGTTCCTTGATCCCCGTCAGGACCGTGGGCCGGTAGATCCTCCGTGAGTTGGTGTCGGACACATACAGCTGCCCAGTCACTGGGTCGGTGGCCAGGTAATAGCGGTGAGCAGGGTTGTTACTAGGATTGAGGAAATAATGTGGTTACTGTGATTGCCGCAATAGGAACAATCTCAAAATAAACTTGTTTAAAAGGTGTTTTTATGAACAATCCAAAAATAATCAACGCTTTACATGTTTTCCTTTGTTGAATTTAAAGGTGTTTTTCCTAAATAACAGAAAGATAACTTGACATTGAGAATGATAATGACCACAGAAAAAGGAGCCTCTGTATCTGTTTGTAGCTCTGTCATTGTGAATGCCCAATTAAGCTTGTGCTGTGTGAGGATTTTTGCATAACAAACGGGTGGGGAATAGGATTGGTAGTCAAGGAAAAGAGTCAGAGAATTTAACAGGATATGACTGGAGTGGGTTTGCGTATGACAAAGCGGCAGCGACAACATCAAGTGTGTCAGATTATTTTAACCGTTATCACTCCCCTGCGCGGGGAAGCCTATGGTAAATATGGAATGAAGTGTTTATGTTAATGGCAGTCAACAACTGAATGGCATTTCGTCGGGTTGTGCTGATTTGCATTCATTTTAAATGCCTCAAAATGTGTCGGGCTCCTTCAGAATGAGTTAGGAGAGATGTCTTCAAGGCTTGCTGCTATTATGAAAAAATCATCCAACGCAAGGACAGAATTAATCATTTTCTATGTAGGGCGCTGTATGCCACCAACATACAGCAAGTATAGTAGTATTGGCTGTTGAATTTTTTATCTTTTGTCAAAGACAATTAGATTAAAAAGGTTCTAAGCCAGTTACCCATAATCCTCTTACATGACTAAATGACACATTGCACATTGACATATCAAAAGGTCAACTCTTTCCAACTGAGGAAGACACAACTCATCTGTGTGCTCGGAGGCCAATGATAAGCCTGAAACATAAGCTGTTGAACGTGGATAGAACTTGTTTAACTGTCTGGCAATGAAGATAGCCCCAGTAAGTGTTCTCATGTTTAATGGTACATTAGTCAATACTGTAAGCCTTTGACACTTATGAATGGAATAATGTGAGTGTGTTAAAATAAATGTGAGAATGCATTAAACACAGTGAAAAAAAATCACGTTACATTACAGAGTGCGGTTATAAAACTGGACACCTTTATGAGCCAAACCAGATGATTAAATAATGCCTTAATGGCTTATCAATTTACCATAAAAATATGTTCATAAAAAATACATTCATTCTTAACACACAGAAGACAGTGACAGAATTGCACCATCATACACCTACCTGTGTCTAAAATCTTTATTTCTTAGGGCGAGAAGAAAGGAAGGAAGCGGAAAAGAGAAAAAGACAAAGAGAGACCGTAAAAGTGTGTGACTTAAAGGTCTAAGAAAAACACCATTAAAAAAGGAGCAGACAATGAAGATTTGTTGTGCAGAAAGGAGAAGGAGAAAAAGGAGGAGTGACTATGTCTTAGAGTTAAACCCTGGACCCATAACTCACCGAGGAGAGAATATATGTTGTGGAGTTAAACCCTACACCCATAACTCACAGAGGGGACAATATAAAAACTCCCTCACAAGGGAATGCATTGGGCCATTACACCAGTGCTTTTTTCTCCATTCAAATCACCAATAGTGCTGAGCGATTCGTTCTTTTTGAGGTCAAATCAGTTTCGGTTCGATTATTTAAAAAAGGATAACCGTTTTCAATTTCGATTATTATTTTTTAAACATTAAATGCTGTAGCAACACTGTTGTGTTTAATGCATTCTCACAATTAATTAAAATCCCATGATGGTAGTGACTGACATTACCGCTTATCAATTATTAAGCATCATTTATTCACATTGCTTTACTTTAATAAAATATTTCAGTTGATGTGTATATTACATTTGTTTTATTTGATGACTATTATGTCATTCCAAGTCATCATCTCATCTCTATAGAGCTGCTGCCTATGCTGTCTGATAAAATCACTATTTAGTAGTTCTTCAGAGTAAATAAGGAATACTTTTATGACTGCTGAATACCTACGTTGTAGCTACATGTTGAAATGGTTGCAATTTAAATGGCTACCACCCTATAGACCAGTTATGTGCAGCGCCAGCTGAATACGTTACAAATGGTTAAGAAATCTACAAAACTAAAGACTACACATTCACAGTCTGCAGCTGTATATGTAAAATAGTCTAAGAAACTCAACCGAAGACGAGAGAAGGACATTGAACATTTCCCTGTCAAATGACCATTGGTACGTCTGACGGAACACAACCAGAGACTTCTAATGAATTACTCTCCAAAGAAAATGGACCGGGCGATTTCAACAGACAGAGACAACAAGACATACAAGTGTAAATATTTACATTGCAATTATTTTCGAATGAGCGGCCGTTCATGTGCAAACTATTAGCATTTCCATGAGCATAGTTATCAAGTGTATGTAGTTGGTCCATTCTGTCTTTCCGGCACTTTATCTGTCCCCACCCCTTTCCATTGTCTACCAAGCCGTCATATCGGGTTAGTCCACTAGGGACTTTTCATTGTGTAGTTGTGTCATTGTGTAGTAATCAATGTGTAAGTTATCCTGTTTGTGTGTTTATGTAATTCTGTGTGATTATTTAGTTAGTGAATAAATAATTAAGCCAATTTGTATATCGCTGATTCATCATTTATGCTAGGGTTCGTGCAGATATCCAAGAGTTTTGCGACATTCAGAATGAGACTGATAGAAGGTAACAATTAATTTAATGACTGACTGATGACTGAAATGTAAGAGATCTTTATATCTTTAAGAGTTAATTTGGAAAACGGTAACTCGTTAAATACACTTTTTCCATGGTGCCCCAAGATTACTACTTAATTAATTGTTATATGATTAATTTAATAGCGTAATAATTAAATGTAGTTAATTGATTTCATAAAATAATCGTCATCACATTAATAATAGAAAAGACAACAATTTCTTATATCGAGCAATCCAATCATGTTGGCTTAACGTTCTCCATGCACCTATAAGAGAACGTATTGAAATATAATGAACAGGCAAGGCGGTGGTGAATGTTGTGTGATTTGTAAAGGATGTCTTCTGTACTGAAGACTGAAGTGCAATCACTGGTATTTGCAATATGTGGGCCAGGGTCATCAAATTGATTTTAAGAGATATACACATCAACTGTAGCCTCTTGGTAGACAGATTTCATATGCTTTGTTGTGAGTAGCCCTGGCTGTAAAACAGCTTTCATTCTAATCAACATCTGCTGTTTCGGAGTCTGCCAAATGGCAAAATGAAGTGTATTGGTGATTGAGGCCAACTTGGCAAGTCGGCCTAAATCATCTCAATTACATGGCAAAAGACATGGAGTCTTTCTCTAATTGTAAAGGATATAGTATAGATTCCACATTACGGTGCATTCAGAAAGTATTCAGACTCCTTGACTTTTTCCACATTTTGTTACGTTACAGCATTATTCTAAAATTGATTAAATTGTTTCCACCCTCGTCAATCTACACACAATGTACCATAATGACAAAGCAAAAACAGGTTTTTAGATTTTTTGCAAATTTCTTAAAAAGAAAAAAACTTAAATATCATGTTTAAATAAGTATTCAGACCCTTTACCCAGTACTTTGTTGAAGCACCTTTGGCAGTGATTACAGCCTTGAGTCTTACTGGGTATGACGCTACAAGCTTGGCACACCTGTATTTGGGGGAGTTTCTCCCATTCTTCTCTGCAGATCCTCTCAAGTTCTGTCAGGTTGGATGGGGAGCGTCGCTGCACAGCCATTTTCAGGTCTCTCCAGAGATATTCGATCGGGTTCAAGTCCGGGCTCTGGCTGGGCCACTCAAGGACATTCAGAGACTTGTCCCAAAGCGTTGTCTTGGCTGTGTGCTTAGGGTCGTTGTCCTGTTGGAAGGTGAATCGTCGCCCCAGTCTGATGTCCTGAGCGCTCTGGAGCAGGTTTTCATCAAGGTTCTCTCTGTACTTTGCTCCATTCATCTTTCCCTTGGTCCTGACTAATCTCCCAGTCCCCGCCCTTGAAAAACATCCCCACAGCATGATGCTGCCACCACCATGCTTAACCGTAAATACCTTATTTACATAAGCAAACATTTCTAAAAACCTGTTTTCACTTTGTCATTATGGGGTATTGTGTGAAGATTGATAAGGAAAAAAACAAATTTAATCAATTTTATTATAAGGCTGTAACTTAACAAAATGTGGAAAAAGTCAAGAGGTCTGAATACTTTTAGAATGCATTGTAAATAGTAAATCTGTCTGTTTTCCCATTCCATCACATTTGATAATGTGCAAGTACGCTAAAAGTTGTCTGACCACCCTGTGCATTGTGAAAATAGTCTCTGAAAACCAATGATTCACAGTTCAAAGAACACCACTACAGTGCCTTGCAAAAGTATTCATCCCCCTTGGCGTTTTTCCTATTTTGTTGCATTACAACTTGTAATTTAAATTGATTTTTATTTGGAGTTCATGTAATAGACATACACAAAACAGTCCAAGTTGGTGAAGTGAAATGAAAAAAATATCTTGTTTAAAAATATTATAAAAAATAAAAAATGGAAAAGTGGTGTGTGCATATGTATTCACCCCCTTTGCTATGAAGCCCCTAAATAAGATCTGGTGCAACCAATTACCTTCAGAAGTCACATAATTAGTTAAATAAAGTCCACTATGTGCAATCTAAGTGTCACATGATCTGTCACATGATCACAGTATATATACACACCTGTTCTGAAAGGCCCCATAGTCTGCCACACCACTAAGCAAGGGGCACCACCAAGCAAGCAGCCCCATGAAGACCAAGGAGCTCTCCAAACAGGTCAGGGGCAAAGTTGTGGAGAAGTACTGATCAGGGTTGGGTTATAAAAAAATATCCTAAACTTTGAACATTATTAAAAAATTGAAAGAATATGGCACCACAACAAACTTGCCAAGAGAGGGCCGCCCACCAAAACTCAAGGACCAGGCAAGGAGGGCATTAATCAGAGGGGCAACAAAGAGACCAAAGATAACACTGGAGGAGCTGCAAAGCTCCACAGCGGAGATTGGAGAATCTGTCCATAGGACCACTTTAAGCCATACACTCCACAGAGCTGGGCTTCACAGAAGAGTGGCCAGAAAAAAGTCATTGCTTAAAGTATTCGCCAAAAGGCATGTGGGAGACTCCCCAAAGATATGGAAGAAGGTACTCTGGCAGGTGAGACTAAAATGGAGCTTTTTGGCCATCAAGATAAATGCTATGTCTGGCGCAAACACAACACCTCTCATCCCCCCGAGAACACCATTCCCACAGTGAAGCATGGTGGTGGCAGCATCATGCAGTGGGGATGTTTTTCAGCGGCATGGACTGGGAAACTGGTCAGAATTGAAGAAATGATGGATGGCGCTAAATACAGGGAAATTCTTGAGGAAAACCTGTTTCAGTCTTCCAGAGATTTGAGATTGTGACGGAGGTTCACCTTCCAGCAGGACAATGATCCTAAGCATACTGCTAAAGCAACACTCGAGTGGTTTATGGGGAAACATTTAAATGTCTTGGAATGGCCTAGTCAAAGCCCAGACCTCAATCCAATTGAGAATATGTGGTATGACTTGAAGATTGCTGTACAGCAGCGGAACCCATCCAACTTGAAGGAGCTGGAGCAGTTTTTCCTTGAAGAATCCCAGTGGCTAGATGTGCCAAGCTTATAGAGACATACCCCAAGAGACTTGCAGCTGTAATTGCTGCAAAAGGTGTCTCTACAAAGTATTGACTTTGGGTGGTTGAAAAGTTATGAACGCTCAGATTTTTTTGTCTTATTTCTTGCTTGTTTTACAAAAAAAAAAAAAATGTTGCATCTTCAAAGTGGTAGGCATGTTGTGTAAATCAAATGATACAAACCCACAAAAAAGCCATTTTAATTCCAGGTTGTAAGGCAACAAAATAGGAAAAATGCCAAGGGGGTGAATACTTTCGCAAGCCACTGTACACGTCAGATGTCCACCCTTTCAAGATTATGTAACATTTAACCATTTTGATCTGCCTCCAGTGGGGCTTGAACTCACAACCTTCTATACAACAACACATGCTGCTCAAAGCCAACCATCTTTGCCAACAGAGACTAGTCTGTCACTCTGTGAGCAGCATACTGCTTTGTATGTACTCCAGCCAACATGCTATGGGTGAGTTTCACATCCATGCAACCCACTTTGTCTTAAACACCACCTCTTTGCACTATTACCTCAGAAGAAATAAAGAATCAATCTCTAATTCGAGGGTCAAAAGGTCTGAACCAATAGGTCGAAGGTTGTGCACTATTACAGAGCCATGCAAAGCCTCAATATCTGAGCTAAAGGGACAAAGGGCCAGAACAAAACAACCGTGCACCACCATTAGGATTCCATGCAGAACCCGAACTAACCTGAGCTCCATGACGCTGGTGACGTTGCCCGATGGGTAGATGCGTCTGATGTAGTTGAAATCGCCCACGTAGAGGCTGCCATCGATGCCCCACGCCAGGGCCACGGGCGCCAGCAACTTGTTGCCCAGGGCCTGCCCGTTGCAGCTGGGGCACGAGATGCTGCGCCGCCGACCGTTCCCCATCACTGTAGAGATGACGGGAGGCTGCAGCGAGATGAACTGGTTCTCACCGCTGCCTTTGTAGAGGATGCCTAAAAAAAACAGAGAAAAAATATAGAGAGTAGTTTCTATGTAATTGATGATTGATGAGAATTATGACTTTGAGCTGTGCTAATTATAATAATTGTTATAATAATTTGTTATATGCTGTTCAACTTTACAATTTCCCTTGGATACACCTAAATTGAGATTTGATTAGTTGGCTAAATAATACATTGTGTAAACCAAATGTCTTGTATAATCATGAGGAATTGTAGACAAACCCTCAACTGCCTTGGTACATAACAATGCCTTATTCGTTAGTCATTGCAGATTGATTACCTATGTGCATATTTCAATGTCTCATGAATTGTGATATCATTTTTGTAAGGAACCTGTTTAGTGGGATTTGCAAAACTCATCAATTAATAGTAACCTCTTTACAGAACATGATGTTCTTTCAATCTCGCCAGGACCTTTTTCCATTTCCTCCCAGTACTCCACGTCATGGCGAGGAGGGTTAGACAAATGCAGCACACAATATACCTCGCAAAAGTAACGGAACTTCAATTGAACTTCATCAGTCATTACAGATAAATATTTGATCGAGGGGAAAATATAACAATTTTTTTCCGGGGGGAGGGATATGGTGGAGTAGACTTCAAAAGAAGAAAAAACATCAAAGTGGTGAATTGCATACTGGGAGCACTTAATTATTCACACCCTGGCAACGCGTTTGAATTCCGACACTCTCTCTTCCTCATTACCAGATCGATGGCAGCACTGAACGCCCGGTGTAGCACCGCCGGTTCCCTTGACATTACCCCCGCACATCTCGATGTATGTTTGTCCCTCTCCGATTAGTTCCTTTCATTGATTAATTAAAAGGGGGAACTCAAATGAAGACTTTCTCTAGGGAGACCGCTGGCAAGACAATCCCACTGCTCCGTTTCTTTGTAACAGAGAGCATTACAAATGTGCGGCTAACAAAGATTAATGGGTACGGGGGACAGCATTGTGTGTGACGCCATCAAACGGACGACCTTGGGGATTTAATTGCACTGCAATCCATCTGTCTGCTCAGCTACGGAGACATGCTATGTGAGTGATCTAACGCTGAACGAGGGCTGACTCGAAAGCAAGTATTCCCGATAGCCCTATTGCAAAGTAATAACCAAGTAATTATGGAATAACCAGCTCAAGATGTCACACATTACCTTCACTATCATAATGCTGAATTTACCCTAATTACACCAAGTCCCAATGAGAGTACCTTTTTTACATATCCAATATACAGTTCAGTATAAAAAGCTTGAAGCATTGCACCTTACTAAAAAGTAAGATCAAATATTTCTAAAAATATTCATTTAATGATGAGGTAAATGTGGCAGCCTGCCCCGGGTAACCTACATTTACACTTACCACCCACTTTACAGTCCCTCTCTCTCTGACAGAATCTGTCTGACAGAGCTACAATATGTCACTGTACCCAGGCTAAGGCCACTGAACATCTGAACATGTTTGTAGGGCTTGACAACCTTGCTTTAACAGAGGGCATATAGCCACTTTGTAGCAGAGATGGAGGGAAGGAGAAGGGGGGAAGAGGTGTAGAGGGAGCATAGCTACAGCACAGGCCTTATCTCGTTAGACAGGCCCCAGAGAAGAGCGAGAGAGAGACTGTTAAGAGTCCTCACTAGAGGAGGAGAGGAAAACTCTTAACTACATCACAGTAGACTCCTCAGACAGGGAAGGCAAGGGGAAAATGGAGACAGTCACCAGGAGGAGAAGGACTGATATAGTATAGCTATGTCTGGAGTCACCAGGAGGAGAAGGACTGATACCATATAGCAAGTCTGCAGTCACCAGGAGGAGAAGGACTGATACTATATAGCTATGTCTGGAGTCACCAGGAAAGAGAAGGACTGATACTATATAGCTATGACTGGAGTCATCAGGAGGAGAAGGATTCATACCATATCCAACTGAAGTCGGAAGTTTACATACACCTTAGCCAAATACATTTAAACTTAATTTTTCACAATTCCTGACACTTAATCTGAGTAAACATTCCCTGTCTTAGGTCAGTTAGGATAACCACTTCATTTTAAGAATGTGAAATGTTAGAATAATAGTAGAGAGAATGATTAATTTCAGCTTTTCTTTCTTTCTTCACATTCCCAGTGCGTCAGAAGTTTACATACACTCAATGAGTATTTGGTAGCATTGCCTTTAAATTGTTTAACTTGGGTCAAACATTTCATGTAGCCTTCCACAATCTTCCCACAATAAGTTGGGTGAATTTTGGCCCATTCCTCCTGACAGAGCTGGTGTAACTGAGTCAGGTTTGTAGGCCTCCTTGCTCGCACAGACTTTTTCAATTCTGCTGACACATTTCCTATAGGATTGAGATCAGGGCTTTGTGATGGCCCCTCCAATACCTTGACTTTGTTGTCCTTAAGCCATTTTGCCACAACTTTGGAAGTATGCTTGGGGTCATTGTCCATTTGGAAGACCCATTTGCGACCAAGCTTTAACTTCCTGACTGATGTCTTGAGATGTTGCTTCAATATATCCACATAATTTTCCTGCCTCATGATGCCATCTATTTTGTGAAGTGCACCAGTCCTTCCTGCAGCAAAGCACCCCCACAACATGATGCTGCCACCCCCGTGCATCAGGGTTGGGATGGAGTTCTTCGGCTTGCAAGCCTCCCCCTTTTTCCTCCAAACATAATGATGGTCATTATGGCCAAACAGTTCTATTTTTGTTTCATCAGACCAGAGAACATTTCTCCAAAAAGTACGATATTTGTCCCCATGTGCAGCTGCAAACCGTAGTCTGGCTTTTTTATGGCAGTTTTGGAGCAGTGGCTTCTTCCTTGCTGAGCGGCCTTTCAGGTTATGTCGATATAGGACTCGTTTTAATGTGGATATAGATACTTTTGTACCTGTTTCCTCCAGCATCTTCACAAGGTCCTTTGCTGTTGTTCTGGGATTGAATTGCACTTTTCGCACCAAAGTACGTTCATCTCTAGGAGACAGAACGCGTCTCCTTCCTGAGCGGTATGACGGCTGCCAACTATTGTTTGTACAGATGAACGTGGTACCTTCAGGCGTTTGGAAATTGCTCTCAAGGATGAACCAGACTTGTGGAGGTCTACAATTTTTTTCTGAGGTCTTGGCTGATTTCTTTTGATTTTCCCATGATGTCAAGCACAGAGGCACTGAGTTTAAAGGTGGGCCTTGAAATACATCCACAGGTACACCTCCAATTGACTCAAAGTATGTCAATTAGCCTAGCAGAAGCTTCTAAAGCCATGACATCATTTTCTGGAATGATCCAAGCTGTTTAAAGGCACAGTCAATTTAGTGTATGTGAACTTCTGACCCACTGGAATTGTGACACAGTGGATTATAAGTGAAATAATCTGTCTGTAAACAATCGTTGGAACAATTACTTGTGTCATGCACAAAGTAGATGTCTTAACCGACTTGCCAAAACTGTAGTTTGTTAACAAGAATTTTGTGGAGTGGTTGAAAAACAAGTTTTAATGACTCCAACCTAAGTGTATATAAACTTCCGACTTCAACTGTAGCTACTTCTGGAGTCACCAGGAGGAGAAGGACTGATACTATATAGCTATGTCTGGAGTCACCAGGAGGAGATGGATTCATACCATATAGCTACGTCTGGAGTCACCAGGAGGAGAAGGACTGATACTATATAGCTACTGTACGTCTGGAATCACCAGGAGGAGAAGGACTGGTACCATACAATGTAGCTTCGTCAGGAGTGTGACTGTAGTGGAGCACAACTAGCATGTTTTATCAAAGAATATGAAATGTACAGCATTAGGGAAGTAATACATTGCTAGTTGTGAAAATAAAGTTGTGATATTTATTTATCAGACTGAATTTGTTAACGGCCTCAACCTGCAACCAGAAACTGCACGACACATTTATGAAATTGCTTATTCCAGTTACTAATAAGCATGCACTCATTAAGAAAATTACTGTAAAAACTTTTAAATCATTGTGAATTGTTGAGGATTTGAAAAAGTGTATTGTTGAGAGGGATGAGGCAAAAGGAATGGAAAATAAGTCTGGCTGCACAACAGATTGGCAAACGTACTGCAAATTGAGAAATCATGTGACTAAACTGAATAAAAAGAAGAAACTACACTATGGAACAAAGATAAATTACATAAAGAATTACATTTTGGGCAAAAAGGCAAACTAAGCTTCATCATTCATTGAATCAGATGGCTCATTCATCACAAACTACTTTAATGAATTTTCTCATTGGGAAGATTAGCAAACTTAGGCATGACAGCAACAAACGCTGACACTACACATACAAGTATAACTTATCAAATTATGAAAGACAAGCATTCTAATTCTGAATTCCGTAAAGTGAGTGTGGAAGAAGTGAACAACCAACAATGGCAAGCCACCAGGGTCTGACAACTTGGATGGAAAATTACTGAGGCTAATAACTATTTGTTATACCTTCAATCTAAGCCTACTAGAATGTGTGTGCCCTCAGGCCTGGAGGGAAGCAAAAGTAATTCTGCTACCCAAGAATAGTAAAGCCCCTTTTACTGGCTCAAATAGCCGACCAATCAGCCTGTTACCAACCCTTAGTAAACTTTTGAAAAAAATGGTGTTTGACCAGATACAATGCTATTTTACTGTAAACAAATTGACAACAAACTTTCAGCATGTTTATAGGAAAGGACATTCAACAAGCACGGCACTTACACAAATGACTGATGATTGGCTGAGAGAAATGTATGATAAAAAGATTGTGGGATCTGTTTTGTTGGACATCAGTGTGACTTTTGACATTTTCGATCATATTCTGCTGATGGAAAAACATATATGTTATGGCTTTACACCCCCTGCTATATTGTGGATAAAGACTTACCTGTCTAACAGAACACATGGGTGTTCTTTAATGGACGCTTTTCCAACTTAATCCAGGTAGAATCAGGAATTCCCCAGGGCAGCTGTCTAGGCCCCTTACTTTATTTTTAATTTTTTTACTAATGACATGCCACTGGCCTTGACTAAAGTCAGTGTGTCTATGTATGCGGATGACTCAACACTATACATGTCAGCTACTATAGCAAGTGAAATCACTGCAACAATTAACAAAGAGCTGCAGTTAGTTTCAGAATGGGTGGCAAGGAAAAATGTAGTCCTAAATAGTTGAGACAAATCATTCACTAAACCCTAAACCTCAACTAAATCTTGTAATAAATAATGTGTAAATTGAGCAAGTTGAGGTGACTAAACTGCTTGGAGTAACCCTGGATTGTAAACTGTCATGGTCAAAACATGTTGATACAACAGTAGCTAATATGGGGAGAAGTCTGTCCATAATAAAGCGCTGCTCTGCCTTTTTAACAACACTACATATGTACAGGTTCTAGTTTTGTATCAACTGGACTACTGTTCAGTCGTGTGGTCAGGTGCCACAGAGGGACCTCGGAAAATTACAATTGGCTCAGAACAGGGCAGCACCGCTGGCCCTTCAATGTACATGGAGAGCTAACATTAATAATATGCACGTAAATATCTCATTGCTCCAAGCGGAGGAGAGATTGACTTCATCACTACTTGTTTTTGTAAGAAGTGTTGACATGCTGAATGTACCGAGGTGTCTGTTTAAACAACTAGCACACAGCTCGGACACCCACGTACACCCCACAAGACATGCCACCAAAGGTCTCTTCACAAGCCCCAAGAACAGACTATGGGAGCTGCAGAGTACTACATAGAGCCATGGCTACATTGAGCTCTATTCCACATCAGGTAACTGATACAAGCAGTAGAATCAGATTTAAAAAAAACAGATAAAAATACACCTTATGGAACAGCGGGGACTGTGAAGAAACACACACAGGCATAGACACACATACACATGATAAAGACAGGCATTCTACACACGCGTACACATGGATGTTGTATTGTAAATATGTGATAGTGGAGTAGTGGCTTGAGGGAACACACTAAATGTATTGGGTAAATTGTTATGAAATGTAATGTCATGCAATATTTTAAACTGTATATAACTGCCTTAATATAACTGCCTCCAGGTCGCAGTTGTAAATGAGAACTTGTTCTCAACTAGCCTACCTGGTTAAAAAAAGGTTAAATAAATAAAATTGAAATGTTGCTGGACCCCAGGAAGAGTAGATGCTGCCTTGGCAGCAGCTAATGGGGATTCTTAATAAATACAAATGCAAATACAAAACGAATCCTCATGACTATGTGAAATATGTCATGCCAACGAACAAGGCCGACAAGATACAGTATATTAAAATATTAATACATTGTAAAAGGCATACACAATTACATAAGGTATACACTTCTCCCTGTAATGCCCATCATCTGACATGGCATGTTGTGCCTCTGACATCTAAGGGTCTGTTGACTGGGAAACCGTCAATTATTTCACACACTTGACATACTATCTGTGGGTGAAACTAATGGGATTGTGAAATGAAAAGTAGAATATTTTTCACCTTTTCTCATTAAAGCAAATTTCTTAATCTATTTGAAGGGTTAAAAAGAAAGAAAAGGAAACGGAACCCTCTTTGGAGTCCTGATAGTAAAGACAAGTAAGACACCATCTGTATATGCATGTGTCCTTCATTTCAGTCGTTCATGTAATCAATATCAAACTACACAAATCTGCCAAAACAATGCTACCTCATACCTAATAAACATAATACATCCAGACAAATGCACATTGATACCCAATCTAATGCAGGACACAATAAGTATTAGCATATCATATACCGAAGATGAAATGCATATTGCATCTACACATCTGTTGATCATGAAGCCTCACATCTAGAGACAGCGATCCCCCCCACTGTGCGCTAGCGCTGCTGTGTGAAGGCTTTGAGACGAGTTAGCTTTACCCTGAGACAGGTGGGATGAAACACAATGCTCTGGCAGCAGTCAAGCTGGAACAGTTCTCAATGTTCTTTTTCAACGCTCTTTGCAAAACTTTGTGTGCTAGATGTTTTTGACAGATTTGGTTCAGCTAAATATCAGTTATTTTTTATGTTTAATGAACAGCCAGAAAACACATAGCGTCTTGGGGTAAACACAAAAGACGCAGATTGACTTCTGTACACTAGTTCGATAAAACATTTCCTGAAGCATTTTGTGAGCAATAATCTGTTAAGGGAACCCAGTTTTGTATAATAGCTGAGGGTTTTTTGTTACCAGAACTACTGCATATTGAGCAGATGTTTGCACATTGATACCCATGTAGCTCAGTTGGTAGAGCATGGTGCTTGGAACACCACGGTGGTGGGTTTGATTCCCAAGGGGGGGCCCATACGAAGAAAGTATGAAAATGTATGCACTCACTACTGAATGTCGCTCTGGATATGAGTGTCTGCAAAATGAAAAAAAATATATAAATATATACAGTAGAAGTTGGAAGTTTTCATACACTTAGGTTGGAGTCATTAAAACAAATTTTCAACCACTCCACAAATTTCTTGTTAACAAACTATAGTTTTGGCAAGTCGGTTAGGACATCTACATTGTGCATGACACAATACATTTTTCCAACAATTGTTTACAAACAGATAATTTCACTTATAATTCACTCTATCACAATTCCAATGGGTCAGAAGTTTACATACACTAAGTTGACTGTGCCTTTAAACAGCTTGGAAAATTCCCGAAAATGATGTCATGGCTTTAGAAGCTTCTAATAGGCTAATTGACATAATTTGAGTCAATTAGAGGTGTACCTGTGGATGTATTTCAAGGCCTACCTTCAAACTCAGTGCCTCTGTGCTTGACATCATGGGAAAATCAAAAGAAATCAGCCAAGACATCAGAAATAAAATTGTAGACCTCCACAAGTCTGGTTCATCCTTGGGAGCAATTTTCAAACACCTGAAGGTACCATGTTTGTCTGTACAAACAATAGTACCCAAGTATAAACACCATGGGACCAGGCAGCCGTCATAACACTGAGGAAGGAGACACGTTCTGTCTCCTAGAGATGAACGTACTTTGGTGCGAAAAGTGCAAATCAATCCCAGAACAACAGCAAAGGACCTTGTGAAGATGCTGGAGGAAACAGGTACAAAAGTATCTATATCCACAGTAAAACGAGTCCTATATTGACATAACCTGAAAGGCCGCTCAGCAAGGAAGAAGCTACTTCTCCAAACCGCCATAAAAAAAGCCAGACTACGGTTTGCAGCTGCACATGGGGACAAAGATTGTACTTTTTGGAGAAATGTCCTCTGGTCTGATGAAACAAAAATAGAACAGTTTTGTCATAATGACCATCGTTATGTTTGGAGGAAAAAGGGGGAGGTTTGCAAGCCGAAGAACTCCATCCCAACCGTGAAGCATAGGGGTGGCAGCATCATGTTGTGGGGGTGCTTTGCTGGTGCACTTCACAAAATAGATGGCATCATGAGGGAGGAAAATGATGTGGATATATTGAAGCAACATCTCAAGACATCAGTCAGAAAGTTAAAGCTTGGTCACAAATGGGTCTTCCAAATCGACAATGACTCCAAGAATACTTCCAAAGTTGTGGCAAAATGGCTTAAGGACAACAAAGTCAAGGTATTGAAGGGGCCATCACAAATCCCTGACCTCAATCCTATAGAACATTTGTCGGCAGAACTGCATGTGCGAGCAAGGACGCCTATAAACCTGACTCAGTTACACCAGCTCTGTCAGGAGGAATGGGCCAAAATTCACCCAACTTATTGTGGGGAGCTTGTGGAAGGCTACCCAAAATGTTTGACCCAAGTTAAACAATGTAAAGGCAATGTTACCAAATACTAATTGAGTGTATGTAAACTTCTGACCCACTGGGAACGTGATGAAAGAAATAAAAGCTGAAATAAATCATTCTCTCTACTATTATTCTGACATTTCACATTTTTTAAATAAAGTGGTGATCCTAACTGACCTAAGCCAGGATTATATGTCAGGAATTGTGAAAAACTGAGTTTAAATGTATTTGGCTAAGGTGTATGTAAACTTCTGACTTCAACTGTACATACAGTACCAGTTATAAGTTTGGACACACCTACTCATTCCAGGGTTTTCTATATTTTTACTATTTTCTACATTGTAGAAATATAGTGAAGACATCAAAATGATGAAATAACACATATGGAATAATGTTGTAAGCAGAAAAGTGCCAAGAGTGTGCAAAGCTGTGATCAAGGCAAAGGGTGGCTACTTTGAAGAATCAAAAATATATAACTTTGCTGGTTACTACATGATTCCATATGTGTTATTTCATGTTTTTGATGTCTTCACTATTATTCTACAAAGTAGAAAATAGTAAAAATAAAGAAAAACCCTTGAATGAGTAGGTGTGTCCATACTTTTGACTGTTACTGTATATATGTTTGAGCAGATAATTAGAATACATACATGGTTCCATTGCATAACTGGGTATGACAATCAAACAGACATTTTACTAACATGAGTAAACATTGGTTATTGCCATAGCAACAACTACAATATAACCTAAAAGGGGTATATAAACTATGCAATTCATCGAAGGCCAAAAGGCAATGAGCAATAGGCTGTGACCTCCTCCACAAAATTCTAGATGTAGGAGGCAGTCAGTAGTGAAAGCCTTTGCTCAGAAACCTAGAGTTGAGGGACACAAATGGATGAAAGGGTGATACAAATTCCCAGGGACAACTGTGACACAGATCGAGAGTTGGAGAGGGACTACTGTCGCTCAAACCAGGCAGGCTGAAAGAGAGAGGCCTAGTGCATTCTCAATGTTAGAATAGGCCTAGGGTTGTTCCATGTCATTTTAGCAAGCCATGAGACACACGCAGATTGTTCTGAAATCATTTCTGTAGTTATAAGTGGATAAGATAATAATTCCGGAAACAAAATTAATCCAATTGATTGCACCCAAATGGGCCAGTCATATAATATTCAATCATTATAGTACCTAACATCCAATTTGGACTAAACTGTTTTGTCAATTGAATAAGACATGAGGAATCCAAGGAGTGGTCAAAAGCCATCCACAGACCCCCCATACCTCACACCAATCCCACCCCAACAACGAGTATATAGTATCAGTTCTCTATTTGCCAAGTAGTATGGAGCTGTGGCTCAGAGTATTGTTTCTTCATCCTATGTAATGTATTCTTAGTGAATTTGGTCATGTTTTTTTTTCCCCTGTTCAGAAAAAGTTGTAATTGAAGTTGCTGGGTTTATACCAGGTTCTGACCACTAGATGTTGCTGTTCCTGCTATTAGGTAATTATTTTGTTAAAGGGATAGTTCACCCAAATTACATATTGGTTTTATTACCTTGTAGCATTCTATGTACCAGGTATGACAGCAACCCATGCTTTGGTTTTGTTTACTTGACCACTGTTTGAAATGCTAACTTTTTAGCATTTGTGGCACAAATCCAATGCAATTAAATGGTACCTATATTAGCATTTTTGAACTTTATATCCAAATCATCCAAAAGTAACATAATTTAGTTACACACAACATTTTTTGATACTGATGATTTGGACATGAAGCATGAAAATCCTAATATAGGTAACAGTGACTTGCATTGGATTTGTGACCAAAAAATGCTAAAAGGTTAGCATTCAAAATTCTTCAAGCTCTGTCAAATTGGTTGTTAATCATTGCGAGACAACCATTTCAGGTCTTGCCATAGATTTTCAAAAGATTTAAGTCAAAACTGCAACTAGGCCACTCCGGAACATTCACTGTCTTCTTGGTAAGCAAATCCAGTGTAGATTTGGCCTTGGTTTTAGGTTATTGTCCTGTTGAAAGGTGAATTAATCTCTCAGTGTTTGGTGGAAAGCAGACTGAACCAGGTTTTCCTCTAGGATTTTGCCTGTGCTTAGCTCCAATCCGTTTATTTTTTATCTTGAAAAACGACCCAGTCCTTAACGATTGCAAGCATACTCATAACATGATGCAGACACCACTATGCTTGAACATATGGAGAGTGGTACTCATTAATGTGTTGTAATGGATTTGCACCAAACATAACACTTTGTATTCAGGACAAAAAGTGAATTGCTTTGCCACATTTTTTGCAGTATTACTTTAGTGCCTTGTTGCAAACAGGATGCATGTTTTGGAATATTTGTATTATGTACAGGCTTCATTCTTTTCACTCTGTCAATTAGATTAGTATTGTGGAGTAACTAGAGTACAATGTTGTTGATCCATCCTCAGTTTTTTCCTATCACAGCCATTAAACTCTATAACTGTTTTAAAGTGACCGTTGGCCTCATGGTGAAATCCCTGAGCGGTTTCCTTCCTCTCCAGCAACTGAGTTAGGAAGGATGCCTGTATCTCTGTAGTGACTGGGTGTATTGATACACCATCCAAAGTGTAATTAATAACTTCACCATGCTCAAAGGGATATTCGATGTCTGTATTTTTATTTTTACACATATACCAAAAGGTGCCCTTCTTTGAGGCATTGGAAAACCACCCCGGTCTTTGTGGTTGAATTTGACATTTTGAAATTCACTGCTTGACTGAGGGACCTTACAGATAAATGTATGTGTGAGGTACAGAGATGAGGTAGTCATTCAAAAATCATGGTAAACACTATTATTGCACACAGAGTGAGTCCATGCAACTTATTATGTGACTTGTTAAGCAAATTTTTACTCCTGAACTTATTTAGGCTTTTCATAACAAAGGAATTGAATACTTATTGACTCAAGACATTCCAGCTTTTCGTTTTTAATTAATTTGTAAAAAGTTAGAAAAACATAATTCCACCGACATGGGGTGTGAATACTTTCTGAAGGCACTGTATGTATATGATGGTGTATAGACATTATGGATATTATATGAATAGAAATAGTGCATACAGCAGTAGTTATATAGGATGAGCCTTGACTAGAATACAGTATATACATATGAAGTGGTTAAAACAGTATGTACATTTTTTTAAGTGACCAGTGTTCAATGACTATGTACAGAGGACAGTAGTCTCTAAATTGCAGGGTTGAGTACAGGGTGGTAGCTAGCTAATGAGATTACATGACTGACCAATGTGTAAAAAAATGCCCGAGTGGTTTTGGAACAGCCCGCAAAATTGTTTTTGAATGTATAGCCAATTCAAGATAGGAATAAAACATTGCACTGGTAATATGGGTCATATCTTTTTACCTGTTGGGCAAGAAACAATCAGTTTTCGCTGTAGTAATGGTGCAACCATGACAGTAAAGAATCTGCACTCACTTGTTTCTCTATGGCTCAAGCTCAATCATTACAACAATTATTATCGGAGTTATAATTTTTCTAGGTCCACGGTGCTCCCAAAATAAAATGTCAGGTTCGCACAGCAAAATATTTTGGAGCATATGCGACCAAAGTGGCCACACTTTAGAGCCCTGGGCCCGGTAGCATAAAACATCTTAAGTGTTTCCCTTAAGGGTTTACCTTAATGAATAATTTTCCCTTAACTAAGGGAATTGTTTAAGGGTGTTGCATAGAGCATCTCAAACATTTCCTTAGATAAGGGCATAAATTAAGGGTTTTATGGTTGTTTGAAGGCATGTAGCCTATGGCAAAAGAGTCTCTGGTTACCATGGAGACAACCTGATTCACTGACTGAAGGTCTCCTCAAAGAGATCCCATTTATTTTGGGAGATCCCAAAATAGAACTTCTACATTCAAGACAGGAGAAACATTCAGAGATAATAAAACATTTATTTTAGTTACTTTTTTCTCACCTTGTTTCTATTACTTTCTAGTATGTCAAGCTACCTTGCAGAGTAGGTAGCTAGTTAGCCAGCTAGTTTTGTAGCCATGGATTGTGCACCTTCCATTGTTTAGCTACCTAGCTAGCTAGCTGGTGGATGTTTTACTTTTGAAACTAGGGCAGAGGTAAGCAACATTCACCTTTACAAATGCTTTTTACATTGATATCCATATGAACGAAGCACTTAAGGGACCTCATGGGTACCCTTAAACTTTTCACTTAATTTAAGGGTGTAATTCACTTGAAATGTTAGTGAAACTGACTTCAAGTTAAGGGAAAAGATAAGGGTAAAATTAACTTAAGATGTTTTATGCAACAGCCTGTACATGCAGTATGTTTTTTTGTCTGTTTGGAGTTTTATTCTTACGCTCATTCAAAAGAGTAATTTGGAAGATAAAAGCTAAGAACTACAGTATATGTTTCAGTAACTTCTATACAGATAAATGTATCCCCTCTTGGCCCGCAAATGCCATCTTGTTGCAAAACAGCTGAGTAGGGTGGAATCTCTGAGTAGGATGGGAGCTCTGCACCCCGGGTCATTGTATCTGATTTATTCCATCATTAATATGAATGATCGACCTGTCAAAACTCTCCTCTATT
Organism: Salmo salar; assembly: GCF_965601325.2. Lineage (NCBI taxonomy): Eukaryota > Metazoa > Chordata > Actinopteri > Salmoniformes > Salmonidae > Salmo > Salmo salar. Next base: position 28,205,585 of record NC_138295.1, read on the forward strand.
ATCTGTAAATGGTATGATGAACCATATTTCATCTTCATCTGAGTATTTAATGCTGTATTTGAGATTAGAGACCTCCTGAAGCTTCCATCCTACAACCGCACGCACTCACAAACACACACACACATCGTCATTGATCAGTGTAAAAAAAAGTCTTACCATTTTGAATGTCCAATACATGGTGCTTGTCCAGCATCCATCCCCCCATGTTAGAGGCATCCAGTTCATAACCTTGTAAAATGGCTGTCCTCTTCTCCCAGAGGATCATATCTAGGCATGATTCATACTCATATCCCACAGACACTGGAAACAACAATGGTATATAATGAATCTATCAATATCTGTAAGAAAATTACGAGACTTGCACTGTATAAAAAAAAGCCTGAAAACTTGTAAAATCTCTTTATGATTGTAGAATCTTCTCTCTAGGAATGAGGAATACTCTCAGATGAGTGTTTACTAGTATGCTAATAAGCATTACAAGCATATAAAGTCTGAGATACTGCTAGCTCACAGTGCATCTGGATGTCAAATTACCATATTACCTGAAATAATATGTGGGTGATTTTTATCAAAATGAATTAATTTATGGACCAAAAGACAACAGCGTGGGCATGACGTTAAAAATAAATCATTTTCCCATGGTTCGACTGGTGAGTAATTACACATGCAAAAACAACTAAGTCAGCAGAGTAGTGCCCTTCAGAAATGCAGCCGTCTGGGATTTCTCCTTGATATTTTTCACACCATCTGTTATATCATATTACAAAACAATGATGCCTCTGACTGCAAAAACAATCAGGAAGTTCAAAGGATATCAATGACAGGAGTTCATCCAAAGTTCAACCTCCTAGACTACACTAGGACCTGACACCACTATCAGATGATGTTTACATAACATCTCCATACAGCTGTGTTTGATCATCAGTGGGAACTCACCTACAGCCTCTGACAAGCCGTAGACCTTCTGGTTGTAGGCGTCTGTCTTGTCCCAGACAAAGGTGTACGAGAGGTCGGGAAAAGCAGGGAACGATTTCTGGAACAGTCTGCCCATGACAGCAATCATCAGATGGACCTTCATGAGTCCAAATGGGAGTCGTTCCTGGGTCATGAGGACCTTGAGGATGGGCTTGTAGCCGGACGTGCGGGAGCTCAGGTAAACCAGATTGAGGTCACTTCCAGGTATGGCCACTTCCTCGTGTAGGACCTATGAGTTTGAGCAGAATTCGTTATGAAAAGGTACGGAACATATAACGGAGTGCGTTAAAAAGTTACATTTCAAAATGTCTGTGCTGCAACAATGGTACATCGTTAATGTGGCAAACTCTCTCACAGGTTGATTCCAACTTTACCAAGTGCCAAGTTTGCTTGCAATCGTCTAACAATAACCCATGTAATTAACTGCATGTCTGGAACCTTTGGTGCGGTTATATCTAGTTTGTAGTAGTGTTGTCACGATACCAGATTTTTTACATCAATACCGATACCAGGTTTAGTATTGCGATACATGATACTGTAACAATACTCAATACCAAAACGATACTCGATACCGAAAGATACCACAGCAAAAAAAAGAAAACGTGAGTCACAGAAAAACCACTGGGCTTTATTTTTTCAACATTGAACAATATGTTGATAAGTGGTAGAAGAACTAAAATATATTCTATCCTATATTACATTTTTTGCGAAAATAAAACACCATATTAAATAACAGAAGAATATCTTCAATTTTCCTTATGCAAAATCATATCTGAGACTCAGAGCAGACAAAATAATTTTACAATTACATCTAAACTGTTTTAAAATGTGATTTGATACATATTAGGGTTCATTTGCAAATCTATGGCTATAATATTGGGTAAAATGACATTCGTTAGAACTATGATTCATTACAGCTAAATAATTTAATGCATTAAATTAATAATTTAGTTCCAAAACTACATAAAAAACCTTTAAAGCTAATTTCTGAAACTTCTATATTGCAATAGACCTCGGCAGCTTGTTGTCCTAAAACCTGGAAATAAGTTACATCTGGTTCGTTCAGCCATCCCTATTGGAAAAATGAATGGGGGAAAAAAAGGGGTTTGGAATAAACGCAGAAAATAAGGCCTGAGGTTAACACCTCCTTATCCTGTGTTTACCACAGACCTTATTTTCAGAGTTTATCCAAAACCCCTCCAAACACACCATTAATTTTCCTCATATGCTTTGTCCAATGAATCTTGGCATAGTTAGTGCCTACAAAAAGACACCATTACTATCTCTCTATAGTCTACACACCATAGAAATACAATGGATTTTACACAGCATACTACTACTCCCAGAGTGCATTTTACTTTCCATGGTGCAATGCTCTGCCCAGGGCTGCTGGCTGGCTACTGCTAGCAAGCCCAGGCAAACCCGAAGTAGTCTAAATCAGTGTTTCCTAAATTGGTCCTGGGGCCTCCCTCGTGTGCACGTTTTTGTTTTTGCCCCTAGCACTACACAGTTGATTCAAATAACCAACTCATATAACCTCATCATCTGCTTTGTAAGAAAAACATTCCCATAGTTTGCTTCTGCAGGGAGTTTTGTCAACAAGCTGTGGGCGTGGTGGTAGAAGAAGCCATGCTGTTGGAATTTTCTCTCTCTTCTCATTTGCTTCTCAAAAGTGGCTTGCGCTGTGTCAGCTGGCTAGCTACTGCCCCCTTGAGAAGGTTCAGACAAATTACTAGACAGCCTCGAACCTCTAAATCCGTATATAATGTGAAACACATTTGACAGAAGTACTGAAAGTAACAACAATTCTAGTACCGGACAGTTTTTCATGTTCTAGTATTGAAAAACTACAGAAGTTTCGGTATACCATGAAATGCTACTTTGTAGAATTATATATATTGTTTTCACCTGTGCTGCAGTGCAGGGAAACATGTTAATGCACCCAGCTGTACACTGCCGTGTCTGCCATGTGCTGTGGGAAATAGGTACCTGGCAGTAGGTACTAGAACCAGGGCTAATCTTACCTGGGTCTCAGGGATGATGGGGCTGTCCTCGGGGGAACTCCTGTAGAAAGTGGACAGGGGCGAGGCTACGATGAGGGGGCTGGGCCTGAGCAGGCCGCTGAGGTAACAGCTGGGGATATCGTTGTCCTCCCTCTTCATCACCACAGTGTCCATCACGTGGAACACCTTCCAGGGTAACCACACAGTGCGGTGCAGTATGGGAAAAGGGGCACGCTCCAAACTCAGCGTCAGCGAGGCACCGCCATTGGCCAACAGGTCAAACCTGGAGACATCCCCATGAACGTGGAGAAGTGATGAAAAAAATAGATTTACATTTTTACCCAGTGTGATTTCCTTGAAGGCCGGCCATATTACATTTACTTCTCTCCGGAAGACAAAGCATTTCAGTGGAAACTCAAATATATATTCATAAATGTTGGGCTACAAACCAGATTATATTTTCTCAATGGAACAAAGAACTTTTCTTATCCGTTGTCTTATTCCTCTGTGGCTCACATATTATTATTATTCACTGAATCTATTTTATTACGTTTGTTTAGTCAACCATGATGCAGTGAGACACTTAAAGTGTGAACTTGTTGAGAAGTCTTAAGTTTCTCTGGTGAACCAGTTTTAATTACTACACATAGTGCAGACAACAGTTACTGGTTTGGAAATGAAGGGCGAGTCTTTGAAGTGCTGCTCTATATATTCAGCCAGCTTTACTACCCAGGGGGTCAAGCATCTGCATGATGACACTACACACATGCGCACACACACACACACACACACACACACACACACACACACACACACACACACACACACATACACACATACACACACACACACACACACACACACACACACACACACACACAGTGAAAGAGAGAAATACAGACACACATATACACACATATACACACACACGCACCTCAGCTGTGCATCTGACCTGAAACCGTTTCCTCCTCCACTGACCCTCCGCCCCACCCCCCACCCTTCTCTCCCCCTCTATCCATCCACTTTGGGCAGTGGGGAGCTCACAGCTGCAAGGGGCCAAGCTTTGATGTCGTTTCTGCCCTCTTAACACCCTGAGCGGATACGGTGGCTAACCAAGTGCGATTATCCCCTGCCATTTATCATGCGCTATGTCAGAGGGGTTACAGGGTGGAATATTTGGAGACATCAGCTAATCCTTGGCTATCAGGGGCCCCTACCTCTGTGGTTCCTGCTCCATAAGAGTGACTACGCTAGTCCCAGACATCACTAAATATTATAAGCCTTTTATTCCAGACAAACATAACCCAGATATTTTGGTGATGATTTGAATAAAAAGATCTACACATGCCAGTAAACCCAGACAACCGATAGTATGACGTTAAACTTCCTGTGGAGCTGAATGTTTTCTGTTATATGTATGTACCCAGTATGACTTTGTTTGGTTAAGAGTGAGACCATGCACCACAACTCTATGGTAATAGCCCAAGAAGGTCAGACAGTAATCTTGTGGTAGTCTACACTGCTGGCAGATTGATTTTTTCCTGGCTGATTCAATGCATTTTAAATTGCCTTGTTCTAAATGGCCCCAAACACTGTGACATTTGCATGAGCTATTGTTGTGGGGCACAATGCTCTGTCGTTTCCATTTGCTAGCTTGTTTTGGATATCTGCCATGACATCTCTCCACTGGTGAATCAGGAATAATATTTCACCAGACCTTCACTGAACCTTGTTCGGAGGACAAAGGTGGTGTGTGGACGTGTTCATTCTGTGTGTGTTTGTGGCTTTCTTACATGCCGTCCTGGCGCGTGACGGTGTAGCCGTACTCTGGGTAGTCCCGGAAGGACACATTGACTCCGATCAGGGGTGTCCCGTCTCCCGTCAGCACCTGACCCCGGATGATTGACGCCAGGCTGCGCAGGTAAACAAACACAAAAGCGGGTCAAGTAAAGAAACAAAATGCCAGCAGTCAACAACCAGTCATCTCCACTAACATCTGTCCTCCCTCGGCAAGGGGACCAGTCTGATTTAATGAGCGTTAAAAACATACACGTGTCAGAGATTGTTATTCATGAAATGGCTTGCTCTCTCTTTAGACCTTTTAACCGCCCATAACTCATTCCAAAAAGGCTTCACAGCCATCGAGGTCCTCTTACTTTCAGCAGTTTCCCTGGTACAAGTTTTCAGCATTGATATTCTACAGGGGCACCCATTTCCATACCAAATATTCCACGTAGCTCTTTCTTGGACATGACGCGCATTCTCGCATTCCTAATTGTGAGGTAATTTGTTAAGTTGGGCAACCGTCTGAAGGGGGCAAGACGATAGGGGGATGTTTCTTCATCAACAATTCATCAAGGGCGGCTATGTCAAACGTGGATTTTCTTGAGGTATTTCATTTGCATTTGTCATTGGCGGCAGATCCATGAGGCGCGACGTGTCCCGTTTTGCCGTCTTTATCTTCAGGTCATTACGGATATGAGTCAGGGATGATCAACAGCTTTCTCTTCTCTGTTTCCTCACCGCAACATGCCTAGCATAACAACGTCTAATTTTTTACTTTGCAGTCTAAGGGAATAAGGCCACTTTAAGAGCTATGGAGGTTCACTATTCTCTCCTTGTCTCGCCATTAATCTTCTACAGGCTGGCTGACCCTACAAGAGCTGACCCGTAAATAAACATTAAGTCGCATAACCTAAGAAATGAGTAATTCCCACAGTCCCTCTTTGTCAATGTCTAGCAGTGGTTTGGTCCAAGACACCATTTTAAGTCAGTTGGGAGAATTGTAAGGGGACATCCGAAATGGCTGTGGGACTCAACACAAACCATGTAAGGTATTAGTCTTTATGCCATACGAAAGAGGAGAGTTTTGAGAGCATTGGCATGAAACCCAGCCACACAATGAAAACTGTTCTCTTTCATTTGGTTAGCCCACTTGTTTTGGATGGGTTCTTTTATGGGTTTAGGTAAAAATGAAAAGACCTCTTAAGATAGGGTGACCAGACGTCCCCGTTTTCCGGGGATAGTCCCCGTTTTTGGTGGCCTGTCCCCGGCTGGAGCTGCATTAAAAACAGACTGCAAAGTGAAATAATATTTTAAGTGGCAAGAAAGACCGGGGAGCGGAGCATATTGGTTGACGTCTCAATCGCGTTGTGCTTATTTTGTCCAGCAGAGGGGGCTGGTTGCTATAGCAGCTTCATTCACTCTTCTTCTTCTACTAACTACTTGCTCGCGCTAGTTTTAGAGAAAACTGCTGTAGAAAACTCGGCCAGAAGCTAGCAAGTATCAAGTGAATCCACAACATCCCCACAAACGTCTTTTCAAGCAGTTACAATCGTTTGAGATATTAGCTAGTGATGTTATAATGTCACAATTTATTATATAGATAGCTAATGTTAGCTAGCATAACCTATGACGACTAAGTTATCTAGCAAGGATAGTTAGCTACTGTCATGGTAGCTAGGTTAAAAACCGTTCACATGTAAACATGCAGTGGACGTACTATTTTGAAAATATGATTATATTAAATGAATGCACAATTAATTATGAGAATATTTATTTGTAGATTACAATTTTAATGGTTTGGCATTATAAGTAGTGTGAAAATATATTTAGACATTTTCATGGATAACATTAGCATAATGTTTTCTGTTAGAGAGTAGAGAGGAAGGAGAGGAGGAAGACTGGATAGGAAGAAGAGTGAAGGAGAAGAGGAGGAAAGGTAAAGATATGATTACAGAGCCTGCCGATGTATTATTCCAAACAATGTTTTTAAGATAAAATACAAAAATGAGGCAAGCAATGGGAATTTGTTAACCAAAGTATTTTATCTAATAGTGTACTATTTATTATTAAAGATTGGAGAGGAAGGAGAAGGAAAAATTAAGGGAGTAAAAAGAGTGAAGCGAGGAGAGTGTAGAAGAGTGAGGTGGAAAGGTAAAGAGAAGTAAAGGAAGGAAGATGAGTGAAGAAAGAAGAGGAGAAAGATTGGAGCAGAAGAAAAAGTTAAGATAGTAAGAAGAGCAGACAGAGGAGGTACAATGGCTCTTTCCAAGAAACAGAATGAATGATATATGGACAGCAGCAAGAAATAGGTTCACTGTTCCTATGCTTATTGTGAAGACAAACTTCAACCTCCCTTGCCAGGAGTTCATGGAGAAGCTGGCCAAAGACAGAGTAATCCTGAAAAAGATACATTCTTCTGAGAAATATACAGATTAGGTTGGTATAAGTATATTATGTAGTTACCAATCACATGATCGTCTTATTTCTTTATTATGTTAAGTATTTCACATATACTATTGCCTGTTTTTTCAATTTTGCTCATGTTCTCTTATGCTCTTATTCTACACAGACTACCAGGACCACTGAATGGCTGTTCAGATTGGACAGTTTTGTCTTGTCTGTAGTGTTTCTGTAATATAGTTGTTTTCTCTATCACAGTGTGCCTGTTAGACTAAATACATGAAACTGGAATTGTCCCCCATACTACTGGTAGTACCCATCACGGTCTAATCAGCCAAATAAAGTAAAGATATGTAATTTAACTAATGTGCTTATTATGAATCCCATTCACCCTATTTTGCCCAAAATTATATATATTTTTGTAACTTCAGAAATGTAATTCATTCAGTCAAACTTTGCAGAATGTCTGTGTGCTTAAATACTGAAAATTGGCAGAATGTCTGTGAATATATAACCAACTTCTTAACGGAGATGAAGAGAATAAAATTGACATTTTCAGCGGGTGAACTAATATGCCTCTGCCAGACCGGCGCGGAGATTGCCTCATTCTATATTTGTGGTAAAGCATGCTATTTACATAAGAATTACTCCCAAACTATTCTGTGAGTTGGGGGGATTATATTCCCAAAGCTTTCGGCGCACAGTTAGCAATCATTTCCTCTCCATCAGCCGCAAAACAAACTCTACTTATGATCCAGAACAGATTGCATTGAGGTTCCCAATGAAATACGTTTCTGTCTGCTGAGAAACTTGCTTGCAAATTGATTCTTACGCCTTTATGTTGACAAATGATGAAATGTCATTATTTCCACTACAAGGTTTCACATCCCACTAAGGTTTGATACATCAAATCAATTTGCTCAATCTGGATACTCAATAACACATTTTTTACCCGTACTCATCAAGTCAAGGTTCCTAAGAGAGCTATGCCACAGTTTGTCCTACAGGAGCAACTCTACGAAAATACAAGATTCAATCAACTGAGATTATTTCAATGATACACTACTGACAACTGATTTTGCTTAAAAATTGCTATGCTTTCGACATCCAACAAGACAGTTGGACTTTGTGGGGGGTCACCTGCTGTTGAAAGGGTTGTCACCAGGTATCACGTGACTACCACCAGGCCTAACCAGGAAGCTGACGTGCGCGTAGAAGCCCCTGGGGTCCAACGGAGAGGAGGGTGACCCATGACCTTGGCCCACAATGATTGTGGGGTCTGGGGATCCACGGCAGTAGGCCTGGCCCTGGCAGGAGCTCTGTGAACAGCAGTCTGGGTCCATGCAGTCCACCAGTCCATCTGTAAGACCAAGATGCAACAGTGTTCATATTGGACAATACCCTAACTCAGTGCTCTTTCTGTGAGAACAGGGTTGCATCCAGAATATCAACCCTGTGAATACAACTGATCAAATAAAAACTCCTTAGTTCAACAGTCCATCATACTGACACAAAGTTATATAATTTGCAAAGAGTGAAGAATAATGGACTTTGTTCTTACCCCCCTCATTGTCCTTTCCATCTGAGCAGAGGGTCTCTGTGGCAACGTCACATCCTAGCCCTCTCCATCCTGATTGGCAGATGCAGCGCCACCCTGCTTGGTCCAAAATGCACCTCCCATTGCTGTTGCACAACCCAGGGCACCCATCTGCCAAAACAATCATGTCAATCACACATGCTAGCCAATCAGAGAGAGGGAGACAAGTTGAGGGGAGGAGACAAGACTTAATCATTCAGGGGCAGCACAGAGGGACAAAATGAAAACAAAAGTATAAAGTGGACAAACTGGACATATAATTCTGACGGGGGGGGGGGGGTCTAAAGATACTGTAATTTCACATGGGTTTTTTTCTCTAACCGATTTCCATACCATTACAGGGCACTTTGAAATGGAAATGGTTTTGGCAAATGTAGGATATTAACAATGCATAGAGGTCAACATACAGTTGGATAATAGGGTTTAGTACTGCGAATACCCTTGCTCTGCTTTTTATGACATGCTGATTAGTCAAAGTTCCTCTATTCCTATCTGTAGTATTTACCAAATTCAGCACAAAAAACAACACACATTTATCTTGGCCTAAAACCAGCACAACACCCATGTGAAGGTACTATCAAAGTAAAGACAAGGGTAGATAGAGGTAAAGACGAAAGGGTTTGTTGATGTTGTCTCAGCATCTCTACTTGATGCCAGGATATTGCATTTCTTTTTTCACAGGTTTGAACAAGAACAGAGCATACTGTAACTGACTGGCTACATCTGCTTGGCATTTCTTCTGACACACAAGGATTCAGAAAGGAAAAGGGGGACCGAGAGTGTGCTTGACTAGTCAGGACGGACACGTATGAAGGTACTGGGATCACAATAGAAACGGTGATAGACTGGGACATAAGATGTGTGCTTGGGGAAGAAAACAGAGAGCAGGCGAGTGATTGTTGATGACAATCTCTCTGGGGTAGTCATTCCATTACCTTTATATCCTATCTTGACTGCTCCTTTTACCATTGAGGAGAGGGGAAACATTTGGAAAAGAAAATTACTTATCTCTATTGCAGGAAAATCTAGACTGACAAACACAATTATCTAAGTATAGGATACAAGAAGAAATAAAGTGGTAGAGCTCAGTCCAGATATACCTGACAACTTGGTATGCAATACTTTTCAGTTAAGCTTTGTAGGGTTAAAAGCCCAGTGCAGTCAAAAATGTGATTTTCCTGTTTTATATACACTCACTGGCCAGTTTATTAGTTACGTCCAATACCGGGTCATATCCCCTTTGCCTCCAGAACAGCCTGAATGCTTTGGGGCATGGATTCTAAAAGTCGGAAACGTTCCACAGGGATGTTGGTCCATGCTGACGCGATGGCCTCATGCAGTTGCTGCAGATTGGACAGTGGTACACCACCGCCACCAGGCTGTACCGTTGACAACAGGCAGGATGGTTCATAGACTCATGCTGCTTACGCCAAATCCTGACTGCCATCACCATGACGCAACAGGAACTGGGATTCGTCGGACCATGCAATGTTTTTCCACTCCTCAATTGTCCAGTGTTGGTGATCGCATGCCCACTGGAGCCGCTTCTGGAATCCAGTGTGGTTGTCTGCTACAATAGCCCAGTCGTGACAAGGATCTGAGTTGTGCTTTCCTGAGATATCGTTCTGCACACCACTGCTGTACTGCCTTGTTATTTGTCTGTTTGTGGCCCGCCTGTTAGCTTGTACAAATCTTGCCATTCTCCTTCAACGAGCTGTTTTCACCCACAGATGTTTTTTGTTTGTCACACCATTCTCAGGGCACACCCTATGCACTGTTGTGCATGAAAAGCCCAGGAGAGCGATCGTTTCTGAGATATTTGATCCAGTGTGCCTGCCACCAACGATCATACCATGCTCAAAGTCACTTGTTTTGCCCATTCTAACAGTCAATCGAACAGTCACTGAATGCCTCGATGCCTGTCTGCCTGCTTTATATAGAAAGCCACGGCCACGTGACTCACTGTCTGTAGAAGCAATCCATTTTTATGAATGGAGTGGTGTACCTAATAAACTGGCCTGTGAGTCTATATTCCACACTATGAGCTGGGAATAATACTGTGAAATTGTGAACATTTATGATAATGACATTTTAGTGTAAGAGCTGTTTGAAAAGATCGCCTGAAATTTGACATCACCAGGCAGTAATTAGTAGATAGACCAATAAGACAGAGAGTTCCAAACCTTTCTGCCAATAACAGCTAGTTTTCAGTTTTCCCCTCCCCATTCAGACCACTCCCAAACAGTCCTAGCAAAATTGTTGCTTGAGAAAATATTCTTTGCTAAGAAGCTATTTTTGTTAATTTTTTACCACTTTAATTCAAAACAATCACAGGAAGGTACTTAATTGCTACCTAGAAATTATATGATATTTAGATAAAAACGTCTGCATTAGGCCTTTAAGGTACAGCCCATATTGTTTGTATGTCATTAGCCCTGACAGTGATTAGGATTTTGTTATCACTTTTGTAAATATGATCTTTCATGGTGGATGGTGGAGCACAAAAAAACAGCATGGTTGTCACATTGTGATTCTGATTCTGTTGAGGGAAGTAAAGTTATCTGCTAACCCCATTTAAAGGGGGCTTACATTTTCAGTATGACATTTTTGGGGGCTATTTATACGTAACAGGAAGGAGAGCGAAAGACAGGAAAGTACATTACCTGATACTCTTGAATCCAGAGCTTGTCAGATAAAAGGAGAGAGAGAGAGAGAGAGAGAGAGAGAGAGAGAGAGAGAGGAAAAACAAGTATTATAGAAGTGTTACTACAGAGAAAACATACACAGACAGCATGAAGAGGAAAATACAAATGAATTTGAACTATGAATGTTTCACAGCTGTGTGTGTGTTAAGGATCTGCTTGAGCTAATTATCAGGCTTGCCTGGTGAGATATGTTGCCATAGCAGTAGTGGCATGCTTTCATTCCTAACAACACACATCCACCTATTAAACCCTCCACATAAAGTAAATAACAATGTACAGTACATTCACATAGAACATCTAAAGAACCCAGTTTATAACTGTATAGGTGGCAGCTGCTAACAAACACATGCTCAAACATTAATATGCTGTGTTTTTAGCGCTGTCTGAATAGCATTCTAGTGTCAACTTTTGCACTTAGTTACACCAGCTATACAGCAGCTACAACTATAAGCGTATTTTCCATTCAAGAGTCATGTAGCGTATTATCCTTCAGTTTACTACAAAGGTGTTTCTATGCATTCAAGTGCTCCTGGGAGTTTACTTCCATGCTTTGTTCCAATGATGAAGTGGTTGAATAGCTCCTGTGTACTCTGAGGACAATCAGCTACATGACTGATAGTTGTAATGTATAGGACTCCTGGTTGTGTACTGGGACGACAATATGCTGAAATGCTCCTGGATGTGTACTGGAAGAAAAAAACAGCAGCGGAGAGCAAAGCAATAACAGCGGTGTTTAAGACTCCCATGCAAAAACAGAATCGCAATGTGTCTGACAATAGTTGGTCCAGGGAAGCGGTCTATTCAAGCCCCTTCGTCAAGGTCTCGCCATGTAATGTGATTAAAGGTGCTTTATGCGAATTGAAGTTATTCAGAGAGCCCTATAAGAAAGGAATAAGCTCCCAGTTCCTGTTAAGAATAGGTAAATGGCTGCCTATTCATCCCAGGAGCATCTACGGCGAGGAATTTGTTTCCTGATGGGGGTTAAACAGGAAGGAGCTGAAAGGGATAGGATTTTAGTTCTCATTGAGGCAGAGATTAATAACATCAGGAATGCAACCCCTCCTATCACCCCAGTGCAATCTCATCTCTCTCTCCTGGTTTTTAACCAGTCAGCTTCATCCTCTGGATGGGATAACTGCTGATGAGGAGAACGTTTTGTAAATATGTAATTAGGGTTTGGAGAGCCGGGGTCTGTTTCAACAAGAGGGTGATGTCACCGAGGGGGTTTGGTCTCTATTAAGGCACAGTGAAGCTATCATCTCGGAGACGGCTATACCATTGAGACAAAGCTGAATAAGACCTTAGTACTAGCTGTCCCTCTTTTCCCTTAATACCTTCCTTTAGTTGAGTCGTAGAATAGGCGGTAGGACTCTATAAAGTGCATATTTATATTGTACTGTATAAAGAAAAAATTTGGCATGGGTCCTCAGAATCTGAAAAAGTTCTACAGCTGCCCCATTGAGAGCATCTTGACTGGCTTCACCTCCGCATATTACCTCAATTACCTCAACTACCTCGTACCCCTGCACATTGACACGGTACCAGTACTCCTTGTATATAGTCTCGTTATTGTTATTTGATTGTGTTACTATTTCCTTTTTTATTTTATGCAAATGTTTCTTACTTTTTAACTGTGTATTGTTAGGAAAGGGCTCGTAAGAAAGCATTTCACGGTAAAGTCTACACCTGTTGTATTCGGAGCATGTAACAAATTTTATAAGTAGTTAGAATCACTTCTGAAATCCATTTTCAGGTGGATTGGGAAAGAGAAAATGGTGATGTGCAATGAAAGTGAAATGGAATGGGTAATTTAGAAAATTATTTCTTTATGTTTCATAGGGTTATATAATGCAAACATTTGATTGAGAGCAGGCACATTTCTTCCAAGCTCTTCAACACAGACTGCATTCAAGATACTGTTGAAAGCAACTCTTGGGCATATTCAGGAGCATTGATGGAGAAGAAATTGTTACATTCCTGCCTCTTTGTACTGGTTCTCTGCCGACTCACCAATGGTGCAGTGCTCTCCGGTCCAGCCCTGGTGACAGTCACATTTGCCCTCTCGGCAGACACCGTGATCTGTACAGCGTGGGTGACAGTCCCTCTGGTCGCACTCTGAGCCTGCCCATCCCTCCTCGCAGTGACAGGTCCCACTGACACACACTCCATGGGGGCCGCAGGCCACAGTGCACACCTCTGACACACAACCAAAAACAGAGTCGTCCGTCATACATTGGACAGACGTGTGCCATTGTAGTGTACAGTAATTCAATCTTACAGTACTTGTATGAACATAGTGAATAGGACATTTTTTCTGCTGTCAGTACATTAGTTACACTGCCACAGCTGAATCGTAATCTTTACATATTGATTGAATAAAGAGGCACACATTTTTTCACTCCAAATTCAGATGTGATGGGAGACAAGGGCACATTTTCCTGCGACAAAAAAAACAAAAACAAATTTGTTTTGTCTTTTGTTGCTTCGTTTTCATTTATTTAACTGGCAGAGCAAACTAAACAAGGCTTTTACATTTGCCGTCAGTTATCCCCAATGATTTCAGCTTGATCCTGGAACGTTAAATCCCACAACATTTACAAGAGACTGAAGTAAAAGGCTAGCTTGAGACATCTTTAGACCTACACGCTTTCGAATAAGCAGGTCAACTCACTTATTTTAGCCACCAAGGACCACAAACAGCATAAGACCAACTACTTAAGCAGATGTCTCTATGTAGTCAGGCAGCAGGCGGTGTGGGTGAGAAACTCTCATTACTGAATCCACAGGTAGTAGGAGACCAAGGAGAGTGCTTCAGTCACTGGCATGCTACAAACCATACTAAAAGCTCCATTCTATTATTGAGGGAAAACCACATGAAACCATGAAGGGAATGGTTTATTCACAGGAACTGACCCAGTATTGCCTTCAGAGGCTCCAGAACACTTTGAAATGTCACCACAGCAGCCGTTCATACAGCAAGAACAGACTTCCTAAGATTTTAAAAAACCTTACTTCAAGTAGGATACAGGAAAAAACAGTCCGCCACCCACCCATTAAAAGTACTTGAGTAAGTTTAAGAAAATATCGACACAAATCTAGTCCACCTAGCACCCTTGTGAATATCCTTGAGGTTAACACGTCAAGGTTTCAAAACTCACACATTTTTCTGTTTTCCGCTTACAAGCGAAACCACCTCACCTACCTTAATTTGCACTTTTTTAATAGGTTGCTTTCATCTCCCTCTGAATGGAGTTTTTCTTCGATTGACAGACCTTGGAGGGTCTCTGATTAAGCTTAGACGACACTCCAGAATTTTAACCATGCCTCTGGAGGGGGATCATTCGATTCCAAGGGCCCCCTCCCCTCCCAAAGAATCCATGAAATCAATTTTTCATTAGCGCAAAGGTGTTTATCTGCTTTTAGCACGCCCCTGACTCCGGCACGATGGCAGAGTGGGTGGCCGATCTATGCCACGCCGCTTGTTAATTAAAGTTTATTTAATTGAAGTGGAACTGCTGAGATAATTAAGAGAGAAACCTTGACTACTACCCAGGTGGGCAAACACAAGTTTGGACAGCTGCTTAAGTAAGCTAACCTCACTCCCTTCAATGTAAAATGTTTAACATCGACCGCCAATGGATGTTTCATGGCAGGAAAGAGGGACTCTGTCCTGAATTTCAAAAGTATTTCACAGAATAACAAATGGCCTTACTTTGGATGTTGTCTGAAAGTGAATAAATTGAGACAAACTCCCTGGTCCCCTAAACTCCCATTATTTCTTCCTGCCAGCAGTCTAGGTTTTCATCTCATCCATCATTTCAGACTTACAGTACACCCTCTTATGCAAAACCCCTCAGATTTCAATTGCAAAATCAAGTAAACGTGCGGCTTAATCAATTTTAGCTCCAGATAGTTAAAAACCCAGTAGGTTCCAATGTGACGCTACTCAATTTGGGTCTCCAACTGTGAACTGCAGATGCAGGTACTAATTCGGCACTACGATTAGACTAAACTAAATAACCCCATTCTAGAGAAGGACATTGCGTATGAATCACCTGGTCTTTTAAACAAATGAACCGATTACTAAAACCAAAGCACAGCCCTCAAACTGGTAAAGTACCTACAAGAAAACAAACGAATTGTCTAAAATGTTCCTCATATTAATGAGGACCATCATCCTTTTCCTCACTGGAGGTGCCTCCTCATACACAACACAAAGCCAGACAGCTAAACCCGAAATAAAAAGTAAGAGAGTGTTGTCTGACCTAAAGAGCAGTCGGAGCCTGTCCAGTTAGCCTCACAGACACAGGTGCCTGTCTCGGTGTGGAAGGTTCCGTGGCTGGAGCACTGTTCAGGACACGTGCTCTTCAGGATCTCACAGCCGATTCCGCCCCAGCCCGGGTTACAGTGGCATTCACTGTGGTGGCAGGCTCCATGGCCCGAGCAGGTCGGATCCAGACAGTCCGCTAGGAAAACAAGAGAAAGGAAAGGGGATGGTTCAACTATTGTATATGGGATGACTTAATCATGAAATAAACAACTAAACATGTGAACATGCTCCATAGCCAGCTTATTACTGGTACAGCCTTTCAGCAAACACATACAGTATATTGATCTCAGCGACTCATTGAGAATAATTTGGTTCTAATCATAGTGCCTTCAGAAAGTATTCATACCCATTGGCTTATTCCACCTGTAGTTGTGTTACAGCCCCAAAATAATGTTCACCTATCTACACACAATACCCCATAATGACAAAGTGAAAACATATATATTTTTTAAATTTAAGCACATTTATTGAAATTTAAATACAGAAATATCTAATTTACATAAGTATTCACAGCGCTGAGTCAATACTTTGTAGAAGCACCTTTGGCAGTGATGACAGCTGTGAGTGTCTAACATGCTGACCACACCGCTCGCGTCGCAAAATAAATGTACACATACATGTTATTCAATCATTGCATCCACACTGCTCGCGTGCCACAGCGAGCGTCTGTGTGGCCAGGCACTAAAATAGAAGTTGGTTCTATTTGTGACACTCAACGTGCTGCAAATCCTGCCTCTCAAATCTCCCCATTGGTTTTTAGGAGCATATAACCACGTGGGTGATTGAAAGATGAACTGACATCCACACTCCAGTCGGTTGTAGTAATGCACTGTAAAGTTGGTTGCCAACTGTCATTTAAAGTCCAAAGAAGAAAAAGGAGGAGGAGAGATGACGAGAAACGAATTCGGTTTACCGTTTTATCTGTGGATTAATTGTCGGAGGCGAGGACCTTGTGCATTTCAGGTAAAATAACAACCCAATGTTTATTTACCAGGACAAATTAGCTAGCAAAAGCAAGCTAGCTAGCTAAATTACCATAAATGTTTAATGTTTTTTGACCTGTCCCCAAATTAATATAATTGGTTCAGAGTTTGTTTTGATATTTCAATCTGCGTGTCCTGATCGTTTCTGGTGTGGGGAACAAAATCAACGTGCGCGCGATGGCGAGTTTGGTCAGCATGTACGAGTTTTGCACACCTGGATTGAAAAGTATTTTCACATTATTATTTTTTTTTTATTATTCATGCTCTGTCAAGGTGGTTGTTGATCATTGCTAGACAGCCACATTCAAGTCTTGCCATAGATTTTCAAGCCACTTTCAGTCAAAACTCTAACTCGGCCACTCAGGAACATTCAATGTCATCTTGATAAGCAACTCAAGGGTAGATATAGCCTTGTGTTTTAGGGTATTGTCCTGCTGAAAGGTGAATTTGTTTCCCAGTGTCTGTTTGAAAGCAGACTGAACCAGGTTTTCCTTGAGGATTTTTCCTGTGCTTAGCTGTATACTGTTTATTTTTATCCAAAAAAACTCCCTAGTCATTGCCGATGACAAGCATACCCATAACATGATACAGCCACCACTATGCTTGAAAATATGAAGAATGGAACTCAGTAATGTGTTGGATTTGCCCCAAACATAACGCTTTGTACTCAGGACATAAAGTTAATTTCTTTACCAATTTCTTTGAAGTTTTACTTTAGTGCCTTATTTCAAAGAGGATGCATGTTTTGAAATATTTGTGTTCTGTACAGGCTTCTTTCTTTTCACTCTGTCATTTAGGTTAGTATTGTGGAGTAACTACTGTACAATGTTGTTGATCCATCCTCAGTTTTTTCCTATCACAGCCATTAAACTGTGTAACTGTTTTAAAGTCACCATCCCTGAGCGGTTTCCTTCCTCTCCGACAACTGAGTTAGGAGGGACACCTGTATCCTTTTGGTGACTGGGTGTATTGATATACCATCCAAAGTGTAATTAATAACTTCACCATGCTCAAAGGGATAGTCAATGTCTGTTTTTTATTTTATTTTTACCAATCTACCAATAGGTTCCCTTCTTTGTGAGGCACTGGAAAACATCCCTTGTCTTTATGGTTGAATCTGTGTTTGAAATCCACTGCTTGACTGAGGGACCTTAAATATAATTGTATATGTGGGGTATAGAGATTAGGTCGTCATTTAAAAATCCTGTTAAACACTATTAATGCACACAGAGTGAGTCCATGCAATTTAGTATGTGACTTGTTAAGAAAATGTTTACTCCTGAACTTATTTAGGCTTGCCATAACAAATGGGTTGAGTACTTATTGACTCAAGACATTTCAGCTTTACATTTTTTATGAATTTGTAAACATTTCTAAAAATATAATTCCACTTTGACATTATGGGGTATTGTGTGTAAGCCAGTGACAAAGAAAAGCTAAATGTAATAACTTTTAAATTCAGGCTGTAACACAACACAAGGGTTGTAAATATTTTCTGAAGGGATTGTAAGGCAAGACCTTGTACTATCATCAAACCAGAACCCAATGGCCAGTTTGAGTACACTGACAACATTGTCCAACCGTTCCTGCATAATTCCACAATAGCACTTGTGTACTTTCTCTCTTAATTCACTTCACAATGAGCGCAAAATATTTATTCAATTACTCCCTTGACTCAATAAGATTTTACACATTGGGTCACTGATCTGCAGATGTAAATCTGACAAGTGACTTGCCTCTGTCTGAATTGGGATCAATGAAGTTAAACTGACTGAACAGGGGGAGAAGAGGTCGAGGGGATAGCGAGAAGAATTTTCGATAACGATGAGAAATAGACCCAGACTGAGAGATATTGACTCTCACAGGGTTCTTGTTCGGGAGCGCACTGAAGCAATCACATTGGATGGACAATTCAGAATCAATTCCAATCCATAGCTGTGGTGGCTAAATGGTTGGAGGGAGTTAATGCATGCAGAGTATCGATGTAGGAACAAAAGGAATTATTTGCTTGGTGAAGTTGAAAAGAGCTATTGTTTAGGTTGTATAAGTACTGTATACATCGCCGGCAGGCTGGGAAATCGAACGGTGACACTACATATTGTTGTGGTGTACCTTGGTGACAGTTGCTTCCCTTGTGGCCGGCATTACACACACAGTTGCCCGTCACACAAATCCCATGGCCGCCACATTGGGGGTCTACACACTGGGTAGTAGGCACGTCACACTCCGTGCCCTTCCATCCACTGTAACACTGACAGCGTCCCCTGGTGTACTGGCCATTACCACTGCATAGGACGGGACAGGCAGCTGTTGTGGGAAGAAACAATGTTACTCAACAGTATATTAGTTACTCTGGACCCTGATCTCTCTTTTGACGAACATATCAAGACTGTTTCAAGGACAGCTTTTTTCCATCTACGTAACATTGCAAAAATCTGAAACTTTCTGTCCAAAAATGATGCAGAAAAATTCATCCATGCTTTTGTCACTTCTAGGTTAGACTACTGTAGTGCTTTACTTTCCGGCTACCCGGATAAAGCACTAAATAAACTTCAGTTAGTGCTAAACACGGCTGCTAGAATCTTGACTACAACCAAAAATGTTTATCATATTACTCCAGTGCTAGCCTCTCTACACTGGCTTCCTGTTAAGGCAAGGGCTGATTTCAAGGTTTTACTGCTAACCTACAAAGCATTATATGGGCTTGCTCCTACCTATCTTTCCGATTTGGTCCTGCCGTACATACCTACACATACGCTACGGTCACAAGACGCAGGCCTCCTTACTGTCCCTAGAATTTCTAAGCAAACAGCTGGAGGCAGGGCTTTCTCCTATAGAGCTCCATGGTCTGCCTACCCATGTGAGAGACGCAGACTCGGTCTCAACCTTTAAGTCTTTATTGAAGGCTCATCTCTTCAGTAGGTTCTAGGATTGAGTGTAGTCTGGCCCAGGAGCGTGAAGGTGAACGGAAAGGCACTGGAGCTACGAACTGCCCTTGCTGTATCTGCCTGGCCTGTTCCCCTCTCTCCACTGGGATTCTCTGCCTCTAACCCTATTACAGGGGCTGAGTCACTGGCTTACTGGTGCTCTTCCATGCCGTCCCTAGGAGGGGTGCGTCACTTGAGTGGGTTGAGTCACTGATGTGATCTTCCTGTCTGGGGAAAGTGGGTGGGGTTGTAAGTGGGTGGGGTTATATCCTGCCTGCCTGTTTGGCACTGTCCGGGGGTATTGTCGGATGGGGCCACGGTGTCTCCCGACCCCTCCTGTCTCAGCCTCTAGTATTTATGCTGCAGTAGTTTATGTGCCGGGGGGCTAGGGTCAGTCTGTTATATCTGGAGTATTTCTCCTGTCTTATCCGGTGTCCTGTGTGAATTTAAGTATGCTCTCTCTAATTCTCTCTCTTTTTCTTTCTTTCTTTCTTTCTTTCTTTCTTTCTTTCTTTCTTTCTTTCTTTCTTTCTTTCTTTCTTTCTTTCTTTCTTTCTTTCTTTTTTTCTCTCTCTCAGAGGACCTGAGCCCTAGGACCATACCTCAGGACTACCTGGCCTGATGACTCCTTGCTGTCCCCAGTCCACCTGGCCGTGCTGCTGCTCCAGTTTCAACTGTTCTGCCTGCAGCTATGGAACCATGGCCTGTTCACCGGACGTGCTACCTGTCCCAGACCTGCTGTTTTCAACTCTCTAGAGACAGCAGGAGCAGTAGAGATACTCTGAATGATCGGCTATGAAAAGCCAACTGATATTTACTCCTGAGGTGCTGACCTGTTGCACCCTCGACAACCACTGTGATTATTATTATTTGACCCTGCTGAACATTTGAACATCTTGGCCATGTTCTGTTATAATCTCCACACGGCACAGCCAGAAGAGGACTGGCCACCCCTCATAGCCTGGTTCCTCCCTAGGTTCTGGCCTTTCTAGGGAGTTTTTGCTAGCCACCGTGCTTCTACACATGCATTGCTTGCTGTTTGAGGTTTTAGGCTGGGTTTCTGTACAGCACTTTGTGACATCAGCTGATGTAAGAAGGGCTTCATAAATACATTTGATTGATAGTCCATTGTATAGCTGAAGTGTTGACACAACCTTAAATCAACCAATCACTATCTTTCCATGCTACAGTACAAAGGACTGGAGTACAACACTTCCTCTCTAAAATATTTGATTTGAACGATTAGTGCTAACCCTGACTATTAGTCTAAACCTAACCCTTAGCCTAAACCTAACCCTGAACTTTAGCTTAAGCCTAACCCTAAACTAAGAACAAATATCACATGCACATGGTAATTATTTCGGAAAATATAGCCAATATTTGTCCATTGAAGCTTGCTCATATATTGATTGCGATATCAATAGATAGATGAGGAGTTGGGAAATAGATACCTCTTGAGCAGTATGGCCCAATGAACCCTGGGAAACAATGGCAGGAGCCGGACACACACTCTCCATTCCCATAACAGTTGTGTGAGCACTCCATAACCGACTCTGTTGGGACAAAAAAACGTTTTCTAGGATTACACCAGCTATGGTGACACTAGCTAGGTTTCCATCCAATTGGTGACAGATTTTCATGTGAATATTCTAAAAACCATATAAAAATATGCACATTTTCCCACCAGAGATGTGTTTCTATTAAACTGACTTGGTGCGGATAAAAGTCTATACGTGATGACGTAGTGCATATAAAAATTACTTTTGCAGCTAAATTCCTGTGTACCAAATAAATATAAGTTAAATGGGTTTCCATCGCATTTTCAACTCTACCGATGGTTTCGTCACACATTTTTTTGCATTATGTAGCAATTGCGCCCACTCTGGTCTTGGCATGTGCGCTCTAGCCAACAGCTTGCAGATACAGTGCGGGTAGGATAGCCTACATTTTGAGATTATTATGGATTATGTTTATTTGTCAAATGGCATCGATCATCATGTCACCAGAATAAGACCCTTGATATTTATTGGAAAGTAGCATCACGCTCATCACTGTGCACTTTTTCTACCCTGTGAAGTTCATCATAATTTATTTAATTTGTAGCCTAATAAACAGCACGGTCTCCCGAGTCGTAGTGGGAGGACCACACAACATATAATTGCGTGACTCCAAATTTACTTCGATATGATGGTTAACCGGGCACTGATGACGTGGGTGTCGATTAAGGCAACCCCTCGCACATCTCTGATTCAGAGGGGTTGTGTTAAATGCGAAATACACATTTCAGTTGAATGCATTCATACTAGGTATGCCCCCTTTCATTTCCCTTTCCAATTATATCACTATTTGCACATAAATACGTTTCCACCACAATTTCTCGCATAATTCATTTTACAGACACAAAAAGATCCCACCATTTCTAACGAACAAATTATCTGTGGACATTTAAGAAATTGTACTGACATTTCCTGTTTTTAGCAGCGTCAGGTAATTAATCTGCATGAAATGGTTGGATAGAAACCTGGTTACTGGCATGGCATACTAGTTCATACTTTTTTCAGTCAGATGTTCTTGCACAAGATTGAGATATCACACCTCTAAAATGTGCCAACCACACATACAGGGGTTCAAGCAAAAATCCCATGACTGAAATTTAAATCAATCTCAGATTGATTGTCTGGGGCCAAGTTAACCTCCCCTTTTATGTAAAAAAAGTCATGACCATCAAGATTTTAGGGAAAGAGGATAATTTTGTACATGTTTTAAACTGAGAGTTTGACCAATTCCAGTCCTTTTCAATATTGGAAATACAAATTTAAAAAATGAAGAAAAAAATATTTTCATCCCTGCATTTATCATTTCATTACATCATCCAATATCAACACATTATCAATATCAACAAAATATCGATATCAACACAATATCAATGTCAACACATTATCAATATCAACACAATATCAATGTCAACACATTATCAATATCAACAAAATATCGATATCAACACAATATCAATGTCAACACATTATCAATATCAACACATCAACACATGATCAATATCGACACATGATCAACTTCAACACATGATCAATATCAATACATTATCCATATGAACACATAATCAATATCAATATCCCCACAATATCAATATCAACACATTATCAATATCAACACAATAGCAATATCAACACATATCAATATCAACACATATCAATATCAACACATATCAATATCAACACATATCAATATCAACACAATAGCAATATCAACACATATCAATATCAACACATATCAATATCAACAAATGATCAATATCAACACAAATCAACATCAACACATTATCAATATCAACACAATATCTAACACATTTGATTGGATTGGATTTAATATCACTACTATGATGTCACATACTATTCCATCTTACATTTCCACACAGCCACATTAGCTTATTGCAGTGTATCCCAACCCTGGTCCTCGAGTACCCCCAACAGTACACATTTTGCCCTGGACAAACACACCTCATTGCAGGCTTGATGATTAGTTGAGAAGTTGAATCAGGTACGCTTGTCCAGGGTTACAATAAAATGTGTACTGTTGGGTGTACTGGGGGATCAGGGTTGGGAAACACTGGCTTATTGCATGAATGTACAGTGTACTCAATGTTGGTATGTGTGCATCTCTCATCAACTGTAGCCTGACAACTCCCATGCCATCTTGCCCATCTCAAATGCAACCCATCACGAACATTTTACATTTCACAGTGTATTTCTAGTTCTTTGACATTTCTTTCTCCACATGAAAATCTCATGACTGATCATGCCCACACAAGCAACGGGATCAATCTTTGTAAATCCTCTCTCTGAGTTGAAGTTAATCTGACATATCCCACTGACACGTCTTCTGTTCGTTCAACAGACCAGCGCTCATAATGGGCACTCCCCCTAGGCTGGGAGCTCCTTCGATTGTGTTAAGAGGGCAAACTTTTTAGTTTTTATTGCTTTTGAAGACTTGTATTGGATGTACACTACTGGGCTGTCAGTTTCTACACATCCGGGCAATTTTTACCTTGGATTTCGATAACTTCATATCTTTAGAAAAGTATCGATAGAATTCCCTAATGCAAAACATTAACTTAGCATGTTTTCTGTTTTCCCACAGTACAATTCCTGAGCCAGCACAAAAATGATAAGCCTAAGGGATAGCGATATTCCTGCAATGTAGAGACCCTAAAATGTGCATAACACAATTCACAAAGCCAACAGCCCAACAACACATTTTGCTTGCATTATATAGTCTGTAGATGCTGTTTAAATTCTTGGTTAATGTATGTATATGTTGATCTGGCCTGTCAACTACCCAGTTATTCTCTTAGTTGTGGAAAAAGTTCTCCAAGTGCCTTTTCCAGCAATTCAATATAATTGAAAATATTCACCTCATCCATTTTTACATCAATTTTCTACATTATTTCCATGTTATGCTTACCCAGGATGATGGTGTTGTATGATACTGTCTCCAGGCTCTTCCCATCATTGTAGAAAGCCAGATGCCACACCCCAGAGTCCAGATACTGGATGAAGCCAGCTTGGTGGAGGCTGACCTGGCGCTCCATCCGCCCCCTGGTCTCCTGCGCCGTGGGAGCCCACTTCTCTTTGGCGATGAGCCTGCTGCCATCCAGCAGCTCCACAAAGTCATACTGAAGAAAGGTCAAGCAGAGGTCAGTTGGGACTAAGTAATTGGTCACTTCATGACATATGATGTGCGACAAATGATAAAACATTTACAATAACAGTGACATTCTGTAGTTCCAGGTGCATAGAGGGAAAATCTCTGTTTAAAAAATGTCCTAATTATACATTAAAGGAGCTAGCCAGAATTGAATTGAGTCAAAGTAAATTTGAGTTTTCCAGAAGTCTGATTCTTTTCATTCTATATGCTAACAGTGTTTCATTCACACAAATGAACACAACACAGGGAGTTGAAAGTAGAAAAGGACACATTAAAAAAGGATTTAGTATCGGAAATAGGACCTACAGGGGACACAACACCAAGCATCCCTCCAACTGACTCAGTATGGATAGGAAATAAAGCATTAAAGTAAGGGTGAGAGAAGTCAACACTCAGTGGTTTAAACCCTTTTGAGAGGAGCTGAGGAGCAGAGAAGAGATATTGACCTGTGGATGTAGGCCGTTTTTTATGTGTTGGTGGCCAGGGGGCGAAGTAATAAAAGTCCAGAACCCAACCATTCCTTTACTCCCAGGCCAGTGTGTACATCTTGATTGCTTGGCAAAGGCTTATCTCAATCTAACAATAGGAGCAAATAATAATGAACAAGAGGCCAAGCCTAGCCAGGCTAGCCGATGAACCACAAATAATTATTAGCTATACCTGGGAATTCAAACTAGTGTTGATAATTTCTTCACAAAACCTAGCTAAAGACAATTGATGAATCATGCAGAGTAAGACACTTACTAACAAATGTAGTTTTATTATTTTCTTTTGAGCAATTGGTGACGCACTTTAAAGTTGTTCCTCTCCTCAAGCTGTGAATGTAACCAACGGTCAATATCTCTCATTGGGGTCTCATTGGGGTCTTTCATGCTAAGTTAAGTAAACGCATCGATTTATCTCCCTGGCAAATTAACGGACCGTTTCTAAGGCAGTGGCGGTTGACTTTGTGTCTAGGCATTGACAGTCTTGAGCGGCCTGCGAAGCAATTGCCTTGGACATAAAAGGAGGCTTCTCTGTTTGTTGTATTTGATTTAGTTGGGTT
Source organism: Salmo salar (assembly GCF_965601325.2). NCBI lineage: Eukaryota > Metazoa > Chordata > Actinopteri > Salmoniformes > Salmonidae > Salmo > Salmo salar. The sequence goes on from NC_138295.1 coordinate 28,231,057, forward strand.
CCTTCTTTCTTTTACCTTGGAAGAGTAATCCCTTCTTTCCTGTTGTCATTTGTATTTAACTTTTTTTTCATTCGATAGTGGCCCAATTTCCGGCACGCGAAAGAGGCTCTTCTTCAAGTCAAGTCAGAGAATGTCAAGAAGGTGAGGTTGAAAGATTTTTCTCTAGGGTGAAGTGGAAAATAGCCAGGTCATTCCACAAAAATAGTGCCTTTTGTGTCCCTTTGATATTTTAAGATAAAAAATGTGCACCAATATTGAATTTTGAAATTAAGTGCCCTTTAATATAGACCACATGGAAAATTCAATCAATCTTTTTTAAGGCTTGCTAAAGTGCCAAAATTCTGCATTTTGACATGTCCCCCTGTCACTTCTAGGAAGATTTGAACCCACTTACCACCAAAGTTTTCACCATCATTGACCTAGTTCTTTTTTTAAAGTAATTTCTGAAGATTCTTTTTTTGTGTGTGTGTGATTAGTAATTAATCTACATCTGTCTCATTTTAAGGTCAACCCAGTTACGTGAACTGACCTCTCATATTAATATGGTAAAACTATTCCCTTAAACATTTTGTTTTTTCAAAAGACAGATTTAAAATCTATCTAATAGTCAAATCATGGTGTAAAAGCAGGTGGTTCTACTCTTTTTGGCCATTTTATGTTGTTTTGTGGTGGAAAACTGAGCGGGTCATGCATAACATGGCTAGAAATGTTTTAACAATAACATTTGTTTGGTGAAGCTTGCATTCAATTGACACTGTGTTGCACACAACAAGCTTCCATTCCCCCTGTCACAATTTTTGGGTGATTTAAGATGAAATTGTCAAACCTGTTACAGTCAACCCTGTTACTTTATTCGGCACTTAATTAGGGACTTATGTTGTTTATTAACTTGAACACGTGCTCTATATGACAAAATGTTACAATTAAGTGAAATCAATGTTTTTTTTTCTTCTTGAAAGGCACCAGTCTGGTGGAACTACCCAGCCATGACCTCTTTATAATTTTTTTAATTTAACCAGGCAAGTCAGTTAAGAACAAATTCTTATTTACAAGGGAACCAGGGAACGTCAGGTTAACTGCCTTGTTCAGAGCAACATATTTTTACCTTGTAAACTCGGGGATTTAATCCAGAAACCTTTTGGTTACTGGCCCAATGCTCTAACCACTAGGCTACCTTCTGCCCCAAAGTGCTAGAATCCAGTCGTTCCATTGTAAAAACTTTGTAAAAATAAGACTGAAAAGAGGAATATTATGAGCATGGCAAAAATCATCCAGTCAGATTTTTACAAATCAAATCAAATCAAAATGTATTTGTCACATGGGCCCAATACAACAGGTCTAGATTTTACAGTGAAATGCTTACTTACAAGCCCTTAACCAACAATGATTTAAGAAGTTTTAAGAAAAATAAGTTGCTTGATAAGTAAAAAATAAAACATTTAAGTAACAAGTAATTAAACAGTAGTAGTAAAATAACAATAGCGAGGCTATATACAGGGGGTACCTTTAAAGAGTCAATGTGCGGGGGCACCAGTTAGTTGAGGTAATTGAGGTAATATGTACATGTAGGTAGAGTTAAAGTGACTATGGATAGCATAACAGAGGGGTCTGGGTAGCCCTTTGATTAGCTGTTCAGGAGACTTAGGGCATGGTGGTAGAAGCTGTAAAGCCTTTTAGACCTAGACTTGGCGCTCTGGTACCGCTTGCTGTGCGGTAGCAGAGAGAACAGTGTATGACTAGGGTGGCTGGAGTCTTTGACATTTTTTAGGGCCTTCCTCTGACACCGCCTGGTATAGAGGTCCCGGATGGCAGGAAGCTTGGCCCCAATGATATACTGGGCCATATGCATTACACTCTGTAGTGCCTTGCGGTCCGAGGCTGGAGACCGAGCAGTTGCCATACACCCTACCCAAGTAATGTACCATTTACCTGTGTGTGAGATGGCGGGAGACCCTTCCTCCCGTAGGCCCCAACCAGTGCATTCTTCTGAACAGAGATGTTGAACTTGAGGAAGCGTGGCTGCTCCATAGCCAGCCGAGATCGCCAGAACACCCCAGGCGGTATTCCCTGACCTACCCTTCGGCCCACTTCCACTTGCCCTGTGTCAATGGAGTTGTTCTCCTGATGGACCGCACCAGTCCTGCCTGGAGGGGAGAAAGAGAGGGCACTGAGATAAAGCTAGATGGACATTTTGTGAGGTCGATAAAAGCTCACCACAGTTGTATACAGTTTTCATCTGCATTGATTCCATTTTCAACAAAATAATACAATTTCTCAATATTACCTTAATTTAAATAAAATTATGCAGACAAATGACTCCCAGTCTATATCCCTGGCCCTCAAACTGTAGATATGAGTCTTGTTCATTAGGTACAGCCCAATGTGTATCCCGGGCCCTCATAGATATGAGTCTTGCTCATTAGGTCAGTCAAACATGGAAATACCAGACAGCTTCAGTAGTTCCAGGTATTTCTATTTCCTGGTACAGTTGATGATAGAAACGTCTTTATTCCCATTCAAATAGACCTCAGCTGATTGCTCCATTATGAGACTGGAACAGATTGTTTCACCATTGATTATTATATATTTTTTTGACCTGGCGAAGATCAGTTTCAGATCGAAACGTAGTCAATAAAGCGGTGAATTGGGAGCTTAATGAGTGTGCGGGCCTTCTTGTTCTTCAACATTGATTTCCCTATCTTTTGTGTGGAACTTGTGATTCACTGCTAAATGTCTAGGATCTAAATGTACTAGCTGATTCATTACCTGGTACAATAACAAAACAACAGGACAAGGAAGTGATGCTTTTAAAAGGTTAGCAAGCAAAAAAAAAACACTTGAACATGAGTCATTCTCACATGAAACGCTAAATGCCCTACTTACTGTATACCAAGTGATACCATGTTTAAAGCATTTTTGTCTGATATTTATTTCAAAAACCACTTAGGATAAATATCTTTCTTACAATGGACCTCCAGAGTTTTTGTTTGGTTGAAATAAAGACACATTATTACAAAATACTGTGCAGTATTGCAATGCATCACTGGATCAATATGGAACTTTGCACACACACTGCTGCCAGCTAGTGGCCAAAATCTAAATTGTTCCAAAACTGCAATATTATATTATGGCCTTTCTCTTGCATTTCAAAGATGATGAAAAAAAATTATTTGAAAATGCGTGTTTTTTTTTGTTTGTATTATCTTTTACCAGATCTAATGTGTTATATTATGTGTTACACATTTCCACAACTTGCAAAGTATTTCCTTTCAAATGATATCAAGAATATGCATATCCTGAGCTACAGGCAGTTCAATTTGGGTATGTAATTTTAGGTGATTATTTTTTTTTAATGGTCCAATCCTTAAGAGCTTTAAATTAAATCAGCGGCCTTTTTCTGTAAAGGTGAAGAAAGGTGGCATGCATGTGGCAGACATTGCATACAAAATGACAGACACCTACTGGTAAAGGCTGAATGTGGTAAAGCTGTTTGGACTCTGTCGATTACAATTCAGAAGGTACCTACAGTATAGGATAGGCTACAGTCTGGGACCGTTTTTGTGCTGAGCCATACACATAACATTCACAAAGCAAAATGGACAAACAACAAGCATCCAGTGCAATTAAAGGCTAGAAACATAATCAGAAATATGGTGTGTTCCTTCCCCAAATGTAATCTACAGATATAACAAGTAGGTAAAGAAGTAGGTAAAGGGCTAAGGTCCTTACCATAGTCAGCTGAGAGTACTGTCACTATGCTTGGTTGAGTGGTCAAAGCATTCCCCCCTCCGTTCTCAACCGCTGGTTTGTTTTCCGTTTCTTGAAGTTGCCAGTTGAGGCCGAAAAAGTGCATTGCTGTAAAGTGAACAAAAACAGTGGAATATGCTAGGGTTAGGGCAATCAATCAAATCATTAAAAAACGAAATACATGCTGGACAGCATTTCTAGGAAAAAGAGATCAGACAATACATCATTTTGTGGCCTGTGGTGGCCTGGCAGTTAGCACCCCCGCACTCAGCACATGAAAGTGGTCAGGACTCAGTTCCCTCCCTCTTTCCTTCCTTCCCTCTTTCCTTCCTATACTTCCCTATATCTTCAAGAAACATGCCTGAAAAATACTAAAGAGTAGGAATTATTTTGTACTAGGTTACCTTACTATGGGTGCGCCACATGTAGGCTAAGTGCTCTACTGTAAAACCCAACAGGGGCCAGAGACGGCAAGCTCAATCAATACTGAGGAGAGGAGGAACACTCTCGTGTCTCTTTGGGGAGCGCTGTTCATCAACACAAACAGCACTGCATCAAAGAGCGCAGCAGGACGTTCTATTTACAAATCCAAACATTGTCATCAAACAGACAGGAGGAGGTGGACTATGTGCAGCAACATAATGACAGCCCAAATCAGAGCATCTGGAAACCCCAAGTGTTTGTATTTGTGTGCGTCAGAAAGAAGGTCAAATAGGCTTCAAGCCTCAAACCCTCTAATTCTCTTGCATAACCAACCAAATCGCTATTGTTCTTCCTCCAACCCCTGTCTCTGAATAGATTGCTATTAAGCTGCATGTCTTGTTGTTTGGGGAAGAACACAGTGAGAGGGCGAGGCTCCTTCAAAGATCGCCAGCCGGGGAGTTGTGCTGAGGAGGCAAAACTCTGATTTCCCAGTGTTTTGATCTGAGGTGGAACTTTTTTCAAACGGGCAGGGGAGGGTATGGGGTATTTACTGCTTAAAAAACATAGCTAACTCACAAGGGATGAAGCAGAATCATAGAGAATATGGAATGGGAGAGAGACCGAGAGAGAGAGACAGAGACAGAGAGCGAGACCAAGGCAGAATGACGTGTGCTTGTACGTATGTATCGGACTGTGTTCTTATCTGTGGGCTGGCAGAGGCGGAGTGTGCTAGTGCATACATAAGCTATTTAAGACATCGCACCTGGCAGGTGTTTTGGCTGCAGATGAAAGAGAGGAAGGTGAAAAACTCAACCTGAGGCAACTGGCAAAGAAGGCCTGTATCTGTTTAACTCACACACTCACAACCAAAAGAACACAGGAAACACACTCATGCACTCACGAGACCACACACACACAAACGCAAACACACACACCTTAAAGCCATTGGCGCACTCATAAGCCGTACATGTGGAATGCAGAAACAAGACAACCCACCAAACATGCACAGCAAAATCAAACGCAACTAATGACAGAGCACGATATCATGAATCAAAAAACATGGCGGGTGCAGATGATAGAGATAATATACATGGATATTAATATGGCACTGTAACGGCCCTCTGCTAGAGAGCACTCTCCATACTTTTTCTCCATTGCATCATTTCTCCACAGACATATTTCTCTCTATACGAGCATGTTATCCTCAACTCCCTTCAGCACCATGAGAATCCTACGACAGTTCAGGGGAAAGTCACACAGCCCAAGATTAAGAGAGTGTATGACTCAGGAGGACAGAAAGGACAGATAAATCTCCACCCATTTTATCGCTGTGGTCAAGCTGCTAAAGATTGGTGTAAAAACCAGACAAAGCCCCTTCTGAAGGGGAATTTTGTCCTATGGGTGAGGTTGATGCGTTAAACTAAAGCCTGTGTTCCTAGCTTCCTGGTCGAGATGAAAGCACTTCCTGGAAGAGATTTTGTTGCACCAGAAAATCTTTATAGCTCTCGATTCCTCACATCCTCTCTCATCGCCCCTTCTCAAAACGCTTTGGTGAAGAAGGCTTTCAACTTCTTAGGATAGTTCCCTTTTTTGGGGGTTATGCCCCATTAACACATGACGTTGTCACAATGTTGCAAATCGGTTGTGAGAAGGTCAGTCATGACAAGTGATATCCTTGTGATAACCTAATGTGACTAGGGTGCTGGGCATTTTGTTACTTCTGACAATGTCATTGTAGGGTGTCGAGGGGGATTACAACTGTGTCTGTCTTTCAGGGCTCCTGTGGGGCTGGGTCATGTCAGTGACATCACTTTGTGGGGTTGGGTCATGTCAGTGATGTCACTCTGTGGGGCTCGGTCATGTCAGTGATGTCACTCTGTGGGGTTGGGTCATGTCAGTGATGTCACTCTGTGGAGCTGGGTCATGTCAATGATGCTGCTCTGTGGGGCTGGGTCATGTCAGTGATGCTGCTCTGTGGGGCTGGATCATGTCAGTGATGTCACTCTGTGGGGCTGGGTCATGTCAGTGATGCTGCTCTGTGGGGCTGGATCATGTCAGTGATGTCACTCTGTGGGGCTGGGTCATGTCAGTGATTCTGCTCTGTGGGGCTGGATCATGTCAGTGATGTCACTCTGTGGGGATGGGTCATGTCTGTGATGTCACTCTGTGGGGCTGGGTCATGTCAATGATGTCACTCTGTGGGGCTGGATCATGTCAGTGATGTCACTCTGTGGGGCTGGGTCATGTCAGTGATGTCACTCTGTGGGGCTGGATCATGTCAGTGATGTCACTCTGTGGGGCTGGGTCATGTCAGTGATGTCACTCTGTGGGGCTGGATCATGTCAGTGATGTCACTCTGTGGGGCTGGATCATGTCAGTGATGTCACTCTGTGGGGCTGGATCATGTCAGTGATGTCACTCTGTGGGGCTGGGTCATGTCAGTGATGTCACTCTGTGGGGCTGAGTCATGTCAATGATGCTGCTCTGTGGGCCTCCCATCAGGTTAGCAGGATGATGCAGAGCCCTTGCCATTGGAACTGCCATAATCTGAAACAGTTTCAAACTGTGTCATTGGGGATCTGTAGGATGAATTGTCTCTGTATCTGACTGACATATGACAACGACAGATGGAATAATATTCTAAGGTCTGCTATCTGTTCAGCAAGATCATGCCGAAAGAGCAATACACATTTAGCACAGTTTATAAAGCCATCAGGTCAGTCAACACTGATTCAGCTGACTCAAAGCCATAAAGTCCAGTCAACTTGTCTATTAGATAGTTTAGTTTAATTGACTGGGAAGAGCAACAGATATCCAGTTTTGTAACTTTAGTGTGTTGGGTGCTGTCGTGAAGTCTCTACTGAGAACTGAAGGCTGGTTCACCACTTAAGTTGAATGGCAAGCCATTATTATTTGCAAGGATAATATATTTGAAAGGCCTAGTTGTAGTACAGTAGTTGTCCAGCTAGTTCTTATGCTCTTTTCTATCCACAAATGAATCTTTGGAGAGTGGGTGTTAAGAGGAGTGCTAAAGCTCCTCTACAACACCACAATGCTCAAGGCTTGCTTAGTCGTCTGTTTATACCACAGTATATAGAGCATAAGCAGAGCAATGAGGGAGGGTCATCGTGAACTACGCACTATTACAACAATGTAAACAAGGAGGGCCCATAGTCACAAGGAGGGCCCATAGTCACAAGGAGGGGCCATAGTCACAAGGAGGGGCCATAGTCACAAGGAGGGGCCATAGTCACAAGGAGGGGCCATACTACAAGGAGCGGCCACAGTTGGAAGGAGAGGCCATGATCACATGGATGGGCCATAGTCACAAGGAGGGGCCATAGTCACGAGGAGGGGCCATAGTCACGAGGAAGGGCCATAGTCACAAGGAGGGGCCACAGTTAGAAGGAGGGGACATAATCACATGGCTGGGCCATAGTCATAAGGAGGGGCCATAGTCACAAGGAGTGGCCATAGTCACAAGGAAGGGTATAGTTAAAATGATCTGCCATAGTCACAAAGGGCTGCCATAGTCATAAGGTGTGGCCATAGTCACAAGGAGGGGCCAAAGTTAGAAAGAGAGGCCATAATCACAAGGAGGGGCCACAGTCACAAGGAGATGCCATAGTTAGAAGGAGGGGCCATAGTCACAAGGAGGGGCCATAGTCACAAGGGGGCCATAGTCACATTGAAGGGCCATAGTCACAAGGAGAGGTCATAGTCACAAGGAGGGGGCATAGTGACAAGGAGGGGCCACAGTCACAAGGTGTGGCCATAGTCACAAGGGAGGGCATAGTTAAAATGATCGGCCATAGTCACAAAGTGCTGCCATAGTCATAAGGTGTAGCCATAGTCACATTGAAGGGCCATAGTCACAAGGAGAGGTCATTGTCACAAGGAGGGGCGATAGTTACAGGGAGGGGCATAGTCACAACGATGGGCCATAGTTACCTATACAGTAGCAGAGCATGATTGAAAGCAGGACAGCCATGCCCACTGCGCTCAGGGCGGTGCACCTCCAGGAGCAGTGCTTGGGTGACTTCTTGAACTTGAAAGCCCCTCTGGAGAGGGTGTTTCTGGGTAGGGGACGTGCCGGGGTGGAGTACACCGCCCCAGTTGCCATGGTGTAACCTGGGGATGCCGTGCCGAAGAAAGGGGTTGTTCCTGTGCCCGTCTTAAAGAGGAAGTGTCTAGGGAAACAAACCAGAAAAATACAAATTCATATTAGAAAATGATGAATACAGAAACAAATATATATTTATTTGGTTGTACTGTATATTCCTATTAAAACTATATTTATTCAGGATAATCTCATTAAACCTTTATTTATTCAGGATAATCATTGAAACAACATATTTTTGCAAGAGAAACCATGGACATATCATTATTCTCCAATGTGAATTGTATATTCATTACGATAGGCCTCAGTACTAACCCTGACATTGTAAAAGGTGAAGCTAAAAGTACCTCATAAAAACAATCATCTCCCACTTGCTCTTTAACTATAGGGACCGACTAATAGGCCATTATACCTGGGGTAATTAAGGAGGTTTAATCACAAGCACTACTCTGGCTTTGCCACTTAACTTTTTAAACCCGCGTGGAAACCTCTGAAGTAGATAAATTAAGCCTTGATGCCTCTTTTGCCATCACTTACGGATTAATGGCTAAATGTGTACAGGTTGGACCTAGTAAAATGTGACAGACTTACCATTTGAAGTGTTCTCTGTGTAATTAAACTTTTACAGCCCCTTGTTGTCAATACTGCTAACAGTACAAATAACAAGGGTTCAACTGGCTCAGTGGGTTGGAGCATGATGCTGAGAACACCAGTGTTGAGGGTTCAATTCCCTCAATATTGTAGCAAGTGTACTGGGGAATTGTGAGTAATTGCAGTTTCTGTTCTTTATGTTGCATTATCTTGCTAACCGTTGTACCTGTGAGGTTGGTTCTTGGTTTGTTGCATCAGGGCTCGCATTCATGTGTTTTGTTGGGGTGGTTGATCCGGCACCTGCGGGCATGAAGTGTGTGCCAGGCTATGGAATTGGCCCTCCACTAACTGTTGGTAAGAATCTTTCTGCTGTCCCACTAGCCCATTGGTGCCATTTGGGGTTTGATACATAAATAAAGCCATGAGTTTATAAAGCCATCATTCTACTTCTTCCTCCTTACCTCCACATTACAACGTGTCACTGTCACATTGACAGTTCTGTAAGTTCCTTTTGATTAAAGCATCTGCTAAATAATGTATTAAGCTAGTTAACTGTCACTTTCCATGCCAACCCTTAAATTGCCACAGCCTTGCCACAGCCATGTTGTTTGGTTAATGCATCTGATCAATGGTTTTCTAATCGGACAAATGTCTAATATGGATTGTCTGGCATTTCTAAGCCCCAATTGACAAGCACAGTCATGGATAGTATCAGTCTCTCTCTGTGAAAGAGTACAGCATGTCACTGAGAATGAAGAGTGTGCTATCTGAACAGGGGTGTTCACGGATCTGGCAGGGTGTATGGTGTATTCAGCAGCTTGTGTGAAAAGTTGGAGGTCAAGTGTATTATGAGCTTAGTGATCTGTAATATGCCTGTTTTTCTTTTCTCCCAGGTTGGTGATTGATGGATTCATCTCACTGTTTGGTCAGAGAAAATGGTTGGCGGTATACCTATTTCTGAGGTAGTTCAGTAAGGATTTGTGCAGTGATATTGATTTGAGCATACAGTGAATACTGGGCCCTATTTAAGAGAGAGAATGCACCAAATCATTCCATTTCACACATAGTTGATATTGAATAAAATGGCCAAAAGGTTAGTTCACAATCAAAAGGTTAGTTCACAATCTGAATGATTGAATATCAAGTCCCACTACTCATCTACAGAATATTAAGCCTTTTTTTTTTTTTTTTTTTGTATTTTTTATTGAACCTTTATTTATTACAGTTTTTTTCTCATTGAGATTACATCTCTTTTCCAAGAGAGACCTGGTCCAATAGCAGCAGGGGGAACAACGTTTCAGACAAAACAACTTACATACACTAATACAACATTAAACAAAACTATAAACACACATACAGTACAACAATTACATATTACGTTAAAAAACACGAAAGTCTTGACTAAAAAACAGCTGTCCTAAAGGCAATTACACTCTTCTATGATATATACATCGATCAAGTGTTAAAACTGAACCAATGAAACTAGATCATCAAATTTTAAAATGTTCAGGAGAGAATTCCAGGACCACGGAGCTGAGTAACTAATACTATTTCTACCATGACCTGTTCTAATTTTTGGTACTGTTAGAAGCAAATGAGAATAGGAATTGATATTTATTTACCGACCTGATTAAAAAAGAACAGAGATAAAATGGCACAATAAGGCCTTATAAATCAGTGTATACCAGTATTTAAGCCTACGCAAGGTCAATGACAACCAGCCAACAGTGCTGTGGAGATCACAATGCTCTCAGGGTAGTGGTTGAGGCCTGCATATATATAACATCACTAAAATCTAAAACCGCCAGTAATGTACATCGTACCAGCTCCTCCTGGCCTCCAAAGAAAAACAGGCCTTATGCCGGTAATAAAAACCTATTCTCAGCTCGAGCTTCCTATCAAGTTCGCTACATGCACAGTGAAGCTCAGCTTATCATCAACCCACACACCCAAATATCTGTACACTTTAACTTGCTCTATAGTATGTCCAGCCAACGTAGCAATGACATGATTAGTAACATGCCTGGCATTTGAAAATACTATGCATGTTGTTTTACCCGAATTTAGAACCAGCTTTAAATCATACAGATTCTGTTGTATGATGTTAAATGCTCTTAAAAGCTAAAGATAAACTACTACCACTTGAATAAAGAACAGTATCATCTGCATAAAAATTAACATCCGCTGTTTCAATAAGATTCCCAATGTTGTTGATATACAAAATGAACAACAGTGGGTCCGAAATAGAACCTTGTGGAACACCTGAGCACACCTCTATGGACTCAGATTTACAACCATCCACCATTACACATTGTGTACGATTTGATAGGTAATTTATAAACCAATCTAGAGCATGACCAGTAATTCCACAACATTTTAACCTTTGCATTAACACAGCATGGTCCACGGTGTCAAATGCCTTCGACAAATCAATAAAGACAGACACACAATGTAACTTCTTGTCAAGAGCACAGTGGATGTCATTTAAAACCTTCAATGTTGCTGAAACAGTGCTGTGACTAGACCTAAAACCTGATTGCGTTCCATTTAAGATGTTGTTTTCTTGGAAGTAGGCCTTTAGCTGCCTACTAACTAAGGACTCCAGTACCTTTGACAGTACAAACAATTTTGATATGGGTCGATAGTTGTCAAGTATTGAAGGATCTCCACCTTTCAGGAGAGGCAGTACAAAAGCAGATTTCCATAACTTGGGGATTTCCTTAACATCAAGCGTGAGGTTAAAAATACATGTTAAGGGGGAGCAATGATGTCTGCAGCTAGGTGTAAGAAGCGGGGGTCTAGTTCATCAGGGCCAGGCGATTTTTTTCCATCAATTTCTTTCAAGGCTTTACACACTTCTGAAACGGAGGATGAAAAGGAGAACCTGGTGAAGGAGTTCACAGGGGTGTCAGGTAAATTCATAGGGGGCTCAATTATACCTTTTCAAATAAACTGCCTGCATCTAAAAAATGCTGATTCAAGGCTTTCAGAACGGAGGTTCTCTCAGTTACAATCTGTGTGTCTACCAACAATTGTTTGGGAAGCGGTGTATCTTTGTTGCACTCCAAACGTATGACTACTTGCCAAAATTTGGATGGGTTATTTAAATTACCTGAATTAGATTTCAGGTAGTGGTCTGCTTTCAATTTACGGATCATAGCCACACCCATATTTCGAAGACGTTTAAAGCCATCCAATCATCTGCCGAACCAGTCCGTCTTGCTTTAGCCCACATAGCATTTTGTTCCCTTATGATTTTAGTACGTTTCTTAGTAAACCAAGGGTTTTCTCTGCCCTTAATCCTGAATTTTTTTAAAGGGGAATTTTACTGTGAAAATGATGCGTTAGGTTACTAAAACCCACTGTAACACAAAGCTGCCTTTTGGCACACATTTTCTGTTGAATAAAATGGCAAAATGTTGAAAAACTAGCAGTATTGTGTTCTGAATATTAACTTGGCTAACAGACTGCCTGCTAACAGTGGTGGGTAAAATGAAATGCTTTTGGAAATGATTACCAAACACAGTGGCGTGATAAACGTCTGCGGCTATACACACAGGATGATCGTCTGTAATCAATTAGAAGGAGTGTGACGAAATGAAGCACATTACTATGCTAATCCTGGCAGCTCTATTGATGTGTGTGTGTGCATGCGTGCATGAGCGTGTACGTCTCTTTGAAATGGCCATCGTACAAAAGTAAAAGCAAGAGCCGGGTTCCATTGCTCAACTCACGTCCTCGTCATCAGTTTGACATTTGAAACACTTGAGGAGGACAAAAGACAAAACATACAGTGGGTGGATTTGGACCTGGGCTAAGCCCCTCTGCACATCAGAAACAATGAGCACAAACACCCTTTGACTATGTAATCTGCCTATTAGCCATCGTATTGTTAGCATTAGCATTTCAAGGTGAAATGGTGGAATAATACGGCTCTTTAATCCGTGACCAAGACAGCCTACCGATGTGGCAGGCACCTAAGTCCATCTCTCTCTCTCTCCCTTTCTCTCTCACTGTCCCTCTCGCTATTTTACTCTCTTCCTATCAGTATCTCTCCTTTCCTCTCTCTCTATTTTTTCTCTCTCTTTCAGACTATTTCTCCCTTCTTCTTTTTTCGCTGTCCCTATTTCTATTTCACTCTTTTTCTTCGCCCCCCCTCCCGCTATCCTATGGAACCACCTGCCCTCTCAGCAGGGGAACTGGTAGCAGGTGCTAACCTAGTGCAGCAGCACACATCTGTGTGACGGTATTTCAGGGGGCAGCCCCCTGGTGTTTCTGGGCCATGGTGCATGCAGAGATCAGAGTGGCGCCATTTTGAGATGCTTCCCCACTGCGCCCGGGCTGCTGCACATAACCAAGTAATTTTGTTTGATTCGCTTTAAGACATGAAAGTGTTGTTTTGAGTACCTGGGGGATTTGTGCATCACGGGCACAAAATGAGAGATGGATGATCTGTTGTTGTTTTTTATTGATAATCATGTAAAAACACCACAATCTAATTAAGTATTTACTAATGCAGTCCATGTACAGTACGCAAATTCTTTTCATAGGTTTAAAAAAATAAATATCTGGAAGAATTTCCCATGGAAGACAGAGACCTACTCTCTATTATTTCAGGAGTAAGGCACCCATCCTGACATTCTATCGTTGCACGATTTTAGACTTCAGACATAATTTCATTTTACGAGCAGACTCCCCTGACAGGTGAATCTGATGAGGGCCGACAGACCATTTATAACAGTAGCGTGTGGAACCACAAACGTTGAAGCTGTGTCATAATAGCCGTTTCAAATGCTCTTTATTGAATATGTGTGACAGAGAGTTTAACTGGATTCCACAGGACGTATGAGACAGCCTAACTGCACCTTATTGAGAACAGTACTTATAGTATATCTGGTATAAATATATTATAAACCAATTTTACACATTTGGTTAATTTTTAAAACTAATCTGGGAGTGCACCACATTTAAAGGATAATGACCTGGGCGACTTTCCTCTCGAGGCCAATAGCAATTCACACATAAATGGGGTTCAGTAGCACCTTTATATAACGCTAATTGAAAATATCTGTATTTCTATAGAGGCGAGTGTTAAAAAGTGGAGCCTGAGTGGTTGATTGAAAGCCCTCCACACACTTATAAGATGTGAATGTATCCATAGTGGTAGAGAACAGTCCGGAACAGAACAGAGGAGGTAATAACAGGGTTATATTGGCAACTAATTGAGCACTTTATATCGAAGAGCTGGAGTGTTCTCAGCATGGATTGGAACAAAAGCTTGAGTGTAATAATTTCTGACGAATATCTATTCGGTTAGGAAACCTTCATTTCTCACATTGAAAGAAGTAATTAGATTTAATTCAAAGGGAGGCTCAAACTCTTCCAGATTTTGCTAGTTTTGTGTCAAGTCAATTAATTTGGAAATTGTTTTAAGTTGGGTATTTTTGCTTGAGAGTCAGGGTATTTCACTCCCTGTTATGGACTGAGGTTGTTGAATCCCTTAAAATATCAACAAATTGAATACAAAGCAGGGATACTGAAATATAACATGGAGGTTTAAAAAATAAGGAAGCAGGTGACAGCTGATATCATATAACATCAGCTGTTTTGAATAGTTATGCACGTCTGCTTTGCGCACTCAATATTGGAACATGACAAAAATAAATGCACAGACGTGACCAGTACATTAGGCATTTCAGGAAATGATAGTCAGTCTATTACCTTTTGACAACACAGACAAACAGCTCTAAATTAACCCTAATGACTGTACACTCCATTGTACACTGCATTGAGAATATCTATATAGAGAGAGACTTGTGAAATGGGAGTCTAATAAAAAATACTTAATGGGGCCCATACATTGCCTCTTGGAGAAACACATTAGTAATTGGATACAGCTTTTCAATAAGTTACAAGAACTGTTCGTTATGAAAGTAAGAAGGAACAGGGCCAAATTAGAATGCAAATGCTTTGAAGACCACATTTGTAAAGGGTCAATCTGCAGTTGCTACATCCATTCTTGGACTTACAGTACCTGTAAAAAGTTTGGAAACATCTACTCATTCCAGGGTTTTTCTTTATTCTTTTACTATTTTCCACATTGTAGAATAATAGTGAAGACATCAAACTATGAAATAACACATATGGAATCATGTAGTAACCAAAAAAGTGTATAAATAAATACAAATATATTTGAGATTTTTCAAAGTAGCCACCCTTTGCCTTGATGACAGCTTTGCACAGATTTGGCATTCTCTCAACCAGCTTCATGAGGTAGTCAACTGGAATGCATTTCAATGAACAGGTGTGCCTTGTTCAAAGTTAATTTGTGGAATTGTATTCCCTCTTAATGCGTTTCGGCCAATCAGTTGTGTTGTGACAAGGCATGGGTAGTATAGACAAGATAGCCCTATTTGGTAAAAGACCAAGTCCATATTATGGCAAGAACAGCTCAAATAAGCAAAGAGAAATGACAGTCCATCATTATTTTGAGACATGAAGGTCAGTCAATGCAGAATATTTCAAGAACTTTGAAAGTTTCTTCAAGTGCAGTCGCAAAAACCATCAAGCGCTATGGTGAAACTGGCTCTCATGAGGACCACCACAGGAAAGGAAGACACAGAGTTACCTCTGCTGCAGAGGATAAGTTCATTAGAGTTAACTGCACCTCAGATTGCAGCCCAAATAAATGCTTCACAGAGTTCAAGTAACAGACACATCTCACGGTCAACTGTTCAGAGGAGACTGCGTGAATCAGGCCTTCATTTAAATATATATATATATATTTCACCTTTATTGTTGTTGAATTTCTGCAAAGAAACCACTACTAAAGGACACCAATAAGAAGAAGAGACTTGCTTGGGCCAAGAAACATGAGCATTGGACATTAGACCGGTGGAAATCTGTCCTTTGGTTTGATTAGTCAGAATTTGAGATTTTTGGTTCCAACCACCATGTCTTCGTGAGACGCAGAGTAGGTGAATGGATGATCTCCTAATGTGTGGTTCCCACCATGAAGCGTGGAGGAAGAGGTGTGATGGTGTGGGGGTGCTTTGCTGGTGACACTGTTGGTGATTTATTTAAAATTCAAGGTACACTTAACCAGCATGGCTACCACAATATACGATGTCCCATCTGGTTTGCGCTTATTGGGACTATCATTGTGTTTTTCAACAGGACAATGACCCAACACAGCTTCAGGATGTGTAAGGGCTATTTGACCAATAAGGAGGGTGATGGAGTGCTGCATCAGATGACCTGGCCTCCACAATCACCCGCCCTCAACCCAATTGAGATGGTTTGGGATGAGTTGGACTGCAAAGTGAAGGAAAAGAAACCAACAAGTGCTCAGCATATGTGAGAACTCCTTCAAGACTGTTGGAAAAGCATTCCAGGTGAAGCTGGTTGAGAGAATGCCAAATCTGTGCAATGCTGTCATCAAGGCAAAGGGTGGCTACTTTTAAGAATATTACATTTATTTTGATTTGTTTAACACTTTTTTTGGTTACTACATGATTCCATATGTGTTATTTCATAGTTTTGATGTCTTCACTTTTTTTCTGTAATGTAGAAAATAGTAAAAATAAAGAAAAACCCTGGAATGAGTAGGTGTGTCCAAACTTTTGACTGATACTGTGTAAATTATTGATATGTACCCATTAAATGCCTCATGAACTTAGTTCAACTGTCGTACCCCATCAGAACCCCAAATATTAGCTTGTTTTACTCCAATGTTTGCAAACAAAGTAAATGTACTTTGTAAAGCCTCAAAACATGGTTAAATTCTATAATTGTAATATCATGATGGTTAGTCCTTGCATCCATAGGTCTGTCTATGAATTTGAGAGCGGTTACATTTCTCCAGCACCATCCCTCAGCTTTTTATCGAAACAGGGACAGGGAAACACTGAGTTATTGCCGCTTTAATGGGGGCTGTAGTATGATTAATTTATTCTAATGAATCATAACATTAGCTAATGTGGTCAATCATTGTGGTTGTTCTATACTGTAAGCCATACTAAAGTTATAGGACAATGGGTAGTAGGAGGCAGGTTAAATTTACGCAAATTATAAAACCCCTGACCCTTTTTTGTCCCATTGCATTAGTTATCACCATGAGTTGAACAGAGAAAATACGTGATATGATTTCTGTAGGCATCTCTTTGCCAGTTAACTGAACCAAAACCAGCATGCTGAATGCCTAATATATGTTATCTGGTGCTCTTGTTTGTATTGAACAACCTAGTAGTTTACCTGGACAAGCATAGTTATACGCGTAGCTAAGGCCTTCCCATCTGCCCCCTGAGGTTACCATGACGCCTGTTTCTCTGTCACAGCGAGGCACTTGCTTTATAGTACAGTGTGCTGCAGATAGTAATTTCTCCACCTGGGTGATGATAGGTGTGTACATATTGTTTTGTCAATACCAGCAAGGCAGTCAAGGTTACAGCGATGTTAGTATTCAATTACTGTGTCTTCCTCGGCTTGGAAGAACAAATGCTGCATAACCCAATTGATTTGGTCCTATCATGATAGCTTCTTACTGCATGCTGCTAAAGAAAAACGACAAGGCCCAAATTTTTCTAGGATGTGTAAGAGTACTCTGAGCCAAGGAAACATCAGGCTGGAATGGATTCATCCACCTGTGTCAATTTGAAGTAGAACGTAATATACTTTCCTGGAATGGTATAGACATTTTGAAACCCCTTTATGGTTTGGAAATAAATAACACTGATGTTTTTTCTCACGGGGAAATGCTAGACAAAGACTCTTATGACAAAGTAGCTTCCTGTGCAGGGCATCTTCAACTGAAAAAAAATAATCTATTTAGTCCGAAGTGCCTTCTTGTAAGTTACATCAATTTGATTTCAGGCTGGCAAGCCTCTGGAAAGCTGTGCTCTTCCATTTCCATTATGCCAAACCGCTTTGGATCATATCAAATGTTGCGAATGATCCATCTCCAGGTCATATTTCCTTTCACCTCAACCGTTTGCTGGTGCTCTAAACTGATTAACTGAACTGATGAGGCAAAGTCCTAGCAGAGGCCCTCTAACCATCTTTTATTGTTGATGAACTATGAATGATTAGTAATTAGTGATAGTGCATTAGTTGAAGGGATTATGTCCAGAGGTAAGATTGTATTTGTGAGAGATATAAAATGATTTCTTCATGCAATGTACATTGTCCATTTGGTTTCTTTGAGAAATAGAACAGACTCACCTACTTTTAATGCAGTGGGCTAAATCAGGGTCACTCTTAAGCTGTGTTTGAATTTCCATACTAACATACTGTATACTACATACTTAATGAGTATACATTACATACTATATACTATTAGTTAATTTTAGTAACGCAAACTCACCCCATTCCGTACAAATGTGCACAACCGCAACATTCAAACGAGGCTGCAAAGAAAACTAATGGGACTGTAGTGGCTGTGTTGACTTCAAAATCTGGGGTGTGAACTACGTTTCTATTCAAGCGTTGATCGACATGGTAATGGCTCTATAGTATTGGAGAAAAGTTGAAAAAACTGACCCTCCGTTACATCGTGACGTGTCATGCCGTAACGTACAGCACTCATAAAGCAACAATTTCTGTCTTATAATCTCTCTCCACCAGGTGTAGCACTTCTCTCATCATTTAAAAACAACAAATGGACAGTGACGGGGGTAAGGGGGGATACCTAGTCATTTTTTGCATCATCACTGCAAGCGATCATGACTCTCAAAGCCGCTGTTTACTTCTGAAGATCACTTTAGCACCGCCCGAAAAACCCGATTCAAATTCGACACAAACCTTCAAATAGGTATGTAATGACACATTATATAAACTCTTTATAGTGATTTATTTACATTTTAGAGGCGATAAGGTGATAAGTTGGACAGATCGAGTGAAAAAAAGCTGTTTTCCCACACGACATCTCTCCTTCTCACACCACGCATTAGTTTCGCTTCCCCACCCGCCATATTTAAAAAGACCCGACGGAGCTCATTGCCTTTTTGAATCATGCAGAAATGGGCAGCGTGGAGGTCTCGGCATGAATTTTGTTGGAAAGGGGAGAAATTGTGCTTTACAATGGTATTGACATTAGAGTTGATCTAGAAGTATTACATTTTTTGGGCGCTAAAATAAGGTCAATTGTACGGACCAAGGCGATGTACAAAAGTGAGTGAGTTTACGTTATACTCTAAACGAACGGTATCCTTTCAGTTGAGCGTTCTAGCACTGTGCCTGTCTACCGGAAGTTGATGATGTTGCTATGCAACCTCTTGCTAGCTTGTTAGCATAAAAAATTACTAGCTAGACATTTTATGACTTTGGGTGTGTTCTTAATTCAATCTGGAGTGCCAGAGTACACTCTGGGCATTCATAAATTCAGAGCGTTGTCAGATTGTCCATTTGTAAACTCAGAGCGTTTTGCTCTCGGGTCGTTCAGAGTGTACACTGGACGCTCTGGCCGATGACTAGGGTTGATTCGAGCGTTCTGACCTTACAATGGCAGTCAAGCACCCAAGCTAACTGGCTAACGTTGGCTAGCTTGCTAGCTACTTTCAGACACAAATGAGAGAACACATCATTCTAACCATTTTACTCGCCCTAGCAGAGCTGGTTAGGCTGTTTTTATGTCATCCAGAGTGTTTGTGACTGTAACTGTGCTGCTGGGAAGTTATTCTGCACTCTCGTGCACTCAAAGGAGAGTGCTCTGAAATTGGAGTAAGTAGCCAAAGCGAATTTACGAAAGCACCCGAATGTCCATTGAGAAACGCAAAACGACTATACCAGTTAGCTAAACTATGAATGATGGGAACAATCAAGACAATAAACACTGGGTAGTTAGTTAGATAGCGTATAGTTAATATACTGGCAAGTTTGATGTATTAGTAGCCAACATACATACATACATACAGCATACTGCTGTAATGATATGCTATGTGGTTCGTAAGGATAGGGTAGCTAGCAAATTGTCAGCCAACATAATGTGAAAGTTAACTCACTTGAAAAGTCATTACTTTATTACATTTGTCATAATTAGTTAAAGCTATGAATTTGTATCCGCTCCTGTTGGACTTTCTATTTTCTGCCATTTTCTTCAAATCTGAAAACATTATGAAGCCATAACCATTTTATGAAGAATTGCATCCACTGCTTGTAAACTTCGTATTTTGTCGAATGTAGTATGACATCCTGGGAACTTTTGGCATACTAACTATACTCAATTTACGTCACAAATAGTATGGTTAGTGCGGTTAGTATGAGTATTCGAACACAGCTGGAGTGCTTCTTGGTAGTCTTTAACAAATCTACTTTGAAACCAAAGTATACACCTCACACACATGTTTATGGGCTTTAAAAAAATAAGACACCTGTATCATGTCAGATATAGAGTTGAAATGTATTACATTTTTTGTTTGCATTCCAATATTACACTTTATATACATAACAGAAGACTGAAAAATAACAAAACCGTTTGACATAGAAACACCAGTTTATTAACTATGAACTTATGAAAAAATATTAATACAATTCCATCCATGAGGCCACTAGTCATTTGACTGTAGGAAAGGGCTACCCATGACAAGGAGACCAACAGTTCCACTGAGATGCACCAGAAGATACATAGAGAAATGTACATTCAGATTGTAACAAACCAACCTCTTTCTTCGCTTAAAGGGAAACTTCACAATTTTTCAACTTCATATTCATCAACATATGTACAATTTGGTGCATTTCTATGTTTTGTAGTAAAAATGATAGAGGAAGATAAGTGTTTCTAATGACATCATCGGTGTGCATCATGTAATTTTGACCAATTGCGAGGAAGCATTGCCTACTAATTGTCTACTAATTGCCTACCAATTGTCTACTAATTGGTTGATGATGTCATTGGAAACCCTTATCTTCCTCTTTTTTTCTACAAAACCTAGAAACGTGCCATTTTCACATATGTGCTGGAGATGAGAGGAATATGATGTTGAAGAATTTTTACATTTCCCTTTAACGTACATGTAGATATGACACTTTCATTGGGAATACTGATCTTGCAGATGAGTCATTCCCTAAAGGTGCGATGGGTCATCATATCCCCAGGTGTATTGGATGTCACAAACTGTCACAAACCCCCCAGGTGCATTGCGGGTCACTCACCTGCTCTCCAGGGCCACATTGCTGCCCAGGACCCAGCTGTCCTGCAGCTGGACACATTCCGCTGCGCTCTGCAACTCGGCCACCAGGCCAGCCGAGGGGGGAGGGCTTGGGCTCCTCTGATTGGCCAGCGAGCCGCGACTCAACGACGTAATGGACGGGTGGTGTTTGTGGTGAGGGGGAGGGGCTGGTGGTAGAGGAGGCGGGCCTTGTTGACTCGACAGTTGGGCTCCTGTTCAAAGGGAAACAGAAAGAGACAGTAAGCACATATGAGAACACCTGAATGTAAAACCAAAAAAAGTATAGTACACCTCCTTGGCTTGGGTTGTTACTATCGTGTGGGGGAGCTGCTTGCAATAAACTGGTCATTGTGTTCTGTATAAAGCTGTGGCTATCTGACAAACCAAGAAAAGTAAATGCAACCTAAAATTGCACATCAAATGCATGAGATGCTATAGCAACAAAAAAATAAGAGCTTTTTATTGAAACACACATTGATAATTGTGGCAAACACCAACTGGCTGAATGTTAGGTTCTTTAACCCAGAAGGTCATTTATAGAGGCAGCTGTTTCTTTATGGGAGCTTAACAGGATGTTTCACGTTTGATTACAGCCCGAAAAGACTCTCAAATAACTAATGACCAGAACATCCATTAGAGCGCTCAGAGAACAGGTTTTCCAATTTCACACAAAGCTGTGTAATTGGCCCCCGGAATGACACGTCGTGATTATCTATCCATCTTCAATGCTAAGAGGTAAACCTACAATGCTGACGTTTCTGATTTGCTCCCGTAAATTCCAAATGGAGGTGGGTTTTTTAAGGATAGGGTAATCTTTGAGATAATTTAAAAAGTCAGGACTTTTCTTGAACTATGTCGTCTGCATTAACAGCATGCTTTTGAAAGTGTAAACAGCTGGATATGAATTTGGATTTTGGCACAATCCTTGTTACATGTTGGATGTCCTAATGGTCACCTAATGGTATGCTGATGTTTCTACTTGTTATTTCACTGATTCCAGCCCTGCAGAAAGACCCAGAAACAATATGACAAGTTAAGGCCAGTAACATGGGCTGTGCTAAAATAATATGACAAGAGTGAAGGCCAAAAATAACAACTTTGTTTGAAAGACATCATGCATTGTTTCAGTGAGGCTGCCTCTTTAGTGGCTATGCAAATTGTCCCTGTCAGTGTGCCTTTGCCTCTCGCTGCACACCTGTCAACACGAAGCAAACCTCCTGCAGCTGACAAACAACCCCTACGTCGCTTCCGCAAGGCTGAGGAAAAGTGTGCGTGTCATTCAGAAATCATTTTCTACGGGAATTATTTCTCAGCTGTATAATTCATTACGGACTCGGGGCCTATGGGAAGGGCAGGCGACAGTTGACATGACAGTGTCCTATTTCAGGGTTATAACCTATGTAGATATTGTTATAATACTGTGTGTACTGAGACACATTATGAGTTAAATCAACATAGTCAAACTTTTCATGTAAAAGTAATACATTATTTATACATTTTTTATTTAACCTTTATTTAACTAGGCAAGTCAGTTAAGAACAAATTATTATTTACAATGATGGCCTACAATGTTAGAAGTTCCAGGAGGGAACATCCACAGAGGGTGTAATACATGTTACTGTGTGTTACATCTTCAAGGGGAAGGAGGGTTACCGACATGTTTAAATAGGGCACAGACACTTTTGTTCAGTTTCAAATTCCTCAAAACTCACCCAATGAATGGCATCAAACACATGTTCTAACATCAAACACAACATAAGCAGCATGTGAAGTGACAACCATTTAACCATCTTAAAACGTAAAATCCAAAACCCTTCAAAGTTACTTTTCAGACACTGAAATAATAATTTCATAAGCTTGTATGAATATTGCATAGTGTGAGCTGTGGGTGAAACGTCTGAAACATTGATCTGCTATGGTGACCCTGTAATGGTCTATTGTCTTTTGTCTAGAAATATCCTATGTTACTAACAACACTACACTTTCAATGGTTTAAAGATAAGAAAGGTTTTATGTATTTCTACTAGTTCATGTTTATTGGACTTTTGAGTTAGGTTGAGATAATCTTTACACAAATCCATTGTTTTTACAATATTGTATGTATCCTACTGTAGCAGCCCTTTCAACCAAATTGCATGTTCATGTAAATGATCAAAACATCTAATTTGAGCTCATTAAAATCTTGGAAATGCCTCTATCTTCATGAGTTCACCTTGTGGGGTCAAATGTAGATTAGCAAAGATATTGACTGGCTCATTGTACTGCCTCAAGGTTTAATGAAGATTTACAATTGGTTACAGTGGTTGTTATCCCTTACAGTGGTTGTTATCCCTTATGCACAAGATGACTAAGTGGGAACTTGATTACATTACATAACGAAATCATCTTCTTGTACTTGGTTATTAGAATACTTGATAAATAAGTTAACCCTATACATACAAATTAGAACACTTTGACTTTGTAGAGTCCATCTGCATATCTAAATATATCTAAATCTAAATATCTACGCATTTGAGATGCCATATTTTTTCACTATTTATCTTGCTTTGGTAATAGATATTTAATGTATTGGGTGGCCAGACATATATGAAGTGGGAATTTCTGCACTTTCTAAACATTCACTTTTTATAAATGTATTTGATGCTGAGACAAAGGTCAACATCTTTACAGTAATTTAATAGATAGTAATTGCACATCTCATGTGATCTCCACACCTCATCAAGTTCAATGTCAACTGCACCGTGATGCTGTTAAGCAATCAAACCAATTGGCACCAGTGTGCTTCATCATTAATTGCCACCCATGCGCCAGTGAGTGTGGTGCGAGAGAGAGTGCCTTGCAAACGTTCTCGCATGTGCATGTGAGAGGATATGCAGACGAATGCATGTGTTCAAGTGTGTGAAGCAATGATTCTCTGAGACAGCTTGGCATTCGCTTACACCAAAACACAGGCAATTAACCTGATATTTTAAGAGCGAAGAGCCCTGGGATGAAACAGCTGTGTGTTTTCTGGGGCTATGATTTGAAATCAGATCAAGACAGATGCCTCCCTTCCATAGCTCCTCAATGTCATCTTGTCATTGTCTCCATCAGACAAGATGCTTTAATTAAAGACCCTTTTTGATTAATACTGCATGCTGGCTGTTGAAACGACAACCTCATTCAGATCTTAATGGCGCCTGCGATATCTATCAAACGCCGGGTTTATGAAGCGTCTATACTTTTATAATAATGTCTCTCGAAGCGGAATTCCCTTTGGTGCGTTTTTAATTCTTGGTTTTTAGAAGAATGTGTTTGTGCTTATTCATCAGGAATCCTTTGGGAATTGGACCGACAGGTTTTTGCATCTCTTTGTGTCTACATGTGTTACTTTCCTTTCATGATAACGGTTTCACGAACTGTCGACTCCCATCGTCACGTTGCACAATTTAGGATTACAATCAGTCAGTGAAAAAAGCAAGCGGTTTTAAGGTTTCATTAAGAACATTACATTCTTAAAGACGATTACCATTAACCTCTACAAAATCCATCAGTACAGCTGCTGTTCGATGTCTGATCCATTCTCAACAGCTAAGACTCCCTTGGCTGTTAGCTGGATTTGTCTTGATCTTTCCCTATCTTTCAATCCCTTGAAAGTCTGCTTCAATGGCTTTCTCAGGTATTCCCTCTTTTGAAATATCGCCTCATGATTAGTCCATTGGTTCTGAATACAGAGCACAATATTTGACACAGCACCAGGAGACAATTAAAAGCTGTTTTGCAGAACAACAACAATCTGAGGACTATAAGCTTGGACAGAATGGTAAAAGGCTTTCAAAAATGTGCAACGGTCTTCAGACACTTTTTTTTACCTTTATTCAACTAGGCAAGTCAGTTAAGAACAAATTCTTACTTTCAATGACGGCCTTTTCAGGGGCAGAATGACAGATTTGTACCTTGTCAGCTCGGGGAATTGAACTTGCAACCTTTCAGTTACTAGTCCAACGCTCTAACCACTAGACTACCCTGCTGTCCCATCGCTTAAGTGTCTATTAAGTGATGGAAGCAACTGATAATGGCTATGAAACAGCATTCACTTTGACTATTTAGTCCTTCACCATAATGAAAATTGTAGGACATCATCACAGTTTCATTGAAACAAATAAGAGCAGGAAGTTCCATTGTGTCAGTTCAGGGCTTTTGATCTACCATTTCATAGCTAGTGAATAATTATGAACATCCCCAGCCTAGAATAATCTCTTTACAGAGTCTTCCGTTTTAGTCACTGTAGGCACTATTGTGTCAATTATCATTTTGAAGTGTGTGATCAGGCTGCGTGTATTACTGTCCTGTCTCTAGTTGGCCGATCGTAGTAAGTTTTAGCAGAGCTCTGTAGTGGAGGCGGCAGCTCAGACTCATATTGGAGGGCCTGGGGGAGTGCAGTCAATCCTGCTGGGATCCAGAACCATTAGAACCACCTTCCTGGTGACTTTTAGGGAATTCTTCAGCAAAGAGAACGGTTGTAGCTTTGAACTATAAGGGGCTGAGGTTCAGGAGAGCTCCTTTTGAATTCCCTCAAACTTCCTGCTACCTTACCCTGTCAAACACACCAGCCCTCTCCTTATCCAGCTTCTCATCACATCAAAGAACTCTTAGATTCCCCCCAATTAATCTCACGACAGAAGGCTAGGATAACATTTCAATATGACATAATTATTAGTATGAGGGTGTAAAGAAAGATAATATAATGATTATAAACATGGTCATCATGATGAAATGTTGAACTTTCGATAATATACTTCAGTAGGTCTCCCTGTCTCCCTGACTAAACATGACAACTTACAGATCACCAAAATAATCAGAACTACTAGTTGTTGCTACAGACGTGCATTGCAATTACAAGTTGTAGTTATTCCTAAGTAGCTGGGATAAGCCAACTAGCAAGCTGTTAGTCACATGTTGACAGCTATTAGCTCAGTAACCATGTTTCCATCCACACTTTTTATGCGAGTAAAGTCATACCGAATAACAAAAAATCATGACAGCTGTGATGGAAACAGGACGTTTTGGTACAATGAATTATGTGAGAAATGGCAGTGGAAACACCTTAATGCGCAAATATTGATATAAAAACCATCATATCGAAGTAAACTTGGAGTCACGCGACAATATGGTTGGTGTATGGCCCTCCCACTACAACTCAGGAAAGCATGCAGTTTATTGGGCTACAGACTAAATAAGTTATGAACTTCACAGGGTGGTGAAAGTGCACAGTGATCTTGATGCTCCTTTCCAATAAATATTGAGGTTCTTATTCTGATCGATGCTTGACTGCCGTTTCACAAATAATAATCTCATCATTGTAGACTAGCCTACCTGCACAGCCTACCCGCACTGTATCTGCAAGATGTTGGCTAGAGCGAGTCATTATGCACTGATTTTAATCTGCAACAAGTCCGTTTGGTGGAAACACACCACTGGTGGGAAAATGTGCATATTGTTTTTATGCGGATTTATGCGGATTTTAGAATATTCGCTTGAAAATCTGTCGCCAATTGGATGAAAAGATAGCTAGTGTCAGAAAATGTTTAAGATTATTTTAAAGGAGAAATAAATAACAATGTCTTTCATCTTAGCAGATGCAAAAAAATATGAAGATTCAGATGATCCTAATAACCCTGCCAAGTCAAGAGAGAAGAAGCGTAACACATGATGTGACACATGATGGATAGGAGATGGACAGGAGATAGACAGGAGATGAAAAACAGCTCTAGGTGTCATTACCCAAACATTATACAGCCAATTTGTCCTGCCAGCATTACGGGTTCAACCAGGTGCCAAGACCTTTTCTTCATCAAAAAGACTGTCGTGACCTGGATAGGTAGTGCCATTAGTCAGTATGACTGCCTTGTGTTGTCATGGTGATGGACGGATGGCAGCAGGAAATGAATCCTGGTTGAGAGTTGGGGCCTAGTGGAGGCTGGCAAAGGAGTGGCTCCAGAAATTATATTGATTGTAGCATTGCCCCTGTTGAACATATTATATACTGTCAGTTTGTAAGGCTTATTTGTCAAACCTCTGCCATAGCATTATTTTCTGGTCGCTTCAAAATTACCCATTCAAAAAGGTATGTAGACTGCCTGCCTGGAATAGGTGAAGATAATTCAACTGTAAACACCTTAAAAACAATCAGTCATTTTCTTTAAAAAAAAATATTTTAGGCTCTAATGGCGTTCTCCAGTGTTTTTAGTGCAGCAATTCAACCCTGTCAGGTGGACTATAGATATGCCTCTTGTTCACTTAGGCCACGCCTTCCAAATCACTTGAGCAAATGGAACCAGGAAAAACAGGCCATTTGGGGTTCTAATAGCTGTCACAATGGTTGCTATAATTGCATTTCCCGAGCGAAACACTGTTCAAAGGGATAGAGAAGAGACCTGTCAACAGTTAAAAAGGGGAAAGCATTCTCTTCACAAATAATGGCAAGTATTTTGTTTACAACTTGAGGTTTTTCCACTTTCAGCTGATTCATTTTTCTAATGGACTACGTAAACAAAGGCACTCTTTAAATGAGTAATTTGTAGACTGAAATACAGCTATAGGGCCTATAGAAAGTCTACACCCCCTTGGATTTATTTTTGTTGTGTTACAAAGTTCGATTAAAATGGATTTGTCAATTTTTGTCAAAGATCTTCACAAAATACTCTGTCAAAGTGGAAGAGTTTTTTGTTTGTTGTATTAATGAAAAATAAAACACTAATGTACCTTGATTAGATACTGTAAGTATTCACCCCCCTGAGTCAACACATGTTAGAAACACCTTTAGCAGTGATTGCAGCTGTGTGTCTTCTTGGGTAAGTCTCATATGAGCTTCACACACCTGTATTGTCCAATGTTTGCCCATTATTCTTTTCAAAATTATTTAAGCTCTGTTGGGGATTATGACTAGACAGCAATTGTTAAGTCTTGGAATAGATTTTCGAGCAAATTTATGTCAAAACTGTAACTCAGGAACATTCACTGTTTTCTTGGTAAGCATATCCAGTGTAGATTTGGCCTTGTGTTGTAGGTTATTGTCCAACTGAAAGGTGAATTCCTCTCCCAGTGTCTGGAGGAAAGCAGACTGAAGCAGGTTTTTCTCTAGGAGTTTGCCGTTTCTTTTTATTCTGAAAAACTCCCCAGTCTTTGCTGATATCAAGCATATGCATACCATGATGCAGCCACCACCATGCTTGAAAATAAGGAAGCAGTTACTCAGTGATGTGTTGTCTTGGATTTGCCCCAAACAGGGCTTTGCATTTAGGCCAAAAAGTTTATTCATTTGCACATTTTTTGCAGTATTACAGTTCAGAAGGACGACTGTATCTTTGATGTGTCTGAGTGGTTTAATAAATAATCCACAGCATAATTATAAACTTGACCATGCTTAAAGAGATATTCAATGTCTGATTTGCTACACATCTACCAATCCCTGCCCTTCTATAAGAGGCTTTCGGAAACGCTCCCTGATATTTGAAGCTGTGCTTGAAATTCAGTACTTGACTGAGGGACCTTAAAGATGTTGTACGTATGGAGGACAGAGGCCTCCTTCATGTCTCCCCAGCCTGGTGAATCCTGGGTCAGTGCCGCCGGAGCCGCCCGCCAGCCCGGAGGAAGGGGTAGGGGTTCAAAATCATGTCAACCCATTTTATTTCACACAGAGTGAGGCCATATAACTTATTATGTGATTTGTTAAGCCAAATTTTACTTCTGAACTAATTTAGGCTTGCCTAAACAAAGGGGGAATACTTATGCAACGACTATATTTTAGTTATAAAAAATAGAAAATAAAAACTTTCTTTTCACTTTGACATTATGGAGTATTTTGTGTAGATCAATTACTTAAATCTATTTCAATCCCACTTTGTAACGCAACAAAATGTGAAAAAAGTTCAAGGGCATGTAGACGTTCTATAGGCATTGTACTTCCTCAAAAGAACCCAACAAATTAACCAACAATGGCATAGCTGCAATCGCTATCTACAGACAATGCTTCACTGCAAATCCTGAGACCAGCATTACTCTCTGCTTTAGAGATAAACGATGGATCGGAGGTCGAGACATAATCTGACACCAGTGCTTCCAAAAAAGATGATACCCCACTGTCCAGTATTATCCCCAGTTGTATTGTGACATTGTAGTGGATGACATCCTGCTTTCTAAGGGAAGGTTTATAAGGCCAAGGCTATAAATTGATATCCTACCGTTACAGTGCTGTTTGACACAGACCAGGGCATTCTAGAATAATTCAAAGCCATGGATATGGCTCTTCCGGGGGAGGCAGTTCTTATCCACAACATTGATCCTCTCCCCCACCTTCATACACAAACGCACATGAATGCACACATCTAAGCACCATGAACACACACACCACAAGATTCCACCAACCAACCAGTTTGGACTTCCTGATGTTTTCCAATCTTTCTTCATACCATCTCTATCCCTATCCCTATCTCCCTATCCCCCTCTCAGCATCCCATGTACAGCAACCAGTGTACCCTCTAATGATCCAGCCTGCACAATCAGCACTATGCTATGGCCCCAGGCTCCATGCGGAGGACACTGGCAGAGTCTTGAACATTGCATATGCTCAGGGCTAGAAAGTAAAATACGCAGTCTTGATTTGCTGAGGCAACTGAGCCAACTCCAAGTGTTCAACATGATGAATAGAACCTTTCCGGTTGAATCATATGATCAAAGCTATGCGTTGTTTGGGGATTCTATCGATCAGTAAAAAATATAGAAATTGCTTGTTTGTTTGCTTCAGAGTACAGGAAGACTTAGCTGACCGCATCGTTAAGTGGGCATAGCCACTTACATACAAATTCTATTTTGAAACCAGGGCACAGAACTGAAAACATTTTAATTGACATTTTTTAAGTGATGGGAGAAAAAAATCGATGGAGAACAAGCTATAGGATGAAAATTACTCTTCTTTTTAAATAATGAGCCAACATGTTTTCAGCACTTTTATTTCCATGACTGATCAAAGTGGTTTTCTAATGCTCTCTCTTGTCTCTCTGCTGCAGACATATAGTGAGCAATATGTTTGGAACATAAAATTGCAATAAAATGACAGTATTCAATCGCAATATATAGAATCGTGAGAATCATGAGAATCGCAATACATATCGTATCGGTGTATGTTGATAAACCGCATTGCTCCTGGCAATTCACTGCCCTAATTGTTATCAATGCATGGTTTATGCATCAACGTCAGATAAGTGCATGTATCTCAACTTTATTTGTATTTCAGATTTGTCTTTGAGATTAATCCAGCACACATCACACTTAATGAAACCACCATCCACTTCATGAATCCCTTCTGTGGCAGTAGGCGTTACTACCAAATTCATTATTGAAATTGGCTGGTAAGTTAAGCTGCTGTGCAACAGCCCTTGATTCTGAAGATGCCTTTCTTTTCATGTTAGACCTTCCCGCACATTGGCTATTATGGTAACTCAATAACAGGACCAGCCAGACTTACTGTCCTTCAAACGTGTCTAATGCAGTGGTAACTGACAACAGTAGACAGGCATTGACTGTTCCAGCCTTGATTCACTGAAGACAAATCAGCCTAGGCGGTATCTGTCATGTATCAGACTAAACCTAACATTTCACTTTGTTTGGCAGCTATTGATTTTTCACCTCCATGTTGTCTCCAAGAGGCATCCCACTCTTACATGTAAGCCCTCCACTAGATTCCAGAGAATTGTGGAAACGGCATAGGTTGTAGATACATGTTTTTCCTCGTGTTAGTTTTTGTGGAGTCTAGGTAATATTACATCTGTGCTCATCACTTGAGTATAAGGACTAAATGCAAAATGACTAAATGATGTATCAGTTGAAAATAAGGACTAATATATGAACTAAATAAAAACATTATACTGCAGATATTTTCAATGAACACCTAATGATACTGTACCACTAGAGGGGCAGTAGTTCAGAACTGTTCTACAGGATTTGGACAATCCTCCATTCATGAGCTTCAAGTATTGCATGGATGGTCTTGCATGCACCACAAAGAAGTCAGGGTTAGGCTGTGGAAATTACATATTGTGCCTTTAAACAGCTTTTCTATGAATTATAGCCAGAAGTGACTCTCAGTGGTATGGCCAGTTTACCTGCTGGTGCAGTAAAGCCCATGTGTGGATGCTAGGAGAGTGCTAACAGAATGGAGATAGCGAGAATGATACAACAGACAAGCAAGTGGGCTGAAAACACTGCATTACATGTCCATAGCTTCCATACACTTACAGTGCTAATATGCAGAAACAACTTTTGGGTCCACAATGACATGAATCATAATGACAGCCATTAGTTATGAATCATACCGGTAGCCATTAGCTATGTATCATACCAGCAGCCATTAGCTATGAATCCTATCGACAGCCATTAGCTATGAATCATACTGGCAACTATTAGCTATGAATCATACCGGCAACTATTAGCTATGAATCATACCAGCAGCCATTAGCTATGACTCATACTGGCAGCCATTAGCTATGACTGATACCAGCAGCCATTAGCTATTAATCATACCGGAAACTATTAGCTATTAATCATACCGGCAACTATTAGCTATGAATCATACCGGCAACTATTACCTATAAATCATACCGGCAACTATTAGCTATGAGTCATACCGGCAACTATTACCTATAAATCATACCGGCAACTATTAGCTATGAGTCATACCGGCAACTATTACCTATAAATCATACCGGCAACTATTAGCTATGAGTCATACCGGCAGCCATTAGCTATGAATCATACTGGCAGTCATTAGATATGAATCCTACCGACAGCCATTAGCTATGAATCATACCGGCAGTCATTAGCTATGAATCATACCGGCAGCCATTAGATATGAATCATACCGGCAGCCATTAGATATGAATCATACCGGCAGTCATTAGCTATGAATCATACCGGCAGCCATTAGATATGAATCATACTGGCAGATATCTATTAACATTCTAGCAAACCATCTTCTCAATCCTTGTGCATATCAAGTTCTGAACTACTCATAATATAATGGAGTCTTTTGAATTTGCCACGGGGCCGAGAAAGAGAAGGAGTATTTTCTAGACAACAGGTCACAACCTACTCACAACAATCCACTCCAGAACAAAAAGTAAAACAGCACTTATTTTACCATTCATCCCACTACATTTTTCTATCGTTATACAGTGTAAGTGACTTAATTAAGACCATATTTGCAATTCAAGACACTGTGCTAATCTTTCACTCACTCTACTCTTGTTTGCACCAATTAGATAAGGAAATCGCATAATCAACAAATGCTATTTCAAGTGAGCTATTACGATCTGCCCTCTTCCTATTTCACCCACTAGCAGTGGGAGGTGAAGCCTGGGACAAGTAGACACCCCTGCTGTGTTTCCTAAGACTGAAATATACTACTAATCTGAATATGGCTTATTATGACATAAAATACACAATGGAAAGTGAGGAGAAAGCTCACAGGAGAAAAAGTGATTAGAAAAGATTAGAAAATTAGAAAATGGCCACATATGGTTCTGTGAAATGATCACTTATCGGCTTTGAGAGGAGCAGCTGGAAGGTTCCTGGCAGGATACATACTGTATGGCTATAGGGTTTGTTATGCTCTGTCAACAAAAGCTTTACTGATATAGTTGGAATTCCATAGCCAACACTCTAGAATCACTTCTTTGATCCAGAGGTTTAATTTGACCTCGACCAATAATGCCGATATAAGCTTTTTTCTAATGCCTTTTTAGCCTCTTTTCCTGTATTTTTCTTGGAAAACTCCTGGCCGCTACTGTAGAGGAGTATAGGGTGTTGATAGGAGACATCTTTTTAACACAAGACTGAGCGAGCTAGGAGTGACAGGGGAGGAGGATCAACTAAAACGTATGGAACAACAACAGAACAGATAACGAACCAGGTTTAGGATGCTGTGGAGAGCAGAGATACACCACACCTAGCCAGGTTTAGAATGCTGTGGAGAGCAGAGATACACCACACCTAGCCAGGTTTATAATGCTACGGAGAGCAGAGATACACCACACCTAGCCAGGTTTAGAATGCTGTGGAGAGCAGAGATACACCACACCTAGCCAGGTTTAGAATGCTGTGGAGAGCAGAGATACACCACACCTAGCCAGGTTTAGAATGCTGTGGAGAGCAGAGATACACCACACCTAGCCAGGTTTAGGATGCTGTGGAGAGCAGAGATACACCACACCTAGCCAGGTTTAGAATGCTGTGGAGAGCAGAGATACACCACACCTAGCCAGGTTTAGAATGCTGTGGAGAGCAGAGATACACCACACCTAGCCAGGTTTAGAATGCTGTGGAGAGCAGAGATACACCACACCTAGCCAGGTTTAGAATGCTGTGGAGAGCAGAGATACACTACACCTAGCCAGGTTTATAATGCTACGGAGAGCAGAGATACACCACACCTAGCCAGGTTTAGAATGCTGTGGAGAGCAGAGATACACCACACCTAGCCAGGTTTAGAATGCTGTGGAGAGCAGAGATACACCACACCTAGCCAGGTTTAGAATGCTACGGAGAGCAGAGATACACCACACCTAGCCAGGTTTAGAATGCTGTGGAGAGCAGAGATACACCACACCTAGCCAGGTTTAGAATGCTGTGGAGAGCAGAGATACACCACACCTAGCCAGGTTTAGAATACTGTGGAGAGCAGAGATACACCACACCTAGCCAGGTTTAGGATGCTGTGGAGAGCAGAGATACACCACACCTAGCCAGGTTTAGAATGCTGTGGAGAGCAGAGATACACCACACCTAGCCAGGTTTAGAATGCTGTGGAGAGCAGATATATGCACCACACCTAGCTAGATTTAGAATGCTATGGAGAGCAGATATGCACCACACCTAGCTAGATTTAGAATGCTATGGAGAGCAGATATGCACCACACCTAGCAGAGAATGGTGAATACTGATGTGATTGACAATATCTCCTCAATGCCGGCAGAAAGAAGTAAATAACATATGACCATATGATCTGTTTTTTCTGCAAGGCATAACTCTAGATCTATATTGGTTATAGATTAGGGCCAATAAAATGTATATTTATTGACAATATGTCATGTCTACATGATAATGAGGATTGTTTGGAACGTTAATCTGGGTTAAGGTGTTCAATACATGCAGGGTTGGTTGGAATGTTAATCTGGGTTAAGGTGTTCAATACATGCAGGGTTGTTGGAATGTTAATCTGGGTTAAGGTGTTCAATATATGCAGGGTTAGTTGGAATGTTAATCTGGGTTAAGGTCTTCAATACATGCAGGGTTGGTTGGAATGTTAATCTGGGTTAAGGTGTTCAATACATGCAGGGTTGGTTGAAATGTTAATCTGGGTTAAGGTGTTCAATACATGCAGGGTTAGTTGGAATGTTAATCTGGGTTAAGGTGTTCAATACATGCAGGGTTGGTTGAAATGTTAATCTGGGTTAAGGTGTTCAATACATGCAGGGTTAGTTGAAATGTTAATCTGGGTTAAGGTGTTCAATACATGCAGGGTTAGTTGGAATGTTAATCTGGGTTAAGGTGTTCAATACATGCAGGGTTGGTTGAAATGTTAATCTGGGTTAAGGTGTTCAATACATGCAGGGTTGGTTGGAATGTTAATCTGGGTTAAGGTGTTCAAATACATGCAGGGTTGGTTGGAATGTTAATCACGGTTAAGGTGTTCAGTACATGCAATGTTGGTTGATGACAGAATATAAGAGTTACATATTTATCTAAAACAAAGAGTCTATGCAATCCAAACTCTTAGTCACCGGACCTTGATTTGAAGTGTCCTTGGTTTGCTGAGTCTGTCTGAAGGATTTGAGAACCTAGGAAAGCCTGGGGACAATACTCTCTTATGGAGGTCAATAACAGTGGTGGGGTGCTTTTACCCAGCATCTTTGTGTTCCCCTTAGTGACAATAGCGTCTCATTGTCAGGTGTTTAGCCTGATAAGGTTGCACCACCCAGAGGAGACTGCCGTCTACTTCTCACCAATGTAATGCTTTAAAAACAGGTTTAGCCAACATCGCAGCCTGGATCAACCAATTTAAAGGCTAAATCTCTCCTTTTTTTGGGGGGGGGGGGGGGGGGGGGGACTCAGAGGAGGGGAAAACCTGGGGAAATATATTGATATTGCTAACAATCTCAGGCAAGAGTGTCTGATAGGCCTCTCTTTCTGCGTGACCAGAATTCCGTGTCTTTGAAATTTTTTTATTTAAATTTTTTATTTCACCTTTATTTAACCAGGCAGGCTAGTTGAGAACAAGTTCTCATTTACAACTGCGACCTGGCCAAGATAAAGCAAAGCAGTGTGACACAGACAACAACACAGAGTTACACATGGAGTAAACAATAAACAAGGCAATAACACAATAAACAAGTCAATGACACAGTAGAAAAAAAAGAAAGTCTATATACAGTGTGTGCAAAAGGCATGAGGAGGTAGGCAATAAATAGGCCATAGGAGCGAATAATTACAATTTAGCAGATTAACACTGGAGTGATAAATGAGCATATGATGATGTGCAAGTAGAAATACTGGTGTGCAAAAGAGCAGAAAAGTAAATAAAATAAAAACATTATGGGGATGAGGTAGGTAGATTGGGTGGGCAATTTACAGATGGACTATGTACAGCTGCAGCGATCAGTTAGCAGCTCAGGTAGCTGATGTTTAAAGTTGGTGAGGGAAGTCTCCAACTTCAGCGATTTTTGCAATTCGTTCCAGTCACTGGCAGCAGAGAACTGGAAGGAAAGGCAGCCAAATGAGGTGTTGGCTTTGGGGATGATCAGTGAGATATACCTGCTGGAACGTGTGCTGCGGGTGGGTGTTGTTATCGTGACCAGTGGACTGAGATAAGGCGGAGCTTTACCTAGCATAGACTTCTAGATGACCTGGAGCCAGTGGGTCTGGCGACGAATATGTAGCGAGGGCCAGCCGACTAGAGCATACAGGTCGCAGTGGTGGATGGGAGGGAGACGGAGGTATTCGTAGAAGGTATTCTTGGGAAAAAATGCCAACATAGCCATTTTGAGTTTAACTAATAAGGCAACAATTATTCTAGAATACCACTGGTTTCTCCTCTGTGTGGAGGTTACCACACAGTAGCAAGGCTACACAATGTGCCATACCACCATCAGCATTCCTTTAAACCAAGTACGGAGCTAGCAGTACTTAAATGGGGAGCTCGCAAGCTCGTGCTGGGAACGCATGTTGCTCTTTGAGAGCGGCGTAATGACTGCTATCAATCTCCTCCGCTTCGTGTCATGTTAGAGAACTATCAGGGAGGAGAGCTGGCAAGGAGAATGGTAGAGCGCTGCAAGACATCCTCCAAAGCGGCTGTGGCGATGCATTAATCACTTTGGAGTTGGGTGTCCAAACTAAAAAGTGTCAGGGTAAGAAGTAAAGCCAACATAGAGATGCTAAAGTATGCCTGGAGAGGAATCCTGTCTGCTCCTGGCTAACTGGCCACCAACAGTCCCTCTTTCTCTGCCTCATCACATTGCAGCTCCCTGATTTGAATTTGTACATTCGTTCAGACAGTGCTGTACAGATATCAGAGACTAAAATGTTAATTTCACTTGCAGCAACTCTATTCTCGCCTCTCTCAAAGCAAAGCAAACAGAAAAGAAAGCATGTATACATATGGGGATGCATCTGCAATAAGATGAACAATCAGCTGTGACTACAGTAGGTGTATCAAAGTCTTGCTTTGATACAGTTCTCTGATATAATAGAAATAACTAACATAATTGGATATAGTTTTTCTAGTACCTAGACTCAGTATACTGTATATCATATTAGATTTGCCACAGAGAGTACATTCCAGCATTACCTATTAATATACAGTTGTTTCCAAAATTATTGGCACCCTTGACAAAAATGAGCAAAAAAGACTATAAATAATAAATAATTCAAATACTGAGATATATTGTATGCTCCCAAAAATGTTGAAATTATATTATGTTATACTAATACAATTGCTCAGAGAAAGAGATTTTGTTTAAGTAATATTGTTCTATCTAAAAAGATATAGGGGTTAAAGTTTTCAATACCTTTCAAAATCTCACCTTGCGAGGATAATGGCAAAGAGCCTTTTTCAAAAATGTTTTATGGGATTGGAGAACACAATTGACCGTTGACCTTATTAAAACCTCTTCAGCGTCTCATCCCGTCAGCGGGATCAAAATCCAGCGAAAAATCATATCGCCAATTAGCATTAAAAAAAAATCATAATTAAAAAAAATAATAATTAATATATATATTTTTTTTTTTATAGATACACCTCTCCTGAATCGACCCACGTCGTCCGATTTCAAAAAGGTTTTACAGGAAAAGCAAATCATTAGATTATGTTAGATGAGTCCATCGTAAAAAGCAGCTTCATAGCCTCTTGAGGATACCCTAGGATAGGGGGCGCCACAGCGCATTTTGTTCCAGGACCAGTGGAAGCAAAATAGCCCTATAACGTCAAAGATCCACCACCATATTTTACAGTAAGTATGGGGTTCTTTTCGGCATATGGATCTTTCTTCGACGCCAAACCCACCACTGGTGTGCGTGGCCAAAGAGCTCTATTGCAATGTCATCCAACAAATGTAAATGCTTGGATTCTGTATGGGTTCTGTACGGAGGAATGGTCTAAGATCCCTCCCAAAGTGTTCTCCACTCTCAGAAAACATTTTAGAAAAAGGCTCAGTGTTGTTATCCTTGCAAGGGGAGGGTGATAGAGTATTGAAAACAGGGGTGCCAATTATTTCGACCTTTTTTGAGAGAAAAAAACGAAATCTCTTTCTCTGAGCAATTGTATTAGAATAAAACAATAATATATATATATATATATATATATATATATATATATATATATATATATATATATATATATATATAAAATTGAGATACAATATAGCTCAGTATTTGAATGATTTATTTTATGCAGTCATTATTTCTCATCTTTATCAAGGGTGTCAATAATTTGGGACCTGACATGAATGTACCCTATATACAGTATATGCAGTATATAACCCATTCAAGTCCATCAATTGAAGCTGGCAGTAGTTGAAGGTTGCTTGGTGCTAGCTGCAAGTTGCTACAAATACCCTCTCTGGGGGAGAAAAACAGATCTCCAGGCATAACTTTCTCTCGCTCTCGGTCTACTATAGCAGCACACATCACAGTCAAGTGGTTTATGAAACCGCCCGCTCCCCTACTGCCATCAAAATAATGAATAATCTGCCACTTGCAGTAATCCTCCGGTAGAGCAAGCCCATTAATATCACGACATCCAGACATAAAACATTAGACTTCCCTATTCACCTTTCAAAACACAATGCATTTTTCTTAAAAAACGTGAACATTGCCCCCACTGGTATTGCAAGTCAGTGACATGTACTGTACACAGGTTTAAGGAACATGATTCTTTTCAAGTGTTGAATGATTTTGATAATTCAATGTGTTAAGCGCTATATCTGGGTCGGGAGTTTAAAGTTTGATCTGCATCCATTTGAAGACAACATCAAAGGTGGGTTAAGCCAACTATTTCAAAAAGCGTCAAGAGCTCACCGAAAAGGTACAGAAATAGAGAAAGACACCTCTGGGCTTCATGTGATGGATGATAGAAGAGGTAGAGAGAGAGAGGGGGGAGAGCGATAGAGAGAGAGGGGGGAGAGAGATAGAGAGAGAGGGGGGAGAGCGATAGAGAGAGAGAGGGGAGAGTGATAGAGAGAGAGGGGGGAGAGAGATATAGATAGAAAGAGAGAGAGAGTAGAAAGACAGTCACTGAGAATCACAAATACAGGGGATAGAGAGAAAGAGAGAGAGAGAGAGAGAGAGAGAGATTGAAGAAAGAGTAAGGTGCAAACGATAGACAGAGCTAGAGAGAGAAACAGAGAGAGAGAGAGAGAGAGAGAGAGAGAGAGAGAGAGAGAGAGAGAGAGAGAGAGAGAGAGAGAGAGAGAGAGAGAGAGAGAGAGAGAGAAACAGAGAGAGAGAGAGAGAGAGAGAGAGAGAGAGAGAGAGAGGGGTGAAAGTGAGAGAGTATATAAAAGGTAGTGTTAATTAGCCAGAATGTTTGCCCTCTCGCAGGAACTCCTTCATGTTAGGCCAGAGAAAAACTGAAGCAGATGAATCTGAGAAGAAATATCTGCTTAAGTGGCCTTTTATAGATGTATCAAAGGCTTCTCCTGCCCCCCCCATCCCGTGTCCCTGATTAATGCAAAGGGAATGCAAAGGGTACAGGCGGGTGTGAGGGGGTGCCAGTGATATTTGACGTCTCCTATTGTATGCTGATGTGTTGACAGGTGTGGCATTTGGGATGCAATGTTGGACATGCCTTTCAGTGGCAAGCTCTCAGCCAATTACCAGACAAAGGAAACATCCCAATGCAATACACTATAAAGGACTGTGGGA
The DNA here is from genome assembly GCF_965601325.2 of Salmo salar. Lineage (NCBI taxonomy): Eukaryota > Metazoa > Chordata > Actinopteri > Salmoniformes > Salmonidae > Salmo > Salmo salar. Next base: position 28,270,555 of record NC_138295.1, read on the forward strand.
AAATATTGTTTTTATGTGTACATAGGACTTGATGTTAAGAATTAGGTCGTGAAATGCAATATTAAATGTTGAACAAATTGAAATGAGTAAAACAATCAGTATTTAGGTCATTTTATAGCTATTTTAAATATGGGGTTTTTTTTTTTTTTTAAAGCAAACCAAGGTGTAAATATCAAAGAAACTGAACTTTAAAAAAAAAGTAAGATTGAATCAAATAGGTGTCAAGTGTTAAAATGTGGTTGGAATTTACAATGTAAAATATAAATTATCATAAAAGATTATGAGAAATACATAACACAGTAATTAATAACAGTTAAAACAGTATATATAAACAAATATATAGTGATCTGTCCCCTAAAATAGTTCAGTGAAGGGCTACTGGAGCCATTGATGTGTGAAGTGAAGTAGCTAAAGAGAGCATTGAAACCAATGGGGGTCGCTGGTGTCACCGATAATCCTTGACCCTATGATGAAAGAGTATTTTCAAATGATTTCCAGGAGAGAAATACTGATACACACAATTATAATGATGAAACTATACAACATAACAGTTCGTAAGGACCCTGTGGGACAATAATATGGTGCCAATGTGTCTTATGGCACCCATTATGCCAAAGACTAAATTGTGTAAACTGAATTTACCAATTGCTCTGCATAGGTGATGAAACACAAAACGGCACCATTTATATTACTGAATCATATCATACAGTATCATAACATCAAGGAACGTTAGGAATAAACATAACATTGTTTTATGGTTCCATAAGAGTTAGGACCATTTCTTTGATAAAAAAAACTGTTGCTGTGGATTTCATAATTTGACATTTAAGTACACTACTTAGCATTAATTAACTTAAATCACAACCAGCATTAAAGGCGCAAACTGTAACTTTCATGTCCAGTTAATAGTTCGGCCTCTACGTATTTTACAAACTGTGTGGGTGTGTCTTGGAACATTCAACTGCCATTGGGTGATTTGGATGCTGTAGTAACCATCTCCAAAACCAGCCTCCTTTGGTTTGGGGGGCACTTACAACAGAATTCCAATATCATAGAAATGTGAGTCACAGTTACATTTGTCAAGTCCCGCCCCCACAGTCAACAATCAGGTGCAGGGGCAGCACTTTTGACCAGAAATTGAAGTTAGAGATAGTGCCTTTACACTAGTAACAGCAACACAAATAATTTGAAATAATGAATAATTAAAGTGCACAATATAAATGGGCATCATGGGTATTATAAGAATGCTGGGATCAAACAATACATACCGTATATGAACATCAATATAATGAAAAAATATGAATTGTTGGCCACTAATAAAATGAATATATCTGATAAATGAGGAAATGGATATATCAAGTGTAATTAATCATATCCTTCTTATCAGGTAGCAGCTAAAAATACAGCTACCTTGGTGCACCACTCGCCTTCTGGCCTTGGCAATAAATCATAGCCGTAGCTCCACAGCGATACCTCATATGATGCAGTACCAACAGAGAAAAGCTTGTTGAGTTTACTCACTTGCATTTATCTGTCACTTGTAAATATATGTGAATAGCAACTGTAAGACCTGGTGTGACACCTGAGCTTATTTCTCTGTGATGCATCTCTACTGCTTATTGTTGCTCGCCACTTGCTACACACCTATTACTCGGTCTTCACAGCTAGTGCTCTGCTAAGGTGTTCAATATGTCACTGTCTCCAAGGCCATGACGTAGCTCCCACAATGGTTAAATCAAAGGAGTTAAGACCCAGGAAGCAGTACCTACCGTCAAGACCAGATTTGTCATAGCCATTACCAACACACATTGGGTGGCAGGTAGCCTAGCGGTTAGAGCGTTAGGCCAGTTACCGAAAGGTGGCTAGTTTGAATACCCAACGAGGTGAAAAATCATTGATGTGGCCTTGAGATACCCTAAAATGCTCCAGGGGTGACGTACTACTATGGCTGACCCTGTAAAACAACACATTTCACTGCACCTATCCAGTGTATGTGACAATAAAATATAATTATTTTTGCATTGGCAATGTGCAGAGAACCATAAGAATAGCTGTTTTTTTAAGAGGACTGGCCAAATAATACCCATTATCCAACCCTCCCAATAACGCATAATTCCAACATTCCATTCCCAATTTAACTTAGTTATGTTTCATTGTTAGAGCACAGGCCATCAAAACTTCTGATGAATCCCATGATGAATCCCATGATGAATCCCATGATGAATCCCATGATGAATCCCATGATGAATCCCATGATGAATCCCATGCATCACTCTGAATATCGCCCATTGAATAGTAGGCTACAACAGAGCCCGCTGTTTTCCCACAAAACATCTGCTAAAAATGTTGCTGGGCAAGTGTACAGTAACTGGATTCCATGCTGCAATCTGTTTCCAATTTACTTGCAATGTAAATATTTCCAATAGACATAGTTCTTGGCAAGTGCAAACAATTGAGAATGTGGCATTATCAAAAGCTGGTGTCTGGTATTGTTAGGCATCAGGCATATGTTTAGACTATAATAAACATTGAGTCTCCATAACTTGATGATCAGTGACAGAATTGAGAGGGGTATACTGTGCTGCAGTCCTAAAAAGGCCCAAGCAAATTGTAGAACAGTTACATTCCCATGCATGCTGACAAGATATGCATGCCTATTATAAATGAACCCGTATATTGCACCACATGAGTTAAGAATTGCTATTTTCTTGCATAACATGTGGCCAACAAATGAATAAAGATTGTGGAGAATAAAGAAAACTAAGCCTACAAAGTATGCTATGATAAAATAATACAAAAATAATATCCATTACAAAAGTTACCTTTGGCAATGCCTGTGGCTATTCCCTCAAGAGATCCTAACGAGCTTCACTTCTTAGATAGTGTTTCTGTTTTTGTAGCGGCTGTGCAAATGCCCTGGATATCCTCGTCGCCCAGTCTTGATAGATACTACAGTCACACAGTGGACTGGGACGCTATCGCATTCAGCATACTGGATTAGGAAGTCACACACACACACACACACCACACACACACACACACACACACACACACACACACACACACACACACACACACACACACAGGAATCGTTGTAGTTGCCAACCTCCCCTGCCACCTTCATTCTCTCTCCCTCTCCTTTCTTCTCCTCGATTTATCTCTCATTCTCCTCCTCTACGTGAAGCGGTAGGCAGAGTGCTGGACACCACTCTATCACGGATCGTGTTACGCTGTCTGGCTCTAGCTGCACTCTCAGACGATAGGCTGAGCGTTGTGTGTGTGTGTGTGTTTACCCTGCATAAGTGGAGGGAAAGAAAGGGAAGGAAAGGAGAGAGGGGAGAGAGACTGCCACCAGCTAATGCTCAACCGGGGGAGGGTTTGCCTTAGAAACACACCTCCAAGACATCTCGATAGGTGACATCAATAGGGAAACAGTGAAATGAATTCACATGTGGAACTGTGTGGTAGTTCTGTCACTCAAGAGGTCCTGACCTAAAAGTGTCACCTTTTTCCTGTTTAAGCACTGTTTTGATATTAACTTATCCATCAGGGTGACATCACTATCGTAATAGCCTTAATGTTTTCTCCTCAGTTAAACAATACGATTAGATGCTTCATTGTCCTAATGTGTGCTATTTATACCATGAGAAGGTATTGCGAATCAATACAAATACTAAAGTGCTGAAATGTACATTTACACACACAAACAATATCAATTATTTAATTTGTATTATAATGAACACAAACTTCTGGAAAAGACTAAGAGACCTTGGTCTCAGAATTACTCCCTGTCAAAATAAAGGTTACATAAATAAAATAAATAAAATATTCTCTTATTTTGATCATGGATTACGTTTGAGAGCATATTTCTGAGGAAACAAGAACAATTCCTTCCCATCATGAAAAAGCACAATACATTAAAGATGGTCAAATGCATACATTTTACTCTTTCTTTTTCAATATGGACAGTCTACATAGACTTTGATTAAATCATGTTAAATTATATCAAAATAATAATCTGAGTATATATGTCTCTTTGATTTTGGGTGTCACTTGAGAGCCTTGACAAAATAGAATGTTAATGTGACTTTGTACGTTATATATTTCATAAGTACTGTATATCACATGGTTAAATTAATATTGTTTATTTTACTTTTTCCATGCCATTAAGGGGACATAAATTGTCTTCATTAGCCTCTCAATAGGCTGTGAAATGTATTTGGGAATGTTTATAATTGTCACTTTAATATCATTTCAAAAAATAGAAACCGTCAAAGTGACTTCTGCATGACATTTTTTTGAGAAATCAAGGAATTAAATTGTGCTTTAAAGGCACATTTGGTAGTTTATATTTCTATTTAGTGGGACCCTAAATGTTTTTCATGTGTTTTTTTAGGGCTGAGGGGGAGTTTTTTTATGTTTAAAATACAAGAAGGAAAGGAACAGGTGCCCAAACTGGCCTATATCAATCCTGGTTTGTTTTTTTGTGTATGAAATGCAATGTGCAACCACAGCTGAAAGAAAATTACAGTGTGCCTTTAACACCCCTGTCAAGGTCATATTTTAAATTAATAAAATAGATTAGTATTGTGTCCTCTATTCAATTGTCTATTCCTTGAAAAATACTCAAATATAACAAATAGAAAATCTATTTGCAATAAATTGAGAAAACCCTCTCTTTTGCTCTTGCAAATATGTGTGGTTGATTGAAAGATAATAGTTATGGTCTACATTCCATTGTTGCTATGAGAACTTCAGTAGTAAACCTATGCATATCCTTGGCCCAATGGAAAACACTAATGCATTAAATATGGTTTTCTAATATTTCATGGTCTGATGACAAACTATTCGATTCAACACTCAGAAATGCATAATGTTATATTGATCTAGAATGCATAATATAAAAACATGTCACAACAAGCAAGCCAAAACGGTTGCCTGAAGTGTTAAATGGTGCACTATCGATATCGTAATCATTGGACATGTGCAATCGGGACTGAATCAAAAATCAAGGAATGAATTCCCCCTTGTTGTTCTGGTTTAATGTAGTTCTAGGTAGTTTTTCGCCAAATGCTGTAGCCTATTTGCTCAAGGAAGAATACATTTCAAAGATTTATTTTAATGTATGTGTTTGTGTGTTACGGTCAAGCATATCTTTAACATATTGTTGGCTAGAAGATTGAAAACATTAATTATACCTGATTATATTCATAGCTCATAAAAATATATTGGGCATGTTATTATTCATGATAATCAATCATGTACAAGAGGTGGATAATATTGTGCCATCAGCGATCCTTCACTAATAACTAATAAAAATGGTTTGTACTGATGAGACTTATTTGAAGATGCGTTTGAAAAACGTAGGCCTATTTTAGCATATTGCTTGAAGTACAGCGCTAAAGGTAGAAGTTTCTTCTATACACAGACCTAGGATCAGATTACCCAACTCAAATATTAACATTAACGATCAGGAGAATAAAGATATACAACCCTGGACCAGTGGTTAGAGGCAATTTCTACCGAATCCTAGACCTGTGTCAGGAAGACAGCATGAACTCACAAAGCATGTCAGTGGTGAGTATCTGCAATGAGTATGGCCCCTCTCCAATTTGTGTAAGTGTCCCACTGATCCACATTATACGGTATGAATGCTATTCATATTGAGTGCCCCAAATGAATCTGCTCTGTTCATTATCTATCCTCAAAAAAGGTATTTGGGACATATGACAAGAAATGTTCAAAATGGGGGCTTATATTCGTCATATAAAAACTCCCAGGGGCATTGTTTATTTCCATTATTTTCACATAAGTTGTCCTGAGTGTGAGTCCTCTCATTGGATGGTTAAGGAATACTAAATGGGTCAAAGGCATGTGTCAATGTCTAGGTCATGCAGTAGAGATATTAACAATACTGCCAAATTATATCATATTTCAAAGCAACAATTGGATGTGTATGTTAAGGCTACCCTGCCTTCAAGTGACTTATGGGGATATAATGACTAGTCCTAGAGTAAGAGCGCTTAGTTAGGGGACATTGAATAATTGTGAGGAAGAGGTGGTGGGCTTGTGCCTTGATGGTTCGTCTGGAGAATAAATGTAAATCTGTCTAGAATGTCTTGCCTTTGACAGTCACCCGCTGCTGTTGATCCATCCTCTGTCAAAACAGGCTTTCCTCCAAAGCCCTTGGATAAACAGCCACCTATACAGCCAAGTAGCTTGTTTTCACAATAGCTGTATGTACAAAGAGAGAGAAAAAAGTGTTTCTGCACTGGCGAATATACTGCAATGAATTTGGAGTAAACAACCAGAAACCAACATGCATTGTCCTACTTACCGTCCCTCATTCTAAAAGCAAAAGAGAGCCGGGGGGAGAAATAATACAAATGGTGGGTATGACAGGTGTTCACTCTGGGTTCTGGAGTTTGGAATTTGACATGCAGAGTACGTCTGTTGCAGACGCTGATGTTTTCTATGAATAGACAGCGAGAAAGACAGAGGGGGACGCCTCAGTGCTGTTCTGGTTCTTTGGTGTTTCCTCCTCCAGCTGCCCTTTACAATATGGATTATGTGGCCAGGCAGTGGCCAGGGCTGCTCCATGGGGGGGCTGGGGTGGGTGCCCGACTCCTGCGGACTCCCCGCAGAGACCCCTGTGTGAGGGGGACGCTGAAACTAGCAGGCCGCCCTCATTGCGATCCTGCAGACAGACGCTTCTCACACTAGCCCATACGCTAGCATGTGAAAGAGAGGTAGCGAAAAGAAGAGGGTGAAAGATAAAGGGAGGGAGGGGGCCACAGACTCAGAGTCAAAGCAGAACAGAAAATGGGTTCGCAGCGAAAGCTGTCTGCTATCACCAATCATGCCAATGCACAAACTGTTTCCCTGTAAAAAAGAACAAAATTAAACTCCCAGTGGTTGCAGCTATTGCCGGTTTACCGTTCAAACAGTCGGGTGTAACAATAACAACGGTCAGATGTGACAGCTACGCTGCAGCGCGGCCCCACCGACTGAAGTTAACAAGAGGTCCTGGCATTAAGTGCCAGCTCAGACACAAAGGTCTGAACAGTATGGCGCCGGGGCTGGGGCCACTAGCGCGGCGTTGCTAAATGGAGCAGGTGATTTCCTATCTCCTCCGGTGCCCTGAGGCACAGCCAATCACGACCGGGGAACTGTGGCCCGAACAAGACGAAGGGAGAGGAGGGAGGAGAGGGACCGGGAGTCTGAGAGGATGCATTATTCACACGTACTGCTACGGCACGAAGACCTCGACAAAGGGAAGGCCTCCGGAAACATTGACTTGTTTCCGATCCATTATTGATGGCAACAGCACACCCTGTACCTTTCCCTGATTCTCTATTCCCTTAATAAAGGCTATTTCCAGTAAAGTAATTCACCGTGGGGAAAATGCTCAATAATATTGAAGCAGTATTTCTTCCAAATTGAAAACTTTCGCATGAAAGCTCCAGGGGGACACACTGTAATGTTATAAATAAGTATATTGTGTAGTCAATTATTTTACGGTTCTGTTTCCACTGGTATTTCAATAGCTACCTGGAATTAAATAGATTTTTCTCCCCAACTTGGGATACGTGCACGTCACTCGAACCTCGTAAATCACGAGATAGTCCAAGTCATGGGTCCCATTCCCAAATACCATGTTATGAGCGTTACATTTAGAAATGGTATATCCGAATGCTGTTGCAATCACAACCTTCGACAATGAGCCAAATTAGGAAATGCACATCCAAGACTGTTGACCACCAAATATGTATAAACCCCCTGGAGGAAATCGCTCCCTGGCTTTTAACTTGAAGACAATTGCTTCACATTTCATGGTGTCCAATCCTAGATTATTACCAGGCACACTTCAAAGATTTCCCCTCAATCTCCCAGAGAAACACAATCAATCTGCTCAGTATGCATGGCCGGGACAGTCGGTCATGTTCCCTTTGAGGATCACCACGTCTTTGACTGATCTGCAGTCGATCCCCAGATTGTGGCTAATCATCATTACTGGCTGCTGAAACAATGACTTTCCTTCCATCCATGGAGCTTCAGGAAGGACACCGGGGATCTAGGAGTTTTTGTAATGGTGGCTTAGGGCTTGAGTCTGGATTTATAGGAATTAAGGGGGACTTGGACCTAACCAAATGTGTACTCTGGTTGCCCAATCAACTAATTATAGCTTTTAGTGTAAATATGTCCAGCCAAATAGGTAGCCACTCTATGTAGCTACTACAGTTCAATATTTACTAAGAAATAGGTTTTAGTTAGCTAAGCACAATCAGAGGATGCATGATTCAAATATACTAGATGGAGGAGAATTTATGACCACAGCACATTACAAGAAGGGAAGGCAAAATACAAAGGAAATGAGAAGACAGTTGGACATCATTGGACACAATTCGTAAAAAAATGGATGCCAGATTATGAGAAATGACTCGTTCCATGCAGTGCTTAAAGGTTAGGTCTCCATTACACAGAGAGCCAAATGTCAGCAGTATCCCCTGAAAGAGTGGACTCCAATATTAATGGAGAGTCCAGGGAATCGGGGAATAGGCCTCCCCTCCCTGAGTTTCCCCTCTTTCCAGACATGAATTTAGTTGTCAACCAACACCTGGTGCATGTAACACGTACAACTACAAACTAAATGATGGAGTGATTATGGCCCTCCCTGATATTCAGTCAGTGTTTCTAAATTAATGTTACTCACACACAGGACTGGGATAATGGAATATCAACATTACTCACACACAGGACTGGGATAATGGAATAGCAACAGACTAGTGCTGGCGAAATGCAGAGTAGTTCGCTGCTGCACAACTGAAGTCGTCTCCCTGGTGGCATTAGCATATTGCCACATTTTCTTGCTAATATCACACTCTTGTTTTGTCTCTTAGCTACCTCTACTACATGTCCCCACAGTCCCAAATGAAGCACACATTCAGCAGCATAAAAGTATTGGGTAACACTTTATTTGTAGACGCTCCATCAGTAACATTTTAAATAACTATCTACTAATCCTAACAAGCATCTACATATGGACTATCTGGATTATCCAAATAAGTGGGACCAATTATTGTTATCTGGATAAAGAGTATGAGAAACTTCAAGTGCAGAAAAGCTACTTGTACTTAGATAACCAACTCATAGCATATTTGCTTGTTCATGTTTACAAGGACGTTAACAACTGCTTTAATTTTATAAGGGCGTTAACAACTGCTTTCATCTTACAATGTCGTTACAACTGCTTTCATCTTACAAGGACATTAACAACTGCTTACCTCTTACAAGGGCGTTAACAACTGCTTTCATCTTATAAGGATGTTAACAACTGCTTTCATCTTACAATGTCGTTACAACTGCTTTCTTCTTACAAGGACATTAACAACTGCTTACCTCTTACAAGGGCGTTAACAACTGCTTTCATCTTATAAGGACGTTAACAACTGCTTTCATGTTACAAGGACGTTAACAACTGCTTTCATCTTACGTAATTAACAACTGCTTTCATCTTACAAGGACGTTATCAACTGCTTTCATCTTACAAGGTCATTAACAACTGCATTCATCTTACAAGGACGTTAACAACTGCTTTCATCTTATGTAATTAACAACTGCTTTCATCTTACAAGGTCATTAACAACTGCTTTCATCTTACAAGGACGTTAACAACTGCTTTCATTTACTCGCAAAAAGTGCAATTACTCCAGTAGGCTTGGGAGGTATACTATACATATACCATATATACATACCATATACATACCATACACATACCATATACATACCATACACATACCATATACATGCCATATATACATAGCATATACATACCATGTTTACATAACATATACACTACCAGTCAAAAGATTTAGAACCCCTACTCAATCAAGGGTTTTTCTATATTTTTACTATTTTCTACATTGTAGAATAATAATAATGAAGACATCAAACTATGAAATAACATATTTTATATTTGAGATTCTTCAAATAGCCACATTTTGCCTTGATGACAGCTTTGCACACTCTTGGCATTCTCTCAACCAGCTTCATGAGGTAGTCACCTGGAATGCATTTAAATTAAAAATGTGTGGAATTTCTTTCCTTTTTAATGCATTTGAGATAATCAGTTGTGTTGTGAGTAGGTAAAGGGGTTATACAAAAGATAGCCTTATTTGGTAAAAGACTGAGTCCATATCATGGCAAGAACAGCTCAATTAAGCAAAGAGAAACGACAGTCCATCATTACTTTAAGACATGAAGGTCAGTCAATATGGAATATTTCAAAAACCTTTGAAAGTTTCTTCAAGTGCAGTCGCAAAAACAATCAAACGCGATGATGAAACTGGCTTTCATGAAGACCGCCACAGGAATGGAAGACCAAGAGTTACCTCTGCTGCAGATGATAGGTTCAGTAGAGTTACCAGCCCAAATAAATGCTTCACAGAGTTCAAGTAACAGACACATCTCAACATCAACTGTTCAGAGGAGACTGTGTGAATCAGCCCTTCATGGTCGAATTGCTGCAAAGAAACCAGTACTAAAGGACACCAATAAGAAGAGAGAGACTTTATTGTGCCAAGAAACAACGAGCAATGGACATTAGACCGGTGGAAATCTATCCTTTAGTCTGGAGTCCAAATTGGAGATTTTTGGTTCCCAACTGCTGTGTCTTTGTGAGATGTGGTGTGGGTGAACAGATGATCTCCGCATGTGTATTTCCCACCGTAAAGCATGGAGGAGGAGGTGTTATGGTGTGGGGGTGCTGTGCTGATGACACTGTCTATGATCTATTTAGAAGGCACACTTAACCTTTTCATACCTGAGTTCCAAATATTTTTAACGGTTGCCCCAGCGTGAGTTTTTTGATGCACATGATGTTAGAATGTTCTCTCCATTCCGGAATGTGATTGTTACGCAAAAGTTTAATCCGTGCTGCCTTCAAACCAAGGCACGCAGCCTGTTTTTATTTATAGGCTGTTTTAACTTGTCAATTTAAAATGATTTTTTAATAAGCTTTTATTTTCTAAGAACAGTTTGAATTGAGGTGTGTTCCGCCTCCTCATTCATTCACATAAAAATAGTCCTTTTTACTTTTGCGGACAATTACTTAGAAATTGTGTTCACATTTTCTGTCTGTTGCCCGCATTGCAGTCATTGTTGTTTTCATTACTAATAATAACTTTGGAAATGTGTGCGTTTCTATCAAAGTAAGTGACTTATTATGTTATAATAGTTTATGTATGTCGTTTCTACTGTAGCTTACTGTACGTATGGAGCATAATATATTTGTGTATATTCCTTATAACCGTGTACACGCAAGGTAACGTTACTCATTTCATAACCTTTATGGTGTTATATTCAATCGTGCTTAAGTAGCTAGCTACATTCTTCTATTAGCTCTGTAAAACAATGCTAATTGCGTCAGAGAATTATTAGCTTGTGTTGTATTTTGAAGCTACCCTGGCCTTATGACTCCCAAGGGGTGCAGTGGTCTAAGGCACAGCATCTCAGTACTAGAGGTGTCACTACAGACACCCTGGTTCAAATCCAGGCTGTGTTTCTATCAAAGTAAGTGCCTTATTATGTTTCTGTGTTACGCTGTTTCTACTGTAGCTCCCTGTATGTATGAAGCATAATATATTTGTGTATATTCCTTATAAACACGGACACGTGAGGTAACGTTACTCATTTCATAACCTTTATGGTGTTATATTCAATGGTGCTTACGTAGCTAGTTACATTCTTCTATTAGCGCTATAAAACAATGTTAATTGCATCACAGAAGTATTAGCTTGTGTTGTATTTTGAAGCTACCCTGGCCTTATGACTCCCAAGTGGCGCAGCGGTCTACAGCACTGCATCTCAGTGCTAGAGGTCTCACTACAGACACCCTGGTTCGAATCCAGGCTGTATCACAACCGGCCGTGATTGGGAGTCCCATAGGGTGGCACACAATTGGTCTAGCATCGTTAGAGTTTGGCCGGTGTAGGTCCTCATTGTAAATAATAATTTATTGTTAAATGTCTTGCCTAGTTAAATAATGGTTAAAAAATATATGACCATGGTTTGTTTTCATTTGGCCTACTTAGCATAGCTCTGTTCTGCCCTGCCTTGCCCCCTTGTGGAGCTCTAAAGTTACTGTTTCTTACTGTTATAACTCAAATTTGTGATTTTGTCAATGCAATATACTATTTGTATATCAGTGTTTATTATGTTACTTTTTTCTAATATTGTTTTATTGCTATATCCTTATATTGTATTCTAATTACAAAAAAATCCTCTTTATTGTGTACTTTCAGAAACCACAAACAGTATTTGCCAATATCATAACTGGAACTGGAGCTGGACATCTTTGGAGCTGAAGATTGAGGCCAGCTTTTGTATGCTAGTGTACACTCCTTAACAGTTTTACTGGATGTAAACACAGCAAGGAAACACATAGGCCAATATGTTATAGTCGTCTATTTTATTGCAGTATTGGTGGTGGTTGGTTGAACAACAACAAACTTGTTTTACTAGAGGAAAAAAAACGGAATATGCATAACCCATATTTCATATTCATGCAGTGACTGAAAACCAACTGCATTTCCACCCCCACCTCTAAAGGCATAGTATCATGGCAGGTCACCTGTCAAGTCACCTGTCAGGTCAGTCAGTCACTAATTGCTGCAGATGTGCTCAGTAGTGCTTGAGCATATGATACTCCCCAAAGCATGGTGAAATACATAGAGGTGTATCACAAGCTAAACACGTGTTTTGTCAACTTCCTCTGCTTACTTCTCCTGGTGCAAGACAGGTAGACTTTGCAGTGCTGTTTTATTCACATGTTTTCAAGTACCTATTACAAATCATGCATTCCGATTCTTGTATTGATTGTAATGGGCACATATTATGTGTCACGTCCTGATCTGTTTTACCTGTCTTTGTGATTGTCTCCACCCCCTCCAGGTGTCGCTTATTTTCCCTGGTGTATTTATCCCTGTGTTTCCTTTCTCTCTGTGCCAGTTTGTCTTGTATGTTCAAGTCAACCAGCGTGTTTTTCCCGTGCGCCTGCTTTTTCTATTCTATTTTTGCTTGTCCTCCCAGTTTTGACTCTTGCCTGTTTCTGGACTCTGTACCCGCCTGCCTTGACCTTGAACCTGCCTGCCACTCTGTACCTCCTGGACTCTGAACTGGTTTTGACCTTTTGCCTGTCCACGACCATTCTCTTGCCTACCCTTTTGGATTATAATAAATATCAAAGACTCAAACCATCTGCCTCCCGTGTCTGCATCTGGGTCTCGCCTTGTGCCATTATAATTATGTGTGTAAAATACTTTTTTGAAGGTTGTACTGATTATGATGAGCTAAACTAATTCCAGCCGTGTGTGGAGCCATGTTTGTTGACATACAATGCATTCTGGGTTTCACGTAATTGTCTGTCGGACCAAAGATGCTATAACAAAATGAGGTGAGAAAGGGTTCACAAATTTTTTGAGAACTTCCAGAAGTAAATGGTGGGATGTAAACGATGGTAGATGACACACCCCCTTCAACATGCATACTATAAACAGACCAAACTCATCTTGTCTTCTCTTATCTTTGGTTTCTGTGAGGGAAAAAAAAGTATGGCAGCGAGCGCGTAGAAACTACCCATCGTCGGATTACTTTCGATTACTAGAGAGTGGTTAACTCAATTACTTTGATCAATGGTGAGCTCACACGTGGTGTGATTAATTATAAATAGTAATTGTTATTAGCTAATTCATATTGTAGTTTATTGCAGACGAGAGTTATTAAAATATGACCGCTTGTGTTACGTCAATCTTTCCTCAGTTAGCACTAGGTCAAATGTAGCCTACATTTTTCCTGTTTGGATGATTGTGTTATGCTGTAGATACTTCTGTGAATGTCTGAACATTGCATCCCAAAAAAAACTGCTCACATTCTGGACATAACTTTGTAAGGACTGTGTTTGTGCAAAATGTTTCTCTAATGCTGATTGTTGCATCATTCGAAACTGGCAGTTCTAAATAAGCGTTCTAATCACACTGGTTTGATCGTACGCTACAAATCAAATCAAAGTTTATTTGTCACGTGCGCCGAATACAACAGCTGTAGACTTACAGTGAAATGCTTACTTACAGGCTCTAACCAACAGTGCAAAGTATAAGTAAAAATAAAAAAAGTATTAGGTGAACAATAGGTAAGTAAAGAAATAAAAACAACAGCAAAAAGATAGTGAAAAATAACAGTAGCGATGCTATATACAGTTGCGAGGCTATAACAGTAGCTATGATATATACAGGCACCGGTTAGTCGGGCTGATTGAGGTAGTATGTACATGTAGATATGGTTAAAGTGACTACGCATATATGACAAATAGAGAGTAGCAGTAGCGTAAAAGACGGGTTGGCGGGACACAATGCAGATAGCCCGGGTAGCCAATGTGCGGGGGCACCGGTTAGTCAGGCTAATTGAGGTAGTATGTACAGTACATGAATGTATAGTTAAAGTGACTATGCATATATGATAAACAGAGAGTAGCAGCAGCGTAAAAGAGGGGTTGGGGGGGTGCACACAATGCAAATAGTCTGGGTAGCCATTTGATTACTTGTTCGGAGTCTTATGGCTTGGGTTAAAAACTGTTGAGAAGTCTTTTTGTCCTAGACTTGGCACTCCGATACCGCTTGCCATGCGGTAGTAGAGAGAACAGTCTATGAATGGGGTGGCTGGGGTCTTCGACAATTTTTAGGGCCTTCTTCTGACACCGCCTGGTGTAGAGGTCCTGGATGGCAGGCAGCTTAGCCCCAGTGATGTACTGGGCTGTACGCACTACCCTCTGTAGTGCCTTGCGGTCGGTAGCCGAGCAGCTACCGTACCAGGCAGTGATGCAACCAGTCAGGATTCTCTCGATGTTGCAGCTGTAGAACCTTTTGAGGATCTCTGAGGACCCATGCCAAATATTGGGTCCTCAGACCACTGTAGAATGATCACACCCGAGTGTTGTTATGTGTGAAAAGTTAACCAGCATTACTTCCACAGCATTCTGCAGTGATACGCCATCCCATCTGGTTTGGGCTTAGTGGGACTGTTATTTGTTTTTCAACAGGACAATGGCTCAACACACCTCCAGGCTGTTAAAGGGCTATTTTACCCAGGAGGAGAGTGATGGAGTGCTGCATCAGATGACCTGGCCTCCACAATCCCCGACCTCAACCAAATTGAGATGGTTTGGGATGAGTCGGACCGCAGAGTAAAGGAAAAGCAGCCAACAAGTGCTCAGCATTTGTGGGAACTCCTTCAAGACTGTTGGAAAAGCATTCAGGTGAAGCTGGTTGAGAGAATGCCAAGAGTGTACAAAGCTGTCATCAACGCAAAGGGTGGCTATTTGAAGAATCTTAAATATAAAGTATATTTGAATTTGTTTAACACTTTTTTGGTTGCTACATGATTCCATATGTGTTATTTCATAGTTTTGACGTCGTCACTATTATTCTACTATGTAGAAAATAAAGAAAAACCTTTTTTATTTTATACCTTTATTTAACTAGGAAAGTCAGTAAGAGAAAATTCTTACTTTCAATGACGGCCTAGGAACAGTGGGTTAACTGCCTTGTTCAGGGCAGAACGACAGATTTGTACCTTGTCAGCTCGGGGATTTGATCTGCAACCTTTCGGTTACAAGTCCAACGCTCTAACCATAAGGCTACCTGCTGCCACAAGAAAAACCTTTGAATGAGTAGGTGTTCTAAAACTTTGGACCGGTAGTGTACATACCATACACATACCATATACATACCCTACACATACCATGTCCATGCCATATTCATACCGGGGTATTTTGAAATACCAACGGTATGATTTTCAATTCTGTAAAAATGATATACTGTATACAAGTAGTGGGTGCTACGCCACTGCTTATAACTAACTATAAATGAACTATCTAAGACAGGGTTTCCCAAGGGGTGCTCATTTTGGTTTTTGCCCTAGCACTACACAGCTGATTCAAATAATCAACTCATCATCAGTTGTGTAGTGTTAGGGCAAGTTTGAGAAACGTTGATCTAAGTTGTGCCAAATAAATGATATCCTGCTCAGGGCTCCAGCTATGCAATTGGTTTGATAACTTGCTAGCTAAGTGGCTAGCTTGCCAGAGACAATCAATCTCCTCCTAGATCAGGATCCCTACTGCCTAAATTTGTTTTGTGCGTCAAAGAAACATTTTGAAAAAAATAGCGCCCCTTGTTTGCACTGGCAGTAACGAACAGTATGAAGGTATGAAAATCTGGTTACTGCCCGACCCTAACCTCCAGTGTATCCATTTTGGCAGGGGAGCTTGTTTGGACCACAGGAAAAGCAAGGAATTCATTATTTGATTTTGTGTTGCATAACATTTGATTTCAAATACTGGACTTCCTCTACACTACTGTATTAAATGTGTGAACAGCTAGCCCACTAAACAGTGTCTATGTGTTGCTATGCTGTAGGAGGATGTTCACATCGGTGCAGAAACAGGAACAGTGCAGCAGGCTATATTTCAAAAGGGAAGCTGATATATGGCAACAGAATGCTAGGATGATGTAATGTAATATGTATCATGTTATCAGTCCCACCACCAAAGCTTTATCTAAAATGTAACACGGCTTCTGTGTGAGGCAGACGGTAGTGTATTATTTGTGAGTAATGTTGTTCAGCCACAGTAAATATCTTCTGTTATGCAGCAGAGGGAAAAATTCTCTCTGCAGCCATTATAATGAAGTCCCAAATGTCATCCCCACACTTATTTAAAGAGCAAACTCTAGAAATATTATGCTATCCCTTGGTGCATCTTTGAAGTGATTGGAAAACAAACAGCTTGGTCGAGAAGGAGCCCGAATAGACAAAATGTGTCTTTTTCAAGACTCTCAAAGTCCAAAAGAGGGTCAGGAAACAGGTACTTTCCACCATTAAAGTATTTGCTTTGATTGGAAGGGATGGATGAAAAACCAGGGTGCTGATTGGTTCTGAATGGGAATGACTACCAAATGTGAATGTCCTATTGTTGGCAGGATAAGTATGATAATCCTTCTCCATCCACGAAAGAAGGCAAATTCCAATCATCACCGTATAATAATGATAGTATGCCAATTTCCCTAGACCCCATTTCTACACCATCCTTGAAGATGCACTCCACAGCTCATTTCCCCCTGCGGTTGTAGGGTGCATTACTGAAGCCTACATACACAATCATGGCTGAAACAAAACACAAAAATGCTCTATTTACTCTAATCAAGGCACCATTACCTTTCCTTCTTTGAGTTTGCACTTACAAAGACTCCTTCCAGCTTGTTTGTTTGTGTTTTGGAGGACTTCCACACTTATAATAGAAAATAGAAGCTTACAACTACACCTTTTAACATCACCACCATAGGCAATAGCAGAAATCCCATGGCAACACTGAGGACGGAATTAATTGCTGTTTCTCAGTGTATATATCCCTCTCAGGATGCAGTAGAAGTCTCAGGTTACTCAGTCAACACAACACACCACATTAAAGGGAGACCATTCTCTCTCAACAACTGTAGAGGAGGAAATCATCTTCCAATTATCTAAGGAATCTTTACTTCTACAGTGTCCTTGCCACTTCAATTCATTTTTTTTATATATATGTGTTTGAATGGTACTGAAAGAGACAATTCTATGCAGTGCTGAGGGGTCTGAAATGAGTTTTAGCTTTGATAATTGATGGGGGGGGGGGTTAGTGTGCAGTTCCACACATCAAACCAAAACAACCTGATATAGCATTACTATTTTCCCTCTTCATTTCAAGGTTCATTTCGACACCACCTATTTGCCTCGCCCGATCGAGACCGATTAAGCCTTGTCTACGATATTAACTATAACTCACTTTTCCTGAGCGAAAATATAAACACATCACGACTTGTTCCAGAAAACCGACAGATCCTTCAAACACCAAGAGAAAGAAAAAAATAACAATAGCTAAGGCAACACTACAACCTATTTGCCAAGCGCTCCGTCATTGGGTGCCTGGTGCTGCTCCATTGTCTAATCCCACTATTGAGACCACTAAATGGATAGAGTGGAGTAACAAGATAAATGGGCTGTGACCGAGCTGCTAAAAGGCAACCCGAGCAATTTATCGGAGTGACCTCCACTGTTGCCACTGCAGGCCATATTAATACACCACACATCGTCCCAGGATGGGGATATGGTATGTGTCAAGTACCGGAAGCTCACAGTTTTATTTTGAACTCTTAATGTTACAGGTAAATTGACTGAGAACATATTGCCACTGAGAACATATCTTCAGGAACGGCTTGGGAAAGAATATTTTTGGGGGGACTGTGGTCAATCAATCCAAATTACAATATAGACAGTAGCTAGACAGAGACTGCTGAAAGTTACTAAATGACCAAAACATGCCCATAATCGACCAGATAAAATATCATTAAAAAAACATATAAATCCGCAAATATAGTGAATTTACCCCTTTAAGAAGTAAACCATACAAAGGGAAACGAGTTCAATCGACTATTCAAAGTTCATTGGTTGAGTACACAGGTGCAGCGAAATGCTTTTGTCTCTAGCTCCAACAACGCAGTAATACCTAGCAATACAAAACTATACACACATAGTCCAAAAAGTTAAAAGAAAGAAATTAAGAAATATCAGGATGAGCAATGTCATTGTCCAGAATACACACACACAACCACCCACCCACCCACCCACAGACCCACCCACCCACCCACCCACCCACACACACACACACACACACACACAACCACCCACCCACCCACCCACAGACCCACCCACCCACCCACCCACACACACACACACACACACACACAACCACCCACCCACCCACCCACAGACCCACCCACCCACACACACACACACCCACAGACACACACACACACACACACACACACACACACACACACACACACACACACACACACACACACACACACACACACACACTGCCTTCCGAAAGTATTCATACCCCTTGACTTATTTCACATTTTGTTGTTTTACAGCCTGAATTCAAAATGTATTAAATTGCTTTATCTCTCACCCATCTACACACAATACCCCGCAATGACAAAGTGAAAATATGTTTTAAAAAAATGTACATTTATTGAAAATTAAATACAGAAATATGTCATTTAGATAAGTATTCACACGCCTGAGTTAATACATGTTAGAATCCCCTTTGGCAGCGATTACAGCTGTGAGTCTTTCTGGGTAAGTATCTAAGAGGTTTACACACCTTGATTATATAATATTTGTCCATTACTCTTTTCAAAATTCTTCAAATGGTGTCAAATTGTTTTTTGATCATTCCTAGACAACCATTTTCAAGTCTTGCCATAGATTTTCAAGCAGATTTAAGTCAAAACTGTAATTCGGCCACTCAGCAACATTCATTGTCTTCTTGGTAAGCAACTCCAGTGTAGATTTGGTTTTGCGTTTTAGGTAATTGTCCTGCTGAAAGATGAATCTCCCAATGTCTGGTTGAAACTGAACCAGGTTTTCCTCTAGGATTTTGCCTGTGCTTAGCTCCATTCCATGTATTTTTTTATCCTGAAAAACTCCCCAGTCCGTAACGATGACAAGAATACCCATAAATGATGCAGCCACCATTATGCTTGAAAATATGGAGAGTGGTACTAAGTAATGGGCTGTATTGGATTTGCCCTAAACATAACACTTTGTATTCAGGACAAAAAGTGAATTGCTTTGCCACATTTTTTGCAGTATTACTTTAGTGCCTTATTGCAAACAGGATGCATGATTTGAAATATTTTTTATCATCTATAGGCTTCCTTCTTTTCACTTTGTCACTTAGGTTAGTATTGGGGAGTAACTACAATGTTGTTGATCCATCCTCAGTTTTCTCCTATCACAGCCATTAAACTCCGTAACGGTTTTAAAGTCACCATTGGCCTCATGGTGAAATCACTGAGCGGTTTTCTTGCTTTCCGGCAACTGAGATAGGAAGGACGCCTGTATCTCTGTAGTGACTGGGTGTATTGATCCACCATCCAAAGTGTAATGAATAACTTCACCATGCCCAAAGGGATATTAAATGTCAGTTTTTTTTATACCCATCTACAAAATAGGTACCTTATTTGTGAAGCATTGGAAAACCTTTGTGGTCTTTGTGGTTGAATCTGTGTTTGAAATTCACTGCTCGACTGAGGGACCTTACTGTATGTCTGGGGTACAGATATGAGGTAGTCATTCAAAAATCATGTTATACACTATTATTGCACACAGAGAGAGTCCATGCTACGTATTATGTGGCTTGACATGCACCTTTTTACTCCTGAGCTTATTTAGGCTTGTCATAACAAAGGCTTTGAAAACTTATTGACTCAAGACATTTCCGCTTTTCATTCATTTCTATATTTTTTTTCCCTCGAAAAACATAATTCCACTTTGACAATATGGCGTATTGTGTGTAGGCCAGTGATAAAACTATAAATGTAATCCATTTTAAATTCAGACTGTAGCACAACAAAATGTGGAAAAAGTCAAGGGTGTACAGTACCTTTGGAAAGTATTCAGACCCTTTGACACACACACACAAACACAAACACGCACACGCACACGCACACACACACACACAAATATATATACATACACATATATACATATATACACACTTCATGGTCAAAATTAGATAGACAACCCTTAAAAATAGTGGATTATATTATTTCAGCCACACCAGTTGCTGACAGACATATAAAATTGCATGGTTGTGTGCTCAATCTCCATTGACAAACTTGGCAGTAGAATGGCCTGTACTGAAGAGATCAGTGACTTTCAGCGTGACACCGTCACGGGATACCACCTTTCCAACAAGTCAGTTTGTCAAATTTCTGCCCTGTTAGAGCTGCCCGGTCAACTGTAAGTGCTGCTATTGTGAAGTGGAAACGTCTAGGAGTAACAACGGCTCAGCTGCGAAGTGGTAGGCCACACAAGCTCACAGAACTGGCCGCCGAGTGTTGTAGCATGTAGCATGTAAAAATCATCTGTCTTCGCTTGCAACACTCACTACCGAGTTCCAAACTGCCTCTGGAAGCAACGTCAGCACAAGAACTGTTCATCGGAAGCTTCACGAAATGGGTTTCCATGGCTGAGCAGCCACACACAAGCCTAAGATCACCATGCGCAATGCCAAGCGTCAGCTGGATTGGTGTAAAGCTCGCCGCCATTGGATTCTGGAGCAGTGGAAACACGTTCTCTGCAGTGATGAATCACGCTTCAGCATCTGGCAGTCCAACGGACAAATCTGGGTTTGGCGGATGCCAGGAGAATGCTACCTGTCCGAATGCATTGTGCCAACTGTAAAGTTTGGTGGAGAAAGAATAATGGTCTGGGGCTGTTTTTCATGGTTCAGGCTAGGCCACTTAGTTCCATTGAAGGGAAATCTTAATGCTACAGCATACAATGACATTCTAGACGATTCTGTGCTTCCAACTTTTTGGCAACAGTTTGGGGAAGGCACTTTCCTGTTTCAGCATGACAATGCCCCTGTGCATAAAGCGAGGTCCATACAGAAATTATCTCTCGAGATTGGCGTGGAAGAAATCGACTGGCCTGCACAGAGCCCTGATCTCAACCCCATCGAACACCTTTGAGATGAACTATAATGTCGACTGCGAGGCAGGCCTAATCGCCCAACATCAGCGCCCAACTTCATGAATGCTCTTGTGGCTGAATAGAAGCAAGTCCCCGCACCGCAGCAATGTTTCAATGTCTAGTGGAAAGCCTTGCTAGAAGACAATTTTTGAGAATATGGCAGTACGTCCAAACGGCCTCACAACCGCAGACCACTTGTAACCACGCGAGCCCAGGACCTCCACATCTGACTTCTTCACCTGACGGATCATCTGAGACCAGCCACCCGGGCAGCTAATGAAACTGAGGATGATTTCTGTCTGTAATAAAGCCATTTTGAGGGGAAAAACTCATTCTGATTGGCTGGGCCTGGCTCCCCAGTGTGTGGGCCTGGTTCCGAAGTGGGTGGGCCTATGGCTGTGCCCCTGCCCAGTCATGTGAAATCCATGGATTAGGGCCTAATGAATGTATTTCTATTGACTGATTTCCTTATATGAAATGTAACTCAGTAAAATCGTTGAAATGTTTATATTTTAGCTCAGTATATATAGCCGGGGGATGTTTTGTACATTGTATGAAGCGCTATACAGTCAAGGAGAATCGAGATTCTTCACATTTAAGGGTTGAAGATGTTCCGTATCACTCATCGTGTGTACAGTATGTGTGTGTGCATGTGCTAGAGTTTGTGTGTGTGCGTGAGTGAGTGAATGTTCATATGATTGAGTGTTTCTGCTGGGCTGTACTTGAAAAGAAATAGAATATGAGAAGAGGAGGACTCTATAATAATAATATAATGAGTTTGACAATGAAAGTGACACTGTCCTCCCTGGTCACTGTCATCAATCATCTCAATGGCTCTATTTCCTCTCCGTTACGTTGACCTTTCTCCTGCATGTAAAGTGTGTGTGTGTGTGTGTGTTTGAATGATTGTACATGTGTGTTTGTGTGCACGCACGTGCATGTGTGTGTGTTCACGTGCGTGTTTGTGCGTGTATGTGCATGTATGTGTGTGTGGGTGAGCATGTTTGAGCATGTGTATGTGCCTGCAATCATTTGATTTTCCAAAATACCACTGCATACATTAGGGGTGTGACAAATATAAACATTTTCTTAACGTTTAAACTGCCAGTTTTGTATCGGTTTTCCAGTAAAATTATAATAAAAATTCATAAAATTCCTCTCAAATTCACAATGCAGATGGCCTACATCAGTATGGTATGAATGCCCAATTGGCCTAGCTAATGTTAACTAGCTAGACTCAATTAGCCTAGCTAACGTTAACTAGCTAGACTCAATTAGCTTAGCTAACGTTAACTAGCTAGACTCAAGTAGCATAGCTAACGTTAACTACCTTCTCTGGGTGCAGTCAAGACAGGGAATATGTAACCAGATGAGATGATAAATAACTAGCAATAAATTAGCGCAAGTCAACTTGGTTGCCATCTCTTTCCCCCTCCCTGCTCCCCTCCTCACTCCCATTAGAGCTGCTGCTCTGCTTCAAGCCTCTCACTCTCCCTCATGCATTACAGCTCCAGTTAATAAAGTAGTTAAAAAATAGCCGTTTTTCTCCTCCTACTAACACTGCTGCGTTGTTGCTTTAGGTATTTGTTAAATGTTTGTTTCCCTTTATGATGATTATCGAGACCTGTTAGTGGTAGTTTTGTGACAACTCTTAGCGTTAAGGATCCCAATTTCGCTGAAACATTAAAACGGTCACACCCCTAGCATGCATATTCACAGCATGCATGTCCTCTGACTATTAGACTGTTCTTAATGTGAGTTTCCCTCATGTGACTCATGTTTAAAACATGCCATATAAGAATCATTTTTATTTTTATTTTCACTCTTTATAGCTTCTTTTATGCTTCCATAAATTCCCATCTTATTTACAGGGATACACACAGTATTATAATGGCTTGTCAACCATTTTCCCTTCCTTTTCAATATCTGAGTTCATCGGAGAAGAGTTGTCATTCAAAACATATAGTCGACATTGGAGCGTCAATAAGCATTGAGGTGATTTGGCCGTTTGACAAGTAGTCCTAAGCCATAGTGTTTGATTTGCTCTCATGTCTACAAAAGCTAAGATTGCTCCAGCAAAAAAACACAGTGCATCAACAGGGGAAAAGCCACCAACGATCGGAATTAGCTCTGCATTGTATTATTCAAGGAACATGATGTTTCACTTGAGTAGATGCTAATGATGCTAATGCTGTTGAAAAGAAAGGAAAAGGACAAGTAGCTCTGAGACAGTTATATATACACCACAGCCTTCAACACACAGCCTGAATCCGTTGCCATGTGTTGAGAAATAGACCCCTAACTGTTTCCATGTTGGAGGCTAATACAGCTACTCCATCAGGCTGCCTATTGAAATGAAATGAGCCCTTTCTATACAGTACAGTCAATAGTAGGTCTGGTAATTGACAATGCTAGAGTAGGTCTTAATTATAATAGCATGTTGTGCAGTCTGGTCTGGTGTATGCAACTGCTTACCAAAATCAATCCAACAATGGCAAGCTCAATGGCGTGTTTTGCTTACCAACGGCTAACCAACAATGGCAAGCGCAATCTGTTTGGACAACAAGGCCAGGTTCAATTCCTCTGTAACCACACAGGATGAATTGAAAACTATTTTAGAAAAGAGGTCGTCAAGGTATGAATTGGGCAGAAATTATTCTCCACTAGGAGCTAAAAGGAAATGAGTCAAGCCATGTCTTCTGAAATAATTAACAGAAGTTCAGATCCAATGGAATTGACCCTTTACCCAATGAAACAGCAAGGAAATCTTCCCCACCAAGCTCTCTCTGTCTTCCACCAAAATAGAAAGCAGTGTGGGTTCAGTTGATGGATGAGCATGCTACCCCCATGACAGCTCTGCGCTGTACACACATCACGCAGCCAGTGTCCTACATACATTGACACGGTCCGACAAAAGATAGAGGCAACTCTTCTGAGAGGGAGCAGTCAATGGGACCAGAAGAGGAGAAAATAACAACCGTTGGACGTGGCCAGGGCGCTCAGGCCACGAGGGGTCTGTGGCTCAAACACACTGACGCGTTCTCAGCCCTCTGGGAAGATGTGAATGCATGCTTTGCAGCCAGTTAAGAATTTTCTTCAAAAACATCACAGATGACCAAACTTAAGGTTTTACTTATTCTGTATATTCACAACTTAGGCCATATTGAATTATATAGGCAGTGTGAGGATGTTTTTATCTTCCATGATCAATAGAATGATTCCACTGTAATCATGATGTGACACAGATCTGAGGCAGGAGTTGACAGACGGTGTGTAACCTTTGCTTGTTAGACTCCCAGTGTGTCTGTGTGTGTGTGTGTGTGTGTGTGTGTGTGTGTGTGTGTGTGTGTGTGTGTGTGTGTGTGTGTGTGTGTGTGTGTGTGTGTGTGTGTGTGTGTGTGTGTGTGTGTGTGTGTGTGTGTGTGTGTGTCTGTCTGTGAGGTGCGTTCATATACCCACATCTCTCTGGTGTGTGCTGTGCTGCACTGCATGTTACAATGTCTTCTCATGTAATTCAATTAACCTTTTACTGGAAGGGTTCACACAAAGCAGCCAGGAGTTATACTCCATTTGAGAGTGGTGTGTAAAACTGCCAGGTGTCTGGTGGCTGTCTTCATTGTTTGGATAAATTGGACTTCTTTTGCAATTTTTGCGCTGATAAAATGTCACAGACACATAACATTAATAATATGTTAAAACAGCTGTTAAAATGCTCTTGAGGACATCGGTTCAGAAGGCATTGGATTTGTTGTCGACAGGGTACGATTCGGCACAATTGTCTCAATCAATTTGTTTCACTGTAATTAGACGCTGAACAGACAATAACCCATCATCAGGGCCAACACAACAGTCCAACAAAATAACCAACATCCCAACCAACAAAACAACCAACATCCCAACCAACAAAACAACCAACATCCCAAAACAACAAAACAACCAACATCCCAACCAACAAAACAACCAACATCCCAACCAACAAAACAACCAACATCCCAACAAACAAAACAACCAACATCCCAAACCAACAAAAGAACCAACATCCCAAACCAACAAAATAACCAACATCCCAACCAACAAAACAACCAACATCCCAACCAACAAAACAACCAACATCCCAACAAACAAAACAACCAACATCCCAAACCAACAAAAGAACCAACATCCCAAACCAACAAAAGAACCAACATCCCAACAAACAAAACAACCAACATCCCAACAAACAAAACAACCAACATCCCAAACCAACAAAAGAACCAACATCCCAAACCAACAAAAGAACCAACATCACAACCAACAAAAGAACCAACATCACAACCAACAAAACAACCAACATCCCAACCAACAAAAGAACCAACATCCCAACAAACAAAACAACCAACAAAACAACCAACAAAACAACCAAGATCACAACCAACAAAAGAACCAACATCACAACCAACATCACAACCAACAAAACAACCAACAAAACAACCAAGATCACAACCAACAAAAGAACCAACATCCCAACAAACAAAACAACCAACAAAACAACCAACAAAACAACCAAGATCACAACCAACAAAAGAACCAACATCACAACCAACATCACAACCAACAAAACAACCAACAAAACAACCAAGATCACAACCAACAAAACAACCAACATCACAACCAACAAAACAACCAACAAAAGAACCAACATCACAACCAACATCACAACCAACAAAACAACCAACAAAACAACCAAGATCACAACCAACAAAACAACCAACATCACAACCAACAAAACAACCAACATCACAACCAACAAAACAACCAACATAACAACCAACAAAGTAAATCTGTCAATCTGGACCTAAATTCTCTGGATTCTTTTGGGATGAAACACAGCCAGCAAAGACACAATCTTTAATCTTAGTCTTCTTTCTCTTGGATCAGGCAGTTATTAACAGTTGCAGATGCTATAGCCCGACAGTCTGCCAAAACTGTAGTAGTCTTCTGTGTCTGACTGCCCAGAACGGTGCAAATTACAATGAAATATTGAGTTCATTTATGAATAAGTGGAGCTGAACGCCCCTTTGTAACGGCTTCCACATGCATATTCAGTTGATGGAAACCTTTGGATGGGTAATTCCTCTTAGCTGCTTCATTAAATAGTGAAAGTCGAAAGTGTAATGCTTCATGACAAAAAGAGAGAAAGAATGCGATCTAAAGCAGTATTAAAGGATGACTTTTTCCCCTTTGCTCCAGTTGAAAATAAAAGTAGCCATCAGATACAAGATAAGGATAACACGATAACAAATCAACAATGTAGCTGTTGATTAGCGCATGACCCGTCAAGATCTCAACCTCTTATCATTCACAACGAAACATCCAAATCAGGTTAAGCGACAAATAAACAAACAAGCACAACTGACGGAAAAGTTACCCGCGGTTAGGGTTTAATTAAAATTCGAGAACTCTGGGCATCTTTCCGCGCCTTCCTAACGGGTGGTAGCTTAGCTACATGCGAAGAAGATGTAGCACGTATTGCTTATTTTCCCTATGATTAAAATAATAGGGTGGAAATTGGGCGAGATAAAAGTCACAGCGGGGAGTCGCACTAACAAGACCAAATCAGCGGCAGCACTCCAGACATCTCCAAAAGAGACTCCAAAGGAGAGAGGCTGCGGGGGGTAGTGGGGGTAGGAGGCCAGGTCAGAGCCTTTTGAAGCCAGCTAACTCCAATGCGCTTTCTGAGCCACAGAAATCGCATGTAACAGCTGCAACAAACATGGAGGAAAAGGGATGGAAATAAGAAAACACCTTGTTAGGTGCCTTGAATGTCTTATTTTACTCCCATTACACGTCATCACTGAGTTATTTGGAATGACATTATAAACTAGATGAGGACACAGAAATTGAAGTGTGTGAACAAGCAGATGTGGACTTTGGTGGGAACATTAATCACTACCCTTGCGTAAATTTATTTTCCACACGTTTTTCCATCCAATCAAATTCAAATGTCTTTTATAAAGCCCTTTCTACATGAGCAGTAATCACAAAGTAGTTGGAGACTATAATAAACAAAATAATGTTATATAAGGAAAAAAGGCACTTAAGAGAGGCGAAAGATCCACATCTCAGATCTACATCTCAAGAGTGGTGTGGAATATCTGTCTGGGACGTAACTGAAATATAAATGGTTTGCTCTGAACACAAAATATTTCCTTTGTACCATGTAACCTTTCTATATGTTCTGGCCAGTTGAAAGTCTGTGGATAATCCTTGGATAATCAACCACTATCATCTCTCTTTCTTCTGTACCTTTGGTAATGCTTATTGAAAAGTATGGTGATAGCAAACATATGAGATGACAATACATACCACTATGGTAAATCGATTTTCAATGCTTTTTGAGAGCATTAAAGATAAAAGTATTCCTCAAATTAGCTTAACAACAGCAAAAGTTGTCAAAACTGCTCTAAGAACAAATTTGAGACCATGGTTGATGTGAAGAAAATATAATAGCACAACGACGTGAATAAATAAGTAATAGACAATAACATCACTTCAAAGTTGGAGGCAAAACATTGTACTTTTTGTAAAATCATTGACGAATGCAGGATAAAAGCAAAGTTATCACTGCAAGGAATATTATACATTGAAAGTGCCTCACATTCTATACACAACAAAATCAACAAAACAACTGTTTTTAGATAGCTGTATAGACTGCTTTTCGTTTGAGTACAAACCCTTTCTAAATCAAAATGAAAGAGTCATTTATCACTTAAAGCAATATTGATAAGTATAAACAGAAATGTATATTTTTTTATCCCGCATTTGATGCACAGAAGATCTTCCTTCAAAAGAATAGCACAGTCTTAAATTTCGGGTTTCGAGCATGATCAAATTTGCACTTCAAACCATTGAACCTACTTAAATCAGCTATTGTGTGTGCTCGTTCAACTACTGTGGAATTTCTATGCAAAATCTCTGACCGACGCTATACAAAGCTATCTTTGATTACACACTAGCCCAAGGGGAAACTTTATCAAACTCCCCTGATTCCATGTGGAGATGACCAGGTGACTACCAAACACTCAATTGGAAGAACAAATTCTTATCCACAAGAGGCCATGAAACATGCCTTTTATCCCCAAACAGCAGCTGCACGTGCCCAATCAGAATCCACCACTTATCGCTTCCACCAATGAAAGAGATTTCCTGAGCACCAATGAAATAATACTGGTACAATGCTTACTAGTTTGCACATTTGTTGTGCGATTAACTTCCTACTTAAACCTACCTACTTAAACCTCCACAAAAACAGGAATAAGGGGGATCACAATTAACAAATAAAGGTGTGGCAGACTCACCAATTTCGTTGTCCGACTTATTGTCCATTTTGGTGTCTGTCAGGGTAAGGGCCGAGTTGGAGCGACTAGACAGGCATGAGCTTTGGCCTGACTTGGCACCCCTGCCCCAGAGAGCCATGGTACGTTCCGGGGATGTGAGCTCATTATTCTCTGTGGGGACCGTTCCTCTGGAGTAGCTACCAAGGGGGTGCGAGAGTCCCGTTTCAGGGCAGAGGGCCAGGCCTCTGCGTGTGGAGGCCTCACATATCCCAAGTTGCCTCAGCGAGAAGGCCTGTCCTGTACAGACAAAACCAAATAGCGGGCCTATAATTCAACAATGTCATCAAACCCCAATCCAATACCCAGAATATCTGGTGCGGACGTTTTTAACTAGGCAAGTCAGTTAAGAACAAATCCTTATTTACAATGACTGCCATTTTGCCACAATGTGTAGCTTAAACATTTTTGTGAATCTTAAAATGTCTGTTCTTAGAAGGGCCGTAGGCTTAACTCAAATAGAAGCCTCACAAAAACAAAAGCCAACCAGTAAATCGGAAGACACGTCACACTAACAGACATACTGTACATTCAAGTAAGATAGAAGGTGATAGGACTTCTGCTGAAAACAACACCCCCCCCACCGTGCATGCGCGCCACGTCTATTTCTATGGGCACAAGCACAGTTTGACACAAACTGTTCACACCCCTCTTGTTGGCGGAGAGAACATTTTGCAGGTTTAAACCTTATTTCCTGCAATTCTACACATTTTGTCAAGCGGGGGCAGTGAACATTTTGCAGTTTTAAAGCCCATTCTCTTGCAATTCAATACATGTTGCCATGTCTAATGTGTATTCATGTGATATTTCAGCGACTCAAACGTTACAACAAAATCTATGGGCTACCTAGCTAAAAAACATTAGCTGAGATGGGATAGTTGTTCTGGACATTTCTGACAAGTTATAAATAGCTCTCTAATGTATGCAATGACTGACATGACAAGAGGAAAACTGATGATGCACTACTCAATTTTGAAATTGCACCTCGTGCATTCTACTATTACAACTTTCAAGAGTCAGTTGAAAGCCAGACTGAGTTCCTTAAAAACTGTGGGCGCGTACTCAGAGAAAAGAGACTCACTGTACAACTACCCAAATTATATTTTTTTGTAAATTGAAAGAGTTCCACAATTCTGTGTCTTATTTGTTTGTAAATCTGGATCTAAAGTGTTGATTTAATAGAGAAACAAAATGGTGAAAAACAGAGATGCAAGGGAATTTACAGGATGTCAATGCTGGATTGAGAAAAAAAAGAATGTAATCTGAAGTAAACAGCAAAAATCTACAATTAATGTACTTTTCACTGAATTTATATTTCTAAATGCGTGGACAGAACTAAAACAATCTTTGGATGGAAATTCTTGTTAGGTGTATATATTTATCGATATATATTTTTTCATATATACATTCAAAGTCATTCGGTTAAAAACAATGATTCAGCTAGCTGAATAATAAAGAATGTACTGTCATGCTGCATAAGATTACACACATGTATTTTACCCACATTAATATAGAAATATCATTAGTGCAGACAAGACAGGTAGCAAGATTAATATAAGTAAATTAGCAATGAATAAATTCATTTAAAACTGTTCTTGCATTTGATTTAGTTTACTGGTTATTTCATGGCAGAACAAATTTAAACAAGTGAAATTGACAAAGAACATTCTAAAGTAAAAACTGCAGCGGAGCAATTCCGGACTTTGACAATATTGTATGTCATGTGTTATAAACTTCAAAAGACAATTAATAACCTTAAACTATACATTTGACTTAAGGTGTGAATTTACTTTTAAAAACAGATACAACTTTGAAATGTGTAAATAACAATTATTGATAATTGAAGTGATAATAAGTCTAATCGTTCATTACCTTTTCATTAAAGGTTGTAATTTGATCTAGAAATAAAGGGGAAATGAACTTTCTTCCCACAGCCTAATTAGAATGCAATTCATTTCCAGTTGGCGCCAATTAGCAGACATCAATGAGAAATATGTCATAAAATATGCAATTTTAGATAATCAAGAATCGTCTATGACACTAAAATAAACCACCCAACTTTTTTCTTATTATGAACGTTTCCTACCAATTGCCAACAACCAATTAAAACGGTGGGTTATTTGCTCAGCAGTTCAATGGGTAATTATCAACGGTATGTCAAGTGGAGCGCAATCATTTTCTTTGGATCTGTACATACTGCACAGATCGAAAAGAGCTCTACTGTTCATCATAGAGTAATACAAACCTCAAATGACAAACTATGAATGCTGGTTAATGAATCATGCATTAACAAGATAAAGTTTTCAAGGAAACCCATGGGAGGCCCTATGAAAGAATGATAGACTTACTAATATAGTATCTCTCTATCTATCTTTCCTATGTCAATGAGCTCAACAGCGGACAATTATTTCAATTCTGTAATACACCTTGCAATTTTTTTTTATACCAAACTCCATGTGTGCCCAAGTTAAGTATGTTTAAAAAGTACACATATGAAACAAATGATATCCAAATAGCAGACATATTATGAATCATCCTTTCATATTATTGGAATAGAGTTGTGGCTGTACTGACCTGGCCTGCTGTAGTCATTGGTCTCCTGGTGGGCCATCTCCTTGACTCGGCCTGAGAACAGCAGCCGGGCGGGGTCATGGTCGTAGGCCTGCAGCGTCTCGCTAGAGCTGTAGGACTTCTGGGTTGGCACACGGCAGGCCCCTTCTTGGTCTGTCGATGATGCGGTGTAACGCCGTTCCCGATCCCTCTCCCTTTCACGGTCTCTCTCTCGGTCTCTCTGGTTCTTGGAGAGTGAGCAGAAAGGCTGCTGCTCCTTCACCTGTTCCATGCTGCCTGCATACTGTGTCCTTCTCTCCTGAGACGCTCCCTTTGGGATATTCCACTCCGGTTTACGCCGTTGGTAAGTCTGTCCCTCTGTCTATCCGTCTGTATATCTGTCTGTCTGTCCACTTAGCCCCATTCGGCTCTCTACCTGGAAAACAGAGGGGAGAGACGAGAAGCTCAGATAACACTAATCCCCCCACTTAATCTTCAAAAGCTCCCACTCACACCCACCACCTCTCAAACCCCACCCGTAAGCCCACTCACACCCACCACCTCTCAAACCCCACCCGTAAGCCCACTCACACCCACCAGCTCTCAAACCCCACCCGTAACCCCACTCACACCCACCACCTCTCAAACCCCACCCGTAAGCCCACTCACACCCACCACCTCTCAAACCCCACCCGTAAGCCCACTCACACCCACCACCTCTCAAACCCCACCCGTAAGCCCACTCACACCCACCACCTCTCAAACCCCACCCGTAAGCCCACTCACACCCACCACCTCTCAAACCCCACCCGTGAGCCCAATCACACCACTACCATCTCTCAAACCCCACCCATAAGCCCACTCACACCCACCACCACTCAAACCACACCCGTAAGCCCACTCACACCCACCAGCTCTCAAACCCCACCCGTAAGCCCACTCACACCACCACCATCTCTCCTACCCCACCCGTAAACCCACTCCACCCACCACCTCTCAAACCCCACCCGTAAGCCCACTCACACCCACCAACTCTCAAACACCAGCAGTAAGCCCACTCACACCCAACACCTCTCAAACCCAACCCGTAAGCCCACTCACACCACCATATCTCAAACCCCACCCGTAAACCCACTCACACCCACCATCTCTCAAACCCCACCAGTAAACCCACTCCACCCACCACCTCTCAAACCCCACCCGTAAGCCCACTCACACCCACCACCTCTCAAACCCCACCCATAGCCCACTCACTCACACCACCTCTCAAACCCCACTCGTAGCCCACTCACACACACCACCTCTCAAACCGCAGCCGTAAGCCCACTCACACCCACCACCTCTCAAACCGCACCCGTAAGCCCACTCACACCCACCACCTCTCAAACCCCACCCGTAAACCCACTCACACCCACCACCTCTCAAACCCCACCCGTAAACCCACTCACACCCACCACCTCTCAAACCCCACCCGTAAACCCACTCACACCCACCACCTCTCAAACCCCACCCGTAAACCCACACACACCCACCACCTCTCAAACCCCACCCGTAAACCCACTCACACCCATCACCTCTCAAACCCCACCATCCTTGCATGAACTCCTCTATAAAGCAGATCTCCTCTCCTCTCACTCCCCCCTTCTTTTATTCTTTCAGCCTCAGTTCAGACCTCCATTGTCTTGACTAAATTCCTTTTGTCCACAACTTGGACGTGTGTTTGTGTATGAGGTCGACAGGTCATTTAGACACTTTAATTATCCATTACTATTAAGTGTAGAGTGTGAAAAGGGGGGATTTTCACTGGTGAAGATTTCATTTCTGTCTTGACTCAGCTGGAAGCCCAAAGACAGGTGCATCAGACACCGCCACATTTTCCTGTACTGAAACTGAAACTTTGGATCCAAGAGAAATGAAAAAGTATTTTCTAGACCTCAAAGTTTTTATTGAGAATTTTGCTGAGAAGTCCTTTCACTAGGTGACAGGTTGTTCTTTCTTTCTATGCAGAGATGAAATCTTAAAAGACACTTTCAAACGCAGAGACAAGAGTGGAGATGTTAACCCACATTTACAAAGATAACTGTGCAGTGGCCAAGAACGGACCCACCCACAAACCTCCCTGATTGTGATCCGTTCTGATTTATAGACCTGTAAAGATACACAGGGGCTGATAGCCGTTATTGCTAAGAGCCTTGTCTGTCGAGCTGCCGACAACCCAACAGGGGGAATAAGATTAGTGTCCTAATCAGCTATAAGTCCCCATGGGTGTGTTATGGGGAAATGTCGTGGCGGGCCGGATTCTCACAAAGAAAGGTGAACGACCGGGAACTTCTTTAATGTGAACACATACTGCCTTCCTCAGGAGGATCCAAAGTTACTAACGCCAACATTTTTCGGAGTTCATCAAAATGTCCTCTATGTACTGAAGGTAGTTCCTGTACATGGGGACGCTTTGAGGACACTAGGGAGATACTCATAGAAGCTGTCTGGTATAGTGTGCTGTGCTGTGAACTCAAGGAAGTTCTATCTAAGGATTAGGCCACTTCGTTGCTTGGATACCAAAACCACAAATAGGCCTACATAATGTCCACGTAGTGCCTTACCGCAATACACCAACAATTATCCCCACGTCTCCCCATTCAGATTGAGAACTGTCCTACATACTGTTAGGATGCTACCCCTCTGGTCTGTATGTGTCACCTTTGATAATATGGTTGATTGAGACAGCCAGTCACCCATGACCTCAAGAAGGAAAAGCCGACACTGCAGTATTATAGGGGCACAGTGACAAGGCAGTGAGGCAAGGGGAAGTGACACTCCATGATCTATGTAGCGTAGCACAGTACTACATTCCTCCTAAACCTGCTTCTTCTGTTATATACAGTCTCGATTTTCTTCTAAACATTAACCATACACCATATATATAATATAGTGTCACGCAATGTCTTGAAGTCAATTTGGTAACATAGTTTCGAGAATATAAGCTTTTATGATCTAGGCTCTATTCTCTTGTTTGGACACAAAATCAGGGATTGTGTGTTGGAATTTTTTGCTTCACACTCGCGATTCACATGAGGGGGCCAAAGGAGAAGCCACCACAGAGGTGGCTCAGAGCCAATAGAGCCAAATAAATTGGTTTCAACTGAAGTGACCCACATTCCTGACGTCAGCACAAACAGCATTTTGCAAAGAGAAAGTAGAGTAGCCACTGGAGACTTCCCTGCTGAAACGGCAAATCTTCCCGAAGCCCTCTTTGTTCAAGTAATTACATTTCCGAAAGCCTGTTCTAAATATTAACTCAGACCCCCTGACCCAGGGTTTCCGTAAGAAAAATGAGGCGCCGGACAATGTGACCGGGAAGAGTTTAATTTAACGGCCATTTGAGAAATTATGGGACCCATATGCATTGGGTGCGTAACCCATTAGCGAGTCCACCCACGGTGCTCAGAATGACAGAATTCACATTTAAATTATGGTAATTCATCTTAACAGAACATGCAATTCCTGTAATGAAGCAGCCAATAAAATGTCATTTACAAACATTTGCCAAAATGCAATTTGCGGGAAAACACCATTCTAAACAGCACACCTGATGCGAGCGGTTCCACATGTGACAGAGATAAAAATGTCTGTTAGAAACTTAGAAAGAGGGGAAATCTAAAGATGCAACAACTAGGATGGGTTTCTAATATGACTAGGATTGCGCCTTTGGCTTCTAGACAATGAAAGAAAGTTGATTTGAAAACCAATAGAAGAGAGGAAAAATGCTGGTTTCAAATGCATGTGAGGAAGTCTTTATAAAATAATTGCCTCCACGTTTCTATGGTTCCTAGGCTACTTTGAAACACGGAAAGACATGCCTCACAATTTGAAGTAAAACATTCAGGTTTCAAAAGACTAAGTATATGTCTTCAAAATGCATACTGCCTCCAGCTCACATTGGGTGGCATGGTGATAGACTGCCTACTGTTGACTATGCACTTGAATGGTGAATGGGAGGCACCCTTCAATTGCCAGTTGAGAAATAAAAATAGTAGCTATTTTTAATCGTTGCATTTAGAATTGTTGTGCAATGACTGGTCTTATCAAATCACACGTTTCACTCCAGCAGCAGCGAGCTGAGGAGCTGCAGGAGAAATCCAGCTGAAAATAGGCTCTGAATGCTGTGCGCATGTGATAGTTGTGTTTGATAAATAAGATAAATGATGACTAATGAAAATACACACGCCCCAATTTAATTCCACTAAAGCAAATTAACTTATAGACCTATAAGCGTGATTGATGGTCAAATGTATTTCCATTGACTGATATTTCCATCAATAAATAAAAAGCATTATTTTGTAATAAGATCGTTTTTTTTCTTCTGATCAACTATGGCTCAGTTGGTAGAGCATGGTGTGTGCAACGCCAGCATGGTGTGTGCAACGCCAGGGTTGTGGGTTCGATTCCCACGGGGGGCCAGTACAAAAAAAAAATTATGAAATGAAATGTATGCATTCACTACTGTAAGTCGCTCTGGATAAGAGCGTCTGCTAAATGACTAAAATGTAAATAAAAAGCATTATTTTGTAATAAGATAGTTTTTTCTCCCGATCAACTATTACATTTATTGGCTTTTTAAAAAAGATAGGGTCCAAAATCCAGCAATGACTGCCTGATGTAAACCCTGACTCTGTAGTCTGTAAATAAAGCCAATAAAAACACATGGTTATCGTTTCCATCGTGTCCCCCTCTGTTCCACTTGCCACCACGATTCCAAGCTCGCTGCCCTTCCCATCCTTTCCCCTCTGTGGCCTCGCCCTTTCCTATTTGTTTTTGCAGGGACCGTACGGTCCTTCTCCAAGGGAGTCGTGAAAGTGGTGATGGAGGGTGGTGGGGATCAGGCCGGCTCACTTTAACACAGCCAGCACCTCCAACAATAGCCGGCTCTGACAGCTTTGCATAATTCATCTTGTCGAGTCTCTATCCTCTCCTCTCTCCTTTCTCTTCCCTCTCTCTAACTCTCTGGAATGGGGTGAGGAGTAACAAGGGCACTCTTCCATCAGCTGCTGCCTGTTCTCTCCTGACACCAGGGATTCTGGAGACACAGAGGTGTTTGTCTGTTGAAAGCAGATTCCCTAGCTCTGCCTGTGTTCTAGTCTGGATGCCATCAGATTCCCTGGCTCTGCCTGTGTTCTAGTCTGGATGCCATCAGATTCCCTGGCTCTGCCTGTGTTCTAGTCTGGATGCCATCAGATTCCCTGGCTCTGCCTGTGTTCTAGTCTGGATGCCATCAGATTCCCTGGCTCTGCCTGTGTTCTAGTCTGGATGCCATCAGATTCCCTGGCTCTGCCTGTGTTCTAGTCTGGATGCCATCAGATTCCCTGGCTCTGCCTGTGTTCTAGTCTGGATGTCATCAGATTCCCTGGCTCTGCCTGTGTTCTAGTCTGGATGCCATCAGATTCCCTGGCTCTGCCTGTGTTCTAGTCTGGATGCCATCAGATTCCCTGGCTCTGCCTGTGTTCTAGTCTGGATGCCATCTGATTCCCTGGCTCTGCCTGTGTTCTAGTCTGGATGCCATCAGATTCCCTGGCTCTGCCTGTGTTCTAGTCTGGATGCCATCAGATTCCCTGGCTCTGCCTGTGTTCTAGTCTGGATTCCATCAGATTCCCTGGCTCTGCCTGTGTTCTAGTCTGGATGCCATCAGATTCCCTGGCTCTGCCTGTGTTCTAGTCTGGATGCCATCAGATTCCCTGGCTCTGCCTGTGTTCTAGTCTGGATGCCATCAGATTCCCTGGCTCTGCCTGTGTTCTAGTCTGGATGCCATCAGATTCCCTGGCTCTGCCTGTGTTCTAGTCTGGATGCCATCAGATTCCCTGGCTCTGCCTGTGTTCTAGTCTTGATGCCATCAGATTCCCTGGCTCTGCCTGTGTTCTAGTCTGGATGCCATCAGATTCCCTGGCTCTGCCTGTGTTCTAGTCTGGATTCCATCAGATTCCCTGGCTCTGCCTGTGTTCTAGTCTGGATGCCATCAGATTCCCTGGCTCTGCCTGTGTTCTAGTCTGGATGCCATCAGATTCCCTAGCTCTGCCTGTGTTCTAGTCTGGATGCCATCAGATTCCCTGGCTCTGCCTGTGTTCTAGTCTGGATGCCATCAGATTCCCTGGCTCTGCCTGTGTTCTAGTCTGGATGCCATCAGATTCCCTGGCTCTGCCTGTGTTCTAGTCTGGATGCCATCAGATTCCCTGGCTCTGCCTGTGTTCTAGTCTGGATGCCATCAGATTCCCTGGCTCTGCCTGTGTTCTAGTCTGGATGCCATCAGATTCCCTGGCTCTGCCTGTGTTCTAGTCTGGATGCCATCTGATTCCCTGGCTCTGCCTGTGTTCTAGTCTGGATGCCATCAGATTTCCTGGCTCTGCCTGTGTTCTAGTCTGGATCCCATCAGAACCAGATTTCTGTTCAATCTGTCTAAAGCTTTACAACAGGGACCATGCTAATGCAAGATGTACAACTTTGAGACCTGTGGTGTATTTTATTGAGTTAGCTGATAGGTGTGTGTGTCTGTGTGTGTGTGTGTGTGTGTGTGTGTGTGTGTGTGTGTGTGTGTGTGTGTGTGTGTGTGTGTGTGTGTGTGTGTGTGTGTGTGTGTGTGTGTGTGTGTGTGTGTGTGTGTGTGTGTGTGTGTGTGTGTGTCCTTTCACAGAGGCTGTGAGTTTTATCATTAAATACCTTCAGGTGTCTTTGCAGAAATCTTGATGTTATTTACAATCATGGATAGGATGAGAAATCCAGAAACTCAGGCATCAGTAGACACCAATGCTGAAGTATGTCAACTTCTTACATTAGAATAGACCTCACCTTAAAGCTGAGATATGCGCAAGGTGAAACAGAGCCACTGGGCGTACCAATACATTTGTTATAGTTTTGTCTTTGAAAAGGAGCGTAAATTTTTGTGTACATACTCTGCTGTTCTATCACGTGTACTGTTGTGCAATGATGTCAGAGGGAGTATAACAGTGTTAAGACTCCAAATTTAACCAGAACTAACAGAGATTTATTTCTCTGAAATATACAGCGATTCACTTTAGGTGGGCTTGACACGGAGGTGAAATGCATCTCTTCATGTGAGACAGGACACAAAATAATAAACAGCAACGAGATATCTACAAATCCAACCAATCAGCTTTAACCACAACGACACTCAAATGAATAATGTTCATTGAGTCTTAATACAAAGCAAAAATCTGCTGACGCAAGCAAAATCGCAGACTATGAGGCAATCACTTTCGCTCTTAGAATATAAAAAACAAATATAAAAATGTTGCCTAAGATCACATAGAAAGAGAGATATTGACATGTTGTAGGCTATCTGAAGTGGTAATAGCATGTTTGTCCATGCCCTATTGAACGTCTGTTCATCTATTTCCAGGCAAGCTATATACCTACCCTATACTGTTATCAGACTCACACCTCCCCTTATACACTACCGTTCAAAAGTTTGGGGTCACTTAGAAATGTCCTTGTTTTTGAAAGAAAAGCACTTCTTTGTCCATTCAAGTAACATCAAATTGATCAGAAATACAGTGTAGACATTGTTAATGTTGTAAATGACTATTGTAGCTGGAAACGGCAAATTTTTATGGAATATTTACATAGGTGTACAGAGGCCCATTATCAGCAACCATCACTCCTGTGTTCCAATGGCACGTTGTGTTAGCTAATCCAAGTTTATCATTTTAAAAGGCTAATTAATAATTAGAAAATCCTTTTGCAATTATGTTAGCACAGCTGAAAATTGTAGTGCTGATTAAAGAAGCAAAAAAACTTGCCTTCTTTAGACTAGTTGAGTATCTGGAGCATCAGCATTTGTGGGTTCGATTACAGGCTCAAAATGGCCAGAAACAAATAACTTTCTTCTGAAACTTGTCAGTCTATTCTTGTTCTGAGAAATGAAGGCTATTCCATGCGAGAAATTGCCAAGAAACTGAAGATCTCGTACAACGCTGTGTACTACTTCCTTCACAGAACAGCGCAAATTGGCTGCCAGAATAGAAAGAGGAGTTGGAGTCCCCGGTGCACAACTGAGCAAGAGGACAAGTACATTAGAGTGTCTAGTTTGAGAAACAGGCTCCTCACAAGTCCTCAACTGGCAACTTCATTAAATTAAATAGTACCTGCAAAACACCAGTCTCAACGTCAACAGTGAAGAGGCAACTCCAGGATGCTGGCCTTCTAGGCAGAGTTCCTCTGTCCAGTGTCTGTGTTCTTTTGCCCATCTTAATCTTTTATTTTTATTGTCCAGTCTGAGATATGGCTTTTTCTTTGCAACTCTGCCTAGAAGGCCAGTTTAAAGAAGGCCAGTTTTATTGCTTCTTTAATCAGCACTACAGTTTTCAGCTGTGCTAACATAATTGCAAAAGGGTTTGCTAATGATAAATTAGACTTTTAAAATGATAAACTTGGATTAGCTAACACAACGTGCCATTGGAACACAGGAGTGATGCTTGCTGATAATGGGCCTCTGTACGCCTATGAAGATATTCCATAAAAAAATCTGCTGTTTCCAGCTACAATAGTCATTTACAACATGAACAATGTCTACACTGTATTTCTGATCAATTTGGTGTTATTTAATGGACAAAAAAAAGTGCTTTCTAAGTGACCCCAAACTTTTGAATGGTAGTGTATGTATGCACACAATCATATCCACTGCCTTAATTCAATGTTCCATTAGCCACTGCCTTAATTCAATGTTCCATTAGCCACTGCCTTAATTCAATGTTCCATTAGGCACTGCCTTAATTCAATGTTCCATTAACCACTGCCTTAATTCAATGTTCCATTAGCCACTGCCTTAATTCATTGTTCCATTAGCTACTGCCTTAATTCAATGTTCCATTAGCCACTGCCTTAATTCAATGTTCCATTAACCACTGCCTTAATTCAATGTTCCATTAGCTACTGCCTTAATTCAATGTTCCATTGGCCACTGCCTTAATTCAATGTTCCATTAGCGACTGCCTTAATTCAATGTTCCATTAGCTACTGCCTTAATTCAATGTTCCATTAGACACTGCCTTAATTCAATATTCCATTAGCCACTGCCTTAATTCAATTTTCCATTAGGCACTGCCTTAATTCAATGTTCCATTAGCCACTGCCTTAATTCAATGTTCCATTAGCCACTGCCTTAATTCAATGTTCCATTAGCCACTGCCTTAATTCAATGTTCCATTAGCCACTGCCCTAATTCAATGTTCCATTAGCCACTGCCCTAATTCAATGTTCCATTAGCCACTGCCTTAATTCAATGTTCCATTAGCCACTGCCTTAATTCAATGTTCCATTAGCCACTGCCTTAATTCAATGTTCCATTAGCCACTGCCCTAATTCAATGTTCCATTAGCCACTGCCCTAATTCAATGTTCCATTAGCCACTGCCTTAATTCAATGTTCCATTAGCTACTACCTTAATTCAATGTTCCATTAGCCACTGCCCTAATTCAATGTTCCATTAGCCACTGCCTTAATTCAATATTCCATTAGCCACTGCCTTAATTCAATGTTCCATTAGCCACTGCCCTAATTCAATGTTCCATTAGCCACTGCCTTAATTCAATGTTCCATTAACCACTGCCTTAATTCAATGTTCCATTAGCCACTGCCTTAATTCAATGTTCCATTAGCTACTGCCTTAATTCAATGTTCCATTAGCCACTGCCCTAATTCAATGTTCCATTAGCCACTGCCTTAATTCAATGTTCCATTAGCCACTGCCCTAATGCAATGTTCCATTAGCCACTGCCCTAATTCAATGTTCCATTAGCCACTGCCTTAATTCAATGTTCCATTAGCTACTGCCTTAATTCAATGTTCCATTAGCCACTGCCTTAATTCAATGTTCCATTAGCCACTGCCCTAATTCAATGTTCCATTAGCCACTGCCTTAATTCAATGTTCCATTCCTTTTCTAAATAATACACATCAGTACAGAAATATAAGTTGTTTTATTGTATACAGGAGGTGCTGAATATTATTAATCTAAATTTACTTCATGGAACTGTGTAGGAATGGCTGCTTGGGCAAGGTTGTGAATATTCACCACATTTAAATTAATTAGGCCTGATTACCTGCGTGAGCTGACTGCATCGTCTGAAAATATAAAATCAACAGAATTGTAACAATTTACAGTCAAATAGCACAATGATCAGTATGCCCTTAGAGAAATAAATTACATTTGGGCAGTGGTGGAGTTGTAATGAGGTTGCAGGGCAATCGCAGGCACTGACGTTAACTGACAATGACTGGTTGAATGAAAACTGAATGACTGGTTCAGTGCTATTTCAAAATATGGCATGATGAACATAACATTTGTCAAACACATTTTCTAATAACTGAAAGAAAATGGGACTGAAGCCTCAAATGAAACTGGTGAGGAAATGAAAATAGAGTGTCACACTTCAATTACTGATTGGCAAAACATTTCTCAAACATTCCTAAATGTTAAATTACATATATCCTTATTTATGTCTCGGTAGTAAATTCTACTTGGATTGTTCCTAAAGTACTTGTTTGTTGGCAATGGCATATGAGGTGGCATAAATGTTGAAGCATCAACATAGACATAATATGTATGGATTAAAGCAAAATTGAAATCGAATGCTGTCTGCATTCAAACCATGTTATTGGTTAAACATTAAAATGCTGGATGTTACTTAAAAGTGCTGAGTCTGAATGTAGATAAAAAATCATATTTTCTTTTTGCAAGCAAGGATAAACGCTTCCATTTCTCTTGAGATATATTTGAATCATACAATGTGAGCTGGCAATACATTAAACTCATGAATTGGTTAAAAGAAGGCATTGTGATTTCTGAAAGAGTCTGACTCCATGTTAACAACCTCAGTAAGACAGTCTAAACAATCAGGGAAAGATAATTGTGATAGGATTCTGTTTGTGCAGACAATGAAGCCTACTACCGCATAGTCAAACTGGAGCCATCTGTGAATTGTTACATGCATGACAAAATTAGGGACAACATGATCGTATGCAGTTTATGCACTTAACAGAGAATACTATAATGAGTATATTGCCACTTAAAGATGTGCATTAATCAAACAACAGAAAAATTAACTTGGGGGATTTTATTCTACAGGTGTCAGCATTATGGGGAAGAATATATAGGTCATGATAACACACTATCAGAATACAGAAAGACCGCAGCCCTTATTAAAGAAACATCCATCTGAAATTCCACTGACGTTGTGCTGGCTGTTTCTTCATTTCTGGGGGTGAAAAAGCCCAAATTCTTGAATACAAGTGATGGCGTGCTGGATGCCAATGACCATTGACCTGTATATCATTACACCGACACAATTTTTTTCCCCCGAACTACTCAATATCTTGATTTTTTATATTTTCCGGCTTCGCCACCATTGAGAATAGGGGAGAAGTGTTGCTGAGTAGGGTCCCTCAGAAAGTAACAGCTGGCCCTGGTCTATCATGGCTCTTCATCAGCCTGCCAGACCAGGGGCTTTTGGCATTACCCAGGTCACCTCAACTGAATTATTGAGGTCGTCAAGTGGCTCCATCGACGAGCAGAGCTGACATCCAACATCCC
Organism: Salmo salar; assembly: GCF_965601325.2. Lineage (NCBI taxonomy): Eukaryota > Metazoa > Chordata > Actinopteri > Salmoniformes > Salmonidae > Salmo > Salmo salar. The sequence continues at coordinate 28,313,710 of NC_138295.1, forward strand.
ACTGGGCTGTCTGAGGGACACAAAAGAGCCTGACCTGAGGCACTTGGCAGCTCCTTTTCAGAGGAAGCTTGCGAGGGCCAATATTGCATTGTATGGCAAACACTGTCCAGACCTTAGAAAGAGAGGGTTCAAAAGCAACATTTAGGGTGATCAAAGAGATCGTTCAGAGATTTTCAAGCTTTGTACTCTAGTTCCACATCTAGAGTGGGTTGTTTTGTTCACACATTTTTTATTGAAATTCTGTAGCACTAAACGGCACATGGATATCACGAGAACTAAAGCATCTTTCCAAGTTCTCACTGTGTTTAAACTGTATTTTTGGTGCGTACTGCATGATACAGTGTGATCGAAGGCCGTCATTTATGGATCTGTGACAAAGAAGGGTTCGAGTTACACAGGCAACAAGATGAGAATTTGGGTAGATCAATGTTACCACAGACCAGTCTCCCTACTAAGCGTTGATCGAAAGATACCTGAGGTTCTTTGTTACGATGCCAGCCCCGCTCCTGATCAATCTTATTACTACGGTCCTCTTGCTAAAAGCTGACATATGCTTGCAAGTGAGGGATATGAATGTAAATCTGTTGGTTCCAGAGACAGGCTCCAGTGAGTCGGGAATGGCCCCTGGCGCCTGGTCAGCAGGATGCCACCATGTGGCTAATCGCAGGTGGCTTTCGGCCCAGAAATAAAAGGCAGAAACAAACCAAAGTTGCAATGCACGCAGCTTAGTTTTTCAAGCACCTAAGGAACCGCGTATTGGAGAACAATTTATTTTCTTTCATGATTAAACAATAGCTGGTACATTGTCTAAAACATATACAGTCTGAGTTTGATCCTGTGTCGTCTGTGTGCCTTAATACTGTGTTTTCCAGCTGAGCTAAAGCCTAGGCAAGTCTTCAGGTCTCCGAAAATGTTAGTCATCACACAAGCTATCTGACGTCACTTGAAAAGAAACAGATAACAACCAGAAAAACATAATTATGATGCCCCATGCCACATTTTGCCTGCTGGGTTTGGCTAGTGAAAAACAAGTACCCCCCATAACTATACTGAGCAGGAGTTGCTGGAAACCAATGTACAAAGGTGTGTATGGCTCACATCGATGTTACACAACTCCAAAGGAATACATACAGCCAAAGCATCTGAAGTGTCCATATTTCAGTTTGCCAAATAAGTGACTTGGATACTAAGTCCAGATGCTATGTGTTTCAATAGTGGCTATGGTTTAAAATAGCTAAAGTCTTACAGTAGTAGGCGTTAAAACAAATTGCAGGACAGTTTTGGTAGCCAACTGCCCTTAACATGTGTCTCTTCAACAGCATACTGTGTAGTGAAGAACCGTGGTGGCAATACATCACAGGCTGTCATCAAATATCCCTACCATAAGTACATTTCAAGAGCATGCAATCCTCCAAAAAGTATTTGGTTGACTTTCAGAGTACAACCGTCAAGTTTCCGCTGCCACACTGTCAAACTATGTAATATAATAATAAAATAATATATGTCATTAAGCGGATGCTTTTATCCAAAGTGACTTACAGTCATACGTGCATACATTTTATGTATAATTTGTATTGTGCTTATCCAAATTAATTCCAGGGAGATAAATGTATCCATTAGGACTTTTTCAGATGTATCTATGAAGACCATATCATGTGCCACATATATCAGTCTGTTTATTAAAGAACATTTCAAAGAGAAACTGTCATTGTCATTCTGATTGAGATCCAAAAGCTTGCTCACCTACCTTAAAATGTAATAATGCAGTACCGTATAACTTTCGCCCATGGCACTGCTGCAACAAAACATAACTAGTGTCTCTCATTCATTTATTTCAAAAGGTAACCCACACAGTTTGAATAAATGTAAGAAGGACACAATTCCTTTCTTTTGTCTACAGTCATATAAAATCAATAAAATATACTCCATCCATATTGATTTATAAACAATATCGATTGGACCATGTAAGAGCTAGAATATCAATCTGTCTCACAGCCAAAAACTCAAACAGCAGCAAGAGGATTCAGTGAGAATTCTGAAAAAACTGGTGAGATAACAGATCAGCCAAACAGCAGTATAGCAGGCTGTGTGTTAACAGTAGCAGGCTGTGTGTTAACAGTAGCAGGCTGTGTGTTAACAGTAGCAGGCTGTGTGTTAACAGTAGCAGGCTGTGTGTTAACAGTAGCAGGCTGTGCGTTAACAGTAGCAGGCTGTGTGTTAACAGTAGCAGGCTGTGCGTTAACAGTAGCAGGCTGTGCGTTAACAGTAGCAGGCTGTGCGTTAACAGTAGCAGACTGTGCGCTAACAGTAGCTGACTGTGTGCTAACAGTAGCAGGCTGTGCGTTAACAGTAGCAGGCTGTGTGTTAACAGTAGCAGGCTGTGTGTTAACAGTAGCAGGCTGTGTGCTAACAGTAGCAGGCTGTGCGTTAACAGTAGCAGGCTGTGTGCTAACAGTAGCAGGCTGTGCGTTAACAGTAGCAGGCTGTGCGTTAACAGTAGCAGGCTGTGTGCTAACAGTAGCAGGCTGTGTGTTAACAGTAGCAGGCTGTGCGTTAACAGTAGCAGGCTGTGCGCTAACAGTAGCAGGCTGTGCGTTAACAGTAGCAGGCTGTGTGCTAACAGTAGCAGGCTGTGTGTTAACAGTAGCAGGCTGTGCGTTAACAGTAGCAGGCTGTGTGCTAACAGTAGCAGGCTGTGTGTTAACAGTAGAAGATTGAGGCCAGCAATTATGCAAAACAAATTATGCCATAAAAATGATCTGCTGGGACCAGGGATCTGTCCACAGTTTGACAAGCTGCATTAACCTTCACATGTTTACTCTGATGTGTTGAAACATATGCCTCAGCCATCCTATCTGCCATATCTAATGTAACATTTCATATGATCAACTATTGAGCGTCCACAGGAAGAGACAATATAAATGTAATGAGCAAGATAACAGGAGGGAAGGAGATGTCCCACCCAGCACCACCCCTCTGGACAGTCTTCCAAAAAATGTTTATTCCAAAAAATGTTAACACCATCCTAAATGAGGCAACTGACATGTGTGATTGAAATACAAATCTTATTTACATTGTAGGCCTATGGAATAAATTAAATTAAATGAAACTACTTCCAGCCCATCATATTTTGCAACCCACAATATATTTAATGTGCTTTTGTGTGGACAAGTGTCAAAAATAGGCAAAACATTGTTCAGTTGATGTACCATTTGTGTTAAATTGCTCAGTATAAAGCCAGAGACTCCTATATATTCCTTTATAACAATAAAGCTTATCTGAAAGTATGATTGTGAATGTGGTAAAGCAATATATTAGAAGTTGTCTGATTTCATTTAGGTGGACCAAGTCTCAGCGACCGCCTACGCTATCAGCTCCAAAGTGAGAAAAACACTCAAATGAAATCAATTATTCTCCGTCATGACTGGGGGAATCAGGTGAATTATAGGTAGGCTAAGTAATGGCTGTAATAAGGTGTAATGAACTGGGGACTTAATGAACTGCAGTCCCAGCCCCAAGCAACATCTCCTGTGGCATTATTTTTGATGGCTGTTATTAGTTAATATGTCCATAACAGGCATATGGGATGTTGGTAACAATTCCTGTGCATAACCTCTTCATAATGCAATATGAGGCATTTATAATGCCTTATGAATTAGCCTATACATTATGCAATATTATATATACATGCAGTCAGGGGTATTGCCAGGTTACAAATAACAATGTACCAAACATCACATTATCCCAATACAAATATTTCCCTATGCAGAATTGACTTACTGCCGACTGTGAGAGGCAAAGGATAATATGCCCAGCCGTCATTCACTATCATGTATTTACGTATCTAGGCCGAGGGATGTATATATATATATATATATATATATATATATATATATATATATATATATATATATATATATACACACACACTGGACAGAAATATAAACACAACATGTAAAGTATTGGTCCCATGTTTAATGAGCTCAAATAAAAAATCCCAGAAATGTTGCATATGAACAAAAATCTTATTTCGCTCAAATTTGGTGCACAAATGTGTTTACATACCTGTTAGCGAGAACTTCCCCTTTGCCAAGAGGATCCATCCACCTGACAGGTGTGGCATATCAAGAAGCTGATTAAACAGCATGATCATTACACAGATGCACCTTGTGCTAGGGAAAATAAAAGGCCAATCTAAAATGTGCAGTTTTGTCACACAATACAATGCCACAGATGTTTCAAGTTGAGTGAGCATGAAATTGGCATGCTGACTGCAGTAATGTTTACCAGAGCTGTTGCCAGGGAATTGAATGTTCGTTTCTCTACCATAAGCCACGTTTGGGATGCTCTGGATCAACGTGTACAACAACGTGCTCCAATTATATAATGCTGGTGTTTTGTCCGTGTATACACTTGTTAGCAGGGGAAATGCGCAGCGAGTCCATCAGCCTCCACTGGGCTGAGTGCGCTCCACTCTTCTATATGGGTGCTTCTGATATCCTTGCAAACCGTCCCTTGTGTGTCACATGCCACCGCTCATGTGACACACAAGGGACAGTTTGACGGTACATCCAACCAGCTTCACAACCGCATATCACGTGTAACCACGCCAGTCCAGGACCTCCACATCTGGCTTCTTCACCTGCGGGATCATCTGAGACCAGCCACTCAGATAGCTGATGAAACTGTTGGTTTGCACAACCAAAGAATTTCTGAACAAACTGTCAGAAACCGTCTCAGAGAAGCGCATCTGCTTGCTCACCAGGGACTTTACCTGACTGCAGCTTGGCGGCGTAACCGACTTCAGTGTGCAAATGCTCGCCTTCGATGGCCACTGCCATGCTGGAGAACTGTTTTCTTCATTGCTGAATCCCAGTTTCAACTTTACCGGGCAGATGGCAGACAGCTTGTATGCGTCATGTGGGTGAGCGGTTTGCTGATGTCAACATTATGAACAGAGTGTCACATGGTGGCGGTGGGATTATGGTATGGGCAGGCATAAGCTACGGACAACAAACACAATAGCATTTTATCAATGGCAATTTGAATGCACAGAAATACCGTGACGAGATCCTGAGGCCCATTGTCGTGCCATTCATCCGCCGCCATCACCTCATGTTTCAACATGATAATGTATGGCCCCACGTCGCAAGGATCTGTACACAATTCCTAGAAGCTGAAAATGTCCCAGTTCTTCCATGGCCTGCATACTCACCAGACATGTCACCCATTGAGCATGTTTGGTATGCTCTGGATCAACGTGTACAACAGGGTGCTCCAGTTCCCTCAAATATCCAGCAACTTTGTACAGCTATTGAAGGAGTGGGACAACATTCCACAGGCCACAATCAACATCCTGATCAACTCTATACAAAGAAGATGTGTCGCACTGCATGAGGCAAATGGTGGTCACACCAGATATTGACTGGTTTTCTGATCCACGCCCCTACTTTTTTTGTAAATTTATTTGTGTTCCCAGTCATGTGAAATCCACAGATTAAGGCCTAATGAATTTATTTCAATTGACTGATTTCCTTATATGAAATGTAACTCATAAAAATCTTTGAAATTGTTGCATGTTGCGTTTATGTTGAACTTACTGTGGAGAGGTAGAGTAGTAGAATACACAAGGTGCAATTTAGAAATTAGGCTGGGGCGGTATACCGTATATACCGTATACCGAGGTGTTTGGAAAAAGCCATGGGATGGTTTTTCAATACTGTCAATACCGTTGAAACTATAATTAGTGCAATATGTTAGGAGATAAATAAGATTGCATTCTTCATGTCACCTGTCACATCATTTTTCATTATGAAGCTTAGTGGTAGTCACCAGTCAGGTGGTGTTTGTTTACAAGCACACAACGATGGGAGCCTTGTGTGTTACTGACTGTTGTGCAGCACGCGCCAGGTGATCCAGTTACAGTATAGAATTCTCAACTAAATGTTTGCCGGCTAGATATCTTCTAACTATTAAGTTAACTTTTTAAAAGGTGCTAAATGCTGCAGTTGTGCATTTAACTTGCTAATTTAATAGCTAGGTAGCTATCGCACTCAAATATCATGTTAACATGGCATAAGTCATGGCAAAATATGTTGAATTGCAGGAAATTACCTGTAAAACTGCAAACAAAATCTCTGCCCCATGGCAAAATGAATATAATTTCATGAAAATGGTCATAAAATGTCACAATTGTCTCTATGCCCCCATGGCAAAATGTGTAAAATGTTTCTCTTTGCATGATCAAGAGGTGGGGGGGGGGGGCATTCAAATCTCACTTAGGGCCCCCAAAAGGCTAGGACCGGCCCTGGCTACTGGTATTTTGTATTTAGTTAAGAAGTAAGTAGTTTAACTGCACAAATAGATTGATTGCACAAATCAGTTGCATGTGTGGTTATGGATGTGGGTATGCAGACCCGCGAGCCACAGCGGCCACTAATGATGAGTTCAGATTTTTTGTGGCCCCCACCCCGTCAAAGTTGTCCATCCCTGATCTAGACAGACAGTAGGACCCATGAACATATAAACTCAAGAATGAACAAACTATCCAGGGGACATAGAACAGTCGTTTTACTTCGACCTATAGGAATCATGATGGATAGGCTAATAATAACCCAATACCGATTTACTGAATTGTGGAGCTGCTTGTCTGAACTAGAGTAATGCTTTACTGGACGCCAATTGTATGCCACACTGCTAAAGCAAGTACTTGAATGGACTTTTCCTTTTTTTTTATCTATGCCTTATGCGATCAAGTATATATAAAAAACCCATCTGTTCTGAAGAAAGAGTAGGCCTAATTTACTGCCATAGAACACCACATCTGACGTTATTTAGGCTATTATTTCTCAATGTTTGTGGATAAAATCATCAATTTGAATAATGAAAATAGTAGAATATCAGTGAAAATTAAACATGTATGTGTCAGCACCAAAGGTAATAGTTTTTGCCCTTCCTTACCTGGTGGAACTAACTGAACAGTCCCGTTGTCCGGAACCGCAGAACAACTTCCACAAGAGACATCCAAACTTGCGCACCGCGTTGTCCGTCGGTGATGATGGTGAGTGAAATTTCACGCACTCACACCCTCAATATCCTTGAAAATAAAATGTGTGCCAAGCAGTCTTCGTTGTTGCAAATTCCTTAATAACAGACCATGAGACAACGATGTCATGCAGTTTGAAGGTGTGCGGTGCTGAATGTTAAGATTTCAGTACGTGTCAAGAACACGTACTGCCAAGATTTTTTACAATTATCTTAGTCCGCTCAGGGGTAAGCTATCAATTCCCTTGCCTGCAGCAATTCAGACTGCCTCTTTTTGGTCGTCATGTAAATGCGGACGTCTTATTAATATTGAGGCTTTTTAGTAGTGCAGACGACGCTCTCCAATTACATAATGCTGGTGTTTTGTCCTGTATACACTTGTTAGCAGGGGAAATGCGCAGCGAGTCCATCAGCCTCCACTGGGCTGAGTGCGCTCCACTCTTCTATATGGGTGCTTCTGATATCCTTGCAAACCGTCCCTTGTGTGTCACATGCCACCGCTCATGACAAATTGCATAAAGCATTTGAGTAATGGGAGAAGCCTAAGATAGGTATTAATTTACATCTCAATTTATTTTTGTAACAAGTGAAAACGGTAGGCTACCATCACTTCAAAATGAAATGATAGGTAGCCTATACATGTCCAGTACAAATTATTCATTTATGGATGGAGTTATTACTCATCACACTAGTCACAGCTCTAAATATATAGGCCAGCCTACTTAGAATAACTGTATGTGTGTGTGTGTGTGTGTGTGTGTGTGTGTGTGTGTGTGTGTGTGTGTGTGTGTGTGTGTGTGTGTGTGTGTGTGTGTGTGTGTGTGAAAAGTGTATAAACTTTCTAGATCTTTGAGATTACAACCCATCGCCTTCCTCTTTACTCATGTAACATTTGGCTTATCGCTTTGAATTTACTTGAATCAGAAAGATTAATAAACAACTTTTTAACTCAATCTGATGGTATTCAAATGTTAGCATTTAAAGGATCAACGGGGGGGAAAGGAGTTTCATTAATTACAAAAGCATTGACTAATCCCACCTAAAATCTCTTGAGGCAAGGGCTCTGCCAGGTTCTAAGAGAAGAGGGGTCCGGCGATACCTTGGCACATCAGAAACGTAAACTTTAGCTGTGGCAGGTCCAGTGCACAGTAGGGGGACTAACAATGCTACTCTGACTGGGCAGTTTTTTTAATCCCCCTTCCTGAATTTCCCCCACGTTCGACCACATGCAGCAATGAAGTTATCACAGAAAACAGCTTCTCTCTACCCAACGAGGCCAACCTCGGGTTCGCCATTATCATCCCGACACATCGAAACGTCGCCTTGATCAAATGGCATTATCTGCATGAATGGCAAGTGCCCAGAAATCTATCTAAAACTGCCTTTGAATATTTGCTCAAGGGCATGCCAGAGTAAAAAAGAAATAGGAGATACATTTTTGTAAAAAACAAATGTCCCCTACCTCACAGGCTCCAACGCACAAATATGTCTCTTCTGCAGTATGTTCCAAGTTTACTTTTAAAAAGAACGTGTTGGATAGTACAACAGTTGAACAAAAAGATGAAGGAACTCAAAGTTTTGTCATTGAGGTGAAGAGCTAAAAGAGCAAACTGTCAACTCTGAAAGTCAGTCCTTGAAGAGACAAAAACTCCCTTTTTATCACTAACACTTTTGCTATTGTCTGACCCTGGTGTGGCAATCCAAACCACTTCAGTGATATGATAGTACCCACTATTTTTCACTCAGACACAGCTTTACCTGGTATCCGCATTGCATATAGCACTCGAACATATAATTTGTTTTTACAGTTATTTTCCGCAAAAGGCAAGTTTCAGTTTCACCTCCATGCTCCATTCAGATCACAGCTACAGTAAATAAAACTTCTCACCTTCTCTCATTTCAGTGTTATATGTTCTAATGCATTTTCAGAGCCTTGTAAACTAAGAACTACTGGAAGGATTGGATTTCTCTACCACACACAAAAGCACTAACATGTCTATACAGTCTACTATGCCCTCTATTGGAGATAATAACATTCTTATCAACATACAGTACATATAGACTACACAGTGTCGTGATACTGACAGACAAACATGACATATCATCAGATAAAATGAGAATATTTTAATCATAATGCATGATTTATTATTGTAGCTTGCCCAGCATTGAACCAATGAAATAGTCCCAAAAATGCCAACTCTGCCCTCTGTGTACAACATTTGGAAATAATACCATCTTACTTTCCTCTGCTGTGGTTACTTCTGCAGCTGCCCCAGCATTCATATGCATGTACAATAAGAACTAGAAACTTCAGCGCTGAAGCCTAGGAGCATAGCATACATACATTAAGGAATAAAGGGCATCAACTCTCCAAGGCTCCATGTGGGTTACAGATGCACTGACTCACCAGAGGAAACATATGGGTCAAGCCATAAGGACAGTGATGCTACTTGACTCATTCCGTTTCCAGCCTCTATGTGGGAATCTGCCACTGTGGAATCAGACACCTTGAGGCTATCAGTATGTTCAGAATAATGGCCTGTTTTGTCAGTACATGAATAGGTACATAACATTAAAGAGTTTCAATGGCTGTTAAGCTCTACTGTATGTACAGTGTGTTAGCCACATAGTGTAGAGGATGTAGCCTTTTGTTGATACAGTATTGTTCTCAACAACTAAATGGAGCTGTATAAAAGGATTGGACAGAACCTCTCCTTTCATGTGGAAATTAATCCCTTCAAAAGGGACAACAAAGCTTTCACCTTTGGTTATACGGAAGGGATTCGAATGTTGCCTGAGGTAAAAGCCCCACAATGTTACGTCACTGATATTAAATGTATTGCGCCACTGTTAGAACCTACAATAGTTTGAAAGATGTTGGGGATTTAACCATTTGAGTCAGACTTGCCAAAAAATGAACTATTCCCAGACTTGCCAAAGGAATAGTTCATGATTTCACTTTGCAGATAAATAAGCAATTACATAGTTAATTGGGGAGGTGGAAAGGAAATAAAATATGAAACAAATGCAATAGGTATATTCTAAATTGAAAAGTCTAGGTAAAATCACCACAAAGACTACCTGACTTCAGAAAGAAGTTACTTTTAGCTGCTTGAAATTTTCTTTTATTTTACCTTTATTTAACTAGGAAAGTCAGTTAAGAACAACTTCTTACTTACAATGACGGCCTAGGAACAGTGGGTTAACTGCCTTGTTCAGGGGCAGAACAACAGCTTGGGGATTCGATCCAGCAACCTTTCGGTTACTGACCCAACACTCTAACCACTAGGATACCTGCCGCCCCAAATGATCGATGGCTTGTAAGCTTGCCTTTGACTGTCACATTTGCATGGACCAGTCACTGACCATTCTCCCATAAAGGATGTACAATCAAAGTTACTTAGGAGGAGAAATGTTTTAGACTGCGACATCATCATCAATCATGGTAGTATCATTTAAGTACAGTAAATGTGACTTTAAATGGCTCATTGTTGCACAAAATAAGACTTTGAAAGAAGTGTCAATTGAAAGAAATGGCACAGCTTCATGTAGCTTACAATACAATCGCTGTGTTTGAAACATGGGTGACTAGCGAGTTTTGACATTAACTCAGCTGGAAAGATTATTGAAAATCATTTTGAATGTTTACATGTTTTTTTTAAAGAAAAACCATTGATTTATGACAAATGCATGGAGTGTGCATAACAGTAAATTGAAAAAGATAAGAGTCCACATCACAACCTAATGTAGCTGTACTTTTTTCTCAAGATAATGCAAAGTAGTTGGAATGCAGCATTTACAAAAAAAACATTATTCCGCCAATTACAGTGATTCAGTAATAAACCTTTGTTCTACCAAGAAATGGAACTAGTTTTTTACACATGCATGAGATACGGTACTGTGTGCTGAAAGTGCAGGGGCAACAAAACAGAGACCCGTATATCATTGCCTGAATGAACCGTACTGCAATTTTCTGAACTGTACTCCTCCTACCCCCATTTAATGAAGAGATATGTTCTCCATTATCCCATATTCCTGCAGCAGCGATTAGAAACTCTCCAGAGAGAATCTATCACACAGCATTCACTGAGTCTGGACCTTTGCAAATCTTCATATCCCATGCAATTTTCATAAATTGAAGTCTAATGAGCACGCTTGACATAACTGTGATTTATTGTCTCACAGGCTTACCAAATTGACCATAGTGTGGTGCAAATTATAGATGCCATAGCGTGGTGCAAATGAATCATATTACAATGTATTTGCAACATGGGAATTCGATACAATGACGGCCTAAATGTCTTGATCATTTTGTTGTCTGTGTATTAAGATAAAACACAAATATATGCACACACAGGGTGAACAAGCTCCCTTATAGGCAGACAAACATTGTAAAGGCTAAATATGTTTTGTGCAGATTTGCATACACATAAAAGGGTCACATATGGAAATAGCTTGAAAATTGTCTTATAAAATCATATTGAAGCAATTGTACTCATGGTACGTGTCCCAAGGGCATGATCGAGGCACTTCCCTTGGCCAATTGCCATGCAGACCAGTCAATTGACCAATTAGCATTTACCCAGTCCACTCCATTGTTGAGCAGTGGATGGATGACGTACACCAGAGCTAAAGAGCCCCACTGCTGTAAGGGCACGGCCAGCATCGTCAACATGCTGTACACTCATGACATGATACCATTTTAGTCCGGGGCCACAGTGGCACTGAGCACAAATAAATTGAGACGGATGATCAGTCGATGACTATTTCCATAATCGTTATACCTTCTGTAATTCATCAAGGTAATGATACCCGCGTCCCTAATGACACATTTATTCCATTTTGAGCTGAGCAGAGGGCACACTAAAGGATTCATTACACACAGAGTGATTTCTGCTTCTGCCTTTGAGTGGAGGAGCAATCTGTTATTCTCCCCAAAAATAACAATAAGGAAGGGAAAATGCAATCTAAATCCACTCATACAACTTCCTCTCTCTCTACTGACAGACAGGCAAACAGGAGGCCATTACAGTAGGGCACAGTTACCATGCTGAAGCTGGAAGAGAGGAGGAGAATCAAATATTTCTGCCGAAAGAAAACTTAGCTATTTTGCTAATTTTGCTTTAGTCTGCTCTATGTAAAGCTAACATGAAGGTTTTATCATCCTGATTCAAATCATTAAAATGGAAGAGAATGGATTCTTATCAAATGTTGTTATAAACACAGAATTGAATATTATAACTAAACAGAAGTATCTAAAGTCGCAATATTTCAAGCCGAATTATCTTGTTGTTTTCAATTTCACACTTCATGCATGACTAAGAATTGAAACAAGTTTGTAAGAGTATCAAAACCATCATACCATATTCAGTGTGTTGTGTCTACTTCTTACTTGTGGGAAAGCAGCCCCTTTGCTTCATGACACCATATACGGACACATTTTATACTTTATTGGGGTTACTGCTTGAATATTAGCACCCATATGAAGGTTTTGGGGACAATTGTGGATGGTTATTAGGAACTTCCATAACAGTCCTATACATTCATAACCTTTGGTAAAACACGCTACAGGCAGAACACAAAAACATCCACAATGACAATTGCACATTTTGAGTACAACTATTCCCACAGGGGTCATTTACCAGACTTGTTTTTACCAAAAAGGGAACTCACAATTAAAAGCTTGGTTTTAACCCCCAAAGTGTAATATGTCAAAGTTTGAGAAAAACATGTTCATTCTATTTAATTATTATATCAATACTGCATTATGGAAGATAAGCTATTGAAATAATGTTTGGCCAGGCTTATACAGATATTCTTAACATACTGTACTCAAATTTCAACAGTGAACAGCCATTTTGCCTCACTATTTACAAACTCTAACTATGGACGTGGGGTTTCTGCCATTTACAAACACAATTTACTGTATATAAGATTTATATCAGTTTAGCACCCATCAGATCTCAGCGATCTTTTCTCTCTCATTCTTTGTCTTTTTCATTCCTAGGCTCCCCCAGACAGAACATCCTCTGGGATGTTGAGGCCATGTCTTGCTACAACATGACTGCATGATCATTTAGATTCAATCAAGTAATGGTCATTATAGTGTCAGATGAAACCACATAGAATCAATGCTGTAACTCAATAAAACTGCAGTGGATGATGCATCACATTCACATGCTAGGACGCACGCACACACCCACACATACACATTTTCAAAGCTTGAGGTCTTTGACCTTTTCAAGGTGCAGAACGTATGACAGTCCCATGACCTCCTTCCCCATCCTCATCAAGCCATCATGTCCACTATATCATCATGTCCACTATGTCATCATGTCCACTATGTCATCAAGCCATCATGTCCACTATGTCATCATGTCATCATGTCCACTATGTCATCAAGACATCATGTCCTTATGTCATCATGTCCACTATGTCATCATGTCATCAAGCCATCATGTCCACTATGTCATCATGTCCACTATGTCATCAAGCCATCATGTCCACTGTCATCCTGTCCACTATGTCATCAAGCCATCATGTCCACTATGTCAACAAGCCATCATGTCCTTATGTCATCAAGCCATCATGTCCACTATGTCATCCTGTCCACTATGTTATCAAGCCATCATGTCCACTATGTCATCAAGCCATCACGTCCAATATATGCTGTCATCTAAATGAAACAGGGTGACCACTAGATCTACAAATAGAAGAAAAACAATGACAATTGAAACCATCAAGGGACTTCAGTGCTATAGCATTGAATATCCCTATGTCAACAGATAACTATGTGAGTCTCTGCGGCTTTGTCATCCAGTAAGAATTCACCCAGACACAATTAAATAAATGCACACAAGTAAACATCTCAGATGTTTTGTAAGTAATATGAAACTTTTATTAGCAATGCTTCCTTGCACAAAAACCTAACCTGGGGCGGCTGGGTAGCCTAGTAGTTAGAGCGTTAGACTAGTAACTGAAAGGTTGCAAGGTTGAATCCTCGAGCTGAAAAGATTAAAATATGTAATTCTGCCTCTGAACAAAGCAGTTAACCCACTGTTCCAAGGCCATCATTGAAAATAAGAAGTTGTTCTTAACTGACTTGCCTAGTTAAATAAAAATTCAATTTAAAAATACATTTAAAAAAACTCCACTAGCAATGTAATGAATGGTGTGTTCATACCAGCTGTTGATTGATATGTGGTATTGACCAGCCTCCAGATCAAAAGTCAAGTTGTCAATCACTGTAACAGCTGTAATCTACAGCATGTCCATCTGTTGAGCCATGTAGAATGACAGACTGGCATCATAGAATGGGTAACCATCTTATACAGTAATAACTAGGATAATCAACACTTGTTTTGACAACTGTCAATATGGCCAGCCAGTGGAAGCATAAAGTGAAACCTAGGGCTCTATTTCGGGCTGGCGTTAAGGCGGTGCTAGTGTCAAACGTACGTTCGTTTGCAATTTCGTCATCTAAAAACTGGTGCACTGGCATTTTCCAGCCCTAACGCCAGGTTCGGAGGGGTTGGAAATATTTTAGGCGTGTCCTTAAAAACAAAGTGCTAATTTCAGGAATATTTAAGACCAACCAAAAGCTGGTAATCAGTTATGGAATGAATTCTGACAGCGGAAACACAGCCTATCCTGCCGTGATGCACACTGCCCATATGCACATGGAACAAGAGTAGACTTATGTGCTTTTGGTGCCTGTATACTTTGTATTTAAAAACATTAAAAACTAATGTTTTTTCCCATTTCATTTGATTTGGTTAAAAACCAAGCATAGCTTCCCCTCCTCTCAATGTATGCTTCTTTTTTTTTGTGCTGCCCAATGCAAACGCGAAGTAGTGAAGACTGTCGGTAAAGGGTTTGGCTCCTGAGACCACTTGGAAATAAATCTTAACCACCAAAGCTTTATTAAAATATAAAGTTTGAAAGGAGTAAAACAGTGACCTGACATTCCCTTATTGTCCATGCATTGTAGGCAGGCCTACATTATTTTAGCCATGCAGTTCACATTTTGGATGTGCGTAAAACCCTCCATAGTCTGCGTTGTTTTAATATTATATGCCCACTGGGAGAAATCATGATGCCTGTAAGTGTGACATAGCCTATTTAAAACAAGTTGTTGTTTCATTTTGATTAGAATTTGATTAGAATTATTCATTCTCTTTTTAGGCCTTATCAGTAATGAATTTCATCTTGCTTATTGACAATGTTTGGCATCTCCATGCTCAGCCATAATGTAATTTACAGTAGGCATGGCCCCTAAATAAGTGTGATTACTATTGAAGCCATTCAATTACTTAGGAAAATGTGGACTGTAAATGGGTTTCAGTTAACGTATTTAGCAAAGATAGGTTTACATTTGATTTAGTTTCTGTAAGCCATTTAACAAACTATAAAGGACTAACATTGGAATTGGAGTTGATTCCAAGGCAGTACACAACTTGAATCAACCACATATTTTGCCATGGAGCACATTCTGATTGGCCAGTGAGGGGCCAACACACCCCACAACTTATTTATTCATCAAAACCCAGCCCTTTCCTGCCAATACTAGCAAATGCGGCGATAATTGTAATAGCAAAAAAAGCAAAAATATCTGACACACCCCTGAACCTATAACGCCACCGCCTGCGCTTAGATTTAACATAGCGTTCAATTTGATAAAATAGAGCCCTTAGTAAGTTAAGTTTGCATTTAAGAAAATAATGACCTCCATAGATTTTCAAGATGAGAGGAGCCTCACATGGCTACTTGGTAGTGCTCTACAGAGGGCAGGAGCAGCAGGGAGTTTATATAATTGACTTGAAATTGGTCTCCTATGGCAATGAAACTTTGTTCCTAGCGATAACTGATTGGAGGAGTGAGTCATGTTTTCCTTTTTGAAAAAGACCTATCTAGTAGGTTTATTACCATTAAATCAGCATATTAGGGCATAATGCAGGGTTTAGGAAGATAACGAGATATGTTTTCTAATGCATAGATCTTTTTTTGCTTTGACATTTGCTGTGTGATACAGGCTACAGTAATATGTCTGTATGTTTTTTATTGAGTCCCTCGCCCCGTGATTTGAGGCTATATTCTACAACAGATTTATGGGGAACTTAAAACTATTCATAAAGTACAATTACTTGATTCTGTGGTTAAAATATTGATTACATTCACCATTAAGTGACACAAATGTAACATTAGATGTTTAAATGCCCTGCTAGAAGGATTAAGATCATACACAGTAATATTAATATAACATAGCATGCCTAAAGCTATCACAATGGACCAAGTACATCCACTGGATGACATGATCGGATGCTAAATTATAATCAATATCTCACGCACTCCTTTTTCATCAATATGTTGAGGACAAGCTGTGAGAACACATCCGGGGTCCATGCATTGCTCCCAAGATAGAAGATCATTTTGAGAACCAGTTCTGGGAGACATCCAAATTGAGAACCCACAATCCCTTCTTCTACTCCATCAGCTAAGCCTAAAAGAGGTGACCACATTAGGATCCTCTACATTTTTGCTGCGGAAGCCAATGGCATATTTTTTATTTACTAGGGCCTAAAACATTTTAAATGAGGCATAACCAAATCTAATGGTAATCAATCTGGGGTACTACTAATGATAATGATAATAGGCTATCCATATTAGAATTTGTTTTACCACTATTTCAATTTTTGATCCCTTTGATCCTACAGAGGGGTACTTCCACAAAATCATGACTATTATTATGATGTTTCTTCCTGCAGCATTAAGCTAAATTATGTATATTTAATTGAGTGGACTGGACCCTAAAAACAATTTCAGTAAGGCTATGTCTGTCTTCAAGGCATTATAAATGTGCTTAAAGTAAGTGTTACCTTTTTTTTCTCATTCCAATGTAGTAATGTTGACTTGAAGTTTGACCCAGTCTTTTCCTTCCTCAGCTCTGAGGATGTGAGGAGTGTTGAGGGGAACGGTAAAGCAGTCTGTCCGTGGAGTGAATGACGTTACTCATGATAAATTCATAGGAGTGAGAGGGCTGAGTGACTCTCCTGCAGTGGGTTAATTTGTCAAGAGGCCTTCTGAAGCTATGAGCCGTGGCAGTGTGACAAAGCAGAATGTCATCCATTTCATCCACTCTGTAAGGGAGAAATAGACCATGAAATGGCTGACTGTTTTTGGATGGCCTTATACATAGCGCAGCATATGATATGCTTACCAAATCATCATGTCCCTTTAGAGTAGAAGGAACCATGGTCTCCTCTTTTTCATTGATTTATTCCTCAGTTGAATTCCCCTTTGACTACCAGTTGATTGATGATGAGCCTTGGTCTCGTTTGAAGTATCTCTGTGTGTGTGTGCACATGCATTTATGTATGTTTAAGTGTGGATATTGAGAAATGAGAAAAAAAAGAAACAAACACAACTTGTTGGACTAACCTTAACTGTAACACCAGCTTCTCAGATGGGGTGTCTAAATGCACTGCCACAGTCGGCTCGGTAGTCAATGGGAATACAGAGAAGAGCGGTGGAACAGGGTCTCTCCATTAGTCCACATCAAAGGGACTAGGACTCACTCAATCCCTGCCATTCATCTTCCAAGAGTTCAGTGAGGATTCAGAGCAGTGTGCAGGCCAGTGTGTACCCTTTGAGGAAATTAGACAGTGGAATGCTGTGATCAGGTGGAAAACTTCAAATTGAATACAAAATTGAATATAATAACTTTTTGTTGAATAAAGCCATGAATAGTCCGTTTGGATGGGACTCCTGCAATAATTATATGAAGGAAATAAATACAGCAGCTCGTTGTATTCAGACCATTCACTTGCACAATATTTTGGGTACGCGTATTACTCAGGAACTGTGTGACTCAACATGTGTTTATTTCTGTAGAAAATACTATCCAGGCTTTTCATACAGTGTGAATTTGTCCCAAAAAAGGTTAGTGTTACGATGGCATTCAAATGCCAAAGCACACCTCCAGTAGCCTTTCAAGCTTGTAATGGAGTTAGCGTAGATATAATCGTATTATCACATGCTCTGTTCTGGGATTCATTTGGATACATAGTTGTTTTGACATACATCACACGTAGGCTACATAAACTAGGGCCCTGTGTTTTGGACTATCATGTCACATGATCGAGATTTTAACCTTTATTTTAAGCCTTTACCATAAATGAGAATTACACCAAAAATTAAAGCAATTGTCTAAGGATGGTGCTGGACCATTTTCCATAAAAAGAAAAGGGGACATTTTGTTGAACAAGCTTTAAATAAAGGTTTAAATCCAGGTCATGTGACATGATTGTCCAAAACACAGGGCCCTATATAACATATACACATATCTAATTTTGCATGATTCAATTTTGTGTTTGAACGCAACACTTTCCACCCACCCCGAAGCACCACTTCCGCCTACTCAAAACACTGCAGTTGACTGTGATTATCTACTGATTATGTATTTTGCATGCTATCCGTGAAGCAGCTGCAGAGTTTGGGGAAGAGGAGAGGCATTAAGGGCTTGGCGACTGTGGGACCCCCCTGCTGAGATGAGAGGGAAGTGTGAAGACGGGCTAACCAATCCACTGTGCTGGAATAGGACTGCTCAGTCGCTGGGGGGTTCTCTTTCTCTCCCCCCCTCCCTCACCTGCCCCATGATAATCATGGGATTGGGCTTCATTCGCCCACTTCCTCCGGCACCGCCCCCAGAGTCCCTCCACCCCCCCTCATATTATTATTCTATCTGCAGACACTAAGGAGATGCACACACCATCCATCACAATGCACAAATTCTCAGCGCACCGATTCAGCATCAGACCTAATTAAAAAACCTTTTCCAACTTGCTTTCTTAGAGATAATTAGACTCATCTCACCAGGACGCCTCACTCACCCAAAGATCCATTTCTTTCTTCAAGGCAGACTCTGAGAGGAGAAAGAGCGGGTCTTTAACCACTTTCCTTCAGGGGACGAGTCAATAATTAAAGATATCTTGAAAAAAGAGACGGTCTGATAAAAATAGACTAATATCTTCAATTCGTGCACTGCAACCCACTGGGCACGGACTGGTTTAATCAACGTTGTTCTTAATGTAATTGAATTGTTCAATGTATTTTTACGTGTAAAATACATGGGATTTGAAAAAAGTCATCAACGTAAACTGTTGTTTTGAGGGTAAAATTTAAACCACAGGATTATGTCATCATGGTGACCACATTTCAACATAGACAAACCTTGTAAAAAATATATTAAATTTGTACCTTTAAACAACGTCAGATTTTCAATATTTTATACACTATCAGAAGAGAAAAAAAAAACAACAGGCTGGGCGGCACCTCCTACTGGAGAATTGATCTATCTACAGCTACCATTTTGTCTCCCATCCAGAGTTTTAACCAGGCCTATACAGCATTTGGGAAGTCATCAACAGAGATTGTTTCAATTCAACCCAGAATTCAACTAAAAAAATACATTAAATCCAGAATTCAACAAAATATGCCGAGGGTTTCAAGCTGTTTTATTTTGATCCAACATTTCATTTGTTAACATCTCGACAAGTTAATAGTCTATTTATTGTATTTCAAAAGTGATATTGAATTGTGTTTGGTTGTCAACGCAACCAAATGTCAAAATGCACTTTAAATAAAATTTGATTCAGTCCTATTCTATAACTTAGATTTTTGGTTGAGATGGAGACGTGAATCCAACATATAAATGTTTTATTTGTAGACAAACTGGAATTAAAGCCAGACTAAGTCAGTAGCACAGATGGAACTATCCAAGCAGAATATAAATCTCCTTCAAATGTTGATGTTTGGTTGCATTGACAACCAAACACAATTCAATATTACTTTTGAAATACAATAAATAGCCAATTAACTTGTGATGCGATAACAAATGATATGTTGGATTGATGATTCCATCTCAACCAAAAATACAAGTTAAAGAATGGGATGAAGCCAGTGGCTCAGATGGAACTATCCAAGCAGTAGATACGTCTCCTGTTGATACACTACATGAACAAAAGTATGTGGACACCTGCTTGTCGAACATCTCATTCCAAATTCATGGGCATTAACTTGGAGTTGGTCAACCCTTTGCTGCTATAACAGCCTCCACTCTTCTGGGAAGGCTTTCCACTAGATGTTGGAACATTGCTGCGGGAAATTGCTTCCATTTAGCAAAAAGAGCATTAGTGAGGTCGGGCACTGATGTTGGGCGAATAGCCCTGACTCGCAGTCAACGTTCCAATTCATCCCAAAGGTGATTGATAGGGTTGAGGTCAGGGCTCTGAGCACGGCCAGTCAAGTTCTTCCACACCGATCTCAACAAACCATTTATGTATGGACCTCGCTTTGTGCACAAGGGCATTGTCATGCTGAAGCAGGAAAGAGCCTTCCTCAAACTGTTTCCACAAAGTTGGAAGCACAGAATCGTCTAGAATGTCATTGTATGCTGTAGAGTTAAGATTTCTCCTCACTGGAACTAAGGGGCCTAGACCGAACCATTAAAAACAGCCCCAGACCATTATTAGTCCTCCACCAAACTTTAAAGATGGCACAATGCATTCGGGCAGGTAACATACTCCTGGCATCCGCCAAACCCATATTCGTCTGTCGGACTGCCAGATGCTGAAGCGTGATTCATCACTCCAAAGAACGCACTTCCACTGATCCAGAGTCCAATGGCGGATGTCACGAGAGTGTTGCAATCGAGGACAGAGGATTTTTACACGCTACGTGCTTCAGCACTCGGTGGTTCTGTGAGCTTGTGTGACCTACCACATCGCGGCTGACCCATTGTTGCGCCTAGATGTTTCCACTTGACAATAACAGGACATACAGTTGACTGGGGCAGATCTAGCAGGGCAGAAAATTGACAAAATGACGGTGCCACGCATCCAATGACAGTGCTACGTTGAAAGTCACTGAGCTATTCAGTAAGGCCATTCTACTGGCAATGTTACACTATGGAGATTGCATGGCTGTGCGCTCAATTTTATACACCTGTCAGCAACGGGTGTGGCTGAAATAGCCGAATCCACCAATTTGAAGAGGTGTCCACATACTTTTGTATATATAGTGTATTTGGTTCCATTGTCAACCAACACAATTCAATATTACTTTAGTAATACAGTAAATAGCCTAAAACCCCCTAGAGTCGCCATCTGCACCCGCATGTCAATCGAATTAACATAATAATACAAAAATCCATCAAATCTGTCTGTTTAAGCTAGAGATATGGTTTTTTTGTATGGGCTGTGTCTCAATCCACCGCATCCGCCTATGGGCTGCGTCTATCTATTCCCAAGTATTTCCATTCATAAACAGAGAAATACTGTGTGTACAAACATTAGAAACACCTTCCTAATGTTGAGTTGCACCGCCTTTTGCCTTCAGAATAGCCTCAATTCATTGGGGCATGGTCTTTACAAGGTGTCAAAAGCATTCCACAGGGATGTTGGCCCTTGTTGACTCCAATGCTTTGCACACTTGTGTCAAGTTGGCTTGATGTCTTTTGGGTGATGGAACATTCTTGATACACACAGGAAACTGTTGAGTGTGAAAACCACAGCAGCGTTGCAGTTCTTGACACACTCAAACTGGTGCGCCTGGAACCTATTACCATACCCTGTTCAAAGGCACTTAAATATTTTGGCTTGCCCATTCACCCTCTGAATGGTACTCTCTCTCTCACTCACTCACTCTCACGTACGCACGCACACACACACACACACACACACACACACACACACACACACACACACACACACACACACACACCTCTATTTGGGGAGTTTCTCCCATTCTTCTCTGCAGATCCAGTCAAACCTTGTCAGGTTTGATGGAGAGCATTGCTGCACAGCTATTTCCAGGTCTCTCCAGAGATGGTCGATCGGGTTCAAGTCCGGGCTTTGGCTGAGCCACTCAAGGACATTCAAAGACTTGTCCCGAAGCCACTCCTGCGTTGTCTTGGCTGTGTGCTTAGGGTTGTTGTCCTGTTGGAAGGTGAACGTTCACCCCAGTCTGAGGTCCTGAGCGCTCTGGAGCAGGTTTTCACAGTCTACATACAGACTTGAAATCATTGGCCACTTTAATAAATGGAAAACTAGTCACTTTAATAATGCCACTTTAATCATGTTTACATATCTTGCATTACTCATATGTATATACTGTATTCTATGCTATCTATTGTATCTTAGCATATGTGCTCTGAAATTGCTCATCCATATATTTATATATTCTTATTCTATTCCTTTACTTAGATGTGTGTGTATTAGGTACTTCTTGTGGAATTATTAGATATTACTCGTTAGATATTGCTGCACTGTTGGAACTAGAAGCACAAGCATTTCGCTACACTCGCAATAACATCTGCTAACCATGATTGCTAAGTTTGGCCGGGTGGCCAGCTCTATGAAGAGTCTTGGTGGTTCCAAACTTTTTCCATTTAAGAATGATGGAGGGCACTGTATTCTTTGTGACCTTCAATGCTGCAGAATTTTTTTTTGTACCCTTCCCCAGATCTGTGCCACGACACAATCCTGTCTCGGAGCTCTAAGGACAATTCCTTTGACCTCATGGCTTGGTTTTTGCTGTGACATGCACTGTCAACTGTGGGACCTTATATAGACAGCTGTGTGCCTTTCCAAATCATGTCCAATCATTAGAATTTACCAAAGGTGGACTCCAATCAAGTTGTAGGAATATTTCAAGGATGAAACAGGATGCACCGGAGCTCAATAACGAGTCTCATAGCAAAGGGTCTGAATACTTATGTAAATAAGGCATTTCTGTTTTTAATACATTTGCTAAAATTTCAACAAACCTGTTTTCGCTTTGTCATTATGGGGTATAGTGTGTAGATTGCTGAGGATTTTATATTTTTATTTAATCCATTGTAGAATAAGGCTGTAATGTAACAAAACGTGGACAAAGTCAAGAGTCAATCAATACATTTCAAAGACACTGTAGGACAGAAACTTTTTTTATTTGACTATGTTTGCCATATATTAAAATGTTATTCAAAGCGTTTGTATGGGCTAATAGCAGTAAGACCAAATTCAATGTTTCATCCAATATTATTATTATTATTTTATACTCTAAATCAAATAGCTAACTTATCCTTGGAATGACCATTTTATAACATTTCTATGTGTTAACCCCAGTCCCGGGTTCTTAGACCTCATTACGGCTATCTTAATGTAACATTCAACCTTAAAATGAGTAACATATCCACTATAACTATAAATGTCTTCTTATGAAATCATATAAATGCTGCATGTTCAAGATTGCATGCATAGGTCATCATAGGTCTGTGGAGATCTTCACAATTGCTGTAATAATCTGCGCAGAATCTCAAACAGCATTGATCACTTGCACCATGTACTTGTAATGTAATCTCAACTGCAATCCAGGTCATGTGGTTGTGCTATTAGATGAACAGTGATATCACAATCTGTTGTATAAATTAAAAAGAATATCTGACAATGTATTCCCATTTGAACTTTGCTGTGCTTTTAAATGGTTGAAAGCGCAGTGATAGACATTTGGGCGACAACTTAACCAAAAATCAGACATTGTTTTTCCATTGGAATTTGGTTGTGCTTTTAGATGGTTGAAAGCATAGTGATAACACATTGGAAATTCAACTAACTTTTGGCTGTCTTTTTGAGTCTCAACCAAATATTACCCAATTATCCACGTTGAAAGGACGTAGTGTGCCCAGTGGGTAGTAAATTACTTCATTGGGAGGGAGACGGCATGAGATTATCTTTTTTCGAGGAAGAAGAACGTTAGGCTATATTAATGTTTCGGCTTCTGGGGTCAAGCGCTTGAGGCATTGATATTAATTAATTAATTACAGTGCTGTGAGGAGTCCATTTACAGTGCTGTGAGGAGTCCATTTACAATGCCTCCTAGCCAGTAAAACTCAAACTAGTATGAAATGAAGGCTATAAGGGGCCAGAGAGCTTGAGGCAGCCTGCTATGAGACAGCTGTGAGGGCTGAATAATTTAAGGGCGCAGACCAGCTCCAAAACACAAGGCCGTGTCCTCCCAGCTGTTTCCCAAGCTGAAGCTGACACTTCAACACTCATCAGACATGTGCAGTTAACAGGGTCCATCTGTTATTGGAATAATGAACATTGTCTTTAAGCATGGGGAAATTAATCATGATTGTGTTAATGTCTGACGATGCTGGTGATGGCGAAGGTGATAGCGATGGTTTTGGTGATGATGATGCTAGTAGTTTTAATGATGATATGAGGATAATGTTAGCAATGGTTTTGATGATGATGATGATGATGATGGTAGTAGTAGTAGTAGTAGTAGTGGTGATTTGAGTAGAAAGTAGCCTACTAGGGATGGTAAATGTTAATCACTCTCATAATTATTCAATCACTCAATAAAGTAATTTACATATGTCTAGGACAAAAACATAATTGATAGTTGCATGTACAGTAATTGTTGACAGCTCACCATAAACAGATGCCAAATTGAAAACTCATCATTTTAACAGGCCACCGATGAAAGGCATCGAAAGAGCGTAACCTCAAAAATCAATAAGCATACGGCCTTTCATTACATAAGTGACATTTGTTTTCATCTCAGAGATATATATTTATCCCACTTATATCCTTGGTCCCAGAGCAAATTCATTTAGTAATGATTACCTGATTCCGTTAAAACCAATTTCCATTCACTTGTTACCCAAGTTGTTGACAAGGACACAACAAGGCCTACATTTCAGCACTTTTTGGCTCCAATCAGCATCTGTCGTCATGGTCCGTGTGTGGATGCATCAATTCAGGGACGGCCTGGGACCAGAATCAGCGTGGGCATTTCTAACACACTGGCCCATTTTTGGGGGGAGGCCCCCACACAGTCCCGTTTTTCCTCCTCGAAGCCAAATAATTATAATTTTGCAACAACAACAAAAAAACGATTTAGATAGCCCAGTGGACCTAAGGATGGACCGGCACTACAGAAACTTAAAATAGGTCCTTACGGGCCACTTCTATAGCTCCAGCTTTTCAACTGAAAATGGACCAGTCTGTCTGGCATTTGCCAGAATTTAAGGCCATCCCTGTATCAATTTCCCATAAGCCCACCAGTGTCTGTCTGCAGCAATGACCGATACCGTGGCTATTTTAATATTTGCGAACATAACAATGCTGCACAATCTGCGGATATAAAACTGTTCAAGTTGAAATTTGAGCAGGTGTAGCATTTGTTTGACATTATATCCATGCAATTGCCATTATCACATGCTCAACAAAAACGTTTCTATTATATGGACTGCACATTTCAGCTGAAGTAAGAGCACAATGCCCGGAGAGTGGTAATGATGCCTTGACTTACCACAGCTGCTTGTCTTGTTACAGGAAATAAGAGTTCACTTGTCATATCTAACATAAGGTACTGACAATGTTCATTACAACTTCACTTATCCCTCTAACAATTACCAAGACACAGTCACTGTTCTTTCAGTTAAACATTTGTTTATATGCACAACTTGTAAATTAGTTTTGCATCTCTGGAGACGTGCTTCTAAGATATATTTGCCATTAGTGGAAATGTCGACATTTGTGCCATTTTGGCCCAGTAACCTAAAGGTCGCTGGTTAGAGCCAACTAGGTGAAAGATCTGTCAGTGTACCCTTGAGCAAGGAACTTAACCATAACTGCTCCTGTAAGTCGCTCTGGATAAAAGTTTCAGCTAAATTACTCAAATGTAAATGTAATGATGGTTTCACAAGCAAACATATTTCTCTGTCCACACTTTCATGTGTTGCTATCATGTCCGGACATGTACCTAACAAGAAGCAGCCAATGAATAAATGAATGTTCTCGAACCAGTCCGGCTCACATTGCCTGTCTAAGGCTGTAACGCGCGAGGCGTAGCCTATTAGCCCTAGCTTTTGATTCCAGACCCACTTTAGGGAGATACTTCCAAAGCTTTGCAGTGCTGAAATGCTGCCCTGCTTTCAAAGACCCCCTGCTGCTCTTGTCAGAGCGAAGAATCTCTGTGCTAGATAAATTAAACCTATCCCAATGGTCTCATGGCAGTAAACAGAGGCTTCCTCACCCTTTCTCAAAGAGCTCCACTAATGAGGACTGTTGTGTGCATCCATCAAACCAAAACAAAAAAATATATCATTTTGTAACATTTTGTTTTTACATTAGGATTTTGACTACCAAAAGTAGTCAGTCACAGAGGTGGTTTTATAAAGTCTTTAATTGACTTTAAGCAGTGTTATAGACAAATGGAACCAAATTGTGTTTAATTTGTAGATTATGTACTCAGTACTCTTTTCAGACTGCCAGAGTAATTGTCAATTCAATTATTTCCTATTTACTTTCATTTTTACTTTACATATCAATAAGTCTGCTGTTTGGAACACAATTTTAGTTGTGAAAATGTGATTGTTTTATAAATTGTATTTTTATGTTTTAAAGACTATTGTAAGATTAGTCCGAATGAGGAGTAAATTAGATCTTAATAATAAAATAGGTACCCAGGTTGCTTTGAGTCATTACTGCTTCTGTAAGTTCTAAGTATTTTGCAATTAAATGGGCAATTTACAAAAGGTCTTCTCAAGGCCACACATCTTTCCAACGCATATCCTCATATTGAAGACTATAGCCCCCCAGAGGTGATAGGATTGATTACACTGTGCAGTGCTCTCTTAGCCTAATTAAAGATGTTAGAAGAAGTCTCTCAGGGGGAAATTAACTCCACTATTTGAACCAAATGTCATGACATCCCTGGGATGTGTGCGACAACATCCTGTTGTAACTCTAGTAAATCTAATGTTTACTCCATTTTGTTAATACATAAGGCCTACTGTTATACACTATAAATGTGAAACAAACCTGTAATCTTGGAGATCTAGTTTTTGGATAATTTTGGGGGATAATGCTGGAAATTATTGTACTTAGTTGATACATAGTTTTAGGTACAAGAAAATATCCATGCTTTACTGTGAAAGAAAGAGCATCTGTGTTTAAATACCTTATTGAGATCAATATCAGCAGTCGCAGGATATCACAATCACAGTATTCAGATGTACAGGAAATGATGTACACAACAATTGTGTTTCGTTCAATAGTGTAATACATCTACACTTACGCCAGGGAAACACCAGGAAAACATTAGCATAGCTGCTGCTTTCTAAATCAGTCCTCGCAGTGTTTTTAACAGAGAACCAGATGGTGGGGAACAAAAAGTTATTCAATTACATCGATTCCTCAACAGGTGCCAGTCAAAACGCTGTCACTGATCACTTTGATGACGACAGAACACAGGAATTAAAGTGGTTATTTTACTCTCATTGTTTGGAGTGACACGTAGCGCTGTTCGACAAACAAATCCATTTCCTCACAACAGCTTCATTTCAATCCAAGTCAATAAGACTTTTTTCTACAATACTCTCAGCGGTTCTGGGACCTTTTCTATTGCCCTGGAATAACTGTCCCTTTAATTGAATGGGTTTTGGTGCTCTTAAATCTTTAGAACACAAATGAATGTATGCTGACGGTTGTTTAGTTTCCATCTCCACCCAGGAGTGAAAGGAGGTGTCCAATACTGATTGGGAGCCATTGCCCACTAAACAATTGAAATGAGAAATTTGGTGTACAGATTGACCATCTAATTCAATCACAATTAATCTAGTTCGTACAATTTATTTTAATTAACAGCAAATATCATTCTGCATGTTTACCTCAAAGAAAAATGTCATATGGTCAGTAATCAGAAAACAAGATCTAATTCATTTGGTATTTGATTGACTGAATTGATTCCCTGGAGTGTACCTTACAACACAAACACGTTTAATACAGACTGGCATTGCTAAGACATTTTATATCATGTGGAAATAACCTCTAGGAAAGGTGTTTATAATTTATAGACCGAGTCTGTGTATATAACATCTAGGATAGGTGTTTAAATTGTATAGTGTGAGTCAATATTTACATCGGTAATATCACCTGGTTGTACCTTTGCGTATTTTGGTACTGCACCTTTTATGTTTTTGAACACTTCACCTTTGTGTACAAATGAAAACAAGATAGATTGGATTTTGTCTGGTGTTGTCAAAGTCTAAAGAGCTGCAACGGAATTCAAAGCAAGTAAAGAAATAAGAATGCAGTGGAGAGAAAAGGAGATTTCAATTGATACTGCTTTATTTTTCCTAGGAAATATCTTCTGAATATGAAATGCCTATCACTGTTAGATCGAGCTGATCATAGCCCACATACTTCACTCAGCTATGTGCATTTGCAATGACACAGAGTGAATGGTTAAAATGTATGGCTGCAATTCCAACATGTAAAATAGCGGCCTCCCACCACGTTCACCTCTTTCAGATCAGTGGACTGTTGAAGATAGGATAGGAACAGTTACCTGAAACGTGTTTAGATCCACAATGTTTGCTTGCTACCTTAGTGCTAGCTACAGGAAATGTAACACTCAAAACACTTGATGCCAATAGTATCACAAACAAACCTATTTGCTCTCATGGGGTTACTATCTCATTGTTTCATTAAAGTGGGATCATGACACAGGCATGGCAGAGGCTTTTGTGTTGACACTAGTCACCTAACAGCTTTCTGTAAAGATTGGTGCTCCCCCTAGCACATCATTACCATTTAGAGTAAACAGTTCATCAGTGACTCCATAGAAAGCATAACACCACACCCCGGGTAGTCGCCGCTGCCTCTCCACTGATATAACTAGTGTCTTATCACAGCTGCACAGGCAGTAGAGAAAAGAACAGGCAAAGGAAGATACTTCATACGGTTGCCAAAGCTAGGATAGAGGCTCTTCCTGCTCTCTTGTGTGTGAAGAGGAACTTAAATCTCAAGAGGAATACATGAGGTTTTGTGATACTTACCAATGGCATTCCTCTTCTTCCGCTTCTTGAAATAGCATTCAAACTGCTTTGAATTTGTCTTGGGATGCACCTATTTCCAAATGTTGATCTGGTACACTGAAGATTTTGGGAGAAAAGCTTTAGAAGAAGTAACCTGGCGTAAAGTACAAAATATCATCAAAGGTTTTGAATGATGTTTTCCATTCATGTTCATTCACAAGCAGTATTTCCAAAAATAATCAAAATATAAATTACTTAATCTTTTTGATTGCACGTGAGTAACAAGAACAGCAATTCCTGTGGATCAATCAATTCTGTTGATCCTAAGGATTTTACAATCATTGTTCTTCATGTAGGGTAATAGGATTGAGAGGTTCCACTTCAGCCCCATCCACTGGATCTATAGGTCATTACATTGTGTTGGATGTACTGTATACTCTAGTCTGAGCCAAAATAACATACTTCACATCTTGTTCTCATAGCATACATTCTGAATCTTTAATAATTCTTGGTCAATCAGCTACTGATGCATGGTTGATATTGGCTCTGAGTACCTTAACGTTCTAGTCAGAAGAAGAAAAAGACAGCACAGTCTGAATTTACCTTTCACTTCACAAAATGTCGGTCCTTCAACTGGCAGATTCCAAGTAGGCATTCTAGTCCACCTTGGCATCTGCCTTGTATCAATTGCAATGTTAAGCAGTTCACATTCACCACTTGTGACAGCAGCAACCTCTGAGAAACAACACAGTAGGCCATTCCAAGAGTCAGTCAATGTAACTGGAGAGTACAAAACAAAATACATTACACACAGCATTAACAGCCTTAAATTATATACATCTTGCCTCTTAGCCAGTCTCTGAATTGATTACTAGATTGTACACAACTGCTGACAGAGCTGAAAAGGAGGTCATTGCAAATGTTGAATCTCTATGGATATTGTGAGCGTTAAAAGTTTGGGGTACATACATAAGCCCACAATAGAATGATAATTAAGTGTTTTGAACAGTTTTGCTCATGCCCCTTTTGAGTAATCTGCTTCTTTACGTTCCATTCCTTATTGCATGATGTGAAATTACTTTTAAAGGGATATATCGTTTATATATATTTTTTTACATTTTGGCTGATTAAAAAACACCATAAGACTAAGAGAAATGTTGATTTGCCTTGCATAATAAATATTGATGGACCCAAGCCTCCCCTGTTAAACATTTTGTTTGAAATGGGACAAAGCGTTGCCTGTCCTAGCCTTTGTCCAGAAACAAACCTTTGAGTTCGTCTCAGTTCTTAAATGCTTCAAACAGAAGCAAACATTGTGATCTGCTTGAGTAGCCTCAAAAGCAAGGCTATTGGAAGGATTTAACGCATTC
The DNA here is from genome assembly GCF_965601325.2 of Salmo salar. Taxonomy (NCBI): domain Eukaryota; kingdom Metazoa; phylum Chordata; class Actinopteri; order Salmoniformes; family Salmonidae; genus Salmo; species Salmo salar. Next base: position 28,343,992 of record NC_138295.1, read on the forward strand.
AAATCGCAATGAAAAGCACAAGGAAATATCCAAACATAAGGTTCCTAAGCTTCGTGAAAAGGGTGCTTGACTGAGCAGAAATGCACCTAATCCACTGATGTTATTGTAGTTTCCTAAAGGAACATTTCAAGAGAAATGTTTTGTCTTTGGGTACATCTTGTTTGCTTATATTTGTGTGAATGTTTGTTTCAAAAACAGTGCCAAATGAAAGTTTATAATGACTCTGATATTAAATAAAATACTATTTGATATTCAACTCATAGAAAATGTTTCTCATTGATTTCATTTATTTATTTTTTTTAAGTGTCGGACGAAGTATGAGTGTAGCTAGCATTATCTTGGTGCTCCAGTTTAGCCATTTTAGAATATATTTTTTTAATATACATATTTAAGTTTACCTATCATGTTTTTTGTACATTTTTTTCACTGAGGCTATTGCATTACCGAACTAGATTGATATAAAAATGAATAAATAAGCTACTGGTTTGCTCTTCACAAGTGCTTCACTTTTTTAACGATAGCTAGAAATTGGCCAACTTTTGGTAATACAGCCATGGACATTTGACTTATTGTAAATATTAACTTTCAAGCTAGGTAATGTGTCAAATACACATTGTTGACAAAGATACAAACAGATATGCTTAATGTTTATACAGATCTAAGTTTGGATTGATTTAAAATCATCTAACTTTTTTCTTCACTACTATATCTGAAATAAAGATAAAATGTTAGTTTTTTTTAGTTTTCATTGAAACGTGTAAAGAAAATACTTTTCATTCGTAAGTTGCAGAAATACAATAAATTATTATCTGTACATCATCCAAATCGGCAAAGAAATACAACAAAGACACAACCGAGTTGGCCACTGAACTCTAAATAAGTCATTTTTGTAATTACCCCCGCAATTAGGATTTTATTGGCATTGTTTGACAGATAAAAATGTGGAAAAGTGCCTACCATCCTTATTATCGTCACTTCACCAAATAGCAATATCATTTCTTGTGGGAATACTTCAATAATCAATGCTTTGTTCATTTGCATTTTAATTCCTTTGAAGGCAGATCTGTTGTGCTCCACGCTTATTCCAATGCCAGCCGTTTAAAAGAACGTTTTTTTCTTCTTCTGGTCGGGCAGCTGCTATCGCTGTTTACCTAGCTGGCGTCTTACTCCATTTGCTTGCTTTGAAACACTGCTGGTCTTTTATCGGACCTTTAAATCGCTACCCATGAATCTCTTCACTGCGCATGTGTTACAAAGCCAGGTCTCTTGACAAATCTCTCTACCATCTGTTTCACATTCAATGGTTTTGCTCCAAATGGAACCAACTGACTTTGGTGTTGCTTAGAATATTATTTTTTTTAAGTTTCTTCCGAGCTATATTTAATCATCTGAAGAATGGCTAATCATGGAACTCTTCTTAGTCCCTATGGTCATTAGACAAATTGGGAGGATTTAACATGTTTTAAATAGAAACTATTTGCAAAGTTCATTTCAAGAAAAAAGTGTAGTTAATGATCTCGCTCTCAAGTTTTCCATAACATGAGCTGAACCCTATCATGATTTTTCTTTTGCGCTATTATCGTCGTTATCTCACCTTAATTGTGATCCCATGGTCCTTTACAAAGTGCATGCTGCAAAGTTATTTACATGTGAAGTTGTAAAAAAAGAGTTACATGAAAAACAGTGGTACACCACTACCACCACCACCTCGATAACTTATGGCTTTTCGGGTCCATATCAAATTCATGAGTTAGTGATTTGCGCTACTTTTTTTGTATTAGCCAACACTATAAAGGCAAAGCAATAAAACATCATTATTAGGCCTTGCAATTCAACTTTACAAGTTTGACAAGTTCAGTGTCTCAACCATAAACCGCTATAGTGTGCATACAGCTATACACTATTAAACGGATTTATCAGGCCAATCAACTAATGGTTCAGTCAACAACTTATTAAAAAAAAGATGAACCAGGCCAATCATAAATGTTTAACTAATGCCTTTAACATGACCATTCAATAACGATTCGATCATTAGCTCCTTTCAAACCCCAAAAGTAAAATGTATGTCACATAAGAAGTCAACAGTTGTCTGACAAGAGGGCTAATTATTGCTTACTCTGGCCACAACACACAACAAAGGTCAGGATTACTAACTCTTTGTATCGGATTCATTGGTATAAGTAATCAACTAATAGGGAAAATAAATCAATCACCCATTTGAATTGACCGACAGGCCAAATTATATCACATGCTATAAGCATTCATAATATTAAATTTCTTCTTATGAGACTATACTCATACATACAGTATGTGCACGTGGTGTCTTTTTCTCACTGTCTTATGTGGACATGCAACATTTATTCATAGGATTGAGCTGTGATGCTTATTCTACAGAACTATAGTGACATTGTTTATTGAAAAGCTGTGGAGGACATCATGAAAATTGCCTCACAAAAGGGCATGTGTGATTGATGAAGTTATATCCTATAAGGGCAATCGTTTTAGCCTCTGCTCTTTCATTTTGATCAATAACACAGAAAAAGTTATACTCTATATTTCTCTCTTCATTGTTCCCCACCAGACCCCTTGTAACAGTCATGGTGTGCCATGCCATGTTTAAGGACTAACCAATGAATAAAATATCAGTGAAAATTGCATTTTCCAAATGAATAATGTAAAAGATGACACACTACTAAGGTTCACTTCTCAAGGTTAGACTTGATTGTTTTGTTACTTTCTCTGTGTAGCCTGTGCTTTTGTCTTCTTTTGTTTGAGATGAGAAGATCAAATTAAATCCACTGTTTTCAGTTCCAGCAAAACGTCGAATCCAATATCTCCCGCAACTAACATTAATCGTGAACCTATTTTAAATGGATGGAGTCAGTCCATTTTTATTTCACAGATTTATTGTTAGGCTACAGCTGTGAAGGAGTTAACATGTGTGACCTGAATTTAGATAAGTGTTGGCATGATGAGCGCAGCAAACATGGTCTTTTTTATTGTTCACTTTATCAAGTCCCATGTAATTGCAGAAAAGCAATGCAGAGCATGAAGCTGTATTTCAACATATGCGTTGCACTGAAAAGATACGCTGGCCCTTTAATGAAAAGCCTGCCCACTAGTCATGTGCCAAAACAAGGAAGTCGAAAAATGAACGTTTATTCTTAATGAAATTCTAAATGAAAGCTAGGTTTGTTTTTAACCAACTAATTTCAAAACGCCTCGTATATTTTCGAAATACTGTGGACCTTAAAAAAAAAAAAACACGTGCAATTAACATGTTCTGCACAAAAATTGCAGTTGAAACTGAAAGCTAACGTTATTTCTTTTGCAAAACTTTTGTCAAAATGCTTCTGTGTTTTATATTGATGTTTTTGTTGCCATTTGGTCAAGCAACATTGCCTCTTGTTATAAACACATGGCCATTCGAGCATGCTACAGTGGCAGGTAACTAACTACATTGTATCATTTTGTTGTTATTGTTGCAAATAAGTTATCCATTTTGATACAACTTCATCAAATGATACAATGTAAGAAAGACATTCATGAAGTTAGCTAGCTAGATCTGTCCTGCCAGCCCAAGAGATGAATGTGGCCCTCTAAAATATTTCGATTTTATTTTCTGAGTTGATGTGGACAATCCAAGCTGTCGAAATATCACCAGTTGGCATACTAATCCTTGGCAACTGGGGGGGGATCATTGACCAAATGGTTCTTTGGCAGCCTAGGCCTATTCCTTTTCATGGGCAATCCCTTGAGATGGTCATGTTATCTGGCAGGATTGGGACTGTACGGTCTGGCACTCTGATAATGCGTGACCAAAATCATGTCTAAATACTGTGAAAAAGTTCAATATTGTGTGCTTCTAGGTTCTACCTCTGCTACATATTTTGTGTGTTGTGTGGGAACCAACATATTATTTTATGTACAAATGATGCTCTTGGGACCCATTAATGTTGAATTGGCAAATCAGGAGGAACATCCATTTATTTTTTTATAAAGTATAATTTCACGTGTAGACTTATTCCTAGAATGTAGCAAGACTGCAATATTCTTACTAAGTCAAACACTCGTGTGTCTGTCTGTGACTCTCTCAAAGCGTGGAGTGCTCTGCAGGCTGGGGGCTCTGTGCTGGATGCCGTGGAGAAGGGCTGTGCCCGCTGCGAGGCTGACCAGTGTGATGGCAGTGTGGGGTTTGGAGGGAGCCCAGATGAGAGAGGAGAGACCACCCTGGATGCCATGATCATGAATGGGCAAGTCATACCCACTAACTAGTCATTAGAGTAGGGCTTGGGGGTGTCTAAAATCAGTTGATCCCATTTCAGTCAATATAAAGTTTAATTAAGTTATAGTGGGACATGGCATTGCTTGGAAATATTATTAATATTCTTCATTAAAAAGGTTTCCTGGTTTTGTGTGGACGCAGTAATACAATGGAGGTGGGCGCTGTAGGAGACCTGCGGAGAATCAAGAATGCCATTGGGGTGGCCAGAGCTGTGATGGAACGCACCGACCACACACTACTGGTGGGCGAGTCAGGTATTGCAGGATTCAAAATAGGCTTTTATTTGCTACAGGGACAGACACAGCAAAAACATTTTACTCCTTTTGCATGTAACTCATCACCTATCTTTTAACATACAGTAGCCTCCTACAGCTAACCATTCCATCATATACAGTTAGGAGTACATTGTATTGCTGTTTGCTGCTTTTGACCCTATATTGTTATTTTTAACCCCACTACCATGTTCAACACAGCATCAGTCTTTGCTGAGAACATGGGCTTCACTGCAGAAGACCTTACAACCAACAAATCTATCAGCATTTTCACACAGTGGTTGAAGGACAACTGCCAACCCAATTATCGCAAGGTCGTGTTTTCTACTCTAGCTTTGGTCTGTCATTATCTTGTATGGAAGATAATGACAGACCAAATGATATATTTTAAGGATATCACCATGTTTGAAAAAGTAATGAATAAAATGGACTTCCATGTTATGAATAATGCATTAGGGGACGTATGAAAGAGACTATTGTTTATCCCAACATGCTGTTACCATTGGCACAACCAAAGCCCTGTAGACAATACAATGCTTATGCATATTGGGCTACCGGCTGCTAAAATTACTATTGAGCTGGGTAACCATAGCCAAAAGATTAAAGTGCTTAGGTAGTGTGCTGGTTGAAGTAGAAAATATCTTCATTAAATTGGAAGCCTTCTCTTTGCTTTACTGCAAGTCGCTCTGGATAAGAGCATCTGCTAAATGACAAAAAAATGTAATAAAAAAAATCCTTTACAGAACTGTGGATATAATCACAAACAACCTAATGTGTTATTTGTCTATTGCTGCTGTAATAGAACAGTCTTAACCCAAATTGCTGTTGACTAATCTTTCCCCTTTAATATCAACAGAATGTTTCCCCAGATCCTTCACAGTACTGTGGACCATACAAACCTGGAGCCACATTGAGGCAGAGGAGAAAACGACAGATTGATATACATGCACATGACACTATTGGTATAGTTTATTAAATTAATTCATTGTTTTGTAGAGGTCGATAGTCAACTTTGATCTTCAGATCACAATTGTACATTTAATATTGTGTACCTTTTCCTGACATTAGGGATGATCGTGATTGGTAAAGATGGCCAAGTTGCAGCAGGAACATCAACCAATGGAGCGAACCACAAGGTCCCGGGGTATGCATGTGTTGTTTAAAATTAAAGTGCCTTCCGAAAGTATTCAGACCCCTTGACTTTTGTTACGTTTACAGCCTTATTATAAAATGGATTAAATAGTTTTTTTCCCCCTCATCTACCCACAATACCCCATAGTTACAAAGCAAAAACAGGTTTTTAAGAAATGTTTGCTAATTTATTAAAAATAAACAACTTAAATATCACATTTACATAAGTATTCAGACCCTTTACGTCATACTTTGTTGAAGCACCTTTGGCAGCGATTACAGCCTCAAGTCTTCTTGGGTATGATGCTACAAGCTTGGCACACCTGTATTTGGGGAGTTTCTCCCATTCATCGCTGCAGATACTCTCAAGCTCTGTCAAGTTGGATGGAGAGTGTTGATGCACAGCTATTTTCAGGTCTCTCCAGAGATGTTCAATTGGGTTCATGTCCGGGCTCTGGCTGGGCCACTCAAGGACATTCAGAGAATTGTCCCGAAGCCACTCCTGCGTTGTCTTGGCTGTGTGCTTAGGGTTGTTGTCCTGTTGGAAGGTGAACCTTGAACCCAGTCTGAGGTCCTGAGCGCTCTGGAGCAGGATTTCATCAAGGATCTCTCTGTACTTTGCTCCGTTCATCTTTGTCTCGATCGTGACTAGTCTCCCAGACCCTGCCGCTGAAAAACATCGCCACAGCATGATGCTGCCACCACCATGCTTCACCGTAGGAATGGTGCCAGGTTTCCTCCAGATGTGACGATTGGAATTCAGGCCAAAGAGTTCAATCTTGTTTCTCATGGTCAGAGTATTTAGGTGCCTTTAGGCAAACTCCAAGTGGGCTGTATGTGCCTTTTACTGAAGAGTGGCTTCCGTCTGGCCACTCTACCATAAAGGCCTGATTGGTGGAGTGCTGCAGAGATGGTTGTCCTTCTGGAAGGTTCTCCCATCTCCACAGAGGAACTCTAGAGCTCTGTCAGAGTTACCATCAGGTTCTTGGTCACCTCCCTGACCAAGGCCCTTCTCCCCCGATTGCTCAGTTTGGCCGGGTGGCCAGCTCTCGGAAGAGTCTTGGTTGTTCCAAACTTCTTCCATTTAAGAATGATGGAGGCCACCGTTCTTGGGGACCTTCAATGCAGCAGAAATGTTTTCGTACCCTTCCCCAGACCTGTGCCTCGACACAATCCTGTCTCGGTGCTCTATGGACAATTCCTTCGAACTCATGGCTTGGTTTTTGCTCTGACATGCACCGTCAACTGTTGGAGCTTATATAGACAGGTGTGCTTTTCCAAATCATGTCCAATCGTTTGAATTTACCACAGGGGGACTCCAAGTTGTAAAAACATCTCAAGGATGATAAAAGGAAACAGGATGCACCGGAGCTCAACTTCGAGACTCATAGCAAAGGGTCTGAATACTTATGTAAATAAGGTATTTGATATTTATTTTTAATACATTTGCAAAAATGTATAACCTGTTTTCACTTTGTCATTATGGGGTTTTGTGTGTAGATTGCTGAGGATTATATATTTTTAATCAATTTTAGAATAAGGCTGTAACATAACAAATGTGGAAAAAGTCAAGGGGTCTGAATACTTTCAGAAGGCACTGGTACAGTACCAAATCAAATCAAATGTATTTATATAGCCCTTCTTACATCAGCTGATATCTCAAAGTGCTGTACAGAAACCCAGCCTAAAACCCCAAACAGCAAGCAATGCAGGTGTAGAAGCACGGACACAACTACTCATTCAAGGATTTTTCTTTATTTTTACTATTTTCTACATTGTAGAATAATAGAAGACATCAAAACTATGGAATCATGTAGTAACCAAAAAAGTGTCAAATCTAAATATATTTTATACTTGAGATTCTTCAAAGTAGCCACCCTTTGTCTTGATGACAGCTTTGCAGTCTTGGTAGTCCACAATGTAGAAAACCCTTGAATGACTAGGTGTGTCCAAACTTAACTGGTACTGTATATAATGAATATTGACGATGAGTATACCTGTACATCTCCTTGATCTGTCCTGTAGGCGTGTAGGGGACTCTCCCATCGCTGGAGCAGGGTCCTACGCCGACAGCACCGCAGGGGGTGCGGCAGCAACGGGAGACGGAGATGTCATGATGCGCTTCCTACCTAGGTATCCATCCAGGCTTCTAGCAGAGATGTTTGTAAGGATGTAACGTTAAAGAACATTGTGATAGAAACATATGGTGTAGACAAAATATGATTGTCATAGAAGTGTCACCTCGTGTCATGTCAGCTCTATTCATTATATTTCTATCCGCAACACTCAGAACATTTTACGTCACTGAATAACACCCCAGATAAGACTTACATTTCTGCTTTGTCTACATTTGGGTCTACTTTTTAGTCACAGCTGACAATTAAATATTTTAAGGATTATCAAACGGCTCATCATCGCTAAACTTGCTCGATGCCAAAACCAGATACTAATGAAATGTGTTTAATTTGTTTACGAATGCAGTTACCTGGCTGTGGAGCTAATGAAGACAGGAACAGATCCATCCACTGCTTGTAAGACATCCATCTCCAGGATCAAGATACATTACCCAGGGTTCTTTGGAGCTGTCATCTGTGCCAACACAACAGGCCACTATGGTGAGTTCTCTAGATTAACCCAGTTATGGTTACAATGGCCATAAGTGAGTCAAATTATGACTGATAAATACTATGATAAATGTGATGCTTACCCGTTGTTCTGTCTCCTTTCTAAGGTGCTGCATGCAACAAAGTTCCTGGCTTCTCCAAATTTACTTTTGTGGTGTACAACTCTCAGCCCAATTCTCCACTTTTACAATCAGTTGATTGTTTTTAAAACCATTCAATGTTAATTTGAGGTAATGTGTACCCTAGTGCCACTATCAATTATGTTAATCAATAATTGTTGTTTTATGAGCCATGGATTTTAATCTAAACTGTTTGAATGTTTCCATAAATACAGAAATAGTTCACATTTTATGAATAAACTCATAATACAAAAAGCTGTGCAGTTCATAACATTTCAAATGACAGCCATGGTTTATATTGAAAGCAATCAATTATTTATTTAATGACAGTGATGGATTTTAATATTATAACTCATGATAACAAGGGTGAAGTTTAAGAAAACTTAAGTGATACATTGATTAATGTAAACCTTTTACACTAAAATGGATCAATATCAGTACAAAAAGCAGTGATGTTCAAAACAGTTATTGTCTTTGTATCTTGCCCCTTTCCTCTCATCAGCAACCAGGAAGGATGGAGATTCCTGGACCATTTTCTGCCCACTGGAAGAAATCACACTGCTTGCCCTTTGGAAAACTACATACGTAAAAGTTGCGGCCGTTGTTTGGTCCTAGTTTGAGTACAGTCCTCATCAGGCAGCGTTTTGCATGGTTACAGAATGGAAAGTGTGTATCAGCCCACTAAGGACATAAGAGAGAATACAGTCATTCTGAGGCACCAGTTTTTCCTGGTCAGTCTGTAAATCAGGAGGAAAATACGTCTTCAAAATGTACTTGTTTATGTTTGAACAAACACATATCTACTTGCTAATGGACATGTAGACCAATTCCCCCATAATTCTTACCTCAAAGAATTTGCACTGTGTCTCCCTGGGGAGCGAGCAGGTGTAGAACTGTCTTCCTTTGTTGTCCCCCTGCTTGGTGACCAATCGGAGCACACTGGGCCGCCCATGGGACACACAGCAAGGGTTGCTGGGAGGGGACTGGGTCTGCGTAACCCCAGTTGGTGCATTATTTTGAGGGGGGCTGACAGGTGGAGAAAAGTATTCTTGTTAGATAAATGGTATAACATTCACTGTCAAAGGATCAGCTGTTAATTTAAATAGAGTATGTTTAATTATCGCTACACTTGATACCATCTTTGAATTTAAACCATTCCACATGCATTTGTTGGCATACAACAGTTTCAGTGAACATTTTATTTAGCACACTGACCTACATTCTGAGCTCACTGAGCGGAGCAACACGTACAGTATGGTCACTAATCAACTATTCTGTAAAGTACAGAGAGCAGGAGGCTTTTCCATCCCAGTTACCCACACAAAAGTCAAACTACCTTGTTATAATATTTTACTTATAAATACGAAAGCACCACCATTCACTCACCTCAAATTATGGTGGGTTCCATTTTGAGGTTTGTTACTGACAGAAAAGGGACTGTGATCAATTCTCATTTTCTTGTGCGGCTGACTGTAGGAGACCATTGTTGCTTCCCCTTTGGAGAGCGCCCCGCTTTTGTCCTGCCAGCCACCAGAGGCATAATTGGGACTACTTATTTTTCCCTGGGAGACATCGTGTTTATTTAAACCTCTTGCTGTGGAATTTAACTGACTGTTGGTAGAGGATAGGGGAAGGGGAGAGTTGACGCAGCTCGCCTTTGGGCTGAGGTCGGTGAACATCAGGGTGGTGTTCCCGAATGCGGCCCTGCGGTTGACTTTCAGGCCCTCTTGTGGTTTGGAGAAGGCATTGCAGGGGTACTTGATCAGATCTCTGGTGAAGGGTGAACTCTCGGGGCTGACATTGTCTTTGGGGACTGTGGAGGGGACGAGGACAGTGGGAAAACGGTTTATTTTATTCAACAACATCAATTAGATTCACATTCTATTCTGTTAGTTTAGAGCTGGATTTTTGGCCTGAAGGGTAGGGTAACTAAACTGAGATTCAACATTGAGAATACTTTATTAGTCCAGGAGGAGGCTCATTCTGGGTCAAGGAAACCTGCACACACACATAAAACCAGACCTAAATGTGATTAGAATTGGTTTGACACAACCACATTCGTCCATATAAGAGTAGTTGACTACTCACGCTCAGGCCTAGGGGTCAGGCAGGCATCACAGGCCTTGCTCATAGGCTGGTTGATCAGAGTGCAGAGTTGACAGGCCCACTCCTCTTCCTCCCTCTTGGCCACATGATCGTTGCTCCCCATGCTGCCTTGGTAAGCCCAGCCAACTAACGTGTTCCTGGTTGGGAGCTTGCTAAAGAAAAGGAAGTATAAAGGAAGACAAGTTCAATTTGAGTCACAAATACATTGAATTCTTGTCCACCAGTACTTTTTACATTCAGATTGTACTATATATGCAAAATTCACCTACAAGATGCATAATGGCTTCAATAAAAAAAAAATTAAAACATGTTTCATAAAAAAAATAACAAGTTGTCATTTTTACCCGTTTACCCCGGTGAATCTTGGATTTCTCTCCAGCTGACCTGCTATCATGCAGCGTGATTCAAGCAACGTTTGTGCGCACCGCGGGCGGCCAATGATCAGAACCAATGTTAAATTGTATGCCAGCCCATGTGGGGAAAATTCAGAGGTGTCGGGATCCAAGGCTTTCATCCCAACTCATTTCTATTTTAACTCAGATCCTGTGACTTTACCTCACGTTAACCTCACTTGCGTCCCCAGTCTGGCACCGGTCGCAGAAGTACGTCATCCTTCCGTTGTCTCCGAGGCGACAGACGGTGACGGCCCCGTTGCACTGACCACACTGAGGCCGTTTGTAGACTTTGTAGTGCTTGTTGAGAGCGGAGCCTGTCTTACGGCACTGAGGTAAACAGAAGTGAAACAAAAGGGACATGGCTGATGAATACACGGTCTTTACACTACTGTAAAGCGTCTTTATTCAATTAAGAGATCATTTAGCACATAAGATATTGCTTTCATTACATTGCTAAGTGTAGTCTACCTTGTAAAATAGGAGGGTGAAATCTCGTGTCATTTTCACAAGATGGTGGAGCTGGGTATCCGTGAGTTGATTGACCTGAAAGATTTGGAAAATTGTGTCCATGCCATTGACTTGGTTCCATTCTAATTAGCATTTTGAAATCTTAACAATTTAGCAAATTATAGCAATGCAATACTCAGTCACAAAAGTGCTGAATAAACTCATCCAAAGTCACTTACTGAATGGATTCCATGTAGTTTGTAATGCATGCCTAGAGGCAATCCAAAACATGACTGGACCTTGCTCATTATGTATAGGTATCTAAAATGATGGTGTATCAATTTTACCCACTTTAACAGAAGGGTGAAGACCGGAGTCAAACAGGGCTTCATTCTTAATGATGTTTCCCACTCCTGGTAGGACGGCCTGGTCTAGGAGTACGTCACACAGCATCCTGCAGCTCTGCCTCCTCACAGTCTCCTCCGCGTGGGAGAAGCTGAACTTACAGGAGCAGACATCCAGACTTTCCATAGCTCTCACTCTCTGTTCACAGTCCTCCGTCAGTCTGCAACAGAGTTGTGGACTCGAGTCTGACTCAATATAAAATAACTTGAAACTCGACTTGGACACTCAAGACTCGGGACTCGACTTTGACTTGAGGTTGATGACTTGAAATTAATCTGGCAAGGTTTTGTAATGTTTTGTGGCACAGAGTCTACATGCAGCCAGAGAGTTGCGACACCGTTGCCCTTCAACAAAAAAAACTGCAACAAATTGGCTAGTAAACCGCACACACTGCACTCTGATTGGACGAGCAAACTGTCAATCAACACAGATCGGCGAGCTAGTGAACAGATTGCTGATTTGCTGTACAGTTATAGGATCGGGTACAGCGCAAACGTCAAATTGTCGGGACAGGATTGCCATAATAAATAAATATGCAGCCCCCCAAAAATGTGTTGATCAAGAATATTAACTGTTGGCCTCCCGAGTGGCACAGTGGTCTAAGGCACTGCATCGCAGTGCTAGTTGTGCCACTAGAGATCCTGGTTCGACTGGGCCACGACTGGGAGACCCATGGGTTGGCGCACAATTGGCCCAGCGTCGTCCGGGTTAGGGGAGGGTTTGGCCGGCAGGGATGTTCTTGTCCCATCGCGCAGTAGCGACTCCTGTGGCGGGCCGGGCTCAATGCACACTGACACAGTCGCCAGGTGTATGGTGTTTCCTCCGACACATTGGTGCGGCTGGCTTCCGGGTTAAGCGAGCAGTGTGTCAAGAAGCAGTGCGGCTTGGCTGTGTTTCAGAGGACACATGGCTCTCGACCTTCGCCTCTCCCGAGTCCGTACGGGAGTTGCAGCGATGGGAGAGGACTGTAACTACCAATTGGATACCACGAAATTGGGGAGAAAAAGGGGTGTAAAAAAATACATATTAATTGTTTACTTTGCAAGCTCACCAGCAATTGGCAACAATTACTAGCACAGGCCTAATGGTCTTTTGGTATGTAACAATCGCTTGAAATTGATAATCTACTTATGAAGCTTGCATTTGGAATTTGTTAAAATGAACTATTACTATTGAGAAGACACACAATAGGCAAGGCTCTCCACACTCCTGCCAGTGAAGTGCTTTTTTCACCTCTGAAATATTTGCTTTCACACATTTAAAATACATAGGCCCTATGCATTTTAAACATCTCTTTATAGTGCACATGACAGTTTGCAAGACTCATGAGGTAGAAGTTCTGTTTATTTGATTCAATGTATGGTTTCCTTTGTTCATATTTCCCAGGGTTATGTCAGAGTTCCGTCTCCTATGTCTCTGTCATTTGTGTTGTGCATAATCGGAGCGCACGTGTCTCAGTGTGCATAGATATAGGCTATGTGGCCTGAGCCAGAACGTTGAATAAGAGAAAATTATTGTTCCATGTATCCATGGTGTTGAAATATCATTAAGTCTGATTAAGACAAAAGTACCAATGTATGTGGTAATCACATTTTGTATTGTAAAACAAGTTTATTGGTTGTAATTATCAATTGAAAAATTGTTTGGTCCTGGGGGCCAAGTGATTATATTATGTAGGCCTGTTTCAGCTCCTGTTAGACAGATTCTATTTGGTTTCTCAAAAGGAGGGAGTACAGCCTTGCCCTCTACCTGTGTACATTCAGATAGGAGAGGTTAAGCCTGATAGAGGCTATTTCTTTTGGGCTATTGCCCACGTATATTTGGTCAATCTACTTGTATATTTTGCATGATATGGTGCTCTCACCATTAGATCACCTAGACCTGTAAATAAATCTACACTCTTTCTGGTAGCCTCAATAAATAGACAGATGCATAGATTTTTTTTTTTATTGACTAAAACTTGTGACTCAAATTGACTTGCTGTTAGAATACACGACTTGGATTTGACCCGATCTACTTGGGACTCAACTTGAGACTGACTTGAGACCTGCTTGTAACTCAAATAATAGTGACTTACACACACCCCCCCCCCCCCCCCCCCTCTGGTCTGCAATCGTGTGTGTGTGTGTGTAGAGAACACCATTTCATGTTAGAATGATTACAATCAAAGACTGAATTGGAACTATGGGTTGATGCCAGGAGTGAAAGGGTAGTACCTTGATGCCTGCTGCAAGTGCAGGCTTTTGTTCCAGCCCAGTGTGAATTATCCCCCATACCTGATTTCCACAGTAGAGTCAAAGAAGGAGACTGTGTCATTGGTCAGGTGGATCTCCAGCACAGGGGGTGATCCCTTTCTGCTTTTGATGTCAGTGGGGTTGATTCGCATAGAGCCATCCATACCAAAGTGGACTCTGCAATTAGAAGAGAGATAATGACAAATGTAAACAGTTCAGAAATGCATTTTACATGGGTGGTATGTTGGACATTTAATACCCGAATTGAATCAGTTGATTCCTATCAATAAAATGACATCACCCCCATAATAGCAGCTAGCTACCTCAGAGCTCTTTGGCCAAAGTACATGAAGAGTTCCTTTCCAAGGGTCTCAACTCCTGTGTATGGACAGCCCATGAATATCTGGAAGGAGATCGTATTGGTGGCATTCCTCTGCAAAAAATAACGTTCGTTACAATCACCTAAAGTTAGCTAGCTACAACAGCAGATATATAACTGGTACTGTAACTAGCTACTGTTAGCTAGCTATCAATAGTAACTTACTTGTGTGTTTGTCGTCAAGCTTCCCCTGAATTCTTTCACCTTCTGTCCTCTTTGGACCTTCGAGCGGATCTTTTCTCCATTCAATGTGCATCCTGGACCCTCAACCATTTTACCTTGGTATCTAAAGTTATTGTTGCAAACTATTTGATAAAAAACATACAACGAGAAGCTGTGCGTACTGAATTTTCACAAAATCAAAACATCCGGATTCCCGCCATATGATTTCATTTTCTTCTTCTATGGTATGATGGCGGTCGAGAACAAGGGTTAGAGGTGCATGCTGCCACCTACTGTACGGGTGGTAAACGCCAGAAAAAATATAATTTGTAGATAAACCGACATACAAAATACAAAAATAGACATATTAAAACCCACCCCACTCCTTCAGTCACATTCTTACACAGGCTCAGGGGCCTGTGAGGGAGGAACATTCTTTGACAGGATTTCTTTCAATGCCTAACTTTAAACTCACTGACTCCCAAAAAGCGTTCTGCTGCACTCATAATGATTTCAATTTGTGCAGTGCAGTTTATGCCATTGAAATAAATGCTACAATGTCCAACTTTTTGACATAGAATTTTAACATGGTCACATGATTAAAACGTGCATTAAAGTTACTCAATTTTCACCCCATCCATTAGGTGGCGGCATGCACCTTTTACGTTATCATTTAACGTTTGTTTGCGGACCGCCATAATGCCATAGAAGAAGAAGAAGAAGAAGAAGAAGAAGAAGAAGAAGAAGAAGAAGAAGAAGAAGAAGAAGAAGAAGAAGATTTAAATCACAGATAGCACAATGAGCCAGATATGTCACCGGATGTATAAGTATGAAGCATCCGGTTGGTGTTTCCACTCACTACCAAATATGGTGATGAGAGGAAACCAGTAACCGGAAGAGGGAGAAGACAGAGTTAGATGATTTAGGCCAACTATCAGCAAATTTGATCTCCATACAGTTTTGTGTTTCCAAAAATAGATTCGGTAACAGAGTGGACTGTATTTTGTAAACCACTGGAAATGACATGCTCTGGTCAATCTTGGGTTAGTTATAAATATCTTTGTTTAAATGTGCACATACGTTGTACATTCCTGGACGTCCTATGAGATGCATGGGATCCATCCAGTCATTGATGTAGCTTGATGTACTGTAGCTTGTAGTAGAGAGTTGTCTTTGCCAGCAAAAACTTTACTTTGAATACAAGTATGCTCTAAAAGGAAAAACAGGTATGTCTTTCAATAACTTCAACCAAAATATTTAATTCTTCGCTTGAAATTATATATTTTTTATTCAGAAATGTTCACAATCAAATAGGAACATTTTACATACAAAAAAACACTTGATTCAATAAACAGAACGAGCAACTAGAAAATGCATGAATATATCTCTCAACCAGTTTCATGAGGTAGTCACCTGGAATGCGTTTCAATTAACAGGTGTGCCTTGTTAAAAGTTAATAAGGATCCGCCCCTTTTTTCAATTTTCGCCTAAAATGACGTACCCAAATCTAACTGCCTGTAGCTCAGGACCTGACGCAAGGGTATGCATATTCTTGATACCATTTAAAAGGAAACACTTTGAAGTTTGTGGAAATGTGAAATGAATGTAGGAGAATATAACGCATTCGATATGGTAAAAGATAATACAAAGAAAAACCAAACTTTTTAAATGTATTTTTGTACCATCATCTTCGAAATGCAAGAGAAAAGACATAATGTATTACTCCAGCCCAGGCGAAATTTTGATTTTGGCCACTAGATGGCAGCAGTGTTGTAGACTGATCCAATGTAACATTGCATTTCTGTTCAAAATTCTGTATCAAGACTGCCCAAATGTGCCTAATTGGTTTATTAATAACTTTTCAAGTTCATAACTGTGCACTCTCCTCAAACAATAGCATGGTATTATTTCACTGTAATAGCTACCGTAAATTGGACAGTGCAGTTAGATTAAAAAGAATGTAAGCTTTCTGCCAATATCAGACATGTTTATGTCCTGGGAAATGTTCTTGTTATTTACAACGTCATGCTAATCACATTAGCGCACATTAGCTCAACCGTCGCGAGGGTGGGACACCGATCTGTAATGCATTTGAGTCAATCAGTTGTGTTGGGACAAGGTATGGGTGGTATACAGAATATAGCCCTATTTGGTAAAAGACCGAGTTCGTATTATGGCAAATAAGCAAAGAGAAACGACAGTCAATCATTACTTTAAGACATGAAGGTCAGTCAATACGGAACATTTCAAGAACTTTGAAAGTTTCTTCAAGTGCAGTTGCAAAAACCATCAAGTGCTATGATGAAACTGGCTCTCATGAAGACCGCCACAAGAAAGGAAGAGCCAGAGTTACCTATGCTGCAGAGGATAAGTTCATTAGAGTTACCAGCCTCATAAATTGCAGCCCAGATAAATGCGTCACAGTGTTCAAGTAACAGACACATCTCAACATCAACTGTTCAGAGGAGACTGCGTGAATCAGGCCTTCATGGTGGAATTGCTGCAAATAAACCACTACTAAAGGACACCAATAATAAGAAGAGACTTGCTTGGGCCAAGAAACACGTGCAATGGACATTAACTTCTCTAGGGCCAGTGGGACGATTTCGTCCCACCTACGTAACAGCCAGTGGAATCCCGTGGCGCATTATTCAACTACCTTAGAAATGCTATTACTTCAATTTCTCAAACATATTACTATTTTACACCATTTTAAAGACAAGACTCTCGTTAATCTAACCACACTGTCCCATTTCAAAAAGGCTTTACAACGAAAGCAAAACATTAGATTATGTCAGCAGAGTACCCAGCCAGAAATAATCAGACACCCATTTTTCAAGCTAGCATATAATGTCACATAAACCCAAACCACAGCTAAATGCAGCACTAACCTTTGATGATCTTCATCAGATGACAATCTTAGGACATTATGTTATACAATACATGCATGTTTTGTTCAATCAAGGTCATATTTATATCAAAAACCAGCTTTTTACATTAGCATGTGACGTTCAGAACTAGCATACCCCCCGCAAACTTCCGGTGAATTTACTAAATTACTCACGATAAACGTTCACAAAAAACATAACAATTATTTTAAGAATTATAGATACAGAACTCCTCTATGCACTCGCTATGTCCGATTTTAAAATAGCTTTTCGGTGAAAGCACATTTTGCAATATTCTGAGTAGATAGCCCGGCATCACAGGGCTAGCTATTTAGACACCCACCAAGTTTAGCCCTCACCAAAGTCAGATTTACTATAAGAAAAATGTTATTACCTTTGCTGTTCTTCGTCAGAATGCATTCCCAGGACTTCTACTTCAATAACAAATGTTGGTTTGGTTCAAAATAATCCATAGTTATGTTCAAATATCCTCTATTATGTTTATGCGTTCAAGACACTATCCGAAGTGTAAAGAAGGGTGATGTGCACAAAAAAATTCTAAATATTCCATTACCGTACTTCGAAGCATGTCAACCGCTGTTTAAAATAAATTTTTATGCCATTTTTCTCGTAAAAAAGCGATAATATTCCGACCGGGAAAGCGTGTTTACGTTCAAAGAGAGAGAAAATAAAAACATGGGATCCCCTCGTGCACGAGCCTCAGTTTGATGGTCCTCACTTACCAAAGGCGCTAATGTTTTTCAGTCAGGGGCTGGAATTACATCATTCAGCTTTTTCCCGGGTTCTGAGACCCTATGGGAGCTGGAGGAAGTGTCACGTTACAGCAAAGATCCTCAGTTTTCAATAAACAGAGCCAAGAAGAACAAGGAATGGTCAGAGAGGGCACTTCCTGTAGGTTTTTCCTCAGGTTTTTGCCTGCCATATGAGTTCTGTTATACTCACAGACACCATTCAAACAGTTTTAGAAACTTTAGGGTGTTTTCTATCCAAAGCCAATAATTATATGCATATTCTAGTTTCTGGGCAGTAGTAATAACCAGATTAAATCGAGTACGTTTTTTATCCGGCCGTGTAAATACTGCCCCCTAGCCCTAACAGGTTAAACAGGTGGAAATCTGTCCTTTGGTCTGATGAATCCAAATTTGAGATTTTTGGTTCCAACCACCGTGTCATTGCGAGATGCAGAGTAGGTGAACGGATGATCTCTGCGTGTGTGGTTCCCACTGTGAAGCATGGAGTAGGAGGTGTTATGGTGTGGGGGTGCTTTGCTGGTGACACTGTCAGTGATTTATTTAGAATTCAAGGCACACTTAACCAGCATGGCTACCACAGCATTCTGCAGTGATACGCCATCCCATCTGGTTTGCACTTAATGGGACTATCATTTGTTGACAATGACCCAACACATTTCCAGGATGTGTAAGGGCTATTTGACCAATAAGGAGAGTGAGGGAGTGCTACATCAGATGACCTGGCCTCCACAATAACTCAACCTCAACCCAGTTGAGATGGTTTTGGATGAGTTGGACCTCAGAGTGAAGGAAAAGCAGCCAACAAGTGCTAAGCATATGTGGGAAGTCCTTTAAGACTGTTGGAAAAGCATTCCAGGTGAAGCTGGTTGAGAGAATGCCAAGAGTGTGCAAAGCTGTCATCAAGGCAAAGGGTGGCTACTTTGAAGAATATAAAATATATTTTGATTTGTTTAACACTTTTTTGGTTACTACATGATTCCATAGTTTTGAAAATAGTAAAAATAAAGAAAACCCATTGAATGAGTAGGCGTGTCCAAACTTTTGACTGGTACTATAAATATAAATGCAGCAAAAAAAGAAACGTCCTCTCACTGTGAACTGCGTTTATTTTCAGCAAACTTAACATGTGTAAATATTTGTATGAACATAACAAGATTCAACAACTGAGACATAAATGGTACAAGTTCCACAGACATGTGACTAACAGAAATTGAATAATGTGTCCCTGAAGAAAGGGGGGGGGTCAAAATCAAAAGTAACAGTCAGTATCTGATGTGGCCACCAGCTGTATTACGTACTGCAGTGCATCTCCTCCTCATGGACTGCACCAGATTTGCCAGTTCTTGCTGTGAGATGTTACCCCACTCTTCCACCAAGGCACCTGCAAGTTCCTGGACATTTCTGGGGGGAATGGCCCTAGTCCTCACCCTCCGATCCAACAGGTCTCAGACGTGCTCAATGGGATTGAGATCCGGGCTCTTCGCTGGCTATGGCAGAACACTGACATTCCTGTCTTGCAGGAAATCACGCAGTATGGCTGGTGGCATTGTCATGATGGAGGGTCATGTCAGGATGAGCCTGCAGGAAGGGTACCACTTGAGGTGAGGAGGATGTCTTCCCTGTAACGCACAGCGTTAAGATTGCCTGCAATGACAACAAGCTTAGTCCGATGATGCTGTGACACACCACCCCAGACCATGACGGACCCTCCACCTCCAAATGGATCCCGCTCCAGAGTACAGGCCTCGGTGTAACGCTCATTCCTCCGACGATAAACGCAAATCCGACCATCACCCCTGGTGAGACAAAACTGCGACTCGTCAGTGAAGAGGACTTTTTGCCAGTCCTGTCTGGTCCAGCGACGGTGGGGTTTGTA
Source organism: Salmo salar (assembly GCF_965601325.2). Lineage (NCBI taxonomy): Eukaryota > Metazoa > Chordata > Actinopteri > Salmoniformes > Salmonidae > Salmo > Salmo salar. The sequence goes on from NC_138295.1 coordinate 28,364,088, forward strand.
CCCATAGGCAACGGTGTTGCCGGCGATGTCTAGTGAGGACCTGTCTTACAACAGGCCTACAAGCCCTCAGTTCAGCCTCTCTGAGCCTATTGCGGACAGTCTGAGCACTGATAAGAGGGATTGTGCGTTCCTGGTGTAACTTGGGCAGTTGTTGTTGCCATCCTGTACCTGTCCCGCAGGTGTGATGTTCGGATGTACCGATCCTGTGCAGGTGTTGGTACACATGGTCTGCATCAGCGAGGACGATCAGCTGTCCGTCCTGTCTCCCTGTAGGGCTGTCTTAGGCGTCTCACAGTACGGACATTGCAATTTATTACCCTGCGCACAATCTGCAGTCCTCATGCCTCCTTGCAGCATGCCTAAGGCACATTCACGCAGATGAGCAGGGACCCTGCGCATCTTTCTTTTGGTGTTTTTCAGAGTCAGTAGAAAGGCCTCTTTAGTGTCCTAAGTTTTTATAACTGTTCCACAGATGCATGTTCATTAATTGTTTATGGTTCATTGAACAAGCATAGGAAACAGTGTGTAAACCCTTTACACTGAAGATCTGTGAAGTTATTTGGATTTTTACTAATTATGGTATTATTGGTATAATATTTAAAAGATGATTGAATATCCACTCAGTAGTGAGTAACCACAATTGTGTGGTGCTTCTGGATATTTTTGGGTGTCGTCATTTTTTTGAACTCCTCACAAAGTCCAAGGCAAGCACAGCTACCCATGCAGACAGTACTCCTTAGCCGTAACCGATATCCCATGGGAACATGAACTTGTTAAGCTTCCCAAGCAATTATCTCCCGGTGTCACACCTTGCTAGGCTAACCTCAAGGCTGGCAAATACCTCCATGACGAGACGGTAGCTTCAGTCTTTACTAAGTTTTAACAAAATTATAACAACTCTTTTATAAAATAAAATAGGTATTTCCCTTCATGTCTTAGTAGGTATGGGTTTTATTCTAGTTCTGTCGTCTTCTTTTATAATTTTTCTTCACCAACGGTCCTAATGTAAAACGTCCATCCTTTTATCAATGTCTTTTTCCCTCTCTTTATTCCCAGGCCTCCCGTTAACCAGGTCAACTCCCATTGGCCACAACTTAACAAGTGACCTTATTGGTAAAACTTAAACTTCAAAGTAAATCAAACTATTCACTTATACATTAAATAAATATTTCTTCAAAAAGCATAATGCATTAACAACATTACAGTTTAGGAGCAATTCAATCATCTTTTAAATATAATACCAATTAATTATAACAAATAAACTCAATACTTGGTTTAAACAAGAATAAACTCAATACCTAGTTCAAACAAGGGTATTACATAACCTACAACATTTATGATACTACCCAGCCATGCCTTCAACCAACTCCCACTCCTTTGTATCAATAATGCTTTAATAGGTAAGAGATGCTGAAATGGGCACTTAGTCTTATTCATATACAGTTGGAAACTTCACCTTGTTGTGGGCATTTTCCTTGTTCCTGGATTAAATGTGCACACAGGGGTTGGGTTATATGCGGAAGACTTGTTGCGGTTGAATGCATTCAATGGTGCAACTGACTAAGTATCTCCTTTCCTTCCTTCCTTCCTTGTAACTTGATTCTGGACAATGCTCTGATTTACTAGTTGAATTTAGCACCTAACATGCCTTGGAACCAGTAGTGGACTGATTACAGGATGATATTGACTGTGCTGAAACTTACATCATTGAAATGACACTCCACTACACCACAATGAGAATTAACCTGTTGAGTATAGGGGGCAGTATTTTCACGGCCGGATGAAAAACATACCCTTATTAAACTGCCTACTACTCGGGCCCAGAAACTAGAATATGCATATTATTAGTAGATTTGGATAGAAACACTCTGAAGTTTCTAAAACTGTTTGAATGATGTCTGTGAGTATAACAGAACTCATATGGCAGGCAAAAAACGGAGAAAATCCAACCAGGAAGTGGTAAATCTGAGAATTGTAGTTCTTCTTTTGAATCCCTATCGAAACTACAGTGTCTGTGGGGTCACGTTGCACTTCCTAAGGCTTCCATTGGCTGTCAACAGCCTTTAGAAAGTTTTTTCATCCTTCTCCTGTTACTGGGCAGAGAATAGTAGCTCAGTCAATGAGTGGACTACCTGAGGACAAAGGGCTTGGTTATGCGCGAGCCCGCCGTTCCTTCTTTTTCTCCTGGAATGAATACGCTATTGTCCGGTTGGAATATTATCGCATTTTTACGTTAAAAATGCCCTAAAGATTGATTGTAAACAACGTTTGACATGTTTCTACGAACGGTAATGGAACATTTTGACTTTTCGTGTCTCGAATTACGCTCGCACATTATGCCTTTGGATAGTGATCTGAACGCACGAACAAAATTGAGGTATTTGGACATAAATATGGAGTATTTTGAACAAAAATAACATTTCTTGTGGAAGTAGGAGTCCTTGGAGTGCATTCCGCTGAAGATCAGCAAAGGTAAGGAATGATTTATAACACTAATTCAGAGTTTTGTTGATGCCAGAACTTTGCGGGTAGCTGTATAGCTTGCATTGATGGTTGAGCTATGTACTCAGAATATTGAACAATGTGCTTTCTCCGTAAAGCTATTTTAAAATCTGACACAGCGGTTGCATCAAGGAGTAGTGTATCTATAATTCTTTAAATAGTTGTTATATATTTTGTCAACGTTTATGATGAGTATTTTTGTAAATTGATGTGCTCATTCCCCTCATTCCACTCTTTCCCCTCATCTATATCCCCAAGATGGCGTAGCAGTTCAGACGTCCTCTACCCTCCTCTTGTCGTGTCCCGTGTATATATATATTTACATATTTTTTTTCTTCACTTACATTTTTATATATATTTTTTTTAATTCTAAAAACTCAACCTCAAAGCACTCTCCTGCAACCCGCCTCACCAATTTAAAAAAGAAAGTATTATTTACCTCATCTGAATTCCACAACAGAAGCTAGCAAGAGGTTAGCCATTTTCACTGGCTAACGTTGAAGTTCAGCTAGCCACGGTTAGCTGTCCTCAGCTATCCATTAGCTCGAAAAGCTATCGCCAGTTTTTGTACAGCGCGACTCAGACCAGAGCATACCGGACCTATTCTCTCTCCTTTCCCCGATTTCTACCGCAGGCTCTGGACATTTACACCTGGATCTTGCAGCTAACTGGCTGCTACCTGAGTGACTATTGGCAACGTCGGTCACGGAATTAACACACATTATTACGGAGCTAGCCAGCTAGCCAGCTGAAGAGTTCCGTCAGCCACTCCTGGGCTATTCCTGAGCTAGCCAGCTGAAGTGTCTCCTGGGCTACAACTCACCTATCCTGACCCGTTTTACTGCCGATGCGGAGCCCCATCGGGTCTTCACGACTGGACCACCGACGTTATCTGCCCGAGGGAGTTATCCAACTGGCCCCTCCGTCGCGACGTAACCTGATCGCCCATCTGCGGCCCGCTAATCGTTAGCTGTCTTTTCGGCTGCGATCTGAATAGGTCTATCGGACACTTTTCTTGGGCCATTATAACTAACTATTTTGCAAACTTGGACTGGTCCCCCCTTCCACACGGAACCCCACTAACCCACAGACGGAAACGCACGAGGTGGCTAAAAACAGACCTCCCTCCCATCTTCCACCAGCTTGCTACCTATGGCCCGGCTAGCTGTCTGAATCTCACTGGACCCTTTGATCACTCGGCTAAGCATGCCTCTCCTTAATGTCAATATGCCTTCTCCATTGCTGTTCTGGTTAGTGTTTATTGGCTTATTTCACTGTAGAGCCTCTAGCCCTGCTCATTATACCTTATCCAACCTCTCAGTTCCTCCACCCACACATGCTATGACATCTTCTGGTTTCAATGATGTTTCTAGGGACAATATCTCTCTCATAATCACTAAATGCCTAGGTTTACCTCCTCTGTACTCACATCCCACCATACCTTTGTCTGTACATTATACCTTGAAGCTATTTTATCGCCCCCAGAAACCTGCTCCTTTTTCTCTCTATTCTGGACGTCACAGACGACCAATTCTTATAGCTTTTAGCCGTACCCTCATACTTATTCTTCTCTGCTCCTCTGGGGATGTAGAGGTGAATCCAGGCCCTGCAGTGCCTGGCTCCACTCCTACTCCCCAGGCGCTCTCTTTTGATGACTTCTGTAACCGTAATAACCTTGGTTTCATGCATGTTAACATTAGAAGCCTCCTCCCTAAGTTTGTTTTATTCACTGCTTTAGCACACTCTGCCAACCCGGATGTCCTAGCTGTGTCTGAATCTTGGCTTAGGAAGTCCACCAAAAACTCTGAAATCTTCATCCCTAACTACAACGTTTTCAGACAAGATAGAACGACCAAAGGGGGCGGTGTTGCAATCTACTGCAGAGATAGCCTGCAGAGTCCTGTCCTGCTATCCAGGTCTGTACCCAAACAATTTGAACTTCTACTTTTAAAAATCCACCTCTCCAAAAACAAGTCTCTCACCGTTGCCACCTGCTATAGACCCCCCTCGGCCCCTAGTTGTGCTCTGGACACCATATGTGAACTGATTGCCCCCCATCTATCTTCAGAGCTCGTGCTACTAGGTGACCTAAACTGGGACATGCGTAACACCCCAGCCATCCTACAATCCAAGCTTGATGCCCTCAATCTCACACAAATTATTAATGAACCCACCAGGTACAACCCCAAAGCCGCAAACACTGGCACCCTCATAGATATCATCCTAACCAACGTGCCCTCTAAATACACCTCTGCTGTTTTCAACCAAGATCTCAGCGATCACTGCCTCATTGCCTGCACCCATAATGGGTCAGCGGTCAAACGACCTCCACTCATCACTGTCAAACGCTCCCTGAAACATTTCAACGAGCAAGCCTTTCTAATCGACCTGGCCCTGGTATCCTGGAAGGATATTGACCTCATCCCGTCAGTAGAGGATGCCTGGTTATTTTTTTTAAATGCCTTCCTCTCCATCTTAAATAAGCATGCCCCTTTCAAGAAATTTAGAACCAGGAACAGATATAGCCCTTGGTTCTCCCCAGACCTGACTGCCCTTCACCAACACAAAAATATCCTGTGGCGTTCTGCATTAGCATCGAACTGCCCCCGCGATATGCAACTTTTTAGGGAAGTTAGAAACCAATACACACAGGCAGTTAGAAACGCCAAGGCTAGCTTTTTCAAACAGAAATTCGCTTCGTGCAACTCCAACTCTAAAAAGTTCTGGGACATTGTAAAGTCCATGGAGAATAAGAACACCTCCTCCCAACTGCCCACTGCACTGAGGATAGGAAACTCTGTCACCACCGATAAGCCCACTATAATTGAGAATTTCAATAAGCATTTTTCTACGGCTGGCCATGCTTTCCACCTAACTACCCCTACTGCATTCAACAGCACTGCACCCCCCACAGCTACTCGCCCAAGCCTCCCCCATTTCTCCTTCTCCCAAATCCATTCAGCTGATGTTCTGAAAGAGCTGCAAAATCTGGACCCCTACAAATCAGCTGGGTTTGACAATCTGGACCCTTTCTTTCTAAAATTATCTGCCGAAATTATTGCAACCCCTATTACTAGCCTGTTCAACCTCTCTTTCGTGTCGTCTGAGATTCCCATAGATTGGAAAGCAGCTGCTGTCATCCCCCTCTTCAAAGGAGGTGACACTCTTGACCCAAATTGCTACAGACCTATATCCATCCTACCCTGCCTTTCTAAGGTCTTCGAAAGCCAAGTCAACAAACAGATTACCGACCATTTCGAATCCCACCGCACCCTCTCCGCTATGCAATCTGGTTTCAGAGTTGGTCATGGGTGCACCTCAGCCACGCTCAAGGTCCTAAACGACATCGTAACCGCCATCGATAAGAAACAATACTGTGCTGCCGTATTCATTGACCTGGCCAAAGCTTTTGACTCTGTTAATCACCACATCCTCATCGGCAGACTCAGTAGCCTTGGTTTCTCAAACGATTGCGTCGCCTGGTTCACCAACTACTTCTCTGACAGAGTTCAGTGTGTCAAATCGGAGGGCCTACTGTCTGGACCTCTGGCAGTCTCTATGGGGGTACCACAGGGTTCAATTCTTGGGCCAACTCTTTTCTCTGTATACATAAATGATGTCGCTCTTGCTGCTGGTGAATCTCTGATCCACCTCTACGCAGACGACACCATTCTGTACACTTCTGGCCCTTCTTTGGACACTGTGTTAACAACCCTCCAGACGAGCTTCAATGCCATTCAACTCTCCTTCCGTGGTCTCCAACTGCTCCTAAACACAAGTAAAACTAAATGCATGCTCTTCAACCGATCGCTGCCTGCACCTGCCCGCCTGTCCAGCATCACTTCTCTGGACGGTTCTAACTTAGAATTTGTGGACAACTACAAATACCTAGGTGTCTGGTTAGACTGTAAACTCTCCTTCCAGACTCACATCAATCATCTCCAATCCAAAGTGAAATCTCGAATTGGCTTCCTATTTCGCAACAAAGCATCCTTCACTCATGCTGCCAAACATACCCTCGTAAAACTGACCATCCTACCAATCCTCGACTTCGGCGATGTCATTTACAAAATAGCTTCCAATACCCTACTCAACAAGCTGGATGCAGTCTATCACAGTGCCATCCGTTTTGTCACCAAAGCCCCATATACTACCCACCACTGCGACCTGTACGCTCTCGTTAGCTGGCCTTCGCTTCATACTCGTCGCCAAACACATTGGCTCCAGGTCATCTACAAGACCCTGCTAGGTAAAGTCCCCCCTTATCTCCGCTCACTGGTCACCATAGCAGCACTCACCTGTAGCACGCGCTCCAGCAGGTATATCTCTCTGGTCACCCCTAAAGCCAACTCCTCCTTTGGTCGTCTCTCCTTCCAGTTCTCTGCTGCCAATGACTGGAACGAACTACAAAAATCTCTGAAACTGGAAACACTTATCTCCCTCACTAGCTTTAAGCACCAGCTGTCAGAGCAGCTCACAGATCACTGCACCTGTACATAGCCCATCTATAATTTAGCCCAAACTACTACCTCTTCCCCTACTGTATTTATTTATTTTATTTATTTTGCTCCTTTGCACCATATTATTTATATTTTATCTCTGAACTTTCTTCAAACGACAAATCTACCATTCCAGTGTTTTTCTTGCTATACTTTATTTACTTTGCCACCATGGCATTTTATTTTATTTTTAGTATTTTTATTTTTTTCAGTTTTATTTTAATTTTTATTTTTTTGCCTTTACCTCCCTTATCTCACATCCTTTGCTCACATTGTATATAGTCTTATTTTTTTTCTACTGCATCATTGATTGTATGTTGTTTTACTCCATGTGTAACTCTGTGTTTTTGTATGTTGTCGAACTGCTTTGCTTTATCTTGGCCAGGTCGCAATTGTAAATGAGAACTTGTTCTCAACTTGCCTACCTGGTTAAATAAAGGTGAAATAAAAAATAAAAAATAAATACAATTCACCGGAGGTTTTGGTGGGAATACATTTTCTGAACATCATGCGCCAATGTAAAATGCTGTTTTTGGATATAAATATGAACTTGATCGAACAAAACATACATGTATTGTGTAACATGATGTCCTAGGAGTGTCATCTGATGAAGATTGTCAAAGGTTATTTCTTCAATTTAGCTGTATTTTGGGCTTCTGTGACACATCTCCTTGCTTGGAAAATGGCTGTGGTTATTGTTTGTCTATGTACTGTCCTAACATAATCTAATGTTTTGCGTTCACTGTAAAGCCTTTTTGAAATCGGACAATGTGGTTACATTAAGGAGAAGTGTATCTTTAAAATGGTGTAAAATAGTCATATGTTTGAGAAATTGAAATTATTCGATTTTTGATGTTTTGTATTTCGCGCCCTGCTATTCCATTGAATGTTGGCTAGGCTAGCGGAACGTCTGTCCTCTTAAACTATTTTAACACAGGCACAGAAGTTCAGTGAGGACCACTTGAGAGTGATCCCCTCAGTATAGCAGAGCCATGTTCAAAAGAGGGGGCAATATGACAGCGAATCCTTTTGCGTTGCTCCATTATTCCAATGTTTACCTCACCATACTGGCTCTGTTCTGCTTATACATATACTCACTTATCAAGATAAGCCTCAACTGCCTCTCCTACTTTTACATCATCAGAGGAGGTGGCCAGGTTATCTGCAGAGTTCTATGATTTTGGTCAAGCACACAGTGAGTACCCACATCTCTCTACTGTATTAGTCTATTGTCACAACAACAAAAAATATTATTAGAATAATGATTATTTATAATTAGGCTACTGTGAACAATGCATATACTCACTTTGTTGACCTGAACATGCAAAGTAGCTGAAACATAACTGTGTATAAGGTACATACCGGTCAGGCTCATTTCTACCCTAAACTATTAATAGAACGGCCCACCCCCCTTGCCCTAGTTTTCATTCCTGACTGACTGTGGTCTGTAGGCAGACGCAGACCAAAACAGCACTTAAGCTTCCCAGTGTCAGTGACAGACAGTGTGCCAACATGCTTGGCGCATGGAAAGGGAGCACAAATGCAGCAAACAGCAACATAAAATCAAATGTTGTTGTGCGTTATTAAAGGTCAGTGATGTAGCTATATGTAGTTCACACTAGTTTTCCCAGAACATGTTTTGTTTCTGATTTGCAGTGGCTTGGTCTTCCATTAATACATCAAGTAGGTTAGGCTAGTTCAAGAGAAAATATATTTGATGGCTATTGGCTCACCCTCAATTGGACTACATGGATCCTTAGTACTCTACCTTATATGAAGTGAAATAGAATAGAAGTTTCAATAGTGTCATAGATCAGTGATATGGAGGAAGGTAACAATGATGATGCCGTCTGGAACGCATCTGGTGCTATTCTGGATATTGACCGAGGTCTGTGTGCCCTGTGAAATGGAATCATTCATCAAAACTGTGAGACGGTGAGTTGTTGTGGGTGACAAGCATTTGTGTTTGCTTCAGGGTCCTGGGCAGACCGCTCACCTTTACATGATGCTGCAATCCAAGGTCGTCTCTTAGCTCTGAGGAATCTCATTTTACAGGTGAGCCAAAGGTAATCCAATTCAGTGTGCACCCACTGCTTACCTTCTGCAATGCACTATGGTTGTGTTCTGCTGCTCCCACAGGGCCACAATGTAAATGTAGTCACTATAGACCATGTGAGTCCTCTGCACGAGGCCTGCCTTGGAGACCATGTAGCATGTGCCAGAGCTCTGATCGCTGCAGGAGCCAATGTGAGTCAATGGAGAAGATCCGTTAATAATCAAGAATACCTTTTAAAAAAATTTTTTTTTACATGAAACAATAATTTGTACTAAATAATAAATTAAGAAATAGCCTAATAAAGCTTTTGTAAAATACATCTTGTTCTCTGTAATTCGTTATTTTTTCTGTGTCCCAAAATGGTGCTGCGTTATTCAGCTGAGCGGTCTGAGTTAACATGAGACTCTGTGCAGGTGAACGTCACCACCATTGATGGGGTGACTCCTCTTTTCAATGCGTGCTCAGTGGGCAGTGTATCATGTGCAGAGGTCCTCCTGGAGAACGGGGCCAAACCCCAGGCTCTGGTATTTCAGCCCTCGCCCATTCACCAAGCCAGCAGTAAAGGTATGCTCACTACCCTTATCACTCCAACATCCTTATCTTAATTAACCTAGTATGAACCCAATGATGTATATAAACCCTGGATGAATGACAAGGGCTGCTGTATTGAAGCCACCGCGCAGCCACCTTGGTAATACTCCTCTATCAAAAAACGATTTTGCAAGCTGTAGAAATGCATGTATTAATGTCTAAATTAGTTTATTCGATTAGACACTTAATGCATACTTTTAAATTATATTATATGAGCTAAACATATGTATTTATTTATTTTTTGGAAAAAAAATATATACATATAAACATTTTCATTTTTTTGTAAGTACTAATGTTACTGTCCCCACTACAAAAAAAAACCACTTAAATACATGTTATCGTGTCCTTGAAACATTTAATTGAAATACTGTTGAATTCCATTTATTCCTATGAGGTGTACCAATATGGCGGCCGGTGGCTTTAAAGACTCTCATTGGCTAATACTTAGCATCAGCAATCCATGCTTTATATACATCATTGGTATGAACCTTGAAGTGTACTTCACTGACCATTTGGGCTGTATTCTAACTTGGGATTGAGGCAAATACATCAAACTTAAAAATCTGAATCAAAATATCACAAATCAGAGTACAGTTTTTGAGATACTCTGACTTGAATTATGTTTGTGTATGTCCCATGATGCTTAGAGGAATCATCATATTCCGGGTACAGAAATAATTAGCTAAAACGCCCACCGCAGTAATTGGAAAGCTGACAGTAATGACTTCCATATGTCTGCCCACGGTCGGTAGGCAGCAGTGGGTGTGTGGAGACTCTAATCAGATGGGGAGCCGATGTGGACTTTGACATTCCTCATCTGGGAACGCCCCTCTACGCCGCCTGTGTCTCTCAGGAGATAGAGTGTGTCCAGAGGCTGCTGAGGGAAGGTGAGGCACGTGCACATCTGCTCTGCCAAATCACCATAGCCAGGTATGATGAGAGGAGGAGAACTAGTGGTAAGATTATTGAAATGTATTGTACCTGTATAGCACTCTCACTATGTCCACATCCACCACTAATGCTGTAGTAGCTTGGTCTTGGTGGGATAGCGCAGAGCATCTGCCCATTTCTACACCACTAATATGTTTAACCCACCTGGATAAAAGTCCAAATCCATCATGTTATGACATCGATAAAGTACTTCTTTCCTGTAACTGAATGGCATAGGACTATTAAATGTGTGTTATATCCATACCCTGGTTTACGCCTCCTCACAGGAGCAAATGTACAGAAAGGTAGATATATGGAGTCTCCCTTACACGCTGCCGCTGAGAAGGACTGCACAGCCATTGTTAAGCTGTTGTTGGACTTTGGGGCAGATATCCATGCCAGGAACATCGAGTTCCAGAGACCTGTGGAGGCCGCTCCCCCCAGTAGCTTGACAGAAGGGTTCCTACTGGTCTATGAGGGTAAGTTCTATAGGCCTGTTCTCAGTCATCCTTAGAAATCAGTGAATTCCTATAGCCAAAGTATCGTAGTGTTATTGGTTTATCACCCAAGTCAAACTAGCTGTCCATTATATGTTTAAAACTGGAATAGAATAGAATACAACATCACATGGAATAGAATAGAATACAACATCACGTGTTCAAGCAATAGCGTGTTCAAGCAATAGCGTGTTCAAGCAATAGCACACTAGCCGGGCTGTAGTGGATTTGGTTGAATAGCATGATATGTTTTCCCTTCTCCCTTCCACCTTTCTGCAGCCACGCCCCAACCATTGAGTCAGCTGTGTCGACAACGTATCCGTGACCGTGTGGGCCATGACAGGTTTCACCTCATCAACCATCTTCCCCTTCCCAACCCCCTCAGGAACTACCTCCAGTACAGATGATGAGCATAGAACTTCACAATCTCAAAGGCTGTGGTTGTGGTGGCATCTTCCTGGTGTCAGTCATTCATGGGAACTCGACAGCCTGCAAGGATTGAAGGAGCACTACTTGCACTTGAAGCAATGAAATGCATACTTGATTTAGCCTATGCCTGATTTTAGTATGGTTCACAAGAAACTGCTAAAATTTGGAGTTGGAGCAATGACCAGCAATAATGGTCTGAACATTTTAAAGTTTGAGTTTCATTTAAATCTAGAGATGGACTGTTTTTCACCTCTTTAAGGAATACCTAGGATAGGATAAAGTAATCCTTCTAACCCCCCCCCCCCCCCCCCCCCCCCCTTAAAAGATTTAGATGCACTATTGTGAAGTGGTTGTTCCACTGGATATCATAAGGTGAATGCACCATTTTGTAAGTCGCTCTGGATAAGAGCGTCTGCTAAATGACTTAAATGTAAATGTAAAGGCATTTAGAAAATGTGTTCCTCATCAATATTTTGCAGCAGGTTTCTAAATGAATCTGTGGCTTGCGCATATGCTCATACAATAACAACATTTAAAGTGCTTGCATATTATGGAAAATACATTTAATTTGGATTGTTATATTAACATGGTTTATCACCTTAAGTATTTTAGATTAGACTTGTGCATCTGCAAAACTTGAAATTCACCAAAATCCTTACCATTATCATTGAGAACACTTCACTCCCACATTCATATCCTCAAAAAATATAGATATAAACTTGCTTGCTTGATGTGTTTTATTATGTGTAATCTTATTGTCTGAGCTGCTTGCTATTATCTTATTAAAACGTTTTGAATTCCACGTTTTTGCAAGTCTTTCAAAGGCAAGCAGCTCTCTTCAGTGTGCGCAACATTTTCTATTTCCAGTGGGTGGCAACAATGTACTTTCCCGCGATACGTTCACCTTTCCAGGAGAAAGAAGTAAGGCCGTTGCTATGGAACTGTTGATAAACATGTCAAATGTGCCATATGGGCTAGTAAGCTGGTTAGCTTAGCTAGTTCGTTTACCACAAATGTTCTATATAGCAACAACTTAACGAAATACTGAATCAGAAAAGTAAGACCAACAGTAACTTGTCTTATCGTGTCATTGTGTAAGCGTGTGTGGCTGGTTCATAGACGCTAGCTGAATTAACATTACAGCTGACAATGGCTTACGCACAGCCTCCCAAAAAGACAGGTCTGCCACGAGAAGTTCTGAAGTGGCTCCAAAGCCTGGATTTGTCATTTTCTCCAAAGAATATTCGCAGGTGAGTGTACATTAGCAAATTGCAAAGCATGTCTAAGTGAAATATAACTTGAGAGTTGGTCTATCTAACCAAGTAAGCCTTAAGGGGACAGTCGGGTAAGTTGAGCTACCTTTGATTCAAGGAAACCATACACAAAATATATAATTGACCAAATATTTAGGAAATGTCCATTTTCATGTGGTCTGTGAAGGAATAAACCACATGGAAAAAGTGGTAAGCAAGATAGCTAAACAAATGTATTTTTTTATTAGGTTAGAGGTTTCATGATGCTTGTATCTAAACCAAAGTAGATCATTTTAAGAATGTTCTATTGGGGTCTCTATAAGCTTTAATATGGCGTTCTACACCTAGCTTGAAAGTGCATCTTGTAGTTGTGTTGGCTATAGTCAACATTTTTGCATTGGGGTAAATTGAGCCAATGGCTATGGGGTAAATTGCCCCAAATGTAAAGTTGAACAAATTGAAGTGTTTTCTTCCCAGGCATAAAGCAAGGCATGAGGTAAAAAAAACTAAGCATGTGTTAAAATATGCTTTAAATGATCAAAAGACAAAAAAGAGATTGTTATTGTGTTTGGGAAATAAAAATAGACATGGTTTCAAAAAGGTAGTGGTAATCTTCCATTCAGTACAGAAATTTGTAGGCAGCTTAATTTACCCTGTACAAGGGCTCAACATACCCCATACCCAGGATAAGTTGTGCCAAGACACCACTTTTTTTGGATAAGCAATGTTTTCAAAACTGTAATGTTTACAGGAATTCAGATTATTTCCATAATGAATATACAGTGCATTCAGAAAGTATTTAGACCCCTTGACTTTTTCCACATGTTATGTTAACCTGATTATACAACGGATTAAATAACATTTCTCATCAATCTACATTTATGTATATCTTTTTTTTAGCCCCATTTACATAAGTATTCAGACCCTTTACTCAGTACTTGGTTGAAGCACCTTTGGCAGCGATTACAGCCTTGAGTCTTCTTGGGTATGACGTTACCAGCTTGGCACACCTGTATTTGGGGAGTTTCTCCCATTCTTCTCCGCAGATCCTCTCAAGCTCTGTCAGGTTGGATGGAGAGCGTCACTGCACAGCTATTTTCAGGTCTCTCCAGAGATGTTCGATTGGGTTCAAGTCCGGGCTCTGGCTGGGCCACTCAAAGACATTAAGAGACTTGTCCCGAAGCCAGTCTTGCGTTGTCTTGGCTGTGCGCTTAGGGTTGTTGTCCTGTTGGAAGATCAGTCTGAGCACTCTGGGGCAGGTTTTCATAAAGGCTCTCTCTGTACTTTGCCCCGTTCATCATTCCTCGATCCTGACTTGTCTCCCAGTTCCTGCCGCTGAAAAACATCCCCACAGCATGATGCTGCCACCACCATGCTTCACCATAGGGATGGTGCCACGTTTCCTCTAGACGTGATGCTTGGTATTGAGGCAAAAGAGTTCATTCTTGGTTTCATCAGACCAGAGAATCTTGTTTCTCATGGTCTGAGAGTCTTTAGGTGCCTTTTGGCAAACTCCAAGCGGGCTGTCATGTGCCTTTTACTGAAGAGTGGCTTCCGTCTGGCCACTTTACCATAAAGACCTGATTGGTGGAGTGCTGCAGAGATGGTTGTCCTTCTGAAAGGTTCTCCCATCTCCACAGAGGAACTCTGGAGCTTGGTCAGGTTCTTGGTCACCTCCCTGACCAAGGCCCTTCTCCCCAGATTGCTCAGTTTGGCCGGGCGGCCAGCTCAAAGAAGAGACTTAGTGGTTCCAAACTTCTTCCATTTAAGAATGATGGAGGACACTGTGTTCTTGGTGACCTTCAATGCTGCAGAAATGTTTTGGTACCCTTCCCCAGATCTATGGACAATTTCTTCGACCTCATGGCTTGGTCTTTGCTCTGACATGCACTGTCAACTGTTGGACCTTATATAGACAGGTGTGCTTTTCCAAATCATGTTCTACCAATTGAATTTACCACAGGTGGACTCCAATCAAGTTGTAGAAACATCTCAAGGATGATAAATGGAAACAGGATAAACTGGAGCACCAATTTCATATCTCATAGCAAAGGGTCTGACTACTTATGTAAATAAGGTATTTCTGTAAAATAATAAAAAATATAAATCTAAAAACCTGTTTTTGCTTTGTCATTATGGGATATTGTGTGTAGATTGATGAGGAATAACATTAATTTAATCAATTTTAGAATACGGCTGTAGCGTAAATAATGTGGGGGAAAAAGGAAGTAGTCTGAATTCTTTCTGAATGCAGTGTAATGAATATAAAAAATGCCTCAACTTATCCCACTCTCCCATATGTTATGGAGTCACATTTTCCCTTCACCAGGGATTTCTCCAATGGCTACCTTGTGGCAGAGATGTTCTCCTGGTATTATCATGAAGACTTCCCCATGCACTCCTACAACAATGGGACATCACTTCCAACCAAACAGGGCAACTGGGCACAAATAGAGAGGGTAAGAGTTGAAGGGTATGGCCAGGTAGCCTGGTTGTCGTCTCTGTTCAGTTATCGCATTACACTCCTTAGCTAAACAGACTGGAACCCAGACTAACGGACAGTAACAAAATAGTAGGTGTATGAGTACAAATAAACTGGTGGGTATAATCCTATGTCCACTTGCAAAGTCATCAATGTTTTTGCTGTGAGAAGGCTGTCTTTCTATACTCCAGACATCCTGTTTTTTCTTTTGTTTGTCATGTTGAATAATGGAGAATTAATTTCTACTCTCTTATCAGTTTCTAGTGAAACAGAACATCCATCTGCAAAAGGAAGTTCTGGACGGGACCATCCACTGCAAACCAGGAGCAGCGGAGCTCCTAGTGCAAGAGATTTACACCATCTTAACTAACAGGAGGTGAGACATTTATTTAACCTTTATTTAACTAGGCAAGTCAGTTAAAAACAAATTGTTATTTACAATGATGGCCTACCCAGGCCAAACCCTAACCCAGATGACACTGGGCCAATTGTGCACCACCCTATGGGACTCCCAATCATGGCCGGTTATGATACAGCCTGGAATCGAACCAGGGTCTGTAATGACGCCTCTAGCACTGAGATGCAGTGCCTTAGACCGCTGCGCCACTCGGGAGCCCTAGCATGTGCAACCAATTCAAATCCTCTCCTTTTCATCAATACATTAGGATTACAATAGGCTTTATCAAGAGAGCGAGACAATGGGTTGTCTGTTTTCCAATTGTTACTGAGCCGACTATCCTGGCTAAAATAAATACAATGCATAGACGCTAACTGATCATCAAGTGATTCTCTTTCTTAGCTTTGTGAAACTAGACTGTCTGCTGCACTTACAATAGTTTCACTGGTGAGCATTGTGGTCAGTCTGGTTTAACCAGGCTTTCTTTTACTGCTTTCCAGATCCAGCCCCTCATATTTTTCCATAGAAGCACAAATATCATATCCCCCCAAAAATGTGTGCGTCTGTAACTTTCTCACTCATCATTATTCATGATTCACTCAGGATTATCCATAATCATGGTAGCGTCTACATTAATGTAGACGTGTTAAGGAACATAATCTATTCTTATTTACAATAAAAGTGACTCCAAAATGACACTACATTATTTACTATTAATTTCTATTGGGCACAAAATAATCTGAAACACAACCAAAACAAACAGCAAATGCATCTAAGAAGTCGATGGAGTCAGAAGCTTGATGTAATGAATAAAGTACCTTGTGTGCTATGAATATGGGACCAAATACTTAACTTTTTACTCCTTTAATACACATATAAGTGAATTTGTCCCAATACTTTTGCTCCCCTAAAATGGGAGGACTATGTACAAAAAGCGCTGCAATTTCTAAACTGTTCACCCTATATGGATGAAAATACCCTCAAATTAAAGCTGACGGTCTGCACTTCATTGTCATTGTTTTATTTCAAATCCAAACTTTCGAAGTATAAAGCCGAAAGAAGAAGAAATGCTTCACTGTCCCAATAATTATGGAGGGCACTGTAGCTGATAAAACTGATATACTGTATAACTGTCCAGGATCAAAGGGATCCAGGGCAGGGAGATTGACTTCACAGACAGGGACTACCAGGACCAGCTGCCCATGCTAGCTCGGGCCACGGCCTCCAAGGCCATCAAGAACAACCTGCGGCTGACCGAGGTCATAGCCGAGCCCAACATCTCCACCAACCAGAGGAAGGTGCAGGCCATCATCCACATGCACCTGGAGCAGAGGGCGGCCGAGAGAGTCCAGAACCCCAGTGAGTGCACCAACAATCGGGATAGAGTGGGGTTCTTGGATAGACCATGAGGCTGGTAACATTAGTCCTGTCGAACCCTAACCCTATCATGTGATTGTGATTCAATGCTACTTTTATTCAAATACAAATAATGTAATTGAATTGGAATATATAAAAAAAAACTGCATTTCTCTCTGGCAGAGCGCTTCAACGTGAAGCCCACCTTGGGAGAACTGGCCGTGAGACTGCCCCCATCTTCTCACCACGGAGATGACAGCTCCGATGGCAACACCTCAGTACAAAGTGGAACAGCCAGTAAGTCATTCACATAGTTTTTTCACCACCACCAGTTTTACAGTGTCTACACTGTAGTCTCTTTTATTTCTCCTCACTTACTTTTTCCTCCCTTCTATAGAGTCATGTGAACCATCCATCAGGAGCAAAGCCAGTGTCCATTTCAAGGAGATTGAGGTGCATCAGACGGACAGACGCTCGCTGATTGCAATTTAAAAGGCCGGGAGATGCAGCCGTTTGGTGTATCTGGGATAGATGCCTCTGATACGATACCTGTAATAAAAGTACCTTTATCCCTCTATTTCTGTAATATCAGTACCTCTATACCTCTATTCCTCTAATAAAAGTACCTCTATACTTTTATTCCTCTCATAAAAGTTCCGCTATACTTCTAATTAAAGTACCTCTATACCTTTATTCCTCTAATAAAAGTTCCTCTATACCTCTATTCTTCTAATTAAAGTACCTGAATACCTTTATTCCTCTAATAAAAGTACCTCGATACCTCTATTTCTCTAATAAAAGTACCTCTATACCTTTATTCCTCTAATAAAAGTACCTCAATACCTCTATTCCTCGAATAAAAGTACCTTTATTCCTCTTATAAATGTACCTCTATACCTCTATGAATGAATACAAGTACAGCAGTTCTCAATGACTATCATGCAAGATATTACCTTGGGGGTGTTTTTTTACTAGTTATTCACTAGTCCATCAGTTACAGTACTTCAACCATTAGTAGTTGCTCTAAAATTGCAATTTCCGCGGGTTACCAGTAGGTGGCGGTACTGTATCTGGTTTATAATCATGGGCGAGGCAGGTTGAAAATCAAAGCACGATCAACCGTTGTTTTGATAAATGCATTCTGTATTATAGATCCGTGCTTTTCACAAATGTCTGTTAACATTCCAGTTATTACCTTCACAGCAGTGACTAACAATGTGAATAGGACATTATATTGTCTGCTCATCTCTTCTGCCTGTAAATTCCCTCATTTCATGTAGGGTCCTTTATACAGTGTTAGGTAATATGCTTGGTGCATCCATCTCAACATCATGTTCATAATGACTAGTTTGTTGTGACTGACTGGGTTTGAATCCAGGTCATCTGCACATCACAAAACTGTCTTAGCCAGCTGAGCTAAACCCTAGGTTCCTTTGGGAGTTAACACAAGTCTTCAGGTATCGGACATGGTTAATTACCACCTCTCTCTGCCGTATTACACTGGCTCCATCCAGTTTCAGCTAATGAAGGATGAGAAATGCAATAGCTTTTGTGTGATGAAAGATCCCTAATGTCTTATTTAACAAGCATTTAGATGTTGTGTATCATACACCAGATGAAAACCATAAGGTCCAGATATTGTGTTCTTTGTTTGCACAGCTCATAAAATTCCACCTCGGAGAACTTTACAATGATGTGCAGATCATTTCCTCTTTGCCTTGCACCTGTGATAAGACACAGTAATGTCACCTTTATAATAGAATGAAAGCAGCATTTAGATAAAGGATCCCAAACATACAGCCCATGGCCTGCAACATAACCATGCTTCCAATTATCAGGAAGGTATTTTCTTTACACAGCTGATTGGAAAAGATCAGAAGCTGATCTGATCTTTTAACTGTCAGGTCTGGTGTCTGCGTACAGTATATCAAATCAAATCAAATGTTATTGGTCACATTGCACTACTGGTTAGAGCCTGTAAGTAAGCATTTCACCTGTTGTGTTCGGCGCACGTGACAAATCAACTTTTGATTTAATTTGACATGCATATGGTTAGATGTTAATGTGAGTGTAGCGAAATGCTTGTGCTTCTAGTTCTGACCATGCAGTAATAACAAGTAATCTAACAATTTAACAACAACTACCTTATACACACAAGTGCGATGCCCGTGCGGCATATGCAAGATGCAGTACATGGTATAGAGTATAGTATATACATATGATATGAGTAATGTAGGGTATGTAAACATGATATAAAGTGGCATTGTTTAAAGTGACTAGTGATACATTTATTACATCTAATTTTTAATTATTAAAGTGGCTAGAGATTTGAGTCAGTATGTTAACAGCAGCCACTCAATGTTAGTGATGGCTGTTTAACAGTCTGATGGCCTTGAGATAGAAGCTGTTTTTCAGTCTCTCTGTCCCAGCCTTGATGCAACTGTACTGACCTCACCTTCTGGACGATAGCGGGGTGAACAGGCAGTGGCTCGGGTGGTTGTTGTCCTTGATGATCTTTTTGGCCTTCCTGTGAAATCGGGTGGTGTAGTTGTCCTGGAGGGCAGGTAGTTTGCCCCCAGTGGGCAGGTAGTTTGCCCCCAGTGATGCGTTGTGCAGACCTCAATACCCTCTGGAGAGCCTTGCGGTTGTGGGTGGAGCAGTTGTCATACTAGGCGGTGATACAGCCCGACAGGATGCTCTCGATTGTGCATCTGTAAAAGTTTGTGAGTGTTTTCGGTGACAAGCCAAATTTCTTCTGTCTCCTAAGGTTGAAGTGGCGCTGCTGCACCTTCTTCACCACACTGTGTGTGTGGTTGGACCATTTCAGTTTGTCCGTGATGTGTACGCCGAGGAACTTAAACTTTCCACCTTCTCCACTACTGTCCTGTTCGATGTGGATAGGGGGGTGCTCCCTCTGCTGTTTCCTGAAGTCCACGATCATCTCCTTTGTTTTGTAGATGTTGAGTGTGAGGTTATTTTCCTGACACCACACTCCGAGGGCCCTCACCTCCTCCCTGTAGGCGGTCTTGTTGTTGTTGGTAATCAAGCCTGCCACTGTAGTGTCGTCTGCAAACTTGATGATTGAGTTGGAGGCATGCATGGCCACGCAGTCATGGGTGAACAGGGAGTACAGGAGAGGGCTGAGAACGCACCCTTGTGGGGCCCCAGTGTTGGGGATCAACAGGGTGGAGATGTTGTTTCCTACCCTCACCACCTGGGGGCGGCCCGTCAGAAAGTCCAGGACCCAGTTGCACAGGATGGGTTGAGACCCAGGGCCTCGAGCTTAATGACGAGTTTGGAGGGTACTATGGTGTTAAATGCTGAGCTGCAATCGATGAACAGCACTCTTACATAGGTATTCCTCTTGTCCAGATGGGTTAGGGCAGTGTGCAGTGTGATTGCGTCGTCTGTGGACCTATTGGGGCGGTAAGCAAATTGGAGTGGGTATAGGGTGTCAGGTAGGGTGGAGGTGATATGATCCTTGACTAGTCTCTCAAAGCACTTCATAATGACAGAAGTGAGTGCTACGGGGCGATAGTCGTTTAGCTCAGTTACCTTAGCTTTCTTGGAAACAGGAACAATGGTGGCCCTCCTGTAGCATGTGGGAACAGCAGACTGGGATAAGGGATTGATTGAATATGTCCGTAAACACACCAGCCAGCTGGTCTGCGCATGCTCTGAGGACATAGCTAGGGATGCCATCTGGGCTGGCAGCCTTGCGAGGGTTAACACGTTTAAATGTTTTACTGACGTTGGCTGCGGTGAAGGAGAGTCCGCAGGTTTTGGTAGTGGGCCGTGTCAGTGGCACTGTATTGTCCTCAAAGCGAGCAAAGAAGTTGTTTAGTTTGTCTGGCAGCAAGACGTTGGTGTCCGCGACGGGGCTGGTTTTCTTTTTGTAATCCGTGATTGACTTTAGACCCTGAAACATACGTCTCGTGTCTGAGGCGTTGAATTGCGACTCTACTTTGTCTTTATACTGATGCTTAGCTTGTTTGATTGTCTTGCGGATGGCATAGCTACACTGTTTGTATCCGGTCTTGTTTCCGGTCGCCTTGCCATGATTAAAAGCAGTGGTTCGTGCTTTCAGTTTTGCGCGAATGCTGCCATCAATCCACGGTTTCTGGTTGGGGAAGGTTTTAATAGTCACCATGGGTACAACATCACTGATGCACTTGCTAATAAACTCGCTCACCGAATCAGTGTATACATCAATGTTGTTGTCTGAGGCTATCCGGAACATATCCCAGTACACGTGATCGAAGCAATCTTGAAGCGTGGAATCAGGTTGGTCGGACCAGCATTGAACAGACCTGAGCACGGGCATTTCCTGTTTTAGTTTCTGTCTATAGGCTGGGATCAACAAAATGGAGTCGTGGTCAGATTTGCCGAAAGGAGGGCGAGGGATGGCTTTGTATGCGTCGCGGAAATTAAGAGTAGCAATGATCCAGAATGCTGCCAGCCCTGGTCGCGCATTCGATATGCTGATAACATTTAGGGAGGCTTGTTTTCAGATTAGCTTTGTTAAAATCCCCAGCTACAATAAATGCAGCCTCAGTATATGTGGTTTCCAGTTTAAATATAGTCCAATGATGTTCTTTCAGGGCCGTCGAGATGTCTGCTTGGGAGGATATTCACGGCTGTGATTATAATCAAAGAGAATTCTCTTGGTAGATAATGACTATACACTTGTTAGAAATTGTATTTCAGACCTTTGTTAGGTCAGCTAATACAGTTGAAGTCGGAAGTTTACATACACCTTGGCCAAATACATTTAAACTACGTTTTTTACAATTCCTGACATTTAATCCAAGTAAAAATTCCCCGTCTTAGGTCAGTTAAAATCACCACTTTATTTTAAGAATGTGATATGTCAGAATAATAGTAGAGAGAAAGATTTATTTCAGGTTTTATTTCTTTCATCACATTCCCAGTGGGTCAGAAGTTTACATACATTCAATTAGTATTTGGTAGCGTTGCCTTTAAATTGTTTAACTTGGGTCAAACGTTTAGGGTAGCCTTCCACAAGCTTCCCACAATAAGTTGGGTGCATTTTGGCCCATTCCTCCTGACAGAGCTGGTGTAACTGAGTCAGGTTTGTACGCCTCCTTGCTACCACACGCTTTTTCAGTTCTGCCCACAAATTTTCTTTGGGATTGAGGTCAGGGCTTTGTGATGGCCACTCCAATACCTTGACTTGGTTGTTCTTAAGCCATTTTTCCACAACTTTGTCCATTTGGAAGACCCATTTGCGATCAAGCTTTAACTTCCTGACTGATGTCTTGAGATGTTGCTTCAATATATCCACATCATTTTCCTGCCTCATGATGCCATCCATTTTGTGAAGTGCACCAGTCCCTCCTGCAGCAAAGCACCCCCACAACATGATGCTGCCTCCCCTGTGCTTCACGGTTGGGATGGTGTTCTTTGGCTTGCAAGCCTCCCCCTTTTTCCTCCAAACATAACGATGGTCATTATGGCCAAACGGTTCTATTTTTGTTTCATCAGACCAGAGGACATTTCTCCAAAAAGTACCATCTTTGTTCCCATGCGCTGTTGCAAACCCTGGTCAAACCATAGTCTTCCTGAGTGGTATGACGGCTGTGTGGTCCCATGGTGTTTATACTTTCGTACTATTGTTTGTACAGATGAACGTGGTACCTCCAGGCGTTTGGAAATTGCTCCCAAGGATGAACCAGACTTGTGGAGGTCTACAATTTTTTTTCTGAGGTCTTGGCTGATTTCTTTTGATTTTCCCATGATGTCAAGCAAAGAAGCACTGAGTTTGAAGGTAGGCCTTGAAATACACCTTGGTACACCTCCAATTGACTCAAATTATGTCAATTAGCCTATCAGAAGCTTCTAAAGCCATGACCACAATTTCTGGAATTTTCCAAGCTGTTTAAAGGCACAGTCAACATTGTATATGAAAACTTCTGACCCACTGGAATTGTGATACAGTGAATTATAAGTGAAATAATCTGTCTGTAATCAATAGTTGGATTTTTGTTGTTGTGTCATGCACAAAGTAGATTTCCTAACCGACTTGCCAGAACTATAGTTTGTGAACAAGAAATTTGTGGAGTCGTTGAAAAGCTAGTTTTAATGACTCCAACCTAAGTGTATGTAAACTTACGACTTCAACTGTATGTCTGCTTACTGCTGGCATTCCATCACCATAATGGTTTTCATTGCATAATGATGCTTTTCACTATATGACAGCAGTACATACATAGTTTCAAATAAAGAGTTATCCTCATAAACACTTAAATTGTTTGTTGTCAAGAGTCTTTACGAGTCTCTTATCGTCCTGCAAAATTCAGGAATGTTTTGTGACAAATACCTTTTTTACAATCGTCAGCGGAGTTCAAAGAAAGACAGCTTGTTGCTGCTGCAGACTGCTCTCCGCCTGGATTCAGAGTTGTCCGAATACCCTGAAGGGAAATTCTAACTCCCAATGGGCTGCTCTGTTGGTCCTAAATCTCTCCGCACCCTGCTCAATGTATAATAGAGCTGTAAACTGAGTGTAAAAGGATGACAGCTAGATATGTGTTTCTGGCTGTGTGCCCAGCCCTCAATGTGGTCTGAGAAGCCTGTGGATTAGCAGGTCCCTCAAGCCGGACACATATCTATCTGGCTAGAGATCTCCTGGAGAGGATGTGGAAAAAGAGAGAGACCGCATACTGATATATACATTTTCTCTAATAAAATTGATAGATTTCCAGATTCCATGCATTACCTGTTCATAGCTTAGTGTGTTTAATTGCAGCAATGTTTCAGATAAACCTAAGGGTCAAATGCTATAATGTACTGGCAAATGTTCATGTTTTGTTGATGAGCATTGAGGCTATACGATATCCAGCATCTGCTCAAAGCCCTAAGATGTGCATGTGGTCTTTTACTCTTTCGCCTACAGATGATGTCTATCGACAAATCATTTGCAAGCTACAAGCAGCATTTATTAAGTGAGTCACACTAGATATTTATCTAACTCTCCACAGCAGTTTTGTAAGTTTCTTTCCCTAAAACGAAATATAAATTCACTCCCCAGGGCTTCATTCAAAGGACCCTCATCTTGTTTCCATGGTTGTAAAAGTGAACTGATGCCCTAGTCAAGTATTTACCTCTTCACTGGTGTGCTGTAAAATTTGACCTCATGAATCTTTCAGATTCTGTTGATTTCTCTCAGCTCGACTGGGTGGGAACAAACATTAACACTTACATTAACACATTAACAAACATTAACACAGAACAACACTATCTTGGCTTGTTCAGTTGCCCAGTGATTTGTATTGGAATTACTGTGTTTTCAGGTTCAGCAAATAATACAGTAGATTTCAATGGAGAGAAAAAAATGCCACTGTACAAATAATGTGAAATATTGAAAATTCTTAATTCTGAAATTAGTAGGACAGTGATTTGAGACTGATATAGTTCACAGCGTCCTAGGGCAAAATGGTTATTAAATATAGTGATTTTTCTACATGAAAATGTGCGCGATAATGTATAGAGGCAGTGTCTGAGGTTTCAGAGGTGCTGTTTCTATTTATTACGTTTGTTAGTCTTTCCTATTGAACAATATATGGGGATGGTTGCTATGGCAACTTGCGAGCACATAGGAACACAGACTGGAGAGCAACCAGGAGACAGTAATAAGCTTACTGTGAGCTTGTTTGGCTCCTTCTGTTTATAAATTATGATTAATAAAAAACACTGGCATATCATTTCACACGCATGTACACATGCATTCATACACAAACAGATTCACCCAAACACATTTACACAGTCCCACTTCCACACAATTTCATACATGGCTTGGCAGTGACGAGGAATGCATACTGCCTAGATACCCTCGCAGAGTGTTTCGCCATCTGCTGTTTTTTATCTCCCTCTCTTCCTCCATTGGTACCGACAGTGCTAAACAGGAGGGATGGCGGATGAGAGGAAGGGAAGTGGGCACAGGGAGGAGGGGGGAGGGAGGTGGTCAGCCCATGAACATGACTAGCCAGAGAGTGTTGTGGGGGCTTGCGAGCTAAGGATTCCCCCAGAAAAGACCCCAACCCCCAACAGCAAATCTCCCACCCTTGTTAACAAAGCAGCCGTGTGTGAGGGGATGGTATTCAGGCCAAGGGTGGGGCGCTTTGTGTGTGTGTGTGCGTGCGTATGTGTGTGTGTGTGTGTGTGTTTAGCACTGCATCCTTTATAGCAGATGTTAATATAGTGTGTGTGTGTGTGTGTGTGTGTGTGTGTGTGTGTGTGTGTGTGTGTGTGTGTGTGTGTGTGTGTGTGTGTGTGTGTGTCTGTGTGTGTGTGTGGTGTGTGTGTGTGTGTGTGTGTAATAGTGTTCTATATAAAGTATCAGTCAAAAGTTTGGACACAGCTACTCATTCCAGGGTTTTTCTTTATTTTTACTATTTTCTATATTGTAGAATAATAGTGAAGACATCAAAACTACGAAATAACATGTAGTTAACCAAATAAGTGTTAAACAAATCAAAATGTATTTTATATTTGAGATTCTTCAAAGTAACCACCCTTTGCCTTGATGACAGCTTTACACACTCTTGGCATTCTCTCAACCAGCTTCACGAAGTAGTCACCTGGAATGCATTTCAATTAACAGGTGTGCCTTGTTAAAAGTTAACTTCTGGAATTTCTTTCCTTCTTACTGCGTTTGAGCCAATCAGTTGTGTTGTGACAAGGTAGGGGTGGTATAGAGAAGATAGCCCTATTTGGTAAAAGACCAAGTTAAAATTATGGCAAGAACAGCTCAAATGAGCAAAGAAAAACGACTGCGTGAATCAGGCTTTCATGGTCAAAATGCCACAAATAAACCACTACTAAAAGACACCAATAAGGAGAAGATAATTGCTTGGGCCAAGATGCATGAGCAATGGACATTAGACCGGTGGAAATCTGTCCTTTGGTCTGATAAATCGAAATTTGAGATTTTGGGTTCCAACTGCTGTGTCTTTGTGAGACACAGAGTAGGTGAACAGAAGATCTCTGCATGTACAGTGAGGGAAAAAAGTATTTGATCGCCTGCTGATTTTGTACGTTTGCCCACTGACAAAGAAATGATCAGTCTATAATTTTAATGGTAGGTTTATTTGAACAGTGAGAGACAGAATGACAACAAAAGAATCCTGAAAAACACATGTCAAAAATGTTATAAATTGATTTGCATTTTAATGAGGGAAATAAGTATAAGATGTCCTGGGCCAAGGTGGGTCACCAGTACTTGGTGGAGAGACAGTCGATAGTACGGGCTATACCCAGGTGCCCCGACACAGGTTCTATGTGTGCCCATGAGAGGAGACGGTCCCTCACATCAGAGGGCACGTAGGTACGCCCCTCGGGATAGTTGGCAGGTGAGGGCTCGATGGATGTCCGCGTCCACATTCCACGTGACAGGAGCCACAATGCGGGACAGGTGAATAATGGGTGTCACTTTCTCCCTCCGATCCTCTGTGTCACGCACCTGGGACAACGCATCGGCCTTGACGTTCTTAGCGAAGAATCTGGCGAAGAATAGGGCCCACCTGGCCTGACGCGGGTTCAGCCTCTTCACTGCTCGAATATACTCTAGGTTCCGGTGGTCTGTCCAAACCAGGAATAGGTGTTGAGCACCCTCCAGCCAGTGCCGCCATGTTTTCAGCGCCTTCTTGACAGCCAGAAACTCACGATCCCCCACATCGTAATTCCACTCTGTTGGATACAGCTTCTGTGAGTAAAAGGTGCATGGATGGAGTTTAGGCGGTGATCCAGTGCGTTGGAAGAGAACAGCCCCTACTCCAACCTCAGAGGCATCCACCTCCACGATGAAGGGCAGAGACGGGTCAGGATGAACCAGAACAGGTGCGTTCGTAAAACGTTCTTTGAGCGCACATAAGTCTTCGTTGGCATCCTCAGTCCAGCGCAGCTGTCTAAGACCTCCCTTCAGGAGGGAGGTGAGAGAGGCCACCACTGTGCTGATACCCTTAATGAAGCGCCTGAAATAGTTGGCAAAACCTAGGAAGCGCTGCACCGCTTTTATGTTAAATGGAACAGGCCACAACCGTACTGCACTGACCCTCTACTCTTCCATCTCCACTCCCACGGTGGATATCCGATAGCCTAGGAAGGAGATTGCCTGCTGGAAGAAAAGGCACTTCTCCACCTTGGTGTACAGGTGATACCCCATCAGCCTCTCCAAAACGTACCTGACATGAGAGACATGTTGCTCTCGTGTAGTGGAGTACACCAAGATGTCGTCCATGTACACCACTACACAGTGACCCAACATGTCTCTAAACACCTTGTTAATGAAGGATAGAAACACCGACGTGCATTTGTATTCATAGTGCCCAGTGCTGGTGCTGAAGGCGGTCTTCCATTCATCCCCCTCTCTGATGTGCACCAGGTTGTAGGCACTGCGTAAATCCAATTATGTAAAGTACTGAGCACCGTGCATCTGTTTGATCACAGTGGGTATGAGAGGCAGGGGATAACTGAATTTAACAGTTGCCTTATTCAGTGTCTGGTAATCGATACAGGGGTGAAGACCTCCGTCCTTCTTCTTCACAAAAAAAGAAGCTGGAGGAGGCCGGAGAGGTGGACGGACGGAGGAATTCTTGGGCCAGTGCCTCCTGGACGTAGACCTCCATGGCTTTGGTCTCTGCATGCGAGAGAGGGTAGATATGCCCCCGCAGGAGGATAAAACCAGGCAGTTAGGTCAATAATGGAGTCCCATGGGCGATGAGGGGGCAGGCACGTGGCACGAGTCTTCGAAAAAGCCACCTGTAGGTCCCGGTGTTCCTCCGGGACAGGGATGTGGGTGACCTGGTCTTTCCACGGAGGTGGCACAGATAGACAGAGAGACACCTTCCCTGACACTCCTGCGACCAACCCAACAACAACCTCTCTGTCCACGATATCCTGGGGTTATGCAACTGTAACCAGGGGAAACCTAAAACTACGGGGTGTGCAGGAGAGTCTAAGATGAGGAAAGTGATGTGGTCATGGTGATTGTGAGCAACTGTGAGGGAAATGCGAATCGTGGTCTGGCAAACCAGTCCTGTTCCTAGGGGACGGTTGTCTAGGGCATGGACTGGGATAGGGGGTTGTAAAGGAACTAGAGGAATGCGTAATGATAAGGACACTGACCGGTCTAGGAAATTTCCTGTAGAACCCACTAGGGCAGGACTCAGTGGGGGGCCAGGATAGTCCGGGAAGGTGACAGGATAGTCCGGGAAGGAGGATGGGCTGTGTGGACAGAGAGGAGCAAGGCACGTCCACGCCTACCTGGGAAGGTAGAGTAGTGCTCCTCGGCCTGTCGCTTTCTTGGCTGGTTCTCCTTCTGGGACAAGTGTTCCAGGGGTGGTCCGACTCCTCGCAGTATGAGCAGAGACCCTGTCAACGGCGGCGTTGACGTTCCTCTGGGGGAAGGTGCGTCGGGCCCTCCTCCATGGGCTCAGTCTCGCTGGAGGTTCCTGGGAGAGACCCGAACCCCCGGGATTGGCGACGACAGGCACACAGGAGATTATCCAGGCGGATGGCCATGGCGATGAGATCGTCCAGCGTGAGGTCATCATCGCGACAGGCCAGCTCGGTCTGGATGTCCGCCTGTAGCTTGCTGTGGAAAACTGTCAACAGGGTCTGGTCATTCCAGCCAGTGGAAGCAGCCACCATCCGGAAATCCAGAGCGTACTCAGACGCTGTCCTGGCCCCTGGCGTAGACAGAGGAGATGCCCACCTCCCTCTCGGCCCTCTGTAGGGTGGTCGAAAACGGCACGGAAGAGTTGGGTGAAGCGATCACAGGACTGCACTTCTGGACAGCCCCTCTCCCAGACGGTGTGCGCCTACTCCAGAGCCCTGCCTGTCAGCACCGAGATCACCAAGGCCACCTTGTCCCTCTCTGAGGCTGTCCCGGCATGACGAGCAAGATGGAGGTCACACTGCAGGAGAAACCCCCTACAGTGAGCTGGGGTGCTGTCAAACCGCTCCGGGAGGGGCAGGTGGACGTTGCTAATCTGACTGGGTAATGTAGATGGTGGTGGGGTGGCTGGAATGACTGTGGGGAGCTGGAAAGGTGGTGGTGTAGCCAGCAGTTGGTGTACGGTCCAGAGCACCTCGTCCATGGCAATCCCGAGGTACTCAAGGCACGAGTCATGGTATAGGAGCTTCGCCCCTATAGCGGAGAGGTCGGATGTCCTGTTGCTTCCTGTTCTCTTGGGTCGGTCATTCTGTCACAAATGTAGAGAGGAGTAGGCAGGAGGCAGTCGCAGGTTTAGAACTACTGAGTTTATTAAACCACTATGATTATAAAAGTGGGACAAAACCCAAAGTGCAAAATAATAAAGTAGTCAGGAAATAGTAGGAGAGATTCCTCTAAGGAAATCAAGCAACATTTACAATGACCGACAGACAAATGACGGAGGGAATATACACTGCTCCAAAAAATAAAGGGAACACTTAAACAACACATCCTAGATCTGAATGAAAGAAATAATCTTATTAAATACTTTTTTCTTTACATAGTTGAATGTGCTGACAACAAAATCACACAAAAATAATCAATGGAAATCCAATTTATCAACACATGGAGGTCTGGATTTGGAGTCACACTCAAAATTAAAGTGGAAAACCACACTACAGGCTGATCCAACTTTGATGTAATGTCCTTAAAACAAGTCAAAATGAGACTCAGTAGTGTGTGTGGCCTCCACGTGCCTGTATGACCTCCCTACAACGCCTGGGCATGCTCCTGATGAGGTGGCGGATGGTCTCCTGAGGGATCTCCTCCCAGACCTGGACTAAAGCATCCGCCAACTCCTGGACAGTCTGTGGTGCAACGTGGCGTTGGTGGATGGAGCGAGACATGATGTCCCAGATGTGCTCAATTGGATTCAGGTCTGGGGAACGGGCGGGCCAGTCCATAGCATCAATGCCTTCCTCTTGCAGGAACTGCTGACACACTCCAGCCACATGAGGTCTAGCATTGTCTTGCATTAGGAGGAACCCAGGGCCAACTGCACCAGCATATGGTCTCACAAGGGGTCTGAGGATCTCATCTCGGTACCTAATGGCAGTCAGGCTACCTCTGGTGAGCACATGGAGGGCTGTGCGGCCCCCCAAAGAAATGCCACCCCACACCATGACTGACCAACCGCCAAACCGGTCATGCTGGAGGATGTTGCAGGCAGCAGAACGTTCTCCACGGCGTCTCCAGACTCTGTCACGTCTGTCACATGTGCTCAGTGTGAACCTGCTTTCATCTGTGAAGAGCACAGGGCGCCAGTGGCGAATTTGCCAATCTTGGTGTTCTCTGGCAAATGCCAAACGTCCTGCACGGTGTTGGGCTGTAAGCACAACCCCCACCTGTGGACGTCAGGCCCTCATACCACCCTCATGGAGTCTGTTTCTGACCGTTTGAGCAGACACATGCACATTTGTGGCCTGCTGGAGGTCATTTTGCAGGGCTCTGGCAGTGCTCCTCCTGCTCCTCCTTGCACAAAGGCGGAGGTAGCGGTCCTGCTGCTGGGTTGTTGCCCTCCTACGGCCTCCTCCACGTCTCCTGATGTACTGGCCTGTCTCCTGGTAGCGCCTCCATGCTCTGGAGACTACGCTGACAGACACAGCAAACCTTCTTGCCACAGCTCGCATTGATGTGCCATCCTGGATGAGCTGCACTACCTGAGCCACTTGTGTGGGTTGTAGACTCCGTCTCATGCTACCACTAGAGTGAAAGCACCGCCAGCATTCAAAAGTGACCAAAACATCAGCCAGGAAGCATAGGAACTGAGAAGTGGTCTGTCGTCACCACCTGCTGAACCACTCCTTTATTGGGGGTGTCTTGCTAATTGCCTATAATTTCCACCTGTTGTCTATTCCATTTGCACAACAGCATGTGAAATTTATTGTCAATCAGTGTTGCTTCCTAAGTGGACAGTTTGATTTCACAGAAGTGTGATTGACTTGGAGTTACATTGTGTTGTTTAAGTGTTCCCTTTATTTTTTTGAGCAGTATATATACAGTGATAGTGGGGATTGGAACCAGGTGTGTGTAATGATGACGAGACAAGTCTGGGGTTGATGAGTGAAGCGCATTTGCCAGCAGCAGGTTTGGCAGCAGCTAGAAGGCGGCGACGCTGAATGCCTGAGCTGGACAGGAGGGGGAGCCAAAGTGAAGGCTGGTGTGACAATTCCTCATGAAGCTGGAGAGAATGCCAAGAGTGTGCCAAGCTGTCATCAAGGAAAATAAAGGGTGGCTACTTTGAAGAATCTAAAATATATTTTGATTTGTTTAACGCTTTTTTGGTTACTACATGATTCAATATGTGTTATTTCATAGTTTTGATGTCTTCACTATTATTCTACAATGTAGAAAATAGTAAAAATACAGAAAACCCATGAATGAGTAGGTGTGTCCAAACTTTCTGCTGGTACTGTATGTGCAGGCAATGAACCACACTTGCTTATTGACATGTTTTATTCAGTTTGGTAATAATCACTTTACTGTACATACTCAAGGCTGACTCTAATTTAAAATGTTACTGTTTTCCCTTATCCCTGAGATACACATTTAAACTGTTTCTATTAATTTAATTTCTTCCAATATGTCTGTAAAGCACAAGGCTGTCAAAAGCCTAACACTTATAAATAGAAATGCAATTACCAATTGGGTGGGATGTGTAGGCTTTGTCCCAAATGGTACCATATTCCCTATACAGAGGCCCTGGTCAAAAGTAGTGCACTATAAAGTGAATATTGTTACATTTGGGACACAAACTGTGAAGTACAGCTATGTTGTGACATTTAATGACAGCCTCCCACCACTCTACCATTGTTGCCACTCTGTCTAACCTTAGAAAACTCCATGTTAAACAGGGCCGCTAAGATACACTGTAACGTCAGGCCTTAAATTGAGCCCCTTTTATTCTGTAGAAGTGAAATATAGAGTATATCATTGTGAGAAGAGCGGAGCAGACCTGCCCTCTCCATTCCACTGTGTTGCATACAGTTAGGAGGTTAACCCATACTGGGAATAAATATGAGTCAAATATCACCAAAATTGTATACAGAGATACTACAATTTTCAATTGTCTTTATTTTATTTTGTCAACATGTTAGCTTTCAATTAGCTTTCTTTAACATTTGTTCAGAGATGTGAACAAAGATGACAATCTTAGATGATCTAAATCTAAACTTTCCCAATGGTTGATCAAAGGTTTGAATTTCACTCATACTGCAATGTAAACATGCAAACGTCTGTACCGCTTCCTGTGTAGGTAGCGCACCATGCTCGCCGATATCAAATCAAATCAAATTGTTTTTGTCACATGCGCCGAATACAACAGGTGTAGACCTTACCGTGAAATGCTTACAAACCCTTAAATCATTTTTTTTTAAACTGCATTGTTGGTTAAGAAAATATTTACTAGATAAACTAAAGTAAAAGAAAATTACAAAAAATAAACAAAAGTAACACAATAAAATAACAATAACGAGGCTATATACAGGGGGTACCAGTCAATGTGCGGGGGT
The DNA here is from genome assembly GCF_965601325.2 of Salmo salar. NCBI lineage: Eukaryota > Metazoa > Chordata > Actinopteri > Salmoniformes > Salmonidae > Salmo > Salmo salar. The sequence continues at coordinate 28,396,602 of NC_138295.1, forward strand.
ACAGGTTAGTCGAGGTAATTTGTACATGTAGGTCGGGGTAAAGTGACTATGCATAGATAATAAACAGCGAGTCGTAGCAGTGGGGGTGGGGGGGTGTCAATGCAAATAGTCTGGGTGGCCATTTGATTAAGTGTTAAGCAGTCTTATAGCTTGGGGGTAGAAGCTGTTAAGGAGCCTTTTGGACCTAGACTTGGCGCTCCAGTACCACTTGCCATGCAGTAGCAGAGAGAACAGTCTATGACTTGGGTGACTTGAGTCTTTTACCATTTTTGGGCCTTCCTCTGACACCGCCTAGAATATACGGTTGAAGTCGGAAGTTTACATACACCTTAGCGAAATACATTTAAACTCAGTTTTTCACAATTCCTGACATTTAATCCTAATAAAAATTCCCCGTCTTAGGTCAGTTAGGATCACAACTTTATTTTAAGAATGTGAAATGTCAGAATAAAAGTAGAGAGAATTATTTATTTCAGGTTTTATTTCTTTCATCACATTCCCAATGGGTCAGAAGTTTACCTACACTCAATTAGTATTTGGTAGCATTGCCTTTAAATTGTTTAACTTGGGTCAAACATTTCGGGTAGCCTTCCACAAGCTTCCCGCAATAAGTTGGGTGAATTTTGGCCCATTCCTCCTGACAGAGCTGGTGTAGTTTGAGTCAGGTTTGTACGCCTCCTTGCTCGCACATGCTTTTTCAGTTCTGCCCACACATTTCCTATAGGATTGAGGTCAGGGCTTTGTGCTAGCCACTCCAATACCTTGACTTGGTTGTCCTTAAGCCATTTTGCCACAACTTTGGAAGTATGCTTGAGGTCATTGTCCATTTGGAAGACCCATTTGCGACCAAGCTTTAACTTCCTGACTGATGTCTTGAGATGTTGCTTCAATATAGCCACATAATTTCCCTACCTCATGATGCCATCTATTTTGTGAAGTGCACCAGTCCCTCTTGCAGCAAAGCACCCCCACAACCTGATGCTGCCAACCCTGTGCTTCACAGATGGGATGGTGTTCTTTGGCTTGCAAGCGTCCCCCTTTTTCCTCCGAACATAACGATGGTCATTATGGCCAAACAGTTCTATTTTTGTTTATCAGACCAGAGGACATTTCTCCAAAAAGTACGATCTTTGTCCCCATGTGCAGTTGCAAACCGTAGTCTCTTTTTTTATGGCGGTTTTGGAGCAGTGGCTTCTTCCTTGCTGAGCGGCCTTTCAGGTTATGTCATAGGACTCGTTTTACTGTAGATATTGATACTTTTGTACCTGTTTCATCCAACAACTTCACAAGGTCCTTTGCTGTTGTTCTGGGATTGATTTGCACTTTTCGCACCAAAGTATGTTAATCTCTAGGAGACAGAACGCGTCTCCTTTCTGAGCGGTAAGACGGCTGCGTGGTCCCATGGTGTTTATACTTGCGTACTATTGTTTGTACAGATGAACGTGGTACCTTTAGTTGTTTGGAAATTTCTCCCAAGGATGAACCAGACTTGTGGAGGTCCACAAATCTTTTTCTGAGGTCTTGGCTGATTTGTTTTGATTTTCCCATGATGTCAAGCAAAGAGGCACTGATTTTGGAGGTAGGCCCTGAAATACATCCACAGGTACACCTCCAATTGACTCAAATGATGTCAATTAGCCTATCAGAAGCTTCTAAAGCCATGACATCCTTTTCATGAATTTTCCAAGCTGTTTAAAGGCACAGTCAACTTAGTATATGTAAACTTCTGACCAACTGTAATTGTGATACAGTGAATTATAAGTGAAATAATCTGTCTGTAAACAGTTGTGTCATGAACCGACTTGCCAAAACTATGGTTTGTTAACAAGAAATGTGTGGAGTGGTTGAAAAACGAGTTTTAATGACTCCAACCTAAGTGTATGTAAACTTCCCACTTCAAGCTTGGCCCCAGTGATGTACAAGCGTCTTACGGTTGGATGCCAAGCAGTTGCCATACGAGGTGGTGATGCAACCAGTCAGGATGCTCTTGATGGTGCAGCTGTAGAACATTTGCCCCCCTCTAAGCAGGGCAGTGTAAACAGAAATATCTTGTTGAGCCAGAACTTTTACAGTAAAAATTGTAATAGCATAGTCATATTTTTGAAATAGCTGAAATGTACAGACATTTTCTTTATTTTTGAGACTTGTTTTATTGAGTTTTTATGTGTAGTTGCAGTAACAGCCTGTTACATTCTTAAATTGTTACTATAGCTTTACATCTCAACAATAGCTAGGTATCCATCCAATTGGTGACAGGTTTTCATGTGAATATTCTTAAATCTGTGTAAAGAAAATATGCACATTTTCTCACCAGGGGTGTGTTTCCATCAAACATACTTGTTGCGGATAAATGTCAGTGAGTGATGACATAGAGCACACAAAATGTACTTTCTCGCTTAAGTTTTCATGTACCTAATAAAAATCTAAAGTTCACTGTGTTTTCATTGCATTTTCAACTCTGCTGTCACAAAAACTGTTGCGTTAAATAGCAAATTTGGCTACTCTGGTCTTGTCACTTGCACTCTAGCCAATAGCTCGCAGATACAGTGCGGGTAGGCTAGTCTACATGGTAAGATTATTATGGATAAGAGCGAGAATGTGTTTATTTGTCAAACGGCAGTCAAGCATCTATTATCATGTCACCAGAATAAGACCTTTGATATTTATTGTAAAGGTGCATAAATATCACTGTGCACTTTCACCACATTGTGAAGTTCATCATTTATTTAATCTAGCCTTATAAACTGCATAGTTTTCCAAGTAGTAGTGGGAGGACCACACACCATATCATCATGTGACTCCAAGTTTACATCGATATGATGGTTATTATATCAATATTTGCGCATCAAGCCGTTCCACCACCATTTCTCACATAATACATTTAACCAAGATCCCACCATTTTGAACGAACAAATGATCTGTCTACATTTATAAAATTGTACCGAAAAGTCCTGTTTCCATCACAACTATTGTGATTTTTTAAATATGGTATGACTTTATTCGCATAAAAACTGTGGATGGAAACGTGGTCAGTGTATCATTTTTTTTTGCTTGATTGCACTGAGCCACGTTTTCAATTTGTGTTTACCTCATAAACTGACTTCCACAATATTGATAAAATGAAGCCTGGTTTGTTCAAAGGTAACGTTAATTCGGTAGCTAGTGTAAGCCTAAGAACACCTAGCTATGGCTGTCACGCCCTGACCTTAGAGAACCTTTTTATTTCTCTATTTGGTTAGGTCAGGGTGTGATTTGGGTGGGCATTCTAGTTTTCTATTTCTTTGTTTGCCGGGTATGGTTCCCAATCAGAGGCAGCTGTCTATCGTTGTCTCTGATTGGGGATCATACTTAGGCAGCCTTTTTCCCACCTTAGTTTGTGGGATCTTGTTTTTGGTACTGTGCTGTTAGCCCTACTGAACATTACGGTTAGTTTGTATTTGTTTTGTTTTCGGTGTTCATTTTAATAAAGTAAGACGTGCGCTTACCACGCTGCACCTTGGTCCAATCCGTCCAACAATGATCCTAACAATGGCTCAGCTAAACATCAGCATTCAGTTACAGCCAGCATGTTTATGAGAGGATGCAGAAATTATTTTGTTTAGCTAGCTAGCTAATGTTACCTAGATGTGTAGCTTATGTTCTAATATGAATGACACTATGATAATGTTACTGTACCTTTATATTCATATGGATAATACACCCTTCCCACAAGGCACCGATGTCAATTCAACATCTATTCCACATTCATTCAACATAATTTCATTGAAATGACGTGGAAACAACATTGTGGATTGTTGCATTATTCAAGAGTGTAATATGGTTTCGTTACATTATTAAATAGTATAATATGTTTTAGAAGAAAAGCTGCTTGGATGGTTAAATAGTTTGTGCTTACCGGCTAGTGGCTACTGTGATATTTACGGTCAATTTGAGCTGCGGACCAAGAATGTCACGTTGCCAGCCACAATAAAAGGTAAGGCAAGGATGTAATGTGAATTGAAAAGTAGAAATCTCTTTCACCACTCCACTCCTCAGACTCTCCTTCATCTCTTGTAGTGGGAATAGGGCCGGAGGTTGAGGCACGGGCACACTCGCAAATGCATGAAATTAAGTGAACTGATATCAGGTGTGACTCTGTGGTAATTACTCTGTTATCACCCTAGTGCTAAGAATCATCTTCAGCACAGACTTCTAGTTCCGCCTATGATGTAATGTGATGTTACATAAAAATTTGCATAATTATTGCTTGTCAAGTGATTCCTTGACGATTACTTCAGACACACTGTCGTTTTACTAGTAACAGCAATGCGTTCTACGTCAAAATAATGGAAGCACCCACATAAAGTCTCTTAATAGGGTGTTGGGCCACCACGAACAGCTTCAATGCGCCTTGGAATGGATTCTACAAGTTGACTTAAACCATGCCATGAAAATGAACACATCACACCATAACATATACTTTGTATCCCTCATTTACTCAAGTGTTTCCTTTCTTTTGGCAGTTACCGATATGCCTACAGTCGGGAATGCTGCAATTTGGGCAATATGCGAACCAAATATAGAACAGCTTATTGTGTTGTGGCCATAGACGTATAATCCATAGAAGAGTTTTGGAACCTCTTACCCTGGCAATTCAACTGTTAAACTTAAACTCATGGGTACACTACTGCCAGTCCTGATTTGAATGGGAACTGCTATTTTTGGATTATATTTTTATGGTTGGTTGCAGTTGTCATTTTACAAATTTCAAAATACAATCACGGGAAAACGTACAGTTTGGAAAGCAAATTCTTACTGCTGACTAACCTGTCTGTATTTCCTCCTAATATTGTACTCTCTGTGTGTCGCTTTATTGGCCTGGGCTATTGTTTGAATTCAAGACCAGATTGTTTTTATTGATCTCATTTTGTCAGTGTCAGAGTACACTGTTAGATGTCCCCATCGGAGAATCCTTTTTGGTTCCAAGTAGAACCCTTTTGGGTTACGTGCAGGGTTCTGCTAATGTCTTTTCAAATCAAATTTTATTTGTCACTTGCACAGAATGCAACCGGTGTAGACCTTACTGTGAAATGCTTACTTAAGAGCCCTGACAATGCAGAGTTTTAAATAGTAAGTAAGAAAAATGTGCTAAATAAACTAAAGGACAAATAGTAACTCAATAAAAGAACAATGACGAGGCTATATACAAGGGGTACTGGTACCGAGTCAATGTGCACCTTAGTATAAAAATCCTATAGAAAATCCTATCAGATGATACTTGTTTTATCCTGTAGGATATAATCCTGCAGGATTTATTTTATAGGATTTTATCCTATATCCTACAGGATCAAATTCTATAGGAGTCCAATATGACTGGTTCCAATATTTGATAGGATTTTTCTATTGGATTCTTATAGGCTCCTATAGGATAAAATCCTATAGGGTAGAATCCTAATAGGACTGGTTCCAAAATCTGATCAGATTTTTCTACTAGGGATCTACCAGAAATCATGAAAACAGCGTTGACTTGTCTATAATAAGGCACATATACACTATATATACAAAAGCATGTGGACACCCCTTGAAATTAGTGGATTCTGCTCTTTCAGCCACACCCGTTGCTGACAGATATATAAAATTGAGAGCTGAAACGCGTAGCGCGTACAAAGATCTGTCCACGGTTGCAACACTCATTTCCAAACTGACTCTGGAAGCAACTTCAGCACAATAACTGTTCATCGGGAGCTTCATGAAATGGGTTTCCATGGCCGAGCAGCCACACACAAGCCTAAGATCACCATACGCAATGCCAAGCATTGGCCGGAGTGGCGCCATTGGACTCTGGAGCAGTGGAAACGCGTTTTCTGGAGTGATGAATCACACTTCACAATCTGGCAGTCCGATGGATGAATGTGGGTTTGGCGGATGCCAGGAGAACGCTACCTGCCCAAATGCATTGTGCCACCTGTAAAGTTTGATGGAAGAGGAACAATGGTCTGGGGCTGTTTTTCATGGTTCGGGCAAGGCCCCTTAGTTCCAGTGAAGGGAAATCTTAACGTTACAGCATATAACGACATTCTAGACGATGATGTGCTTCCAACTTTGTGGCAACAGTTTGGAGAAGACCCTTTCCTGTTTCAGCAAGACAATGCCCCTGTGCACAAAGCGAGGTCCATACAGAAATGATTTGCGAGATTGGTGTGGAAGAACTTGACTGGCCTGCACAGAGCCCAGACTTCAACCCCATCGATCACCTTTGGTATGACTTGGAACGATGGCTGTGAGCCAGGCCTAATCGCCCAACATCAGTGCCCGACCTCACTAATGCTCTTGTTGCTGAATGGAAGCAAGTCTCCACAGCAATGTTCCAACATCTAGTGGAAAGCCTTCCGAGAAGAGTGGAGGCTGTTAAAGCAGCAAAGGGGTGACCAACTCCATATTAATGACCATGATTTTGGAATGAGATGTTCGACGAGCAGGTGTCCACATACTTTTGGTTAAGTAGTGTATTTAGCGATAACAAACAAGAATAAACATTTCTCATCTGCTATAACAATAAAGTGACTCAGAAATTACATTAAAATGGCTACAACATAGCTAGCTAGTCAGGCAAAATATGGCTAACAGTAGTTTCTTAGCTGGCAAAAAACAAGTGCATAAAATGCTGTACAATGACTAAAATATGACTAAAATATTGGCAACTATGTCAGGAAACATAAGGAAACAAATACTGTACTCACAGTTCTTGCATTCACACACAGTGAAGGATACAACAGTTAGAATAATAATGTTAGAAAACCGTATATTCTGAACTTGGGAGTTAGACTAATTAACACTGTGAGCTCGCGCTTGCAGTGAGATCATCAGTCACTCTTAAAGGGACAGGTTTTCTTACAGGTGAGTTAAACAGAAATGCATAAAGAAGTGTGCCCTCCCAGGCTCACCCATGGCTGCACCCCTGCCCAGTCATGTGAAATCCATAGATTAGGGCATAATGAATTTATTTCAATTGACTGATTTCCTTGTATGAACTGGAACTCAGTAAACATTTTGAAATTGTTGCATGTTGCTTTTATATTTTTGCTCAGTATATATGATAAGGGTCCCCATGACAACTCCTTGTGATAAACAAATTGAACCTGGATGATTAATATGATTATGAGAATTCCCTTTTGGATTTCTGAAAAATGTTTTTTTCAGTTAAGGAGAAGGTTCACTTAATGCAGCAGAACATAGCCAAGGGGGCTGACAGGCTTAACCATTCTCTCTGAAAAAAGGGGTTATCTGGGTGGGCTGGGTGGGAGAGTGTTCGACACCTCTAAAGAAACACCCCTCCTCCTGGTCTCAGGGTAAGGGGCTGTTTTCAAGGCTGAGCCGGTGTTTCTACCATTGCCTCTCTAAGCTTTCTGTTTTCTGACCACCTGCGCCTTCCTGCAAACATACTTATTCCTGCATACTGAGACCACCCTTTTCCCTCACCACCCCCTGTATTCTCCACTGTTGAGACCAGGTTTTCGGCACTTGCCAGAGCGGCTCGCGATGGACAGCGCTGTGAAGACGCACTGATCTCTCTCATAAATCAACGGCACGACTACTTGAATTAAATCTCTGCTGACAAGCAGTCTGAACACAGAGTAGAGAGAGAGAGAGAGAGAGAAAGAGAGAGACTTCTGTGTATCCCTCAGCCGACAATACACACAGAAACAGAGTTCTGAGCTTTTGTCACATCAGTTGCTCTACATCTAGAATAGCCCAGATGGAAGAAGATATGGATGAGGGGCAGACTCAGAAAGGTAAGGAAAGAGAAGTGTATTTTATTTTTAGGTGGATGGATTGAGATTCCATTTGAGTGAAATCCTGCACTAATTTATTTGTCTGTTGTCAGTGAAGTACTTATGCAGAAAGGTTTGAGAAAATATTTGGTTAATACTCTGGGTATAAAAGAGCATCTGTTTGGGTTGTTCCTTTGTCCATTGATTGTCTGATTGACTAAAGTGTGTGTGTGTGGTGTGGGTGTTGTCTGCTGTCGAAACAGTCAGAGGGGTGTGACCTGCCTCTGTGAGCGTTGACTGTGAAAGCACAGGGAGGATTGTCTTTGTTCACGGGTGTCTCGGTAAGGCTCTCCCATGCCTGTCAAGATGGCTCAGGGGAACTTTGAAGACAAGAGACATCGAGCCAGTCCGCTTTCGCTAATAAAACCATTGCATCCAGACCATATGCATGTCCAGCTATTGTATTCAAATCAAAGCGCTTTCATGCTTTCAGCAGACATTTTTTTGACGCATGTGAAGATTCCTTTCTTGTGCATATGCATGCAGGGTATGTTGTTTGCATTGTGCAAAGGGGTTGCCATTTAAAATGCAAATCCACCCCTTCGCCAGTGTTGCAGAAGTGTAGGCTTGAGCCGAAAATAGCAGTCTATAAATACATGATGTATAAATACATTGATGTTTACAAACGGTTTGTTTGAATGAGCCTTCTTCCATATTAATTCAAATGCTCACTGGATGAATAAAAATGCTGTCGTTCTCTCCACTCTGAGGTGTAATTCTCCCCCTCCACTCCTCCTCCTCCCTTCCTTCCTTCCTTTTCCCCTTCTTCCCAGGTTCTGTGCATGTGACAGGGCTTCGTATGTCTGTGCTTCTTTTCTTCCCTCCTTCCTGAAAACCAGTCCTTCACAGGCATGAGTGCTGTAACAGTTGCCATGGCACTGGCCAAGTCTGGTCATTATCCCTGCAGCCACTCTCTGCTCTCTGTTCTGTTCCTGCAGATGACATTTTGGTATCCTGGACACACAGTTTGCACACTGTCTGTGTGCGTGTGTTTGTGTGCGTGTTTGTGTGAGTGTCATGGATGGTCACTCGTAAAACAAATGGTGCTATCTAGAACCTGAAAGTTCTAGATAGGTTTTTCTGCTGTCCCCATAGGAGAAGCCCTTGAAGAACCCTTGTTGGTTCAAGGTAGAACCCTTTTGGTTCCAAGTAGAACCGCTTTGGGTTCCATGTAAAACCCTTTCCACAGAGGGTTCTACATGGAACCCAAAATTATTCTACCTGGAACCAAAAAGTTTTTTTTACCTGGAACCAAAAAGGGTTCTGCTATGGGGACAGCTGAATAATTGCATGTACTACAAAGTGATAGGCCATTATTGTCTGGTAAGATGTTAAAACCATTGGTGGCTGCAATATAACATTGGATCAGGAATTCTGTTTTCACACTATGATCCATGCCTCTTTGACACTAAGATGTCTCCAACCTGTGGGATGACTACCGGAAACTTATTGATAGCAGTTTTGATTGAATACCCATCCGTCTCCATAATAGAGACTGATGGGTATTGTACTCGCTCTCTCTGTGTGAATTATACATCCTGGAAGGCCAATCTGTCACATCATACAGTTGGCCATCTCCATCAATGTTCACCATACTGAAAGACACCAGCACCCAGACTGTGCATGCGTGTCTCTAGTACACCATGCCCATTCATTTGAGTGAAGGCCTTGTTAGTCTTTCTATAATACTTATCCAAGCACTCTTTACACTACTAGCGCTGTGGCCCCACTGGCCCAAAGGTGGCTAACTGGCACATCTCTTCTCTATCAAATTTGTAAAGTTATAAATAAAACAGGGTGCTAAAGCAGCTTGGCTGAGTGCTGCTCCACATTAACACTCTTCTTCTATAGTGCTTCCTCTCCGAATCAACACACTGACTGATGAACTTCAGTTGCCTGGTCCCAGAACTGTTTGTGCTGTATAGCCAAGTCCTATGGTTCTACAACATGCTAAACCATAACAATGATCATAGGAGTCGGATACAGCACAAACAGGTCTGGGACCAGGCCACTGAAGTTCAGCTAGGGACACTTAGAAGTCTAGTGCTTGAAACAAGATGATTTGACCCTCCTGTTTCCAATTATGAAGTCTGAATGAATGCATAGTGTAAATGCCATGTAATAGGTTGGCCTACATGCTTCTAGGCCCACTACAGTATGTGCAGTGTGTCTTGCCCACTAGCAAATAATGGAATTTTGGTTCTCTGTTGATATTGGCCATTTGGTTCCTCCATGCAAACCTTAGCCCTAAAACCACCCCCTAAACAGAAAAGGCATCAACCTCAAACAAACATGAAATTGCCCCAAAATGTTCATGACATTCATAGTATTGACACAAGGAAAATACATTTCACTTTACAAAGCTAGAGTAGCCATATTGAGGGGGACTTGGGTATGCTCTCACAGTATTACCCTCACAGTGAGGGAAAGGGAAAGGGAAAGTGGGATACATAGTTGTACAACTGAATGCATTCATCTGAAATGCGTCTTCCGCGTTTAGTGAGGTAATGTGGTTTATGTTATTCATCTTTTAATAACAGTAATAAAATCCTCAGTGCAGCCATAAATAAACCTATTATTTGGCAACGACCAAAATTGTAACTATTTAATAATGATTCATAAACTACATATTATCTAATGATGATCTATAAACTACTTATGTAACCACAACCAGTCATAAACAGTACTTCTATTAATGTAAAGTAATACCAAGTTATAGATTACACCTTACTGTTATATTAAGGGTTCTAAGTCTCTTGTCGCTTGTTTGAGACAATTATTCACATGACCACTGTAAATCTACTGAGCTGAAAGGCTGGTTTAAGAGCACATGAAAGGGGAGATTTAACACCCTCCTGGGAGTTAGGCCAATTAATGACTTTGGGCCTCCGCCTTGAGGGCCTCTCAAATGGCTTTATAATGCTTATATTTAATGTTCAATGTGTTTTTTATGTTTTCTTAGATGACAAATTCATTTCAGTTTTCATTTCCGTGGAGTTGTGGAGATTATGTAATACATTTTAGTATAACTTGTATGGTAACATTGCTCCTGTAGTATTGTTTTTAGTCTGAGCTGAAGTCGTTGATCTTTTAGTTGTCAGGCCACCTTGCTTTAACCATGCATTATATATACATCTGAGCAACTCTCAGGGAGAAGCAGCATCAAACAGTTATGCTTTTATCTAGTAGTTATATTATAATCTACAGTATGTGACCTATCATTTTGGGGTGACTGGTCACAGTCTGACCCCCCACCTCAGAGAACCCTGAGTTCATGACATCTTTAAGAGGACAAGCAGATGTAAGTGCTCTTTCTCTGGGCCATTCCTCTAGCAACTGCCCCCCTGTCACCTCCTATGAGGACATCCGTTATGTGTGGACCAGAGCTCTATAGATCGTCTGTAGCCCTGTCCTGACCTTAGGGGCACCATGGACCAGCCAGGGGGCTACCATGCAAAAATAGTAAAAATGGAATGCACCTACTGTACAGAACATCACACTGTATGGTTTCCAGACACAACATGACTGTACATGCAAATTTAAAACTGTGCATTTTATACCTCTCATGGTTGCTTTGTAAATCCTCAAAATAACAATAAACACCCCCAAATAGTTTACATCACATTTAGTTTCACCGTTAACAAAGAGTTACAAAATCTATTTAAGTCGTTTTTTGACAGGTATTTATCATCTTAGTTTTGATTTTCTGTTGTATTGCTACTAGTGCTGCAGATCTATTTTGGCTGTCAAATGGAAGAGGCTAAGCTTTTTCAGCAACCAAAATCAACCAAATTGGATTCACAATCATCCCATAGCCTGAGGTGTATTGCATTATGATAGTGTCCATACCATAGAGATCTTATAATTCACTAGAGTGGCCGTTGGCATCCAGGTAACATGACAAAAAAAATCATCCCTCTTGGTCAGGAATGTCATGGGCGTCGTTAAGATAGGACCAAGGCGCAGCGGGTAAAGTGCCTATACTTAATTTATTAGAAGTAACGTGAACACTTAAACAAAAATAACAAAACGATGAAACAGTTCCATAAGGCACACAGGCTATACAGAAAATAACCACCCACAAAACACAAGTGAAAACAAACCCAACTAAATATGGCCTCCAATTAGAGACAACGACAACCAGCTGCCTCTAATTGGAGGTCATTGCTAAAAACCCAACATAGAAATAGAAAACTAGATAAACACATAGAAATAGATAACATAGAGCATAAACCAAAAACACCGAAACACACAAAACAAACACCCCCTGCCACGCCCTGACCAAACTACAATGACAAATAACCCCTTTTACTGGTCAGGACGTGACAAGGAAAACTTTCATTCTAGAAACTGGAATTGGAATTCTTGGAATCTATCAGATTATTACAAAAAACATTAATTCAAGTAGGGAGGCCATAATACATAATAATAATAATAATAATAATAATGGCTGTCATATATTCAATGTCATATAATAAAAGATGCAATTTGCAAGTGCGCGAGAAGGGGTAATACAACCCATTGATCAGATAAAAGTAGACTATTTTACCCCATAAACTGGACATGTGTGTCAAGATGCAGCATAACAAATGTTGGGGTGGGGGGTGGGGGGGGTATAGGGAAAGCGAACGTTGAGACACCTACTCTTCCGACATTCACAGACTGAAACATCCCCACTGCTTAGTGTAGGCTTATTTTCCCGTACTCCGCCCCCCATGGATGTCTCCAGGCCACCAGATCAAATGAACGTTATTAAATGTGAAAATGTGCCTTGTGTACACCACAAGCCATTCTAACCAGAAACTAATTAGCTTTTTCTCTTTGAATCTATCTCCTTCTCTCTCACTCTCCCCCTCTGTTTCCCTCCACCCCTTCTCCGTCTCTCGCTCCCCCCTTCCCTGTTTTAATGAAACTAATGCCACTATAGATCTTGTGATTGTGCGGCTGATACTATATAGATTATTTTCTGAATGATCCTTAGGAGTGCTGTTGTCTTCAAGATGCATTATCAATGTTTTCTGAGAGGTGACCATTACATGATGGTAACCTCAACCTTTTAATGAGCCATTGGGTGCTGAGGGTGTGTGTGTGTGTATCCCTTTTGCCTGTCGGACATGACGCTGACAGATGGGAGAGTGGTGACAGTGGTAGTGAGGAGGTGGCATGGGAGGGGCCTGTCCTTTCTCTTTGTGTTAGAGAGAGAGACGGCTTCTGTTGGTTGAACTGGAGAGACATGTTTGGGGTCACAGCCGAATTACAGACTTTACTTTTTGAAGAGGGGTTGTTTGTGTGGAGTACAATTGAAGGTGGAGCTGGAGCCTGCCTCTTGATTCAGCATTTATTGGCAGTTTAGAGATAATCCACATGTAGCCATGTTTTCACATACTGTAGTGATTACAAGTAATATTTAATGGCCTCCCTAATTTGAAGGTTTCATATGAATAAAGTTCAAGAACAAAGTGTGGTCATCATGAGATAAATATAATCCAGGCATAAAGGACTGCAAGTCCCACAGTTCTCTGCAACTGGAACTCTAAAAGACTGTTGAATTCTGGTGTGACTTTTCTACTAATCCAGAACAACAATTTACCACCATCCATTTCGAGATGCGGAACTAGTTGTTTTATATTTTGTAATTACATGTCATTGTTGACCATTAGCCACTATTGGAGGAATGGTTTACTAATGCCAATCTGTAAAAACAACAATTCATTTAACTTTTCTGTTATGCTTGTCTCCAAGAACAACTGTAGCCTAGTCTCAGATCTGTTTGTGCTATCATGACAGCTCCTTGTCATCTTAGTCATGATGACACAAACAGACTGGTGCCCAGGCTAGAAAAACTGGTCTTGTTGTTAAATACATTGCTAGAGAGAGTGAATGGTCCCTTTCATAACATATACCCACCTAAACTGGGCCAGTTGATACCCAACAAGTTCCACAACACACTCAACCCTATTCCACTGTGAACATGATCAATTGGAACCCCAGTGGCAGCTCATTAAACAGGCATCTTTCTCATCCCAGGTAATGTAACAGTAAAGCAGCTGCCGTAAATAATGGATGGAAGTGGCTGGCACTGTGCTGTTACTGTGCTGCTGGTGCTAAATTATGGATCAAGCATCCAGTGGCTCTTTCAGTCAATTCACACTAGTTGTCATTTTCAGTAGCATAGCGCCAACACTCAGACAGATTGAGTCAGGAATCTCAAGTTCAATGTAAGTCTGTAAAAAGGCTGGTAATTAGACTTATGATGGGAGGAGTTGCTGTTGTTTTCCAGTGGAGAATTGTTGAACTTGTTAGAAAACAATAGTGCCATGCAAATGTCTGATTATAACCATATCTGGTTCCCAATGAATCCTTAAGACTTCATACGTATAACATTAAATGGCAATATGGCCACCAGTACTACCGCCCAATGCCCTTGCAATGAAGAACCGTATGAGTTTTGAACAATTCTAATATTGTCAAATATTTCTATTTTTTCCCCAAACTTTTTATAATGATTCATGAAGTCCACAAAACATTTTCAAAACGCACCAGTGGCGGTCGGTGCAGTTTAAGATGAGGGAGGAAGATAATTTTTTGAATCAGCATGGCCTTATTTCTATTACAGCATATTGGATGACTGTCCTTCATATTCCATTCACCCAGCTCAATGTAACATCGACAGGTTTAGATTACCACATGATACTCACATTTTCCCTATACCCATCATGAGGCCTATGAATGAAAGTTTACAACATAGGTGCACAGGTCTTGATCATTTTTTTGTAATCAACGTGACAGACAGTAATGCATTCAATACCGCCTTGCACAGTCTTGCCTGCATCTAGCTGATCTAGGATGTTATCATTAGTTCAACATTTGCTAACGAGAGTTTCTACTGGACAAATTCAGGTATGTTTATCCCCATTTTGTTCCGTTTGATTCCGTTTAAGAAAAGTTTTTCAACAAAATCGACGGAATGTATACACCTCTGATCACATGCAAACACAGTTCACTTTCATAGTAGCCACATACAAACAGCATGATCACTTTGCATGTTGTATAATTCCTTCTTGCATCTACATGCTATCCTCCTCTCACCTTTTCCCTTCGCTTGTGGATGTCAGTGCACAACACATCATCTGTCTGTGACCAGGCGAAAATTACCGCTAAACTCTACACACAGCCTACATCGTTGTCATCATATTAGCTAACGTCATAGTCAACATAGCTAATAGAACCCGCTACAATCATGCAGTACAGTGTACAGTCAGCAAGCAGTTTAGTAGTTACACTTGCGGGCCAAGGTGGAAATAAATTAATAAAACCAAAAGCTTACTTTGACTTGGAAGAGTTCCAGTGTTGGACAGCCATAGCCAGCTAGCTAACATACGATCCCTCTCTGTTTGAGTCATGGTGTTTGAATAGGCTAAACTATCTAGCTGCATTTGCTAGCTAAATAAGAGAAAGTGAAAAATAAAAGGAAATATAGCTATCTCTCTCTCTGGCTTCTCCTTAATTTTTTTAATTAATTTGTTCAAAACTGTTCAACTATTGTCTTTCTCTCTCTTTGAGTCAACTACTCACCAAATGTAATGTACTGCAGTGCTAGCTACAGTGAGGGAAAAAAGTATTTGATCCCCTGCTGATTTTGTATGTTTCCCCACTGACAAAGAAATGATCATTCTATAGTTTTAATGGTAGGTTAATTTGAACAGTGAGAGACAGACAACAATAACAACAAAAAAATCCAGAAAAACGCATGTCAAAAATGGTATAAAATGATTTGCATTTTAATGAGGGAAATAAGTATTTGACCCCTCTGCAAAACATGACTTAGTACTTGGTGGCAAAACCCTTGTTGGCAATCACAGAGGTCAGACGTTTCTTGTAGTTGGCTACCAGGTTTGCACACATCTCAGGAGGGATTTTGTCCCACTCCTCTTTGCAGATCTTCTCAGTCATTAAGGTTTCGAGGCTGACGTTTGGCAACTCGAACCTTCAGCTCCCTCCACAGATTCTCTATGGGATTAAGGTCTGGAGACTGGCTAGGCCACTCCAGGACCTTAATGTGCTTCTTCTTGAGCCACTCCTTTGTTGCCTTGGCCGTGTGTTTTGGGTCATTGCCATGCTGGAATACCCATCCACGACCCATTTTCAATGCCCTGGCTGAGGGAAGGAGGTTCTCACCCAAGATTTGACGGTACATGGCCCCGTCCATCGTCCCTTTGATGCGGTGAAGTTGTCCTGTCCCCTTAGCAGAAAAACACCCCCAAAGCATAATGTTTCCACCTCCATGTTTGACGGTGGGGATGGTGTTCTTGGGGTCATAGGCAGCATTCCTCCTCCTCCAAACATGGCGAGTTGAGTTGATGCCAAAGAGCTCCATTTTGGTCTCATCTGACCACAACACTTTCACCCAGTTGTCCTCTGAATCATTCAGATATTCATTGGCAATCTTCAGACGGGCATGTATATGTGCTTTCTTGAGCAGGGGGACCTTGCGGGCGCTGCAGGATTTCAGTCCTTCACGGTGTAGTGTGTTACCAATTGTTTTCTTGGTGACTATGGTCCCAGCTGCCTTGAGATCATTGACAAGATCCTCCCTGTGTAGTTCTGGGCTGATTCCTCACCGTTCTCATGATCATTGCAACTCCACGAGGTGAGATCTTGCATGTAGCCCCAGGCCGAAGGATATTGACAGTTCTTTTGTGTTTCTTCCATTTGCGAATAATCGCACCAAATGTTGTCACCTTCTCACCAAGCTGCTTGGCGATGGTCTTGTAGCCCATTCCAGCCTTGTGTAGGTCTACAATCTTGTCCCTGACATTCTTTGAGAGCTCTTTGGTCTTGGCCATGGTGGAGAGTTTGGAATCTGATTGATTGATTGCTTCTGTGGACAGGTGTCTTTTATATAGGTAACAAGCTGAGATTAGGAGCACTCCCTTTAAGAGTGTGCTCCTAATCTCAGCTCGTTACCTGTATAAAAGACACCTGGGAGCCAGAAATCTTTCTGATTGAGAGGGGGTCAAATACTTATTTCCCTCATTAAAATGCAAATCAATTTATAACTTTTTTGACATGCTTTTTTCAGGATTTTTTGTTGTTGTTATTCTGTCTCTCACTGTTCAAATAAACCTACCATTAAAATTATAGTCTGATAATTTCTTTGTCAGTGGGCAAACATAGAAAATCAGCAGGGGATCAAATACTTTTTCCCTCACTGTAGCTGTAGCTTATGCTTTCAGTACTAGATTCATTCTCTGATCCTTTGATTGGGTGGACAACATGTCAGTTCATGCTGCAGGAGTTCTGATAGGTTGGAGGACGTTCTCCGGAAGTTGTCATAATTACTGTGTAAGATTATGGAAGGGGGTGAGAACCATGAGCCTCCTTGGTTTTGTATTGAAGTCAATGTACCCAGACGAGGACGGAAACTATCTGTCCTCCAGATTTTTCCCATTCTTCCCTACAGATCCTCTCAAGCTCTGTCAGGTTGGATGGGGAGTGTCGCTGCACAGCTTTTTTAAGGTCTTTCCAGAGATGTTCGATCAGGTTCAAATTCGGGCTCTGGCTGGACCACTCAAAGACATTTGGAGACTTGTCCCGAAGCCACTCCTGCGTTGTCTTGGCTGTGTACTTAGGGTCGTTGTCCTGTTGGAAGGTGAACCTTCGCCACAGTCTGAGTTCCTGAGCGCTCAGAGTGCTCTAGTGCAGGTTTTCATCAAGGATCTTCCTGTACTTTGCTTCGTTCATATTTTCCTCGATTCTGACTAGTCTCCCAGTCCCAGTCACATAGCAGCACCCACCCGTAGCACGTGCTCCAGCAGGTATATTTCACTGGTCATCCCCAAAGCCAACTCCTCCTTTGGCCGCCTTTCCTTCCAGTTCTCTGCTGCCAATGACTGGAACGAATTGCAAATATCACTGAAGCTGGAGTCTTATATCTCCCTCACTAACTTTAAGCATCAGCTGTCAGAGCAGTTTACCGATCATTGCACCTGTACACAGCCCATCTGTAAATAGCCCACCCAACTACCTCATCCTCATATTGATATATATATTTTTTTTCTCCTTTGCACCCCAGTATCTCTACTTGCACATTCATCTTCTGCACGTCTCAACTGGCCTACCTGGTTAAATAAAGGTGAAATTAAAAAATAAAAAATATAGAGTTCCATGTAGCCATGAGAGATGTACATGCATATTATTAATGTTAGCTCTCTGTTTACATTTAAGGGCCAGCCGTGCTGCCCTGTTCTGAGCCAATTGTAATTTTCCAAGGTCCCTCTTTGTGGCACCTAACTACACGACTGAAGTTATATCAACATGTTTTGACATGACAGTTTACAATCCAGGGTTACTCCAAACAGTTTAGTCACCTCAACTTGCTCAATTTCCACATCATTTTTTACAAGATTTAGTTGAGGTTTAGGGTCTAATGAATGATTTGTCCCAAATACAATGCTTTTAGCTTTTGAAATATTTAGGACTAAATTATTCATTGCCACCCATTCTGAAACTAACTGCAGCTCTTTGTTAAGTGTTGCAGTGATTTCACTAACTGTAGTACATGACGTGTATAGTGATGAGTCATCCGCATACATAGACACGCTAACTTTACTCAAAGCCAGTGGCATGTCATTAGTAAAGGTTGAAAAAAGTAAGGGGCCTAGACAGCTGCCCTGGGGAATTCCTGAATCTACGTGGATTATGTTGGAGAGGCTTCCATTAGAGAACACCCTCTGTGTTCTGTTAGACAGGTAACTCTTTATCCACAGTATAACAGGGGGTGTAAAGCTGTAACACATACATTTTTCCATCAGCAGACTATGATTGATAATGTCAAAAGCCGCATTGAAGTCTAACAAAACAGTTCCCACAATCTTTTTATCATCAATTTCTCTGAGCTAATCATCAGTCATTTGTGTAGGTGCCGTGCTTGTTGAATGCACTTCCCTATAAGCATCCTGAAAGTCTGTTGTCAATTTGTTTACAGTAAAATAGCATTGTATCTGGTCAAACACAATTTTTTTCAAAAGTTTACTAAGGGTTGGTAACCGGCTGATTGGTCAGCTATTTGAGCTATTCTTGGTTAGCAGAAAGAATTACTTTTGCTTCCCTCCAAGTCTGAGGACACCACTTTCCAGCAGTCTTAGATTGAAAATATGGCAAATATGAGTGGCAATATCGTCTGCTATTATTCTCAGTAATTTTCCATCCTAGTTGTCAGACCCCAGTGCCTTTTCATTGTTGATAGACCCCCAAAAAAATTTCACCAATAGCGTCCCTCCACAAAAACCCATAATCAATAAAAAACACAATTCTTTTTGCAGCCTTTCCTTATTGCTCTGTGTTCACCTTGATCACACCCATATCCAGCACGAATGCCATGGCAACTCTATCCCATTATAGCTTTAGTTCTCATAGTCAGGTCCCAGGGATATTATATCAGCTTTAATATTGTAGATAAATTGTGGGTTCCATCAAGTAATTGTCTGCATCATTTCCAATACCCCATATATTTTGGGGGTAAATATTGACATATATATTTTTGGAAATATATTTTCCTTATTTATTATTTCAATGTGCTATGAGATAGCAATTGCTTTGTAATAATAATTAAACACAACTTTCATAATACACCTCAAATAAATGGGTCCTCCATTTAGCAGTCATACTGTATCTAAATAATGCATAGGTATGTCTAATTAAACCTTCATAACGGACATGACACTTTTTGTCACCCATTCCCACTGAAAGGGACAAGAGCCCCGCAAATGGAAATATCATAGCTGGGAAACGATGGGAATCGGGCTTGATGACGTGACAACACTGGCGGTGGATTACATCTGGAGATAGGCTCGGATGAGGAAAACACATGATTTCGCATGTGGAAAATCACATGATTTTATGAAAATGTGAAATCATGTGAAAATGTGTTTTTGGAACACTTCACGTGATCGGATGTTTTCAAATGTATCGTTTCATGTTATGTTGCTTTATATGTTGTCACGTTATCACAATAATGTAACATAAGATCACATGTGATCACATGTGTTTTTGGAACACTAAACATGTGTTCACATGTGAAATTCATGTGTTTTTTCAATAAAGGATCCCCAACCTAGCAGACTGAGGCGGAGGTAGATAGCTAGCTTACTTGCTATTCCAGTCACAATCTGTATAGAAACAGATGCAGAGCATGGAGGAGGGAGGAGAAAGAGGGCTATTGCTTTCGCAATGAAGTGCGATGGAAAATCGACACGAGGCGTGATAGAGGAGATGGCAAATAAATGACTGCTTGGCTGAGATGAGGGAGATGTCATTGATTGGTATCTCTGAGAATTGCAAATAAAATAGAGTCAGCTCGGTTTTTCAGACTTTTTTTTAAAATGGGAAACATGAGCGGGGATTGAATGGGGAAGAATTAATCAATGGTTCTAATGGTGATGTAGAGGCACTGGAGGAAATTCTCCAGTCGTATGAGCGTGAAATTACATTTGTGCATTTCATTAGTGCTGCGCATTGATTTGGGGAGCATATCAGCTCATATCTGGCCATGAAAAAGAGTGGGGTTCACTAATGAAATTGGAATGGGACAAACTTGATGCATTTGACATTAGTCTGAAACAAAGTTGTGCATGTATGACATGCATTTGTAGAGTATGTAGGCATAGCTGCCGTTAGGATGATGGATGAACTCACTGTCCAGACTGCTTCCATCAAACACATACACAAACCCTAACATACAGTAACACTTCCATGGGATTGTGATTCTGTTATAATATGGCCACAACATTTAGAAACACACCAATCCAGTCAAATACACCCAGACATCCCGCCCACAGACACTTAGACTGAGGCACAGTCTCACACTCACACACGCACACACACACACACACACACACACACACACACACACACACACACACACACACACACACACACACACACACACACCACACACACACACACACACACACACACACACAGACAGACACACACACATACTTCTCGTAACAAGGATTATTCACCCTGATCCCTGACCCATGTGTGGCCAGATAGAGTGGATGCCCGGGACGCCTATGGGTCAGTTCACCTAGGGCTCAGGCTGAAAGGGTCAACCACACCAGGGCTCTGCTGGGTTCAGTAGGGTTTAAGTTGGGTTCACCTCATTCCTCATACTAGAATATCTGTAGCAAAGAGGGGAGTCACTCTCTCACTGCTTCACCTCCGACTGCATTTAACCACCAGTGTGTAGAGGATGACCACTGTATGTGAAATACCATACGGTACCATATTGTTCTTAGGTGAAGGCTGCTGTGTCAAAACCCCATGAAGTGTGCCACGCAATCACATAATATCCATTTTTAGAAACAGTTACCATGTTGATTATGGTACCTACTACTATGATTGCTATGCACCTCATGTAACAACATAATTTTAGTGGTTGTGGTGGTGATATAAAGGCCTTGTACTGACCACAGCTTAGTCTGATTGATTCCTCTCAAGATAT
This sequence comes from Salmo salar, assembly GCF_965601325.2. NCBI lineage: Eukaryota > Metazoa > Chordata > Actinopteri > Salmoniformes > Salmonidae > Salmo > Salmo salar. The sequence goes on from NC_138295.1 coordinate 28,417,920, forward strand.
CTTCCTGCATTCTCAACCAGTACTCTCAATCCAGTGTTTCTCCCTCTGTTGTCCTGTGATTTACTGTATATAGTGAACATTCCCTCCTGTCTTTCATGAAGTCTGACCTTCTCTGTCTCTCTTCTCTCTGTGTTCTCAGGATGCCTGGAGTGCTGCATCAAATGCCTGGGTGGCATCCCGTACCCGTCGCTTATCGCTACCATCCTGTTGTACGCCGGGGTGGCGCTGTTCTGCGGCTGCGGGCACGAGGCCCTCTCTGGGACCGTCACCATCCTGCAGAACTACTTTGAGGTGGTCAGAGGACCCGTGGATTCCCTTGACGTGTTCACCATGTGAGCAGGCTACACACCTATGACCTACACTGTAAACATTCCAGATACACTGTTGTGTATTACCTGAAAGTTACCCCTATACCGAGTAGCTCTCTGTACTTTAGAAGAACCTGCATTGCAGATGGGCTAGATAAGACCGACATTGTATTCTGGTGAAAGAACACTGTCTCGATTTAAAATGGGTTTCAAATTAGTCACTTGTATAGTTACCGTGTAAATACACTATTCAATGTAACTTGATACGTTTGACCAAACAGAGTTACAGAAGATGTAACAATTTGTTTTTAATGCACAATAACAATGAAACAACAATGTAATAACTGTACATTACAGTTGTTTTCACACACTTTTCACTTTTTCCATCTAGGATTGACATCATTAAATATGTGATCTATGGCATCGCCTCAGCGTTCTTTGTCTACGGCATTCTGTTGATGGTGGAGGGCTTCTTTACCAGCGGAGCCATTAAGGACCTTTATGGAGACTTCAAGATCACCACCTGTGGACGTTGCGTCAGTGCTTGGGTAAGGGGTAATTCATCACTGAATGATGAGGTTTAGTGATCTTCAAGAGTAGCTGGTAACGTTTTCTATGAACAACCTGTGTGTAATGCAATGGCCCTAAGGGACAAAGTAGCTTTTAAAATGGCAGTGCCATCAATCACAATATTGTGGCTAAAATGTGACTATTCTGTGTAAAGGGCAGAATTTAGGCCTCTCTCTGAGTACCCCCATCCGTTCCACTTTCTATACTGGCACAACTGTTTCAAGTGGCCAATCATCAAGTTTAAGTGGAATTAAGTGTGCTAGTACTGGAATAGATCAAAAAGTGGAATGTGGGGTATGTGAGGAGACATTTGGGAAACACTGATATAGACTCAGTCACAATAAATCCTGATGGGAGATACTAACAGCTCTTAATGTTATTGCTAATTCACTTGACACGAGGTATACCTGGAATCTGGAATCTACTGAGTCTCCGCTATCCTATGTCTTAGTTCATCATGCTGACGTACATCTTCATGCTGGCTTGGCTCGGGGTGACTGCGTTCACCTCCCTCCCCGTCTTCATCTACTTCAACATCTGGACCATTTGCCAAAACGCCACCATCCTGGAGGGAGTCACTCTGTGCCTGGACCCACGCCAGTATGGTAAGGATTCATGATATACAGTAGTTGGGTTTACTGCTTCTCTCTGGGTAGTTTCTAACGTATTACCCATGAATGTTGCATAGACATCTGTGGTATAGATATTCTGAGATAAATCAAAACTAATATGAAAATGTCGGAATGGCCAATTGAAATGTTCTCCTCTCTTTTCAGGTATTGTGCCAATTGGGGAGGGGAAGACTGTATGTACTGGATCTGACAAGTTTTACAAAATGTGTGAATCAAATGAGGTAGCTGATACAAATAACATAACTTCAAATACATTGAATGTGAATAACATATGTTTAATAAATAATGTGATACTTGGTTTCAAAGTTCAAAAGCTTTTGCAAAATGAACATTTACGTGCAACATCTATGAAGGTTGTAAATAATGCATATAATAAAATGTGTGTGGGTCTTTGACAGGTTCACTAGGGTTTTTATGGGGAAGCCTGACTCATTTTTTCCTTTCCTTTGTCTTTGATACAGCTGGACATGACATTCCACCTGTTCGTTTGTTCCCTGGCTGGTGCTGGAGCTGCTGTCATTGCTATGGTGAGACACAAAAACCTATTACTTTTCTATCTCTGTTGATATAGCTGATATTACAGCTTTGATTTATATCCATATGAGGGCAATGGATACATGGACCATGTAATCTGTATATGAACGGCTGAGATCTGTGCAGGTCGCTGCATCGATTATATCTCATGTTCCTCATATGACAAAATAGGAATCAGACATGTCAGTAATTTTCCCCTGCACTAGTTTTATTTAACTAGTCCATAGGTAAACAATTGTAACACAAGGTTCTGATTTGACATGGCCATTTTGAAAATGACAGTAATAGGTCAAATACAAGTGGTAACGGGGTAAACCAAATGTCGTGTTTTAATGGGCTCAGTTGATTTCTGTAGCTGAAATCTCTGTTTTGCTGTAAGTCTATGGGAATGGCTGGGGAGGCAGTATTTTGGCGCAGTGGAGAGACAAGGTTTTTCTTTGGCTCAGAGATGCTAGGCATTTCACAGCGTTGTCATGGAAACTGGGAGAAGAAAGGCCCGGAGCTTGTTGAAAACATCTCTCAGTAATTTGTGAGGAGCCATTTTCTAAGAAAGAGAATGTGGTCATCGTTAGTCAAAGATGATGGTGCAAATTGCAGTGAGACATTGCCTCCCATTTTAACAAAACAAATGGCTGGGAAACAATGGTGGTACGCGACAGACACCCACCAACAGAAGGGTGGCAGTAAAAAAAGGAAACTACAATGTTAAAAAAGAATCAATGCAAGTCTGACTTCTATCTCATGATGAACTGAAAAGGTATTAATACAGTAAAAAATGCATGGTCCTTCCATTTTATCTGATTATTTAACTGATTACTGAAACAAATTACTAATTATCAACATCAAATATGAGATGAGATGTTAAATGAAATGGATGCAGTATTTTCACTATTCCAAGTCCTCGCAGCTGAGACTGCAGCTTTTGTTGGAATCCTTAAGAGACCAGTAATTTGGTCTTTGTGTTGATTCAAATCTATTAGTTTCTTATATTGATCTGATTCAGTCTGAAAGGTGTGGCAAAGTAACAACCAGAGTAATTTAAGCAAAATACATTCACAATGGCTGTGCGTCTCCATGAGCTGGGTACTACCGACTGCTTCTACTGTACTGCCACCTGCTGGCACATCAGCAAAACACACCATTGTGAATTGAAAATAAAATAATTCAGAATTTGAGACATTGTTTTTCAGCTGTAGAATACTTAATTTGACTCATTTTCTAGGTTTAATTAAAGCTGTGGGCCACATAATAGCACTTTATATTTCTGCTGATGATGTGATTATGTGAAAATCCATAGAGATCCTATTAAATTACTATATTCTAATTCCTCATTCTATGTGCTCCGTTAAGACAGTATCATGAAATCTGTAGTGATAATACAATATATAAATATGGTACACTTTCTTCCATTTCCTGACAGGCATTCATCTTTCCCTAATGGATGTCAGTGGAAAAGTGAAAGACCAATAATTTTGTTAGATTTTTCTCCCTGACTGAACTTGTTTGTGACTCATCTCTGTTAGATCCACTACCTGATGGTGCTGTCAGCCAACTGGGCCTACGTGAAGGACGCGTGCAGGATGCAGAAGTACGAGGACACCAAGTCCAAGGAGGAGCAGGAGCTCCACGACATCCACTCCACCCGCTCCAAGGAGCGTCTCAACGCCTACACATAAGGCCAGCGTGACACCTGGCCCTGCCACCCTGCCCCTCCATCTCCACCATCCCCTTTAAAGAGGGGGGTGGGTGGCGCCCGGGGTCCTCGCCACCGCTGATGTCACTGGTGCGTCATATGACAAAGTGGTCCAGGGGACCCTCACAACCCCTCCAAACAGCATTTCAGATGATGAGCCCTATTACCTCTCTTATGGACTGTATTATGATTATGATGATGATTATTAGTATTACCTGTATTATTATGGCTTCTATAGTAGTTGGTAGTTCAGTACGTAGTAGAATTGGAAGTATCTAGCAGAAGTTTTTTTCATTTACTTTTTTACTTTGGAGAATTTCTTTGGATTTTTATGAGTTTGTAGTTTTATCAAGTGTCACATTTCCCCCCTTTATAATTTATTTCTATTCATTTTTTAGGTGATCAGTTAGGGCTTAAAGGGTTTCAAGCACATTTCTCATGTGTGTGTGTCTGTATAGATCTCATTTTAAAGCACTATGTACATGGATGGGTGATCGGTGTTGAAGACTACAATATTTTCAATCACACAGGGGAACTTTTAAAGCTTCTGAAGCTTTAAATACCAGTACTGCCAGGGATCTAAATAATAACTTTGAAGTGAAAAGCTTTGTTTTCTACCTGCGGTTACACAATAGCATTACCAAATTATAATAATACAAAAACATGATTTACTAGATGTACCAACCCACTGGGCACAGATGTCAATTAAACGTCTATTCCACATTGGTTCAATGTAATTTCATTGAAATGACGTGGAAACAACATTGATTTAACCAATGTGTGCCCAGCGGGAAGCCTGTTAAACAGGAAACACTTAGGTCTTTATCAAAGAAGAAATTAGTTGCCAATATGATAAACAATGGATTATTTTATTACAATATGAGGCATCTTGCCAATTTAAAGCTATGTATCTAAGGACTGTGAATGATTCCATCGTCTTTAATCATATGCCACACAAGCACACGGACACATGTTCTCATACCCCCATTTTTATTTCATAAAGTGTAACTTTATAAATACAAGTATGAAAGTTTTTGCAGATTTCTGCACTGCATATATTGAGATATAAATGCATACTTTGGTCCTATATGTTAAGCTCTTCAAATTCAGGACAATTCATAAGAGAATAAAAATAAGTTACTGTGGTTTATTTCACTATGAATCCCTCAGTCTTTCAAAAATATTGACGCAAAAAAAAGTATTTAGTGTAAAATTGAACTTTTTGGTGGATTTATCAGACTTAAGAAAAGTGTATGTCACAGTAAGTTATTTTGTTTATGACAGTAAAAGTTGGATTGTATTGCCTACACATCATTATGCCATAGGACTCCGAAGGTGGCCTACCATTTCATTGCCTGGCAATATTTGTTTTGTCAGTATTTCTAAGAGCTAGTTTTGTGCACTTATTTGAACATTTCTGTGCTCTCTCTAGGTGTAAGCTCATTGGTGTTCAACTCAGAGTTGGATCACTGTACTGTTAGGTAAAAACTGTGAATTTAGATGTGTTTTCGTGGCATGGACAATTTATTTTAACACTTTGCCTGTCTTGCTGGGTCAACCTTTTGTTTACATGTGCAGTACTAAACCCCCCCATGATAACAGCATTATGCTACTGATATTAGACGGTAGTGTTTGAGTTGTGTCTGTTTAGTTTGTAATGAGCTTTCAACCATGTCTTGAACTGATTATTGTACCAACGTTGCTTATTCAGTAAATGACCTGAAAATGTTTTCAGCTTTCTCCTCGTATTAGTCTTTTGTACTTTCACAAAGAATGCTTACTTATGTGATAATGCCCTCGAAGCCGATGTTACTAGTGGTGTTATCGGAGGATATACCAGTGTTTTCTGTTTGTCTGTTGCCAGTTCGTCTTGTTTGTCAAGCTTACCAGCGTTTGTCCTGTCAGCTCCTGTCTTTTAGCCGGTGATATCGGAGGACATATTGGCACGGGTGTTGTTAGTCCCGAGACGAAGTCGGCAAACCGTCCCAAAATATCCTCCAAACACCGGCTTCAAGGGCATTATCACTTTTATACAAAGGGTTACCAACATATTTAAATTATGTTTGACTTATTTTAATTAAAAACTTTATTAATACTATTTCATCCCTCCACAAGATACTGTCTAGACATTTACATTTTAGTCATTTAGCAGACGCTCTTATCCAGAGCGACTTACAGTAGTGAATGCATACATTTCATACAATTTTTTTCTGTGCTGGCCCCCCGTGGGAATCAAACCCACAAGCCTGGCGTTGCAAAGACCATGCTCTACCAACTGAGCTACAGGGAAGGCTATCTAGGGTTGCTAGAGACGCAACCCATTCATTCAGTCTTTTTGTTCTGTATCTGTGGACGCGAGCCAGTCGTTCGTTCTAAGTGTTACATAGTAACATTCTCTTAATTGAATCTGTTTTGTACATACATGTGCCAACAGTTGAAGTGGCTTTTCTGGCTTGTAGGATCAAAATTTGCTTATAAATAAAAATCACTGTATTCCCTGTGAAACACTCCACAGTGTTCTTATTACAATAACTGTTCCTTTAAGTACAGTTTAACAAGTATTTGAATTTCCAATGACCAATTGGGTTGGGGTAAGAGTTAGGGTTACTGCAGTAAGTACAGTGTAACACTGAGTAATTACAAACAGAAAATAGTGTGTATCAAATCAAATTTATTTATAAAGCCCTTCTTAAATCAGCTGATATCTCAAAGTGCTGTACAGAAACCCAGCCTAAAACCCCAAACAGCAAGCAATGCAGGTGTAGAAGCACGGTGGCTAGGAAAAACTCCCTAGAAAGGCCAGAATTTAGGAAGAAACCTAGAGAGGAACCAGGCTATGAGGGGTGGCCAGTCCTCTTCTGGCTGTGCCGGGTGGAGATTATAACAGAACATGGCCAAGATGTTCAAATGTTCATAGATGACCAGCAGGGTCAAATAATAATAGTCTGCATGGGTAACTGTGTACAGGTAACTGCCAAAAATAAAATAAACACTTGAGTAAATGAGGGATACTATCAGGAATCAAGGTAAGACCCAGGTGCAGACTGTGTGAAGTAACAATGTTTATTGTAGCCACAGGGGCAGGTAAAAGACAGGTCAAGGTAGATAGGGGTCGATAATCCAGAGCAGAGGCCAAGGTACAGGATGGCAGGCAGGCTCAGGGTCAGGTCAGGCAGAGATCGGTAATCCAAAGATGGAGCAAAGGTACAGGACGGCAGGGTCAGAGACAGGCAGTGGTCAGGCAGGCGGGTACAGGGTCAGGACAGGCAACACCAGGAGGATGAGGAAAAAGAGAGGCTGGGAAAAGACAGGTGCTGACAGGACAAATGCTGGTAAGCTTGACAAACAAGACGAACCCTGCAACAGCCAAACAGAAAACACAGGTATAAATACACAGGGATAATGGGGAAGATGGGCGACACATGGAGGGGGGTGTGGACAAGCACAAAGACAGGTGAAACAGATCAGGGTGTGACAGGATACAAAGTATATTGAAAGTGTAACCGATGTGAAATGGCTAGTTAGTTAGCGGTGATGCGCGCTAATAGCGTTTCAATCGGTGACGTCACTCGCTCTGAGACCTGAAGTGGTTGTTCCCCTTGTGTTTCAAAGGCATGGCTATTGTGGCGCGATGGGTAACAATGCTTCGTGGGTGTCAGTTGTTGATGTGTGCAAGGGTCCCTGGTTCGAGCACGGGTTGGGTCGAAGAGAGGGATGGAACCTATACTGTCCTGACCAGTATAGGGGTTATTTGTGATTGTAGTTTGGTCAGGACGTGGCAGAGGGTATTTGTTTTATGTGGTTCGGGGTGGTGGTTTGTTTAGACGGGTGTTTCATTTATTATTTCCTGGTTTTGGGTTATGTTCTATGTTTTTGTATTTCTATGTTCTTTCTAGTTTAGTCTTTTCTATGTTAGATAATTGGGTGTTGGGACTCTCAATTGAAGGCAGGTGTTTGTAGTTGCCTTTGATTGAGAGTCCTATATATAGGGATGTGTTTTGTTTGTTTATTGTGGGTAGTTGTTTTAGCACTGCTGTTATGTGTATAGCCTGCGAAACTGTTTCCTGTCGTCGTTTCTTTGTTTATTGTTTTTCCGTGTTCACAGTTTAATAAATAATAATGATGCGCACGCAACCTGCTGCGCCTTGGTCCTCTCTTCACGAAGACAGCCGTTACAGTTACAAAAGCATAGCTTCTAACATGTGTGGTTCCTGAGTTAAACAATTTATATCCCATCATGCTTAGGGTCATGCATAAAAATGTCCAGTTGCCTATTATTTTTGCTACCATGGCTAGAAGAAGAGATCTCAGTGACTTTGAAAGAGGGGTCTCAAAGAAGAATAAGGGGGTTTAAAGTTTGTGTGTGTGTCAGTCACCAGATCTCAACCCAATTGAACACTTATGGGAGATTCTGGAGCAGCACCTGAGACAGCGTTTTCCACCAACATCAACAAAACACCAAATTATGGAATTTCTCATGGATGAACGGTGTCGCATCCCTCCAATAGAGTTCAGATATGTGTACAATCTGGTGGTCAAATGACCTAAAAAAGGCACTTTATGTTGGGGTTTCCTTTATTTTGGCAGTTACCTGTATATACAGTTGAAGTCGGAAGTTTACATACACCTTAGCCAAATACATTCAAACTCAGTTTTTCACAATTCCAGACATTTAATCATAGTAAAAATTCTCTGTCTTAGGTCAGTTAGGATCACCACTTTATTTTAAGAATGTGAAATGTCAGAATAATAGTAGAGAGAATGATTTATTTAAGCTTTTATTTCTTTCATCACATTCCCAGTGGGTCAGAAGTTTACAGACAACCAATGAGTATTTGGTAGCATTGCCTTCAAATTGTGGTCAAACGTTTCGGGAAGCCTTCCACAAGCTTCCCACAATAAATTGGGTGAATTTTGGCCCATTCCTTCTGACAGAGCTGGTGTAACGGAGTCAGGTTTGTAGGCCTCCATGCTCGCACACGCTTTTCCAGTTCTGCCCACAAATTTTATATGGGATTGAGGTCAGGGCTTTGTGATGGCCACTCCAATACCTTGACTGTGTTGTCCTTAAGCTATTTTGCCACAACATTGGAAGTATACTTGGGGTCATTGTTCATTTGGAACACCCATTTGCGACCAAGCTTTAACTTCCTGACTGATGTCTTGAGATGTTGCTTCAATATATCCACATCATTTTCCTTCCTCATGATGCGAATTATTTTGTGAAGAGCACCAGTCCCTCCTGCAGCAAAGCACCCCCACAACATGATGCTGCCACCCCCGTGCTTCACGGTTGGGATGGTGTTCAAGCCTGCCCCTTTTTCCTCCAAACATAATGGCCAAACAGTTCTATTTTTTTTCCATCAGACCAGAGGACATTTCTCCAAAAAGTACGATCTTTGTCCCCATGTGCAGTTGCAAACTGTAGTCTGGCTTTTTTATGGTGGTTTTGGAGCAGTGGATTCTTCCTTGCTGAGCGGCTTTTCAGGTTATGTCAATATAGGACTCGTTTTACTGTGGATATAGATACTTGTGTACCTGTTTCCTCCAGCATCTTCACAAGGTTCTTTGCTGTTGTTCGGGATTGATTTGCACTTTTCACACCAAAGTACATGGCTGATTTGTTTTGATTTTCCCATAATGTCAAGCAAAGAGGCACTGAGTTTGAAGGTAGGCCTTGAAATACATCCACAGGTACACCTCTAATTGACTCAAATTATGTCAATTAGCCTATCAGAAGATTCTAAAGCCATGACATAATTTTCTGGAATTTTCCAAGATGTTTAAAGGCACAGTCAACTTAGTCTATGTAAACATCTGACCCACTGGAATTGTGATACAGTGAATTATAAGTGAAATAATCTGTCTTTAAACAATTGTTGGAAAAATTACTTGTGTCATGCACAAACTAGATGTCCTAACCGACTTGCCAAAACTATAGTTCGTTAACAAGAAATGTGTGGATTGGTTGAACAACGTTTTAATGACTCCAACCCAAGTGTATGTAAACTTCCGACTTCAACTGTGTATGTACGTATGTATGTATGCAATGTATGTATTTCCCACACAGGCAAAAGTACTCCAGTATATCTCTCCTCAACCAACTACCATTCTAACACCAGATGTCCCTCTTTCACTAAGTCAGGACCAAGCTAAGACCAGCAGCAGTCTGTTTCTGACCCACTCAAGGGTAAATACACAAAAATCACTAATAATGAAATTAATAACTCTTATTTTTTATGAGTATAATGGTTAATTAATCCATCTTTCCTAGAAAGATGTGTATTCTGGTGTTCTCCATACAATAAATATGTGTTAAGTATGTAACGCGTGTCGAGGACCAAGACTCAACAGGGAAGTGTATACTCATCTTCTCTTTTTAATATATAAGAAGGAGAAACAAAATAAACACGTATACAATTAACAGAAACGACACTAACCGTTCTGTCAACTACCCACAACCCACAATACAAACACACCCCTAATTATAGGACTTTCAATCAAAGGCAACGATAGACAGCTGCCTCCAACTGAAGGCCCCAACACCAATTAGCTAAACATAGAAATACAAACGACTAGACTAAACTAACATAGAACAATAACCAAAACCCTGGCCTAATAAATCAAATACCCCTCTACCTGGACACATACACAAAACCACCCTAAACCACATAAAACAAATACCCCCTGCCACATCCTGACCAAACTAAACACTAACAAATAACACCTTTACAGGTCAGAACGTGACAAAGTAACCATTTCTATACCTTTTAGATTACAGGTGGAGCTCATTCAAGGCAACTTATCTTATATTACATAAATATATATATATATATATATATATATATATCAAAAAAATAAAGGGAACACTTAAACAACACATCCTAGATCTGAATGAAAGAAATAAGAAATAATCTTATTAAATACTTTTTTCTTTACATAGTTGAATGTGCTGACAACAAAATCACACAAAAATAATCAATGGAAATCCAATGTATCAACCCATGGAGGTCTGGATTTGGAGTCACACTCAAAATTAAAGTGGAAAACCACACTACAGGCTGATCCAACTTTGATGTAATGTCCTTAAAACAAGTCAAAATGAGGCTCAGTAGGAGGCTCAGTGTGGCCTCCACATGCCTATATGACCTCCCTACAACGCCTGGGCATGCTCCTGATGAGGTGGCGGATGGTCTCCTGAGGGATCTCCTCTCAGACCTGGACTAAAGCATCCACCAACTCCTGGACAGTCTGTGGTGCAATGTGGCGTTGGTGGATGGAGCGAGACATGATGTCCCAGATGTGCTCAATTGGATTCAGGTCTGGGGAACGGGTGGGCCAGTCCATAGCATCAATGCCTTCCTCTTGCAGGAACTGCTGACACACTCCAGCCACATGAGGTCTAGCATTGTCTTGCATTAGGAGGAACCCAGGGCCAACCGCACCAGCATATGGCCTCACAAGGGGTCTGAGGATCTCATCTCGGTACCTAATGGCAGTCAGGCTACCTCTGGCGAGCACATGGAGGGCTGTGCGGCCCCCCAAAGAAATGCCACCCCACACGATGACTGACCCACCGCCAAACCGGTCATGCTGGAGGATGTTGCAGGCAGCAGAACGTTCTCCACGGCGTCTCCAGACTCTGTCACGTCTGTCACATGTGCTCAGTGTGAACGTGCTTTCATCTGTGAAGAGCACAGGGCGCCAGTGGCGAATTTGCCAATCTTGGTGTTCTCTGGCAAATGCCAAACGTCCTGCACGGTGTTGGGCTGTAAGCACAACCCCCACCTGTGGACGTCGGGCCCTCATACCACCCTCATGGAGTCTGTTTCTGACCGTTTGAGCAGACACATGCACATTTGTGGCCTGCTGGAGGTCATTTTGCAGGGCTCTGGCAGTGCTTCTCCTGCTCCTCCTTGCACAAAGGCGGAGGTAGCGGTCCTGCTGCTGGGTTGTTGCCCTCCTACGGCCTCCTCCACGTCTCCTGATGTACTGGCCTGTCTCCTGGTAGCGCCTCCATGCTCTGGACACTACGCTGACAGACACAGCAAACCTTCTTTCCACAACTCGCATTGATGTGCCATCCTGGATGAGCTGCACTACCTGAGCCACTTGTGTGGGTTGTAGACTCCGTCTCATGCTACCACTAGAGTGAAAGCACCGCCAGCATTCAAAAGTGACCAAAACATCAGCCAGGAAGCATAGGAACTGAGAAGTGGTCTGTGGTCCCCACCTGCAGAACCAGTCCTTTATTGGGGGTGTCTTGCTAATTGCCTATAATTTCCACCTGTTGTCTATTCCATTTGCACAACAGCATGTGAAATGTATTGTCAATCAGTGTTGCTTCCTAAGTGGACAGTTTTATTTCACAGAAGTGTGATTGACTTGGAGTTACATTGTGTTGTTTAAGTGTTCCCTTTATTTTTTTGAACAGTGTATATATATTCATCTGGTACGTCACAGAAGAAAGTCTTACTGTAAAATATCATATTGCAGTGCGTAATATGCTTGATATACTATAAATACAAACTGTCACGTCCTGACCATAGTAAGTTGTTATTTTCTATGGTAGAGTAGGTCAGGGCGTGACAGGGGGTGTTTGTCTGTTTTTGTATTTCTATGTTCAGTTTCTAGTTTTGTATTTCTATGTTGGTGTTGTTTGGGTTGATCTCCAATTGAAGGCAGCTGATCCTCGTTACCTCTAATTGGAGGTCATATTTATGTTGATGTTTGTCCCACCTGTGTTTGTGGGTGATTATATTTTGAGTAGTGTGTTTTCTCTCTGCGTCACGGTTTGTTGTTTTTGTGTGGCAAGTATTAATGTATTGCATTTCAGATTCACGTTAAATAAAATATGTGGAACTACAAACACGCTGCATTTTGGTCCGATCCTTTTGACAGCCGTGACAGAATCACCCACCAAAAATGGACCAAGCAGCGTGCCCAGGAGGAGCAGGGATCCTGGGCCAGGGAAAGGAGAGAATGGAGGACGTCCTGGACATGGGAGGAGGTAATGGCAGGGGACAAGACCCTGTCATGGAAGCAGGTGGAGACAGCGAGGGAGGAACGGCGACATTACGAGGAGCTAGCCCAACGAAGGAAGCACGAGAGGCATCGGCACACGGGAAGTTTGGCAGAGTCAGGATGAAGACCTGAGCCAACTCCCTGTGCTTACTGTGGGGAGTGAGTGACGGGGAAAGCACCGTGTTATGCGATGATGCGCACTGTGTCGTCAGGGCTCATTCACAGGCCGGTGTGATCTGTGCCCGCGCCCTGCATTAGTCGAGCTAGGTTGAGCTAGGTTGAGCAGTGTGCCTCCACGGCCCAGTATATCCTGTGCCTGCCCCATGCATCAGGCCTCCAGTGCGCCTGCCCAGTCCGGGGTGTCCTGTTCCTGGTCCTGTTCCTGCTCCCCGCACTCGCCCTGAGGTGCATGTTACTAGTCTGGCGCCTCCTATACCAGCCCCACGCATCAGGCCTCCAGTGCGCCTGCCCAGTCCGGGGTGTCCTGTTCCTGCTCCCCGCACTCGCCCTGAGGTGTTACTAGTCTGGCGCCTCCTATGCCAGCCCCACGCATCAGGCCTCCAGTGCGCCTGCCCAGTCCGGGGTGTCCTGTTCCTGCTCCCCGCACTCGCCCTGAGGTGTTACTAGTCTGGCGCCTCCTATGCCAGCCCCACGCATCAGGCCTCCAGTGCGCCTGCCCAGTCCGGGGTGTTCTGTTCCTGCTCCCCGCACTCGCCCTGAGGTGCGTGTTACTAGTCTGGCGCCTCCTATGCCAGCCCCACGCATCAGGCCTCCAGCGACACTCCTCAGTCCAGAGCCTCCAGTGACACTCCTCAGTCCAGAGCCTCCAGCGACACTCCTCAGTCCAGAGCCTCCAGCGACACTCCTCAGTCCAGAGCCTCCAGCGACACTCCTCAGTCCAGAGCCTCCAGCGACACTCCTCAGTCCAGAGCCTCCAGTGACGCTCACAAGTACGGAGCCTCCAGCGATGCTCCCAGCCCGGAGTCTTCGATGGCGGTCTGCAGCCCGGAGTCTTCAGCGGCGGTCTGCAGCCCAGAGTCTTCAGCGGCGGTCTGCATCCCAGAGCCTCTAGCAATGATCTACAGTCCGGTTCTTTCGACGACGATCCACGGTCAGGTGGTAAAGAAACAGAGGGATCAGTTGGTGGGGTGGGGGTTACGCCCCGAACCCGAGCCACCTCCATGGGGGGAGGCGCTAGATAAGAAGGTTCTGGGTACTGCATATGAGCCGCCATAGACATTAGTCGCCCACCCTACCCTCCCTTTGTGTTTTGTTGTTGGGGGGGTTGTTGTTTGGGGGGGTTTGTTTTTGGGGTTTTAAAAAATATATATATTTTTAGGTGCGGTCGGAGTCCGCACCTTTGGGGGAGGTACTGTCACGTCCTGACCATAGTAAGTTGTTATTTTCTATGGTAGAGTAGGTCAGGGCGTGACAGGGGGTGTTTGTCTGTTTTTGTATTTCTATGTTCAGTTTCTAGTTTTGTATTTCTATGTTGGTGTTATTTGGGTTGATCTCCAATTGGAGGCAGCTGATCCTTGTGACCTCTAATTGGAGGTCATATTTATGTTGATGTTTGTCCCACCTGTGTTTGTGGGTGATTATATTTTGAGCAGTGTGTTTTCTCTCTGCGTCATGGTTTGTTGTTTTTGTGTTTCAAGTATTAGTGTATTGCATTTCAGTTTCACGTTAAATAAAATATGTGAAACTACGAACACGCTGCATTTTGGTCCGATCCTTTGACAGCCGTAACACAAACGTATGTGGAGACCCATTCAAATTAGTGGATTCGGCTATTTCAGCCACACCCGTTGCTGACAGGTGTATAACATGCGAGCACACAGCCATGCAATCTCCAAAGACAAATATTGGCAGTAGAATGGCCCGTATTGAAGATCTCAGTGACTTTCAACGTGGCTTTCAATAGGATGACACCTTTCCAACAAGTCAGTTCATCAAATATCGGGCCTGCTAGAGATGCCCGGGTCAACTGTAAGTGCTGTTATTGTGAAATGGAAACGTCTAGGAGCAACAACGGCTCAGCTGCGAAGTGGTAGGCCACACAAGCTCACAGCATGGGACTGCAGAGTGCTGAAGCGCATAGCGCGTAAAAATCGTCTGTCCTCGGTTGCAACACTACCGAGTTCCAAACTGCTTCTAGAGGCAATGTCAGCACTGTTCGTCAGGAGTTTCATGAAATGGGTTTCCATGGCCGAGCAGCCGCACCCAAGCCTAATATCACCAGGCGCAATGCCAAGCGTCGGGTGGAGTGGTGTAAAGCTCTCCGCCATTTGACTCCGCAACAGTGGAAACGCGTTCTCTGGCGTAATGAATCACGCTTCACCATCTGGTAGTCCGACTGACGAATCTGGGTTTGGTGGATGCCAGGAGAACGCTACCTGTGCCAATTCATAGTGCCAACTGTAAAGTTTGGTGGAGGAGGAATAATGATGTGGGGCTGCTATTTATGGTTCAGGCTAGGCCTCTTCGTTCCAGTGAAGGGAAATCTTTACGCTACAGCATTCAATGCCATTCTTCCCACGCCACCCCAGTCACACCCCACCCCCTCCACTCCGGTCCCCTCCATGAGGAGATAAATCACGCCCCAGACTACAGCTTGCACCCTTGTGTCACTCGGAGATCCCTCACACAACTCTTAGGAAAAGGCCCAGCCTAGTGTCAGCACGGGTAGGGCTAGTGTCATAACAGTGAGGGTTAGAAGAGCGGTAAGGGAGGAGAAAACAGTGGGGGGAGTGTGTGTGCGGGAGGGAGGTCTGGGCTAGGTAGACTGGGTTGATGAATGCTGTGGGTGTGTGTTAGGGGGGTTCAGGGCTGGGTAGACAGTGTTGATGAAGGCTGTGGGTGTGTGTTAGGGTGGGTCAGGGCTGGGTGAACTGGGGTGATGAAGGCTGTGGGTGTGTGTTAAGGGGGGTCAGGGATGAGAAGTCTGGGGTGATGAAGACTGGGTGTGTGAGGGTTTCCAGGGGATCGGGTAAGGGGAAACCTCCCCGCCAAGTGTGCTAGCCGATTAGTGTCTGTGTCCCCAAGGCTGATTTCTATCCTCCCTGTCCTGGCTTGCGTGACCTAGTCAGCCCGTGAAATCCTCCACTAATCTGGCCTTACTGTCCTCCCCTCCCCCTTCTCCCATCCTAACGATAGGTCACCTGTAAGCACTTCTTATGCATGCGGGACTTTGGGACTATTCATATTTTCTCCTCTCTACAAAAGATGAGGTGAATTTATTTCAACCTTTCTACTTGAGTTCCGATGTCTTTACCTCTCCTCTTTCTCCTGACCTTGTGGTGTGATCGTCGTGTTTGGTTGATTTGGTGAACCATGCATCTTCTTCTCTACGCCCATGTCTTCCTGTGCTGCTTCAGTGTGGCCCATTCCTTCTGTCCTTCCCAGTGTACCTGTGTCTACCATGGACGGAGTGATGGAACGGGGACCAGGTATTTGCCATGTTTCTTATAGGAGGTTGTCTTTACACATTTTATTATAGTTGAATCTGGACCATTTTCCACAGATATACAGTATCATTATCTTTATTTAAATTATCCATGTATTTTGTATTAGTATTAGAACCTCCTGTCCCTCATAGTATTAGAACCTACTGTCCTCTTAGTATTATAACCACCCGTCCCTCATAGTATTATAACCCCCTGTCCCTCTTAGTAGTATAACCTCCTGTCTCTCTTAGTATTATAACCCCCTGTCCCTCTTAGTATTATAACCCCCTGTCTCTCTTAGTATTATAACCACCCGTCCCTCATAGTATTATAACCCCCTGTCCCTCATAGTATTATAACTCCCGTCCCTCTTAGTAGTATAACCTCCTGTCTCTCTTAGTATTATAACCCCCTGTCCCTCTTAGTATTATAACCCGCTGTCACTCTTAGGATTAGAACCTACTGTCCTCTTAGTATTATAACCCCCTGTCCCTCTTAGTATTATAACCCCTTGTCCCTCTTAGTATTAGAACCTCCTGTCCCACTTAGTATTATAACCACCTGTCCACTTAGAATTAGAACCACCTGTCCTTCTTAGTATTATAACCACATTTCCCTCTTAGTATTATAACCCCCCGTCCCTCTTAGTACTATAACCCCCTGTCCCTCTTAGTATTATAACCCCCTGTACCTCTTAGTATTAGAACCCCCTGTACCTCTTAGTATTATAACCCCCTGTCCCTCTTAGTATTATAAACCCCTGTCCCTCTTAGTATTATAACCCCCTGTACCTCTTAGTATTATAACCCCCCGTCCCTCTTAGTATTATAACCCCCTGTCCCTCTTAGTATTATAACCCCCTGTCCTTCTTAGTATTAGAACCCCCTGTACCTCTTAGTATTATAACCCCCTGTCCCTCTTAGTATTATAACCCCCGTCCCTCTTAGTATTATAACCCCCTGTACCTCTTAGTATTATAACCTCCCATCCTTCTTAGTATTATATCCCCCTGTCCCTCTTAGTATTATAACCCCCTGTCCCTCTTAGTATTATATCTCCCTGTCCCTCTTACTATTATAACCTCCTGTCCCTCTTAGTATTAGAACCTCCTGTCCCTCTTAGTATTAGAACCTCCTGTCCCTCTTAGTATTAGAACCTCCTGTCCCTCTTAGTATTAGAACCTCCTGTCCCTCTTAGTATTAGAACCCCCTGTCCCTCTCAGTATTAGAACCTCCTGTCCCACTTAGTATTATAACCCCCTGTCCCTCTTAGTATTATAACCCCCTGTACCTCTTAATATTATAACCCCCTGTCCCTCTTAATATTATAACCCCCTGTCCCTCTTAATATTATAACCCCCTGTCCCTCTTAGTATTAGAACCTCCTGTCCCACTTAGTATTATACCCCCCGTCCCTCTTACTATTAGAACTGTCACGTCCTGGCCAGTATAAGGGTTAATTGGTATTGTAGTTTGGTCAGGACGTGGCAGAGGGTATTTGTTTTATGTGGTTCAGGGTGGTGTTTTTGTAGTAAGGGCATTTGATTTAGTATTCCGGGGTTTTTGGGCACTGTTTGAGATTCACGTATTTCTATGTTGATCTAGTTAGTTGTATGTCTATGTTTGGTTAATTGGGGTGGACTTCCAATTGAAGGCAGCTGTGTGGTGTTGCCTTTGATTGGAAGTCCTATATTAGTTGGGTGTGTTTGTCTGTTTAATTGTGGGAGATTGTTCCGTGTTCCGTGTTTAGTGTGTGTAAACCTAACAGGACTGTCAGTGTATCGTGCGTTCGTTTTTGTTATTTGGTATGTTCGTTTTGGAATTTATTAAAAATTCAAAATGAACCATCTCAACTCTTTCAACTCAACGCTGCATTTTGGTCATCTTTTTCCGACGATGATTTCGCCATATCGTCCACCGACGAAGAAATCCCTGACAAGAACCTCCTGTCCCACTGTAACGATCGTCGTAATGAGTGGACCAAGGTGCAGCGGGAAAATGTATACTCATCTTCTTTAATTGTGAAAAGAAGGAAAAACAAACAAAACACGTATACAAACACAACGAACGACACTAACAGTCCTATCAGGTGCATAGACACTAAATAGGAGACAACTACCCACAATTCCCATTACCAAAACACCCCTTTACATAGGACCTTCAATCAGAGGCAACGATGAACAGCTGCCTCCAATTGAAGGCCAAATCAATAAACTAAACAGAACTAGAACATAGAAATATACTAACATAGAACATAAACCAAAACCCAAAACCCCGGAACACTCTAATCAAACACCCCTCTACAAAACACATAGCCCAACAAACCCCGAAACACTCTAAACAAATATCCCCTGCCACGTCCTAACTAATATAACAAATAACCCCTTTACTGGTCAGGATGTGACAGTACCCCCCCCAAAGGTGCAGATCCCGGATGCACCTCACACAAAAAACACAAAAATAACCCCCCCCCCCAAAAAAAAAATAATCCCAACTAAAGGGAGGGAAGGGAGGGTGGCCACCGTCACCGACGGTTCTTGTGCTACACCCCCCCCAACCCACCTACTATGGAGGTGGCTCAGTTTCCGGCCTTACTCCCCAACCTAACCTGTCCACCCCCGCTAAATATTTATTAATTGTTACCCTTCACGAAGTCTCTGGGCTATGGCGCATCGCTGAAGACCTCGGGCTGATGTGCGTTGCTGGAGACCTCAGGCTGATGCGCGTCGCTGGAGACCTCGGGCTGAAGGGCAACTCTGGCTGCGCCGATTCCGAACTGTAGGGCGACTCTCGCTGCGCCGATTCTGGACTGTAGGGCGACTCTCGCTGCGCCGATTCCGGACTGTAGGGCGACTCTCGCTGCGCCCATTCCGGACTGTAGGGCGACTCTCGCTGCGCCCATTCCGGACTGTAGGGCGACTCTCGCTGCGCCGATTCCGGACTGTAGGGCGACTCTCGCTGCGCCGATTCCGGACTGTAGGGCGACTCTCGCTGCGCCGATTCCGGACTGTAAGGTGACTCTCGCTGCGTCGATTCCGGACTGTAGAGCAACTCTCGCTGCGTCGATTACGGATTGTAGGGTGACTCTCGCTGCGCCAATTCCGGACTGTGGGCCATCTCTCTCGGCTCCGGACTGTGGGCCGTCTCTCTCGGCTCCGGACTGTGGGCTGTCTCTCTACGGGGTGCTGTCGCCGGACACTCTGGACGGGGCACTGTCACCGAACACTCTGGACGGGGCACTGTTGTCGAACACTCTGGACGGGGCACTGTCGTCGAACACTCTGGACGGGGCACTGTCGTCGAACACCCTGGACGGGGCACTGTCGTCGAACACCCTGGACGGGGCATTGTCGTCGAACACCCTGGACGGGGCACTGTCGTCGAACACTCTGGACGGGGCACTGTCGTCGAACACTCTGGACGGGGCACTGTTGTCGAACACTCTGGACGGGGCACTGTCGTCGAACACTCTGGACGGGGCACTGTCGTCGAACACTCTGGACGGGGCACTGTTGCCGGAAGCTCTGGACGAGGCACTGTTGCCGGAAGCTCTGGACGAGGCACTGTCATCGGAAGCTCTGGACAGGTACTGCGCACTGAAGGCCTGATGCGTGGGGCTGGCTTAGGATGCGCCAGACTAGGGACATGCACCATAGGGCTAGTGCGAGGAGCTGGAGCAGGACGAGCTGGACTGGGCTGACGCACTGGAGGCCTGGTGCATGGGGCTGGTAGAAGAGGTACCAGACTGGAGACACGCACCCCAAGGCTAGTGCGAGGAGCGGAAACAGGACGTACTAGACTGGGCTGATGCACTGGAGGCCTGGTGCGTAGTGCTGGCTTTGGACACGCCAGACTGGAGACACGCACCTCAGAGCTAGTGCGAGGAGCGGGAACTGGATACACCGGGCCATGAGTAGGCACTGGAGGTCTGGAGCGTACCTCCTGCACAACCCGTCCTGGCTGGATGGTAATAGCAGCCCTGCACGAGCAGGGCGAACTGGGCTGTGCAGAGGCCTGATGGTTGCCGTGCGTAGAGCAGGTGTAGGGTAGCCTGGGCCTAGGAGGCGCACCGGTGGCCAAATGCGCTGCGCAGGCATCCTCCTTCCAGGCTGGATACTCACTCTAGCACGGCACTTGCGAGGGGCTGGGATCGCTCGCACCGGACTGTGCATGCGCATGGGCGAGATCGAGCGCACTTCCGCATACTCCGGCACTCTCCACTCCATACACTCCCCATAATAAGCACGGGGAGTTGGCTTAGGTCTACTGCCTGCCCTAGCCAAACTACCCGTGTGCCCCCCCAAAAAAATGTATTGGGGCTGCCTCTCCGGCTTCCTTGCCAGCCGTGTTCCCCTGTAGCGTTCCCGGTCTTCTTTAGCCTCTCTTATCTCCGCTCTCCTGGCTGCCTCCAACTGTTCCCATGAGAGGTGATCCCTTCCGGCCAGGATCTCTTCCCAACTGTAGGATCCCTTGCCGTCCAGGATGTCCTCCCATTTCCAGTCCTCTTGCTGCTCCTTCCTCCGCTGCTTGGTCCGTTTGTGGTGGGTAGTTCTGTAACGATCGTCGTAATGAGTGGACCAAGGTGCAGCGGGAAAATGTATACTCATCTTCTTTAATTGTGAAAAGAAGGAAAAACAAACAAAACACGTATACAAAAACAACGAACGACACTAACAGTCCTATCAGGTGCATAGACACTAAACAGGAGACAACTACCCACAATTCCCATTACCAAAACATCCCTATACATAGGACCTTCAATCAGAGGCAACGAGGAACAGCTGCCTCCAATTGAAGGCCAAATCAATAAACTAAACATAGAACTAGAAAGACTAGACTAGAACATAGAAATATACTAACATAGAACATAAGCCAAAACCCCGGAACACTGTAATCAAACACCCCTCTACAAAACACATAGCCCAACAAACCCCGAAACACTCTAAACAAATATCCCCTGCCACGTCCTGACCAAACTAATATAACAAATAACCCCTTTACTGGTCAGGATGTGACACCCACTTAGTATTATAACCCCCGTCCCTCTTACTATTGGAACCTCCTGTCCCTCTTAGTATTATAACCCCCTGTCCCTCTTTGTTTTGTATTCCCCCGTCCCTCTTAGTATTATAACTCCCTGTCCCTCTTAGTATTATAACCTCCTGTCCCTCTTAGTATTATAACCCCCTGTCCCTCTTAGTATTATAACCCCCTGTCCCTCTTAGTATTATAACCCCCTGTACCTCTTAGTATTATAACCACCTGTCCCTCTTAGTATTATAACCCCCTGTCCCTCTTAGTATTATAACCCCCTGTCCCTCTTAGTATTATAACCCCCGTCCCTCTTAGTATTATAACCCCCTGTCCCTCTTAGTATTTGAACCTCCTGTCCCTCTTAGTATTATAACCCCCTGTCCCTCTTAGTATTATAACCCCCTGTCCCTCTTAGTATTATAACCCCCTGTCCCTCTTAGTATTATAACCCCCTGTCCCTTTTAGTATTATAACCCCCTGTCCCTCTTAGTATTTGAACCTCCTGTCCCTCAAAGTATTTGAACCTCCTGTCCCTCTTAGTATTATAACCCCCTGTCCCTCTTAGTATTATAACCCCCTGTCCCTTTTAGTATTATAACCCCCTGTCCCTCTTAGTATTTGAACCTCCTGTCCCTCTTAGTATTTGAACCTCCTGTCCCTCTTAGTATTTGAACCTCCTGTCCCTCTTAGTATTATAACCCCCTGTCCCTCTTAGTATTATAACTCCCTGTCCCTCTTATTATTATAACCTCCCCCTCTTAGTATTATAACTCCCTGTCCCTCTTAGTATTAGAACCTCCTCTCCCTCTTAGTATTATAACCCCCTGTCCCTCTTAGTATTATAACCCCCTGTCCCTCTTAGTATTATAACCCCCTGTCCCTCTTAGTATTATAACCTCCTGTCCTTCTTAGTATTATAACCCCCTGTCCCTCTTAGTATTAGAACCTCCTGTCCCTCTTAGTATTAGAACCTTGTGTCAGACCTCTTAGACTTTGAATCATGAGTTCAATAGAGGAGCACTTTTTCTCAATACCTATCCCATGTTTAGGATGACTGCGTCTCAAGATTTGGGAACAGAGTATGGAGTCGTGAAAAGTATCATAGAACAACTTTTCTTAACTCCCATAAGTTTTTAAGGCATGAATTGTGGAGATGGAAACACAAAGTGCAGAGCTCTTCAATCCTGGTCCGTTTTCTAGGCTTTTGTCCCAGCCCAGCATTAACACACATGACTCAAGCTATTAAGGGCTAGATGATCAGATGAATCAGGTGGTTTAGAAGGCTACTGGGCCGGAACAACACCCTGTGGTTCTCAAGAACAAGAACTGAAGAACCTTCCAACCCCTTCTGAATGGTAATCAGTGATCTGACTAGACTGGATAGGTGAAAGCTATGTAATGGAACTCTAGCTTTGACCTGTCCAGAAGAGTAATAACTCCATGAAAGGGAGAAGGAAAGATTATTTTTTATATATATATTTAAACTGAGCCCATGTATTCTGTTCCTCTCAGATCTGTGCTGTGTAATGACCCAGACATGTCCGACATCCCCGTAAATGTCCCTGTGGATACGGTCAAACTGCGGGTAGAGAAGACAGGCGTGAGGCGCATCCCCACCGAGGCCTTCTACTACCTGAACGACCTGCGCTACCTGTGGATCACCTACAACTCTATCTCCTCTGTGGACGCCGCCGCCTTCTACAACCTCAAGGTCCTCCACGAACTGCGGCTGGACGGGAACCTGATCTCCACCTTCCCCTGGGAGTCCCTAAAGGAGATGCCTAGTCTGAGGACGCTGGATCTTCACAACAACCGCTTGACCAGCATGGCCATGGAGGCTATCCCGTACCTGGTCAACATCACCTACCTGGATATCTCCAGCAACAAGTTGACCACTCTGTCTTCGGACCTCGTGGATATCTGGTCGCCGTTCAACGGAATGCCCGTCTCCTCCAGCCTGTCCCAGAAAGTGGTGCTCGGTAAGAGAACTGATAATGAAGTGTGAGTGGGTGATGTGGGGATGAGGGTTTCAGGTTAGGACTTTGGGCAGGGGTGCACAACCCTCCACCCTCAAGAGCTACAGATGTAGGATCTTATTTTGATCACCCTGATGCTTATTTGATCACCCTGCATTGCAGATTTCCTGCAATGCAAACTTGTAGTGTATTTGAGGTTTAAAAAGGGTTCTGAAGTTTGTAATTTTCCATTAGAAATTTCTGACTTGATTTTTCTTTACAAAAAAATGATTTACCCCTACAAAATCTCCATTAATAATAATTCACATAACAATTTACATTTCCTGTTGCTGCAGAATTATTTTCCTGCTGTAGCAAATTGGCTCAAATTAAGATCCTACATCTGTACTGATTTTGCAGGCTTTTGCCCTGACTACAACATGTGCTTCTACTGATCAGCTACTCTTCAGGAGGACACACCTGAGATTAGCTGACCCACGTGTTAGAGCAGGGCTGGAGCAAAACCCTGAACGCCCAGTGGCTCTCCAGGAGGTGGGTTGGCCACCCCTGCAGTAAAGCAGTGTTCGGTGATAACAGAACATGGCACTGGTCTGCGTAGGAGTGTATCGAGTTTTGGGTTGTTACGTAGCCCGTAAAGGGCGTTTGCTGAACCTCCCTACGAACATTAGGAAGTTGTACAAACATGAAATCCATGGCAATTGTTATGACAACACCTCAACGTGATGTCACTTTTTGTCTGGCACCTGGACTGTAACGCAATGTGTTTACTTAGTGACGGTTACGTTTAACCCAAAGGTATATTTCCATCTTCACATTGAGGTTCCAAACCTATTTGGGCTACTCTTTATTTGGAAACTCTATCTATAGATGCTCAACAAACTATCAATAGACTATCACCTACACGTCCACAACGCTTGGACTTCTATGTGCTGTAGCTGCAGGTTACCAGGTCAACCTATTTTAGATCCACCTCATAAGCAGCAGGGAGTTAAAGTTATCATGCAATGATAGTCCCTTTCTAAACTTTGGCTTTGAGAAATCTAATTAGTTATTTTCCCATGCTTTGATTTGTACAAACATGCCATGTATTTTGGGCTTCACACTGAATCTCACAGAATGTATGAAGGTGTAAGCAGGCCCTCAGATGTATGTACCCAGGTTTTCATTGGCATGCCAAATGCTGAATAGAACGCTGATGTACAAACTGACATATACAGTACATTGTAGAGAGCATTCGGATACAAGACAAATAAATAATTACATCAATAAATAAACCGGGACTTGTTAAGGGACATTTCTCAAACAAATCACATGTACAATGTTCTTTATCAATGAAGTATAGAATTGATTATAAGTGAAGATTGTCCATCTTAAAGTAAATACTCTCTCTTTCACTCTGTCTGAGAACTAGCTTGAAGAGTGAGATAATGTTAATGGGATGTTAAGGACCAGCTAGCTTATCCATGCTGAAAAAGCTTGTTCTATTCATTGGTTTACTGGAAGGAGAAACAAGATTAGCCTATCCCTAAGGAAGACACATAACGTCCCATGTACAGAATATAGACTCTTCCCGTACCATCACATGATAGAATTAAACAAAAACGCATGAGGGGGTGTGGCATACGGCCAATATACCACGGCTATCGGCTGTTGTTATGGATACAGCCCTTAGCCGTGGTATATTGGCCATACATCACAAACCCCCAAGGTGTCTTTTTGCTATTATAAACTGGAGGTTCTGTCAGCCAATCAGCATTCGATCTGCAGTTCAAACAATAACAAAGTGTACACCCCGCCATGGTTTTGGTAAAAGCTGAGGAATGGGGCTGGAGAAATGTCAACACTCTCAAATTCATAGACAGAGCTATGGATGGAAAGACTGACCATCCATGATGTCACAATATAGTTTTAACCATGTTGAGGCAATACAGTGTTTGTTTAAAATTAAAGTGTTTACAAACTATTGAGCAAAAAAAGCTTATATTTGGGGGTTTTATGGGGTAAGACAGTTGAACTAAGCTCATGGAGTATTTCTAAGTAAAATTATTCTAGAATCAATGGGTATACTGTACATCATTCATTGAAAAGTGCAAAAATGTAACAACTACAGAATTCCCCTTTAAAAGAACAGGATACAACACTTTTGTATTTTGGGAAGAAAGTCAACACCAGGTTTAGAGTTTGCGTTTGGGTTGTCCCCAGTTAAGTACAACTAATCTGGTTTAGCATAAGGGGTTTCCACAATACACATGCACTTCCACATGCGTGTGTGTATGTGTTTGTGTGTGTGTGTTTGTGTGTGAGTGTGTGTGTATGTGTGTGAGCGTGCATGTGAGTGAATGAGTGAGTGAGAGAGAGAGAGAGAGAGAGGGAGAGGGAGAGAGAGCGAGAGAGAGAGAGATTGTATATGTGTTTGAGTCTGTGTTTGTACAGTAGCTGTGTTTCTGTTAGCTTGTGTGTCTGTGTGTGTGTTCTGGGGAAGCGTCTCTACCCTCCTTTCACACACATGTAACATGCTAGTAACATGTCTGACCCTCGGTCTGGGAAATCCCATTATTAGGGTAATAGAAGGATGGCTCAGTTGTAACTCTACTGTATCCATGCCTAGAATTTTTTTTTTTAAACTAGGCAAGTCAGTTAAGAACAAATTCTTATTTGCAATGATGGTCTACACCAGCCAAACCCGGAAGACACTGGGCCAATTGTGCGCTGCCCTATGGGACTCCCAATCACGGCCGGTTGTGATACACCGTGGATTCGAACTAGGGTGTCTGTAGTGACACCTCTAGCACTGGGATGCAGTGGCTTAGACCTCTGCGCCACTCACCACTGAATGAGAACACTAAGTTACACATGCTAGCTGTACAGAACTGTACAAAAAATTAACTGTGTATAGTTTTTTTTTCTATAATTTTGGCTGGACAATAGATGAACATGGAATTCATAGCATAGTATGCAGTCAAGGCTTTTGTTGACTTTAGATAAGTACAAGATGTGCAAAGAAGAGAACAAATCATGTTAGAGGTATACGTCAACTAAAATACAAAATATGGAGGTAGGACTTTAAAAATAACTTCATGTAATAAAGCATTTATAATGGATCAGTAAATAGTTTATTCATCATTTATTAACAATGGTGGGAAAAGTACTAAATTGTCATACATAAAAGTAAAGATACCTTTATAGAAAATGACTCAAGTAAAAGTGAAAGTCACCAGGTTTTAAATGTACCTAAGTGCATTGGTGGAAAAAGTACTAAATTGTCATAGTTGAGTAATATTAAGTTCAAGTAAATGCTATACATCAAAATCCTTATATTATTAAGCAAACCAGATGGCAGGATTTTATTTTTAAAAAAATGTTTATTTACGGACAGCCAGGGGCACACTCCAACACTCAGATATAATTTACAAATGCAGTATTTGCATTTAGTGAGTCTGCCAGATCAGAGGCAGTAGGGATGACAGCACATTATATTGATAGGTGCATGAATTGGACCATGTTTCTGTTCTGCCTGAGAATTTGAAATGTAGTGAGTACTTTTGGGTATCAGAGAAAATGTATGGGAGTAAAATGTACATTACGTCTTTAGGAATGTAGTGGAGTAAAAGTAAAAGTTGTCAAAAATATAAATAGTAAAGTCAAGTACAGATACCCTAATACTACAGATACCCTAATACTAATGTATTTTTATTGAAGTACTTTACACCACTGTTTATTCATCTTTACTCCCACATTTGTAAACGTCAGTAACCTAGTTATTCACACATTTACAAACAACTATCAAAGTGTTTAATAATGATTCATAAGATAATTTATGACATGTTAAATATAGGTCCTTATAAACCATTTATTAACAATTTACCAGTCTTTTGTGTGTTCTATTTATACTTTATAAATACTTAATACATTTTTTGAGTGACCAGTGTAATTTCTCACAAAAAGACGGACATGCCATTGGTTGTTTAGCAACAAAATGCGTGTGCAACTATAGGGCAGACAGACACCCTTTTTTTTGCCATGCGAAAAGCCTTAACTAATGATTGTTTATAAGGGACATTATTAAACGTGTTATGAATGGAGTAATGATTAGTAAATTATGAATACACTTTTTACTAATCCATTCTAAATGATTTGTTACATGGAGTTATAATAAAGTGCTACCGTTTGTATAATTTGCGTATCAGCTAGGAGAGACTGGAATCCACTCTTTGAGTTTGTTTACATTCGCAGCCACATTACTATTAGCATTGATAATTGTTAGCATGTTCGTCATCTCTGAACCACTGCACATTCCTAACCTTTTTACAAACATTCATGTACATTATATTTAGCATAACTATCACAAACATTTCCTCTCTTGTCCCCTCCAGGTCTTCAGGACAACCCGTGGATCTGCGACTGCAGGATCTCCAAGCTGATCGAGCTCTCCAAAATGTCTGACACATCAGTAGTACTAATGGATAAGTTCCTGTCTTGCAGTGGGCCTGAGAACCTGGCCGGGGTTATGTTCCAAAGGGCGGAGCTGGACCAATGTCTCAAGCCGTCTGTCATGATGTCAGCCACCAAGATTACTGCCTCGTTGGGCAGCAATGTGCTTCTGCGCTGTGATGCCACGGGTTACCCCACACCTACCCTAATCTGGACCACTTCAGATGGCTTACCTGTCAACAACACAGGTATCAACAGTGAGACATTTTATTATAAGAAAAGGCATACAGTGTCTTATTCAACATGGTTATCAAAAATAGTTTTAGATTTCAAAATTGATTTGATAGGATTTGCTTTTACTCTACAGTTGATCTTTGTGTTTTATTTAACGAAAGTCTACATCTTGGTGATTATTAAGTCTTGGCATTTTCATGATCTACCTACAGTGGTCCAGGAGTCTCCGGGTGAAGGTGTCCGATGGTCCATCATCAGCCTAAATGGGATCTCGTACAAAGACGATGGGGAGTACAGCTGCAAGGCTAAGAACTTCGCCGGTAATGCAGAGGCTGCCATCAGCCTGTCTGTGGCAGGTTATGTCACTACAACCATGCCCCCACAGAGGCTCAATGGAGAGGCTGGAGGGAATAGCCCATCCACAACGTCCTCTGCTCCGGCAACTGACTTCCCCAACTCCCCTAGCACCCTGATCACCACCACCACCCCAGCCATGACCACACTGCCACCCGTTCCCACCAAGAAGAAAGTCATGCCCAGCAATGTGCAGCAGAAAGCCCCACCCAAACCATCCAAGATCCAGCAAGGCAGCGACAGGATGCTGGCGGCGGATCAGAGCAAAAAGAAGGACGCTTCCAAGTCTGTCCAAGATCTCGAGATCGTGGAGGAAACGGCGGACAGCGCGGTTCTACTCTGGACCGCCGATGGTTTGCCGAGCGATGCCCCTCTCACCGTTGTGTACTCTACTTACGACGATGAGGATGACTCCAAAAGGACAATGGATACCGATGCCGGGAGTGGCAAGGTCCTCCTTGAAGGCTTAACTTCTGGAATGAGGTACCAGGTTTGTCTGGTTGCCAAGGGAAGTGCGGCAGGGATAGACCCTTGCATCAACTTCTTCACCCTGGACATTGTTGAGGACGATGCCGAGAACCAGCTGTTAATGATCATCAGCGGCATTGCCTGCGCCGTGGCTTTACCTGTCATCGGTCTGCTGGTCTACAAGATCCTCTCACTCTACTGCCAGAGCAGTGTGCCAGGTTTGGACGACGAGCTGTCTAAAGACACGTATGTGAAGTTCGAGACGCTGTCGATGAAGCAGAGGACCTTGAACGCTAATCCCAGTGAATTGTGGGCCCACAGGCAGACCGAGGAGTCCCAAGAGAGGATGCTCCTCTTCTCCAGGTCCAGCATTGACTCACACATGACATACAGGAGTGACAGTTCCAGGTCAGAATTTCTGTGCTAGCACTAGATGAAGACTCTACATAACATCACTGATTGTTGAAGCCTTCATTTCTTCTTTTTTTTAATCACACTTTGAGATTTGGTTTGTCTCAATACCAGTATCGCAAAATTCAGAAGTATCATGGCAAGAAAGAAAACGTTTTAATTTCTTGAGGAAACAGCCCTAATGCTGGAAACAAACAGCATCATGACAACTCAATTTTATGATTGCTGTCTTTGCAGCTCAGCACTTACCTTTATTCTCAGTTTAATGCAATTTTCCATAATACCATAATGAAATCATCTGCCACAGTGTTCACTATGTCTTGCTTTTTTGTCACTATACACCACACCAGGTTTATTAAACAGATAAGACATTCATTGATCTCAATATGGTATAAATAGACATGCCGACTATCCTAGTCCAACAACACGTTGATTTAAACTGCTAGCAATGGTTCACTCAAAAGTCAAACCTTCAAGCTAATTGTTGCCTTACTTTTCAAAAAAGTTTTCTCGAACCCTAGTATATTAGAGGATTTGACCTGCCCTACATACAATGCAACAGTTTCTGTGTAATGTATTGTTTTTACTTGTACATACAATGGTATTATATTCTTCTTTTTAATAAAACAAATCTTTGTGTATTTCATGTCCTCATATTTCGTATAAGCATTTGGGTATATATGGCGGTGTTGGTCAATGTGAAGTACCCCTTACAGTGCTGTCATTAGCTCTCTGTACAACAACTCAAATATTATCTATGATATTTCCCAATGTGATCATCTCTGGTCTTTAGCCATGAGGAATAGGATTCTGTGCCTTTTCCTCACTTGAGCAACAGGTGTATATACACTACCGTTCAAAAGTTAGGGGTCACTTTTCATGTCTTGTTTTCCATGAAAACATACATGAAAAAAGTTGCAAAATGAATAGCAAATATAGTCAAGACGTTGACAAGGTTATAAATAATGATTTTTAATTGAAATAATAATTGTGTCCTTCAAACTTTGCTTTCGTTAAAGAATCCTCCATTTGCAGCAATTACAGCCTCGCAGACCTTTGGCATTCTAGTTGTCAATTTGTTGAGGTAATCTGAAGAGATTTCACTCCATGCTTCCTGAAGCACCTCCCACAAGTTGGATTGGCTTGATGGGCACTTCTTACGTACTGCTGCTCCCACAACAGCTCAATAGGGTTGAGATCCGGTGACTGCGCTGGCCACTCCATTATAGACAGAATACCAGCTGACTGCTTCTTCCCTAAATAGTTCTTGCATAGTTTGGAGCTGTGCTTTAGATCATTGGCCTGTTGTAGGAGGAAATTGGCTCCAATTAAGCACCGTCCGCAGGGTATGGCATGGCGTTGCAAAATGGAGTGATAGCCTTCCTTCTTCAAGATCCCTTTTACCCTGTACAAATCTCCTACTTTACCACCACCAAAGCATCCTCAGACAATCACATTGCCTCCTCCATGCTTGACAGATGGCGTCAAGCACTCCTCCAGCATCTTTTCCTTTTTTCTGCATCTCACGAATGTTCTTCTTTGTGATTCGATCGCCTCAAACTTAGATTCTTCTGTCCATAACATTTTTTTCCAATCTTCCTCTATCCAGTGTCTGTGTTCTTTTGCCCATCTTAATCTTTTCTTTTTATTGGCCAGTCTGAGATATGGATTTTTCTTTGCATCCAAGAGTCGCCTCTTCACTGTTGACGTTGAGAATGGTGTTTTGCGGGTACTATTTAATGAAGCTGCCAGTTGAGGACTTGTGAGGCTTCTGTTTCTCAAACTAGACACTCCAATATACTTGTCCTCTTGCTCAGTTGTGCACCAGAGCCTCCCACACCTCTTTCTATTCTGGTTAGAGCTAGTTTGCTCTGTTCTGTGAAGGGAGTAGTAGACAGCATTGTATGAGATCTTCAGTTTCTTGGCAATTTCTTGCATGGAATAGCCTTCATTTCTCAGAAAAATAATAGATTGACGAGTTTCAGAAGAAAGTTCTTTGTTTCTGGCCATTTTGAGCCTGTAATCGAACCAACAAATGCTGATGCTCCAGATACTCAACTAGTCTAAAGAAGGCCAGTTTTATTGCTTCTTTAATTAGGACAACAGTTTTCAGCTTTGCTAACATAATTGCAAAAGGGTTTTCTAATGAACAATTAGACTTTTAAAATGCTAAACTTGGATTAGCTAACACAACGTGCCATTAGAACACAGGAGTGATGTTTGCTGATAATGGGCCCCTGTACACCTATGTAGATATTCCATTAAAAATCAGCTGTTTCCAGCTACAATAGTCATTTACAACATTATCAATGTCTACACTGTATTTGTGATCAATTTTATGTTATTTTAATGGACAAAAATGTGCTTTCTTTAAGAAACAAGGACCTTTCTAAGTGACCCCAAACTTTTGAACGGTAGTGTATTTCTCAACATTACAACCCTTCCTCTGCCTTCTCTGTCGATCCCACCCTGATCTCCACTTCCACTGTCTCACAGTTGTTACTTAGTGATTATGTGGATGTCTGTGTATCCACCAACATGCATGTGACTGTGTATTTGATCATGTACATTTCAGAATGTATCCGCTATGATCCATGGGTGTTCCTCTCCGATCCTTTAGCCCCACTGGCTGGCTGCACAGTGAGAGAGCGGGACCATAATCAATGGGTCAAGGCCTAATGTGTGCCTGAAAAGGCGTTGCCGTAAATCCTGATAACATGTGTGGAGCTGGAAAGCCATTCCCATGGATACCCTGGCCTATGCCACCCGCTGCACGTGTCTGGGCGCTACCCGTCATACCAGCTATTTTATTAACATGACAACACCCAAGTTGTTTGACTAACAGATGGGATGAGTTAGTGGGACCTGCTAGTCTTGAACCCCCCTGAACACTTTACTGTGTTATTACTTCTGCATTCTT
Source organism: Salmo salar (assembly GCF_965601325.2). NCBI lineage: Eukaryota > Metazoa > Chordata > Actinopteri > Salmoniformes > Salmonidae > Salmo > Salmo salar. The sequence continues at coordinate 28,449,954 of NC_138295.1, forward strand.
GAAGGATCCGTGTAACATATAATATTTATAGTTAAACAGTAGTTATAGTAACACAGTAATAAGAACCCTAGTTCATTTGTTACCATGTCCCACATACATACTTAAAAATCTTAGGTAGATGATTAATGTATGATTAATTTGGTCTACATGTAAACATTGTTTACATACAAACAAAACAGTGAACAGTGTCGCAGTATTCCAAGGTGCACTCCATGACATTTCCCAATACATCATAGTGTTCCGATGACAACGAGAGTTCAATGTGTGCAGTATTTGACCTAGACTGACCTAGATTGACCTAGAGTGACCTGGAGTGATATACGTCCTTCAAATGCTGTCAACAGGGGTGAAATCACGGGGCAAAAGCCAGTGAGCAGGCACATTTCTAACTCAACTCAACTACAGCTGGAGACACTGAGCCCTTCCAAGCCTTGTTAGCCTTCCTACAGCTACTTACAAAGCCACTTGTGACACTGCTGCTAACAATATGCTAGTCATCCTGGGTATGAATAGTGGTTTGGTTGGTGGAGTCTGATGATGGCTCTCCTGAGTAAGCAGAAAACAAGTCTTCTCCACTTTTCCAAGTTCCCCCGCTTACTCATCCAGCCTGTTTCACTCAGGGAGAGGAAGACACTTATACAGGATAGAGAGACATACATACAGGGTACACATTCTAATCTGAATACACACACTATCTGGACAACAGGTTACATGACTGTCTCTGGTGGAGAAAATGGAGGGAAGTGGATAACACGACACGACGCAGACCATTCAATTTTATGGAATGGTCTGCCTACCCATGTGAGAGACGCAGACTCAGTCTCAACCTTTAAGTCTTTACTGAAGACTTATCTCTTCAGTAGGTCCTATGATTAAGTATAGTCTGGCCCAGGAGTGTGAATGTGAACGGAAAGGCTGGAGCAACGAACCGCCCTTGCTGTCTCTGCCTTGCCGGTTCCCCTCTCTCCACTGGGATTCTCTGCCTCTAACCCTATTACAGGGGCTGAGTCACTGGCGTACTGGTGTTTTTCCATGCCGTCCATGCGAGGGGTGCGTCACTTGAGTGGGTTGAGTCACTGACGTGTTCTTCCTGTCTGGGTTGGCGCCCCCCCCTTGGGTTGTGCCGTGGCGGAGATCTTTGTGGGCTATACTCGGCCTTGTCTTAGGACGGTAAGTTGGTGGTTGGAGACATCCCTCTAGTGGTGTGGGGGCTGTGCTTTGGCAAAGTGGGTGGGGTTATATCCTGCCTGTTTGGCCCTGTCCGGGGGTATCATCGGATGGGGCCACAGTGTCTTCTGATCCCTCCTGTCTCAGCCTCCAGTATTTATGCTGCAGTAGTTTATGTGTCGGGGGGCTAGGGTCAGTCTGTTACATCTGGAGTATTTCTCTTGTCTTATCCGGTGTCCTGTGTGAATTTAAATATGCTCTCTCTAATTCTCTCTTTCTCTCTTTCTTTCTTTCTCTCGGAGGACCTGAGCCCTAGGACCATGCCTCAGGACTACCTGGCATGATGACTCCTTGCTGTCCCCAGTCCACCTGGCTATGCTGCTGCTCCAGTTTCAACTGTTCTGCCTGCGGCTATGGAACCCTGACCTGTTCACCGGACGTGCTTGTTGCACCCTCGACAACTACTATGATTATTATTATTTGACCATGCTGGTCATTTATGAACATTTTAACATCTTGACCATGTTCTGTTATAATATCCACCCGGCACAGCCAGAAGAGGACTGGCCACCCCTCATAGCCTGGTTCCTCTCTAGGTTTCTTCCTAGGTTTTTGGCCTTTCTAGGGAGTTTTTCATAGGGAGTTTTTCCTAGCCACCGTGCTTCTTTCACATGCATTGCTTGCTGTTTGCGGTTTTAGGCTGGGTTTCTGTACAGCACTTTGAGATATCAGCTGATGTACGAAGGGCTATATAAATAAATTTGATTTGATTTGATTGATTTGACACAACACACCAAAATACAACACAACTAGTGTTCATGTTTTGGACCGTTTCACTGGGTGGCAAGACAACGGTTGTCTCAGCTTTTCTTTTGCCACTTAAAAATAATATATTGGAATCACCCAGTTAACAGTTTCTCTTCCAAACAACATGACATATTGATATTTTAGTGTAATATAACATTACATGCTAAAGAAAAAAATCTAAATTTTCGACTATTTGAATCAATATTACTCTGCTTGAAAGATACAAAAGATCTCACACATAAGAAATCGTACAAGCCAGACTGTCCAAGACTGTCTTCACTAACATATGAGGATGTTCACCATGTGAAAGGAGAGTGTGAACGCACATGTTGCTAAGAGATGACTGTTTAATTGGGAAAGCCAGAGCTGCCTTGAACTCCACCCCAATAGAACCATATGAAGAAGCTTTTAGCCAGCAACATTGATTCAACAAAGGTATCAACACAATGGTTCACTGTGTTGACATATTCTATTGAGACCATGTTGCATTAGGGCAGCTATCTGTGTTTGGCACTAGAGTAGTATATAATTAGATATCACTTGTAGATCAGGTGTATATCATTGCTAACCTCTCAATATTCTTCCTACCAGGTCTCAATGTTTGGGGATGTCTGTGTTCCTGGATCAAGTCTACTACACTCATGTGAAATCACAGACCATACGGCAAGTCAATAAGTACTCAGGGGGTGAGGCAGAGAACGTCAACCTAAAGTGAATGACACTCCCACTTTTGACCTTGAACTCTGTTCTAAAACTCTCTCCTAAAATCCTGAACTCTGTTTAAAAATGATGTTCTAAAACTGAACTCTGTTCTACAAATATGTTCCAAATGCTTGAACTCTGTTCTAAAACCTTGAACTCCGTTTAAAAACTGTGTTCGAAAACTCTGAACTCTGTTCTACAACTCAGTTCCAAACACTTGAACTCTATTATAAAACATTGAACTTCAATGCAGAGTACGTTGGTTGCACAGGAGAATGTGTGAATGTGTGCTCCAACCCTTTTGAGCAGGAGATCTGCCAGTGCACTGAAGGCTTTGCCCTTAGCAAACATGGGAACTACTGTGATGGTATGATATCCATTAGTTTAGCACCTATGCTGTGCTATGCTGTATGATGTTATGAAATTTCAGTATAACATACTTTTTTTATAAATTTTTAAGTGTGGAATGGATGATTACCTAGGATTACTAATAAATCATTTGACTAAACACACAATAATCACATCCTAGATGTCAACGGCTCCTACATTCCAGGCTCCTACTTCTGCACATGTCCCAAGGGTTATGTTCTGCTGCTTGATAGGAAGACCTGCCAAGGTAAGACAGTGCTGCTGAACTACTGATGATCCTGTGCTGCTCCTTGACCAAAAGTGGTATTGTCTTGTTGATTTGGAAAGTGTGGTTATTTATACTCATTCACATAAGCGACAAACACTTTGTTGTACATGTTGTGTTTTTAGACTTTGAGATTGTGTGCAATGGGAGTTTTCATATAGAAGTACTCATCACTAGTTCCAACCAACATCAGTAGTTTCCACATCATATGGTGTGGTATTTGTACACATCCATCCTTACACAACCTTTTGTGGTATTTGGGGCCCCTGTGTGACATGTATCAAAGCCCTGTTTGGGGCCCCTTTGTGACAGGTATCAGAGCCCTGTTTGGGTCCCCTTTGTAATAGGTATCAAAGCCCTGTTTGGGGCCTAATAAAAGCCTAATCAAAGCCCTGTTATTAGGCCTGAGGCCTAATAAAAGAGAAAAGACAGACAGAGGCTAGGTGCCAACTCTCACTCAGGTTATATAGGTAAAATCACTTTTGACTGGCTGTAAATAAGAGTATGGGGGGTGTCACTGGAGAGTAAGGTGTAAGGTAGACAGAGAAAAGAGAGGAAGAAAGGTCAAGGTACAAAATGTTGAATGTAGGCCGTACCTTGTTTTTAAGATGATGCAGAATATGTTGTTTTCAAGGAGACCTTGTGCCAAAGTGGTCTTAATCATCATGGAGATGACTGATTCCTACTCAGAAATTGAATTCTTATTGTGTGGTAGATGTGTATTTACATGTAGGGTATATGGTAGCTTAATAGCTTTTAAATGCTAGTGTATGTAGGCACTCTGCATCAATGGCTTGGCAACGCTCAAACCTTCAGCGATGCATTCAATTACTCATGAGAAAATTGCATTACTAGATTACAAACAAACCCAAGTTAATTGGTTTAACCTACTTCCTAGAATTATGACGACACAAGAAGGGGTATAGGTACTGTATAAGCACTGCAGTGAGAGTTTGTTTGCAGTCAGCTGCAAAGCAGTTAAGTACCTGGTGTCACGCCCTGGCCATAGAGAGGGTTTTGTTCTCTATTTTGGTTAGGCCAGGGTGTGACTAGGGTGGGCATTCTATGTCCTTTTTTCTATGTTTTGTATTTCTTTGTTTTGGCCGGGTATGGTTCTCAATCAAGGACAGCTGTATATCGTTGTCTCTGATTGGGAGCCATACTTAGGCAGCCTGTTTTCCTTTGGGTTTTGTGGGTGGTTACTTTCTGTTTAGTTCATGTTCCTGACAGAACTGTTTAGCTGTCGTTCGTTTTGTTGAAAGTGTTCTATTAAAAGTGAATGATGAGCACTCACCACGCTGCGCCTTGGTCTACTCCTTTCGACGGCCGTTACACCTGGTAACTGTGTCAACCTGCATAGTGGTTACAGTGTTTCTCTCTTTGTGTAATTACATTGTAATTACATCGTTTAAGGGTCTTAAAATAACATAAATATTTTTTTCGATTCCAGGTCCATATCTAAGAATGGGATAATAAAATGAGAAATGGGACTGTAACAATTTTCAACATGGTCTCATTAGAATATATAACAATAGTGAAATCTAACCATTAAGCAATAAGGCACAAGAGAGTGCTATATTTAAGCAATAAGGGCCAAGGGGATGTGGTATATGACCAATATACCATGGCTAAGGGCTGTTCTTAAGCGCGACACAATGCCCAGTGCCTGGACACAGCCCTTAGCAGTGGTATATTGGCAGTTTATTAGCAGTGCCTTATTGCCATTATAAACTGTTTACCAATGGAATTAGAGCAGTAAAAATTAGTGTTTTGTCATACCCGTGGTATACGGTCTGATATACCACGGCTGTCAGCATTCAGGGCTCGAACCACCCAGTTTATGAATTGGAATGATACAGCAGTGACTTGCGTGCCTTATTGCTTTTATAAAACGGCTACAATTTTGTTTTTAAATACCAATGATTTACATATGTTAATTAAACCCGTTATTTAGAAAATGTTATTCATAAAATATAATTATTCCACCAGAAGATATGGTCTGGTCCAAAATGTGGCTGTCACAGTCAGATGCGACCAGTCGTTAATTATTTTGGCATAGATGCAGAAGTTAAAACATTTGTGACGCAAATCCCATTGAAGTCATGGTACCAGTATTTACATTTTTCGAATTATCAAATTATCTATACTGTAAGGGACTTTGTTGAACTTCACAATCAATTTTAGATTATTTCGGGTTCATTCGGACATGTTGCGCAAAAAATGCTAATACCGGTAACATGACATGAATGGCTAAAACGTTTGCATTTGGAAGCAGTTTAAGGGAGATTGATGCAAATTAATTACTTTAAAATCATCCAATGTGATTTTCTGGATTTTTGTTTTAGGTTCCGTCTCTCACAGTTGAAGTGTACCTATGATAAAAATTACAGACCTCTACATGCTTTGTAAGTAGGAAAACCTGCAAAATCGGCAGTGTATGAAATACTTGTTCTCCCCACTGTAAATGTTTCAAGCAGACCACCATTGTCCCTATGCCCAAGAAAGCGAAGGTAACCTGCCTAAATGATTACCGCCCCGTAGCACTCATGTCGGTAGTCATGAAGTGCTCACATCAACACCATCATCCCAGGAAACCCTAGACCCACTCCAATTCGCATACCTCCCCAACAGATCCACAGATGACACAATCTCAATCGCACTCCACACGGCCATTAACTACTTGGACAAAGGTAAACCTTTGTGAGAATGCTGTTCATTGACTACAGCTCAGCGTTCAACACCATAGTGCCCACGAAGCTCATCACTAAGCTAAGGGCCCTGGGACTAAACACCTCCCTCTGCAACTGGATCCTGGACTTCCTGACAGGCCATCCCCAGGTGGTAAGGGTAGGCAACAACACATCTGACATGCTGATCCTGAACACTGGGGCCCCTCAGGGGTGCGTGCATAGTCCCCTTCTTTACTCACTGTTCACCCACAAATGCGCGGCCAAGCATGACTCCAACACCATCATTAAGTTTGCTGACAACATAACAGTGGTAGGCCTGATCACCGACAATGATGATACACCCTATAGGGAGGAGGTCAGAGACCTGGCAGTGTGGTGTAAGGACAACAACCTCTCTCTCAATGTGAGCAAGACAAAGGAGCTGATCATAGACTACAGAAAAAGGAGAGCTGAACAGGCCCCCATTAACATCAACAGGGCAGTAGTGAAGCGGGTGGAAAGTTTCAAGTTCCTTGGTGTCCACATCACCAACAAACTATCATGGTCTAAACACACCAAGACAGTCGTGAAGAGGGCATGACAGCAACTTTTCCCCCCCAAAAAAGTTCTACAGCTTCAGCATCGAGAGCATCCTGACCGGTTGCATCACCGACCTGGTATGGCAACTACTCGGCATCTGACTGTAAGGCGCTACAGAGGGTACTGCGTACTTCCCAGTCCATCACTGGGGCCAAGCTTCCTGCCATCCAGGACCTATGTACTAGGCAGTGTCAGAGGAAGGACCAAAAAATTGTCAGACTTCAGTCACCCAAGTCATAGACTGTCCTCTCTGTCACTGCATGGAAAGCGGTACCATTGTGCCAAGTCTGGGACCAAAAGGCTCCTTAACAACTTCTACCCCCAAGCCATAAGACTGCTGAACAATTAATCAAATGGCCACCTGGACTATTGACCCCTGTACTATTGGTGGCGGTTGGCTTTGGTTTTGGAAAGCATTCTAATTACGCTTTCACCCTTTCGGATGGGATTACAGCTGACTTCAAAAGGGATTTGAGGTGGGTAGGGGTTAGGAGCATTTTTGTCCACTAACCATCTGGCTTTGTCCAGAGAAGACGAAGTTGTTGCCAAAAATAGGCAAGAGAGTAATGTTGTCATCCATACATTACTTACTTAGGCCCATAGCTACTCAGGGAACATAGGCCATTGACAGATCACTCCACTGTCCTGAGCAGTCTTTTCCAACTCATTCCACTGTCCTGAGCAGTCCTCTCCAACTCACTCCACTGTTCTGGGCAGTCCTCTCCAACTGTTACTGAGTGGAGGGTTTATTGCTGTTATTGAGTGGAGGGTTTATCAGTCTTATTGAGTAGAGGGTTTACTGCTGTTACTAAGTGGCGGGTTTAACGCTGTTACTGAGTAAAGGGTTAATCATTGTTACTGAGCGCAGGGTTAATCATTGTTACTGAGTGGAGGATTTTTTGCTGTTAATGAGTGGAGGGTTAATCACTGTGTCACGATCGTCGTAGTAAGTGGACCAAGGCGCAGCGGGTCAAGTGCTCATCTTAACTTTATTTGTGAACACTTATTAAACAAAACAAGAAACGAACTAACTAACAGTCTTGCAGGCTAAATACAGCAGTGCAAAGAACAACCTCCCACAATACCCATAACAAACATACTCCTAAATATAGGACCTTCAATCAGAGGCAACGATAACCAGCTGCCTCCAATTGAAGGCCCCAATCCCAATGACCTAAACATAGATCTAAATACCCTAGAACAGACATAGAACTATACAACATAGAACTAAACCAAAAACCCCGGAATACATAAATCAAACGCCCCTCTTCATGAACACAAACTCAAAACCATAGAAAACAAATACCCCCTGCCACGTCCTGACCAAACTATAATAACAAATAACCCCTTTACTGGTCAGGATGTGACATACTGAGTGGATGGTTTATTGCAGTTACTGAGTGGAGGGTTAATCATTGTTACTGAGTGGAGGGTTTATTGCTGTTAATGAGTGGAGGGTTAATCACTGTGTCACGATCGTCGTAGTAAGTGGACCAAGGCGCAGCGGGTCAAGTGCTCATCTTAACTTTATTTGTGAACACTTATTAAACAAAACAAGAAACGAACTAACTAACAGTCTTGCAGGCTAAATACAGCAGTGCAAAGAACAACCTCCCACAATACCCATAACAAACATACTCCTAAATATAGGACCTTCAATCAGAGGCAACGATAACCAGCTGCCTCCAATTGAAGGCCCCAATCCCAATGACCTAAACATAGATCTAAATACCCTAGAACAGACATAGAACTATACAACATAGAACTAAACCAAAAACCCCGGAATACATAAATCAAACGCCCCTCTTCATGAACACAAACTCAAAACCATAGAAAACAAATACCCCCTGCCACGTCCTGACCAAACTATAATAACAAATAACCCCTTTACTGGTCAGGATGTGACATACTGAGTGGATGGTTTATTGCAGTTACTGAGTGGAGGGTTAATCATTGTTACTGAGTGGAGGGTTTATTGCTGTTACTGTGTGGAGGGTTTATTGCTGTTACTGAGTGGAGGGTTTATTGCTGTTACTGAGTGGAGGGTTTATTGCTGTTACTGAGTGGAGGGTTAATCATTGTTACTGAGAGGAGGGTTTATTGCTGTTACAGATTGGAGGGTTTATTGCTGTTACTGAGTGGAGGGTTAATCATTGTTACAGAGTGGAGGGTTTATTGCTGTTACTGAGTGGAGGGTTTATTGCTGTTACTGAGTGGAGGGTTTATTGCTGTTACTGAATGGAGGGTTTATTTGCTGTTACTGGGTGGAGGGTTTATTGCTGTTACTGGGTGGAGGGTTAATCATTGTTACTGAGTGGAGGGTTTATTGCTGTTACAGAGTGGAGGGTTTATTGCTGTTACTGAGTGGAGGGTTTATTGCTGTTACTGAGTGGAGGGTTTATTGCTGTTACTGAGTGGAGGGTTAATCATTGTTACTGAGTGGAGAGTTTATTGCTGTTACAGATTGGAGGGTTTATTGCTGTTACTGAGTGGAGGATTTATTGCTGTTACTGAGTGGAGGGTTTATTGCTGTTACTGAGTGGAGGGTTTATTGCTGTTACTGAGTGGAGGGTTTATTGCTGTTACTGGGTGGAGGGTTAATCATTGTTACTGAGTGGAGGGTTTATTGCCGTTACAGAGTGGAGGGTTTATTGCTGTTACAGAGTGGAGGGTTTATTGCTGTTACAGAGTGGAGGGTTAATCATTGTTACTGAGTGGAGGGTTTATTGCTGTTACAGAGTGGAGGGTTTATTGCTGTTACAGAGTGGAGGGTTTATTGCTGTTACAGAGTGGAGGGTTAATCATTGTTACAGAGTGGAGGGTTTATTGCTGTTACAGAGTGGAGGGTTTATTGCTGTTGCAGGGTGGAGGGTTTATTGCTGTTACTGAGTGGAGGGTTTATTGCTGTTACTGGGTGGAGGGTTAATCATTGTTACTGAGTGGAGGGTTTATTGCTGTTACAGAGTGGAGGGTTAATCATTGTTACTGAGTGGAGGGTTTATTGCTGTTACTGAGTGGAGGGTTTATTGCTGTTACTGAGTGGAGGGTTTATTGCTGTTCCTGATTGGAGGGTTTATTGTTGTTGCTGAGTGGAGGGTTTATTGCTGTTGCTGAGTGGAGGGTTTATTGCTGTTATAGAGTGGAGGGTTAATCATTGTTACTGAGTGGAGGGTTTATTGCTGTTACAGAGTGGAGGGTTTATTGCTGTTACAGAGTGGAGGGTTTATTGCTGTTACTGAGTGGAGGGTTTATTGCTGTTACTGAGTGGAGGGTTTATTGCTGTTACAGAGTGGAGGGTTTATTGCTGTTACTGAGTGGAGGGTTTATTGCTGTTACTGAGTGGAGGGTTTACTGCTGTTACTGAGTGGAGGGTTTATTGTTGTTACTGAGTGGAGGGTTTATTGTTGTTACTGAGTGGAGGGTTTATTGCTGTTACTGAGTGGAGGGTTTATTGTTGTTACTGAGTGGAGGGTTATTGCTGTTACTGAGTGGAGGGTTTATTGCTGTTACTGAGTGGAGGGTTTATTGCTGTTACTGAGTGGAGGGTTTATTGTTGTTACTGAGTGGAGGGTTTATTGCTGTTACTGAGTGGAGGGTTTATTGTTGTTGCAGGGTGGAGGGTTTATTGTTGTTGCTGAGTGGAGGGTTTATTGTTGTTACTGAGTGGAGGGTTTATTGCTGTTACAGAGTGGAGGGTTAATCATTGTTACTGAGTGGAGGATTTATTGCTGTTACTGATTGGATGGTTTATTGCTGTTACTGATTGGAGGCTGTGCCACTAAATCTCTCCCTGTGTGTGTATGGGTCTCCCAGGCTCCTCTTCTTCAGACCCAGAGCGTTCCAACCGGCATCCATAGTGGTGGTTAACTCACTTGCCAAGGCAGGTGGCAAGAGAGAGTGGGAGAGAGAGACTCCATATTGTTAAATACCTATGTTAGTTTTATCACAGTCTTTGACCTAAGTTGTACTTATGACACTTTTTTTATTTTTTTATTTCTTCCACAGGAGCAAATGTTTGTCTATCAAAATTAGGGTTGTGCGCAGGTGTGTGAGAGCAGGCATTTGGTATTAAGAGATACAAGTTTGCTCTGCTCATGCTTTTTCCTACAGACTCTTGAGATGGTGATTCTGCAGACCAGTTCTCTCTGAAAAACCAACCGTTGAACGATGAGAGCATGCCGCTCTTCATTTTATTTTATTTTATTTTTTTATTTCACCTTTATTTAACTAGGTAGGCAAGGTGAGAACAAGATCTCATTTACAACTGCGACCTGGCCAAGATAAAGCAAAGCAGTTCGACACATACAACAACACAGAGTTACACATGGAGTAAAACAAACAGACAGTCAATAATACAGTAGAAAAATAAGTCTATATACAATGTGAGCAAATGAGGTGAGATAAGGGAGGTAAAGGCAAAAAAGGCCATGGTGGCAAAGTAAATACAATATAGCAAGTAAAACACTGGAATGGTAGATTTGCAGTGGAAGAAAGTGCAAAGTAGAAATAGAAATAATGGGGTGCAAAGGAGCAAAATAAATATGTACAGTATTTTGTTTTACTTGTATTTAAGAGCAGTTGGAGGCCATGGAAGGAGAGTTGTATGGCATTGAAGCCCGTCTGGAGGGTTGTTAACACAGTGTCCAAAGAAGGGCCACAAGTATACAGAATGGTGTCGTCTGCGTAGAGGTGGATCAGAGACTCACCAACAGCAAGAGCGACAGAATTGAACCCTGTGGCACCCCCATAGAGACTACCAGAGGCCCGGACCACAGGCCATCCGATTTGACACATTGAACTCTATCAGAGAAGTAGTTGGTGAACCAGGTGAGGCAATCATTTGAGAAGCCAAGGCTATTGAGTCTGCCAATGAGGATGTGGTGATTGACAGAGTCGTAAGCCTTGGCCAGGTCAATGAATACGGCAGCACAGTATTGTTTCTTATCGATGGTGGTTACGATATCGTTTAGGACCTTGAGCGTGGCTGCGGTGCACCCATGACCAGCTCTGAAACCAGATTGCATAGCAGAGAAGGTGCGGTGGGATTTGAAATGGTCGATAATTTGTTTGTTGACTTGGCTTTCGAAGACCTTAGAAAGGCAGGGTAGGATAGATATAGGTATGTAGCAGTTTGGGTCAAGAGTGTCCCCTCCTTTGAAGAGGGGGATGACAGCAGCTGCTTTCCAATCTTTTGGAATCTCAGACGATTACGAAAGAGAGGTTGAACAGGCTAGTAGTAGGGCCTGTTCTCTCCTCTGATGGGGAGGAGGCAGAGGACAACATGGACAAAGGGTGTGAGCCCACACTCTTCACTGAAAAGATGGTGTCAGATAAAAACCACACCTCTATAACATCAATACTGGGGATTACCCACTGGCACAAAATGGCTGCCACTCTGATTTTGTCCAGATACTGTACATATTATAGTCCCAGTGAAACTAGTCTTTTGAAAAAGTGTTGACAACATCCTTGCACTTACAGACCAGGATGACTAATGTCTGCTGGATGGATGCAACCCCACCTGCCACTGCCTGGAAGGCTTCACTAGGGATAGAGAGCTGTGTGTGGGTGATTGCATGCACGTGTGTGTATCTATGAACTCGTTTTGATCGATTCCTATTCAGGATAATTCCTGAACTCGAAAAGGGGAAAAGGTAAGTGTCAGGTTGTATATGTTGATGTGTAATGTTGTGTGTTGTGTTTCTAGACCTTGATGAGTGCATGTTGAGGAAGGCCATGTGTAGTAGCCAGAGCTCAGTGTGTCAACACAGCCGGTGGATATGAGTTTCTTAATTTTCATGCCGTTTTCACTCCCGTCTAGATATTGACGAGTGTAAAATGAGAACACACAAATGTGACAAGCGAGCTGAATGCATGAATATTATGGGGTAGCGCTGCAAGTGTCAAACTGGCTACAGTGGGAAGGTGCAGCGCTACATACAGTAAGTATCATAACAAACATTACTACTGCAACAATCTCTAGAAAGACAATTATGTTCAATTTCTGCTTTAAGTTTTTTAAATCACCATAATCCCATTTGTCTCTCCTCCCTTCTTTTGTTGTGTCTCCTTCGTCTCTCTTTCTCTCCCCCCCTCTCTCTGTCTCTCTCTCTGTCTCTCTGTCTCTCTCCCTCTCTCTAGTTCGCTCTGTCTCTCTGTCTCTCTCCCTCTCTCTAGTTCTCTCTGTCTCTCTCCCTCTTTCTAGTTCTCTCTGTCTCTCTTGCTCCCTCTCTTTCTCCACTCTCCGTCCCTCTGCGTGTTTGCAGAGTTGACAACTATGTCCTTGTTTGTGACCACCAGTAGCCATATTGACATCACCAGCCGGTGGCTGAACTCCAACACAGCGGAGAGCTGCCCCTCATCTCATGATACTTACGGTCTCTATGAGGGATTCTGCTTTTACTTCCCAGAGATAGAGTCCTACACCTGCAACCAAGTCCCCCTATCTACCTCCTTGTACATAGATCAACACTATTAATGACTGACAAGTCTACAACATTAAGGGGGCAAAAATGCTGTTTTTATTACACTAACCCAGATACAGTGCCTTGGAGTTGGGGTTGAATATTGTTTCTGGATAGGGATTTTCAAGTAAGCCAGTCTAGACAATGGCAGTAGGTGGCACTATTGTTCCATGTGTAAAGCCTTTCCTTGGTAGCTATGGTAACAACGTGAGCTGTAGGGTAAAACAGTAATATTTAGGATTCTAAAGTTTAAATCTGCATGGATCTGCAAGATATACAGGACGTCCTCAGTAGACTTTTCTCATAAATCAGCCAACACTGGTTTTGAGCTTCTTGTTTTCAGAAGTTGTGTTATGTTTACACAAGTAGGTGAAACTGTGCGAGCTATACTAACAGTGAGTTTTGTGCGTGGTGATCCCAGCTGTGTCTCTGGCTACATGTGCGAGCGCTGTCAGTTCAGTTATCAGGAGTGGTGGGAGCTGCAGCAGGCCAAACAGGAGAAACATGGCTTTCGCCCTGGGCATGCTGGTCCTCATTCCACTACTCTCCATCACTGCCTGCGTCAACTACTGCTACAGGTGAGAGGGGAATGGGGGGGAGGCTGGAGGAACGGGGTGAGAGGGGAACGAGGGTGAGAGGGGAAGGTGAGGGCGGGGGTGAGAGGGGAACTGGGGTGAGAGGAGAATGGAGGAATGGGGGATGAAGGTGAAAGGGGACTGGAGGTGAGAGGGGAACGGGGGGACGGGGGAATGGGGATGAAGGTGAGAGTGTAATGGGTTGAAGGGGAAAGAGGAGAGAGAGGAAGAAGAGGGGAAAGGAGATGGGGTGAAGGGGGTTTGCTGGTTTGGTCACACTTTACATAAGGTGGGTCTTATACCACAATAACCATCAGTGTAATAAAAACCAATGTACTTACAGGCTATAGTCCTTACCACGTATGCTAGCTTTCTTTATGTATCTTGGTGGAGGTGTTGGTGGCGATGGTGGTGATGGTGGTGGTGATGGAGGTGGTGATGATGTGTGTGTGTCTTTGTGTGTGTGTAAACGTATAAGCGTGATGCATCAAATCTTTTTAGATGGAAGCATCTAAAAAACAGATTAAAGACGTGGACCCTTCGTGGGGTTAACACCACGACAAGTATCCAATCCCTTTGTAGAAACATGCAGAGGTGTCCATCAAACGCACCTTGTCATGGTACGTGTAATATAGGTGAAGGCACAACAGCAGGGAAAAACAAGAATTAAGCTAATCACATGGAACAAATAATGGCTTTTGCTGAGGTGCCAGTAGCATACATAAACTCTATATTCCCGTCCATTTCATTCCACACACACACACACACACACACACACACACACACACACACACACACACACACACACACACACACACACACACACACACACACACACACACACACACACACACACACACACACACACACACACACACACACACACACACACACACACACACACACACACTCCCCTATCTGAGTTAAGTGGCTGATTCACTTGACAGATGTTTTGGTGGCTTAGAGAGACACAGCGGTGGCTCTGCGGTTCTTCTGACTCACAAAGCAAGGCCTTTTCGAGGGTGTTTTCGTTTGGCTTCCTGGTGGAAGAGGCACGCTTTCAATGACATGCTTGGTTTAGCTTGTTCTACAGCAATTACACACGAAAATAGGTAATTTCTCTGCCTCAAGATGGACCCACTGAGCTATAACCCAGTTCAATTTCTGCACAGTTGACAATAGGTAATAGTTCTTTCCCCAAATTGCCTTTCGCACTTGGCTGCATGCGCAGACATACCCTTGCGGTTTCGTTTTTCTAGCTGATGCACCCCACACATGCAAGTGTTTGGGGACACTCACACACACAGTCACAGTCACACTCACACACTCGCTCTCTCTCTGCGTGTCTCTCTCTTTCTTCACATCTGCCGAAAATGTAGTTTACTTTCAAACATACACACACCTCTCTTCTCCAGGTGGAAGGACAGGTCACATAGATCAAACATACACCATTGTAAAAGTAATAAAGCCACTTACTATATCCACTGTAAAAACATACTCTATTTACTGTAAAATGTTGTTTCACCATCTTTTCCTTTGAGTCATGTCTGTTTGCATGTAATATTATCTTGGGAAGCTGTAGGCTGTGGGGACAGGTTTTACTGTGGAAGTGATATGGTCTGTCAAAATTATATCAAAATGATACCACCAGTCAGAATTCCCAGGTCATCATTTACATAGATAGGAGCATCCATATTTACATGGTGGTATTTACACAGCTTATATCCGTAGTGACACTGGTGTTGGAGCTGTCATGTGAAATGCATTGAAGAGAACTGAACATAACGCCATTCCCTTGACCTTTGACCTGTGATTGAGACTCACTATGTTGCAATGCGTGTCAACATTATGATATGAAGGGAAGTATCTTCTATCATTCTATGCTTGTTAACAGCTCATGGTAGCTAACAGCAGCCTATATAAATCATGTTTATAATGCATTATGGACAGATGGATCACATGTTACTCTATTCTTTGTCTACCAGAATGATTTGACACATATGACATAGGACACAATGATATACAGAGCCGTGGCTGAACGACAACATTAAGAACATACAGCTGGCGGGTTATACACTATCAGCAGGACAGAACAGCAGCCTCTGGTAAGACACTGGGTGAAGGCCTATGCATATTTGTAAACAATAGCTGGTGCACGAAGGAAGTCTCGGGGTTTTGCTCGCCTGCGGTATCTCATGAAGAGCTGTAGACCACACTATCTACCTAGAGAGTTTTCATCTGTATTTTTTGTAGCTGTCTACATACCACCACAGACCGAGGCTGGCACTAAAATCGAACTCAGTGAGTTGTATTCTTCCATAAGCAAACAGGAAAACGCTCATCCAAAGACAGCGCTCCTAGTGGCCGGAGACTTTAATGCAGGAAAACTTAAATCAGATTGACCTAATTTCTATCAGAATGTTAAATATGCAACCAGAGGGAAAAAAATTCTAGACCACCTTTACTGTAAACACAGAGATGCGTACAAAGCTCTTCCTCGCCCTCCAATTGGCAAATCTGACCATAACTCTATCCTCCTGATTACTGCTGACAACGGAAATTAAAGCAGGAAGCACCAGTGACTCGGTCTATAAAAAGTGGTCAGTTGAAGCAGATGCTAAACTACAGGACTGTTTTGCTAGCACAGACTGGAATATGTTCCGGGATTCTTCCGATGGCATTGAGGAGTACACCACATCAGTCACTGGCTTTATCAATAAGTGCATCAAGGATGTAGCTCTCACAGTGACTGTACGTACATACCCCAACCAGAAGCCATGGATTCCAAGCAACATTCGCACTGAGCTAAAAGGTAGAGCTGCTGCTTTCAAGGAGCGAGACTCTAACCCAGAAGCTTATAAGAAATCCTGCTATGCCCTCCGATGAACCATCAAACAGGCAAAGCGTTAATACAGGACTAAGATTGAATCGTACTACACTGGCTCCGACGGTTGTCAGATGTGGCAGAGCTTGCAAACTATTACAGACTACAAAGGGAAGCTCATCCAAGAGCTGCCCAGTGACACGAGCCTACCAGATGAGCAAAGTAACTTCTATGCTCGCTTCGAGGCAAGTAACACTGAAACATGCATGAGAGCATCAGCTGTTCCGGATGACTGTGTGATCACGCTCTCCACAGCTGATGTGAGGAAGACCTTTAAACAGGTCAACATTCAGAAGGCTGCTGGGCCTGACGGATTACCAGGACCTGTACTCCGAGGATGCGCTGACCAACTGGCAAGTGTCTTCATTGACATTTTCAACCTCTCCCTGTCTGAGTCTGTAATACCAACATGTTTCAAGCAGACCAAGAACTGTGCCCAAGAACACTAAGGTAACCTGCCTAAATAACTACCAACCCGTAGCACTCACATCTGTAGCCATGAAATGCTTTGAAAGGCTGGTCATGGCTCACATCAACACCATTATCCCAGAAACCCTAGACCCACTCCAATTTGCATACCGCACCAACAGATCCACAAACGATGCGATCTCTATTGCACTCCACACTGCCCTTTCTCACCTGGACAAAAGGAACACCTATGTGAGAATGCTGTTCATTGACTACAGCTCAGCATTCAACACCATAGTGCCCTCAAAGCTCATCAATAAGCTAAGGACCCTGAGACTAAACAGCTCCCTCTGCAACTGGATCCTGGACTTCCTGACGGGCCGCCCCCAGGTGGTAAGGGTAGGTAACAACACATCCGCCACGCTGATCCTCAACACGGGGGCCCCTCAGGGGTGCGTGCTCAGTCCCCTCCTGTACTCCCTGTTCACTCATGACTGCACAGCCAGGCACACCTCCAAAACCACCTTTAAGTCTGCTGATGACACAACAGTGGTAGGCCTGATCACCGACAACGATGATATAGCCTATAGGGAGGAAGTCAGAGACCTGACCGTGTGGTGTAAGGACAACAACCTCTCCCTCAACGTAATCATGACAAAGGAGATGATTGTGGACTACAGGAAAAGGAGGACCAAGCACGCCCCCATTCTCATCGACGGGGCTATAGTGGAGCAGGTTGAGAGCTTCAAGTTCCTTGGGGTCCACATCACCAACAAACTAACATGGTCCAAGCACACCAAGACAGTCGTGAAAAGGGCATGACAAAACCTATTCCCCCTCAGGAGACTGAAAAGATTTGGCATGGGTCCTCAGATCCTCAAAAGGTTCTTCAGCTGCACCATCGAGAGCATCCTGACGGGTTGCATCACTGCCTGGTATGGCAGCTGCTCGGCCTCTGACCACAAGGCACTACAGAGGGTAGTGTGTACTGCCTTGTACACCACAGCTTCCTGCTATCCAGGACCTCCATACCAGGCGGTGTCAGAGGAAGGCCCTAAATATTGTCAAAGACTCCAGCCACCCTAATCATAGACTGTTCTCTCTGCTAACACATGGCAAGCGGTACTGGAGCAATTCTAGGTCCAAGAGGCTTCTAAACAGCTTCTACCCCCAAGCCATAAGACTCCTGAACTGCTAATCAAATGGCTACCCAGACTATTTGCATTGCCCCCCCCCCCGCTGCATAGCCACTTTAATAACTCTACCTACATGTACATATTACCTCAATTACCTCGACACCGATGCCCCCCGCACATTGACAAATTGACTCTGTACCGGTACCCCCTGTATATAGCCCTGCTATTGTTATTTACTGCTGCTCTTTAATTATTTGTTATTCTTATCTCTTAATTTGGGGTGAATTTTCTTAAAACTGCATTGTTGGTTAAGGGCTTGTAAGTAAGCATTTCACTGTAAGGTATTCGGCGCATGTGACAAATAAAATTTGATTTGATTTATACTATGTGATTTCAGGTCCAGGAGATTCTTTTGGAAGCACCCCTCTGTGGATGACATGAGCGAGACAAGCACAAGTGCCCAACTCGCAAAGGGTAAGTTTGAACCCAGTCAATGGTGACTTACATACTCTGACCAATCACAAAAGGCTGTGTTGGTCAGCGGCAGAAAGTTTGACCATGCACTAGTAGGCTATGTTACCTTACTGTGCCCCCCAACGGTTATCCCTTCTGTTTTAGTTCTATGTTGTTTTGGAACATGGTGGCGATGGAAAGGTCATTCACGTCATGAGCTGTCCAAGAAGAGCTGTTAGTCCCTCTTGCTCCTCCGAAACAGGTACCATCACACATGCTTGTTTTAAGGATTCCCAATCAAACAAAACATGTAATTCATAGGTTATAACTATGTCATTATGATTTTACTATGATATTTCTTCGTAAATACCTTACAATTCCTATATAGTGAAGCAAAGCTCTGGACTGAGACAAGCTTGGCTTTTTAAATGTATTTTATTTTTAAACTAGGCAAGTCAGTTGAGATCAAATTCTTATTTACAATGATGGCCTACTTGTAAAACACCCCGGCCAAACCCTCCCCTAACCCAGACAACGCTGGGCCAATTGTGCGCTACTCTATGGGACTCCCGATCACAGCCGGATGTGATACAGCCGGGATTGAACCCGGGTCTGTAGTGCCTTAGACCCGGGCGATGCAGTGCCTTAGACTGCTGCGCCACTC
Source organism: Salmo salar (assembly GCF_965601325.2). Classification (NCBI taxonomy): domain Eukaryota; kingdom Metazoa; phylum Chordata; class Actinopteri; order Salmoniformes; family Salmonidae; genus Salmo; species Salmo salar. The sequence continues at coordinate 28,469,117 of NC_138295.1, forward strand.
GGGAGGCTTTGATTGTCCACGTGAAAGCTTTGTGTCAGAGGAGGCGGGGACTCTCCCCAGACTCAAGAGAAGGAACGAGTGCTCCTGTGGATCGGCTACCATGGAGACCAACAAGAAGGGCGCTAACCACCTCAAGTCCATCTACAACCTCATCTTCCTGGACGACCCTCAGCCCGCCCCCACAGTGACACAGCCCCCAAACCCACCAAACAAGAACCAAAAAACACACTCGGGAACCTGGAGATTGCTAGACTGGAATCCAAACTCATTATTTGTTCTCCAGGACAGATACTCTTCTATTGGAGCTGCTTCAGACTGAATCGCTGAAACAATAGTGAAACAGAATGATATTCAGTGTGGATTCCAGGCTAGGAGAACCCTTGGGTTGCTTCAGATTCTGTCTTGCTTTGATGTTTATAGCGCTATACTCTATATTTAGGTAGGCCTATGAGGGGAAACAAATCTCTAACCCCTAACATTTGCCTGTCCTTCATTCCACTGGGGTTTCAACTAGGATATTTGTTTATAGTCACTTTTCCTTGATGCTGGTTTAAAACAACATTGTTTTGTCTGGAAGGTTCCATTGGAGATGCTGTGGGTGTCTGAATAAAAAAAGAAGAAAGAGAATGCATCCCAAATAGCACCCCACTTCCTATATAGTGCACTACTTTAGACCAGGGCCCATAGGGCTATGTAGGGAGCACTTTGTAGGCCGTGCCGTTTGGGACGTAACCATAGTGACACACTATCTGTGAATACTGGTGTAGAACGCTACTAACAGTAGAGAAGGAAAGTGGAGACTTGTTATGCTACTGATTTCTGCTTTTTTACTGCTTCTATATGACTTTGTCTATACCTGGTCAAGTTATTGACAGTGAGTGTGATCTTGATAACAACTGGTTTCCTTTTCTATTCTCTTTTGCTGTATTTTTGTTGTTCATCATATACATTCTCCATTTAACTGGACTGACCTGTTAAAGCTTACATATGGGTCAGTGCTTGTGTATAAGAATAGTTCAAAAGCCTTGGGGGGAGATGACCTTTATCAGCCTAATGCCTCAAGCCATAAGAAGAGCTAACAACGAGGAGAGAACCAATGGCAGTGACTTCTTTGAACAGTCATTGTGAAACTTCTAAATAACCTTTTCGAGAAAGGCTATTGGTGATTATTTCATGGAATACCTCATGGATTGCATGAGCCTCTCTGGCTATGCTTTCCCGTCAAGGGACCAAATGATTCTATCTGTAACACTCTGGCAACTTTGGTGCCCAATGCACCCGCCTTTCTCTCAAGACTCACTGGGGATGGTTAATGGAGGGCCACCGTCGCTTCTTTGTTTCGAGCTGATAGGAGAAAACCAAATACTTTCCTTCAAAAACTATTAGAGGCCACATCGATATTGATTTCCTGGCAAGGGAACACATCTGTATATTGCCCTGCATTGTAGCCTTTTTAGCCCTCTACTCTAAATAGTGGCAGATCGGCCATGAAATAAAGATGAAATTGGACCCGTATCAATTTATTTTGTATTAGGGGCAATAGAGTCAATGGTAAGTAAAAGGTGTTTTCTCTCACAATATTAACCTCTCATTTTCAAGGATGTTTTTATATACTCACCATCTAAACTTTTGTGTTTAAAGAAATTGTATTTGTTTGACGATGAGGTGCTAGTTGTTTGACCATGAAGGATACATACTTAATCTAATGAATACATGACCTGTGTTGCGCTACAATTACTGCTACTGCTACTGCTACAACTGCTACTGCTACTACTGCTACTGCTACTACTACTACTACTGCTGCTGCTGCTGCTGCTGCTGCTGCTACTACTACTACTACTACTACTACTACCGCTACTACCGCTACTAGTACTACAGCTACTACAGCTACTACTGCTACTACTGCTACTACTACTAATACTGCTGACAACTAATATGACTACTACTACTGGTACTACTACTACTACGGCTACTACTACTACTACTATTACTACTACCACTGCTGCTACTACTTCTACTACTACTACTAATGCTACTACTTCTATTACTCCCTCTACAAGAGGGTAGAGGGAGTCCGATAGATAGGGAGGGGCAGAGGGATTGATGATGTGAACTGTGTTTACCATTACCAAGGGCTACTACTACTACTACTACTAACACTACTAATAGTGCTATGACAACTAATATGACCACCACTACTGCTACTACTACTACTGCTACTATTACTAATACTGCTACTACTTCTACTACTGCTGCCACTACTACTGCTGCTACTAATACCACTGATGCTGCCACTACTACTACTGATACTGCTACTAATACTACTACCACTCCTGCTGCTGCTGCTGCTACTACTACTACTTCTACTACTAAATACTACTACTAAATACTACTACTACAAACACTGATATGACTACTACTACTGCTTCTACTACTACTACTACTAATGCTACTGCTGCTACTACTACTAATACTGCTACAACTACAACTACTACTAACACTGCTACTACTGCTACTAATACTACTACTGCTACCACTGCTACTACTACTACCACTGATGCTGCCACTACTACTACTGATACTGCTACTAATACTACTACCACTACTGCTGCTGCTGCTACTACTACTCCTACCACTGATGCTGCTACTGCTACTGCTACTACTACTACTGCTAGTACTACGACTACTAAATAATAATAATACTACTACTAATACTGCTATGACTACTACTATGACTACTAATAGTATTACTACTGCTTCTACTTCTACTACTAATGCTACTACTACTACTACTGCTACTACTGCTACTGCTACTACTACTGCTACTACTACTACTACTAATGCTGCTACTTCTACTACTACTACTGATACTATTACTACTGCTACTGCTACTGATAATACTATTACTGCTTCTACTACTACTACTACTACTACTACTGATACTACTGCTACTACTACTCCAACTGCTACTACTACTAATGCTGCTACTATTACTACTAATGGTGTTACTACTAATAATACTGCTACTACTACTAATGCTACTACTACTACTAATGCTGCTACTAATGCTGCTACTATTACTACTAATGGTGTTACTACTACTAATACTGCTACTACTACTAATGCTACTACTACTACTAATGCTGCTACTAATGCTGCTACTATTACTGATACTACTACTACTCCAAATACTGCTACTACTACTACTGATAGCACTACTACTGCTGCTACTGCTGCTGCTACTACTACTACTACAAATACTGCTTCTACTGCTGTTGCTACTGCTGCTACTACTGATACTGCTATGACTACTACTATGACTACTAATACTATTACTACTGCTTCTACTTCTACTACTAATGCTACTACTACTACTACTGCTACTACTGCTACTGCTACTACTACTGCTACTACTACTACTACTAATGCTGCTACTTCTACTACTACTACTGATACTATTACTACTGCTACTGCTACTGATAATACTATTACTGCTTCTACTACTACTACTACTACTACTACTGATACTACTGCTACTACTACTCCAACTGCTACTACTACTAATGCTGCTACTATTACTACTAATGGTGTTACTACTAATAATACTGCTACTACTACTAATGCTACTACTACTACTAATGCTGCTACTAATGCTGCTACTATTACTACTAATGGTGTTACTACTACTAATACTGCTACTACTACTAATGCTACTACTACTACTAATGCTGCTACTAATGCTGCTACTATTACTGATACTACTACTACTCCAAATACTGCTACTACTACTACTGATAGCACTACTACTGCTGCTACTGCTGCTGCTACTACTACTACTACAAATACTGCTTCTACTGCTGTTGCTACTGCTGCTACTACTGATACCACTGCTACTACTACTACTGCTATTACTACTACTAATACTACTACTGCTACTACTTCATTCAGTGTGTGTGTCCAGTCCCATTTTCGCTTCAGCTGTTGGGAATTTAAAATGAGGGATCAAGGGATGAGGAGATAATCCACCTGAGAGCGGAAGGGAGAGACAGAACGAGAGAGGGAGGGAGAGACAGAGAGGGAGAGAGAGAGCGAGATAAGGGAGAGACAGAGAGAGAGGGAGGGAGAGAGAGAGAGAGAGGGAGGGAGAGAGAGGTAGGGAGAGAGAGAGAGAGGGAGAGAGAGAGAGAGAGGGAGGGAGAGAGAGAGAGAGGGAGAGACAGAGGGAGAGAGAGAGAGAGACGGAGGGAGCGGGAGAGAGACAGAGGGAGGGGGAGAGAGAGGGAGAGAGAGAGATGGGGAGAGAGAGGGAGAGAGAGACAGAGCGAGAGGGAAGGAGAGAGAGAGGGAGGGAGAAATATAGAGAAAGCTACAAAGAGAGTGGGAGAGGGAGAGGAGAGAAAGAGGAGAGCGAGACGGTGAGAGTAAGAGAAAAAGCAAGAGAGCCAGAACGACAGAGCGAGAACGACAGAGAGAGAGAGAAAACAACATCTTACCTTCCCAGAAAAATATTACTGTATCTTATTCTTACCCCCTAATTTCCCAGTCATATGGTAGATGGAAGCAGTTGGCCCAAGATGGCCATCGTCTGTTCACTCTGCTAGGTCCACAGATGAGAGTGGCTAAACACAGTATTAGCTGTCCACTCAAAGGCTTTACCCTGATCCTTCAGGTCACATCTTTGTCCCCCTGGCGTCTAAACTGGGCACTTTAGGTCTGTTTTGCAAGCCTTTGGGCAGATTTAGAAAGAATGGGGGATAATGTTTATTTAGTGTGTTTGGGCATGAACACTTGTGCCCAAAAAGCTGAGTGAGTGAGTTACTTGTTGCTCCCTTGATTGAGTTGTCGAGAGGTTAGAGGTGGTAGAGGGAGTCCGATAGAGATGGAGGGGAGGAGGGATTGATGATGTGAACTGTGTTTACCCATACCAAGGGCTAAGCCATGCAAGATGGTACGCTGGTCACCTATATCAGCCTTTCTGCAGCAGTATGTCTTCAAGTGGTGATTCCATAGTGCAAAGAAGCATATATTCACAGAATATCAAGCAACTTGATCTATCCAAGAAAAGTAAACTGACTAAATATATAACATTTCCAACTATGTCTAAATGTACGTTTGCTATGTTTGAAAATATGTACATAAACACACATAAATCCAACCGATGCAGAATCAGAGGAAGAGATTGATCATAAAATATGATAGGAGTGCTGTAACAGAGATTCAAATATCAGTGAAGTATGCAGTGCTCTAGGCCATGAAGTAGATTGTCACCTAAATCTGAGTTGTAAGTGTCTTTTGTCCAGAAGATGGCGATAGAGGACTGAATAAACCTTGACAATAGTTCTTGCTCTGAGTCAGCTCTATTCTACCACTAGGGACAATCCACTGCTGAGTCACACATTCACAATTACAGTTTTTGACAATTGCTTACACAAGATTTCTGAAACTATGGTTCCTTTTCTCTGGACTCTACACACAAAACCCCAGAACACAGACACGACATGCAAAACGTCACACAATTCTTGCAAAACCAAACGCTTCATTCAAAACTATTTAAACTCTTCTCAAAATTGTGTTTTTTTGCGTTAAAACTCTACACACAAACCATCAAATAATTAGCTCTTACACACGCCATCTACACACGGATGTGACAAATGTAACACTACTATCTTGTGTCTTTTGCATGTTCAGTGCGCAGTGGAGTCCACGGCAGTTTGTTATAGCACTCACACATACATGTATGTGCACAAATATATACAGTATGTATGCATATTCAGTATATATTTACACTATGAACAGAAATGCAAGGGGGGGAAAATTAAATGTATTTCTTTCTCAAAACATTGTATTTTCATCCAGATTTCGGGATGAACAGTAACAGACCAAACACATACAGTAGATGATAAACAAATAGGCTTGTTACGATAAAGAAAAAAACAATTAGGGTGCATCCTGTCTCCTATTTGGGTCTGCCCACAGCACCTCATCAACATCACAAGCGATGTTCTCTCTGGCTTAACATCAGGGGAAGTAGCATCTGGAGGGGCGTATCCAGCCCTGGCGTGCCCCCTCGTCTGTGTCACCACAGGCCTCCTCCATTGCCTGGAGAAGGGGTATGCGTTGGTGGGGTTGGCGATCGTACACCTTCCAATGCCACGCCGAAAAGATCTCTTCTATTGGGTTTAGAAATGGAGAATATGGTGGCAGGTTGAGCATCAACTTCCGGATGGTCAATGAACCAATTGCGGACCAGAGCAGCCCGGTGGAAACTCACATTGTCCCAGATGACAACAAACCTGGACTGCTCTGGCTCATTGCTCTGGTCATTGGGAATGAGGATATTATGCAGGGTGTCAAGGAAGGTGATAATGTGGGCAGTATTGTAAGGACCAAGAGTGGCATGATGATGAAGGACACCGTTCTGACTAATGGCTGCACACATTGTGATGTTACCACCACGCTCTCCAGGGACATTGACGATGGCGCGGTGTCCAATGAGGTTTCTTCCCCTGCGTCTTGTTTTGGCTAGGTTAAAGCCGACCTCGTCAACGTAGACAAAATCATGACGCTCGGCAGCAGCATCTAGTTCCAGAACTCTCTGAAACAGACAAGACAAAACATTATTGTATTAATAGCGCAGTTGTTTCACTCTGTCAGAATTTCGCTCATATGGTACTCTGTAGTGCTGCTTCACACGAATCTCATGGCGTTTCAGGAGACTGCCAAGTGCGGATAAACTCACCCTATTTATGTTACTGAATGTTGTGTTGTCAGTGATGATGTGGTGATGCAGTAGTCGTAAACGTATGCTGTTGTTTGAAATAACCTTATTCACTATGTGTTGTTCCTGCTCTGCTGTGAACAGACGGTTTCTTCCTCCATTGATGGGTCGTCTAGCAATTCTGCAAAAACATGATGTGAATGGTTAGGGTACAAGATTTCTTTCAGTATGAAATGAAATGTTAATGTAGTGCTATAAGTCCTGCTTGCTGTAAGTACAGCAGCATGGTATAGAGCAATGGTTCCCAAACTTTTTATAGTCCCCTACCCCTTCAAACATTCACCATCCAGCTGTACCCCCTCTAGCACCAGGGTCAGCGCACTCTCAAATGTTGTTTTTTGCCATTATTGTAAGCCTGCCACACACATACGATATATTTATTAAACATAAGAATGAGTGTGAGTTTTTGTCACAACCTGGTTCGTGGGAAGTGACAAAGAGCTCTTATAGGACCAGGGCACAAATAATAATCAATAATTTTGCTCTTTATTTAACCATCTTACATATAAAACCTTAATTGTTCATCGAAAATTGTGAATAACTCACCACAGGTTAATGAGAAGGGTGTGCTTGAAAGGATGCATATAACTCTGCAATGTTGGGTTGTATTGGAGAGAGTCTCAGTCTTAAATCATTTTCCACACAAAGTCTGTGCCTGTATTTAGTTTTCATGCTAGTGAGGGCCGAGAATCCACTCTCACATAGGTACGTGGTTGCAAAGGGCATCAGTGTCTTAACAGCACGATTTGCCAAGGCAGGATACTCTGAGCGCAGCCCAATCCAGAAATCTGCCAGTGGCTTTTGATTCAATTCAATTTTCACAGAACTGCTTGTTGCAATTTCGATGAGTCTCTCTTGTTCAGATATCAGTAAGTGGACTGGAGGCAGGGCAGGAAAGGGATAACGAATCCAGTTTGTGTCATCCGTTTCGGGAAAGTACCTGTGTAATTGCGCACCCAACTCACTCAGGTGCTTCGCTATATCACATTTGACATTGTCCGTAAGCTTGAATTCATTTGCACACAAAGAATCATACAATGATGGACAGACCTGTGTGTTGTCCTTGTTAATGCAGACAGAGAAGAGTTCCAACTTCTTAATCATAGCCTCAATTTTGTAACGCACATCCGGACCGTTAGTGGAATTCCTGCGAGAGAGTAACGGTTAATGTGATTGGATGTTAATTATTTGACTAGGTTACCTGTATTTGACATTGTGTTGTTATTTTGCTGAACACTAGATGGTTTAATTTTATTTTTGGCAGTGAAACAAGGCTACTCAGGTGAGAAAAAAAACTCACCCAAATGTATAGCCCCGTTGGAAAATAGAAATAGACTGTGAAAATGTGGAGAAAAAAAACAAAACACGTTTTTGTTATTTTGTGAATCACATTTTTATTTAGCGTACCCCCAAAAGCATTGCACGTACCCCTGTCATAATGATTATGTGAACTAAACATAATAATGTTAAATAAAAAGATATATGAAAACATATTCATGAAAGGGGCAAACTGCAGTTGCTACATATATTTTTGGACTTATAAATTAAAGGGCGACTGCATTTTTTAAATTTTTTTATGTGAATCACATTTTTATTTGGCGTACCCCCGACGGCATTGCGCGTTCCCCTGGGGGTATGTTCAATCTTTTGATGTTAAAGTACTGCAAAGTTTCTCTCTCTCGTAACACTCAGACATTCCATTGTCAATACTGCAAAGAAAATTTACAAAAAAATATGGAAAATAGAAATCACAACTGGATGGTTTTCACAGATAGATGGGAGGGGTTGAGCGTAGCTGAAGGATGGGACTAAAAACAAACAAAAGATAACTAATGTAAAATATACTATTCTTGTCAAATGTATATAGTATGTTTAAGCTGGAAGTAGGAGCCTAAGTGTTGTTGTCCATTAGTTTACTCAAATTAGGGGAGGGTGGTAGCGTTATGGGAAAATAATAACAATACCAAAAATAATAATAAAAGAATAAGCTATTTTTGAACAATTTAATTGAAAACAATCTTAGTAAGATACTGCGTTGTTAGCCAGAAATGATTTGATATTGAGATAAAAAATAGCTGCGTTGGAACGTTAAAGTATTTTTAAAGATATTACTAATGTTACTGTCCCCACTACAACAACAAACATACTTAAATACATTTTGTCCTTGAAACATTAAATTGAAATACTGTAGAATTGGTACTCCCAGCTGGGGAGTACCAATTTGGCCGCCAGTGACTTTAAAGCCTCTCATTGGGCAATACATACCATGAGCAATCCAGGGTTATATAAACACTGAACAAAAATATAAACACAACATGTAAATTGTTGGTCCCATGTTTCATAAGCTGAAATAAATAATGAAAAACAGAAAGGAAAACGCTGCACATTGCTGCTTATGCTCCCAGGTGATTTTATTTATAACAAAGTTTCAACCCTTAGGTCTTCATCAGGCATCCATATCCTAGGTGGGGGTGGAAAGTCCTATATATAGGGGCAGTACTCAGTGAAATAAATAATAAATGATGCTAGAAATGTTCCATACGCACAAAAAGCTTATTTTTCTCAAATATTGTGCACAAATTTGTTTACATTCCTGTTAGTGAGCATTTCTCCTTTGCCAAAATAATCCATCTACTTGACAGGTGTGGCATATAATTTGATTAAACAGCATGATCATTACAAAGGTGTGCCTTGTGCTGGGGACAATAAAAGTTAGTTTTGTCACAACAAAATGTGCAGTTTTGTCACAACACAATGCCACAGATGTCTCAAGTTATGAGGAAATGTCCGATTGGCATGCTGACTGCAGGAATGTCCACCAGAGCTGTTGCCAGAGAATTTAATGTTTATTTCTCTACCATAAGCCACCTCCAACATCGTTTTAGAGAATTTGGCAGTACGTTCAACCGGCCTCACCTCCACATCCGGCTTCTTCACCTGTGGGCTTGTCTGAGACCAGCCACCCAGACAGCTGATGAAATTGACGAATATATTTGTAATAAAGTCCTTTTGTGGGGAAAAACTCATTCGTATTGGCTGGGCCTGTCTCCCCGGTGGGTGGGTATGTCTTCCAAGTGTGTGGGCCTATGTCCTCCTGGGCCCATCCATGGCTGCGCCCCTGCCCAGTCATGTGAAATTAATAGATTAAGGCCTAATTAATGTATTTCAATTGACTGATTTCCTTATATGAACTGTAACTCAGTAAAATCTTTGAAATTGTTGCATGTTGCATTCATATTTTTGTTCAGACTACGTTATTGGTCTCTCCTCATGTTCACAGTAAGTATCAGTAATGTAATCTATTTGTAATGTATCTCGGGTGAAATGGTGAATTCATTCTAACTCAGTTCATAACTTTGTCAAGTGCCATTTCTTTCTTTCTCCTATGCCGGTCTTTTAGCCTAAATCTTTTCCTTTAGATTTCCTATTTTTAATGGAATTGATAGTGCCAGTAGCACGGTAACATGCTCGACAAGTACTCACTTTTTCACATCTACTGCATTTAATTTGATGAAATGTTGTCTTATATCCAGTCTTTATATCTTCCATAATTGTCCATAGTCCTACATATTTAAGTAATATGTTGTTCCAGTTACTGCTATGTTGAAGATGCAACCCCCCCCCCCCCCCCCCCCCCCCCAGAGCCTCATTGTGAATATTTAATGAGGGTAGTTTGAAAGGGCTCAAATTGGTTCATCGGTTTCATGATGTGTATGAGCTTGAATCACTTGACATTGTGGGGGTTGGGGAACTTGCATTGGTGCAATGTTTAACCATTTGTTAGATAAGCATAAGTATACATTGAGCAGTCTGGCTGAACATACATTGACTTGATTGAATTACTATGGCTTCATATTCCTCACCTTACTTGATCCTTCTCCCCAATCAAATAAATCCAATGTGGAGTAGTCTTATGCAGAGTAGGCCTATATATGAAAAGGCTGCACTGTATTATACTGTAGGAGTGCCAGAAATGCACACCTGTATATACACACACACACACACACACACACACACACACACACACACACACACACACACACACACACACACACACACACACACACACACACACACACACACACAAAATGCAGTGTTTATGATAACACCAGAGATATGGCGGAATAGAGCGGATATTGAGCTTATCTGACATGAATTTGCTTATCTTAATCTCTATGATGATAGCAGCCTAATTCCACATGTATGGTATGACTGCTTATCACCCACCTACAGCTACTGACCATAATTGCAGGGTTGATTCACATGTGACTATAATTGAACCAATAGCAGGGTTGATACACATGTGACTATAATTGAACCAATAGCAGGGTTGATACATATGTGACTATAATTAAACTAATAGCAGGGTTCATACATGTGACGGCCAAAGGTTACAGTGTTATGGCACCTATACAGTACCTGATTGTTGCTTGTGACACCAGTGCAGACAGATATGCTTGTTGCCATTGAGTGTTTTCATTCTCTTCAGCTGTAATGAGCAATGAAATGTTCTCACGTAAGATATAATTACATGTTTATTTTGTTATAGAATAATGCATGTTTTGAATTACTTCCATTGACATTTGTGAGATGCAGTTACTTCTGCATGTGATTTAACAACGTTTCCTTAACCTTAGGACATTTAGTTCAGTCTAAACTTTAAACAACCTAATTTGTTTTGTACCTATGATGCATGTTTCAAGGTATGTTCTGTATGTAGTGTAGCTGTGTGTGAAGCTGTTTTCAGTATCCAACAGACACTAGAACCATAATCTATTATGATGGTGTGGCTTTGGATTCTCAGCCTAGCAGGTGGAATCTCTGCAATTTTCTGGTCAGACCACGCTCCAGGTATGCAACTTAACCAGTTTAGCTCTTGGTTAAAGGCCCAGTGCAGTCAAAAACATGATTTCCCTGTGTTCTATATATATTGCCACACTATGAGGTTGGAATAATACTGTGAAATTTAGAAAATTATGATAATGCAATTTGTTAATAGACTAATAAGAGAGTACCAAACCTCTCTGCCAATAACAGCTAGTTTTCAGACAGTCCTGGCAAAATTCTTGCTTGAGAAATCGCTCTTTGCCAACAAGCTATTTTTGTTTCATTTTGACCATTTTAATTGAGAACAATCACAGTAAGGTACTTAATTGTTACTCAGAAATGATGCGATATGATGATTAAAAACAGCTGCATTGGACCTTTAAGATTTATGCAAAATAGATGAGGTGCAAAAGCTCTCTTTCTCACACTCTCATACACATGCAGCTCTCACACACATGTGCATGCACACACACACCTTCTCTGCACACTGTGAATAAACTCCAATGATATACAAGCTGCTAAAGGCTGAGGCCTGATTTCCCCTTGATTTGTACTCTTCACCTTTACTGACATACAACTAAACCACAATGACTAATTGATATGGAGTGAATGGTATATGTGATGCCAATGCCAAGACAGTCGTTGCTGAGATTAAAATAAGCAGACATGACACTGTAGGCGTAATAACACTCCTTGTTTGCACTCTTGGTTCTTTAGCAACAATGATTTACATTGATACAGTGTGAACGCACAATAACATGACAGACACCATTAAAAGATACAGGTTACGTAAAGTTATAACATTGAATTTTGACAATTGCATGTTTTTTTTTTAACATAAATATGCTTTAAATTCAATACACTTCGATGTCCACTGGTCTTGAGGCATTTTTCCGTTACCGTTTCTTTCTTTAAAGTCTTTGGAAATGTATAGCGTCTCGCTTTCAAATGTGGTCTGCGACTTTGTGAGGTCATTACTGGCAGGTGAACAGATCACTGTCAGACTCCGTTTCCCATCATGCCACACATTGAATCAGTGTGGTCACAAGATTCATTTTCTCCAATGGGCCTTCAGATCAGATGTTTGTATGTAACTAAGCAACCTTCCCCTTTGATGCCTTTTGGCATCGTTTAAGCCCATATCTGACCTTTAGCAAGATGATATGCATATAATATGAAAAAATTGAGGGAAACCTAAAACCTGAAAAAATATTGTGTTGAAATGATGGGTACAGAAGTTACAGTGTCATTCGCTCCATCGCCACACAAAAGTCACACAAAAGTCTACCTCTCACACACTCCCAGTGTCTAAAACGATTCAACAAAAAACAGAAAAGCAAAAGACAACGAAGAAATGACAAAAAACACCTAGATGGTTTCAATCATACATTTAAGTCCCCGCATTCTTCATAAGTACCAATACATTTCCCATTTATCAAGTAACACCTTTTCAAGTAGATGTACTTCCTTTATCAGGTAAAAAATTAACTCTCCCATTAATATGGAGAATCAAGTGGGAGCCAAAGAAACATCAGGTAAAGGACACACTGACTGTTTGTCGCCTTGGTAGGTAGCGCTTCCTTCCTCAATACAGCTCTCTAGAGATGGCACCTCCGTCAAAGTGAAGGATTTTACATCTACGCGTTAGTAGTATGCTCAAGCACAAATGGACAGCAGTCCCACCTTTTGTTCCCTCGTGTTCTACCCCCCCTCCCCAACCTCCCTCTTTCATTCCTCCACCCATCCGTCAAATCATTCATCCATCCATTTGCCGATAATTCTCCCCATCTCATCAGTTCTTGGTCCTCGCGTTTCGTGTCCATCAGTCTCCCTTCTTTCTTTCCCTCTCAAAACGCGTCTACTGGGTCTTCCTGGCGGCTGCGGCAGCGGCTTCTGCTTTAGCTGCGGCGGCCTTCTTGGTTTTGTCAATGTAGGCCTCGTGGAAGAACTGGCAGAAGAGCACAAAGTAGCTGAGGTACATAAGCGAGGACCACACAATGTTCTGCACGTGAGACGGGCACTCCTGACCCTGCTGCATCCACGAGTACACCAGGTAGTTCACCACGCAGCCCACCAGCATCTGGGTGATCTGCGTGAGTGTGATGAACATGGCAAATTTCCTTGAGACCTTGAACCCGGCCGCCCTCAGGGCGTAGTAAGAGTACATGACGGAGTGGACCAGGTAGTTCATGGTCATGAACCAGCCGCCGCCAGCCACCATGTCCTTGTAGGAGTACCAGGAGTAGAGCAGAACAGTGATGTGATGGTACCAGTGGAGGAAGATGAGCTTCTGCTTCCGCAGCACGATGAACAGGGTGTCACCTGCATGGTGGGTGTGGAGAGAGAGAGAGAGAGAGAGAGAGAGAGAGAGAGAGAGAGAGAGAGAGAGAGAGAATGTAGTTACAATTGGAAAGGAACCAAAGCACACACCTTTACATAGCAAGTCATCAACTTCAGGTAACACTTATTACTAGCATTAAGTGCTATTTAAGCGTCATCTTCTAATACCCTCATGTTCTTGGTAAATCAGTGTTAAAAGATCATGATGGCAACATTTAGGAGTGATAAGACAAAGCGAGGACCCAAATAAATATTTTCAGTGCTCATGTTTAATCAAATTTAATCACAGATAAACGCACTGTGGCCTCTCAGAATTGTTATGCTGTAAGTGTCAACATAAAATAACAATATGTGTGAGCAGAGCAGTCTCCAGGGTGTATCTGTTTTAAAGCAGAGCAGTCTCCAGGGTGTATCTGTTTAAAAGCAGAGCAGTCTCCAGGGTGTATCTGTTTTAAAGCAGAGCAGTCTCCAGGGTGTATCTGTTTTAAAGCAGAGCAGTCTCCAGGGTGTATCTGTTTTAAAGCAGAGCAGTCTCCAGGGTGTATCTGTTTTAAAGCAGAGCAGTCTCCAGGGTGTATCTGTTTTAAAGCAGAGCAGTCTCCAGGGTGTATCTGTTTTAAAGCAGAGCAGTCTCCAGGGTGTATCTGTTTTAAAGCAGAGCAGTCTCCAGGGTGTATCTGTTTTAAAGCAGAGCAGTCTCCAGGGTGTATCTGTTTTAAAGCAGAGCAGTCTCCAGGGTGTATCTGTTTAAAAGCAGAGCAGTCTCCAGGGTGTATCTGTTTTAAAGCAGAGCAGTCTCCAGGGTGTATCTGTTTTAAAGCAGAGCAGTCTCCAGGGTGTATCTGTTTAAAAGCAGAGCAGTCTCCAGGGTGTATCTGTTTTAAAGCAGAGCAGTCTCCAGGGTGTATATGTTTTAAAGCAGAGCAGTCTCCAGGGTGTATCTGTTTTAAAGCAGAGCAGTCTCCAGGGTGTATCTGTTTAAAAGCAGAGCAGTCTCCAGGGTGTATCTGTTTTAAAGCAGAGCAGTCTCCAGGGTGTATCTGTTTAAAAGCAGAGCAGTCTCCAGGGTGTATCTGTTTTAAAGCAGAGCAGTCTCCAGGGTGTATCTGTTTTAAAGCAGAGCAGTCTCCAGGGTGTATCTGTTTTAAAGCAGAGCAGTCTCCAGGGTGTATCTGTTTTAAAGCAGAGCAGTCTCCAGGGTGTATATGTTTTAAAGCAGAGCAGTCTCCAGGGTGTATATGTTTAAAAGCAGAGCAGTCTCCAGGGTGTATATGTTTTAAAGCAGAGCAGTCTCCAGGGTGTATCTGTTTTAAAGCAGAGCAGTCTCCAGGGTGTATCTGTTTTAAAGCAGAGCAGTCTCCAGGGTGTATCTGTTTTAAAGCAGAGCAGTCTCCAGGGTGTATCTGTTTTAAAGCAGAGCAGTCTCCAGGGTGTATCTGTTTTAAAGCAGAGCAGTCTCCAGGGTGTATCTGTTTTAAAGCAGAGCAGTCTCCAGGGTGTATCTGTTTAAAAGGTTGCAGTTGTAAATGAGAACTTGTTCTCAACTGGCCTACCTGGTTAAATAAAGATGAACTATTTTTGTTTCGTTTTAAAGCAGAGCAGTCTCCAGGGTGTATCTTGTTTAAAAGCTTTGGGAAAATTTTTCAGCTTTGCTCTGTGAAATGGGGCCCACAGGGTACACTTACATCAGACGTCTCAGCTACAGGTTATACAGGAAAACCACCTAACAAATAAATGCAATGCATTCAAGGTGACCTTACCTCTTATCATACCATATCTGACTAATTGGTGACCCCACTGCTCGACAGTGGAACACTACCAGAGGATTCAGTCTGTGTGTGAGAGTGTGTTTCTACAGCATCATTCTCTCTCTGTCTTTCTCTCTAACTCTCTCTCTATGTCTCTAACTCTCTCTCTATAACTCTCTAACTCTCTCTCTCTCTAACTCTCTTTCTCTCTAACTCTCTTTCTCTAACTCTCTCTCTCCCATATGCCTCCGTGACAGCGATCAGTGCTTGGGCCAGCAGGTTTGTACTCCACCCAACCAGAGAGCGAGAGCCAGGCAAGGGGTAGGGGCTTCTATCCCCCTCCCTGTGCCCCTGAGAGGGGGCTCCTGCTCTGGGCATCGTACTCAGAACTGACAGGGTGTGGAGTCCCAGTGACGGCAGGACTGGGCAATAACAAAAGGGCCAAACAGGCAGAAAATGAATTCCCAGACACAAAAAGGCCAGACTCTGGGTACGAGGGAAAGGTCACTAAAACTAGGACCGGTTGGGGTGATATGACACCCATGTCTCTGAGGTCATTGGAGGACAGAAAATACAGATTCATGCCTAAAGATCCGTGTGCCGATCCTCGGGTGGATTCTTTCAGCCAATGAGAGCAGAGATATTGTCAAGTCCTGACCAGCCGCCAGAGCTGCCTGCCAGTCCGAAGCAGCCAGAGCCGCCCGCCAGTCCGGCGCAGCCAGAGCCGCCTGCCTGTCCGGCGCAGCCAGAGCCGCCTTCTGTCCGGCGCAGCCAGAGCCGCCCGCCTGTCCGGCGCAGCCAGAGCCCCCCGCCAGTCCGGCGTCGGCGGCGAGGGACCCCGCTCTAGAGGCGCCACCAAAGTGGGGTGAGCCAGTGGTGGAGCGGGATCTGCGTCCCGCTCCTGAGCCACCTCCATAGGGGGGATGATTGGGAAGGGTGGGGGTGTAGCACAAGAACCGTCGTTGACGGTGGCCACCCTCCCTTCCCTCCCTTTTAGTTTGGGGTTGTTTTTGTGTTTTTTTTTTGTTTGAGGTGCATTTCGGGGTCTGCACCTTTGGGGGGGGGTTCTGTCACGTCCTGACCAGTAAAAGGGGTTATTTGTATTGTAGTTTGGTCAGGGCGTGGCAGGGGGTGTTTTTCTGTGTGTTTTGGGGTTACATTCTATGTCCTTTTTTCTATGTTTGGTATTTCTTTGTTTTGGCCTAGTAATGGCTCTCAATCAGGGACAGCTGTACATCGTTGTCGCTGATTGGGAGCCATACTTAGGTAGCCTATTTTCCTTTGGGTTTTGTGGGTGGTTAATTACTGTTTAGTGTTTTGTAGACCTGACAGAACTGTTTGGCTGTCGTTTTCTCTTTGTTTATTGTGTTCTCAGAATATATATTAAATGATGAGCACTCACCACGCTGCGCCTTGGTCTACTCCCTTCAACAGCCATTACAGATATTTCATGGGTATTATCTCAACATACTATATGGCCAATGCCACAGTCTCATAAACCTTTCTAACCACAATGGACACTATGGACAGAAAAAGGCACATGTAAAACATATTGATGTATTATAGATAAGGATAGTAGTAGTAGCAGCAGTAGTAGTAGTAATAATAGTCGTAATAGCAGTAGTAGCAGCAGTAGTAGCAGTAGTAGCTGTGTTAGTAGTAGTAGTAATAGTTGCAGTGTTAGTAGTAGTAGTAGTAGTAGCAGCAGTGGTAGTAGTAGTAGCAGCAGTAGTAGTAGCAGCAGTAGAAGCAGCAGCAGCAGTAGCAGCAGCAGTAGTAATAATAGTAGTAGTAGTAGCAGCAGTAGTAGCTGTGTTAGTAGTAGTAGCAGTGTTAGTAGTAGTAGTAGCAGTAATAATAGTAGTAATAGTAGTAGTAGCAGTGGTAGCAGTAGTAGCTGTAGTAGTAGCAGTGTTAGTAGTAGTAGTAGCAGCAGCAGCAGTAGTAATAGTAGTAGCAGCAGCAGTAGTAGCAGCAGCAGCAGTAGTAGTAGTAGTATCAGCAGCAGTAGCAGTAGTAGAAATAATAACAGTCAACTTACCCAATTCTGGTGCTTTACTGAGCACAAAGGCGTAGGCCCAAAACTTGCTGACAGGCCCGTTGTAGAAGCTCTGATCACACACTGACTGCTTGAGCCCTTTAGTCATCAGAATGTATGTCATGTAGCTTCCAGTGCGAACAGCACCAAATATACTGGACAAGAAAGAAAGAGAAAGAGAAGGAAAGAGAGAGAGAGAGAGCGAGAGAGAGAATGGTGTAAGTGAAGCCCCAGGGCTCTGGTATACAGTCAAGCCCCAGGACTCTGGTATACAGTCTCTCTCCAGTCTCTCCTGCCACAGCAATGTTTGTGCAGCATCGTTGTTTGAGTTTGTAATTCTGAAAACTGGCAGCATGACTTCTTTACTCCAAACTATCCTGACTGTTCCTTTAAGAGGTAGCTATACCTAAGGCCACAAGATGCTTACAGTATGTGCATTGACTGGACCAGTGTTGTAAATGTTTGCCCTCTTACCTGAACACTGCGAGGGTGAGGGACCATAACACCAGCGGTTTCCTCAGATTAAATTTCTCCCTCTGTTTCATTACATGGCGGCCGCCTAGAATGCAGGCAGCATAGAGGGCTGAGAAGAGGAAGGACTTCTTCCTGTAAAGGAAGGATGGAGTTTGGTGAACATAATCAGGACTTACTAGCGTAAAATAGTGTAAGAACAGATGGCCTTAAATATACAGAATAAAATATACAGCAGCGCAACATTAGATCATGGTTGGGGTGGTACGAAAGCATCTGACAAACTTTGATTTTGGAGTAGACTACTCCATTACTTCCACACTGATCACCAGCTGATACACCACCGGGCCAGTTCAGATCTAATGAGCTACATACTGAAGTGCTCAGCATTATCATCTGAGGGGTTGGATGCTGAGAGGCCCAAAATAAAGTCTTGTTTCAAAGTTTTGTTTTTGTTTGGTCCCAGTGGGCTCAGAACGAGACTTGAGGTCTAATCAATCACATTTGGGTGGCTGATGATGTTAACTATAAACCAAGCGGTACCCAGAATTTGGGCTCCCATATGTTATAACCAAAACCCTAAAGATAACTCCCCCTTCTCCATTCTGCAACCTCAGCTTCATATGGTGACAACGGCACTATTTCTTGATCTTTTCAGCTGACTAGGTGGGTCTACAAGAACTTAAAACCAGGAGGTGCATTTTTTTTGACGTTGCTTCCCTGTGAAAAATGGCTGAAGAGAGGCAAAAGGAGAGCTTATCTAGGGTAATGATGATATATTGAGGAAGAAAATGTGGCTTGTCATTATGCTTGAGTTTTATAACTCTATGATAGCATAGGCTTTTCCTCTCAGCCTCTCTGCCATTCCCCCTGGCCAGATTGGAGTTGTCTTTTAATTTGTCAGGAATATTACCTAAAATCCCATTCATAACTCCACCTACTTTGCCCTGGCCATCATATAAAACTGTTTAAGAACTAATTCTCAGATGCAATATAGGGCTAAGTAAGATCATGCCCCCTTTCTTGTCAAGGCACTTCACCCCACATAGCCCCTATCATCTTTCCCTGAACCAGAGGTACCTAGCATATTGGAAGTAGGGAAGTTTACATTTGGGTACTATATCTGATTCTGGTTAGATCTACTGAAAAAAACTATGCAACATGCAACAATAGCAATGATTTAACTGAGTTACAGTTCATATAAGGAAATCAGTCAATTGAAATAAATGAATTAGGCCCTAATCTATGGATTTCACATGACTGGGCAGGGACGCAGCCCTGGGTTGGCCTGGGAGGGCATAGACCCAACCTCTGGGGAGCCAGGCCCAGCCAAACAGAATATGTTTTTCGCCACAAAAGGGCTTTTTTACAGACAGAAACACTGCTCAGTTTCAGGTGGCTGGTCTCAGACGATCCCGCAGATGAAGAAGCCGGATGTGGAGGTCCTGGGCTGGCATGGTTACACGTGGTCTGTGGTTATGAGGCGGGTTGGACGTATTGCCAAATTCTCAAAAACGACGTTGGAGGCGGCTTATGGTAGAGAAATTAACATTCAAATATTTGGTAACAGCTCTGGTAGACATTCCTGTAGTCAGCATGCCAATTGCATGCTCCCTCAAAACTTGAAACATCTGTGGCATTGTGTTGTGTGACAAGACTGCCCATTTTAGAGTGGCCTTTAATTGTCCCCAGCACATGGTGTACCTGTGTAATGATCATGCTGCTTAATCAGCTTCTTGATATCCCACACCTTTCAGGTGGATGGATTATCTTGGCAAAGGAGAAATGCTCACTAATAGGGACGTAAACAAATTTGTGCACAGAATTTGCAAGAAATAAGCTTTTTGTGAGTATGGAAACTTTCTGGGATATTTTATTTCAGCTCATGAAACATGTGACCAACACTTTACATGTTGCGTTTATTTTTTTGCTCAGAATATTTGCCTTGAAGAAACGGAAGAAATCTTCAAAAAAGGGTCTGCAAACAAAGTAAATCTAACATTATAGAAATGTAATAGATCCTAACTTCCTATAGGGAAACTCACTAGCCTGTGTTGACCAGAACTAACACTTCTGAACAACCTCACCAAGAACAATATCCTGAAAGAACATTACTGTTGTTGACAACGAGTATCCCCTTTGTGCAAAATGCAAATAATCAAACAGTTAGTGTGTTTGCTTGCAGGCTTGATAACTGATTGAACAAAGGACAAAGCAGTGCAGTGAAAATCCAAAGAAGCTGCTTTCACACAATGATAGCACAGTACAGAGCGCAGAATGACATTCTTGTTTCAAAGAAAATAAACAAGGGTGAAGAATGGAGAGAGTCAGAGTAAGCACCTTATAGTGAGGCAGAGCGAATTCCAGACGAGCAACAACCCACATTCCTCAGACAGTCTTCACAGCCAAAAAGGTTAAAGGTCACAATGATAAACAGATTCCTCAGAACAGTACAGCTGAAGCTTCAGAGATGTAGATACTAGGAAGTAGAGCACCAAGTACCCTGTTCACACCATCGAACCCAAACCAAACTGTGCCGGTTGTGATCTTTTCACGCGGTCCTATTCAGCACAGTTCCCAGCAACTATGGTGGATACTCAACCAGGTCAGCACAGTAAAGCTTGGTTTGGTTCAGCTTGGTTTGTTTCAGTAGTGTGTAAAGCCCTACAGAGTACAGTCTGAATGAGGTACAATAACATGGACTAAAACCCACTAAGGTCAGAGAAAACCTGGGGCATGGTCAAAGTTGACAAATGGGTTCGAGGGCTGTCTCTCTCCTTGCTCAATCGGGCCAGCTGTGGCTAAGCAATGCCTCCAGGAATGGAAATTAATTTGAGACGTCAGTGTGAATTCACATCATGCCTCCGCGCCTCGTAGTGCCTGCATGTGGCTAAAGCATTCACGTCGGAGCTTCAGTTAGGGGCTGGGGGCTGAAAGTGTCTCTTGCTGCCTCTCTATACCTAGGTCTAGGGGTCAGAGGTCATCACCTAGATGTTGATCTATGGTCAGTTTTGCATGTTAAAGACCGACTACCGTTAAAAAGCAATGAAACCCTTTGAAAACGGCCTATGTGGCATCAATATGAGTCAGAAACAGTTAATTGTTCAAAATACCTTTACAAATAGTAAACGTCACATAGAGCATTGAGGCTTCAAACAAAACCATGAGCGGGGACATATTTGGGACATATTTCCTGAAATGTTCCTATGCTTTAAAATGGAGTTGGAGGCCTTTTTCTTCATTATTATATTGTACCTCTCACATCCCTGAGAGCTATCCAACAGAGCTGCAGACTGCTCCATTTTGCCAGTCATCATCAGCATTCGTGGAGAGCAAGCCACCTCCCATGCATTCCCTTATCGCTGAGTGAGACTTGCTGGGCGGTGGCCGAGTCTGTACCAGAGCCTCTGCTGGAGCTAAGCAAACATTAGGGGCTGATCTAATGCTTTCTGATAGAGCGAGCAAAGCAGTGGCGGCCTGCCTGGGGATCTCATTCCCTTCCATGTCTGCACAGTGTATCAGGTCATCCTGCCAAACAGAGCTAGCTAGTGGCTTGAGCTATAAATATTATATTTAATATGAAGGAGGTCACAGAACTAATGACTGAGCCTGGTTATAATCATAATGTAGGATTGCACAATATTGTACCTGTGTGCATTTATTTTGGAATAATATGTCCCCTGGTCTAGGGCTTGTTTGAAAAATCATTGCAATAGGTATCTCGCTCTGTAAATATTTAACAGTGTAAGTGGCCTATTTCAGAGAGAGATTAGATAGGGAATGTGTGGACAGATCTCTAAACAAATCTTACCTGAAGACTTAAATCACACCTGATCATGATTCTGGACCATGGCAGGAACTATTTGACTCCACTTTTCTAATGCAAAAGGAGTCTTTCAATATTGATGGCTAGATCTGCATGCACCTTCTAATGGTTGGGCTAACCTAGTGTTAGCAGTTCACAATAACTAGGCTAGTCACACTTGTGGCCCTTTCCCTTCCCCTAGCTGTGTTGGTCAAAGCTGCTGGCTAACCTGATGTATATCTTGGATCTGTATTAGCTGGAGCAGGAGATTTCACCCCTTACGTAACACTGACTATAAGGATGAGTGTGTGTGTGTTCGGTCTGAGCGCTGCCTTCACAGTAAAGCAACTCAGTTCAGGGTGAATGGCCTTGTCTTTTGGCTTGCTTTAGTTGTTTGTAGGTTGCACAGTAGCAGTGGAATCAGTTGTGGCGTCAAGGCATACCCTTGAGGTACACCAAACTTTCGGTTCTGTAACAAAGTGCTACATAAGGCCAAGATATAAATAAGCCCTGGATATAACAGATTAGAGAGTCCAGTAAGAACCACCCTGATGCCCGATGTCCACCAGATGCATATGCGTTTTGTTTTGCTGGATGTCTATCCTGCATTTTCCGTGCTTGATGCACACGTGCTTCTCTTTTCAACTTGCTAAAAGCTAGCTAGTTGGAGTCTGTGTGTACCTCCGTTTGTACCACTGCACGGTAAAGCAATGCACGAGTTGAAAATATTGAACACATGCGGTATACAGAACTCACCGCCGCCTAGTACGGCACCCCCAATGTAGAGCTGCAGACAGCTCCACTGACAATGAATGACTTCCGCCGGAATGCAAAGAGTTTGATGCAACTGGTGGCCTTGAGGCGGGAGTCTAATTCAGTGGTGAACAGAGAACTATAAGTCTAGAACTGGACATACAGCAAGAAACATCATTGTTACATCATACAAAGCCTAACACTAAAAAGTGTTACCTCTGGCACTAGTGTTATGATACAGTTTAAAACATTTACGGCAGTCTATTCAATGGGAAGAATGAGTTTGATAATGATACATTAAAATGTACACTGTTAGTTACACTGCCTATTTCAGTTGAGCTGATAATAACTGTACAACTAGGCAAATTATTTTGTTTGGCACTGGCAGATAATCGTTTCAGCTTGTTAAGGGATTAAAGTGTAATGGTGAGTGGCTGGTTTATTTATAGTAGGAAGAGAATGAAAGCTTTAGAAGGTTTGAATGAGACCTATTGCATTTTGCCAAGTGTAGATCATTAGCGAATAAAAATATGCAAGGTGAGCAGTGCAAATTAGATGTATATTTTACTTGAGCAAATGAAAAAACACATTTAATTTCATTCACTGGCAGGTTGAAAATGAATATCTGCCTCTGCAAAAGCTGTTTGATGAAATACAATGGAATGACTGCTCTTTCCTCTGTCTGAACCCTGACTCTCAGCTGACACTTTGACAAGATGGCAAAGTCACCCCACATCTCCCTCTCTGTATCCTCCATCCAGGTGAACTGCTGGGTGACAACATCAAGCCAGAGGTAGGCTCTGGGTCGATGCAGTCAGCAGCAATCACCATCATCGCATCCTATCCTTCTGGGAAAAGCAGCATGTAAAACATCCCTCCCAGTCGACACCATAACTCATTGGGGACCAGCTAGCTGGCCTAACCTTTGCGAAAGGAAAATTCTAACCTTACTCAGAAAGTCACAATCAGTGACGATGTAGTATTAGCTACTGAGGGGAGAGGAAGGTTCCTTAGGAAGTTGGAATGTGATGGCAAGATAATACTGGGTATTGTCCAAAGACTAACCCTAGGAACTGCTGTTGGTCTGAAACAATTGGATAGATAAGCAATGTGTGTTGCAGTTCTTGACAAAAACCGGTGTGCCTGGCACCTACTACCATACCCCGTTCAAAGGCACTTAAATATTTTGTCTTGTCCATTCACCCTCTGAATGGCACACACACACAATCCATGTCTCACTTGTCTCAAGGCCTAAATATCCTTCTTTAACCCATCTCCTCCCCTTCATCTACATTGATTGAAGTGAATTTAACAAGTGACATCAATAAGGGATCATAGCTTTTACCTGGATTCAACTGGTCTGTCAATGTCATGGAAAGGGCAGGTGTTCTTAATGTTTTGTATTCTCATTGTATGTCCACGCAGTAAGCTAACATGGTATCTATCCCATCACGTTTTGTAGAGGTCTACAGCTCTTCCTTCAGAATTGCATGAAACAACTGATCCTACAATGACATGCAATCATCCAAGAGGATGGTGTCCGATTGCTTGGAAGTCCACTGAGGGTTTCAACGACTGAATACACTACACAACCTGAGCAACCATCACTGACTCTGAGAAATGGTGACGTCTGTGGGGTCATTGACTGGGAATGACTCAGCAGGTAAATGGAATATATGTGTACTTCAGTGTCAGGCAGCCACAGTGTGTCGGACATTGACACCAGCCAGCTGTACTGTAAGTAGACAACATTATGGACTGATCTGTGTGTTGTTTGGATACTTGCTGGCACAGAGCCATACACTCATACTTACACTCTTGGTTACACAAGCACACACACGGGGGCATACACACACAGGGGCCTACACACACACACACACACACACACACACAGGGGCCAAGGCCGTAACTACATATGAGGACACCGAGGTCCGGACCTCTGTAATGTTTTCTAATTAGAATTTTTTTAAATAATACAAATATATATTTTGTACACAATCATAAAAAAATATATAGATCGACATCTAAATATTGCTCCCAGCGTCAATCAGCTCAGAACGCTTATATTCTTGATCTGACTGAGTTCAAGTTGCGCCTGCCTCTTTGCGAATGAGTGGAATCAAGAATAGTGGTGTGTTTGTTATGTTCGCCTGCCTCCCCCGAATTTACCTTTAGCAGCACATTCACCACTCTCTCAAACGGCTCTCTCAAACGGCTCTCTCAAACGGCTCTCTCAAAAGGCTCTCTCAAACGGCTCTCTCGCAGCACAGGCAGAGGGAATTAGACATGAAATGAACTACCCTAGCAGGAGTCGGTTCAAGCAACCAACCAGAGAAGATTCTGACAGTGTATTTGTGAGATGCCGGACAAAATGCAATTTTTGAAACCGTCCTGCGACTCCTGCCGTGTCTATAGACATCCTCCAAACAAACAATAAACGGCTCTCGGAGAACGAGTACACAACTGGTAAATAGTCGCTTAGAGATGGCAGTCAGTCAGGTGGCTAGCTTCCGGCAGAAACTTATATTGCAGTAACATTGAAGGGCTCCGGCTATGTATTAGCCAGCTAGGATGAAGTAAGAAGCTAACATTAAACGGAGTCTACCTCAACAGGAGTAAAAAATAGGCTACTAAGTTCTCATAATACCTGGCGAGGCTGAGGCAGGCTGCCATGCATTCAAGAGGAAGCAGAGGAGACAAAGAGCGAGAGGAAGCAAGTAGAGAGAGAGAGAAAGAGAGAGAGAGAGAGAGAGGTTATTACAGTGGTTCCCAAACTTGGGGTCAGGGCCCTATGTGGGTTCCCCTGAGAAAATCTGTACTAATCTTAACAAGTTAGGACATTTTTTTTTACATTTAACTCAACATTAAATTACTTCACCAATCATGCAGTGCAGATAGAGCAGCTTGCAATGGAGAAGGCAAGCTATAGATCAGTGAGATGTTTACATGCATGACAGAAAGACAAGAGGCAACTGAAATTTTGCGGGTGGGGAGAGAGCGAGTGAGGGTGGAGGAGGAGGCTTGACTTGAAGCACTGGGCATCTTGTTATGACATGCATCATTTGAATTAGGCCCACAGCATTATACCTACGGAGGAGCGGCTTCTACGGAGGAACTTTGAATGTCTTTCAATTTAAGAGTTTATTTAACGTTGGACCAGAGATAGCTAGCTAACTAACAAGCTTGTGTGGTCAGAGCAGCACCTGAATTAAAAACCCGTCTTACATTTTTGTAGTCAATAAATCCAATGTCAACTGTGATAACAGAAAAAAAAGCACTATTAAAACCTGTGTTGTGATAATTGTGTTGTTTGCTCTATAACCTGTTTGTTCATATGTCTTGACACTGTGATATATAGAACGAAGGCTGAGACAATGAGAAGACACCGTGGCAGAATAAATTAAACCACACCTTGGTTCACAATACTGGAGAGCAACTACTGTCCAGTGAAGCCCGCAAAGCATATTGCATGTAACAAACAGTTACATGACCTATAGCATGGTCAAGCAAGTTAATGTTTCCGACATTTTCGGACCACTAAATAACTTTAAAAACAAAACCACGGAGAGTTACAGCAAGTCGCAAAGAAAACAGGAGCTGCCTCCACTATTCCAGCACCATTTCCACATTTCAACATCATCAAATCACCTCTGCTTAGTCTAATACAGTGACAACTAAAAGATACCAAAACAATTTAGTTCAATCAACGTAAGCTAACTATGATGTGGCTGTCCATTGTTCTGATTTGTGTCTGTGTCTCTCTCTGTGTGTGTGTGTGTGTGTGTGTGTGTGTGTGTGTGTGTGTGTGTGTGTGTGTGTGTGTGTGTGTGTGTGTGTGTGTGTGTGTGTGTGTGTGTGTGTGTGTGTGTGTGTGTGTGTGTTCGTGCAAATAGAAAAAAACATATCTCACCCTACAGGTAGAGAAATGCCAATGCCATCCTTCTCTCTTTCATGTTGCCTAAAAGGTCTATGACTGTCATACAGTACACATTTGTATTTTTTGTTGTCCTAGGCTACCTGGATAAAATGCTTGCTCGCTAGCCTTACTTCCTTTCATGGGAAACATTAGCTAGTTACATATTGAAAGGCTGGTCATGGCTCACATCAACACCATTATCCCAGAAACCCTAGACCCACGCCAATTCTCATACCGCCCCAGATCCACGGATGACACAATCTCTATTGCACTCCACACTGCCCTTTCCCACCTGGACAAAAGGAACACCTACGTGAGAATGCTGTTTATTGACTACAGCTCAGCATTCAACACCATAGTGCCCTCAAAGCTCATCACTAAGCTAAGGACCCTGGGACTAAACACCTCCCACTGCAACTGGATCCTGGACTTCCTGACGGACCGCCCCCAGGTGGTAAAGGTAGGCAACAACACAACATGGGAGCCCCTTGGGGGTGCATGGTTAGACCCTCCTGTACTCCCTGTTCACCCACGACTGTGTGGCCAAGCATGACTTCAACACCAACATTAAGTTTGCAGACGACACAACGGTGGTGGGCCTGATCACCGACAACGATGAGACTTGGCAGTGTGGTGTAAGGACAACAACCTCTCCCTCAACGTGATCAAGACAAAGGAGATGATTGTGGACTACAGGAAAAGGAGGGCCGAGCACGCCTCCATTCTCATCGCCGGGTCTGTGATGGAGCAGGTTTAGAGCTTCAAGTTCCTTGGTGTCCACATCACCAACAAACTATCATGGTCCAAACACACCAAGACAGTTGTGAAGCAGACAGGACAACGCCTATTTCTCCTCAGGAGACTGAAAAGATTTGGCATGGGTCCTCAGATCTTCAAAAAGGTCTACAGCTGCACCATCGATAGCATCCTGACTGGTTGCATTAGAGGAACCTTAAAAATTGCCAAAGACTCATGCCACCCTAGTCATAGACGGTTCTCTCTGCTACCGCATGGCAAGCGGTACCGTAGAGCCAAGTCTAGGTCCAAAAGGCTTCTTAACAGCTTCTAACCCAAGACATAAGAATGCTAATCAAATGGCTACCTGGACTATTTGCATTGACCACCCTCCTATTTATTATTTTTTTACGCTGCTGCTACTCGCCGCTAATTATCTATGCATAGTCACTTTACCCCTACCTATACGTACAGTTGAAGTCGGAAGTTTACATACACCTTAGCCAAATACATTTAAACTCAGTTTTTCACAATTCCTGACATTAAATCCAAGTAAACATTCCCTGTCTTAGGTCAGTTAGGATCACCACTTTATTTTAAGAATGTGAAATGTCAGAATAATAGTACAGCAAATTATTTATTTCAGCTTTTATGTATTTCATCACATTCCCATTGGGTCAGAAGTTTACATACACTCAATTAGTATTTAGTAGCATTGCCTTTAAATTGTTTAACTTGGGTCAAATGTTTTGGGTAGCCTTCCACAAACTTCCCACAATAAGTTGGGTGAATTTTGGCCCATTCCTCCTGACAGAGCTGGTGTAGCTGAGTCAGGTTTGTAGGCCTCCTTGCTCGCACATGCTTTTTCAGTTCTGCCCACACATTTTCTATAGGATTGAGGTCAGAGCTTTGTGATCAAATCAAATCAAATGTATTTATATAGCCCTTCTTACATCAGCTGATATCTCAAAGTGCTGTACAGAAACCCAGCCTAAAACCCCAAACAGCAAGCAATGCAGGTGTAGAAGCACTCCAATACCTAGACTTTGTTGTCCTTAAGCCATTTTGCCACAACTTTGGAAGTATGCTTGGGGTCATTGTCCATTTGGAAGACCCAAGCTTTAATTTCCTAACTGATGTCTTGAGATGTTGCTTCAATATATCCACATAATGTTTCTCCCTCATGATGCCATCTATTTTGTGAAGTGTACCAGTCCCTCCTGCAACAAAGCACCCCCACAACAAGATGCTGCCATCCGCGTCCTTCACGGTTGGGATGGTGTTCTTCAGCTTGCAAGCCTCCCACTTTTTCCTCCAAACATAAATGGTCATTATGGCCAAACAGTTCTATTTTTGTTTCATCAGACCAGAGGACATGATTTGCACTTTTCGCCCCAAAGTACGTTCATCTCTAGGAGACAGAACGTGTCTCCTTCCTGAGCGGTATGACGGCTGCGTGGTCCCATGGTGTTTATACTTGTGTACTATTGTTTGTACAGATGAACGTGGTACCTTCAGGCATTTGGAAATTGCTCTCAAGGATGAACCAGACTTGTGGAGGTCTACAATTTTTTTCGGAGGTTTTGGCTGATTTCTTTTGATTTTCCCATAATGTCAAGCAAAGAGGCACTGAGTTTGAAGGTAGGCCTTGAAATACATCCACAGGTACACATCCAATTGACTCAAATGATGTCAATTAGCCTATCAGAAGCTTCTAAAGCCATGACATAATTTTCTGGAATTTTCCAAGCTGTTTAAAGGCACAGTCAACTTAGTCTATGTAAACTTCTGATCCACTGGAATTGTCATACAGTGAATTATAAGTGAAATAATCTGTCTGTAAACAATTGTTGGAAAAATTACTTGTGTCATGCCCAAAGTAGATGTCCTAACCGACTTGCCAAAACTATAGTTTGTTAACAAGAAATTTGTGGAGTGGTTGAAAAACGAGTTTTAATGACTCCACCCTAAGTGTATGTAAACTTCCGACTTCAACTGTACATATTACTTCAATTACCTCAACTAACCTGACTAACCTGTACCCCGCACATTGACTCGGTACCGGTACCCCATGTATATAGCCTCGTTATTGTTACTTTATGTTTTTACTTTTGTTTATTTAGTAAATATTTTCTTAACTCTTATTTTTCTTAAAACTGCATTGTTGGTTAAGGGCTTGTAAGTAAGAATTTCACGGTAACGTCTACACCTGTTGTATTAGGCATATGTGACAAATAAAATGTGATTTGATTTGAACTTCCATCCTCTCAGTCCAGAGGCACAATGTATGAATTTATGGTTGGATCAGAATCAGCGTTATAATCACTGGCCAGTACGGAGAATTAAGTTAAGTTCAAATCCCTATCGCCATCCATGGCTAATTTAGGAAAGGGACAATTCAAGCTAGCTAGTTAGCCACCGGAGGACAACAATACAACGAGATGCAACAATTCAAGTTGTTTCTGTCAATGACATATTTCTCGCAATGTGATGTGATAGGAGTGAAGCCAAATCCAAACTGGCTTCCCTTGACACTTTTTTATGTGTGCCAGGTCAATTCACAGTTGAGCTCACTAAGTTAAGCTCAATGCTAATTGGCTATTATTTTATTTTAAAAATGTTCAAGGGAGGCCAAATGCTCACTGGCTTCCCTTGCATTTAATGCAACAATGTCATACTCTTTTTGACCAGACAGCATCAGATAGATGGCCTACACATACAGAGACAGAGGGGAGCTATTTTGCTCACTCGGATGCTTTCTCCGGTGAGATACATTCAGCCTCTTGCAAATTGAAGGAAAATTATGAAACACAGAGACACAAAATATAAATTATGATATGTTTTTTCTATTCCATTTTTTAGGGAAGCCTTGCTTCCCTTGGCAGCCATGAACACACACCACTGTCCCTAACTAGCATTGAAAAAGTTAATCTATTCTTCTATAATAAAAAAATCTCTCTCCCTATCTTCTGAATCACGCTTGTAACATCAGTAGGCTACTGCTATGCTTCGGAAGGGGAAAGGCAGGTTGCCTAGACACACACACACTGGCAAAGATTTTCAGCTGGCAGGAAGACACTGGAAGAAGTTTCTGATTGACAGAGAGAGGGCTTTGCATAGGAACTTTTTTTCATCTTTTGTGGGACTGGGAAAAAAATTCCCAGAACTAAAATAATGTTATTAACTGGTTTAAAATGACGGTTCTGTTCCGGAACAGTATACTGTAGATCACTTTCATTCCCGGTTCTGATTCTGTTCCTTTAAAAATGGTTCTTTTTCAGTTTTCGGTTCTGTTCCTTGAACCAGTTCCAACCTCTAGAAGAGGGTGGTCTGGTGCTATAGGGTTTGAGCCCGGAGGGAATGTGATAGTTAATAACGCTATGCTGAGCAAAAACAGTTCCTTGCTAATTTTTTTTCTCTCACTGGGCAATGTCTCATCAGGTTTATACTTAAGACCACACAGAGAACAAACAGCGTCCTCTTTATAAACCTCAAAATATTGAGACATTTGAATGTACAATTATTTTCAGTTATAGCCACATCGTGCATTCTATTGCCACTGAACGGTGATCTCAAAGTGACCTTGTGAATTAATCTGTTTAATGTCAAACCATCATCAAAATGTCACAGTGCCACTTTGTTGACTAACTCCAAAAGAACAAGTGTCTGTTGCCAAAATGCTGTATGTGCCCAGGACTGAGATTCTTTGTTTGTTTCAACATCATTTGTCAATGTAAGTCAAAGTAAACTGTTGTTTTAAGGTTGAAATTTTAACCACAGAATTATTTCATCATGGTAACCAAATTTCAACATAGGCAATACGTAAAATTTGTACCTTTATTAAAACAACGTCAGATCATTATATCCACTATCAGAAAAAAAACTATAGGCTGTTCAACACCTACTGGAAAATTGATCTATCTACAGCTACCATTTGGTCACTAATCCAGGGTTTTAACCAAGCCCTGTCCTCCTTAGATATTATATTTGTCACTATTACGATGTGCTATTATGAGAATGTTTGTTGAGACATCTCTTAAAAACTAAATAGATTCACTGTTGTTATCCAAGTCATTCCAAATGAAATGGGACAATACTTTATCACTCATATATCATAAATGATACTATTTTAGGTCATCAACGGCTATTGTTCCAATTCAACCCAGAATTCAACTAAAATAGACAATACAATAGGTCTAAGGATTTAAGCTCTGGTTGGCTCTGGCCATGAATGTGGTACTCATTTTAAGGTTGAATGTTACTTACTGTTATTTACAGTATAACATTGATACGTTGGATTCACGTCTCCATCTCAATCAAAAATCTAAGTTAAAGAATCGGACTAAATCAAATCAAATTTGATTTAAAGTGCATTTAACTTTTGATTTGATCCTATTCTTTAACTTCGATTGTTGGTTGAGATGGAGACGTGAATCCAACATATCAATTATTAATTTGTAGAAAAACTGGAATTAAAGACAGACTAAGTCAGTGGCACAGATGGAACTATCCAAGCTGAAAATAAATCCCCTTTAAAATGATGATATTTGGTTGTGCTGACAACCAAACATAATTCAATATTACTTTTGAAATCACTTCTGAAATACAATAAATAGCCTATTAACTTGTCCACAAGTTAAAGGGATACTTTGGGACTTTGACAATGAGGGCGTTTATCTACTTCCCCAAAGTCAGATGAACTAGTGGATATCATTTTTATGTCTCTAGCATCCTAGTAAATATGCACAGACTTCCTAATGCTAGTTAGCATTGATGCGCAAAACTACCTCTAACCTCCTTCATAATGGACACAGACATAAAAATGATATCCTTTAGTTCATCTGACTCTGGGGAAGTATATACAGTGCCTTTGGGAAAGTATTCAGACCCCTTCCCTTGTTCTACATTTTGTTATGTTACAACCTTATTCTAAAATGGATTAAATAAAACATTGACATCAATCTAGCACAATACCCCAACAAAGCTAAAACAGGTTTTTCGAAATGTTTGCAAATGTATTAAACATTAAAAACAGAAATACCTTATTTACATAAGTATTCAGACCCTTTGCTATGAGACTTGAAATTGAGCTCAGGTGCATCCTGTTTCTATTGATCATCCTTGGAGTGTTTTTACAACTTGATTGAAGTCCACCTGTGGTAAATTCAATTGATTGGACATGATTTGGAAAGGCACAGAAACTTCCAGTAGGACAACCATCTCAGCAGCACTCCACCAATCAGGCCTTTATGTTAGCGTGGCCAGACGGAAGCCACTCCTCAGTAAAAGGCAAATGACAGATTGCTTGGAGTTTGCCAAAAGGCACCTAAAGGACTCTCAGATAATGAGAAACAAGTTTCTCTGGTCTGATGAAACCAAGATTGAACTCTTTGGCCTGAATAGCCAAGTGTCACATCTGGAGGAAACCTGGCAGCATTTCAACATTGAAGCATGGGGGTGGCAGCATCCTGCTGTGGGGATGTTTTTCAGCAGCAGGAACTGGGACACTAGTCAGGATCCAGGGAAAGATGAACGGAGCAAAGTACAGAGAGATCCTTGATGAAAACCTGCTCTAGAGTGCTCAGGACCTCAGACTGGATGGAATGTTCACCTTCCAGCAGGACAATGACCTTAAGTACACAGCCAAGACAACAAAGGAGTGGCTTCGAGACAAGTCTCTGAATGTCCTTGAGTGGCCCAGCCAGAGCCTGGACTTGAACGCGATCTAACATCACTGGAGAGACCTGGAAATAGCTGTGCAGTGACGCTCCCCATCCAACCTGACAGAGCTTGAGAGGATCTGCAGATAAGAATGGAAGAAAATACCCAAATACAGGTGTGTCAAGCTTGTAGCGTCATACCCAAGAATCAATCAAATGTATTTATAAAGCCCTGATTACATCAGCCGATGTCCCAAGGTGCTGTACAGAAACCCAGCCTAAAACCCCAATCAGCAAGCAATGCAGATGTAGAAGAAGACTCGAATCTGTAATCGCTGCCAAAGATGCTTCAACAAAGTACTGAGTAAAGGGTCTGAATACTTACGTAAATGTGATATTCCAGTTTTATATCCAATCATATTTTATATTTGAGATTCTTCAAAGTAGCCACCCTTTGCCTTAATGACAGCTTTTCACACTCTTGGCATTCTCTCAACCAATAACATTGATATAAGCCACAATCTATTTACAATATTAAAGCTGATCTACACCCCCCCACCCCACCCAAATAAAAAATAAATAGATGAAAATAAATTATAACTCAACCAAAAATACAAGTTAAAGAATGGGATGAAGCCAGTGGCTCAGATGGAACTATGCAAGCAGTAGATACATCTCCTTTAAATGTTGATATTTGGTTGCATTGTCAACAAATACAATTCAATACTACTTTTGTAATACAGAAAATAGCCTTAAATTAAGGCTCTTACAAATTACTGTAACATTCAACCTTAAAATGAGAAACACATCCATGGCCATATTGAGGTTACTGTAACTATAAAGGTATTCTTATGTAATAATATAAAGTGTGCATGTTCAAGATAGCATGCATAGGTGGTCGCAGGTCTGTGGAGATCTTCACAATT
Organism: Salmo salar; assembly: GCF_965601325.2. Lineage (NCBI taxonomy): Eukaryota > Metazoa > Chordata > Actinopteri > Salmoniformes > Salmonidae > Salmo > Salmo salar. The sequence goes on from NC_138295.1 coordinate 28,503,114, forward strand.
GCTGTAATAATCTGCGCAGAATCTCAAACAGCATTGATCACTTGCACCATGTACTTTAAATGTAATCTCAACTGCAATCAAGGTCATGTGGTTGTGCTATTAGATGAAGCACAGTGATATCACAATCTGTTGTGTAAATAAACAAAATATCTGACATTGTATTCCCATTTGAGTGATTGTAATCTCATTGATCAACATCGCACCCAAATATTACCCAATTATCCACCTTGAAATGACATGGTGTGCCCAGTGGGAGATTTTATAAGTTCACTGAGTCTCAACCAAAAACATTTGTCCTGAGGGGGAGGGTATTTGCAGGAGCTAATGGCAAGTGAGGGTAGTTTAATTAGCAATTATGTGAGGGTAGCTATATGCTGTTTTTCAAGTTAAGCACACTGCATACTGCCCCCTGAAACCGAAGCAGTGATTTGAAGATCAGATGTCATTTCCAGACATGCTGAGTCAACCATGACATTTTTATCCCATTTGGATTGAACACCCCAATAGCAAAGAGCAAGCCTTGTTATAACAATGAGGCAAGGTTTGCATAAGCTTGATTCTTTGCAGTCATTCCCAAAAGAGCTTATCATCTGTCCTCACTTTCCCCAGGGGTTTTTTCCTCGCTGGACTAAGGTGCACTTCCTCTGAGTTTGTTCGTACTGGGAGCTACAGAGGCCGTCCCTGCAACTATTTCATCACACAGTAGTCAATAGACTACAGCAGCCTAACATTAAACCTTTCCTCTATTTCCCATTGGTGTTTGGTAGGCCTCAACATACAGTATCCCATTCAAGAAATGTGATGAGAGAGAGAGGGAGGTCACCTGCATTGTGAGAACACATGCTTCAATTACAATGCTGTAGAGTTTGAAAGTGTTGTTTTAATGAGTACATGCATCAGAAAGTGCCATTATGGTATTTTGTTTCATTGAGGTTAAAGGCACTTGAAATGTGCCAGAAAACACCCATGAAGCAATGCATTGTTATTGTATCTGTACGGCAGAGAAAGAAACAGGTTGGTTAACATTCAATTATTATTTTTCTCTTTAGGAGTTTATGCTGAAGGGCTGCACCTATTTACAACTAAGTTGACTACTCTATAACATATCTCTCAAAACATGTTCATACACTTATTGTGTAATGTCAATTTGGGCGAATATGACTAACCACTCATGGATGTGTGCAGTGGTTATTTCCTCTCAAAACCATGCGATATGGTCTTGTCAGAGCAGACATCCCTGCTGCAGTGCAAACGCTGCCCAGAAGAGTGGGCACAGATCATCAGCTGCGATGTGATTGGCTAGCACTCTGTCAGCAGACATCATAAGATCATTTCTATTGGTCAGTTGGTAGCACCAACTTATGGGCAGCTCCTGCACAATGTTTCCACACGCTTGATTCTGAAAAGGGACACATTTGGACTTCTGTTAAATGGCCCTTTTTAAAGAAGTGTTTAATTGAAACAGAAATGTTTCTGCTATTACAAATTACCACACTTCTTTTTGCTATTTCCTAGTTGTGTAGCCTACCCATAAATCAGCATGTGGCATTAGTGAAGGCTCCTGTTGCATTACAAATGAGATTTTTACCTGTCTATTGAAGGTTTTCAACAGGTATAAATACTTGAATCATTATTTAAGTCAGTTTATAACCAATGCATAATTGGTAACCTCCCATAGGCTATTACAATGGTAAACTCAGGAGACTAATTAGACACTGATGGTCATGGATAACAGTCAATTATAAAAATGATGATTTATTTCCTAGACACTTACAGGTATTAGTAGGGTGTGATTGCAGATGGAGCATAACCTGAGCATAACCTGATTATGGCGGTGCTCATCACCGGCATCAATAGGCATTACCAAGCCAAGTTTTGTTAGTTTGCTATTTATTCAGTCTGTGGTGGATATATAATGCTCTTACCCTGTCTTTGGTGAGCATATGTCTATGTTAAGGGTTTGGCCAGAACATGAACATATAGCCTATCCAGGCAGTGATGTTATTTTGAGTGTTTGCCTATAATTTGGTCATCTTTTCTTTAGGAATGTGTTTATAATGGTTAGCACCTTAGACATATAGGCTAGGAAGGTTATTGCCACAGGCACTGATGCGCTCTGTGTCAATGAATGAACACGTTTGTTTAGTTATTCTGTCTGTTTGGCCAGAGAAACGAGACTACAGACTCCAAACCGGTATGGTGTGTATTGTAGGTCTAAATGTAATCCGTTTTTGGAGCGCAACGGACTAGATAAAATAGTATGCTAATAAACGAAAGGTCTACCTCTGTCAACTCTCGGCATGTGGTATTTATTTCATTCATAGCGTACCGGTTGTAATACAGGGCTATTGGGCAGCGGTAAATGTAAGAGGATGGAATTATCTGGTCAGCAGACAGATAACAGTAGCGCCGCATCACCTTGAATACCTGGAATCTGATGCCTAAAATAAACATTCTACATAGGCAAATCACTGAAAGTCACATCAGAAGGCAAGGAAATTATAACGAGATGTAGCCTAATAATAGAGTGATAGGTTCAGTTGGTAGGCTATTCACCAATGGGCACTTTCTTGATTCATTGTAACTAATTCACAGCCAGGCCTGCATATGTTGTGAATAGGGTAGGCTACTGTCTGTGTGCGGATGATCCTCTAGCAGCTTTATGAGAAAGATGTTATTATAGGAAAGCCTAAGCAGACCACAACATACGCTATTTGCAAGCTTAACGTTAGCAGCATCCAGAATCTGCTATTCTTATTCATTCATTTCCTGTTTCTATTAATAAGATTATGAGGAAATGGTGTCACATATACACAAACAATCCTCCCCACATCAATATGATATTTCATAGACTATATCTACCAGTTTTCTTGCATCCATCGTATGGCTTCGTCCTCGTTGAACTGTCTCTCAAATTCGTACTCTTGTAGCGCCAACACCGACATGTTCACTGTGCGCTTTCCTGTAAACGGATACAAAGTTATATTCTAATGGGGTGTTATATTTAACTGGTTTCCTCTTTATCTCTCTATCTCATCTACACTCCTTGTCTTGCATCGCTCTTGCCACTGCCAAAAACTATCAAACTGAACGCGAACGTCCGACTATATGACAGCTCGAGCCGGCATAGGCCCTCTCCACCAAGGAGGTGGATTCACGGTCCTAAAGCCTGAGATGCCGCGTTTGTTTTGCAAGTAGACTGTCACTGTGATGCCTCGTTCACGTTAACCATAGGGAACCCCGTTAAATTGCGCAGGATGCCATTCATTTAAATGGCGACGTCCACAACGAAGTGGAATCGCAACTCCCCCGTGCGGTTGAAGGCTCTGCTGCGAGAAGGACGCCGCACACTTAATTTTTCCAAACTTTGCATCATCTTCAAGCCAGCCAGAGTCCGTGGAAGAACAGGAAGTGACCAACCACAGAAAAATATGAAAATGTGTGGTTTTTGGTGATGGCTTTATGGGATAGCTAGCAACTTGTAAACAATAACCCATTCTAATAGGGTACTAACGTTAGGGGGTAACTAGCCCGTCGGGTAGCTCGTTTGGGTACTTACCAAATACTTTCTCTGACTGTCACTGTTCTTGCTCAACAAAAAAAAAATCCTGTCTTCACAACTTTTGGACATATTTCAACAAAACTATTTTGTGGCAAGTTTATCACATTTTTTGAAAATTTGAAAAAGTTATAGATATACCGATCTATAATTGTTTTTTAAATGTTCAAGCCTTAAGATAAATAATCCTCTTGTTTCCCTAGAAAAATGTAGATAACTTTTAAATAATGTTGGATGAGTGTTTTGGGGGCTAGTTACCCTTTTACTGTTATGAATGTTTCTTAGCACAGTTAGCGCTAGTTTATGCTAACTTGCTAGCTAGCAACTTCACTAGCAGTAAATGCTAGCCAGCTAACTAGTTAGCATAAGCTGCTAGAAGTGCTAGCTAGCAACCTTACTACCAGATCGTCTGAGGTAAAATACATTAAAAAGATAACGTAACTTAATTTCAGTTGAAAATTACTGATAGTTTTGCAGTTAATCTTACTTTATTGCCTTTTAGTTATTTTACACAGCATTTTATGTCATATAGCTAGCTAGCTAGCTATGTTTTTAAGAGAGAGCTTTTAAATTGGCATATCTCCCCGTTTTCAGTCACAGGTGGGGACTGGATTAAGTTTGAGCATCGCAGGAGGTGGGCTCATGAGTTGTGCTCCAATTTTACTGGGGATAGCTGTATTTGTGACCTATGTACAAATTAGAATCATGCAAAAGCAGAGCATAAGAGAGTTTCCACATCAATGTTACACTGAATTAATGAGTTAAATTATTGTTATTAAATGTTATATTCCAAAGTTATTTAATGTTATTAGTTATATTCCATTCCAATATTATATTCCAAATAATATGTTTTTTTATGAATTATAAACATCTATTGAAAACCTTTTGCTCCTGAATGTCATTTTAAAGACTGCTGGGATTGAACATTTTGCATTATTCAAATAATATTTAGTGGAATTGTACATAATGGATTGTATAGAAAAGGAACAACAAAGAAAGAACAAAAAAAAGTGCAGATATTAATGGTGACATGTGCAACACCCTTTCCCTCCCATATTTTATTTCAATAATAAAAATAAGACAACTAGACTTAGCTTTTAAGTATTACTTACAAATAATTATAAATAAAAGTGATTAAATGGATTTTAACACACTTGTGTGAAACCCTATGCCATAATCTTCTACCTGGGTAACTGGTACCCCCATGCATTGGGCCAGTAACTGAAAGGTTGCTGGATCCAATACCCGAGCTGACAAGGTAAAAATCTGTTGTTCTGCCCCTGGACAGGGCAGTTAACCCTCTGTTCCCCGGTAGGCCGTCATTGTAAATAAGAATTTGTTCTTAACTGACTTGCCTGGTTAAATTATTTAAAAAAATGTTTATTCACCTAAGCATGACCTTCATCCAGATGCCACATTTTTTCCAAACGTTGATTTTTTGTGTCAGGAATTAAACATTGTTCTTAGGGGGGGCTAGTTATCCCCTAGTACCCTAAGTTATTACTATTTTAATAGTAATGTTAAATAATACACATTGGCTGTTAATGCTATTAAATTATATGACTGTTGCCTCCCATTTAGTCAGTGTTGGTAATTATGTTTGTTTTGTATGATAATTATTAGGTGGGGTGGAGGTCGCTAGCTAGAGTGGTATCTTCAACCTTGCCTAGCGTTTAGCTAGCTAGCTAGCTGATCTGCAAGCTAGCTTGACTTGCTACAAAGTTAGAGAAACAAGTTGAAGAAAAAGTAACTAAACAAAACATGTTTTATTATCACCTGAAACAATATTTTTTCCCCTGTCTTGAATGAAAAGGTAATATTTTACAATCTCCCAAAATAAATGCTATCTCTGATGAAAGACTCTCCTCCAACTTGTGTTAGAAACACTACACTTGTCCATTCAGTAGCGGGCAAGACTCTGTGAAGATGATTTAATAAGGTGTAATGAAGTACGTCACGGTGTGTACGGGGCATAAGGCTTATGTCATCACTGACACTGCAAATGCTTACTACAGCCTATTGGGAAACGTGCCTACTGCCTATTGGGAAATATGCAGCAAAAATAAGTCTTCACATGAATCCAAGTTTCCTTTCCTTAAAGTAGTGCATAATCATTTGGTAATATTCCCTTTGAATACCATCTTCATACTGCATTGGAGCACATTCCTAATGCCTTATAAGCTATGTATAACATGTGCTGATAACACTGCACATAAACATACATACAGTGCAATATCCTCAGAGCATTACAGCCATTATACTGCTTCCTAAGGTGTTATTCAGTCTGGCCATAATGCTCTGTGGATGTTATAATGCACTACATGAAATGCTCCACAGGTGGGTAACGACCTCAGAATCCATGCAGGAGTTCCGTATTCAGGTTTGCAAGGTTTTCAACTTTTAATGCCTTATGAAGCAGTATTATAATGCCCTGAATGAAATGCTTTACAGGGGTGTAACGACTTCAGAGACCATGCAGGAGTTACATATTTAAGGCAGTTACATATTTAAGGAGTTACATTAAATTCACATGCTTGTCAGTGTTGGAAAAAGTACCTAATTGTCATACTTGAATAAAGATACCTTAATAGAAAATGCCTCAAGTAAAAGTGATATTGACCCAGTAAAATACTACTTCAGTAAAAGTCTAAAAGTATTTGGTTTTAAATATTCTTAAGTATCAAAAGTAAATGTAATTGCCAAAATATACTTAAGTGTCAAAAGTAAAAGTATAAACCATTTCAAATTCCTTATATTAAGCAAACCATGTGGCACACTTTTCTTGTTTTTGTATTTATTTAAGGATAGCCAGTGGCACACATTTACCAACGAAACATGTGTGTTTAGTGAATCCGCTAGATCAGTGGCAGTAGGGATGACCAGGGATGTTTTCTTGATAAGTTTGTGAATTTTCTCTTCCTGCTAAGCATTTAAAATGTAACAAGGACTTTTGGCTGTCAGGGAAAATGGAAGGAATAAAAAGTACATTATTTTCTTTAGGAATGAAGTGAAGTAAAAGTTAAAGTTGTCAAAAATATAAATAGTAAAGTAAAGTACAGACACCCATAAAAACGACTTAAGTAGTATTTTATAAGTATTTTTACTAAATCACTTTACACCACTAATGCTCATTAAGTGATATAGTGTCATTCCACCTTACACACGTAACTCTGCCTTAATATGGCTCAAATCCCGTTAACGGGATTGATTTGACAACATCTGGTGAAATGGCAGAGCACCAAATTCCAAAATAATTATAAAAAATATTGAACTTTCATACATTCACAAGTTCAATACACCAAATTAAAGCTGAACTTCTTGTTAATCTAGCCACAGTGTCAGATTTCAAAAAGGCTTTACGGCGAAAGCAAACAATGCTATTATGTGAGGACAGCACCCCATCAAACAACACAGACAATCATATTTCATCCCGCCAGGCGCGACACAAAACTCAGAAATAACGATATAATTCATGCCTTACCTTTGATGAGCTTCTTCTGTTGGCACTCCAATATGTCCCATAAACATCACAAATGGTCCTTTTGTTCGATTAATTCCGTCGTTATATATCCAAAATGTCAATTTATTTGGCGCATTTGATCCAGAAAAACACCGGTTCCAACTCGCGCAACATGACTACAAAATATCTCATAAGTTACCTTTAATCTTTGTCCAAACATTTCAAACAACTTTCCTAATACAACTTTAGGTATTTTTTTACGTAAATAATCTATACAATTTAAGACGGGATAAACTGAGTTCAATACCGGAGGAAAACAAAGTGGAGCGTGCTTTTCAGGTACACTTCCCTCGAGCCTCATTCTGAACAGGGCTACTTCTTCATTACACAAAGGAAAAACATCAACCAATTTCTAAAGACTGTTGATATCCAGTGGAAGTGATAGGAACTGCAAGCAACTGCCGTAGAATTATGGATTCTCAATGAAATCCCATTGAAAAGAGAGTGACCTAAAAAAAAAAATCCTGGATGGTTTGTCCTCGGGGTTTCACCTGCCAAATAAGTTCTGTTATACTCACAGTCATCATTCAAACCGTTTTAGAAACCTTAGAGTGTTTTCTATCCAAATCTACAAATTACATGCATATCCTAGCTTCTGGGCCTGAGTAGCAGGCAGTATACTTTGGGCACACTTTTTATCCGGACGTGAAAATAGCGCCTTCAAGCCATAAGAAGTTAACAGCCAAAACCTGAATACGGAACTCCTGCATGGATTCCCAAGTCATTATGTGGATCATCTCGTACAGGGCATTATAACACTAATTCATAAGGCATTATAAGCTGCTGGTTCTATTCTGCTCCTGGATGTCCCCCAAATTCGCAAACTTAGTTCGAGTTAGGGCTTATTAGCAGGGTAGTAGGGTGTGGAAGGTTGCCTGCTGGAGTATCATTGTGAATTGCTCCATCAGTTTGCACCTCAATATGTTTACAGTAGGCTGTTCTTACCTGAACTTATCTCAAATATTGCAATCAAAGAGTGGTGTTTCCCAAGCCAGCAGGTGGCAGATCGCCACACACACACATTCTGTTATATAATATGGAGTGGACTCCCACAACCTTGCCCTAGATTTGAAAGGGGTAGGTTATATCACCTGATGTAGAAATGCTGTCATCCTCAGTGTGTGATAATGTGGTAATATTTCTGTCTGCACATATTGAGTCATCGGGTGTTTCTCAATATGCATACTACCGTTCTCCACACAGTCATGCTCTGAGTGCATTCTCCAATTACGTTCTCTTGAGTATGTTCTTGTAAGGTCGAGAGTGTGGAGAACGCATAAAACATTACATTTGAGAATCACTCGCACTGTTCCTACTGTTTTACCTCACGCTTCACCTCCCCATTCATTGAACCTTCTTCCAGCCAGGACAATGGCAACAAGATTTACACAAAGCAAATGTTTTACTTCATAATTATCAGCTAGATATGTGAATCATAATGATATACCTAGCCAGCTAGTTAAACAGACAAAAATGACCTAAAAGTCATGTTATGCAAGGTAGATGTAAAAGAAAATGTGTGCTAGCTATTAGTAGTAGCTAGCCAGTTAGCCCTATTGACTTGGGATCTACGGTACGTAGGCAGGTAAGCGTTCCAAAATTAACACAGCATTTATTAACGTATCAAGATAATATAGGCAACATTTCATTCTGAAGTTGGAGTGTATTTTCTCTAGATTTAGCTCAAATAGTGTCCGCCATTGATTTGAAAACATTTTGCGTCGTTTTTTTTACGTGGTAGCATCATATTTCTTAACATACTTTCAATTGAAGCTTGTATCGATGCATGCTTCTAAATATATACAAATAGAGTACGCATTTGAGAAGTGCCCTCCGTGCTCCGTTTCCCATACTTTTATTTGGACTCATACTCTGACCTTCCTGTGCTCCAGTTTGTGTGCTCGAAGCACGGTAGTATGCATTTTGAGAGTTACCCATCGTGTCTGTGTAACGGAGGAGGTACGGTAAACCAAGCTCGCCTGATGAGTAACCTCACCTGAGACCTGAAGACTTGCATTAGCTCCCTGAGCTAGTCCCTTTGCTTTAACTCTGTGGTCTAACACAGTTCTGTGACTCGTATGGAGTCCTGGATTCAGGGTGGTGTACTGATGCGCCTTCCTGTAACTATGAAAAGTAACTCAATCAAAGCAGTTATGACTGCATGGCTGCATAAACGTGATGACTGTTTCAGTGTATAATGTGTACCATTACATTAAGGAACCCCCACAAAGCTATATGACCCTCTGCCTGTCAGTGCCTGAGCTCATTACATTAAGGATACCCCACAGACCTTAAATGTAACCTTTATTAAACTAGGCAAGTCAGTTATGAACACATTTTTATTTACAATAACGGCCTACCCCGGCCAAACCCAGACGATGCTGGGCCAATTGTGCGCCGCCCTATGGGACTCCCAATCACGGCCGGATGTGATACAGCCTAGATTAACATACCTCATTATATTAAGGACCCCCCAACACAGCTAGATGACCCTCTGCCTGTCAGTGGCTGAGCTCATTACATTAAGGACACCCCACAAAGCTAGATGACCCTCTGCCTGTCAGTGACTGAGGTCATTACATTAAGGACACCCCACAAAGCTAGATGACCCTCTGCCTGTCAGTGACTGAGGTCATTACATTAAGGACCCCCCACAAAGCTAGATGACCCTCTGCCTGTCAGTGCCTGAGCTCATTACATTAAGGACCCCCCACAAAGCTAGATGACCCTCTGCCTGTCAGTGACTGAGCTCATTACATTAAGGACACCCCACAAAGCTAGATGACCCTCTGCCTGTCAGTGACTGAGCTCATTACATTAAGGACCCCCCACAAAGCTAGATGACCCTCTGCCTGTCAGTGCCTGAGCTCATTACATTAAGGACACCCCACAAAGCTAGATGACCCTCTGACTGTCAGTGCCTGAGCTCATTACATTAAGGACACCCCACAAAGCTAGATGACCCTGTGCCTGTCAGTGACTGAGTTCATTACATTAAGGACACAACACAAAGCTAGATGACCCTGTGCCTGTCAGTGACTGAGCTCATTACATTAAGGACACCCCACAAAGCTTTCTACTTGGATTGTGTTTTTTCCTTCCTTAGAGATAATATAAGTGCACATCGCTCTTTCACTTCAAGTGATCATTAAAATGAATGTATTTTTATTTAACTAGGCAAGTCAGTTAAGAACAAATTCTTATTTACAATTATGGCCTAGGAACAGTGGGTTAACTGCCTTGTTCAGGGGCAGAACAACAAATGTTTACCTTGTCAGCTTGGGGATTCGATTTAGCAACGTTTTGGTTACTGGCCCAATGCTCTAGCTACTAGGCTACCTGCCGACCAAGCTTCAGGGACAACTCAACAGAAGGATCAAAAAGGAATGAAGTTGTGTTCATTGTCCAGGGGAGGATGAACTGGTTTGGTCTGCATTGTGTGTGTGTGTCCACTTGTTTTTGTGTCCTTTGCCTCGAGGGAGTATCCAGCTTCTCTGGTCAGGCATGCCAGGCATCTGGGCCTTATTCTGCACAGCTGGGATAGGAGAACCCTCAAATGTACTCTGGGGGATAGGAAATTCATCTGGGTGTGAGAGACAGAGCGAGAGAGGATGTACAGGGAGACATCAGCAACATCAGCTCACACGAATGTATTGTTATTTTCTGATATCAAGAAAGGGCAAGAGAGTGCTAGAAACAGAGAGAGACGAGCGGGTGTGGAGAGAGAGCAGGAGAGAGAGGGAGAGAGTAGAGAGAAACAGAGAAAGTCCCCTTGCCTTCTCGGCAAAAGAGAGGGAAGGAGAAAATGAATAATTTGACATTAAATAAACACTTCATGTATTGCTTTTCCCCTCTGCTCATGACGTGAAACATTTAGCAGACACTCTTATCCAGAGCGAATAGCACATCAGCAGATTTAGTCAGCTCGGGGGTTCGAACCAGCAACATTTCAGTTACTGGCCCAACACTCCTAACCGCTAGGCTACCTGCCACCCTACAGATGCTTAAGTGGACCATAGGGGAATCTACATACTGTGTGTCTGTTATGCCCTTGCATTTGTTTGTACTGGGCACCTCTTTGTGGATCCTTGAGGTGGCACTGAGGGGGAATTGTATAGAGACCATGCAGAACCGATGATGTCATGCTCAAACTGAAGTATAAATTGAAAGTCAGAGATTCAAGATTACACAGCACTCACATGTGGAGAGAGTCAGAGAGAATAGATGTGATAGGTGTTATCTACTTGTAGAATCGTCTCCCGGATGTACAGAATATTGGTACAGAAAAATGTAAGTCTCGGGCCTAACACCCGTGCCAATATATCCTCCAAACATCGGCTTCTCAGGCATTATCACATAAATACACTACATGGCCAAAAGTATGTTGAACATCTCATTCCAAAATCATGGGCATTAATATGGAGTTGGTCCTCCCTTTGCTGCTATAACAGCTTCCACTCTTCTGGGAAGGCTTTCCACTAGATGTAGAAACATTGCTGCAGGGCCTTGCTTCCAGTCAGCCACAAGAGCGTTAGTGAGGTTGGGCACTGATGTTGGGCGATTAGGACTGGCTCGCAGTCGGCGTTCCAATTCATCCCAAAGGTGTTCGGCTGTGTTGAGGTCAGGGCTCTGTGCAGGCCAGTCAAGTTCTTCCACACCGATCTCAACAAACCATTTATGTATGGACCTCGCTTTGTGCACAGGGGCAGTGCCATGCTGAAACAGGAAAAGGCCTTCTCCAAACTGTTGCCATAAACTAGGAAGCACAGAATCGTCTAGAATGTCATTGGACGCTGTAGCGTTAAGATTTCTCTTCACTGGAACTAAGGGGCCGAGCCCAAACCATGAAAAACAGCCCCAAACCATTATTCCTCCTCCACCAAACTTTACAGTTGGCACCATGCATTGGGGCAGGTAGCGTTTTTCCTGGCATCCGCCAAACCCAGATTTGTCTTTCTTACTGCCAGATGGTGAAGCATGATTAATCACTCCCTTAGAACGCGTTTCCACTGTTCCAGAGTCAAATGGCGGCGAGCTTTACACCACTCCAGCCGACGCTTGTCATTGCACATGGTGATCTTATGTTTGTGTGCGGCCATGGAAACCCATTTCATGAAGCTCCCAACGAACAGTTCTTGAGCTGACGTTGCTTCCAGAGGCAGTTTGGAACTCGTTAGTGAGTGTTGCAACCGAGGACTGATGATTTTTACACACAACGTGCTTCAGCACTCGGCGGTCCCAATCAGTGAGTTTGTGTGGCCTACCACTTTGTGGCTGAGTCCTTGTTGCTCATAGACGTTTCCACTTCACTTACAGTTGACCGGGGCAGCTCTAGCAGGGCAGACATTTGACGAACTGACTTGTTGGAAAGGTGGCATCCTACGACGGTGCCAAGTTGAAAGTCACTGAGCTCTTCAGTAGGGGCCATTCTACTGCCAATGTTTGTCTATGAAGATTGCATGTCTGTGTGCTCAATTTTATACACCTGTGAGCAACGGGTGTGACTGAAATAGCTGAATCCACTAATTTGAAGGGGTGTCCACATACATTCGGCCATGTAGTGTAGTTTCTGGGTGAAAACACAATCTACACAGGACCTTCTAATCAGCAGGTTTGCATGGGCGGAGTTTTGGCTTGCCTGGTGACATCACCATGCAGTAAATGGGTTAATAGACCAATAACAAAGAGTTCCAAACCTCTCTGCTAATAACAGTTAGTTTTAAGTTTTCCCCTCCCCTCTCAGACCACTCCCAGACAGTCTGAGCAAAATTCTTGCTTAAGAAAAAATGTTTTGCTAACAAGTTATTTTTTCCCATTTTAAAGGAAATCTATTACGGCATTATTGTTACACAGAAACTATTTTATAGTAATATGAAAACGGTTGCATTGGGACTTTAAGCCTAGTCCAGGACTTGAAAGTGCTTTCAATTTTGATTCTCTTTCAGAAAGGCTCTTATAAGGAGCCACGGCCTGTGAATTATAAACAAATCTTTGACACTCTACAATAGCGCGTTTGTGTTGCATTTTTGCCCTTTATGCATTTATAATTGCTCCTATAAGCAGCCATTGGCTGTTGAATCCTTTAAAGTTGTCATATACATAAACCATTTCCACATGCAGTTACAGAAGGTACCAAAACCAACAATGCATTTCTAAGGAAATGAACCACACCATAAACCTTGACACAGGAATCCAGGGATCCGACTCCGAGGCGCAGCCGAGCACCCGAATTGAAGTAGAACTCCAATTGAATATCCATCTTGCACCTTTTCATGAAAAATACACTTTTTCCAAAACCTTCTGTGGTGCCATTAACTATGAGGTTCACATAAACTATGCTGTTTACGTTAAATATGCGGTTCACATGAACTATGCGGTTCACATTAACTAGGCCTGGACGGATTGATGGGGTAGCTGATAGCTAGCTCAGTGGGGTTGCTTTTGGAAATCCTGCAGGACAGTGTGAACTTCACGGCATAGGCTTTATATTAACTCCAAATGGGTGTTCTATGTATACTTTTTGATGAGACCCCGTAATTGTGGAAGCCCTGCAAAGCTAAGCAATTCCCAACCCGGTGTGAATTCCATCTGGATCTCCATAGAAAGCTGTTATGTTCCCCAGTTTCTGTGTTGATGTGGGTTTGTATGTGTGTATTTCAGGAAATGGCTTCCTGGATTCTAAGCAGCTGATTGGTCAGCCCCATAGCAGATTGGAGCTCTGACCCCTCTCTCTCGTCAGGGGATACAGCTGTCTCTGCAATTACCAACTCCTTCTCCAGCTTGATAAAAGCCAGTGTTCCTGCCCCAGGGAAGAGAGCTTCTTTTTATGTCCTGTGTTGGTTGTTGGTCAGTGAAAGTTTTGTTGACGTTATTTTGTAGCCGCTCCTTCAGAGGTATGTGTATGCCAATAGGACTTAGTGTTTTTGGTTATTAAAATGGTTCACTTAAAGTCTTAGTAATTATTCTGTTTCATTTGTTCCCGGGGGGGGGGGAACGCACCCTGGGAGTGTTTAGGCAAGAGTCCTGCGGGCATACATAACCCGTAGTAGTTAATCTGTCTATGCACACTAGGTAAGACCTGGGCGGACCACCCCCCTGTATTTTGGTTAGTGCGCCAAGTGGTGCTAAAGGTTAGGTAAGTACTGGGAAGACAGGTAAGGTAGGAGAGGGGACTCTTTAATTTTTACTTTCTTTGCTTTGGTTCCGTCCAGCCCCTTTTCCACACTTTACCGTGTTAAGGAATAAATCAATACCCTTTAAACTGTATTTTTCTCTGTCGTCCTTCCCCGCACCTACGATCACATACCTTTTCACTCCACGGGGAGTTGAGATGCAGTGGGGTGTTGCGTTCCCTCCTCCAAGAGGCGTATGTAACAAAAGCGTTTCAGAATGCTTTGAGTGTTGAGCAGTGTTCATTTTCTATGTGTGACTAGCCTACTGAATTGAAATAAGTTTAGTAACCTTATAATATCCAGACACCAAATTTGAGGGCACACAACAGTAAGGTTTGTTCAATTGCATGATGGCAACATTATACAAGCACAATCGCACTATTGTTTAAGAGTAGACAAGTCTGTGTGTCTTCAAGGCAATGAATGAGAGGTATACAGTTTGTCTGCATGTTCCGTTCAGTCATTGGTTTGTTCCAGTAGAGTGCCGTCTGCTGGTGATATATTAGCAGTGAACTTCAAGGAGCAGAACAGAACTATTCACTCACCTCAACAATCAGGATTCATGACATGGCCTCCCCTTCTATACTCTATATACAATCAACTCTGTACCTCACAAAAACTCTACTCCAAGTTACATTTAAGAAATAAGGGGGGGGGGGGGCATTTTCAATAAGAATGAGAATGGGTGATATGTGTGATTGAACAAGGTAAACAACCGTGATCATTTCGAGCGGGAGCGCTTCAACCAAAATATATCAGTTGCTGTCACAGGGTTGTGCTGTGGGCAAGTGGCAATACAATCGGTTTAGTGAGGATAAAATACATTTTGCCTGACCTTTGTGCTTCAGTAACCTGAAGGATACCAGATAAATTGCCAAAATTGCAAGTCCAACCAAGTGAGGCAACCTTTTCTGTGACCATAGGCAGCACACTATTGTGACTAATTGTAGATAAAATAGTTTTAACATGAACACATAGTTGTCATGTTACAATGTTTACAGAGTGTATAATGCAAATTATTGATGATGATAATAGTGGTTTAATTCATTTCAAGCACAGTTAACTAAAACGTTTTCCAATGACCCAAACACCAAAGCTCATTGAACTTGTCATGACCATACGAACTTCTCAAATGATGACGCTTTTCACCATTTAAATTGGTTTGACTAAATTTGCTGCCCTCTTCTGGCTAGATGTGTGCATCAACACACTGCATGCTCCTCGAGGACTGGGGTTGTGTGAAGCTACCCTTTTTTTTTTTAAAGCATACAGTCCTATTAAGAATGGACATATTTGTCCCAAAATGTATTCACAGGTCCAGAAAAAGGAAGGTTGGGGAAGTAATGGGGAAGGATGAATGCGGAAGAGATGAAGGCAGGAGAAAACCACCCAGACCAGAGTTAGCTGAAGATGCGACTGCTGAGGCCTTTTGCTCCACCATAGGAGCTGAAAGGAAGAAGTCAAGTAAGTCAAGTCCAGCAAAAGTTCAACAACACACTTGATTCAGGAAGGAACATGTTCATGTTAAAGGACATAGTATTAGACCTCAGTGGCAGCCTGCCTACACGTCAAGCGAAAGAGAAAACATATTTGTTAGGCCGTTTCAGAGGCGCCACGTCATATTCTCCCGCAGACCAACGCATTTGATCTGTGGTTATGTGTTGGGAGTCACATCCATCTTCCATCCATCCAATCCCTAGTGTGTCTTGCCTTACCGTTCCGTCCATTCCATTAATGATCGTGGCGCCTTCCAGCCGGGATTACCGCGTCGCACACAGTGGATTTCCCACTGCGCCCGGTAATGAGCAGCAATGTTGGAATGGGACTCCCATTATGGGAGCGTGCAGCAGATTGCTTTTCACCAGAGTGTATTAGAGTGAGAGCGGGTTCGGACGTGCCTTCCTTATTAAATATTATAATTGGCAAAGGGAGGGAGGTTGGAGGTGGCCAGGTAACTGCTAATGGTTGTTTGGTTGTATGGACATAAAAAGTAATGCAATGTACATTTATACGCTTATTATCGCAACCTGCCCGTCACATGTACTCGTGCGTGGCCCTTTCACCGGTGTGCAATTTCACAGCAAACAATTGAAGGGAGTCATGTCAAACTGACCAGTTTAGGAGAGACTGCTATTCATGGTTTAGTATTGCTGAGTGAGAAACTATAGGGTGTCAATTCAATATACCTTGTTGCACCACAAAAATTAGCTTTCAGCCGCCTCAACCCAATGCACATGCTCTAACCTGCAAAGTAGTCCAGGCCTATGTGATAATGTTAAGAAGGTTGAACTGTGTTTTGTTTGTGAGAAGATTAACTATCCCTTTAATGTTTGTGAGAAGATCAACTATCCCTTTAATGTGTGTCAGAAGTTGAACTCTTTTTAATGCTCATCAAATGAGGCATGTCTTGTCTTGTCTTCCTGCGGTTGTTAAAGCTCTGTAATAAAGTAAGGTAACTTGAGACATGGGTTGGTTGTCACAGACAGTGCTCCAGACCTGGGTCAAGTCATACATCAAATACTTGAGATGCACTTGATTATGTTTACAATGTAACTAATGGAATATATAGTCCTAAAAGTGCAATCTCCAAGCTAAATGAAGCATATTTGAAATACTTTAAAGTATTTTAAAGTCGCTTAAATATTTACTTTATGTGAACAGTTATTTGGTAGTGTTGGATATTATCTGAATTACAGAGTGGTGAAAAGCAATATAAACACCCTGTCACTTATGGGAACAGTTTAAACCTTTTTAATCCCAACATGTTTTATGGACATCTTTATTTATTGAGACAATAATCATCTTTGTGAATAACAAT
The DNA here is from genome assembly GCF_965601325.2 of Salmo salar. Lineage (NCBI taxonomy): Eukaryota > Metazoa > Chordata > Actinopteri > Salmoniformes > Salmonidae > Salmo > Salmo salar. The sequence goes on from NC_138295.1 coordinate 28,520,183, forward strand.
GTAATAATCATTGCTTGCATCATGTCAAGACAAACCATATACGTTTTAGCAACTGCATATAATGAACACTGGTACAGTAGAATGAAACTTGAACTGAAACAAACTATTTTCAATATGATTAGAATAGTCATGCAGTATTACTGGGCATCATGTTCCACTGCAGATGAATAGAGGTAGAGCCGAGGACCGTGGTGCCATGGTTCTCCCTTGTACTGTAGCAGGTGTCTGTCAGAAGACCGTAGGTCCTATAGGAGATCCCAGTAGCTTTGTCTCACTGCAGCCCCCAGTGGAAGTGGACATCCTGTGGAGATCAGGCATAGGTAATGTTACCACAGATCAATATTCCTCAGTGTATTTCCTAGATCAACTTCCTGAGATTGTACCATCTGTGACATATAGCTTGAGCCAATAAGTCGCTTCTGGGTTCCAATACTATCCATTGGTCTCTACCCTCTCTCCTTGTTGATTACCCATGTTCTACTGATCGTAAAGATCTGGGAAGGTCTTTTCGTTGACACGGTCTAGTTTCTGATAATGACAATGATTTAGTTATTTGCAGATCTGCAAGGGAACACGTTTTTGGTTTGGAATTGGGCCATATAGACACTCAATACCTGCCAACCTCAAGACTGCAAAAAATGTCAGTCTTACCTACATATCGCGTACCATTTGAATGCACTGATTTGATGTCTTACCCAGATAAATTATCTTACTGCACTGGCAGACAATTTACCTTATTTTAACCTAAAAAAGCCTTGATACAAATCAGAATATCTTGATACAAGACTAAATATATTGATGCATTTTATGGGCAAGCGAGATCAAAATACGTAATTTTACCTTCATTATTTCAATACTAGACTATCAATCTAGGTAAGATTGCAATTTTTTTTGAAAGCAGTACTTAGGTTGGCTTCAGGGGGCCTCAAGACAGTGAAGGGATTCTGTCTTGAGTGTCTCAGCTGAAATGAGGGCTGTATTTGGGTTGTCTTGTCATTTCTCTCACCATTTAATTGTTGACAGGAATAACAGTAAAGGCAAACTCAAGCATTGCAAATAATTACTTGTTTTAAGCAACTGTAAAAAAAATAATAATAATAAAATAAAAAAGACATATATATATATATATATTTATATATATATATACTTTATATATACAAAAGTTTGGGGTTACTTAGAAATGTCCTTGTTTTCCATGAAAACATACATGAAATGAGTTATAAAAGGAATAGGAAATATAGTCAAGACGTTGACAAGGTTATAAATAATGATTTTTAATTGAAATAATAATTGTGTCCTTCAAACTTTGCTTTCGTTAAAGAATCCTCCATTTGCAGCAATTACAAGTTTGCAGAACTTTGGCATTCTAGTTGTGAATTTGTTGAGGTAATCTGAAGAGATTTTACCCCATGCTTCCTGAAGCACCTCCCACAAGTTGGATTGGCTTGATGGACACTTCTTACGTACCATACGGTCAAGCTGCTCCCACAACAGCTCAATAGGGTTCAGATCCGGTGACTGTGCTGGCCACTCCATTATAGACATAATTCCAGGTGACTGCTTCTTCCCTAAATAGTTCTTGCATAGTTTGGAGCTGTGCTTTGGGTCATTGTCCTGTTGTTGGAGGAAATTGGCTCCAATTATGCGCCGTTCACATGGTATGGCATGGCGTTGCGAAATGGAGTGTCCCTTCTTTTTTACCCTGTAAAAATATCCCACTTTACCACCACCAAAGCACCCCCAGACCATCACATTGCCTCCACCATGCTTGACAGATGGCGTCAACCACTCCTCCAGCATCTTTTCCTTTTTTCTGCATCTCACAAATGTTCTTTGTGATCCGAACACCTCAAACTTAGATTCGTCTGTCCATAACACTTTTTTCCAATCTTCCTCTGTTCAGTGTCTGTCTTCTTTTGCCCATCTTAATCTTTTCTTTTTATTGGCCAGTCTGAGATATGGCTTTTTCTTTGCAAGTCTGCCTAGAAGGCCAGCATCCCGGAGTCGCCTCTTTACTATTGACGTTGAGACTGGTGTTTTGCGGGTACTATTTAATGAAGCTGCCAGTTGAGGACTTGTTAGGCGTCTGTTTCTCAAACTACACACTCTAATGTACTTGTCCTCTTGCTCAGTTGTGTACCGGGACCTCCCACTCCTTTTTCTATTCTGGTTAGAGCCAGTTTGTGCTGTTCTGTTAAGGGAGTAGTACACAGCGTTGTACGAGATCTTAACCCTTGTATGAGATCTTAACCCTTAAGATGTCAACTGCTAATTTTCAGATTTACACCACATAAACACAGCCATTTTCACTGGACTATCTGTTGCTGCCAAGTCATGATTTCCCTGGGGGTTAGCCTTGCAATAACCAAGTGGTGAGACACATAGCCCTCTATATTTAAGTGTTTCGGGTACACCCCGATAGGTGTCTGCGTCACATACAGTATCTTCTATTGACATCATCTTCTATTGTTTGTCCTCATGTGTTTGTTTTTCAGCATAAAGTACTCCGTAGCCACTTAGTGTGGACACCAGGTGAGACCACACACACACAATAACAGTCTCTCTCCTTCACTTCATCCCTCTCCCCCTTCTCCCTAAATCCTCTAGGTTATATCAGCTGTTTTGGTAAACCCCTCCCGCATCTGAACTGGCTGACACAGAGGGCACAGAATGATCATAGGTGAGAGGTCACTTGGTCGGGTCAAAAGGAAGTATTATTAAAGAGATGCATTACATTGAAATACAGATAGAGATTTAGTAGTCCCAGAGTTAATGATCCAAGGTCAGTTTTGCATTTCACCTCCTGATGATTATGATGCTCTCTCCCTATCCATCTGTCTCTTGTCTGCTGGTATGTTTTGATGTGAGAGAGGAAGCCAGTCCCGTCATCGCCACCTCACCCACTCTTAAGATAACCTTCGGGCCAACTGGGGGCCCAAAGCTGGTTAGGAGACACCCTAGAGACACTGTAATTGTGATGAACTGAGAGAATATTAGGGTAGCACTGTAATTCATTAATCACATGCTGTCTGCCTCACTTCTTACCTCTTGCCCTTTCTGTCTTCTACACCTCTCTCCCCACCTCGTCTTTCTCCCTCGTTTTACAATGCACAACATATGTGCAGTGAAGTACAGATTGAACTTGTATTTATAATATAATATTACAATTATCAGAATTATAATGCATGTATTATGTATTTATAACACCTGAGTAATGAACTTCTTTAAATAAAGCGTTTCACATTCTCCACTGAACGAAATTAAGTATCTCATTGAAATACTATCCTGTGTCCTCAGATTAATGTAGATGAAGGGAGTTAGATATGCATAGGTTTCTTTTCTGTATATATGAATTACAAATCAGCCTTTACTTAAATCATGTTTATAGTCTATTGCATAGATACAGTGTGTTATCATTGATGTCCCAGGAGCAAGAGTGGTAAACACTGTTGAAGTGTAGAATTGTCATACATACATTCAGACACAGCATCATTCAAAGAATGGAGTTTGATATGACTGAAAAAGAAAGATTCATACCTGAACCGCACATTTATTTGCCAAGGAAGAGTACATGATCAGTGAATATATCAATGTACAGGCTACAATGTGGGGATCTCATGCATGGTAATAAATACAGTACATGTATATAGGACTTGCATCCTTGGCACAATAAAGTTATTATATTCTACTCTATCCATAGGCTTCATTAATGCCATTCAGACTTGAAGTTGATACAACAACTATGATAGCTGAGGTTCATAGATTGGTATGAATATTAGTTCAGAACCTAACAAATGTGGCTCGCGTCAAATTCGTCGTTGGAACCACTCGAAATGATTGGTCATTAAAAACCTTGGGACCCAAATGCATAATGAGTGCTCTTCCTCCCCCTTGTGGTGGTCTGGAGTAATGAAGCCTTGACGCTGGGTACCTCGAAGTCCTGCGGTGTAAACTCACAACTTTTATAGGAGGAACCACTATACACAGCATTGTATGAGATCTTCAGTTTCTTGGCAATTCCTCGCATGGAATAGCCTTCATTTCTCAGAACAAGAATAGACTGTCGAGTTTCAGAAGAAAGTTTTTTGTTTCTGGCCATTTTGAGCCTGTAATCAAACCCACAAATGCTGATGCTCCAGATACTCAACTAGTCTAAAGAAGGCCAGTTTTATTGCTTTGTTAATCAGAACAACAGTTTTCAGCTGTGCTAACATAATTGCAAAAGGGTTTTCTAAAGATCAATTAGCCTTTTAAAATGATAAACTTGGATTAGCTAACACAATATGCCATTGGAACACAGGAGTGATGGTTGCTGATAATGGGCCACTGTACGCCTATGTACATATTCCATTAAAAATCAGCCGTTTCCAGCTACAATAGTCATTTACAACATTAACAATGTTTAAACTGTATTTCTGATCAATGTGATGTTATTTTAATGGACAAAAAATGTGCTTTTCTTTCAAAAACAAGGACATTTCTAAGTGACCCCAAACTTTTGAACGGTAGTGTATAAACAGTGCCAAGAAAAAGTATGTGACCCCTTTGGAATTACCTGGATTTCTGCATAAATTGGTCATCAAATTTGATCTAATCTTCATCTAAGTCACAACAATAGACAAACATAGTGTGCTTAAACTAATAAACACAAATTATTGTATTTTTCTTGTCTATATTGAATATATCATTTAAACATTCCCAGTGTAGGTTGGGAAACCCCTAGGCTAATGACTTCTCCAAAAGCTAATTGGAGTCAGGAGTCAGCTAACCTGGAGTCCAATCAATGAGACAAGATTGGAGATGTTGGTTAGAGCTGCCCTGCCCTATAAAAAACACTCACAAAATTTGAGTTTGCTATTCACAAGAAGCACTGCCTGATGTGAACCATGCCTCGAACAAAAGAGATCTCAGAAGGCCTAAGTTTAAGAATTGTTGACTTGCATAAAGCTGGAAAGGGTTACAAAAGTATCTCTAAAAGCCTTGATGTTCATCAGTCCACAGTAGGACAAATTGTCTATAAATGGAGAAAGTTCAGCACTGTTGCTACTCTCCCTAGGAGTGGCTGTCCTGCAAAGACGACTGCAAGAGCAGTATGCTCAATGAGGTTAAGAACAATCCTAGCGTGTAAGCTAAAGACTTACAGAAATCTCTGGAACATCCTAACATCTCTGTTGACAAGTCTATGATACGTAAAACACTAAACAAGAATGGTGTTCATGGGAGGACACCACGGAGGAATCCACTGCTGTCCAAAAAAAAATTGCTGCACATCTAAAGTTTGCAAAAGTGCACCTGGATGTTCCACAGCGCTACTGGCAAAATATTCTGTGGACAGATGAAACTACAGTTGAGTTGTTTGGAAGGAACACAACGCCATGCGTGGAGAAAAAAAGGCACATCATGCCAACATCAAAACCTCATCCCAACTATAAAGTACGGTGGAGGGAGCATCATGGTTTGGGGCTGCTTTGCTGCTTCAGGGCCTGGACAGCTTTCTATCATCGACGGAAAAATTAATTCCCAAGTTTATCATGACATTTTGTAGGAGAATCTTAGGCTATCTGTCTGCCAATTGAAGCTCAACAGAAGTTGGGTGATGCAACAGGACAACGACCCAAAACACAGAAGTAAACCAACAACAGAATGGCTTCAACAGAAGAAAATATGCCTTCTGGAGTGGCCCAGTCAGAGTCCTGACCTCAACCCGATTGAGATGCTGTGGCATGACCTCAAGAGAGCAGTTCACACCAGACATCCCAAGAATATTGCTGAACTGAAACAGTTTTGTAAAGAGTTATGGTCAAAAATTCCTCCTGACCATTGTACAGGTCTGATCTGCAACTACAGAAAACATTTGTTTGAGGTTATTGCTGCCAAAGGAGGGTCAACCAGTTATTAAATCCAAGGGTTCACATACTTTTTCCATCCTGCACTGTGAATGTTTACACGGTGTGTTCAATAAAGACATGAAAACGTATAATTGTTAGAGTGTTATTAGTTTAAGCAGACTGTGTTTGTCTATTGTTGTGACCTAGATGAAGATCAGATCAAATTTGATGCAGAAATCCAGGTATTTCCAAAGGGTTCACATACTTTTTCTTGCCATTGTATATATTTATTTTATATATACTGCTCAAAAAAATAAAGGGAATACTTAAACAACACATCCTAGATCTGAATGAAAGAAATAATCTTATTAAATACTTTTTTCTTTACATAGTTGAATGTGCTGACAACAAAATCACACAAAAATAATCAATGGAAATCCAATGTATCAACCCATGGAGGTCTGGATTTGGAGTCACACTCTAAATTAAAGTGGAAAACCACACTACATGCTGATCCAACTTTGATGTAATGTCCTTAAAACAAGTCAAAATGAGGCTCAGTAGTGTGTGTGGCCTCCACGTGCCTGTATGACCTCCCTACAACGCCTGGGCATGCTCCTGATGAGGTGGCGGATGGTCTCCTGAGGGATCTCCTCCCAGACCTGGACGAAAGCATCCGCCAACTCCTGGACAGTCTGTGGTGCAACGTGGCGTTGGTGGATGGAGCGAGACATGATGTCCCAGATGTGCTCAATTGGATTCAGGTCTGGGAAACGGGCGGGCCAGTCCATAGCATCAATGCCTTCCTCTTGCAGGAACTGCTGACACACTCCAGCCACATGAGGTCTAGCATTGTCTTGCATTAGGAGGAACCCAGGGCCAACCGCACCAGCATATGGTCTCACAAGGGGTCTGAGGATCTCATCTCGGTACCTAATGGCAGTCAGGCTACCTCTGGCGAGCACATGGAGGGCTGTGCGGCCCCCCAAAGAAATGCCACCCCACACCATGACTGACCCACCGCCAAACCGGTCATGCTGGAGGATGTTGCAGGCAGCAGAACATTCTCCACGGCGTCTCCAGAGTCTGTCACGTCTGTCACATGTGCTCAGTGTGAACCTGCTTTCATCTGTGAAGAGCACAGCGCGCCAGTGGCGAATTTGCCAATCTTGGTGTTCTCTGGCAAATGCCAAACGTCTTGCACGGTGTTGGGCTGTAAGCACAACCCCCACCTGTGGACGTCGGGCCCTCATACCACCCTCATGGAGTCTGTTTCTGACCGTTTGAGCAGACACATGCACATTTGTGGCTTGCTGGAGGTCATTTTGCAGGGCTCTGGCAGTGCTCCTCCTGCTCCTCCTTGCACAAAGGTGAAGGTAGCGGTCCTGCTGCTGGGTTGTTGCCCTCCTATGGCCTCCTCCACGTCTCCTGATGTACTGGCCTGTCTCCTGGTAGCGCCTCCATGCTCTGGAAACTACGCTGACAGACACAGCAAACCTTCTTGCCACAGCTCGCATTGATGTGCCATCCTGGATGAGCTGCACTACCTGAGCCACTTGTGTGGGTTGTAGACTCCGTCTCATGCTACCACTAGAGTGAAAGCACCGCCAGCATTCAAAAGTGACCAAAACATCAGCCAGGAAGCATAGGAATTGAGAAGTGGTCTGTGGTCCCCACCTGCAGAACCACTCCTTTATTGGGGGTGTCTTGCTAATTGCCTATAATTTACACCTGTTGTCTATTCCATTTCCACAACAGCATGTGAAATTTATTGTCAATCAGTGTTGCTTCCTAAGTGGACAGTTTGATTTCACAGAAGTGTGATTGACTTGGAGTTACATTGTGTTGTTTAAGTGTTCCCTTTATTTTTTTGAGCAGTGTATTTTTTTGCTATAAAAAGTGCCTTTTAGGAAATGTATCCTTCTACATAAGGTAAAATCTGAACCAGCATGAAAGTATGTTCTGTATCAGAATAGTTGTCAGAGGTGGCTGACAGTAGGAGGTAGAGGTAATAGCCATTTAGAATGTTATAGGAGGTGACGGCAGAAAGGAAAACATTGAGAAGCGATTGACGCCGTTTGGCCAGACGGCAGACTTACAGTGTAAACTAAAGGTGTTTGAACATGATGACTCACATGAGGGGGAGACTCAGGTTAACATGAAGGGACATGAAGAGGAAGATATTGGTAGTTGCAGTAGGTGGGGTGATTAGTGGATAATATGGCTTTGTGTTTGAGATCGTTTTTTTTAGGCATACCTCAAAAGGCACTATGAATGTGCTTATAATGTGTCTATATAGGGCAGCCAACAGAGACACAACAGACGTATTGCATATTCAATAAATTATAATGAATTTGTTTATTTTGGGTTTAAAAAACCCTCACACTGTGAAGCACAGAAGGCTGCTTGGGGAAGGACGGCTCATAATAATGGCCGGAACGGAGCAAATGGAATGGCAGTTAATATCACGAGCCCGTTCTCCCCAATTAAGGTGCCACCAACCTCCTGTGCTGTAAAGGCATAACTCGTCCCATCTACCACCAATAAACGAATGTTATCCTTTTTCTGCTCATCTGAGTTGCTTACATATGGTACGATTCCTATTTGTTTTGTCTTACCATGTACAGCAGATGTTAAAACATTCCTATGACATGTTAAATAAGGCTTTCTGACTCTGTTTTGCCCCCAGTGAAATGGATCACAGGTCGAACGGCAACTACAGAACATCACACTGACAGAAGAAAAACACAAAGTTAGGGTTAAGTTCAGGCTTTAACTCCAAATGTATAAGGTTAGGCATTCACTGAGAATGGTTAAGGTAGGGGATAGGCTTCATCTGCCCATCCGCCATTCCCGCCCCTTCCCGCCTACAACACACTCGTAAAACCGAAACCTACTTGAAAGTAACAGCACTCACTGTTACCCCTAGTGGCCGGTTTCCACGTCATCTCCCGGCATCCTCAGACATGGATGGACATCAAATACTGACTTGTATCACGGGTGACCTGGCTGGTCTCAAGTATGAGAGCTGATCTAGGATCAGTTCCCCTCTGTCCATGGAATTGTATTCATTGTGGTCATAAGGCACTCCTGCTCTGAGACGCTTGATACACGGTCCCATGTCACCCAAAAGACACACAGTGCACATTCCTAATAGGCTATTACCTCTCATTCCAATACATTTCTAGAAGACTACTAGAAAACTGAATAGTCAATTTAACACCACATGGTTGAAGGCAAGACTGTTAGAAAACACAAGACTGTTTATTTATCTACTGAATCCATCCTCGGATCATATTATTTTTCTGTTCAAGGCACATTAGGGCCATGGTACCGATCCTTTGAACACACTCAAGGGTGAAGCCAACATGCTCAATGTGTAGCAATCGATTTGGAGACAAAACATCAGATAGTTTTTTTCTGCATCATTTAATATAACTTCACAGAGCAGGAAGTGTGTGAGTCATGAAATTTGCCCTGGTTATCTGCTTTCACACGCTCCAGCCGGCTGGCCAGCCAGCGGCCCACGGAAATGGGACGAGAGGAGCTAGAGCTGTCCGAGTCACACACACTTGCATGGTCCCAGGCTTCACAGCACAAGCATAAGCATATACACACACAGGCATACACAGGCATACACAGGTGCACACACACACACATAGGTGTGCACCCATGCAAACATACACACACACACAAGTGACTTTAGAACCCCTTTATTGCAAGGTTCTTACTTGTGTAATGTACAATTATTTACCACAAACAGGTATAACAGATGTTTTATGCATAAATGTATTCCCACAATGTAATTACACTGTCTATGCAACTACCGTGTAACATGAATAGTTTTTTTTTTGTAATGTTTTCTTTATTCATACAAACAAAGACCAGGTGATGTATACACTTAGCTATGGAAGACACCTTTGTCTGAGAGGGAATAATTGTATTTCATCTTGGATATCATAAGGTGAATGCACCAATTTGTAAGTCGCTCTGGATAAGAGCGTCTGCTAAATGACGTAAATGTAAATGTTATGGAGGGCCTCCGTGTGTGTGTGTGTGTGTGTGTGTGTGTGTGTGTGTGTGTGTGTGTGTGTGTGTGTGTGTGTGTGTGTGTGTGTGTGTGTGTGTGTGTGTGTGTGTGTGTGTGTGTGTGTGTGTGTCTGTGTGTGTGTGTCTGTGTGTCTGTGTGTCTGTGTGTGTGGGTGAGAATATGTGAGGTCAGCTCATCTGACCTCTAGCAGCGACCCCTATGCTATGATTGGTCAGAAGCCCCCCACTGACCCAGAGTGCTATGGCCAATGTGTATGTGTGTGGATTCTTGTGCTTGTGTGTGTGAGAGGCGAATAATTGGAATTGATAAGCATGAACGAGTTTGTCTGAGATTATTCAGTGTGTATTCCTACTATCCAGCCAATTCAAGAGGGCTTGCCATTCTCTTTGATATTTCACTGATTATGACAATACCAATTTGCCTTGTACAGCATAATGCAATCAAAACATCAAAAGGAAGAGGTGTACATTTCCATGGATGGATGGGATTTGCGTTTAGGCAACATCTCTAATGTAGGCCCGCTCAATAGCTATTTGTTTATTGCTAGCCAATTTAACGCATGAGAATGTTGAATCTGACAAAAAAGTAGGCATATTCTTCTCAAATAATGTCGTCAATTCCGCCATTGACAAGCTAGACTACAATGCAACAGTGTTGAAAGTGTTAATAAATTGTTAGCTTTTGAAATACTATAATTCATCTTGACACATAGGTAAAAACAAAGGATGGATATATAAATAGTTAAGACCAAATTCACCCCGTTCCCAGTTCAAACGAGAAGAAACTCCATGATTCTATTGAATAATCGCCCGCCATAACCGCTTGGTGCCCACATGAAAAATTGCATTTCTATTTTGAAAACATGAATTTTCTATTTGCTTAAGATTGTTCATGTATTATATATAATAACCCACTAAGATGACCAAACCTATGCCTAAATTGGTTGATATTTGAATACAAAATGATTTGAATAGGATGCATTTTTTTCAAGTTGTGCACCCGTGTATCTGAAATGAAAAATTGCAACGGCATGTCGAGCACATTTTGCACAGAACAGAAAGACCTTAACAAGTTGACGTGCATAACAAAGTCGTTGGAAAATAGCTTTCAGAAGATCGGAATTGCATGTAATTGATGTGTGTAATTGGACAACAAATAGACACCATATTGGCAAAATGTCTCACATGTTTGGCACACCATGACATGAATATTGAGAGCTTGTTAATTATTTAGATTAGAAGTAACGAGTCATGCACGGATGTGTGCTCTCACTTGCTTAATTTGAATTCCCAGGGGTGGGATAGAGGTGATAGGGTCTCTGCGTTTTCTGTAACTTTTCCTTATCATAAGAACCCCAACATGAGGTGACTAAATTAGACAACGAATTGAATCAGCATTCACATTATGTTTCGTGAGATTTCTATTTCTGTAAAGAGTAAGCTACAATCACAATGGAAATAAAACATACAAGCGAAAAAAACCTGCAAAAGGGTAACACATCTTCAAAAAGGTAACAAAACGTTGCTTATACTCTAAAGTCGAAGTAGTTATTAATCTTATTGGTGCTGTGTGTGGTAGCCTAATAAACCGTGAGGTTTGACTGTACGCTTGTTTATTCCATGTGTAACTCTGTGTCGTTGTTTGTGTCGCACTGCTTTGCTTTATCTTGGCCAGGTCGTAGTTGTAAATGAGAACTTGTTCTCAACTAGCCTACCTGGTTAAATAAAGGTGAAATAAATACAATTATTAGGCTATTAGCGAAGAAGGCCCAGCATAGTGGAGGATAAGCTCTTGAAATAACATTGGTGACATGAAACAAGGAGTTGAGTTTACTTTTGAATGGTTGTTTACATCGCTTTAAAATGAATCTCAATAATAACAGCTATCAAACCGAAGCGTTTTTAATATTATTAAGGACGTTCGTTTTGCAGGAGGTAAAATTGAGCTGCAACAAAATAAATCTGGTCAAAATGATTTCCTTCCTAAATTTTTAAAAGCTAAAAGCATTTTGCGTCATTTTAAATTCAAAAACGTGAAATAATTTGGTCACGAATAAAAATGTTTGAGCAAACCACTTGTGGTCAATTACCAAAATATAAGCCTGTCAACCCTGTTATATTTTTGTAATTTATTGAAAACATTGAAATATATTTCTTACCGGGTAGTCCATGCTTTACAGAAGGAGAGGTCTGGAGTCTTGGGCGGTTTCTGGGCGAGTGAGATGTCTCCCTGAAGACTTGTCTCTTCAGGCCCTCTGTGCCCACATGTTGATTGGGATGTGTATTGAGACGCAGACTGCATATTCGCCAGGCTGCAAGACTTATCCTTGTCAGCCTATTATTGCTTCATGTTACCGACTCCATCAAACTCGAGCGGATCTGAAATTGAAAATGTACTGCCTCCAGGTCTTTAGGAAACATTTTTAGGGGGGCTCTTTTTATGGAAAATGTTTTGTTTGGTGTAGCCTAGGTGCTCCAGCTGGTGGATGCTGCTATAAGGGCAAAAATTATTCTGACCAGTATTTCTTTCATGTTATGTTATATTTAATGAGCCTCAACGCGCATTAATATGGACTAATAAAATAGTGATTGACTTTCGCTACAGCACAACTAAATTAGGTAAATTATTGTTTCAAACATTGTATGAGCATAATGAATAACACATTATCAAATGAACAAGTGCTCACCTCAAATAATCCCCCTGCACAGTGCATTTGATTTCGAATGGAAGGCTATTTCCCTCGACATCTGCTGAAGGTTGGATTTTTCTTGTTAGCCAATGTGGCCAACAGTGGTAACTCTTCCATTTTTCATCAGCGCTCTACAATGATCTCGAGCTCTGCGCTGACATCAGATCACAAGTCCCAGCCTCCTCCGTCCTCGAGCTACATACCTCTCTTTGTTTGTTCAAACTTGTGAATTATATTTTCTCGGTGCCTTGTAGTTGTTTTGATTTTCTATAAACGCACTGGTGCATTTGATAACGGACCACAGCGCATTGTAAACAGGATTGTCTAGACAAAACTACAATGCCGGATCGAACATGTCAACACAATGCGTAAAGGAAGGTGCATGGGCTCTCTGGAAAAAATAGTAGGCCACATTTAAAAATGTTTAATGTACTATTCAGCCAAGAATAACATTGTTATTATCGTAGTCATAGTTAGCCAATTGTTATTGATATTATGATTGGTGTTGTTATCTTATTGAAAAGACAGATTGTTGTAGATCTGCAAAACAAATATAGCAAAGTGAAAATACTTACAATATGAACACCTACGCCCAGAACACGACGCCATAGGCCTGTCATATAGCCAATCTCTCAATAGGCTAGAGAATCGTTTTGCAATAGTTAATCGTTGTGTTTATGAGAGATTCGTAGAACATTGCACAAGTCAAAATAAAAACAAGATGCTAACATTGTATTGGCATTATTGATTATGGTAATGTTTTGCGATATAGAATGTTATGTAAGTCTATGATCACTTTCCACTGCATCAAGAGGCGCATCTTAAACGTCCAGTGCTGCTCATTGTTTGGCTATATATAGCACTCGTGATTATTATGTGTCAGAAGGTAATGAGCTCGGGCCTTTGTTGTGTGGTCCAATTCCAGTTTGTTGATTCCAGTGTTATTTCAAGCACCAGTGATCACTCCGGGGCCTTGGCTAAAAAGCAGACATGTATTCAGCAGTTAATCTGGCGGGGCATCTCGCCCTCTCCACCCGTGCATCTCCCTGCGTCTCGATTCATATGTGTATTGGAGAGGGCCATTGTTTTTGCTTTAGATTAGTAGGCCTAGTAGCTAGCATAATCGAACCCCGATAGACACACTGTCATTCCCTGCACTATAGACTCGACAAAACTCACACTAACACCTGGATCAGCACAAAAATCCTCAACAAAACGTTTTGAACAATATATTTACTTCCATTAAATAAAACACAATAGTTTATTTATTTTTTTGTTGAAAAAAACGAAACAAAATTCCGTACTAAATAGTATACACAGAGCAAAACCAATTTAATTTCGCAGGAACATTTGATGCGTCTTTTTATACGCAAGATTGCTACTCTAAATCGATATTCACACAGACATTTAATAATAAATTTATAATATGTTAGAAACACACAACTGGTGCGTTTAGTATGTACATTCCCTTGTTTGCAAGCAAAACATTATTCCTTTAGGGTTTTCACATGCTTTGTTAAATTGAACCTTGAGAAAACTGGAGAGCAACAGCATTCGCCTCAATAAACTGGAGATGATATTTCGATATATATACAACCTTTCAGTCAATTAACGTCCAAAATTAGAAACCTCAAAATAAACAAGCGTGGAAAGTAAAGTATCATACATTCTCCACTCGCCGGTGTAGAACAAAATACTAATTAGGATTTTTTTTTAAAAAGCCTAATTACTTCCGTTTAAGTTTGAAACTCCATCGCGGGTTTCGGGGGTTTAGTATTCTAGTGCCCTTCTGAAAAAAAAAGAAGTAGTCTCTCGTTCCTCTGACTGGGGCTCGTGCATTCTCAGGTATTACACTGGTCTATCCACGGCGTACTGGCACGCGCTCAGATTTGAGCCTGGATTCTGAACACTGGTGTATCCAAAACTCGAGTGCTGCTTGGCTTTCAGTCTCAGGCTTGCCAGACTGGAGTTACAAGTGTCCCTGTACACATAAGGAGGGGTCGGCGGGGCGTACGGGCAGGTTGGCGTGGGAACTCCCGAATTCAGAGAGGGGTTGCTAAGGTTGTTTAAATTATTGAGGCTGTTGAGGCTCGAACCGGGCACGCCAGTAACCGAGGACGGCACCATACTGGAGGTCATGCTCATTGAAGAGATGGAGTTGGGCGGGGAGAACATCGTCTGCGATGACAAAGGGTTGACGTTCATGGAATTGAAAAAAGGGAAGCTTTTGGTGGACAAGGAGGCCGAAGTTAGCCCTTTGGCGGCCCAGTTGTTGTATGTGTAGCTGGGGTACATGTCTTCATAGGGCTGCATAAGTCCATTGAACTGAGGACCGAAGCCGTTCTTGCATAGCTCGGCTTGCTGGTTTCTTTCCCTTTTCCTCCATTTTGCTCGCCGGTTCTTGAACCACACCTATGACAAAGACAAATATGAGTTCAGAATTTAATAATAGGCTATTAATGCAATATGTAGGCGGCCCCATGTGCTTTATTTTATAGCCAACAGGCCAACATAAGAATATTAGGACTTGTTGGCTATCCTGTGCAATTCACAAAAATGTAATTGATGGGTCTGCAAGGACCCAGATGTGGTATTCATGTGTGGTCTTCAGGTGTGTCTTAGGTCAAAATCGGACATACAACTGTAAACCAATGAAATTAATTTCTCACAAATGACAATCTCGACCTTACCAATTTGCAAAATAATATAAATATACAACTCAATTATTATTGTTGTTAACACAGGCTTTGCAAAATAATATAAATATACAACTAAATTATTATTATTGTTAACACAGGCTATGCCAAAAATCTATAACGAGTTATTCTCAAACGTTTCATTAATTTACATTTTAAAAAAAACGATTGTAAAAGTATTGCTTGAAAAGCGCAACGCTATTTGTGATAACAATAGTATGTTGGATTGCAATTCTACCAGGCCTAATTGAGTCACTTTCTCTCATGCAGAGCAATCTGGGTTGATTCCAATAGAATCCCAATACACATCCATCGTTCCTAACTGTCGTTGGACCATCTTAATGTGGTGTCTGAGGATGTGTATTCCTCCATAGGCGGAGACAAACACGTTAGTGGATTTAGTTATACAACACGAGAATGACAAACGCAAAATACCAGCTTTGCACCTCATTCACACGAACATAGTAACACGATTGGTGTCTGTCAGCCATTAATGTCAATAGTCCTAACAGCTAACACGTTAATTAGCCTGTAATTATGCTTTGTTTGTTTAAAACAACTAATAACAACCTCATTATCTAGTTATCAGCAATGTCAGATATCTAACAAAACTGTGATATTATAGCCTAAATATAGTAAATGTGTGAAATGCTATATTTCACCCATTTCCATTTTATCCACTGCAGAGATATTGACAGTAAAATCGTACTGTTGTACAGGGGAAAATATATGAGTAAAGTAGGTGGATGGCCTATCATTATAGATTTTCTAAATAACAATGCATTATTGGCGTACTATTTTGTGACATTATTAGTGAGTCATATCATTGCAAAGAATAACCAGTCTGAGTATTTGTTTTCAGGCAGCCTATTATGTACCAATAATATTGTGAATGCAACTTTATTTCCCTAAGACAACATGTTCTGGAGGTGAGTAATTATGCGTGCCTAAATTCCCTGCGTAATAATTGACATCCTTGCCTCGACTCCATATATGAGTGGCACAAATAACCCGAAATTATACACATGAATGGTGTTCGTTTTTTCTCAAGTGCCTTACCCTGACGCGGGCCTCTGTGAGGTTGGTCCACACGGCTATCTCCTCTCTTGTAGACATGTCCGGATAGCGATTTCTCTGGAACGTGGCCTCCAGTTCCTGTAGCTGCTGGCTTGTGAAGTGAGTCCTCTGTCGCCGCTGTCGCTTCTTTTTAGAAGGATCATCTGAAGAGTCGTCAGTTTTGCTCTGGCCCTTTGAGTCTTTCTCTGTTGAAACAGTAAACAAAATACTACATGAGTCATCGTCGGGTCGGTCCCTGGCGTGAAGTAGCCAATCCTGGGTGGTATTATAAGAGGTATCCTCGTAAAATTGGAACCCATTTTAAAACCTTTGGATCAAATGTTACTCTCCTGGTTAAACTACTTATAATGTAACGATTCCTTATTTGAAGCACGTAGGCTACATGAAAATTTGTTAAAAAGCCTACAACGTGACTCCCAAACAATGTCAGTATGCACAACAGTAATACAATACAAATGGTATTTAAAAACGTTTATAGATTTTGTAATTAATCGAATATAGGTTTACATTTAAAAAATGTAAATGTTTTATACAATTATTACACTTACAAAAATATGCGTGAAGACATGAAACATGAGAAAAATATAACTTCACCGGAGTCAAAGGTGGATATGAAAGTAACGACAGCGTCACGTTCCCTGACACTTATGGACACAAATAAATCAATTACT
Organism: Salmo salar; assembly: GCF_965601325.2. Classification (NCBI taxonomy): domain Eukaryota; kingdom Metazoa; phylum Chordata; class Actinopteri; order Salmoniformes; family Salmonidae; genus Salmo; species Salmo salar. The sequence continues at coordinate 28,537,195 of NC_138295.1, forward strand.
GGCGCAATCACAATATCTGCATAGTCAAAAAGAGAGTGATCCTCTGTCTGATATTTTCAATACCCAAACTATTTGCATACATAAACTAATAACGTCCTCGGTCTCAAACTGCTTTTGTTGAGAGAGGCTGTAGGGAGACGTCTTATGTTTCCTATCATCAGAAAAACGGCCATCCATCCTCAAAAAGCCATGTGCTGACAGTAGTCTGCATCACGGGATGATTCTTACCTACGGACTCCGGACTGGAGGTGTCTGATACTGTGTGCACCTCTAACCGGTGTTTGGAGTCCACAGACCGCTGCAACGGCTGCAGACTAGAGGCCATTGCTAGTGCCGTGTGGTGCGTGGAGGAGAGTTTAGTCCCGGTTAGGTGGTGGTGGTGATGATGGTCCAAATTCAATGGATCCTTCATAGAGTTCATATGAATAGGATAGCGCGCAAAACTCGCTGTCAGAGGCGGAGTAAGTTCCCTCAGTGCAAGCAACAAAAAAAGAGAGACGTCCGACGGATAGAGAAAAGGGGGAATCAGTTGTGTTAAGATTCACAGCAACACGTCTCCTCTGGCAAATTAATGTTTTTAAAAAAGTTGTTTAAACGGCTTAAAATGTCTTTAGAAGAAACCCAGCATTATTCGCGTTGGATGAAAATGCAACGGCGTTTTGATTGAAGGAAGAGCAAATATGTATCTCGGGCTGATACTGCTAGCTGTGCGGAGTACCAGAGTGACAAGGGCAGGTAGGTGATATTAGATCCAGAGGCTAGGCACACTACGCCGCTCACTCTTCATTTCAGCTGTTCGCTGCGCTCTGGCTGTCCAACTGTGACTCTCTCCTACACCTTTGACGTCACCGAGAGCCCTCCCATTTTTTTGACAGGCCGTCAACGTGGACATGACGGTTTGCCCAGCCAACCGGTGCGCAGAGAAATAAGGGATGTCTGCCAATGTGTTTAAGCGGGGTACAGTACGGTGCTTATTTTTCTTTTTAAAAAAGCATGTAAAGAGAGACGGGATGCACCGTGTAGTGTAGCCTATCCAAGACGAACCGAATGCCAGTTTTTCAGAATTGAACACTAACCCAACTAAGGCAATCATATCTAAAAATCAGGTCAAACAAACAGCATGATGCATTTATTTGGTAAAAATTGGCCTATTCATTGCGTTCTTGCTAATCTTATCTTCTTCCCATTGAAGAAACGAAGCAATAAAGATGACCTGATGAAGTGACCTTTCCATTAACAGTCATCTATCTCTAAGCAAGGCGCACAAGTGCAACGCCACAGTATGTCTATGATGGGGATATGGTGATGCGCTGAACCCATGCAGGGCCCAGTTCACAGAACTGATGTTGTCACTTTCAAGTTGTTGCCCATTTCGGGCCTACCAGATAAATGATGACCAGCAAAATCAACCACATCAGAAGTAAAGTGGCACAATCTAGTCACACATTTATCCTAATTTGGGTAAAAGTGAAATGGTCTTGGTTTAGGCAATAAGTAACCATTTCATTCTATCTCGTCAAAATGACGCAGTTTATCTCGGTCCTTAGCCGATATCCTGTACGTTTGGACCTCTCAGCGGTTCTCAGGGAGTCGACTTGTAGTGGTTTTTAATCTGATAAGACTCTCATTTGCCTAAGAATTTGGTATAAGGACTTTTAATGACTTAGAGCTGATTTCCCATTGCATTTTCGCTAATTCCCTCAAGATCATGACGCGTAAAAGTAGAGTAAACATATGTCCAGTATCCTAGCAGATAAATGGCCTATGCTTGGAGGATATTCTCTAAGAAGGCTTTTGACAGTAGTTACATGTGACCACTATACTTCCCCTTAGGTCTGTGTGTTAACATTGTAAATGCAAACAGCATTAAAATCTTCATTCATGCAACACTATACACAATAGTTTGGAAGAAAACGTTGTCAGTCCCCACACGTCAGATAATATATGAATTGATAATATATTATTATTTATGAATGCATTGCTTTTATTATTAATAATAATACAAATAATAATAATAATAGCACACAAATTCTTCATAACTTGAGTGGATAAAAAAAAAAAGAATTGTTGCATGCATTCTTGATAAGGCAATAGGCCGGCATGTAAACTGCTGAATATTTAGCCATCACGCGTCTTTTCACCCCATTCTCGTAGATATCAGGATATGGGCTACTAATACGTTATTGAGCTAATCCCGTGAAAGCCCTTGATATACACCTTATTTGCACTCTTGTGGGAGAGCCGCCCGTGGACCATTGAGGAAGGTAGCAAGAGCTGTCGAAACCAAGGGTATGATTATTCCTCCATCCTCCTTCCTTATAAAAAATCATTTCGTGCTGTGTGTTTAGCCACCCCACTGTAGGTACATATGTAGCTGGACGATAATATATGCAATCCTTGACTGAAGATGTGAATTTAGCCTGCATGTCTTCCATTCATCATTTATTTCTTCAGTTTATTTGAGGATTCTCGGGAATGCCTATCCGTGCGCCCCTGTCAGGCATATCAGGTGGATTTTATTTGTTTAAATCTCCCTGATATGCGGTTCATTTGGGGTCTAATGCTTCATGATCTAAGTGGTGACCCATTTCATTTGAATATGACATAGGCCTAAAGCATTCACCTGCATTCTGCATGTTGGCGAGGTTTCTGAGAATTGATTTATGTTGACTGATTTATGTCTTTTAATAGGCAAAAAATATATATAATCATTTCAAAAGAAAAACATGTAAATGGCAGAACAGTCCAAAGGTTTTGTGTAGGCTGTGCAAGCAAGTGTTTGCTCAATTATTTTCTGAAAGTAATACTAGACTTGCAGTGGATTATCGGTTTCCTCTTCTTTTTTACCTTCAGAATGCTTTATCTCTCTTCCGCGGATTACCGCGCGCGATACGCCATAGAGGGCCATTAATTAGTAATTCAGTCAATATAAGGGAGACGACAAGGCTTTTTACATAAGATTAAGGGGACATCAGATTCCCCCATTAGTATATTCCTCCTCACGAATAAGCTTTCATTATACATTTAGTTTTCCCTGGAGTCAATCTATCAAGACCTGCATATATTAAGGCTGGTGTAAAACAGTTGAAAGGGGATCGCCAATAATCAGGTCGCTCGAGTGTCTCTTCACTCCAGTGCCTACATTTGCAAGCCTCGTTGGCTCATCATTGCATTACCTCAAATAATTATGTTTTCTATTTATCTTATTATTGTTAATCAATGAGTGATCACAACGCCGTCCTTGCTCAAGTTGCTGCTATGGAGCAAAGTAGGCTCACGGGATGATGCGTGCTTTGTCACTTGATTAGATCCAATATAGCATGAACGAAAATAAAATTAGCTAAATTAAGAGTTGACAAACTGGTAATTCGTTTAACACTTAAACAATATTCCTTGTATGTCATTCCCTGAAAACACAATCAATTAAATCCACTCCAACATTATTGACATGGCCCAGACGAAATAAACTGTATTTTTCGTTAATGCAGCTTATACTCATACGGACAATAGCAGTTTTTGTTTATGTGCATATTTCTGTGTATGCATTTAAAATGCGTCATCATATTTTGGCATAGGCTAACTGATATGGGCCACAACTTGGTGTAAGAGACATTAATGCAGCATGGGTATCCACACGAGTGCAATATCAATTACAGCTACTGTAAGTTTCAATGGGAGTCTCCTAAAAATAAGAGTTCCTTATAGGCTAATTTAATACATAAAATGAAGTAGCCTGTCATTCATAGGCCAAGGGTCGGCTATTAGATTACCTAATACGTCAAATGAAGAAAACAGACAACATGACACCAAAGAAAAGTAGTCCATATATAGTGTTGCGTGTAATTTGTATCCTCTGGCACGTTTAACAAAAGCTGGGTGTATGAAGATAGAATTTATGCTTAGGCCTTTCCCAATCTACTGCACATCCATAACCAGCCACCAGGTGTCACTCTAAGACAGTATAAGACCACTCTTTCCATATTAACTGGACTAAAGCGCCTTTAGGCCTAGACTGGTCTCTGATATTTTGGGAACGAAGAAGTAGGCCTATGTGACAAAAAGTGACAATTAAAGAAGAGAAATGCATCGTATTTCCTGCTATGCAACGGAAACAAAACGCGAAATTATGCTGCTATAATCTCTGCATCTGTTTTCTGCAGTGGGCGAAAAGAATGTCACGTTGAAGTGTGGTGATGGTGCGCCAAGAGTTACACATAGATACTCACCTATTTGTGCACAAGTTGATGCAAGTTTGCGGCAGTGGGAGTCCATTGTCGCAATTAGAGGAACGGCTTCTGGAAAAGAGAGGGACTGGATTTATTATGAGAATGCTGAAAATGTTGCATCGATTACACACTACCTTGTGTGCTCCAAAAAAATCACACAATTATTATGAATTTAGTCAATAAATTGTAGTACAGGACCAAACACAATTTTCACCTATATGTTTTCATAATTGTTAATATATGGCACTGTACACAATTTTCCTCAAGTTTCCAACATTTGAATAGGCCCCATTACATAAACTGCTCTTCAAATGTGAGGCCCATGCAGTCCCACAGAAAAGCAGTGCAACGTTGCTCTGTGACGGGGTTGGTGTAAATTGTGCCAGGCAGCATGCAGCAGTTTGGGGCGCTGGAAGTTGAGTGAATCCGCAGTAAAATCACGGGATTAATGGCTGATTGAGATGTCTGTCGTTGGGATATTACAAAATTCATTATCGCAGCTCTATACTAACTCGATATGAAGTAACACAGATGGGATTTTATTAGACCAGACTTCCGACTGTTTGCTTATGATAATTTAAGATGGGAAATTTGCATGCAATCATGCTGTTAACCGTTTTTCCCCTTCATTATTTTTCTCTCTGGACCCGCCTGCGAGGAACGGTTCTGCTACTCGCCTCACCTGCTTTATAGCATACATCTGTGATTTTATTGAAAAGGGTGAGAAATTTGCGGTTAGTTTTCCCATGGCGTGTACCTGCTAACCCTTGTTTGAGTGGAGCAGGTTCTCGTGTATTCCGCCTTAAAATGAAAGATGGGGTGTCAGGTTGAAAGGTGTAAGGTTATTGCAAATCCCTCGTGTTATCTAATCAGCAACAGTAATACGGTTTCATTCATATTTCAGCAGGCTCCCTTTAGCCCCTTCTCTTTACAACTGGGTTGGAAATGACATTGACGGGCAATAGCCGTTTCAAATAAGTCACATAGAAATATCGAAAATATTCACTTGAATTTGAAAGTTCCTGTTTAAATTTTGGCCGAATAAAATCACATGGCCATAAAAAGGAGCAGTAGCCTTGTATGCACACAGGCCTGTGTGAGAAATATTAGAAATTTAATTGATCATATTAATTAGATTCATGTTACTTAAAAAAAGAAGTAATAATTCAATTAATATTGCACGATTAGGAGGTAAACGTACCTGTTTGTAGAAGTTAATTTTAACTCCAATTTAACTTGCAAGCATAGTTAATACATAATATACATTACTTTGCAAGTCTCTCATTATGATAACCATTGTACTACTACTAGGCCTACTACTACTACTAGGCCTACTACTACTACTACTAGGCCTACTACTACTACTACTACTAGGCCTACTACTACTACTACTAGGCCTAGTACTACTACTAGGCCCACTACAACAACTACTAATACTACTATTACTACTGCTACTTCTACAACTACTGTTGCTGCAACTACTACTACGATTACTACTGCTACTACTACTACTACTGCTGCTACTATTACCACTGATCCTACTATTACTACTACTACTCCTACTACTGCTACTACTGCTGCTGCTACTACTACTACTATTACTACTACTACTACTATTACCACTACTACTACTACTATTACTACTACTGCTATTGCTACTACTACTACTACTACAACAACAACAACTACTACTACTACTACTAGGCCTACTACTACTGCTGCATCTACTACTACTAGTTCTACTACTACTACTACTACTGCTGCTGCTGCTGCTGCTGCTACTACTACTAGTTCTACTACTAGTTCTACTACTACTACTACTACTAGGCCTACTACTACTACTACTACTATTACTGCTACTACTACTACTACCACTACTTCTACTGCTACTGCTACTGCTACTACTACTAGGCCTACTATATTATTACCACGTATAAAAATATTGATAATAATAATAATAATAATAATAATTAGGTCAATTTAAATGTGTGTATTGTGACACCATGAATGTCTAATTATTTTAGTCCTAAATCATAACATTCTGTCTATATTCGTTGTTAGCCTAGTCATACGCCTAAATGATCTATATCATAATTAATGTGCCTTTTACTGGTGTCAAATATTTTGAGGGTGTTACTATAATCGACATATAATATAAATAGCCTATATTATATTTATTTCAATCGAAGACATGGCCAGTTTGAGATTAAGAATGCAATCACAGCAATATACGCAACGCATCTGATGTGCAATCAGTCCATTAGCCCGCAACCAATTGTTGAATCAGCAGCGATATTTGAAGGTTCGATGTATGCTTCTTTATTTCTTAAGTTTGCACAATTCCCTTCAAAACCACGAACAATCCCAGTCCAGCCTGGCTGCATTAGGAAAATAAAAAAAGAAATAAAGAAAAACATGTTTTTGCATTAGGCTAATTAGAGGCGCAAGACCATGAAGTCCAGTCCATTCCATGTTCAATTCAGTGCTAACGATACATTATTATCATCTGGCGGACTCGTAAGGTGAAACCTGCCACGAACTCACTTATCATGTCCCTTCATGTTACTGCGGTGCTGATGAAATTCACATCAGACTTTCCCAGATTACGCCGAAAAGGCTAACCCGAGGTGGAACGAATTATTTCACTTGCATTAACTCACATCTCCGCAAAGTGTAGCCTCAGCACTTACCAGTGGTCGAAGACGCCAGCGCTTTTCGTCCTTTCCTGTTTTATTCTTGTCAGGTTAAGAGGTAAATTCCACACCGATGGTTCCGCTTATCACCTTTCAGATAAGAACCGGAGACAGCGAAGTTCCAGGTCCAAAATATGAAAGTTGCTGTCTGCCTCCCGAAGGAAAAAGTCTCAGAGCTACTTAGATTTATTTTCTTTCCCGCTTATTGGATAAAAACTGATGCCACATACGATTTTATAACCATCTAGCTAACAGTGCGATTAAAAATGGTGAAGCAGGCGCTGTCACTTCAGTAGATAATTCTCTTCTTGGATCGTCCTCAGCCTTAACAACTTTTTTCCCCAGACAGACACTCCAAGAGTGGCGCATTTTTTTCTCTCTCTTGAGTTTTGAGACAGAGCGCGTGGGTGTGTGTGAGTGTGTGTTCCTCAGTGGGTGTCTTTATCTGCGCCGACGTTCAATGTGTAGTTAAAGACAGTATAAACTTAGAAAAGCTCAATTCACAACCACAATGAATAATACAATAAAATAAACGAAATGTAACAGCATTGCATAAAACCTCATTAAAACAAATAGGTTACCCTTTGTATTTTCTTGTTTTTAGGCCTTCATTAATTAAGATAATATATAAAATATGGAATTAATTCAGTCTATGTTTGCATAAGCAAATTGCCAATGACTACATATTTTTTGACTCTATAATTCCCGTATAAAATAGCATATACTATTTATATCTCTCAGTAAGATTAGGGCATTTGAAGCCTATGTTCATTTATATCACTGTTATTTCAAAGTCAATCATTTCTTTGCAGCCCACATAGGCTACAAGACATTTGCTGGAAGAGAGTCTTATACATGTTGAAATTGACCAGAAACCAGTCGCTAAAGCTATATATTCATGAATTGATTACATTTACTAACCAGCATCACAACAATAAATCATAAAAGTAGACTAGAATTTAGTTGGCAGGTGCAAATATGAGAATTGTGAAGGTTCCAATCATGATAAAACAAATATCTGCCATTTGATACAGATTTACAGTGTCAGTGTAAATTACCATGTCTTAAATGTTAATTGAAAACATTTACGTAAAGTTTTTGGCAGTTTAAAGTGAAACATTTTTCGTGTGAGATTTTTGGTGTAACAGAGATAAACATTTATATAAATCTAGTTAGTAGGCCTACATTTTAATTGACACGTTTTGGGTTAGACTTATCGAATATTTTCTGCAGAAGCGAACAGCTGGCTGGGATGCAAATGCACTTTATAGATCCTTAAAATACAGACTGATATTCCTTTCACATCTTAAATGAGCCAAGCAGACCGGATGTACATTTCACGTGCCTAATCCTTCTTTCACATTTTTAGTCATACTCTCATTAAACAAGGAATTAATGCACACAACCACATGGGAATTTCGCGGCAAAGGGGCACTGAAGCAAAACATACACACGACAAAGGCCTTGTATATCTTATGTTTTTAACCACATTGCCCCTTTAATTTAATGATGCGCGCAGAATACCATTACTCATACTATTTCAAACACCTTCCTAACATGTAGGCCTTATAGCCTTGTGGGTAAATTATGCGTTCGACGTGCATGTCTAATGAACTATTGTAAAGATATGATTATACTGGTGCTATCATTTGCGTGTAAGGCAATCGGATTAGATCTATGGACACAGGAAATCAATTACCCTTATTTATGAGAGTTGCATCCCTGATTTTCTCTGCTTCCGGTCATAGGCATAACACATGTCTATAGCCTAGTTAAATAACAAGCACATTCGTAGGCTATTATGAATTAAGACACGCGCAAGGTAACCTGTAATGCAGATATAGGACTATATTTTCTGTTCTGCGACGCCTTATTTTAATATCAGGTCACAAAATGTTCTGAAGATGACCTATATACACCAATTATATTTTATCTCCGTGTGGGCCGCAGGACTCCTAAATCCCCCAACTCTGTTATCAAATATATCAACCTGGCATGCATCCCTTTGGTACATCACGCCCAACCCCGCCTGTCATATCAGAAGGGGGGGAAAGGCTGCGTCTTGAGAGTCACGTTGTTCTATAACCGCGCTTACCTTCATCTGGAGAATAAAAACGAGAGCCTGCCTTCTCTTTTTCACGAAGAAAGGTGCAAAAGAATGCATGAAGTTCAGTAAAGACTGCTTGCTGCTGGTGCTATGAAATCTTTTGCCTCGGGGGCAAACCGACGGCTTCTTTTCATTTCAAGCACTTATCGATTCGCTGTTGTCATCGTTGGCGACGCAGAAGGACACTTGAAAGAATTTCTGATGGGGCTGTGATGTGAGAAAGGAGGTGACCTGACCAAGTGCGCTCTCCTGATTCTTAACGAGCACATCATCTACTTGGCACACATTCAGCTTTCGACAGCAGTACAGTTAGACTTTTCAACTTTTTACTTGTGCATACTCTAAACTTTTAGACATGACCCTCTCCCTTTCATGTTTATGGATGTATTTCTTATTCCACTATATGAATGTGTAGCCTAATGCAGCCACCATATAACCAAAGAGAGGGCAAATAATATGGGATTGACTATCAGTTGCTGAACTAATCAATCAACTCCATAGTCTATTAATTGTGAATATGGTATAATAAACATTGCATTGCAAATGGAATTTGTAAAAACCTGTGTCACATGCATGTGAGTGTTTTCTTTGTTGGAATTAGATATAGCCTACATCTACCTTTTTCTTCCTAAATTGTTTATGATTTGATATATGTTACATTAGCAAATGCTTCATTGACTGTGTTGTGCCAGAACAGGACAGTCCTCGCTCTCTCTCTCTATAGGCCTTGTTGCTGTGAGCCCAATAACTAGATTGTTATGTGGGGTGGGGGGTATAGGGGGTGAGTGATCACTGTGTAGCACACATTTGTAACAGATCATTTATCACTGATTCAATTATCACTCACCTGTACTACATCAGTGGAGGCTGCTGAGGTCACCACGACTCATAATAATGTCTGTAATGGAGTCAATGGAGTGGTATCAACCCCATCAAAGACATGGTTTCCATGTGGTTGATACCACTCCATTGACTCCATTCCAGCCATTGTTGTGATCCGTCCTCACCTCAGCAGCCTCCACTGATACTCATGCACCAAAATCAGAAGAGTTGAGATGTTGAACTATTTGGCATTGTATCACACATCTCCCTTTATTCAGCTCCATAGTGTCATTAATATTAAGCTCCCGACACAGTGTGTTATAAGTCTATTTCGAGAACACTTTATTTCTTCTGACATGTAGGAGAAATAGTTTGGCATATCCAATTATTTTTCATATCCCAGTTTCTAGTCATTAAAGTCGAATCCAGCGTAGACCATGAGGAATCAATTCTAGTTAAATTGGACTAAAAATACCCCAAAGAAGAACGTTGTGCCAATCAAACCAATCAAATCTCTACATCACTACGGTCAATACATTCCATTCCAGGTTGACATGAACTTGTACATTTCTCATACCATCTCCCACCCCAAAACACTGCACTATGCATGATGACACCATATGGTCCACTATCAATCTGTCATTCAGCATAAAATCTCTCTTTCAGTAGCAGGCTTTGGTAATGTGGACGTGAAGTCGATTTCTCAGGAGTGTACGTCTGCCTGAGAAACTGGTCTGCCTCGTTTTCTGCGTCAGCCCTCAAACCCACATGTGATTGTCGCTTAACGTAATGTCTGGCCAGCACTCCGTGGCCATGTAATAAAATTAGGAGTCAAATGGTGTTTCCAAGGCCACAAATCTTGAAACAAATCAGTTTATGTACTGCTAATATGTTAGAAAGTAATGGCTTGGAAATCAGCTTAATTTACCATCGCTACATTTGAGCGAGGAGGAAAGGGAGGGAGAAGAGAGAGAGAGAAATAGAAAGAGAGAGTAAGAGAGAGAAAGAGATAGAGGTAGGGAGAGAAACAGGGAGAGAGAAAGATTAGAAACTCACTACTACAAACTTCTTCAATTGAAAAAACATGTATTTCAACTGGCCCAGCATTATTCTAAGTCAAATTAATAATAAAAAGCTGCCTGTAAATTAACCAAATGAAAAGGATGACTCCTGGATAGCTCTTGAGCTTGTTGAATGGCTTTCCGCCTGATCCTTATTATATCCAAGCTGTGTCTCAACACCCAAAGGGAAAAGATGCAGCATGACAGTAGGCTAGGCTACTAGTACAATCCAGCTAAATATGAGTCTGTGGTTTGAATTTAATAGAGCTGGCACATATAATGACTTACATGGTTGCTTGCACTCCCCCTTGCCTACCAACTAATGCAGTGTATATTTAAAAAGTACTCAGATGTTTGCCTATACTATCTTCTTTGTAATTATCCTAGCCTTGAGTTCCCAAAGAAAATGCACTGCTGATGTCATGGTGGTTTTGGCCTTTGACTGCTCTAATATGAATCTCATACATTACAACGGCTTCCAATGAGAAAGGATTAGTTTGAATTAAACTTGGGCCCACGTTGACATGTGAACAAATATTCTGTTGTCATTTCTGGTCAGATTTAACAGGCATGTCTGTATTCTTATTGACTTAAGACATGACATTGCTATGGTCAGACGTGATTTAAAATGTTCCAGAGAACAACAAAGAATCCCCCAGGGAAGTCAATCCACACTCATATAGAACACAATGCAACCTTTTTTAATACGAGTGCCAAGATCCCACAATCAGTCTTGCAAAATATTGACGGACACATAGATAAGGGCACGTAGCATGCGGATCTTAATCACAGATGCAAGGGGACCAATAAATTGCTCAAGCAGTTCGCTGATCAATTCCACAAAAACAAATCTATTGCGAACTGCCACTAACCTGCCGAAGGGGAAATTGGCCAAGAATGAAATTGGTGTAATAAAAAGACCATGATACTTCCATCTTGTCAATAACATGTAAAACAGATCGGCTACACGCTAACTCCCCTGACCATGTACCTCAGGTGTATCGCAGGTCGCAATCGGAATCAGCTTAGCCGTAATTGGTCTACTGAGGCAGAGAGAGAGTATGACTGTAAGGGAAAGAGTGAGAGAGATAGAGATAGATGTTGATAGTAGAAGGGGAGAAGAGATGGAGAGATAGATGTTGATAGTAGAAGGGGAGAAGAGATGGAGAGATAGATGTTGATAGTAGAAGGGGAGAAGAGATGGAGAGATAGATGTTGATAGTAGAAGGGGAGAAGAGATGGAGAGATAGATGTTGATAGTAGAAGGGGAGAAGAGATGGAGAGATAGATGTTGATAGTAGAAGGGGAGAAGAGATGGAGAGATAGATGTTGATAGTAGAAGGGGAGAAGAGATGGAGAGATAGATGTTGATAGTAGAAGGGGAGAAGAGATGGAGAGATAGATGTTGATAGTAGAAGAGGAGAAGAGATGGAGAGATAGATGTTGATAGTAGAAGGGGAGAAGAGCTGGAGAGATATATGTTGATAGTAGAAGAGGAGAAGAGCTGGAGAGATAAAGGGGGTAGATAAAGATAGAAATAAATAAAGAATGAGGGATAAAGAGGAAGAGGGAGAGCGATTGTGCTAAGGACCTGGGTCCGTTTGCATAAAACATCTTAAGTGTTTCCTTTAAAGATTTCCCTGAAGAAATAATTTCCCCTTACCTAAGGACATTTAAGGGTGTTGCATAGAGCCCCTCAAACATTTTCTTTAGGTAAGGGCATAATTTAAGGGGTTTTAGGGTAGTTTGAATGCATACTGTAGATGCGGTAAAGAGGTCAATTGATCTCAACCAAAACAATGGGGTTGCCATGGAAACACGTGGAGGAAAGGGCCATGGGGGACAGATCCCGAGTCTTGTCATTGCCCCCCAGCAAAATTAGCCTACATGTAGGCTATTGTTTATGCGTATTTCACACTATGTTTAGGTAAACATCTGAGTATAATGCTTTTATGGATGTCAACCCCAACACATGTTCATGTCATCCTTACCAATCAACTGCATTACAGTTAAACACTAATTTGATTTTCGCCACTGATTTCTGTATGCTAGCTATGCTAACCAGTTTATACGAACGGGAGTAGGCATTTAGCAGTAACTTCTTCTAAACCGGAAAACTGACAACTTCTTCATGTCTGCATTCCATTGACTCCTTCACCACATCTATGTATGGCAGAAAGAGTCTCTGGTTACCATGGAGATTACCTGATTCACTGACTAAACATCTTGTCATACAGATGGCATTTTGGGGGATCGCAAAATAGAACTTCTGCATTCAAGACAGGAGAAACAAATAAATTCAGAAAATAATAAAACGCACTTTGTTTAGTGACTTCTTCTCAACTTGTTTCTATTATTTTCTAGCAAGTCAAGATATCTTAAAGCGCAAGCTAAGGTTAGCTGTGTAGCCATGGATTGTGCACCTTCCATTGTTTAGCTAAGTAGCTAGCTATCTATACACCTAGCTAGCTGGTTGATGTTTTACGATAAAGGCCTGATTGATGGAGTGTTGCAGAGACAGTTGTCCTTCTGGAAGTTTCTCCACAGAGGAAATCTGGAGCCCTGTCAGAGTGACCATCAGGTTCTTGGTCACCTCCCTGACCAAGGCCCTTCTCCCCCGATTGCTCAGTTTGGCCCGGCTGCCAGCTCTAGGAAGAGTCTTGGTGGTTCCAAACTTCTTCCATTTAAGAATGATAGATAAAATCTGTTGTCACTTTGTCATTATGGGGTATTGTGTGTAGATTGATGAGCAAAATCTTTAATTTAATCAATTTTAGAATAAGTCTAACGTAACAAAATGTGGAAAAAGGGAAGTGGTCTGAATACTTTCTGAATGCACTGTAGCGAGGTATCTTTGGTCATGTGAAAGTGGCTCACTTTTTAGCCAGCTAAATTTCTATGTCAACGAATCCTTCAGAACTAACCTACTCAGGGACTGGGCTAACTCCACTTACCCTGAATGAAATGACTGAGCCATGAGTTGAGGACAAATTAAATCAGTTACCTGCCTCTTGCAAAGATTGCAAAGATTGCATCATCCCCTTTATTTGAGGAAGACGACTGACTAAATATTTTATTAATCAAATGATTTTTGGGTTAAAAAACAATGATGTTAAAATATATCAAGGACCTCAGCCACCTGAGCCACGGCTTGTTCAACCCGCTACCATCTAGAAGGCGGAGACAGTACAGGTAAATCAAAGCTGGGACAGAGAGACTGACAGCTTCTATCTCCAGGCAGTGTTGTAGTACTCTAGACCGGTCACGGACCCCATGTTGAGTGTCTTGGTCTTGTCTCCGTGTCAGATACATTTGTACTCGGCCTCGGACAGTGAGGACTCCTAATTTCTTCCCGAGACCAGCCAAGACCAGCGGAGTAAAAAACTTGAATTAGCTTCCATTCAGTCAGCGCATAAAACCCCTTCGCCAGGCCAAATATTTATTGAAACCTTAATACAGTATCTTAACAGCCTTTATATCTACTATAGACATGTTTGCACAGGCCTTCAGTGTGTGACAGGTTAGTACAGTGGTGAACGTATAGGCCTTCAGTGTGTGACAGGTTAGTACAGTGGTGAACCTATAGGTCTTCAGTGTGTGACAGGTTAGTACAGTGGTGAACCTATAGGCCATCAGTGTGTGACAGGTTAGTACAGTGGTGAACCTATAGGCCTTCAGTGTGTGACAGGTTCATGATTCTGAAAGGACAGCCACCGTAATACCACTGTGTAGGAGAGAGCACTTTATGTAAAACAAAAATGGCCAGTGGTGTAGTGGAGGCTATATTCAGGTATAAACCGTCTACACACTTATTTTTCAGTGGGAATTGCGTATACTCACTTCCTAATCCCTATTGATGCGTATCAAAGTGGTGTAGTGGAGGTATACGACTTATTCATTATGTAGTACAATAGAGATATCATGCACAAAGTATCCTACACAATTGCAAAGCATGTGAAATATATTCACATGCACGTCGCACACATAGCCTAGTTTCAGCGGAATATCATCTGCAGGCAGCAAGAGTGAGCAGCTCTTGACTGGTTTTGGCATGGAGCAGCTCACAGAAGAATGACATCGGTAGCCGGTAGGGTAGGAAAGACATTTTGACTTATGATATCAACCAGTAAATGCTAACTAAGGCAACAATGGGTATGCAAACCAGGTATTGAAAAGGTTTAGTCCAAAGTGTTGGTTAGTAAGCTATTTCTGATCCGCAATTGTCATCATGCACTGTTTGCATCAGGGGTGTAGACATGGATGGGCCTGGGTGGACTGAGGCACACCCACTGGGGAGCCATGCCATGACAGGCACACCCAATCAGATTGATGTTCTATAAAAAAAAAATGTCATTTTGAGAGTGAAAATCACATTTGGCAGCGATTACAGCTGTGAGTCTTTTGGGTAACTCTCTAAGAGCTTTGCACCCCTAGATTTTACAGTATTTCCACATGAATTAAAACATTCTTCAAGCTTTGTCAAATTGGATGTTGATAATTGCTAGATAGACATTTTCAAGTCTTGCCATAGATATTCAAGCAGATTTAACTGTAATTAGGCCACTCAGGAATATTCAATGTCATCTTGGTAAGCAACTCCAGTGTATATTTGGCCTTGTGTTTTAGGTTATTGTCCTGTTAAAAGATGAATTTGTCTCCCAGTGTCTGTTGGAAATCAGACTGAACCAGGTTGTCCTCCAGGATTTAGCTTGTGCTTAGCTCTATTACGTTTCTTTTTATCCTAAAACACTCCCTAGTCCTTGCCGATGACAAGCATACCCATAACATGATGCGTCCTCCACCATGCTTGAAAATATGAAGAGTGGTTCTCAGTGATTCCAAACATAAAGCTATGTATTCAAGACATAAAGTGCATTTCTTTGCTGCATTTTTTGCAGTTTTACCTAAGTGCCTTATTGCAAACAGGATTCAAGTTTTGGAATATTTCTTATTCTGTACAGGCTTCCTTCTTTTCACTCTGTCAATTAGGTTAGTATTGTGGAGTAATTACAAGGTTGTTGACCAACCCTCAGTTTTCTCCCATCACAGCCATTAAACTCTGTAACTGCTTCAAAGTCACCATTGGCCTCATTGTGAAATCCCTGAGTTCTACCTCTCCGGCAACTAAGTTAGGAAGGACACCAGTATCGTTGTAGTGACTGGGCATATTGATACACCCTCTAAAGTGTAATTAATAACTACACCATGCTCAAAGGGATATTCAATGTCTGTATTTTTTATTTTACCCATCTACCAATAGGTGTCGAGGCACCTTACATATAATTGTATGTGTGGGGTACAGAGATGAGGTAGTCATTCAAACATCATGTTAAATACTATTATTGCACACAGAGTGAGTCCTTACAACTTACTATGTGACTTGTTCTGCAAACATTTACTTTAACTTATTTTGGCTTGCCATAACAAAGGGGTAGAATACTTATTGACTCAGCTTTTCATTTTTTATGAATTTGTAAAAAAAATATCCAATTTGACATTATGGGATATTGTGTGAAGGCCATTGACAACAAATCTCAATTTAATCAATTTTAAATTCATGCTTTAACAGAACAAAATGTGGAAAAAGTCAAGGGGTGTGAGTACTTTCTGAAGGCACTGTAGTCATTGAAAACAGGACAATTTAATAATGTTTACATCATGTTTTACTCACTTCATATGTATTCTAGTTAAGGCTCATCCTATATAACTTCTACACCTTTTCTATTCATACACTGTCCATAATGTCTATATACACCATCATCTACAGTACATACAGTATACACTAAGTGTACAAAACATTAGGAACACCGTCCTAATATTGAGTTGCACCCCCTTTTGCCCTCAGAACATCCTCAATTCGTTGGGGTACGGACTCTACAAGGTGTCGAACACATTCCACAGGGATGCTGGCCCATGTTGACTTCAATGCTTCCCTCAGTTGTGTCAAGTTGGTTGGATGTCCTTTGGGTAGTGGATCATTCTTGATACACACCGGAAACTGTTGAGCGTGAAAACCCCAGCAACGTTGCAGTTCTTGACACACTCAAACTGGTGCGCCTGGCACCTACTACCATACCCTGTTCAAAGGCACTTAATATTTTGCCTTGCCCATTTACCCTCTGAATGGTATACATACACAATCCATGTCTCAATTCTCAAAGCTTGAAGATCCTTCTTTAACCCGTCTCCTCCCCTCATCTACACTGATTTAAGTAAATTTAACAGGTTACATCAATAAGGCATCATAGCTTTCACCTGGATTCACCTGGTCAGTC
Source organism: Salmo salar (assembly GCF_965601325.2). Taxonomy (NCBI): domain Eukaryota; kingdom Metazoa; phylum Chordata; class Actinopteri; order Salmoniformes; family Salmonidae; genus Salmo; species Salmo salar. Next base: position 28,554,379 of record NC_138295.1, read on the forward strand.
CATGTCATGGAAAGAGCAGGTGATCCTAGTGTTTTGTTCACTCAGTGTATATTTATATTCCAAATCAAATCAAATCAAGCCTTATTTATACAGCACACGTCAGACATGAAACGCAACACAATGCGCTTCACAGGAAAAAACGAATAAAAAACTATGAAAATTAAAGCTGAAATATTTACTACACAAACATAAGATAATAAACAAAAAATGACTAAAATGTAATGACTAAAAAGCATCCGAAGGAGAAGCAAAGCTAAAACGATGTGTGCTAAGATATTTTTTAGGTATGTCCACAGTTTCGTCCACCCCAGGTTCTCTGGCAGGCTATTCCAGAGGCTGGAGGCATAATAACTAAAGGCTGCGCCCATGCCACTTGGCCCTAGGCTTTGGGATAGTTAAAATTCCAGTCAGTGCCAGAGGACCTGTATGTTTTGCAGTTGACCAATGGCTTTCTTGGGTAGACCAGACAGGAGAGCATTACAGTAGTCAAGCCTGCTTGTAATAAAAGCATGGATGAGTCTCTCTGTATCAGTCTGAGAGAGAAACGGATGTACCTTGGCAATGTTCCTCAGGTGGTAAAAAGCTATGTTGGTCACATGATTAGAAATTTAGTTCAGAATCTAAAATAACACCTAGGTTTTTTTTACCTGCTGTTTTATTTTTTATTGTCTGTGAATTAAAATGTGCGGCCAGATTCTCTCTCTCTGTGCTTTGGCTCAAACAATACGTTTTAATAATAAGTTTTAATAATGTCTGTGCTTTGGCTCAAACAATAAGTTTTAATAATACGTTTTAATAATGTCTTGATTTAGCTGGAGGAAGTTATGAGCCATACAAGTATTTAAATCACTAATACAGTCCTATAATTTATCTGTGGAGCTAAAATCCTCTGGTGAAACAGAAATGTAAAGTTGTGTATCATCTGTGTAGCGGTGAAAATCAATGTGGTTCTTTCTGAAAACGTTGACAAAGGGTAACATATATAAACTGTACGGGATCCAAAACCAACCCTTGTGGAACGCCACATGTGATATGTATTTTCTCTGAGTGATGTTTCTCCATGGTTGACAAAGAACTCTTGACCGGATAAATAGGTCCTAAACCAATAAGAACTGGACCGGAGAGGCCAACCCACCTCTCCAGTTTGCCCAGAAGGGCATAATGGTCAAAAGTGTTGAATGCAGCACTTAAATCCAAGAGTACAAGGACAGAGAGCTGTTTGGCATCTATGTTGGCTCTAAGATAATTGACCACTTTAACTAAGGCTGTGCTGTGGTGGGCACGGAAACCAGATTGGAATTTTTCAAAAATACAGTTGCCACTTAAAAAATAATTTAGCTATTTGAAAAACTATTTCTCAAGAATTTTGCTTAAGAATGGAAGGTTGGAGATTGGCTGAAAATTTGCTAAGAGCTGAAGAATCTAGCTTACCTTTCTTCAGAAGGGGTTTCACCATTGCAGTTTTTAATGAAGTGTGGAAAGTGCCTGTGGACAGGGCATGATTAACAATTGCTTGCACTTCTTTAGATATGCACTTCAAAACTGTTTTGAAGAAGGTGGCACAAATCATCAAACTTCTCATTAAGTCTTGCTTGACTGATACCCAGCCTAATGTTGGTTATCTTATCTCTGAAATATGCAACAAACTCATCACATTTATATGTCGAGGAAAGTTCACATACAGTTGAAGTCGGAGGTTTACATACACTTAGGTTGGAGTCATTAAAACTCGTTTTTCAACCACTCCAAGAATTTCCAATTAACAAACTATAGTTTTGGTAAGTCGGTTAGGACATCTACTTTGTGCATGACACAAGTACTTTTTCCAACAATTGTTTCCAGAAAGATTATTTCACTTATAATTCACTGTATCACAATTCCAGTAGGTCAGGAGTTTACATAGACTAAGTTGACTGTGCCTTTAAACAGCTTGGAAAATTCCAGAAAATTATGTCATGGCTTTCGAAGCTTCTGATAGGCTAATTGACATCATTTGAGTCAATTGGATGTGTACCTGTGGATGTATTTCAAGGCCTACCTTCAAACTCAGTGCCTCTTTGCTTGACATCATGGGAAAATCAAAAGAAATCGGCCAAAACCTCAGAAAAAAATTGTAGACCTCCACAAGTCTGGTTCATCCTTGGAAGCAATTTCCAAATGCCTGAAGGAACCACGTTCATCTGTACAAACAATAGTACGCAAGTATAAACACCATGGGACCATGCAGCCGTCATACCGCTCAGGAAGGAGATGCATTCTGTCTCCTAGAGATCAACGTACTTTGGTGCGAAAAGTGCAAATCAATCCCAGAACAACAGCAAAGGACCTTGTGAAGATGCTGGAGGAAACAGGTACAAAAGTATCTATATCCACAGTAAAACGAGTTCTATATCGACATAACCTGAAAGCCCGCTCAGCAAGGAAGAAGCCACTGCTCCAAAACCGCCATAAAAAAGCCAGACTACGGTTTGCAACTGCACATGGGGATAAATATCGTACTTTTTGGAGAAATGTCCTCTGGTCTGATGAAACAACAATAGAACCGTTTGGCCATAATGACCATCGTTATGTTTGGAGGAAAAAGGGGGAGGCTTGCAAGCCGAAGAATACCATCCCAACCGGGAAGCACGGGGGGGGGGGCAGCATCATGTTGTGGGGGTGCTTTGCTGCAGGAGGGACTGGTGCACTTCACAAAATAGATGGCATCATGAGGTAGGAAAATGATGTGGATATATTGAAGCAACATCTCAAGACATCAGTCAGGAAGTTAAAGCTTGGTTGCAAATGGGTCTTCCAAATGGACAATGACCCCAAGCATACTACATTCTGTTTATTTTTTGTTTATTTGTCGGCCCCAGCCGCGAACTCAGGCTCTGTATGTAGTTAACCGACCCTCTCTGCCCAGTCATCGCCATTTTACCTGTTGTTGTTGTTTTAGCTGGTCAGCTGTTGCTGTCTCACCCGTTGTTGTCTAGCTAGCTCTCCCAATCAACACCTGTGATTACTTTATACCTCGCTGTATGTCTCTCTCAAATGTCAATATGCCTTGTATACTGTTGTTTAGGTTAGTTATCATTGTTTTAGTTTACAATGGAGCCCCTAGTTCCACTCATCATACCGCTGATGCCTCCTTTGTCCCACCTCCCACACATGCGGTGACCTCCCCCATTATTACCAGCATGTCCAGAGATAAAACCTCTCTTATCATCAGTCAGTGCCTGGGCTTACCTCCGCTGTACCCGCACCCCACCATACCCCTGTCTGCACATTATGCCTTGAATCTATTCTACCATGCCCAGAAATCTGCTCCTTTTATTCTTTGTCCCCAACTTTTGATAGCCTTTAGCCGTACCCTCATCCTACTCCTCCTCTGTTCCTCGGGTTATGTGGAGGTAAACCCAGGCCCTGCGTGTCCCCAGGCACCCTCATTTGTTGACTTCTGTGATCAAAAAAGCCTTGGTTTCATGCATGTCAGCATCAGAAGCCTCCTCCCTAAGTTTGTTTTACTCACTGCTTTAGCACACTCTGCCAACCTTGATGTCCTTGCCGTGTCTGAATCCTGGCTTAGGAAGGCCACCAAAAATTTGGAGATTTCCATACCCAACTACAACTTTTTCCGTCAAGATAGAACTGCCAAAGGGGGAGGAGTTGCAATCTACTGCAGAGATAGCCTGCAAAGTTCTGTCATACTTTCCAGGTCTATACCCAAACAGTTCGAACTTCTAATTAAAACAATTAATCTCTCCAGAAATAAGTCTCTCACTGTTGCCGCCTGCTATCGACCCCCTCTGCTCCCAGCTGTGCCCAGGGCACCATTTGTGAATTGATCGCCCCCCATCTAGCCTCAGAGTTCGTTCTGTTAGGTGACCTAAACTGGGATATGCTTAACACCCCGGCAGTCCTACAATCTAAGCTAGATGCCCTCAATCTCACACAAATCATCAAGGAACCCACCAGGTACAACCCTAAATCCGTAAACATGGGCACCCTCATAGACATTATCCTGACCAACTTGCCCTCCAAATACACCTGCCTCATTGCCTGTACCCGCTATGGGTCTGCGGTCAAACAACCACCCCTCATCACTGTCAAACGCTCCCTAAAACACTTCTGCAAGCAGGTCTTTCTAATCGACCTGGCCCGGGTATCCTGGAAGGATATTGACCTCATCCCGTCAGTCGAGGATACCTGGTCATTCTTTAAAAGTAATTTCCTCACCATCTTAGATAAGCAAACCCCGTTCAAAAAATGCAGAACTAAGAACAGATATAGCCCTTGGTTCACTCCAGACCTGACTGCCCTTGACCAGCACAAAAACATCCTGTGGCGGACTGCAATAGCATCGAAAAATTCCCGCGATATGCAACTGTTCAGGGAAGTCAGGAACCAATACACGCAGTCAGTCAGAAAAGCAAAGGCTAGCTTTTTCAAGCAGAAATTTGCATCCTGTAGCTCTAACTCCAAAAAGTTTTGGGACACTGTAAAGTCCATGGAGAACAAGAGCACCTCCTCCCAGCTGCCCACTGCACTGAGGCTAGGTAACACGGTCAACACCGATAAATCCATGATAATCGAAAATTTCAATAAGCATTTCTCAACGGCTGGCCATGCCTTCCTCCTGGCTACTCCAACCCCGGCCAACAGCCCACCCCCCCCCCCACCCCCCGCAGCTACTCGCCCAAGCCTCCCCAGCTTCTCCTTCACCCAAATCCAGATAGCAGATGTTCTGAAAGAGCTGCAAAACCTGGACCCGTAAAATCAGCTGGGCTAGACAATCTGGACCCTCTCTTTCTAAAACTATCCGCCGTCATTGTTGCAACCCCTATTACCAGCCTATTGAACCTCTCTTTCGTATCGTCCGAGATCCCTAAAGATTAGAAAGCTGCCGCGGTCATCCCCCTCTTCAAAGGGGGTGACACCCTAGACCCAAACTGTTACAGACCTATTTCCATCCTGCCCTGCCTATCTAAAGTCTTTGAAAGCCAAGTTAATAAACAGATCACTGACCATTTCGAATCCCACCGTACCTTCTCTGCTGTGCAATCCGGTTTCCGAGCCAGTCATGGGTGCACCTCAGCCACGCTCAAGGTACTAAACGATATCATAACCGCCATCAATAAAAGACAGTACTGTGCAGCCGTCTTCATCGACCTGGCCAAGGCTTTCGACTGTCAATCACCGTATTCTTATCGGCAGACTCAATAGCCTTGGTTTTTCTAATGACTGCCTCACCTGGTTCACCAACTACTTTGCAGACAGACTTCAATGTGTCAAATCGGAGGGCATGTTGTCCGGACCTCTGGCAGTCTCTATGGGGGTACCACAGGGTTCAATTCTCGGGCCGACTCTTTTCTCTATATATATCAATGATGTCACTCTTGCTGTGGGCGATTCCTTGATCCACCTCTACGCAGACGACACCATTCTGTATACTTCTGGCCCTTCCCTGGACACTGTGCTAACAAACCTCCAAACGAGCTTCAATGCCATACAACACTCCTTCCGTGGCCTCCAACTGCTCTTAAACACTAGTAAAACCAAATGCATGCTTTTCAACCGTTCCCTGCCTGCACCTGCCCGCCCGGCTAGCATCACCACCCTGGACGGTTCCGACCTAGAATATGTGGACAACTATAAATACCTAGGTGTCTGGTTAGACTGTAAACTCTCCTTCCAGACTCATATTAAACATCTCCAATCCAAAATCAAATCTAGAATCGGATTTCTATTTCGCAACAAAGCCTCCTTCACACACACCGCCAAACTTACCCTAGTAAAACTGAGTATCCTACCGATCCTCGACTTCGGCGATGTCATCTACAAAATAGCTTCCATTACTCTACTCAGCAAACTGGATGCAGTCTATCACAGTGCCATCCGTTTTGTTACCAAATCACCTTATACCACCCACCACTGTGACCTGTATGCTCTAGTTGGCTGGCTCTCGCTACATATTCGTCGCCAGACCCACCGGCTCCAGGTCATCTATAAGTCTATGCTAGGTAAAGCTCCGCCTTATCTCAGTTCACTGGTCACGATAACAACACCCACCCGTAGCACACGTTCCAGCAGGTATATCTCACTGATCATCCCCAAAGCCAACACCTCATTTGGCCGCCTTTCCTTCCAGTTCTCTGCTGCCAGTGACTGGAACGAATTGCAAAAATCGCTGAAGTTGGAGACTTTTATTTCCCTCACCAACTTTAAACATCAGCTACCTGAGCTGCTAACCAATCGCTGCAGCTGTACATAGTCCATCTGTAAATTGCCCACCCAATCTACCTACCTCATTCCCATACTGTTTTTATTTTATTTACTTTTCTGCTCTTTTGCACACCAGTATTTCTACCTGCACATCATCATATGCTCATTTATCACTCCAGTGTTAATCTGCTAAATTGTAATTATTCGCTCCTATGGCCTATTTATTGCCTACCTCCTCATGCCTTTTGCACACACTGTATATAGACTTTCTTTTTTTCTACTGTGCCATTGACTTGTTTATTGTGTTATTGGCTTGTTTATTGTTTACTCCATGTGAAACTCTGTGTTGTTGTCTGTGTCACACTGTTTTGCTTTATCTTGGCCAGGTCGCAGTTGTAAATGAGAACTTGTTCTCAACTAGCCTACCTGGTTAAATAAAGGTGAAATAAAATAAATTAAATAAAACTTCCAAAGTTGTGGCAAAATGGTTTAAGGACAAGAATGTCAAGGTATTGGAGTGGCCATCACAAAGCCCTGACCTCAAACCTATAGAAAATTTGTGGGCAGAACTGAAAAAGCGTGTGCGAGGGAGGCCTACAAACCTGACTCAGTTACACCAGCTCTGTCAGGAGGAATGGGCCAAAATTCACCCAACTTATTGTGGGAAGCTTGTGGAAGGCTACCTGAAACGTTTGACCCAAGTTAAACAATTTAAAGGCAATGCTACCAAATACTAATTGAGTGTATGTAATCTTCTGACCCACTGGGAATGTGATGAAATAAATAAAAGCTGAAATAAATCCTTCTCTCAGCTATTATTCTGACATTTCACATTCTTAAAATAAAGTCGTGATCCTAACTGACCTAAGATAGGAGATTTTTACTAGGATTAAATGTCAGGAATTGTGAGAAATTCCTGATATTTAATGAGAAACTGTGAGAAACTTGTGAGTTTAAATGTATTTGGCTAAGGTGTATGTAAACTTCCGACTTCAACTGTAGGTTTAAGGGGGGTAGGATTTATCAGGCAATCATTGGTCGAGAAGAGCAGTCTTGAATTATTCTGATTAATAGCAATCAAGTCAGAAAAATTTGCCTGTCTGTCATTTCTAATTGCCTTGCCAAAATTTAGAAAAAGGCAATGGGTCTGAATACTTTCCGAATGCACTGTATATGCCATTTAGCAGACACTTTTATCCAAAGCAACTTACAGTCATGCATGCATACATTTTACATATGGCCCAGGGCCTGGTTGCGGAACACCCTATAAGTTAATAGTCCCCTTATCTTTTCCCTTGAAGTTTCCTGAATTTCCCCCTTAAGTTAAGTGAAAAAGTTAAGGTTTGACCATGATGGTTTGACCATCCCTTAAGTGCTTCATTTAGTATAGATATCATTGTAAACAGCATTTGTGGAGGTGAATGTTGCTTTCCTCTGCCCTGGTTTCAAAAGGAAAACATCCACCAGCTAGCTAGCTAAACAATGGAAGGTGCACAATCCATGGCTACAGAGCTAGCTGGCTAGTTAGCTAGCTATTCTGTAAGATAGCTTGACATGCTAGAAAGCACTAGAAACAAGTTGAGAAAAGGAAACCTGAAGAAACTTGTTTTATTATTTTCTGAATCATTTTGTTTCTCCTGTCTTGATTGTAAAAGTTCATTTTGGGATCTCACAAAATAAATGTGATCTCTTTGTTTAGTCAATGAATCAGGCCGTCTCCATGGTAATGAGATACTGTTTCTTCCATACATGCTTTCAAATTCCCTTAGGTAAGGGAAAATTATTCCTTAAGGTAAACCCTTAAGAGAAAAACATAAGATGTTTTATACAACCGGGCCCTGAAATCAGACTGTGTAGTACTGTATCATAAACATGAAGTTGTTGTCACTTTTGGCGATTGAACGCTGGTCTTGCTATCTAGACCTGTAACACATCTTATTTATCATTGTCAGTTTGTTCCAGTTGAGGCCAAATTGGTCTCTGCTTCATGGTACTACTTCCCTGAATTGCTTTGTACACAGACTACTACAGTAGAACCACCAACCCTGCAATTACCAGACCCCCCCATTGCCTCACACTGAAACATGCTATCCCTTGTGTTGACCAAGCATCTTCTTGCTGATGGTCTTCACTCTTACTCTCAGTGTTTATTTAAGCTATAAGGCCCGAGGAGGTGTGGTATATGGCCAATATACCACGGCTAAGGACTGTTCAGTTTATAATTAAGCAACAAAGCCTAAGGAGGTGTGGTATATGGCCATTATACCACGGCTAAGGGCTGTTCTTATGTACAACGCAACGCGGAGTGCCTGGATACAGCCCTTAGCCATGGTATATTGGCGATATACCCTAAACCCCTGAGGTGCCTTATTGCAATTATGAACTGGTTACCAACATAATTAGAGCAGTAAAAATAAATATTTTGTCATACCTGTGGTATACGGTCTGATATCCCACAGCTGTCAGCCAATCAGCATTCAGGGCTCGAACCACCCAGTTTATAAATGTAGATAAACTATGTCCTCCCATTTTCCTCAGTGTTGTATTCCAACGACAGTCAATGCGATATAAATACAATGGTAAACCAGTTAATATTAACATGGGATGAACAACACATATCTACAGTATGTAGCCATGTCGCCCTTTCCTCAAGCCATTTAAAGAAACACTAATCCATGGGTGAGGAACTGTCGGGGAAAGGTGTGTGTGTGTGTGTGTTTGTGTGTTAGCTAGCAAGGAGGCGCCTAATCCAGTCCCTGTGTGAAACTGTTGACATTTGTGCTTTTTTCCCCTTCATTATGTGACTGAGGCTGTTTTGCGTTGGATTAGCTACAAATCTCCCATGCAGCACATTCAGCATGTCACTAGTAGTTTAACTTCATTAATAATGGATGAAGAGGTTGTAATCCTCAAGCAAGGGAGCAGGAGTGGCAAGACACTAGGAGAGGAGAGAGCGGAAGAGGGAGTCCAGTTTTTTATCCCAACACTTTCCTGAATTGTTGATTCACTGATAACATTCCCAATCATCATTGTCCACTTGTAATATCCAATCTCCGATCAATAACATTGTTTGGGATTTAATTTGCCGGGAACTCACAAAGGTTGGGGCGTTTAAGCCAATGTCGGGAGGTGGAAAGGGGAAAATAAAGAGCGAGAGACTTCGGAAGTCTCGGCGGTGCATATCCCGGTGTCTTCCATTGATTGTGTTTACTCAAGCTTCTCATTGCTGACTATTACAGAGGACTGAGGCACACCCTGCCCTAACAGCAGGATAAGGGGGATTAGCATTCAGCGTGTTCACAATCTCTCCACCGCCGGCATTGCTTTATATCAACATAATGGGATGTACATGTGCCGTATCGCTGCCTATTGCCCCTAGGATGAGTATGATGAGTATGTAATGGGGAATCACCTCAGACTTCAGGATCTGCAATCACTTCATATGGTTTATTGAGACATGTTGTCATAGCTGGGTTGTTTGGATGCGGTTGGTTTGAGGTAAAATCATTTGTTCTCCAACTATAGCCTTGTGGTGCTGGTGAACTGGCTGGCTAGTGGTCTATCTGCACTGGTAGCTTATTGAGGGCTTTGCTTTTGTGTTGCGGCTGCTGTCTCATTTGGACGACCGTGGGCATCAAAGGGGAGAGGTCGGTAATCCTGAGGAGACTCTCCACAACCACCATCTTTAGTAATTATGTCACATTCTGCCCTAATGGAATAATTCTAGTCAAAGAGAGGAGAAAAAGAGAGAAAAAGAAGAACAGAGGCTTTGATGTTTTCCTAAACCTTTTCCCGGAGGAATGGCCATCGGAAGAGTTAGAGACACTGCTGTTATAGTATCTGATGTGCTTCTTCTTCACTCCAGTCTTCTTCTTCTCTGCCCCCTCTTCTTTCTCTTCTTTCTTTCTTTCTTTCTTTCTTTCTTTCTTCTCTTTCTTTCTTTCTTTCTTTCTTCTTTCTTTCTTTCTTTCTTTCTTTCTTTCAAGAATGCTCTTCTTTTGGTTCAAGATTCAATCCCTTGAATGTGATTGGATTTGTATCATAATATTGCTCAAATATCGTATCACATAATTGATTGTTCAAATATTGTATCACATTATTGATTGTATATTAACTAATTAATTACTGTCTATTGATGTCTATTCCATACCTATATTTTATTTCTTTGTTTCATTCTTTCATTCTTACTTTTTTCTTTTTCTATCTTTCTCTTAGTAACTAAGATGAACTGTATGACATTATACCATGGGAATCCCACACAGTATCCATTAGACAGCTCAGATTCCTGTCATATATAGAGTGGAATGAGGAGTAGATTAACGTTCTTTCCCTCTATCAAATAGGTATGGACTACTTTTTAAAAGGGACAAGGGTTAAGCACCCAATGGCATAAATCTGACAGGGCAAGCTTTAACAAAGTGAATACTGTACGCTTGACAGGGGCTCCAGTACGCCTTTGATGTTTATAAACAGCTTGAGGATTGTCAATGTCTACAATTACAAGAGCAGCAAAGTATTACCGTAGCGGATTTGGAGGGTAAACCAGCGGAATTCAAAAGTGTCAAGTGTAAAATGTCACTATACATGTATGAACTATTATTGTTTATAATTTCCATGCAAATGTTTTTCATTGAAACATTACCTTTAAATATAACTTGCCCAGGAGGTCTTGCTAATTGCCTGTGGAGAACACGTTGAGAAAGGAAAGGTAGGTTGGGCCTAGTGTGGCAGCTTTCAAAGCTTCTAGAAATGCCAGAGAGAGGTCAGTTTTCCTTGGCACATCAACAGACTTCTCACAAAAGACACAAACTTGCCACTGGAATGCTTCTCGTTTTGAACATGTTCCTGTCTAACCACATATCAGTAATCCTGTTTGCTCATGTCATTCTAAATGGAGCTTGATTGCACAGCAAGGCAACTTGCCCCTCACTGATGACTCGCAATAAAAATAACACCACCTCGCCTTTCAAAACAAGCCAGCTGATCCACTGTTTGCTCATGTTCAAAGATGAAAATGACAGAAGATATGGAGGTTTGGCTTTGAATGAATTCCTATGCTGAGATAAATCAAATCTATATTTAACAAAGAATATTGAAATTGTGACCTTGCAACAATGCTCCTATTAGGAAACAGCTCATAAGCTTCCAATACATTTTAAGTGGTATCTAACAACGATCCATTACAATTTACCATCTACTGTCCTTAATATCATTTTTGTATCAGTGAAAATTAAACACAGTGAGTGCCATGTTGGTTATACAAAACTTCACACTAGACATTCCTGCAAACAGTCCTCCAAGTTATCAAACCAGATCAGGGAGTGGAAACAACCCATTGCCCATTGCTGTGCTGTGCCATGGGTTAACATCCAATGTTATGCACACCCATTGCTGTGCCTTGGGTTAACATCCAATGTTATGCACACCCATTGCTGTGCCTTGGGTTAACATCCAATGTTATGCACACCCATTGCTGTGCCTTGGGTTAACATCCAATGTTATGCACACCCATTGCTGTGCCTTGGGTTAACATACAATGTTATGCACACCCATTGCTCTGCCTTGGGTTAACATACAATGTTATGCACACCCATTGCTGTGCCTTGGGGTAACATCCAATGTTATGCACACCAATTGCTGTGCATTGGGTTAACATCCAATGTTATGCACACCAATTGCTGTGCGTTGGGTTAACATCCAATGTTATGCACACCCATTGCTGTGACTTGCATGTATTTGCATTCAATGTCGTGCAACGCATTGTTACAGTTTGGATGTGTTATTACATTTAGCCATGGGACTATGAAATGGCATAGTAAATACCAACTGGACAGCTTTGATATGTGAGGTGCCACATTGTGACAAATAAATGTGTAATAGGCTAAGCTTAGGCGTTATCGTCATTTACTTTAATGGCAGATGTCTATCTCGTAAATACTGCTTAAAATAAAGTATTTCAGAGGACACCTTTAGACTGACACCTCGGTTTGCCGCAGGGTTGGTGAACCCGGCATGCCCTGGATGCTACGGGACAACACTAGAGTTTCATTGTAAACCCCCCCCCCCCCACTAGCTTGTTCCAGCCTTGGTGTCTCTGTGAAGACCATTTTGTCTTCCTGTTAGAACTGTAAAGCCTGAAGGAGATTGGGGTGTCTGTAAAGATGGCCACCATAGATGTTGTCCTGTCTATATACTTGCTATTGAAATACCAATGGGGTTAACACAGCTAGAACATTGGTCACTTGATTCTTCGCTACCCTTGATGACTGTCACCTTCATCTTCTCCATTCAAGGTCAGTTACGTACGCAAAAACACACCGGCAAGTTATGCTACTGGATTCCCACAACAAACACCAATACAACTTTGTATAGACTAATTATTAGAAGATAGATTGTGTCACTAATAGATTATTACATTACACAGTGACAAGGTCTAGTGTCATGTGGAGGGGACTGCATTTTGTCAGAGCTATATCGGCACATCGGCTCGTCTGTTTCTCACCCCTGGCTTCCTTCCTGGTGATGCTTCAACAAGTCAATAAATCATGAAATGGTGTCCCACAGTTACCTCGAAAATAAGCCACACCAAAGCAATAACTTTGTCACGAATGGGGACATTTCTGTGGCCATGGTCTCTATATGATGCGACTGCTAATACAGAGAAGGCTGAGTACTAAGTTACATCTGGCCCCCCTGGTTGGAGTGAAAGCCAGCCCATTGACTTGAGCTAAGCTGACGCTTGCTGTCTTGCTGCTTTCCGTGTCTACGAGTCTATATATCCTATTCGATGGCGATGTGTCAGCCAAGGCCATTTGAACTCTGCGCACATTCCACCCATCTAGCGTTACAATTAATTGCAGGGCTGTCACAAACGATGTTTAGCTAACAGGAAAGACATTGGGCCTTGACGCAAAGTCCCAGATTGTTGATAGATGTCATTAGAAGTGTTAAATCTTGTTCCAGGTTGTTTCACTCCCCCGCCACAATGTACTGTACAGAATGTTTCATAAGGGACACAACAACAGAGTCATGTCTGAAGACATCTGGGTTGTGTGATTCCACGGGACACTCTGAAGTTCCTTCATCCTTCAAATGGGTACACATACAGTTGCCAAATGACTCATCAATAAAAATATAATAAAAATTGTTGTCATTTGTAATATCAAATCTTATACCTTAGAATCAGACACCTAGGAGGGAGAGAGAGAGGGAAGGAAGGAAGGCTTGGAGGGAGGGGTTGAGGGAGGGAAGGAAGGAAGGAAAGATGGTAGGGAGGGAGGGAGGGAGGGAGGGAGGGAGGGGGGAGGGAGGGAGGGAGGGAGGAGGGAGGGAGGAGGGAGGGAGGGAGGGAGGGAGGAGGAGGGAGGAGGGAGGGAGGGAGGTTGTTAATAACTGAAGAGGTGTTTACTGAGTTGAGAAAAAAGCCATAGTGCAGAAAGTGGTGGCTGAAGCATTTTTTCTATAATTGATAATAGCTGCTTTGATAGATTATTTAAATGAGATAATCTCTTCTCCCTATGCATATTACTTTTTTATTTTATTTTGCATGTCTTAGAGGGCAGACGTTTCTGGCTTGACAACTTTTGGCCCGTTGAGTAACTCCTTTATGCATTCTCACCCGTGTGCAATTAGGTGCAATTAATAGGAAACACGACACAAAATACATTTGATTATCGTAATTACCATTCCTCTTTCACCCCAGCTGCCAAACTTACCCTGATTCAGATGACCATCCTACCCATGCTAGATTACGGAGACGTAATTTATAGATCAGCGGGTACGGGTGCTCTCGAGCTCATTGATGTTCTTTACCATTCGGCCAACAGATTTGCCACCAATGCTCCTTATAGGACACATCACTGCACTCTATACTCCTCTGTAAACTGGTCATCTCTGTACACCCGTCGCAAGACCCAATGGTTGATGCTTATTTATAAAACCCTCTTAGGCCTCTCTCCCCCCTATCTGATATATCTACTGCAGCCCTCATCATCCACATACAACACCCGTTCTGCCAGTCACGATCTGTCAAACATCCCCAAAGCACACACATCCCTGGGTCGCTCGTCTTTTCAGTTCGCTGCAGCTAACGATTGGAACAAGCTGCAACAAACACTCAAACCGGACAGTTTTATCTCAATCTCTTCATTCAATGACTCAATCATGGACACTCTTACTGACAGTTGTGGCTGCTTTGCGTGATGTATTGTTGTCTCTACCTTTTTGCCCTTTGTGCTGTTGTCTGTGCCCAATAATGTTTGTACCATGTTTTGTGCTGCTACCATGTTGTGCTGCTGCACTTTTGTGTTGCTACCATGTTGTTGTCATGTTGTGTTGCTACCATGTTGTTGTCATGTTGTGTTGCTACCATACTGTGTTGTTATGTGTTGCTGCCTTGCTATGTTGTTGTCTTATGTGTCTCTTTATGTAGTGTTGTCTCTCTTGTCGTGATGTGTGTATTGTCCTATCATTGTAAATAAGAATGTGTTCTTAATAATTGACTTGCCTAGTTAAATAAAGGTTAAATAAAATAAATACAAAATATTATTGCGCCACATTGCCATTTTGACAAGTCTCAGCTGCAGACAAACCTTTTGAAAGCACCTTGTATTTTGACAGAGTTATCTGAAGTTCACGGTGAGGAATATATGAAAGTCTCTACCCTGATGTTGTGGGCCAGAATGCGGAAAGGTTATACTTCTGATAAATAGGGCTCAAGTGGTTTCCTTTAGGAAAATCTATCTGAAAGCCAGACAATGCATAGACAAACTGACTCAAGGGACTGCCTTAAATGAACCTAAAGTATACATGAATCATGACTAATGAAGGACTTGAAATTACCTGGTGATGCTCACTATCCTCTTCTACCATCAATAGTGAGGTGCTTTTTTCATCCATGTAAGGATGGAGTTACATTGAGAAGGCTTCTATTGAAGTATAGGTAATAGTTTACAGTAAAGTACCCTTCATAAGGGGTTTATACATGTTTTGTAAGTAGCTCAAATTAGGTTCATTATTAATCCTGTAGTTATGTTTATGAGATATAACTGTTTATAAACTAATAATTAATAGCCTATAACCCCTTTTGAACCTTGGGTACATTAATATAAAGTGTTACCATGTTGGGCTATACAACAATGCAATGCACATACATGTGGTTTTTCCTTACCAAAGGTGCACTTTGCAGCACCTTCACATTGCTGCACAAGATTTAGTGTTATGGGAACATGAGGGATGTTGGATGCTAATATATGCACAGTGTAGATGCAACTGCCATTTGTTGATAATGTGTCAGGTTGACTTTTTCTGATAGATGCGCCAGCTGAAAAGTCAAAATTGGCAATATCGTAAAAATGTATGAAAATAAAAACATTATTTTTGGTCGAAATTTAAGGTTAGGGTTAGGCATTAGGGTTAACAATGTGGTTACAGGTAAGGTTAAGGCTAGGATTAGGGTTAGGTTTAAAATCAGATTTTATGACTTTGTGGCTGTGGCCAGTATGGGTGAGCCACTCTGCAGAGCTGCCTCCAGTGCAAGATTAATGACAATAAATGGTAATCTACGATAATATGCCCCTAGAATCACTTGCATTAGTGCACGCAGTGGTGTGACTGTTGAATAAAGGGGGCTATGTGATGCTTGACTGTGATGAATTTCAATGCTGAATTTCAATGACTTTAGGCTTAGCACCTGAGCAACGTATAAGCTAGGGGTTAATTTGACGACGCTACTAATAAAGTTGACTAAATCTAACAAAAGTCTGCGTGATGTCCAAGCGTGATTATTAAGCTTGCAGGTGTGCATTTTGGTGGCCGCGTCCAAATACCTGTACTTGCGTTCTAAATAGGCATTTGGGTATGTATAAAGTTTATAGTATTAGATTAGATTTGATTGTCCTCCCAGGAGGAAATTCATTTCCACATGCTCGTACATAACATTTAGTCATAATAGTCATAACATTATAAATATAGTCATATAGTCATATAGTTATAACATTTACGATACCAAACCAAACTCCTGACAGCAAAGGCACCGGTACCTGTGGCCAGAGGGGAGTCTTTCAAGACAGTGGTGGAGTGGGTGGTCCAGGTCAGAGGCAGTGGTGGAAAAAGTACTCAATTGTCATACTTGAGTAAAAGTAAAGATACCTTAATAGAAAATTACTCAAGTAAAAGTGAAAGTCACCCAGTAAAATACTACTTGAGTAAAAGTCTAAAAGTAAATGGAATTGCTAAAATATACTTAAGTATCAAAAGTAAAAGTATGAAACATTTCAAATTACTTATATTAAGTAATCCAGATGGCACAATTGTCTTTTTAAAATTTTTGTTGACGAATAGACAGGGGCACAGTCCAACACTCCAATTTACAAATGAAGCATTTGTGTTTAGTGAATCCGCCAGATCAGAGGCAGGGGATGCCAGGGATGTTCTCTTGATAAGTGTATGAATTGGACCATTTTCCTGTCAAAATGTAACGAGTACTTTTGGGTGACAGGGAAAATGTATGGAGTAATAAATTACATCATTTTCTTTAGGAATGTAGTGATGTAAAAGTTGGCAAAAATATAATTAGTAAAGTAAAGTACAGATACCCCAAAAAACAACTTAAGTAGTACTTTAAAGTATTTTTACTTATGTGCTTTACACCACTGGTCAGAGGTCCTGTGAAATTTAGAAAATTGTGTATGCTTTAAATGCCAGGATGTTATACTAGTTTTGGTTAATTTAATCTAGTAGAATTCACTGCACGCCATGGGGATGAGAATTGTCCTTTCAGACCCACGTGTATTTGACAACAACTGGTATTCACGGCAATGGTCCATTAGATGACTCCTTCTCAGTATGGAGGAGCCAAGTATGTTGATATTTGTTCCTTACTGCAGACATTTTTACTAAACAGTACGTTCTAAATAGTACAATTAGTAAACAGTATTTTGTTTTAGTAAGTAGTAGGCAAGATAGATTTAGGACACGGCCAACGTGTGCCTAAGATACATTATGACACCTTTGGGGGGAAAAGGGGGGGGGGGGGGGGGGACCATTGTTACAGATGACCCTAATACAGTAAAACATTAGTACTGGTCATGGAATAGAGTGAATCATCTCTATTAACAGTTACTGTTGCACCATAAATAACCTGCTCTGTATCCATTCAAACTCCATGTGTGAGGTGGGTTCCATAGTGTGCTTACAGAAGGGTGCTATAGGGGCAGGACCATGATCCTAGCAGAAAGAAGTGACTATCCTCCAGTGAGTTCAAGGCCCTGCAGAGCACCCCAGTCTTAACCTCCTTTATGGTGCTCATGGGTACAACACCGGGCCTCAAATTCAAATACCGCCAGTTCACTCAACTTCAAGAGTCTTTAGGGGAAGGAAATCCATCAACTTCTATATGACTCCATGACAGTACCGTGACAATCGAGAGCTTACTAAATTTAAACAAAACCAACAACAAGGAGGACTATTTCTAACATTAAAGACAAAGGGAGGAACAAGCTAGATTAAGATGCTCTCTGAACAATTTCCCAGGAAATCAAATAGAAAATGGCAGCCGTATCTCCTGACACCCAATTAAGTTTTCATCCAATTACAGTAGCACACAACACACACACACACACACACACACACACACACACACACACACACACACACACACACACACACACACACACACACACACACACACACACACACACACACACACACACACACACACACACACACACACACACACACACACACACACACACACACACACACACACACAGATCCCCCAAGTTTTTCAACCCAAGGATCTAACGAAAATTTCATCTTGAAATCTGAGCAGGCACATCGTTCAACAAGACAAACTGAATGGGGGTCATAAGTACAGTTCCCCCTGTGTTGATGTGGGGGAATGTAGAAACCTTGCAGGAACACTGCAGTGCAGCAGCAAGCAGGCAGGAGTTGGCACCGAAGGTGGAACCCACTGCACAACACTTCAGAAGGTCACAATTGGGCATTTTTTCCCCCTCGACTCTCGACATGGTGTGAATGGAGTGGAGCACTCTGGGTCGCCTGTCAGCTCTGCAGCCCAGGGCCAACAGCTTCCTGCTGACCCACTCCGTCACGGCTACAGAGCTCCAGAGGCTGCAGCCATGCAACTCACAGTGGGGCAGAACAGTGGACAGAAGTGGAGATGGATGAGGCTTGCACCTGTTCACCTCAGCCAAACATCAACCCCTTCACTGTCCTCCCTCCCATTGTCCCTTCCTCCTTTGCTCACGCCCAAGTTTCCTCAAAGTGTTCTACAAATCAATGTTATGAAACACCATTCGAATTGATCAGGGGTAGGCAACCCTGTTCCTGGAGTGCCACAGGTACTGCAGGATTTTATTCCAACAAGGCGCAACACCTGACCAAATGAGCTAATTGATCAGGGATTGCCTACATTCAATACAGCTGGTCTTCTAGGTTGTTTAAATCAAAAATATGAAGCTGCCTACCCCTGAAATAGATGGTGACAGACTGGGAGGTACCTGTTTTGATTTGTGATTGGAGTAACGGAAGCATATCCCTGAATCATAAGGCTCCCTACTATGAATGATGTATTCCAATGCCATTGGAATCCTCACATAGTTACATGACAGTGTGATAGCATCACTTAATAAGTGAAGTGTTATCTTCCTGGGACATGATGGAGGGGAGACACGTCTTCCGTATTGGTTAGCACAAGGCACAATTAGGATGTGCTTTGCAAAATCACCTTATTAAGTTCCCCCATTTTTGTGTATTTGGATGTTTCAAGGATTACCAGGTCGTATTCTAAGGAGTCGCTCTAATTCTAGTTGAGCCTACGAGAGCTAAATCTGAATGTGCACTTGGGATGAATATGCATCCTATAAAGTACATGCAGCACATATCATCGCATGCCATATAACCATGGAGACCCCACCGTTAATCTGAGCAACAAACAGCGACTGTTGAAAGGGGGCACGGTTTGGAATTAACGGTTAAGCCTCTTTCCTGACAATTGCACGATGCACACATGGAAATGCCATCAGAAAATCCAAACCAATTTATTATTTATTGTGTCCCTATGCAGATGCCTCGCTACCAGGTGATGAAAGCCGACGGAGATGGAGGAGATGTGAGTATATCACCTGGGACTTTGATATATCACTATCGAGACCAGTGAACTGGAAAAGACAGGATTTAATATGGTATCTGCTCCTACTAAGTCCCTACTAATTCAATAACATTATGCTTATGATTTATTAGGCATCATCCGATTTAGCATAAACACATTTGCATGGTAAATTTCCAAGCTGTGGCACATGTACTCCTAGGTGAATAAAGTTCCAGAGTTTCAAAATGGTTTGCTTGTGCTAGGAATGTGTAGACCAGACCTGGGGTCAAATTACATTTTCAATCTTTTTAATACGAAGCTGGGCTTGATTGGGCTTGCCTGGCACAGTGGAATCAATGGAATAGCCCTGAAAGTCAACGCCCACTGTCCTGGCACTCCAGGAAGGCTCAAGCAAATGCTGAAAGTATATGAAAGATTTATCTGTAACATGTATGAACATAAACAATGAAACAGCCTATTATACGCCCACATATTAATTGAATGACTGAACCAACTTTTCAGTGCCTTTGTTATGGCCTGTGTAGTCTCTAAGATTGCAGTAGTCTCTCTACATGAGTAGCTCCAATGTTGAGTTTATTTGAGTGTCATCCGTACCCTTCTAGTTCGGGGGATGATGATGTCTGTTGGATGAGTGCTGGGGTCTGCCCTTGTACCACTCCCACTCGCCCCCTGTACCATTACTAACCTCATTATCAAGGAATGTGTTTAAGTTCCTACCCATTTCCTTTAGTTCTCCCACTCTGCTATCACTTGCTGGCAGGGCACGGAGCGCTAGCTATCTCTTTATGAAGTGTTCAAGGGGAAATTAATAAAGGAATCAAATGGAAATGGATTCCTCTAATCTGTTTTAATGTGTACTCTTGTCCCTCCTCTTATAGTTGTCAAGTTGTAAAAGGTACACGGAATGACTTTCAGAGAGGCACATTTGATGGCCAGACCATCTTCTCTGCTGGAATCCATTAAGAAGTGTATTATAAGGCTTCCTAGCAATTTGATTTGTGGTTTGAGTGTTAACCCCCCCCGAATGTTGGTCTGAGATCCTTGTGAATTTGAAACCCCAGAAGTGAGTGATTGTTTCATTGTAAATGGGGCATGAAAGTTCTTCTTTAACTTTAGTTTTTGGTCTTGTCATGCTTGATTACGATTCTCCAGAGACGCTTTTCCTTCGTTGTAGGTTGCTCCTTGTGATTTGCAGCACCCTATATACTATTAAGGCAGTCAAACAAAACATACACTACATGACCAAAAGTATGTGGACACCTGCTTGTCGAACATCTCATTCCAAAATCATGGGCATTCAATGGAGTTGGTCCCCCCTTTGCTGCTAGAACAGCCTCCACTCATATGGAAAAGGCTTTCCGCTAGGAACATTGCTGAGGGAACTTGTTTCCCCAGTTCAGCCACAAGAGCATTAGTGAGGTCGGGCACTGATGTTGGGCGATAAGGCCTGGCTCGCAGTCGGTGTTCCAATTCATCCCAAAGGTGTTTGATGGTGTTGAGGTCAGGGCTCTGTGCAAGCCAGTCAAGTTCTTCCACACCGATCTCAACAAACCATTTCTGTATGGACCTCACTTTGTGCACAGGGGCATTGTCATGCTGAAGCAGGAAAGGACCTTCCCCAAAGTTGGACAGCACAGAATTGTCTAGAATGTCATTGTATGCTGTAGTGTTAAGACTTCCCGTCACTGGATTTCCCTTCACAATAACAGCACTTACAGTTGACTGGGCCGCTCTAGCAGGGCAGAAATTTGACAAAATGACTTGTTGGAAAGGTGGCATCCTATGACATTGCCACGTTGAAAGTCACTGAGCTCTTCAGTACGGGCCAATCTACTGGCAATGTTTGTCTATGGCGAATGCATGGCTGTGTGCTCAATTTAATACACCTGTCAGTAACGGGTGTGGCTGAAATAGGGGAATCCACGAATTTGAAGAGATGTCCACAAACATTTAGCCATGTAGTGTATCACAATCACCAGGAAAAATATAATCTGATCACTTCCAACTCTATCCTGGTTGATGTGTCAATTTCTATTTGTTGCTAGTCATGAAAAAATAGGTCTAGTCTTTCCTTGTACAGTCACAGGAGGCTCCGTGTCAACATGGGATGTGTGTTGTGACAGGGGGATGGCTGTGTGCACAAACACAGGGCTAGTTTTTGTGGGGAGGTAACTAAAGCTGGCGTGGTGTTGACACCTCCAGCTGTCTCCAGGGTGGAATAAAGATCTGACACCAGCAACAGTATAGACCTACAGACACCAGCTGGGCCTGGAGCCAGAGGAACAAGGAACTGTCTGTCTTCTCTCCCGTTATTCTCTCCTCCCTCCCTTCCTCCCTCCTTCCTCCCTCCTCTCCTTTCTTTCTCTGTGGTTCTTGTTCTCGCTTATCCCTTGCTCCTGTCTCACCTCCCGTATCCCCTGCTCCGGTCTTACCTCATGTATCCCCTGCTCCTGTCTCAACTCCCTTATCCCCTGCTCCTGTCTCACCTCCCGTATCCCCTGCTTCCATCTCCCCTCCTGTATCCCCTGCTTCTGTCCTACCTCCCGTATCCCCTGCTTCCATCTCCCCTCCTGTGTCCCCTGCTTCTGTCCTACCTCCCGTATCCCCTGCTTCCATCTCCCCTCCTGTATCCCCTGCTCCTGTCTCACCTCCTGTATCCCCTCCTTCTGTCTCCCCTCCTGTGTCCTTGCTCCTGTCTCACCTCCCTTATCCCCTGCTCCTGTCTCACCTCCCTTATCCCCTGCTCCTGTCTCACCTCCTGTATCCCCTGCTCCTGTTGTACCTCCTCCAAACTGTCTCTCTACTCTCCTCTGCTATTTTGTCTCCTCCCTCCCTCCATGTTTTTCTTCAGCCTCTGCTTTCCAGTCCCCCTTCTCCTCCTCTACTCCTCCAATTCTCCAGTTCTCAAGAGACACTCACAGACTCTGCCAACTTTACTTCCCTCCTCTAACATTGCTATCAGTGACACGGTAGCTTTTAACTCCAGTGATGACTTCATTCCACTACTCCCTTGGCCAATGTGACAGACTGAGAACTTAACCAGGGAATGAGGAATAGTAATACTATCTTAATGCTACTGGCAGGCCTCTTCCAGTAGTGTTATGGAAGCGTGATATATTGCTGATAAGACATTTAAGTGTTACAAAATGGCAACCATGGGAGATATACCTACTGCACCCTCAGAACAAATGTTTCCAAGCTATGATAATTTTGGTTTGTTTATCAGCAGTAATTGTTCCTTGGTAGTAGTGACAAAATGCATCATGCCACTAGGACTGCAATCGTATACACAGCATACTGTTGCAGAAAAGTACAGCATCACTCATACTGTTGATATTTTATGATTTAGACAAATTTGCCATTACAACCTCTTCAGAAATGACTATTCTTTCAGCCTAAACCCATTTTGATATTGAAGAGTAGAACATTAATATTTAAATTAATATAATAAAAAAACTTATCTTAGGTACTTTGGTCCTTTTAACTCATAAACTCAGCAAAAAAAGAAACATCCTCTCACTGTCAACTGTGTTAATTTTCAGCAAACTTAACATGTGTAAATATTTGTATGAACATAACAAGATTCAACAACTGAGACATAAACTGAACAAGTTCCATGGACATGTAGCTAACAGAAATTGAACATGTGTCCCTGAACAAAGGGGGGGTCAAAATCAAAGGTAACAGTCAGTATCTGGTGTGGCCACCAGCTGCATTAAGTACTGCAGTGCATCTCCTCCTCATGGACTAAACCAGATTTGCCAGTTCTTGCTGTGAGATATTACCCCAGTCTTCCACCAAGGTACCTGCAACTTCCCGGACATTTCTGGGGGGAATGGCCCTAGCCCTCACCTTCTGATCCAACAGGTCTCAGACGTGCTCCATGGGATTGAGATCCGGGCTCTTCACTGGCCATGGCAAAACACTGACATTCCTGTCTTGCAGGAAATCATGCACAGAACGAGCAGTATGGCTGGTGGCATTGTCATGCTGGAGGGTCATGTCAGGATGAGCCTGCAGGAAGGGTACCACATGAGGGAGAAGCATGTCTTCCCTGTAATATACAGCACTGAGATTGCCTGCAATGACAACAAGCTCAGTCCAATGATGGTGTGACACACCGCCCCAGACCATGACGGACCCTCCACCTCCAAATCGATCCTGCTCCAGAGTATAGACCTCAGTGTAATGCTCATTCCTTCAACGATAAACGCGAATCCGACCATCACCCCTGGTGAGACAAAACCGCGACTCGTCAGTGAAGAGCACTTTTTGCCAGTCCTGTCTGGTCCAGCGATGGTGGGTTTGTTCCCATAGGCGACGTTGTTGCCAGTGGTGTCATTGCCTTACAACAGGCCTACAAACCCTCAGTCCAGCCTCTCTCAGCCTATTGCGGACAGTCTGAGCACTGATGGAGGGATTGTGCGTTCCTGGTGTAACTCGGGCAGTTTTTGTTGCCATTCTGTACCTGTCCCGCAGGTGTGATGTTTGGATGTACCGATCCTGTGTTGGTCTTGTTACACATGGTCTGCCACTGAGAGGATGATCAGCTGTCTGTCCCGTCTCCCTGTAGCGCTGTCTTAGGCGTCTCACAGTACGGACATTGCAATTTATTGCCCTGGCCACATCTGCAGTCCTCATGCCTCCTTGCAGCATGCCTAAGGCACGTTCACGCAGATGAGTGGGGACCCTGAGCCACTTTCTTTTGGTGTTTTTCAGAGTCAATAGAAAGGCCTCCTAAGTTTTCATAACTGTGACCTTAATTGCCTACCGTCTATAAGCTGTTAGTGTCTTAACGACTGTTCCACAGGTGCATGTTCATTAATTGTTTATGGTTCATTGAACAAGCATGGGAAACAGTGTTTAAACCCTTTACAATGAAGATCTGTGAAGTTATTTGGATTTTTACGAATTATCTTTGAAAGACAGGGTCCTGAAAAAGGAACGTTTCTTTTTTTGCTGAGTTTATATACAACTATATTTCTAAGTTACATTTCATGCTTTTGTAAGAAAAAAAGGTTCGATGTATAATCCTTCAATGCAGATTCAATGCAGACGTGAAATTGCGGAGGGCTTTGTGCATTCTTTTCCCGCAGCCAAAAGCTGCCAAAGTAAACTGGTAGAACACTGACATGTAACATATCAGACAGAACAAAAATGATCCTGTAACTGTTGCAGCCTGCAAGATAGTGGCTAACAACAAAAAGAGCAACCATTTGACACTGAAGAAAAAACTGTCAGCAAGAGCTCAATCAGTAACATTAATTTACAATTGGGCAGCGGTCTTAGGCACTGCATCTCAGTGCAAGAGGCGACACTACAATCCCTGGTTTGAATCCAGGCTGAATCACATCCGGCCGTGATTGGGAGTCCCATAGGGCGGCGCACAATTGGCCCAGCATCGTCTGGGTTTGGTCGGAGTAAGCCGTCATTGTAAATAAGAATTTGTTCTTAACTGACTTGCCTAGTTAAATAAAGGTAAAATAAAATAAAAAGCTATACTGCATGATTATAGCCAAGAAACGGAAAGAAGGAAAATACACATGCGCAGCCACACAGGTACAAAAGACAATAACAGCATGTTTGTTTCTAATTGATGCCTCTCTTTAGTCAATGAGATGTAATTCATTAATGTGTACTTCAAGCATCACTGTCCCAGCAAATACATTGTCAACCATATAGTTCATGGCCCTAGTTCGTTCAACCAAAATCACAAAAAGATAAAGATGAGGATTAAACAGAAACACATTACTAGTGCGGAAAATGTACACATTTGCCATACTTGAGTAAAAGTAAAGATACCTTAATAGAAATGACTCAAGTAAAAGTGAAAGTGACCCAGTAAAATACTACTTGAGTAAAAGTCTAAAAGTATTTGGTTTTAAATATACTGAAGTATGAAAAGTAAAAGTAAACGTACAAACCATTTCAATTTTTTTATATTAAGCAAACCAGACGGTGCCATTTTCTTGTTCAGAAATAATTTACAAACGAAGCATTTGTGTTTAGTGAGTCTGTCAGATCAGAGGCTGTAGGGATGACCAGAGATGTTCTCTTGATAAGTGTGTGAATGTCAAAATGTCATGAGTACTTTTGGGTGTCAGGGAAAATGTATGGAGTAAAAAGTACATTCTTTTCTATAGGAATGTAGTGAAGTAAAATTAAAAGTTTGCCAAAAATATAAATAGTAATGTACAGATACCCCAAAAAACTACTTAAGTAGTACTTTAAAGTATTTTTACTTAAGTACTTTACACCACTGCACATTACACAGGTAGAAGGGTGTCATAAGTACTGCATCACATGACATCACATGAGCAGAAATCTACGCAGAGACTTTCACAGTGATGTGGCCCATGGGACCCAGTCAGTTTGCTGCAGTAGCAAGACCCGAAACTATAAAAGATCATTGTTATTTTAAGAAGTTTCATTGAGAAAGTCACCAACCCAGTTTTGCTGGAATACAAATCAACCCAGAAAAGTCTAGACATGCAAGGAAAAGGGCAACATTTGCATTTTCTCTCAACTGCAGCACAGAATAGTCCAATTCATTAGCTGTCTTTTGTGGTCACAGAAACCACATATAAGAAACATCCGATCTACGAACAGAGCTTTCCACTCCATGAATTTATCCCTCAGCTCTCTCGCTCTCTTACTTTACTCTCTGAAAGGTTTCATTATACATATAAAGGCTGAATAACTGTAATGATAAAAGTCAACAAACTTCAATTGAGGGGGTACTTTTACATTCCTTCTGCAGTAAAAGAGAAGGGCATGGCTTTGGTGAAGGCTCCAGTGATTCTGTAAGGGTGCAGAAGGGGAAGGGATTGCCTTCAGATGTAATTTGGAAGGAAAAGGCTGATGCTGTGGTAAACGAATGCAGACGGAAATAACTAGTAACAGAGAGAAAAAAGAAAAAGAATGATAATAGACTGACGTGTTTCACAATAAAATGTTGTGGTCGCACAGAAACAAGAAATGTCCAATTTTTCCCAAAATGTTTTCCTTTCCCTGGTCTTACACACTTTTTATGGGCCCTATATCCTGCTCTATCACTGGTTGAGAACTCTGTGTTTTGGTATGTATGGGGACTGACATAGGTGGAATTCCTTGCTTCTCTGATAAATGCGAGTTGGATCCGTGTAGCTTGATCGCATCGTAACCTCGCCAATATCCCAGCATGCTGTTGGGCTTTCTAGGAACAAAGGTTCTGTGAAAGCCCCTGCGGCAGTGCTGCCAGACACCACCCCCTACGACGCCCTCTAGCCGTAAAGTCACTACCTTGTTGACAGTGGACGGAAGATTGTGTAAAATAATTTCAGAACCTTTTGACCTGCTTGGGTTTTATAAGAATTAGAGAGAAGATTATTTTCATTTAAACCTGTTGGTGACAAGAAAGATGGGCCGTGGGCCAACGTTGATGACTAATGGAGAGGGCTGTCTCTTCAGCTACCTCCTAGCCCAGTGAGAGAGCACCCAGAGAGGTAGAAACGAAATATAGAATACTATTTTTCACCAGGGGTGGGTGGATTACTATCAAGTGAAACAATGTACAATGTCCAGTGGGGTAACACTACAGCAACAACACTTTATGACATATGCATTCATTCAGCATTTATTGTCTTGTAAGGAAACTGCATTTGAAAGTACCATGATTTAGCATGTTACAAAAGACTTACCCGTTTTTGTTGTTGTTGTGACAATACATTTTTTTGTTGATTTACTACAGGACGTCACAAACCAGACAAAACAAAACCAAAATGCTCACTATAAAAAATATTCTGCCTCACAACCACAGGCAACTTGTATGGCGTTGTGTGGGCGAGCGGTTTGCTGATGTCAACGTTGTGAATAGAGTGTCCCGTGGTGTCGGTGGGGTTATGGTACTGGCACATAAACAATTGCATTGTGTCGATGGCAATTTGAATGCACTGAGATACCGTGGTGAGATCCTGAGGCCCATTGTCATGCTATTCATCCACCGCCATCACCTCATGTTTCAGTATGATAATGCGCTGCCCCATGTCGCAAGGATCTGTACACAATTCCTGAAAGCTGAAAATGTCCCAGTTCTTCCATGGTCTCCATACTCACCAGACATGTCACCCATTGAGCATTTTTGGGATGCTCTGGATTGATGTGTACAACAGCGTGTTCCAGTTCCCGCCAATGTCCAGCAACTTTTCACAGCCATTGAAGAAGAGTGGAACAATGTTCCACAGGCCACAATCAACAGCTTGATCAAGGAGATGTGTCGCGCTTTATGAGGAAAATGGTGGTCACACCAGATACTGACTCGTTTTCTGATCCATGCAACTACCTTTTTTTAAAAAAGATATCTGTTACCAACAGATGCATTTCTGTTTTCCCAGTCAGGTGAAATCCATAGATTAGGGCCTAATAAATGTATTTCAATTGACGGATTTCCTTATATGAACTGTCACTCAGTAAAATCTTTGAAATTGTTGCGTGTTGCATTTAGAATTTGACTCAGTATAGTAAAGATTTGACAAAATGGACTTCAGACACAACAAAGTCTATAGTTCACTGGACCTAAGTTTGAAAAACTTGGAGAAATACTCCAGCATAACCCAACCAACGCATCCACAAAGTAAAACTCAAAACATATGGGTGATGCACTTCCTGAAATTCCGTATGTAGATTACTATTTCATTATTCATTAACCGCACCATCTGTGGCGGAACACAACTAAGTAGAAAAATAAAAACAAAGTGCATATTGAGTCTAAACTGGAAGCTACTGCAACAAAGAGTGTGGCATGCTGTTTTGAAAGGAGGTCTGCACTCCTTCTGGAGTATTTTGTTGTCAGCTGGGTTTGTGTTCTTTGGAGTGCGGCCCAACAACCAGATGTTCCTCTTTGAGCAACTGAAACTGATATCTCATAAAGCAGGGCAATTTTTCAAACCCACTCCGACTGCGCCACTCAACACCCACATAGTGTTTCATTTATAAAAGTGGAATGAATATGGACTTTGAGGTAATATTCTCCAGCAAAATTTAGTGGGTGCTAGAGTGGCATCTTTAAACTTGCTAAAAATGATCTTTCAAAGGCAAAGCTCTGTGTGGGAGCATTTGGTTTCCGAGAGAGAAAAATACGAAAAACAATCAATATGATTTTAAATCGAGCAACATGTCATTAATTCCTGCGCTTTGTTTGGTGAGCAAACACGAAAACACATTGCTCATCTGGGGGAGGATTTCCCCCTTTCCTTTCTCATATTGCCTTGGTGTTTTCCTCCTCTGCAATAGTAAATTAGCACCGGGGCTAGAGGAGGTTTGCTCATGGACAGTTGAGTAAGTTCCACCGTGACGCGCAGAGATAACAAAGATCAATACCCAATGAAAAAGAGGTGAAATTAAAAGACAACAAGAATAATGTATTGCTGGATGAGTTTGGATCGTTAAGCTGTTGGAACTTCTCACTTACGCTATTCAATGCCCTCATGGTATGTTTGCATCCTTTCAACACTGGATGAATTTATGGATGCTATTGCGTAGACAATCTCACTGAAATAAAGCGTGCCCAGGTTCTATAAATATTGTCACAGCCAAAAATACCCCCTGCCCTTCCAGGAAGTCTTTTCACTTGTTAAATCACCAAGCGCATCAGACCAAATTATCAGGACAGAGGGGAATACTATAAGGTATAATAGAGCTTCTCTCTCTTTACACCAGATCATATAACACATCATAATACAGCATCGTTGAATACTAATTTCTGATTGGCTAGAAGGGTATTTTAGGGTGGACATTACATTCATATATACCAGACAGTTGGAAACAATATAGGACACCTCTGAAGTAGTTCCAGCAGTAAATGCCTTTTTACCATTTTAAATCACTGCACCATGCAGACTGTACTTGCTGCAAAGTTGCAGAAAGATAAACCAACAATGACACAAACCAAAATTGGATACATTGTAAACGCAGGTCCAACAATGAAAAACTTAGCTAGCTAGCATTCATTTGTTTTTGCAGAGACATGTTTTTTGCAGCACTTGATGACGTAACGTGATGAGTGATGAACATGGATTTCTCCGGTCCGTCGATGTTTCAGTCATGACCCAAGTTTCCCTATATTGTCAAAAACTCCCACGTTTCTGGTTTGACCAACTGTTCACAGCCACTGCTATAGATGAACTTGGTTGCCATATTGGCAGATTTGCTAGCAACAAACTATTTAGCTAGCTTCTAGCCTAGTGTTTGATTTGCAATGCGATTTCCTCTACTGTAATGAACAGTTACCTGAAGAGACACAAACTTTTCTATTCCAGGCAAAATCGTGCATCGTCAGATCATTGTCATGGATGTATTGAACTAAATGTCACAAAAAATAGCTTAAGCAAATGCAAATGTAGCTACTTTGTTGTTGTTCTGGCTGCCCTGTTTGACGTGACTCTGTTGGTTGTAGTTGGCTAGCTAGCAAGCAAGGGACAGGAACGTTGCCTGCCAGCGTAGCAATCGAGAATGTAAAGATTGAATGGCTGGTTTGGTGGGGGGTTAAAAAACTATGAATTCATTTATGAAAATGAAAATATCGATGAAAACATGTTTTCTTTAGCAACTGTGGTATAAGCGGGATAAACGGCTTTGCTCTGTACATTATCTTGGAACTATTGAACACTGCGGACCACACATGTCGTCCATTATTTAAAAGATAATATACAGAGTGTCTGTGTTTATCCCTTACACATCCCAATGACAAAAGAGTCAAAGGTCACAACAGATGCCAGCCCCCCTCTTGAGACACAAGGAAAAAACTAAAATGCCAATAGTGACCATTTGCTTCATGGGGACCTATTGAATTGTCCGTATAGCTCACAACAAAATGTGTGCCACTGATATCCCTGAAGCAATGTTGCACAAGTGGCTCTTATTTGCTTGTTGATCGGGCAAGGTTTCATTTCTCCATCAATACTTGTCATGGCACTCGGACAGAGACGTTCCCAGGGCCATTAAAACATGCCAGAGCCCTGACAGAACTAACTTATAGCTTTTCTAATGGGTCAATCCATATGTGCGTCACAAGGAGGCCTTCATTTGAATATGTGCCAGAGTTATTTTTGCTGCAAATGTATGTGCGTCTCTGATTTCAGCACCGTTCCAACATACACACCACACACATCACAAAAAAAGACATTTATTTCTGAAAACAGGTTTTTCATTTTTTTAGGGCCTAACTAATTTGCAGAAGGGGCATTACCTACGTAATGGAGGAAAGAAATCAAGCAGCATGTGTGGGGTGAGATGGCTTACATCATGAAAGTTCCTGGTTGTTTGAACTGACCCGAGTATTTTCATAAGGATGCTTACGGTCTTGAAATTTAGCTCCCTGTCGTAATCCTTTGCATTGTTCTGTTAGTGGGGAGCTATGTCAGACACGTCGCTGGATATAGGACGGCTAGAATATAGAGGGGAGGACGCTGGGAGTCAAGTGCAGTCCAAGTTCGCCTCGTGCCATTGTGTCAACGACCAGAAATGAAGAATCACCAAACAACTGGAATCGCAGGGGTCAGGGGTCATGGTTTCGGGTGTCTCTTCAGCTCAACAATAACCAATCAATGTCAAGGAAGCAGAGCACAACTTAGACTAGCACAGCAGGGGGATGTTCAGTTTGTTGGCTTTGGAAGTGGTGGAGAACAAGTTGTACATGGTTATTTAAGCTCCTGAGACTTATTAATGTGGCTACACAATACAATTTGTCAGCATTTCCCAATTTCCTCGGCTGTTGTTTCACCTTTGAGTGACAGAGAATCCCGAGAATCCCTCGACGTGATCTGGATACAAGACAGTATTTTCAAGCGTTCTCTCTCTCTCTCTCTCTCTCTCTCTATCTCTCTCTCTCTCTCTCTCTCTCTCTCTCTCTCTCTCTCTCTCTCTCTCTCTCTCTATCAATCAATGTTGAAGTTTGTCCAAATTTTATTTTAGAAATGTGATGTGTAGACAAATGTCTGTGTTGTTTATGGTACACAGGTACTTAAGCTGTGATTACTTCATGAGTACTATCACAATGTATTGTTGTTGACATGGTCACATGGCCACTTCCCCTCTTGTTTTTATCATTGTTTCCCAACAAAGGGTCAAAGGGTTAAATCACACATGTTAATGGCCGCTTGTAAAATCGACACACATTCTCAAGAGGTGTTCTCATATCGACATTCCCCGTTTTGTTTGTCAGTCGAAAGGGGTGTGTGGCGGTCTGGGAAATTAATTAACTCTGTAACAGGGTATCAAAGGGGGAAACCCAATATCTATGCAGGCTACAGTGGGGAACCCCACCTGTTTAGCAGAGAATGGGGGTGGTGGGGTTCTCTGTCCATAGTGTGCTTGATGGGGTTTCCATATTACCACTGCCCCCACTCCAACCCTACCAGACCAAAGCATCACAGGTGGGTCTCAAATGGCCGTCCTAGCCCCACGCCGGAACGACAGGTGGGTGAGCGCTTTTTCTTTTCTTTACGATGTCTGCCCTCTCCGTCTGTAACATTTGGGGAACGCAACACGAGACGTCAGAAATGCCAGCTGTAAAGAGGAGGCTAATGGAGGCGAACGAGGGGGAACTGTATACCTGAAGTATTTAGTTTATGGTTCTGATCATTGTGATGGGACGTGGTTGGGCATTTATTAGAGAACAGAAAAGCTATTGGTTTGAATAAAGTGTGAGGCATAACAGAAAACAGAAAAATAGATATCTACTTTTTTAAATCTGTGATCCAGTGTGGTCAGCCAAACACCAGCCACACCACCTTGTTAGGAAAAGAGCAAGCTCTCGTCAGTTCTCGGTTCTTGACTCAACAACCACTGTTCGACCTAAAAAGCATAGACAAACTCAGTAGCCTAATAATAATTGATAATTGGACAAATATGTGAGAAGGCTCTGTCATAACAAGGCATTTTATACACTAAGCCCTGAGTCAATCTTCAAAGTCTACTGGGCCTAAATTAGAGCTGATTTTGAAATTGCTTTTGCAAGGCTTGGATGTAAAATCGGTTTCAGCAAGTAGGAGTCTGGTCAAAGTAATGATTCATGATGGTGAAAGTGACAGAAACCAGACATCACAGACAGAGAACTTGATGAAAGACCAAAAATTATCATGTCATCATTACTCACATGCAGTAAAACGATATAGACCAGTATTCTCAGAATGAACAAAATCTCTCCCTTAAAACCGTTGCGGTAGACGGTACTGTATCATTTAATTGAGGTATGCTTGAGTTCCGACAACTGCGTTGAATCGTACTCAAATTCCCTTATTAATGCAAACCGTAGGATTGCTGAAGCAAGCGGAGAGTAAAATATAGAAGCCTAGTAAGTGGTAGCTGCAGTATTTGTCAGCTAAAGGGTTGGTACTTTACGCCATGGCCTCAAGACACGTGCAGGCAGCCAAAAGGCAGAAGGTACTGAACGCTTAAGTGAACAGCCAAAGCCAGGTAAAGCCCCATCCAAACCACTTGGAAAATAACACTTGTGAATTTCCACTCCCAAGTTGGGGAAAGTCCAAATGACCAAGGAACTAAGCATCTCCAAACCTCCCTTAGGCCTCTTACTACTTGACTTTTTATTTGAAATATTTTTTATTTTACCTTTATTTAACTAGGCAAGTCAGTTAAGAACAAATTCTTATTCTCAATGACAGCCTAGGAACAGTGGGTTAACTGCCTTGTTCAGGGGCAGAACGACAGATTTTTACCTTGTCAGCTCGGGGATTCGATCTTGCAACCTTTCGATTACAATGCTCTAACCACTAGGCTACCTGCCGCCCCTACCCCAGACTTTAGGTCTGGTGTAATTACAAGACAACGTTATGCACATATAGTGGCAATACAAATGACAGAATAAATACATGTATTTTTGGGGTGTTTATATTTCAAATGAGTCCCCCTTTTCATCCTACTTGATTCTGGTGTATGGAATGCTAAGAAACCACAGCGTCAAGATTTATTTTCATTTTTTGATATGTAGAACTTGTATTCATTCCAGTTGAGGCTCCTTGAGGAATCCTTTAACAAACTGGCCACCACAGTTTTTCCATTACATTTCAAAACATTTCCATAGCACCACATTTTACGTCCCATTGAACTACGGCCAAATGTTACAGGTTTATCATATACCACCCTGTATGTTAACCAAATAATGGTACAGAAAGTGTCATTATTCTCACTGCTCAAGGGGCCAACATATAGTTAGATCAAAGTTCCATCTCAAGTGGAATCTGTTACCGTCCCATCTATCTTTAGATCTCCTTGCTAACTACCTGCTATTCTGGACTTGACTG
Source organism: Salmo salar (assembly GCF_965601325.2). Taxonomy (NCBI): domain Eukaryota; kingdom Metazoa; phylum Chordata; class Actinopteri; order Salmoniformes; family Salmonidae; genus Salmo; species Salmo salar. The sequence continues at coordinate 28,588,012 of NC_138295.1, forward strand.
GAGATTAGCACCTTTTCCTTCTTGGAACAGAGTACAAGTAGATTTGGCAATGGGTGAACATCCATCGTTTTATTTAGAAGCTTTAAGTCCTCTCCGTCTTCTAACTGGATGTGCACCTTCTATTTCTGGAGAATAGAGGCAATGGGCTTCAAAAGAGTACAGCTTGTTCATCAGGACCTATTAATAAAGGTCCCCAGGGGTCTTTGTGTGTGTGTGAGTGGGTGTCTGCATGTTTGTAGGGATAGTGTGTGTGTGTGTGTGTGTGTGTGTGTGTGTGTGTGTGTGTGTGTGTGTGTGTGTGTGTGTGTGTGTGTGTGTGTGTGTGTGTGTGTGTGTGTGTGTAGCATGTAAGAGAGTTCCCAGCTCCTTGGCTGTAGACTGTAAGAGAGGTCCCAGCTCCTTGGCTGTAGACTGTAAGAGAGGTCCCAGCTCCTTGGCTGTAGACTCTGTATGAGAGGTCCCAGCTCCTTGGCTGTAGACTGTAAGAGAGGTCCCAGCTCCTTGGCTGTAGACTGTAAGAGAGGTCCCAGCTCCTTGGCTGTAGACTGTAAGAGAGGTCCCAGCTCCTTGGCTGTAGACTCTGTTTAGACATTCACAGGGCAGCATATGGGACAGACAGCTGGTGGGGCTCAGGACTCTGAAGGTTATGATCACAGTGCTCTGGTAGGAGCCTGGTAGGAGCCCCCCTCCCTCTCGCCCCACCACACACACACACACACACACACACCACACACACACACACACACACACACACACACACACACACACACACACACACACACACACACACACACACACACACCCCATGGCCCTCTCAGACCCCCCTAGACAGGTGGGCCATGGTTCTGGTTTCACCACCACCTTTTTTCAATATAAACTCACTCCGCTAGAGGAAGGGCACGCACAAAACCCAGCGACTTCCTGCAAGAACTCTTCTCGAGTCTGGACCTACGAGAGGCTGAACCATCTGTCCGTCAACAGGCTCTCACTCTCTCTTATTCTCCCTGACTTTTCCGGTCCCCACCTCCCCTACTCCCCTCCTCCTCCCCTCTCTTTCTTCCTCCCCCCCACCGTCTCCCTCCCTATCACGCCAGCTGTGGTCTAGCACAAAAACAGATTTTTGGAGCGTTAACCATGATGTTCTTCCTACCCGGCGGCCGGATTTCATTTGCAGAGCACAGGGGGGCAATATCTAGGGTAATTCCTGGGGTTTAGTGTCACTGATCTTCTCACAGCTCACCTCGGGAGAGAAATTAAAGCCCAGATAAGGCCATCTCTGCTTCCATCTCTGTCTTCCTTAGGCTGACCAGGACCATTCCTCACAGCACTCTGCTGTCAGGGCTGTCTGAGATGACACCATGGTACTGCTGTCCTACTGCATGTCCACCCCCACCCTCCACTGGCATTTTAATAGGTCTGATCTGACTCTGCCCCTTAGAATTTACATACACACAACACTTCGATTATGCATTCACACACACCTGAATGTTCGACATAAAGGCAATAAAATAAAAGGTTTAGTACGTACTAACCTAATAATTGACCTCAGCTATACTCAAGCACCCTTACCGGATCAAATGTAATCGACGCTGACCAAATATCATTCAGTGTCATGTTTGATTTAGTTGTTATAAAGGTGTGTGTGTCCTTTAGTTAATGACACTCAAACATAAGGAAATGTTATTTTAACATATTGCAAGGACTTAAGGTTTGAGGTGATGGCTACTTACATGTGGATTTGCAGTCTCTTGTTTGTTGGGTAAAGGCCATGCGGGGAAGCAATAAAAAAGACCAATGATTTTAGTGGAATTTTTCTCCCTTTCAAGCCACAAACGACTTGCCTAGTATTTAATGAAAACCTTGTCAACCAGACTTTTTAGGACTCTGGTAAATGTCATCTATTGAAAATGGGACTTCATAAGAATCCTAATTTAATTTAAAAGCTGTTAAACTCGACAGCATCGCCTTCAAAAGGAGGGAGAGGACATATTTCTCCTGATTGTATCAATGTGATGAAACATAAATGAAATGTCAGAAGATTTATTATTTTCTAAATTCAATCAAAATATGGCAGAGCGGAGCACTTCGAAAATTGAACTGAATATTAAAATGAAAAATGACGTTTTATTCACTGGCGGAGGTATATACTAGCTTTAAGCTTGGCGGTCCTGCCAATGACATTGGTTGTCATCGCTCAAGTAGTGTGTCTGAGCTGTGCGGTGGGAGCAATTAAAACAGGAGGCCTTGTTAACCATGTGCTGTGGCTTAACAAAGTGGAAAATAAAGTTACAGAATAGTGCCCAGTCATGTGCTTTATGGCCTCCTCTAAACACCATACAGGCGGCCAAGTGAATACACACACACCATGCACACTCACTTACATCCCTATATAGTAGAGATCATTCCAACGGATTAAGGCTTCCACCTCACACACACACACGCACGCACACGTGCGCACAAGCACACACACACACACACACCATCCCGCCAAACCACTCAGGGGGCTTCAGAGTGTGAATCCAAGTTTGACTAAACCAACCAATGGCTTGCTGATTAAATGGTTCAATTATCATAACTTTTCTCATACTAATCTCAATCTTTTTACAACTGGCACAGAAAAAATAAATACTTGACAGCATCAACAAGCATGCTTCTCGGTTGATTTGACATTATAACAGCGAGCGGCTCAATGTGTTTTCAATGTGAAGGAGATACGAGGGTAAGTTATGTGACATGCTTCCCTTTGAAATGATGTGCCAGCCTGAGGAAAACATAAACAAATGTTTACCACCAAGCACATTCAAGTTCCCTCCAGAAAAAGCCACAGCTTCACATGAGAACCATTACTGGGAGGGAGGCCTCTGAAAAACCTATTTTTGGAATTAAAAACTTTCAAACCAGATCAATTCTCTAATTGGCTCCCTTCACAACATTTGCATATTGAGTTAGATTGAGGAGGTTGATTGGCTGTGGTGTCTTGAGACTGAGGTGTTCGGTGGGAGGTGAGTAGTACAAAGAGACACACACACACACACACACACACACACCACACACACACACACACACACACACACACACACACACACACACACACACACACACACACACACACACACACACACACACACACACACACACACACACACAGTGCATGTTGGAAAGCTGCTGAAGATAAAAGCCTCTCTAGGAGAACAGAGACCGTGTTGACATACGAGGCAAAACAAACAGTCTGACTTCTAAGCTTTGACATGCCGAGTGACTGGGACCTCAGTTTCTCATGCCGAGTAAATGGGACCTCAGTTTCTCAGCATTGTCATGACGGGTGACTGGGACCTCAGTTTCCTAGCTTCAGCATGGCGGGTGACTGGGACCTCAGTTTCCTAGCTTCAGCATGCCGGGTGACTGGGACCTCAGTTTCCTAGCTTCAGCATGCCGGGTGACTGGGACCTCAGTTTCCTAGCTTCAGCATGACGGGTGACTGGGACCTCAGTTTCCTAGCTTCAGCATGCCGGGTGACTGGGACCTCAGTTTCCTAGCTTCAGCATGCCGGGTGACTGGGACCTCAGTTTCCTAGCTTCAGCATGGCGGGTGACTGGGACCTCAGTTTCCTAGCTTCAGCATGCCGGGTGACTGGGACCTCAGTTTCCTAGCTTCAGCATGCCGGGTGACTGGGACCTCAGTTTCTCAGCTTTCCTACTAGATGCCTATAGGCTTTGGGTTTTACTAGTACTCTGTTTCTCCCTTCCTCTGTGCTTCATTGCTTCATTAACGCCCAGAGAGGGGATGAGAGCGAGAAAGAGAGGGTAAGACTGGGAAAGAGGGAGAAAAATGGAGAGAACAATGTAGGGAAAAATGGAGAGAAAGAGAGTGAAAGAGAGATTGCAAATAATATTGTAGGCCTCATACTGTTTGGTAAATAATTGGTACAATTAAACACACTGACACAGACACATACACACACACATACACACACACACATACACACACACACAAACACACACACACATACACACACACACACATACACACACACACATACACACACACACACATACACACACACACATACACACACACACATACACACACACACATACACACACACACATACACACACACACAAACACACACACACATACACACACACACATACACACACACACATACACACACACACATACACACACACACACAAACACACACACACATACACACACACACATACACACACACACAAACACACACACACAAACACACACTTAGTTTTTGTGAAATGGCAGGACTTTTTGGCGTGTAAAATTGATTGACCATTAAAAACCCTGCTTTCCCTAACAGCTAACCCTAAACCTAACACTAAGACTAACCCTTAAAGTGGAACTGACAGCGTTTTAACAACTTTGCGGATATGAAACAAACAGACAATAATAATATCAGTCAAAAATATCAAATTCCCAGTTGATGCTACAAAACCAACTTTATAAGAGGTCTTACAAATAGGTTCTGTTTGACTCAACATTCCATGACGTACACTAAGGCATTGTTGGCAGAATAGATGGATACAGTTTACTGCATGACTAATATAATTCACCAATACATTTCTTGGTAGTCCCCAAAAAATGTTTTGCTGCCTCCATTCGGGATGCACTATTTCAGTTTCAATGACTCAATATTTCTGACAGAAATGTACAAATGTAAGTAAGGCTGGGTATGCCAAAACAAATAAACTAGCAAGGGCAACAATCACAAGTCAGTCTTAACGTGGCTAATAGGCTACCGTATCTGTTTATGTAGCAAGCTAAAAACAAGGAGCCTACTGTTAGCTAGATAGGTAGCTGCTAGGAGGATGTCATGTCATTGCAGAAGTGGGTGAGTGACTGACTTTTCCCCCTCACATCGTTTTTTCGGTGGCTATACACAGCTAGAGATGCAGTTGCTATTTGGTTACCTAGCAAGAATTTGAACGACTGTTATCCAGTTAGGATGTCTACTCCGATTTCAGAGCGCTCTCATCTGAGTCTGCCTGAGGGTAGAATAACTGATTCATTTGCAACACCCACTTGATATGACTGGTGTCAGTAAACGTAGTCAAAAAAGGTAATAGTTAGTCACGACCACTCTAGATAACATGTAAACAGCCTAACCAGCTCTGCTACGGTGAGTAAAATGGTCAGAGTAAGGTGTTCTCTCATTTGTGTCTGGAAGTAGCCAGCTAGCAAGCTAGCCAATGTTAGCAGTTAGCTTGGCTGCTTGGTTGGGACAAGAATGAATGCATTGGCAGGCAAACTGCTGAAGGACAAGTAGGCTTCAATTCCCCATCATTTATCAGTGCAATTTTGATGGGCAACTAGCTGAAAAAGTTTGAGAGGTTTTATGTAATGTTCCTTCGTTAAATATTGGCTCATCTTGCTCTGCCTAGTGTTAGTTTTTGATCTTGTTGTTGTGCATCACTGAGAGAGAGAGAGAGCCTACCCTTTCATGGTTGTCTGATCGATAGGACTGTAAAGTTCCCAAATCTTAAAGGACTCCTCTAGTATTTACATATTTGCAGAAATCCATTCAGGAATATTTTGTCACTTTTGGCGAATGCGTTCTAATGATCTAAAGTTGCGCTGTTGCAACTTCCTGTAAACACACAGTCAAGTTCAAAGTGAATGTTGGCAGGCCAAATGGCTTGTTTGCGTAAAGGCCTACTGTAGATCTGATTGGCTATGGTCTCCGTAGACTCCGGGTTTGGATGAGACAGATGTTTTTATTAGGTGTTATTTAATGAAGTGTCGATTAATTGTCCAAACGCACGGCCGCTTTCCCACTCTATATTGCTATAGAATTTTTACAAATGCCTTAGTATACGTAATTCCGAAACGTTCTAAGAATTTATGAAAACGTGAAACTGACCATATATAATGTTTAAAAAGTGTGATATTCTTCCTGGGGTGTGCTTTTAATAAGATTTAATGTTGCCAAAATGCTGTCAGTTCCACTTTAACCTAAACCTAACCCTAACCTAACCCTAACGTTAACCCCAAAAACCCTAATCCTAACTCCCTAAACCTAACCTTAACTTAACCCAAAACGTAACCCTAACCCTAAACCTAACATAAACCCTAGCCCTAACCCTATCCCAAACCTTAACTCCAAAACTCTATATCTAACCCTTAAGCTTAAAATAGCATTTTAATAAATTCAGGACCTGAAAAAAGTCCTGATAATTAAAACGTGTTTTTCTGCCTTTTCAGGACATTCAGGTGAAATGTTAGGACTTTGGGGTCCTTATAACGTAGGTAATCAAACACACACACACACACACAGACACACACACACACACACACACACACACACACACACACACACACACACACACACACACACACACACACACACACACACACACACACACACACACACACACACACACACACACACACACACACACAGAGTAGTGCACTCTCAACAGCCCACTTTTACAATACCGAGCACAGCTGACTCCCCATTACAACCGCAGCATAAAGAGACACAGTAACTCCACCTTTTCACCCCTCGATAAGAGAGTCATCACTTTTGCTGTCAAGTCGCGACAACACAGACGTCGACGGCACCACTCAACGTTTTTCTCCTGTCTTTTCCTCCTGTCTTTTCCTCCTGTCTATTCCTCCTGTCTATTCCTCCTGTCTTTCCTCCTGTCTTTCCACCTGTCTTTCCTCCCCTCTTGTACTCCTGCCCTCCTCCTGTATTTTCCTCCTGTCTTTCCTCCTGTCCTTTATAGTGCCTTTCCTCCTGCCTTTCCTCCTGTCGATCCCCCTTTTGAACCGCTGCCATGTTAAGGAAACCCAATCTATTGTTTGAAGTGAACAGACAGATTTCCTTCTAGAGATTGTCAAATACTTTGTTTAAACAGTGTGGTGCTTTGTTGAACCTATCCTAGGTGTGACTTCATAAAGATGAAGACTATAAGGTGCTGGTTGAGAATGCGAACCACATGCACAAATACGGCGCGGTGCTCAGCGTGAGTGTGTGTGTGAGAAAACAGTAATCACATCGGTTTCCTGTGACAAACAATAACATTTGTTTTAAACCGCTGGCATTCTTCTCAGGGCGACTGTGTAGCTCCTGTGGTAATACGTCCCAGACTGTCTAGATCCCTGAGTACTGGGAACTAGCTAGCTTCATAGGCTACTTCTAGGGCTAGTAGGAGGTCAGATTGGGAAGCTATAAGCTAAAAGGGGTTTATTTGAGATAATTTATTTCATCACAGAATGAATACCAAACGTACAATAGACTGTACTCATGGCCAAAGTCTACAGTGATATTAGTGGACAGAAACATAGTAATGATCTGTGAAAAATGATTTCCGTCAGCATATAGATGTTATCTCAGATGTAGCATTAGCGACAAGTAAACCGCTCTTAGACTTAAAAAATATCTCTCCTTGACATTGTGATCATTTGCTGTATATAGGCCTATGTACATACACACAAAAAAAAAACATTTCAAAACATTCCTCCCTCTATTTAACCAATGATGCCATGCGCAACCCACTTGGCTCCGTTGAACTTTGATCAAGAGGAAGCTAACAGGGAGCTCCCAGCGTGTCTGGTCCCTTAACGTATAGGGGCACTGTGGCGATGATAGATCACACTGTTTTCATCACAAACCCATCGGGCTCTGCTTGCCTCAACTTTGGAGTTTCTGACCTAAGAGTTTCCCCCCTGTCGGGGTGATTTTACTTGGACAAATTTCTCCTCCTACTGGGGCCTCTTTACTGCAAGGGGATCCATGTCAGACACTCATCTGCCTCCCATTACACTTCCCAAATAGAAAACCTACACAGTGGATGTGTTAATGGATGAAAATGCAGCGCAGGAACATTGAGTGCCGGACTGTTAAAGAGCAACTCCCCCCTAGCCCCTTAAACTGCTGGTGCAGTCAAACCTCCGTCCTTAACCTTGCTACAATCCTACTAGCCATCTTATGGGTGTTCTTCACAGCTCGGTACATGGTGTTACCAGCAGTTATGTCACAGGACTAGCAGACAAGGCCTACACATTTACAATAAGTGAGTCACATATTGGGAACTTTCCGTTGAATTTACATGACTTGATTCATTTAAGTTCTCCTTACAACTTTTTGTTGTTGATGGTGCAAAACCCTGTCCCACACTTACATTAAGCCACTAATTTCACGCAATGAAAATATGGCACCAGATGGCAGAGTTAGCGATAAGCTATGAGAATCTACTTCTGTTGTAACATCGACTCTGTTTGGTGTACAATAGAACAAGTCTTCCAACCCCAGCCTTTGTCCTCACATTATTAGAATTCTGGTCCCATGTCACTTTACAGTACCTCTAAAATCCTGAAAGACCCCAGATTAGATCAGATTAGTTATCGGAAACAAGTGGAGGTGGGTTACCTTTCGCTAGCTGTCAGTGGTGGCGGGTGCAGGGTGCAGTCAGTCAGTGTGGGCAAGTGTCTCTGATGGCAACAGAGAAGGCTGGATGTTTGATACTGTTGACTGGTATGATGGGTGCCACTGTAATCCCACAGGGGATCATTCTTGACCCCAACACTTAAATATAGAAAACTCCTGCTATTCTGGAGGATGAGGACGACGGGCTGATAGGCCTTCCAAAGCAGAGTGCTACTTGTTATTCTTCAATTAAAGCACGTTTTTGTTGAGTGGTCATCTACTTAATTAGTCTTGGACATTATAATTTGAACTGTTTTAAAAAATTAGGCCTACAGCACCATGAAAAACTATGACAAAGCATATCGATCCATTTTCTACATAAAATACGTTAATTTAGTGATTTAGTGTTATGGTGTTTTACTATAAACAAACTTCACACCTGTGCAGATGAACAATTGACACTAGGATGCGATATAGATGCTTTTCATATCCACAACTATGTCGTAAACATAGATTTTTGCAATCAAATCAAACTACAACAGGGATACCTATCAGAAAAGGCATTTTCAATAAGCAATTGTATACCCTCAGCTGTAGAGTGACCCCAGACACATGAGTCTGACCTGGTCATATGACTGGGTAATGGATTTCTAATCATTAATGAATGCCCTCGTTCATTTATTATTAATGCAATTTTCAAAGACTGCAATTATACCCCCTTGATCTGTTTATCTTACACATGGCAGTCCAAACCCCCCACCACCAAATTACAGTGAGGGCACAGTTGAGGGAAAAAAGGCATAGGTGGAATGAGTAGGCTAGAAGGCAATGCAACCCAGTGGTAAGGCCCACTGATGCTTCCCATAGTCTTACTCAACAACCCACCCCCCCCCATCACCACCACCAGCATAAATCAGAAGGTTCATTCAGTGAGCTGTCTGGTCTAACCAAAGAAAGATGTGCGCCGCTAAACCTGCCAAGGCTCACTTTGATGCTGAAAAGTCAATGTCTTCTGGATGGATTATGATACCAATGAATGCAATTAGGGGAGCTAGGGATAAATTCAACATATTCTGTCTTACTGACGCATCCTTTAACAACTGCTGTGTCCAAAGACGTTGACTGTTGCCAAGAGAAAACATTTGAATATGTACCACATTTTCTCTCACTTATGCACGAGATGAAGTCGAAATGAGAAGAGAAAAAAAAATGGAGTAAGTATTATGGACAGGCTTTGGTCTAAATTGAATTAGTCCTTATGAGATGACTTGCAGTAAGAAATGAAATGTCATCCTCTCAACGAGAGAGTAGAAATGTGAAACATATGAATGTGAAAGAGAGTGTGGTTCCAGCTACGCTTTTCTTATGTGCTGACTCCACTTACTAAGATGTGTCACGCATAAATCAGTGCTGTGTTGTGGGATGAGAAGCAGCACCCCACAGCGCCTCAAAACACACACAGACACTGTGATTTGACTCCACAGTCTTTTGTCTTTCATTTTCCAGTGATAACTAACCCGGCATAGTATCATTGCCATTCCATGTGTTTATAATCAATAAAACATATATTTGTCATTTTAACTCCTCTGAAAGTGTCAGCGAGCTCCTCCTAATTTCCAAGAGCTTGAAATATAACGCTGAGTGCTAACGTGGAATGCTGTGTGAAGTAGAAGGAGAAGAAAAGATTGTCAAGGGTTTTTAATACCGGATCTAAAACACGGCGCTCACAGAGTTACATATCATGTTTCACCAAGGCTTGAGGAGCTCTATATGTATAGACACAGAATCCTAACCTGCTGTGAATTTTTTTTTCTTCTTCTAGGAAAGTTACACGCTCCCTGCTGCTAGACTTGATGTTGATACTCGCGACTCATCAAAGAAAATAATGTTCTGAGCAGATGCAGTGAAGTGGAATTTGCTTTTATAGTTGGCACGTTTGAATTTTCATGGCCCATAAAGTGATACTGTCAGTTAGGATATCAGGATTTGTCAGGTTAGTTCTCCCCTAACCTAATCAAGATGACATTCTAGCCATGGACTATCACCATCCTACATTGAAAATGGTTTCGTTGTTTTAAGTAGTCAAACGATTCAGAAACAAACATTTCTAATTGTAATCACTACTGAATGATCTGACAGGTAAGGTTATTAACTCTTCTATAACTGGTTAAGAATGCTGCCACCAAAGCTGTGAAGCAGCCTGGGAGATATTTGGATGTCTATTTTGATAATTAGCTTTAAGTATTCCACAGTAGCACTCCAAGCATGTGTCAGAGCCTGTTAGCAGTCATATCATTATGTATTTCAGAATTGGGGCAGAGAACAGGAAGTTGACAAACTGTCACTTCCTGTGTCCGTGTCTAGGCCAAACTCAGCCTGGGTGGGGGTCATCACACTGCAGACACATTGCACATGTTTCTGGGTGATGATGGGTTTGAAACTAGGTTATCCATCACCGGCCTTGCTAAGTCCACTGGCCTCCTGCCAATACCACATCCATTTTCAGGTCGCTGGGAAAAAAACTGATAAAATGACAGGGCTTTTTCCCCCACAGGAACCTACATTAGAAACGTATGGAGAGATGTGAGAGTTAGACGACCTTCCACACATACTGTACTATCCTGCCCGAATAAGACAGCATCAAAAGACTTCTCTCTACACTCAACAATGTTTCATAATTGATAAAATACTACATGGTAGACTGGCAGAATTTCAATTGAGCTGGCTTCAGTTCTGTCTGTCTGACTTTTAACCAAACATAGGTCCAAAACCCCACTATTTTTCCACTGCAGTGCGATAGATGAAAAAAATCCCACTGAGACTGGGCCAAAAGTACTTTTTCATATTATAAATTAGGGAGAAGACTGGGGCTTTCAAAGCAAACCATTATGATAGTTAACATAAAACCACTTAAAAGGCCAGCTGTGGGAGTGACGTGAATAATGGTGTTTAATTTGTCTAATCTTAGCTGGAGCAGTGGGTGGTTGAGCGGGGGGGGCAGTAGAGTGGTGAGGGGTGCCTCTGCTTGGTTAGGCTGGTACCCTGCTGGCACTTGAAGAGATTGGGTTTTGCCACAGTGCGGTACAAATGCCCTAAATGGTTGGCTGGCTGTGTTGTTGTTTTTTCTGCGTGTCGTTCCCTTTCATTTGCATTTGGTCTGTTGTTCGCAGACTTTGTGAATGCTGTGGACATGGAAAAGCTCTTTGGAAAGTTAGTGCTCAGTTAAAAGGCTGCTGCCACTTGGCTCAAGCCAAAAGGAGCTGATTGAGGAGATGATTTACTTTTCAAGGCCACTGTAATTTTCTACAGCACTAAAAAATCTCTAGAAATAAATCATTTAACAACTTGTTCATATAGTTCGGAACTATTTTCACGTGTATGTCTCCACTTTTGTATTGTGCACAGCATTAATCTTCAATGACTTCGATTTAATCATTTTCCTTATTAGTGTACAGGTTATATGATGTAACATATCTACTGTATGTTGTCAATAGATGTAGCCATTTATTAACAGTAGTTTTCATTTCTTACATCACATCGCATGTGGGGGCAGTATATACAATCATTTACACATTGAGACATTTGCAAGTGTTCATCATATACAGGTTGTGTTTTAAGTTTATACATTTCCTCAGTTTTATGTCCCAAAATAATAGAGTGGTGTCTGAACTTCTGTATCACTATCCAGAACCAGTTTGGCAGGGCAATGTTTATTGCTGACGTTATACAGCTGATGGTATACAGCTGATGTTATACAGCCAACGTTATACAGCTGATGTTATACAGCTGATGGTATACAGCTAACGTTATACAGCTGATGTTATACAGCTGATGGTATACAGCTAACGTTATACAGCTAACGTTATACAGCTAACGTTATACAGCTGACGTTATACAGCTGATGTTATACAGCTGATGGTATACAGCTGATGGTATACAGCTGATGTTATACAGCTGATGTTATACAGCAGATGTTTACAGCTGATGTTTACTGCTGATGTTATATAGCGGATGTTTACTGCTGATGTTTACTGCTGATGTTATATAGCGGATGTTTACTGCTGTTATACAGCGGATGTTTACTGCTGATGTTTACTGCTGATGTTATAAAGCGGATGTTTACTGCTGATGTTTACTGCTGATGTTATATAGCGGATGTTTACTGCTGATGTTTACTGCTGATGTTATATAGCGGATGTTTACTGCTGTTATACAGCGGATGTTTACTGCTGATGTTTACTGCTGATGTTATATAGCGGATGTTTACTGCTGATGTTTACTGCTGATGTTATATAGCGGATGTTTACTGCTGATGTTATATAGCGGATGTTTACTGCTGATGTTTACTGCTGATGTTATATAGCGGATGTTTACTGCTGTTATACAGTGGATGTTTACTGCTGATGTTATACAGCTGATGTTTACTGCTGATGTTATACAACTTCTTTTCAACTTGACACAGTTGTATATTGGTGTTAAAACCGGCATTTAAAGACGGTCCTGCAGTGCAGAGAAATCTCCCGTAAATATCCCAATCACCATGCGGGAGTGATTTGGGAAAAGCCTCTCCTTTAAGTTTTAATGGGTGCACAAAGTTCTACTGTACTGTATATAGACATCCTGTATATAGACATCCTGTATATAAACATCCTGTATATAGACATCCTGTATATAAACATCCTGTATATAGACATCCTGTATATAGACATCCTGTATATAATTATCCTGTATATAGACATCCTGTATATAGACATCCTGTATATAAACATCCTGTATATAGACATCCTGTATATAGACGACCTGTATATCTATCTATATATATATATATATATATATATATATATATATATATATATATATATATATATATATATATATATATATATATATATAGACATCTATATCTGTACATCTATAAATAGCCCAAACAACTACCTCTTCCCCTACTGTATTTATTTATTTTGCTCCTTTGCACCCCAGTATTTCTACTTTGCACATTCATCTACTGTCAAATCTACCATTCCAGTGTTTTAATTGCTATATTGTATTTACTTTGCCACCATGGCGTATTTATTGCCTTTACCTCCCTTATCTCACCTCATTTGCTCACATTGTATATAGACTTATTTTTCTACTGTATTATTGACTGTATGTTTGTTTTACTCCATGTGTAACTCTGTGTTGTTATATGTGTCGAACTGCTTTGCTTTATCTTGGCCAGGTCGCAGTTGTAAATGAGAACTTGTTCTCAACTTGCCTACCTGGTTAAATAAAGGTGAAATAAAAGAAAAAAAATATATAGACATCCTGTATATGGACATCCTGAATATAGACATTCTGTATATAGACATTCTCTACATAGAAATCCTCTAAATAGACATCCTGTATATAGACATCCTGTATATAAACATCCTGAATATAGACATTCTGTATATAGACATTCTCTACATAGAAATCCTCTAAATAGACATCCTGTATATAGACATCCTGTATATAAACATCCTGAATATAGACATCCTGTATAAAGACATCCTGTATATAGACATTCTGTATATAGACATCCTGAATATAGACATTCTCTATATAGACATCCTGTATATAGACATCCTGTATATAGACATCCTGTATATAGACATCCTGAATATAGAAATTCTCTATATAGACATCCTGTATAAAGACATCCTGTATATAGACATTCTGTATATAGACATCCTGAATATAGACATTCTCTATATAGACATCCTGTATATAGACATCCTGTATATAGACATCCTGTATATAGACATCCTGTAAAATAGACATCCTGTATATAGACATCCTGTATATAGAAATCCTCTAAATAGACATCTTGAATATAGACATCCTGTAAATAGACATCCTGTATATAGACATCCTGTATATAGACATTCTCTATATAGACATTCTCTATATAGACATCCTATAAATAGACATGCTGTATATAGACATCCTGTAAAATAGACATCCTGTATATAGACATCCTCTAAATAGACATCCTGAATATAGACATCCTGTAAATAGACATCCTTATATAGACATCCTGTAAAATAGACATCCTGTATATAGATATCCTGTATATAAACATCCTGAATATAGGCATCCTGTATATAGACATCCTGTATATAAAAATCTGAATATAGACATCCTGTATATAGACATTCTGTATTTAGACATCCTGTATATAGACATCCTGTATATAAACATCCTAAATATAGACATCCTCTATATAGACATCCTGTATATAGAAATCCTGAATATAGACATCCTAGACATTCTCTATATAGACATCCTCTAAATAGACATCCTGTATATTAACATCCTGTATATAGACATCCCGTATATAAACATCCTAAATATAGACATCCTGTATATAGAAATCCTGTATATAGACATTCTCTATAAAGACATCCTCAAAATAGACACCCTGTATATAAACATCCTGAATATAGACATTATGTATATAGACATCCTGTATTTCAACATTCTATACATAGACATCCTTTAAATAGACATCCTGTATATAAACATAATGTAATATAGACATCCTGTATATAGACATCCTGAATAGAGACATCCTGTATATGCACGTCCTGTATATAGACATTCTCTATATAGACATCCTCTATATAGAAATCCTCTAAATAGACATCCTGTATATAAACATCCTGTAATATAGACATCCGGTGTATAAACATCCTGAATATAGACATCCTGTATATAGACATCCTGTATATAGACATCCTGAATATAGACATCCGGTTTATTGACATCCTGTATATAAACATCCTGAATATAGACATCCTGTACATAGACATCTTGTATATTGACATCCTGTATATAGACATCCTGAATATAGACATCCTGAATATAGACATCCTGTATATAGACATCCTGTATATAAACATCCTGAATATAGACATCCTGTATATAGACATCCTGTATATTGACATCCTGTATATAGACATCCTGAATATAGACATCCTGAATATAGACATCCTGTATATAGACATCCTGAATATAGACATCCGGTTTATTGACATCCTGTATATAAACATCCTGAATATAGACATCCTGTACATAGACATCTTGTATATTGACATCCTGTATATAGACATCCTGAATATAGACATCCTGAATATAGACATCCTGAATATAGACATCCTGTATAAAGACATCCTGTATATAAACATCCTGAATATAGACATTATGTATATAGACATCCTGTATATAGACATTCTCTATATAGACATCCTCTAAATAGACATCCTGTATATAAACATCCTGTAATATAGACATCCACTATATAAACATTCTGTACAAAGACATCCTGTAATATAGACATCCACTATATAGATATCCTGTACATAGACATCCTGTATATAGACATCCTGGTATATAGACACGCTCTATACAGACATACTCTATATACACATCCTCTAAAAAGACATCCTGAATATAGACATCCTCTATATTTACAGTTGAAGTTGGAAGTTTACATACACTTAGGTTGGTATCATTAAAACTTGTTTTTCAACCACTCCACAAATTTCTTGTTAACAAACTATCGTTTTGACAAGTCGGTTAGGACATCTACTTCATGCATGACAGAAGTAATTTTTCCAACAATTGTTTACAGACAGATTATTTCACTTATAATTCACTGTATGACAATTACAGTGGATCAGAAGTTTATATACACTAAGTTGACTGTACCTTTAAACAGCTTGGAAAATTCCAGAAAATGATGCTATGGCTTTAGAAGCTTCTGATAGGCTAATTGACATCATTTGAGTCAATTGGAGGTGTACCTGTGGATGTATTTCAAGGTCTACCTTCAAACTCAGTGCCTCTTTGATTGACATCATGGGAAAATCAAAAGAAATCAGCCAAGACCTCAGAAAAAATGTTAAGACCTCCACAAGTCTGGTTCATCGTTGGGAGCAATTTCCAAACGCCTGAAGGTACCACGTTCATCTGTACAAACAATAGTACGCAAGTATAAACATCATGGGACCACGCAGCCATCATACAGCTCAGGAAGGAGACGCGTTCTGTCTCCTAGAGATTAACGTACTTTGGTGTGTGAAAAGTGCAAATCAATCCCAGAACAACAGCAAAGAACCTTGTGAAGATGCTGGAGGAAACAGGTGCAAAAGTATCTATATCCACAGTAAAACGAGTCCTATATCGACATAACTTGAAAGGCCGCTCAGCAAGGAAGAAGCCACTGCTCCAAAACCGCCATACAAAGGTCAGACTACGGTTTGCAACTGCACATGGGGACAAAGATTGTACTTTTTGGAGCAATGTCCTCTGGTCTGATGAAACAAAAATAGAACTGTTTGGCCATTATGACCATCGTTACTTTTGGAGGAAAAAGGGGGAGGCTTGCAAGCCGAAGAACAACATCCCAACGGTGAAGCACGGGGGTGGCAGCATCATGTTGTGGGGGTGCTTTGCTGCAGGAGGGACTGGTGCACTTCACAAAATAGAGGGCATCATAGGAAGGAAAATTATGTGGATATATTGAAGCAACATCTCAAGACATCAGTCAAGAAGTTAAGGCTTGGTCGCAAATGGGTCTTCCAAATGGACAATTACCCCAAGCATACTTCCAAGTTGTGGCAAAATGGATTGAGGACAACAAAGTCAAGGTATTGGAGTGGCCATCACAAAGCCCTGAGCTCAATCCTATAGAAAACTTGTGGGCAGAAATGAAAAGGCATGTGTGAGCAAAGAGGCCTACAAACCTGACTCAGTTTCACCAGCTCTATCAGGAGGAATGGGCCAAAATTCACACAACTTATTGTGGGAAGCTTGTTGAAGGCTACCCGAAACGTTTGACCCAAGATAAACAATTTAAAGGCAATGCTACCAAATACTAATTGAGTGTATGTAAACTTCTGACCCACTAGGAATGTGATGAAATAAATACAAACTTAAATAATCATTTTCTCTACTATTATTCTGACATTTCACATTCTTAAAATAGAGTGGTGATCCTAACTGACCTAAGACAGGGAATTTTTACTAGGATTAAATGTTAGGAATTGTGAAAAACTGAGTTAAATGTATTTGGCTAAGTTGTATGTAAACTTCCGACTTTAAATTGTTTTGGGTAGCCTTCCACAAGCTTCCCACAATAAGTTGTGGGAATTTTGTCCCATTCCTCCTGACAGAGCTGGTGTAACTGAGTCAGGTTTGTAGGCCTCCTTGCTCGCACACGCTTTTTCAGTTCTGCCCACACATTTTCTATGGGATTGAGGTCAGGGCTTTGTGATGGCGACTCCAATACCTTGACTTTCTTGTCCTTAAGCCATTTTGCCACAACTTTGGAAGTATGCTTGGGGTCATTGTCCATTTGGAAGATCCATTTGCAACCAAGCTTTAACTTCCTGATGGATGTCTTGAGATGTTGCTTCACAATATCCACATAATTTCTTTCCTCGCGATGCCATCTATTTTGTGAAGTGCACCAGTCCCTCCAGCAGCAAAGCACCCCCACAACATGATGCTGTCACCCCCATGCTTCACCGTTGGATGATGTTCTTCAGCTTGTAAGCCTCCCCCTTTTTCCTCCAAACATAATGATGGTCATTATGGCCAAACAGTTCTATTTTTGTTTCATCAGACCAGAGGACATTTCTCCAAAAAGTACGATCTTTGTCCCCATGTGCAGTTGCAACCCGTAGTCTTGCTTTTTTATGGCGGTTTTGGAGCAGTGGCTTCTTCCTTGCTGTACTGCGTTTCAGGTTATGTCGACATAGGACTCGTTTTACTGTGGATATAGATACTTTTGTACCTGTTTCCTCCAGCATCTTTACAAGGTCCTTTGCTGTTGTTCTGGGATTTATTTGCACTTTTTTCACCAAAGTACGTTCATCTCTAGGAGACAGAACACGTCTCCTTCCTGAGCTGTATGACGGCTGCATGTTCCCATGGTGTTTATACTTGCGTACTATTGTTTGTACAGATGAACGTGGTACCTTCAGGTGTTTGGAAATTGCTCCCAACGATGAACCAGACTTGTGGAGGTCTACAATTTTTTTCTGAGGTCTTGGCTGATTTCTTTTGATTTCCCCATGATGTCAAGCAAAGAGGCACTGAGTTTGAAGGTAGGCCTTGAAATACATCCACAGGTACACCTCCAATTGACTCAAATGATGTCAATTAGCCTATCAGAAGCTTCTAAAGCCATTACATAATTTTCTGGAATTTTCCAAGCTGTTTCAAGGCACAGTCAACTTAGTGTATGTAAACTTCTGACTCACTGGAATTGTGATACAGTGAATTATAAGTGAAATAATCTGTCTGTAAACAATTGTTGGAAAAATGACTTGTGTGGTGCACAAGGAAGGTGCCCTAACCGACTTGCCAAAACTATAGTTTGTTAACAAGAAATTTGTGGAGTGGTTGAAAAACTAGTTTTAATGACTCCAACCTAAGTGTATGTAAACTTCCGACTTCAACTGTATATATATCCTGTATTTAGACAACCTGGATATAGACATCCTTAATATAGAAATTCTGAATATAGACATCCTGAATATAGACATCCTCTATATCTACTATCGTCTATCCTGGACTATTGGAAGATTAGTCCAAATTGGGACTAAAAGAGATCAAAATAAATTCAAAATCAAATCAAATCTATATAGACATCCTGAATATTGTGTGCATCTTGTGTGCATGCAGGTCATATTGTCACCTATTGTTTTATATCATCCTAGTTTAAAACAATTAAATGCACAGTGAAGGGTTAATCATGAAAAGTACAATTGCAGTAAGCAGATGTTAGACTACCCTCTTAGATGCACATGCTGAGAACCAAGGCTCTAACCTAACAACGGTGTTTAATGGACAACTCCAACCACTGTTCAGCACTGTGGTAACCCGAACCAACATCAACACCACTAGAGGAGGGTTCAAACCACTGTGGATGGCACCTACCCCTCCATTATTTCAAGAGGCCTTCGTCACACCCCCATCCCCTACCACCGCCGCCGCCACCACCCCAGCCCAATTCTTCCTCCTCAATACCCCCTCTCCCTCCTTCAAAACAGGGCCTTCCCAGTGCCTCATTGTCCCAAAGTGAGCTTTGATTACCAGCTTAAGTCCTAAGAAGGCTTGCCTTGGTGGCCACAGCTGATCTTTTATACTAATTTTGGATTAATGCGCGGTCTGCAACACTGCCTCAACACCGATGCTGAGAAGGCCCCTGCCACACACAGCTAAACATTAATCCTCCTTAATGCGCAGAGTCAACTCTGAGTCCTTATCAGAATTTGCCTTAATCTCTGCCTAGGCTGTACAAAACTCCCTACTGCTCTATCGTACAAATGTATACACCAGGTACATGCAGAAAAATAGGAAATCCTCTTTTACCTTGGAAAAGTTGGATGAGTTGTTCTAGTTAGCAGACTTGGAGTTGAGTGAAGATATTCTGTAGACAGACGGGGTGTCGACTTGAACTTTATTTTATTGCTGCTGCTGGCTATATCTTCCGACTCATCCTAACGGTCCTGATACTCACATGACAGAATATCTGACAAGGCTCTTGTCCAATCACAAGTTATGCCTCTGTTAGCTATCCAATTGGCATCTGATTTGACTTGAAGGATCTCCTTCCTCCCAGTTAACTTCTTGCCAGACTGTTTAGAACAACTTTCCCCCTGTCTTGCTCCTTTTTCCTGTCTTCTCTTTCAGAATGCTGGGTTCTGCTCTTCTGTGGGTACTAGTCAGTGACTGGTAGGGAACCCTCCCTTGAAGACAGCCTTGCCTGTAATCAGTGGTGTAAAGTACTTAAAAGTAAAAATACTTTAAAGTACTACTTAAGTAGTTTTTTGGGTATCTGTACTTTACTTTACTATTTATATTTTTGACAACTTTTAATTTTACTCCACTACATTCCTAAAGAAAATAATGTACTTTTTGCTCCATACATTTTCCCTGGCAAAAGTACTCATTACATGTTGACAGGAAAATGGTCCAATTCACACACTCATCAAGAGAACATCCCTGGTCATCCCTATTGTCTCTGATCTGGCAGACTCACTAAACACAAATGCTTTGTTTGTAAATTATGTCTGAGTATTGGAGTGTGCCCCTGGCTATCCGTAAATAAAACATGTTTGTGTCGTCTAGTTTGGTTAATATAAGGAATTTGGCTTGTTACAATATTTTAGGGTGTGGTTTGTTCACAGCTCTTTCTGTGCAACTGTGAGTGAGAGTGTCATTCCAGTTGATCTAATCGGTTGACATGCCATTACTGTACATGTTATATATGTCTAGGGCCAGTGACCATTGCATATAGCCTTGTGTCAATTGAGAATGGTTGAATAAGTCAGTGGTTCTCGATTCTCTCATCATGGACCCCCAGCTGTTCCAGAGCTAGCACACCCGATCCAACTCGTCAATTAACACGATAACGGTAAGCACCTATGGGAATGTTTACACTATAATATGGCTTAACAGAATAAGACAAATCTGTATGGTTCTTCAAAATGATCTGCAAAGGGTTACAACCATAGCAGAAACCTGTTTTGGTGCTATATAGAACATATTTTTTAATGGTTCTTTATAGAACCTTAGGTAAGGGTTCTTTATAGAACCTTCACAAAAAAGTTTTATATAGCACCAAAAAGTGTTCTGCTATGGTTACAAGCCAAATAACCCTTATTTGGCACTACATAGAACCATTTGTTTTTAGTGTGTAATTGATTCACTTTGTAATTGCAAAACTGACTTCAAACAAAGAACATTCCTTGACACTCTTTAATAAAAGTTTCAAATAAATGACACGGTGCTTTATCAACAACAACATATGGTCTGACTCAACGTTGCATATAGGCCAGAATAGGCTTTCGCAACTACCAGCAGAAAGACTACTGTATGTAGCCTAATTACCATGTCATTGTTTTTATTTATTTTACCTTTATTTAACTAGGGAAGTTAGTAAAGAACACATTCTTATTTACAGTGATGCCGGCTGGTTGTGATACAGCCCGGGATCAAACCAGGGTCTGTAGTGAAGCCTCTAGCACTGAGATGCAGTGCTTTAGACCGCTGCGCCACTCGGGAGCCTTTAAATTATAGGCAGGTACCGGTTACCACTTTGGTACACACTGTTTTCATCTTAAATTTAAAAAGAGTATTAGCTCGCAGTACTACGCAATACTGTTACCTTCTCTTCTATTACTTTTTTTCATTACTCATTATTCATTTTGATTTAGGTTCCCATGTGGCTCAGTTGGTGGAGCATGGCATTTGCAATGCCAGGGTTGTGGGTTCGATTCCCACGGGGGACCAGTATGAAAATGTATGTACTCAGTACCTTAAGTCGCTCTGGATAAGAACATCTGCTAAATGACTAAAATGTAAATGTTGTTCCAATTTAGACAGCGTGTAATTATTCTAATGACCTTGTAGCTTATATGTGGTGCTGTACGCTCCAGTATTATGTTGGTGCAAATGCTAATATTGTTCTTATTGCATTTGAAATATGATTCATCTTTCAAGTCAGATTCATCCAAACATTCCCCAGACAAACATGTTCAAAGATTCATTGGAGGGGATGCCATAAGAAATTAGTATTCTTTCACTCACAATTTGTCAAATAAAACTTCAGGGTCAGCCTACTTTTTTACAGTATAGCAAGTCAGCTAATGTGAATGCCGGTACAGTGTTGTTAAGAACAATTTAGTTTATCACCCAAAAGTATGTTTTATTTGAGCACAATACACATGTTCTTATATACTATGTAATGTATGAGTTCACTGCTCCTGTTTCTAGCAGGAGGGGTTACTAAGGAAAATAAGGGGTTATTTCAAAGGGGAGGTGGGATTTCATAGAGAAAATGAGTGGCCGAGCCCTTTGGGTGAAAGTGCGCTACGGCGCGGCACCAAAGGGAATGCCAGAGGGCTAATCTCACTGTAACCTGAGCCCACAAACTGAACCACTAATACGATGTGAAGCGGGGAGTCAGTGTGACTGTGTGTCGAGCGGGTCCTATGCTTGTTAAGCTGGCAAAAGTAAACACGATCAGCCTCGAAAAAACGGGGACCGCTTAATTATAACGTTTTAAAGTAAACGCCACGGCGGACAGTAAGCTCTTATAAAACAGAGAGCATGGAGTACAAAAGGCTCTGGAAATGCTACGCCCATACCGGCATACTGAGGCCTTAACAGACTCACTGTTTAAAATGACTTTTGCTTTCACACGCCACGGATTGGATAACACACGTCACTGTCTTTTTTTTTAAAGAGTCTCTGTTGGCCAGTTCTCGGCTTTAATAAACAAATCGCTCGTTCTGAGGTTGAGGGTTGGAGATTTTAATTGAACGCTTTCACATTTGGCATCAAGGACTCCATGCTCCGAAATCCATAATTCTCTAGGCAACTTTTTCTCCCACATTCTGTCTCAATCAAGTTCCTTGTAATTATGGATATGAAGAGATCAATGTTCTTGGAATATTTTGTTAATATCTCTGTGGTCCAATAACTCAGTAGTATTCTTCCTGAACACAACTCTGCTCTATTCCAACTGCATATTGGCCTTCTGCATGACTCACATCCACTACATACTCTTTCCTTTATGAGCTGTGAATTGACCACAAACCTAAGCCACCGTTCTTAACGTTGTTGTACCTCTACTTCTCTTCTCATCCTTTTCCAGTGTCCTTCTCAAGCCTCTGAGGAAGAAAGGAAAAAAACTCCAAACCCAACTTTCAAACGGAAAAATCCCTTAATGCAATTCCTACCTTATCTAAAACACCTACATACTGTCTCCAGTCTGCGGCCTTTGAAAGGATATTTCAGGCCTGGGATTGAGGGAAAAGCTCCCTTCAGAGACAGGGCTAGGGATGAGTTATAGGCATCTAGGAGACGGTGAATCTCAGGGGCCTTACCATGGATTTAGCAAACAGCTCCAACTACGAGCAGGGCAGCAGCAGAAACAGACGCAGTCCCCAGCGCCCCTAATAATTTGGAGAAATAAAGCAAGCCAGGGAAAAGGAAGGGAGAAACTAAGAAATATTCAACTTTAATTTCTGTCTGAGTAAAAACACCTTCTGTCTCTGTCCAAGCAAATTGTCTGTGAGGGAAACTAGACACTGGTTGAATCATTCCCCTAGTAGGGTGGAGGTATACAGAGCATGATGTTCTGTGATTGAAGATATGTAGAGTTGAACAATGGACAATGAGGCACATAATGCACATATTACTATATATATATTACTACACTGTTGACATGAATTAATGGGTCAAATCCTAAATTGAGAAAAATTGCTTTACTCAAACCTTTGCAGAACTCAGGCATTCATATCAACAGGACATTTGTGTAACATGTTTAAGTTACATTCAAACATCTAAACATCTAGTCCTCATCTTATAAATCAGGACTAGACATTGTAACATCATTCATTTTTATGACGATGCCAACACCTCTAACTTACTTTCCTAAGATATCAGAACTCTATTCCCATAGCTTTAGTAAAATGTTGAATTGGAAAGGTTTGGCACTACATTCATGTCATCCTGCCCCTGTTCCCCTTATATTAGTAAGACTTTAACAGGCTGGAGCGATCTGGCTCGGTGAATCATCCCGCTGAGGATAAAGTTCAAGTAGTTAAAATCAAACAGATGTCGGTTGGAGGGTAGTCTTCATGACCCATAAAAGTGTACTCATCAAAGAGCTGAATCAATTGTTTTGAATTATTACATTGTTATCAAAAGGGACGGCATCGGCCTGTTTGCGGAGGAATAGGATCTGTTTATGCGAAAACAAGGGGAGAGATGCCCGAGCCCAGCGGAACCTTGGGAGAGTGTGGCGAGAGTGACGGCTGACAGGGGGAGCCAGCTGGGGGAACCGTTTGATTGACAGCTGTCACGTCTGGGTTTGTGTTTGTGTTGTGCAGTAGAGTAGACAGTGTTCTGTCTGGCTCTAGCCTATGCAACAAAGTCAACGCAAACATCAGTCCTCAGAAAAATGATTAAAGAAAGAGGAATGTGATTTCCACAATAGTTTAGTTGAATTTCATAGAATATCATTCTTGTGGTTCACTGATCATCATTGTCTATATAGGGTGTTTCCTGTGTTTCAAATTCGATTAGGTATCACCAAATTGCATTTGGGATAAGATCAAACTCAAATTAAGATTCTGAACTGATAAATTGAATTAATGTTTACTTTTTCTGTATCATCGGGCATACATAGGACTTTTTTCATTCAATTTTAGACCTCTTGAAGATAATTCCATTCGGGGTTGGATATTCAGTGAAAGTTCAAGTCGAGGTTAAATATTTGCCTTATTTCTTAGATCTTGTCTGCAGTGATCAGTATAAGTGACGGCCTGGACAAGCCAAAGCTTTCCTTTAGTGAATATGCCCCTGAAATACTTTAATTTATGTTTTGGTGGAGGACATAAATATTGTCTATTTTGCCTCACCTTTCAGACAATGGATTTGCAACTGCTGTGATAATTCAGCCCTTCTGAGAAATTCACAATGAGGATAAATTGTTTGTGAGAGGGTGCAGTTCCAATTAAAAAATGTCTTATGTGCTTGCATTTATGGCTTTCTTAATACTTACTTTTCACACATAATGTACCTCTTAACTTAACGACAATCTAAGCTATATAAACTGGATTTGTTCACTGCAATGAAATAGATTAGATACTGTAAAATCATTACCTTACAGAGACAAAGTATTGTAAGAATGAAATCAACTTATTTTTCTCTGGCTTCCATTTGTGACCTTGTTAGTCACGAAAGCATGTACATCTATCCCTCTTTAAAATTGCAGATTGAAACCATACAGCATCACTGGGAGTTTCACCTTGATTTTTTTTATCATTTGGAAAACCATTGCATGACCTGCAACTGAAGCTAGTTGAGAAGCGTCTCATAACTCTCCCTGGGCCTCCCTACTATCAAGTATACAGCTGACAGAAGAAAAGCAGCTCTCCATGAATGATGACAGTAACTGACTTATACAAGTGCAATAACGGAGGATAGTTTCATTTGTCAGTTTGCACAACCTCTGAAACGCAGCACCAATGTTTAGTCTTACAAAGGACGTCTATCATCACGGAATATTCACACACAAATTGTGACCTGTTTGGTGGAAATGTTGAAACAAGACTCATCTCTCAGCTAACATTTACTAACAGCTTGATCTACTGTAACTCTTTTTCTATTTCCCCACTGCAACGATCCTGGATTGTCCATTGAGTTTTGTCTTTAGTGAAGCAGAAGGTATTTTTGCGGTCAAGGAGGCCCCAGAGTGCAGTGCGCCCACTAGATTATTCTCCCAGTCACAGTGTGGGGGCAGCAGACCGGTAACCAGATAACTCCCCTCAGCAGTCACTAGGCTCTTTATAGCCTTACTTCTGAGTTTCTTACTGCCTCCTCTGGGGATGGAATATCACTGCAATATCACTCACTAATATAGCTGTGTTACTAAAGTTGTATTATAACTATCAATTATTGGTATTGCTCTTTCAATAAACCCATTAAACAGTTGGGAACATTCACTAGTTTTACATTTTAGTCAACTTATCCAGAGTGACATGCAGGATCAATTAGGGCTAAGTGCCTTGCTCAAAGAAATATTGAAAGACTTTTCACCTAGTCAACTTGGGGACTCAAACCAGCAACCTTTCCGTTTTTGGCCCATCACTCTTAACCACTAGGCTACCTGCCACCCATACTGTACATGCAAAAGTAGACAATGTCACAATTTGCACACAAAAAAAAATAATAATAAAAAGCCATATTTTGCTGTAGGGAAATTTTAACTTGGCCAGACAGGAGAAAGTAATTTCATAAACAACTGGTCACACAGTATGAGAATTGCCCCAAATAAAGAAGAATTATGTCAGGAAAAGCTGTTGTTTTTCTGAGTGGATTCCTTGCCCCTTGCAACACATGGGGTCTTTTGCAAGGCAGCTTTACTTTGAAACATACAATAGCTCCCTGAAGGATGTAATTGCAGAAGCTTGTAATTGCAAGCATAACACTAGTTCAAAACTCCCTGGGAGTTGTTAGTCAACGCCCATTACCTGTGGGTGCTGCATTGATTAACCTGTGTCACATTTCTTTAACACCCAGCAGGGCGAATAGGACAGGTGGGAGGGACCTTAAGGGTTACATATGATCGAGAATCGGCCCTAGTCTGACTTTAGGTTCATATAGGCTTTATATGTTGGACATATATGGAAATATATCCAAATTGTGAATCCAGAAGTAAACTGTAATATGGGAGTAGCCTAAATGTAAAAAAAGAAAGAGTAATTGCATTTTCACATTGGGCACAATTGAGGTATTATAGACCCTTAATAGACGTCACAAAAGTATAGATAGCTGCTTTGACTATATTTCTCAATACTTATTTTCCGAAGACACCTGAAGGCACTCGAAGACACTCGAAGACAACAGTAGACACCTGAAGACATCCTCCAGATGTGTAATTTGTTGATGCGCGCTCCTCCTAGATGGGAACGGGTTAAAGACAGTAGTGGTCATCATAAGACTCCTGCACCGCGGACTCCATGAGCGGGCCAACCGTACCCGGGGAACTCAGCGGGCCAACCGTACCCGGGGAACTCAGTTGAGATTAGTTGATATTTCACATTGACATTTAGCAGTTACAGGTGACGCTCGGCAGAGAGGAGAGCGGAAAAGGACAGCCGACCTTCAAATCTGCCAGAGGCTACACACCTAATGAACAGTGTGGGTTCACCACTGGACGTCTCAGTTATTGATACTGTACGGTCGGTCGAAGATAGCTCTAGTTTTTCTTCCCGGGTTCTGGCATCAGCGGCGTAGCATGGTAGTGTTTACATACTGTATTTCTCAGTGTTTGCACTGTGGAAGGGGGCCATGGTGGAATTTTTTATTGACTCTGCTAATGTTTAGTGAGTAAGCAGCAACACAGCCTCTGGTTGCTGATGAAATGATGACAAAAGAGTTGTGGGTACACCCGTGTCTGACTGTGGCCAACAGACAATAACAGCCAATGACTAATACAGTATAGTCCGGAGGTTATTTACGTTGCACTTGATTTAGCTCGCCCAGCATGCTGCAAAGGCAGAGATTTCGCTATTGAAACCATGGCCCTATCCCTAGGGTGTAATTTCAGCTAAACTTTGTGCATGGCAAAGTGATGGGGGGGGGGGGGGATTTACTGCATTTCTACACAATTAAAAAACATTCAAATGCTATTTGGAGAACAGCAAATCAGGCAAAATTGACTCCAGCCATTATCACCCTGGCTGCTGTAGCTTCATTCACATCAGTCGATAGGGGATTTAACAGTCTACAAACACGTCGTACAGCAAATAGCTGCTACACACTAGCTCAGCAGTGGGATTAAAACTCTAGTTTAGTTTCATGTCAAGTCAAACAGCAGTTAAACTACATGACCAAAGGTATGTGGACACCTGCTCGTTGAACATCTCCTTCCAAAATCATGGGCATTAATATGGAGTTGCCCCCCCCTTGCTGCTATAACAGCCTCCACTCTTCTGGGAAGGCTTCCTAAGAGGACTTGCTTCCATTCAGCCACAAGAGCATTAGTGTGGTCGGGCACTGATTTTGGGCTATTAGGCCTGGCTCGCAGTTGGCAATCCAATTAATCCCAAAGGTATTCGATGGGTTGAGGTCAGGGCTCTGTGCAGGCCAGTCAAGTTCTTCCACACCGATCTCGACAAACCATTTCTGTATGGACCTCGCTTTGTGCACAGGGGCATTGTCATGCTGAAACAGGAAAGTGCCTTCCCCAAACTGTTGCCGCTAAGTTGGTATCACAGAATCGTCTAGAATGTCATTGTATGCTGTAGCATT
This sequence comes from Salmo salar, assembly GCF_965601325.2. NCBI lineage: Eukaryota > Metazoa > Chordata > Actinopteri > Salmoniformes > Salmonidae > Salmo > Salmo salar. Next base: position 28,616,278 of record NC_138295.1, read on the forward strand.
AAGATTTCCCTTCACTGGAACTAAGGGGCCTAGCCAGAACCATGAAAAACAGCCCCAGACCATTATTCCACCGCCATCATCATCAAACTTTACATTTTACTAGACGCTCTTATCCTGAGCCACTTACAGTAGTGAATGCATACATTTCATACATTTTTTAAATGTTTTATTCTGTACTGGTCCCCCGTGGGAATCAAACCCACAACCCTGGCGTTGCAAACACCATGCTCTACCAACTGAGCCACACGGGACCCCTCTTTACCGTTGGCACTATGCTTTGGGGCAGGTAGCGTTCTGGCATCTGTCAAACCCAAATTCATCACTCCAAAATGTGTTTCCACTTATACCACTCCAGCCGATGCTTGGCATTGCGCATGGTGATCTTAGGCTTGTGTGTGGCTGCTCGGCCATGGAAACCCATTTCGTGAAGTTCCTGACGAACAGTTGTTGTGCTGACATTGCTTCCAGAGGCAGTTTGGAACTCGGTAGTGAGTGTTGAAACCGAGAACAGAAGATTTTTTACACGCTACGCACTTCACCACTCGGCGGTCCCAATCTGTGAGCTTGTGTGGCCTACCACTTCATGGCTGAGCCGTTGTTGCTCCTAGACGTTTCCACTTTACAATAACACCACTTACAGTTGACTGGGGGAAATCCAGCAGGGCAGAAATGTGAAGAACTGACTTGTTGGAAAGGTGGCATTCCATAACGGTGCCACGTTGAAAGTCCCTGAGCTCTTCAGTAAGGCCATTCTACTGCCAATGTTCATCTGTGGAGATTGCATGGCTGTGTGCTTGATTTTATACACCTGTCAGCAACGGGTGTGGCTGAAATAGCCAAATACATTCATTTGAAGTGGTGTCCACACACTTTTGTAAATATAGTGTACCTAGCCATGCCATCTACTACAGCCATCTTTACCTCTGCACTGTTTTGAGAGAAAAGTTGTGCTGTTCTCTGCAGTTGCATGGATGCACTCTCAGCCATACCTCAGTCAGTGCTCTCAGAAAGCTGGGCAAATAGCCTGCCTGTCAGCTCTGAGGCATCCGCATGGTCCTAAAAGCCAGCTCGTTAATCCTGATTTGCCTTTTAATCGGGATTGGAATGATTTTAGTAGCCTATTTGAAACTGTTGGTGTTGCAACTGCAGGGCCGTGCACAGAACTTTCAGACGGCAGGTGCTCAAACTGACCCCCCACCCAACCCCCTGCGACCCCACCCCCAGCTTAAAAAATAGCCACTTTCATTATTCATATCTCAATCTTCAAAACATACCAACTGCATCTGTAGCAAAACAATATATATTTTTGGACTATTTATTTCTGCAACAAGACACTCATTATCACAAATTGTAAGCAAATGAGTTACAGTGCCTCCTAAAGACATGATTGGCATCTGGAAAAGAGGGTGGGCTATGAGCTGATCATTCATGTTGATGATTGTTGTAAATCTGCTAGTTAGCTAGCTTGATTTAGTTTGGATTTATCCTCAATGCTCTTAAATAATCTTCATAATATAATCTTCAAACTAAAGCTAAATCGCTGGCTGGCTCGTGGCTTGTGTGGATATTTTAGTATATGGTGGTTATTTAAAGTCTAGACTACCTGTGTTGCTGCTGCCGAAAGAAGAAGGGATGGAGTTGGTTCGGAACGAGGGTCGTTGATGCAGCCGCTCCTCTCTGTCTTTCTGCCTCTCTCTGCTGCTCTTTTCAGCCAACCAGACCGCATTTTGATGATGATGTAAATCAAGTGTTATCAAGTGTTAATCAAATGTTATGCTGCTGTGGCAGTACTGTTGATATTTAAACTAGGAAGCTAGCTACACACACTCGACCGATCCCACCACTTGGTGAATGGGATGGCAACGGGGCAGGTAGGAGGGCAACGAGGCAGGTGGGAGAGCAACGGGGCAGGTGAGAGGGCAACGGGGCAGGTGGGAGGGCAACGGGGCAGGTGAGAGGGCAACGGGGCAGGTGGGAGGGCAACGGGGCAGGTGAGAGGGCAACGGGGCAGGTGGGAGGGCAAAGGGGCAGGTGCTGGGCACAGGTTGACTCCTGTCTGTGCATGTGCCTAGGCGACATCCATACTCTGCCATACCCAATTGACCCAATTGACGCCACCCTATCCATGGCACTATGCTTTCAATACTCTTTTTGGGGGTTTCAGAAATAATTGGACATTCAAATGAGGCCTGCATGTACATGTTTTGTGTTCATTGAATAAAGAACAGTTTTAATCACTATAAGCAAGAGTTGCCCTACTCCACTACGGGCTTATTTTAGCTCTACCTTTCCACACTGTCATTTCTTTGGGTTACAGAGAGACATACTTGCCTCATTACATTTTTCATACCTGTGGTTCTTGGTCCACAGTGGAGCCAAGATAATACTTTGCATGTCTCCAATCTTTCAGCTAGCGTGGATAGTACAGTCCACATAGCTAGTGTCTCTGTCGCTCCACAGCAGAATTGCAAGCCAGTTGAATTGAGGTCGTTCAAGGGATCTCAGCCAACCTCCATTTCTCTTTAAGGATTTAGCTACCAGAGACTGCAGGATATTTCTGCATGATTCTAATGTATATGGAGCCTGAGTGAACTGTAGCATTAAGCCAGTAAGTTGGAGAAAAGAATTCTCCAAGAGTGTCCAGGTATGTTAATGTAGGACTGTACACCCCTGTCTCTTTCACAGCTTCAATGGAGAGGCAGCACAATATGGATTTTTTTAGTTCACCTTAACTGATAATAACTAGGTAAGTTGTGAGCTTTTTAGAACGAAAGCCATAGCTGAGTGTCTCCCTAGCTGGCCGGTGTTGGCCCTGTCTGTCTGTCTGTCTGTCTGTCTGTCTGTCTGTCTGTCTGTCTGTCTGTCTGTCTGTCTGTCTGTCTGTCTGTCTGTCTGTCTGTCTGTCTGTCTGTCTGTCTGTCTGTCTGTCTGTCTGTCTGTCTGTCTGTCTGTCTGTCTGTCTGTCTGTCTGTCTGTCTGTCTGTCTGTCTGTCTGTCTGTCTGTAGTTCATGGCTGATAGACTCTAATTTTAAATCAGACGCCATTCCCTATGATTGAAAATACTCTGACCCCTGCCCTTGGCCAATGCCCTTCATTCTCTATGCCTCCTCTCCCCCGTTCTGTACAATAAACTAGACAACCAATTTGGTTTCCATTAGATAGTTTACCTGAGTTCTTCAGACACTATTGATCTATTTTGTTTCTTTGAGCTCTGTTAACCAACCAGTGTTATTGACTCAGTAGAGGTGTCTTTCAAAAACAGAGGCCTTCAAAGAATTTGAGTTTTGGTAGACTTTCAACATGTACAGTGTTGGATGTTGAATGAAGAAATGATCAGTGGTATGAGTTTTGCAACGTTAGATCACCTTTGAGTAGGTTCCATGATTAACTTACAGGCCCTCAAAAAATAAACCTCAATCCGTCATGGTTGGTATCATAGTTGATGACATTACAAGCAATGAGTATGGACTTCCATGAAATTTAAATGGATATCTCTTGACCACAAGTTAGACCTAAATAAACACTTTATCTAGTAGTGCCTTTACCCTAGTACTGCTTCAGTCATTTTGACTGTCAAAGCTCATGCCAGATATTCCCAAGGAGGGTTCATTTCATGGTAAAAGTTAATTTCTCCGCTAGAGATGACGGGCGTCCTGAGTCCTGACCTTTCTCATATGACCAGTAATGACTAGATGGCAGCCACCTCCCTGGTACTACCCAGATCACTATCCAGATCACTGTTAGCATTTATAAGGCCATGCCCTCTTATAAAAGTGTATTAATACACCAGAACCAGAACATTCAGTGACATTTTACACACAGAAAAATCTGTAAAACTCACATTGCAACGCACCACAATTGAATCAGGTATAAATCAAGGATACTTACATTTACTCTTAATTCAGAATGAGCTGATTGGTTATTATTCTTTCTACTGTCATGCATAGGTGGTCACAGAGAGACAGTTACACTTGTAGGCCTAAATTCCAGTGGCAGCAAAATACATTTAGATAGGATGCGAAAAAAATACAGCACATTTCTTAAAAACATCAACACAGTGGTCAAGTTAGACCGACATAAGTGATTGGGGACACATGCATCATGGTGTCTATGTGGGCCAATGACAGCCATTTTTGGATGCTTTGCCCCTTGTGATGTCATTCTCTTTGGATTTGATTGGTCAGCAAAGTTTCCACAGGAACTCATGGAATGTCCTGGCCACTGTGGTAGACCTATGTTCTGGGCAAGTACCTAGTACCAGCTAAGGTTTGGCAAATGGAGCTCAGATTTTACAGCCATTTCATTTAAGAAGATAATTCAAAAGCAGGCATAAATGTATCATATGGAAAATTGTTTAAATATAATGAATACTGGCAGAATAATACTCTGAATCTGAACGTTTTGTAATGTCAACTCAAAATCCTATTCAGCTTCTTTATAATGCATTATTAAGAGACATATGCTGTATGTTTTGTAAATTGTATCTTGACTGACTGACCTTAGAAATTCAAACCCAGGACAGCAAACTGATACTGAATTACCAATCTGCGAGAATATCATCCACCGCTCACTTATTTTCATGTTCTGCAGGACATTCTGAGGTGAAAAAAAAAAGATGTGAACGAATTTAGCCATTTTCTTCAAATTAGCATTCAGGAACGTCTGTTTACATTAAATGTCAGGCTAACATGACTAAATATTACCCTCTCTCACCAACCCCTATTGCACGTTCCTCCTTATTATTACTACAATGGTGGTTTCACCTTTTCATTTGAATCATTCCCGTAGATATTAAACTGCACATGCAGCTGGGGGCTATATAGCATAGGACTTACTGAGGGATTTGCATCTTCCTGTCAGCAGTTCAAATCTCTGTCTTCACAGATTAAATTATCATAACCACCATCGGGCAGAACTGCACTATGAAAATACGGCACAGAGAAATAAAAGGCTGTCAGCGATTCCCATCGTGTGGAAATATGGTCGTTTTACTCGATGGTAAAGCCTGGGATGTTGTTCTGGTTCTCACGCCAGTGTAAGGCTGTGTCCTAGCAAGATACAGTTATTGTGGATAAGGTTGCAAGACAACTCAGTGTATTTAATTGAAGTCACGCCTGACGTATGACATTTCACATGAGGTAGAAAAATGATAAGGGTTTCAGATGGTACTGGGTTGAAAATGACTGGTGTTCATGTTGACGCTTCACTGCAAATGTAAACAGAACATCTTGTTTAAGACATAAAAACAGAAACATGCTATGTTTGCATATACATTTTTATTTTCGTTTATATAGAGTACTTTGTTTAATAAAACAATTGTAAAAGATAATCTACACTAGCAGATGTAAGGCCTGTATGGAGGCTTCCATGCAAAAGTTGAGGGGCCATTGAATTTTTCATACTCGTGAACTTTCACCTATTACCTAAGCATTATTTACCAAACTTAATATATCATCAAGGAGTCTACATACCATCGTGTGACTGGCTATGATGCCATAACGCTGAAAGTAGATGAAGATTACGCGGAGGAACCCGAGAAAGTCTATAAAAGATGAAATTGTATTATTATTTATTTTATTTTGGATAAGCTGAGAGCGGCTGAGGCAGGTCAGCACAATCTTCAAATAGTTCGGCACCTCAGGCACCTATATACCATCCAGGGGAGGGCAAACACACACACACCTACAGGGGTACCGATATATTTCCTGACCTTAAACCAGGGCCAGGCTAGTGTGGGAAAAAAACACTTTCTTTCCTTTCTCTCCGGAACAGGTCAAATCCTCTGCTAGGCGCCTCAGGCTATTTTTCCACTCCTCTTTTTCAGAACACCTCCATACCAATTGAGCAAAATCCTAGTCAGTAGAAAAAAAAAATAGAACTACTCTTCTGTTTCCACTTCAGAGTTTGTTCTCCAGGGCTGAAATAATTAAGATCAATATATATGAAAGTTCAAGATGTTTTTTTGAAGTTGGTTCATTGCGAGGTAATTAAAGTGTGGAGCAGATTGTGTGTGAGCCTCTTCAGATTGGGCTCTCTGCGTTGACATAGCATTCGCTCCGTAATGGCCAGCTCACTAGCCCCACATTTCAGACATGCTAATTGTTCTTCCCTCCATTTTTTATATGCCCCCCCCCCCCTACACTGTAATGAGAGACATTCAGAGCCTGGCACGAAGGTTTGATGTTTGTGCGCCAATTATTGGAAAATTAGACACACATACACGTGAACACACACACACACACACACACACACACACACACACACACACACACACACACCGTTAAGACAAATTTTATTTCTGAAAAATATTTACTTTGCACAGAAATGCATCTTTCAATTATTTTAGCTTTTATATTGAAAATGATTTAACAATATTTTCTACACAGACATTAAAAGTATATTAAAAAAAACATTTAATTTCCCCGCACTTTTCTTTCCTCAATATAATTTTTTGCATCACAGCATTTATTAACAAATATTAAAACAATCATTTCCTTTCCATTTTCCCAAATAAAAGTTTGACATGAGGTTACAGAACACACTAAATTGTTCCAGTAAATATCAACGTTTTCTGACTCTGATCCCATACTTAGATATACAGTGCTTTCAGAAAGTATTCACACCCCTTTACTTTTTCCACATTTTGTTGTCTTACAGATAGATTCAAATGATTAAATTGATCTACACAAAATACCCCATAATGTCAAAGTGGAATTTTGTTTGTAGAACATTTTAGAAATTAATAAATACAATTAAGCTGAAAATGTATTGAGTCAATAAGTATTCAGCCCCTTTACTATGGCAAGCATAAATAAGTTCAGGAGTAAAAATGTGCTTAACAAGTCATAGTATAAGTTGCGTGGACTCTGTGTGCAGTAATCGTGGTTAACATGATTTTTGAATGACTACCCTACCTCTGTATCCCACACATACAATTATCTGTAACGTCCCTCAAAGCATATCCCTTTGAGCATCATAAAGTTATGAATTAGGCTGTGGATGGTGTATAAATACACCTAGTCACTACAAAGATACAAATGTCCAACTCCTTCCTAACTCAGTGGCCAGATAGGAAGGAAACTGCTCAGGGATTTCACTATGAGGTCAATGGTGATTTTAAACAGTTACAGAGATGAATGGTTGTGATAAGAGAAAACTGAGAATGGATCAACACCATTGTAGTTACTCCACAATACTAACCTAAATGATAGCGTGAAAAGAAGGAAGCCTGGACAGAATAAAAATATTCTAAAGCATGCATCTTGTTTGCAACAAGGCACTTGCAAAATATGTGGCAAAGAAAGGAACTTTTTGTCCTCAATACAAAGTGTTATGTTTGGAGCAAATCCAATGCATCACATTACTGAGTACCTATTTTCAAGCATGGTGGTAGCTGATTCATGTTATCGACTAGCACTAGGGAGTTTTTTAGGATAAAAAGAAAAGGAATACAGCTAGCTACAGTATGAGCACAGGCAAAATCCTAGAGGAAAATCTGGTTCAGTCTGCTTTCCAATAGAAGATTGGGAGATGAATTCACCTTTCAGCAGGATCATAACTTAAAACACAAGGCCAAATCTACACTGAAGTTGCTTACCAAGATGACAGTGAAACGTTCCTGAGTGATCTAGTTACAATTTTGACTTAAATTGGCATGAAACACTATGGCAAGACTTGAAAATGGCTGACTAGCAACGATCAACAATCAACTTGACAGAGCTTGAAGATTTTTGTTATGAATAATCGTCAAATACTGTACAATCCAGATGTGTAAAGCTCTTAGAGACTTTACCCAGAAAGACTCACAGCTGTAATCGCCGCCAAAGGTGATTCTAACTTATATTGACTCAGGGGTGTGATCACGTAAATGAGATATTTATGTATTTAATTTCCCCAAAATATGCAAACGTTTCTAAAAACATGTTTTCACTTTGTCATTATGGGGTATTATGTGCAGATGGGTGAATGTTTTTTTTTTTTAAATCAATTTCGCATTCAGTCTGTAAAACAACTAAATGTGAGGGGGTATGAATACTTTCTGTGAGACACACAACGTATGGAGCAAAACAACCGGTGAATTACCCTGATACAAAAAATATGAAAAGGATTGTGGGGTCAATAGTAAGGGAATATGAAATATCTGGCTACATCTCTTTCAGACTCAGTCAAGAGGTTTTTATATAAAAATTGCAAAGTATTTTAAGGGAATTCTAAAATAATTGGGAAAGATTGTGTTTTCCATTTCTCCCTAACACATTTCTCTTACACACAATCTCATATAGCTAGGATGGACTATGTTGTATTTCCATGAATTTAAATTCCTCCTGAAATGTGTTGTCTCAAGTAGCACTGGGTGCCATGCATCTCCCCATTACTTGTACCATTATAGTACTAGTAAACCTGTTCTCTGAACCATGGTATGTGAGAAAACATTCTCTCTGCAATACACAGTTTAGAATGGTATAAGTCCATTACACTGGAGAAGATCCCCCCCTCCCTATAGCGGTCACCTTGGCGTCTATATCACTCCCTGGTCCGCCCCAGCCCACCCTTCCCCATCTATACCCACTTACTGTAGTATACAGACGCACAGGGAACCCCCCAGGGGCCATCAGGAGACAAACAGAGGATGGTTGAAAAGATGTGTGAGAGAATCGGAGAGATGGAGAGAGGGAGGAGAGAAAACGTACATCTTACTGATGCGATGGAGGATTTATGGAGGAGCTCTATCCCATGGGTTCTGGTGGAGGGCTGCACTGGAGTGAAGTTATAAGAGAGTTAAGGGTGAACTCACGTAGGCATCATAGGGCCAGATTTATGAGGAAGAGACACACACATGAATGCACGTACGCACACACACACTCATTCAGTGAAAGGATGTGAGGAAATTGACAAATGTTACAGGAATTGACCAGTACTTTTAATATGGGCCATTTCATAGGGTCAATATCAGTGTACTGTAGATAGCATGGTGTGTGGCCATCTAATCCAGTTGGATCATCGTGCTCGTTGAGTTGCCCAGCGGTGCTCGGTGCCCTCCCAATTTGGATTTAATATTGTGGGCAATGTGTGCCCCTCCCTCCCCCCAAAATACAGATGGGATTCCTCTTGTGCCCTGGGCGAACTAGAAATGTGATTGGCATCATTCCAGGCAGGTGCTGCCAATGTACAGGGTATGGATGTCATTCTGGCTTGGTGAATGGTATCATAGTATCATATATTCAATAATATCATCATATGGTTGACCTGAGATGGCAAGCTAGTTTACATTAAAGATCTGGAATTTCACTGAGTAGACATGTTGACAATGCTAATTTGATGTCCATATGACACATCAGTGTCAAAATGCTCACCTTTCGTGGTACCATGATTGACAACCGTACATGTTTGATTGGTTTGTGAAACTTGAAACTGAGGTCCACCTAATCCATATGACTTTATGCCTACCGTGGTCTAAATAATTCTCTTTTATATTTGATAACACCATAATGTGTAATAAATATTTTATATTTAGGAAAACTGTGTTCTAATGCAGGCTTAGGGTACGCTGCTATATTGGTGGCATATCATACCTCCAAGAGACAACCAAGGCAGTGCGAAATATAGAGAAAAAGTAAACTAATTCCACTGAAGTGCAAAGGACCACTGTTATAAATTAAAGGTTTAGAAGGTAAGTCAATGGTGCGCTGAGGTAGGATTTACAGTATAATAAGTTGGGGCGTAAATTTGAATGTTACTTTTACGACCTGTCACCTACATTTTGCAACAAAACAATGGTGTCTGTACATGTGTGTTTGTGCCTGCGTACGTGCTTACATGTCTTTTTAGTAGTTGCTGGGATTTTTTGGATATTAGCATCAAAAGAGAAAATCGTGGCAAAAAAATACAGTTCGCAGATCATGATACAGTGAGGTAAGTCTCAAAAACGAAACGAAAATGTTTGAGACTGTTGTACTCAATTTAATGTCTGAAATGTATAATACAAAGCATCTCTCTGACAGTGAATGCTCTTTGTCAGGGATATTACAGTACGTAATAACATCATCTGAAAAGGAAAACAATATAGGAGCCAAAATAGAAATATTATTCCCAGGAGCTTTGCCACGGATTCAGTGGAGTTAGTAGCAGGGTTATCCAGAGGGCAGCCAGAAGCAGTGCTTCATTTGGTAGACACTGAATAGGCACTAGCATGGACAGCAACAGGCCAATATACTGCTTCTTTACATCAGGAAACAACAGTGAAAACGGTGAGCTAAAGAGAGACAGGGATGAAAGACAATTCTGAGACAGAATAAAAAAAAAGGGAGATGTGAAGAATTGAAGCAAGATTCGTAATTTAAGTGAGTAAAACAGCAAAATGTTCCGTAAGTGCAGTTCACAACTGCAAAATAAACCGTACTGAGAGAAAATGAAGACATTTCATGGTACCAGAGTGGTCCACCTGGGATACTGAGCAAGAGGATTTTTGAACTGAGTCCAAAGGCAAGTTCAGCCAAACACACAAACTGTTATTAAACTTCCTGTTTTCAACCACCGGGAACAGACACACACACACACACACAAAACAAGAACCAAAAGAGCTGTGGTGATATCAACGACCAACCTTCAAGGTCAATTTGAAACGGTGAGGTTGAAATACTAGGCAGCAGAGGGATAGACCCAGCAACTTGAAAACAATTCCAATATACAACTGTACACAAACACCCCACTCTCCTCAACACCATTTCTTACCCCTTCCACCTATTTGCTCCGAACACCTCCAATTTTCCCAGCATTAACAAGCAGGCTTAAGGCCAATGGTAACACAGTAACTATTGGTCTTCAACCATAACTGTCCACATAGTCTAACCGCTACTAGCTGGGATGGGCCGCCTATATGATCAAATGAAATAAAGTCACGATAAGTAAAAGTAAATGGATTTTCCTATTGAATGTTATTACTTGAGAAATTGGTGCAGATGGCTATTGATCTGCCTCATCCTTGGCCATTACCGTTGGGATGGCAATCAGGGCCCCAGTCTGTTTGCCGGGTAAACAAGCATTTTCTCCTCCTGCTCACTGGAGCCTCGTGGAGATTGAGAGCAGTAAGAGGTTTTGGAAAACATTTCTATCAGACCTCTTCTTCTACCAACAATTCTGCTAGGACGATTGAAATGTGTCTGTCATTCCTGGGTGGCCCCAAAACACACTATTGATTCTTCTCCCACTGTGGTGTGTAGCGTTTATAGCGATGTGTATCGGCCTTGGGATGGAAGGTGTTGGTTAGAACCCAAACACACACCCAGGAAGGAGAAAATGTTTACAGATACACAAGGCTAGGCTTGAAATGTGCTATATCGTATGATTACATATCATTTTTTAACAGCATATACTGCAGTGGAGGCTCCTCAGAGGAGGAAGGGGAGGACCATCCTCCTCAGTAAATTTCATAAAAATAAAAATTGTAAAACATTGAAAAGGTTAAGATTTTTAGATGAAACTACACTAAATATATTCACATCACCAAATAATTTACTAAAACACATTGTTTTGCAATGAAGGTCTACAGTAGCCTCAACAGCACTCTATAGGGTAGTACCATGGTGTAGTCGGAGGACAGCTGGCTTCCGTCCTCTTCATGGTACATTGACTTCAATACAAAACCTAGGAGGCTCTTGTTTCTCACCCCTTCCATAGACTTACACAGTAATTATGACAACGTCTGGAGGACGTCCTCCAACCTATCAGAGCTCTTGCAGCATGAACTGACATGTTGTTCACCCAATCAAATGATCAGAGAATGAATCTAGTACTGAAAGCATAAGCTACAGCTAGCTAGCACTGCAGTGCATAAAATGTAGTAGTTGATTCAACAGATTTCAACAAATACATTTCTTAAAAAATGAAAGAGAAGCAAGAAAGAGAGAGAGAGAGAGAGAGAGATTGTCATTTTCTTTCACTTTCAGTTTCACTTACTTAGGTGGCAAATGCAGCTGGCTAGTTTAGTTACTCAAACACCCGGCTCAAACAGAGGGTTGCTACGTTAGCTAGCTGGCTATGACTATCCAACACAACACTGGAACTCTTCCAAGTAAAGGTAAGCTTTTGGTTTTATTAATTTATTTCCACTGGTCCCGCCAGTGTAACTGCTTACTGACTATATCCTGTAACATTACTGCATGATTGTAGCGGGTTTACTAACGCATTAGTTCTATTCACTATGTTGACTAGGACGTTACTTTAGCTAATATGGCTACAACAATGTAGGCTGTGTGTAGCGGTTATGACATGGTTTGGCTTGGAAAGGTTTTTCGCCTGGTCACATACAGCTGATGTGTTGTTCATTGAAGTTCACAAACGAAGGGAAAAGGTGAGAGGCGGAGAGTACATAGAGGTAAGAAGGAATACAACATGGCTGCTATGAAAGTAAACTGTGTTTATGTGTGATCAGGGGTGTATTCTTTCCATCGATTCTGTTGAAAAACGTTTCTTAAACGGAAGCAAACGAAACAGGGATAAAAAATACCTGATTTTGTCCAATAGAAACTCTCGTTTGCAACTGTTGGACTAATGATTACACCTTAGATAAGCTAGATGCAGGCAAGAGTGTGCAAGGTGTTATTGAATGTGTTGCTGTCTGTCCATATGTCACTGTCAGTCATCTGACATTTTCCTCTCGGCCTGTATGCTCCTACGTTGTAAACTTTCATTCATAGGCTACGTTGTAGCAAACTCAGGATGGGCTTTGGGAAAATATGAATATCATGTAGTAGCCTAAACCTATCGATGTTACATTGAATTGGGTGAATGGAATATGAATGACAGTCATCCAACATGCTGTAATAGAAATAAGGCTACTACATGATACTCCTAAGTGGGAAGTGCATGTATTTTCTCTTTCATTAACAGTTGTACCCTGCAATTCATTCTGCAGCAATTCTGAGTGACTATGGTGGTTCTCTTTGGACCAAGTCAGATCAGATGCAGCTAAATACAGCCTCTCCGTGGCTAAATGTCATTCCAACATCATTAAGTTACTCTCATGTCTGGCCAATGACCCATCACGCTTCTGACCTTGAGAAAATGAAGAGAAAGGTAAGAAGAGAAAGAGCATAAAAACCTGCAGTGGAGGTGGCTGTCTGGGGACGGGAGGAGCGGTGCAGCATCGTGAGAAACATTGAATTGGTTAACATCAATCAGTCCATTTTGATTATGTGTTATGGAGAGACTAACTGTGAATGAATAGCAGCGCTGGTGTTGACTGAATACTAACACCTTGTGTAGTAATAGAGCTTGACCTTACAATCCCTATGCCATCGTTAAGATGATTTTAAGATGACAGGGGCTCACTACGATAGCTTTCCACAGGTGAGAATCGGACTTCTCACCAACAGACCAGACATAGATGGTCTGGATCCTCTTGATTTGAGTGGTGTATGGCCAACAAGAACGCCATCTTTGTTCTCCCGAAGTCATGCAGTCACCTTGGAAAGGTTTATTGTTTTTTTTCCATCTAGTCCATCTATCTCTGTCCTTCACTCCAAACTTCATCCCAACTCTATTCTTGACTGAGGTAGAATCACACAACAATATACGTTCGGAAGACCCTATTCAAACATCTTCCAGTAGCTTCCTCAATTAAACCATGAGCTTGTTGAGTTTTCACACTAGTCAAGAGAAATAAGATTGAACCCATGTACTTTCCTCAAATTACCTCATTTAATGAGGAAGATAGTCCTCACTGAATAAGTGTCATCTGAGTGAGAAGTTCAAATGGCACTTGGCAATATTGATGCCTGTCAGTGTAAGGTTATTACTACATTCAAATGCTAATTTATGACTCAGGTGTAGTTATATTTAGGAGCACATGGCAGCGTTGATTTAGTCAACAAAAATAGTGACAAAAATATTAGTTAAATACATATTTTTATGTAAAAACTTACGAGACTATTACTGACTAAGTATACCCCGACAAAACTATAACAAAGCGAAAATGTTTTTTTTTCATTTCAGTTGACTAAAACTAGACATGACGAAATTGTCACTGTGACTAAAATCAGACTACTAAGTGGACTGGAAAACAGTTTTTTGAGAGATTGAGAGGTTTTCAATGAATAATATTGGCTGTACAGATGAGCAGCGCAGTTCTGTTCAGCAGTGGGAAGGACACGTCCCACCCGGCACACACAGCCTACATCAGCTGGTGAGCTGTGGGGGAGCAAGCGATGAGTGTGGGCAGGCAGGCTCCAATCCGGCTCCGCCTCCGATTATACACATTGTGCAGGTGACTCTCTTGCTTCCCCATAGCTAACCAATCACCACTAGGCTTCTAGTTAGCTAACCAATCACCACTAGGCTTCTAGTTAGCTAACCAATCACCACTAACCTTTTAGTTAGCTAACCTTTGCCTGATTAAGAAACACAAGCTGCATTGAATTCAATAGTAAAACAACAGTCTAGCTATGTTTTTCTCTCCTTTGAGTATAGAAAAGTAGGCTGTCTTGAATTTCTAGTCTCGCTCAACCCTTGCAGTTTCCCCACTGCATTACATAGCCAGGTTCTGTAGCCAATGTAGCCATGTCTCCCTCTTTTCTTCAGAGAAAACGACTTGATTCAAGCCCTTAACGTTCGAAAGACATGATCCACAATACCGGCACTACGTTTTTGTCTTTCTATCGTGCATTGGTGGGCCGTATTTTACGTTCATAAAGTGGCCCATTATAAAACTAAGCTACTTGCGGACAGGACCGTTAACCATTTGTATAGATTACACCTTGTTCAATCATGTTACCTCATTAGCTAGCTGTAGCTAGCAACCTGTGGCGCATTCAGCAGGACGCAACATTTTGGAACGTTCAGATAGAAATATGCTATGTCATAGGGACTTGTGACTCAACTCATGACTCGACCATTGGTGACTCAGACTCGAGCACAGGGGACCTGGGACTCGATTCAGACTTTAGGTTTAGTGACTCAACTAAATTACTGGATGAAACGCCATTAGCTCCCGTTCTAACTCATTAGCCCCCGTTATACTTTTGAACATCAATGTTGCTGCAGCGTCTGTAGAAAGTTGATAACAATGGCAATGACGTGACCGAGTGACGGAGACGCAATCCATACTACTTTGCCAATACTTTGCGGCACCATCTGGTGATTGTGCTACTACTTTCTCTCTCGCTCTCTCTCTCTCACTCTCTCGCTCTCTCTCTCTATTTCCCCCTCTCTCTCTGTCTTTCTCTCTCTGCCTTTGTGTGTCTGTTTGTTCTGTATGTAATGTGCAATATCTACAGTACCAGTCAAAAGTTTGGACACACCTACTCATTCAAGGGTTTTTCTTTATTTGTACTATTTTCTACATTCTAGAATAAGAGTGACGACATCAACACTACGAAATAACACATATGGAATCATGTAGTAACCAAAAAAGTGTTTAACAAATCAAAATATATTTTATATTTGAGATTCTTCAAAGTAGCCACCTTTTACTTTGATGATAGCTTTGCACATGCTTGGCATTCTCTCAACCTGCTTCACCTGGAATGCCTTTCCAACAGTCTTGAAGGAGTTCCCACATATGCTGAGCACTTGTTGGTTACTTTTCCTTCACTCTGCGGTCCAACTCATCCCAAAACATCTCAATTGGGTTGAGGTCGGGTGATTGTGCAGGCCAGGTCATCTGATGCAGCACTCCATCACTCTCCTTCTTGGTCAAATAGTCCTTACATATCCTGGAGGTGTATTTTGGGTCATTGTCCTGTTGAAACACAAATGATAGTCCTACTAACCGCAAACCAGATGTGATGGTGTATCGCTGCAGAATGCTGTGGTAGCCACGCTGGTTAAGTGTCCCTTGAATTCTAAATAAATCACAGACAGTGTCACCAGTAAAGCACCCCCAAACCATTATCCCTCCTCCTCCATGCTTCACGGTGGGAACCACACATGCAGAGATAATCTGTTCACAAACTCTGCATCTCACAAAAACCAAAAATCTCACATTTGGACTCGTCAGACCAAAGGACAGCGTTTCACCGGTCTAATGTCCATTGCTCTTGTTTCTTGGCCCAAGCAAGTCTCTTCTTCGTGTTGGTGTCCTTTAGTAGGGGTTTCTTTGCAGCAATTTGACCATGAAGGCCTGATTCACGCAGTCTCCTCTGAACAGTTGATGTTGAGATGTGTCTGTTACTTGAACTCTGTGAAGCATTTATTTGGGCTGAAATTTCTGAGGCTGGTAACTCTAATGAACGTATTCCCTGCAGTTGAGGTAACTCTGGGTCTTCCTTTCTTGTGGCGGTCCTCATGAGAGCCAGTTTCATCATTGCACTTGATGATTTTTGCGACTGCACTTGATGAAACATTCAAAGTTCATTGACATTTTCGACTGACCTACATGTCTTAAAGTAATGATGGACTGTCATTTCTCGTTGCTTTTTGAGCTGTTCTTGCCACAATATGGACTTATAGTATTCAGTATACTACCCTTACCTTGTCACATCACAGCTGATTGGCTCAAACACATTAAGAAGGAAAGAAATTCCACAAATTAACTTTTAACAAGGCACACGTTAATTGAAATGCATTCCAGGTTACTACCTCATGTAGCTGGTTGAGAGAATGCTAAGATTGTGCAAAGCTGTCATCAATGCAAAGGGTGGTTACTTTGAAGAATCTCAAATATAAAAAATATTTTGATTTGTTTAACACTTTTTTGGTTACTACATGATTTCATATGTGTTATTTCATTGTTTTGATGTCTTCACTGTTATTTTACGATGTAGAAAATAGTCAAAATAAAGAAAAATCCTTGAATGAGTTAGTGTGTCCAAACTTCTGACTGGTACTGTATGTTGAATAAATTAGGAATTTACATGGCCAGATAATTCTTATATATTCTTATATATATTTGGCATATTTCTGCTCTTGGGAATAGAATAGAATGTTATGCAGAAAAATATGTTGGTAGGACAAGGCTATGTATGTTTGTGCACATGGAAGTCAGTGATTTATGTTTATTATAGGTTAATGAGGCAATACAAATGTGATGTAACTAAAGTGAAAGGACATTTAGTTTACTAAAATGGCCCAGAGTTTTTGTCATTTTGACAATAACAAAAATAAATCATTATTCAAATGAAAAAAAATTGACAATGATGTTTTAGTCAAAATCACTAGGACTAGACTAAATCCACCCCATGAAACCTAATCCTCTCTGAAATTGCACAAGGCAGCCAACTACCATTACAGTGTGATACATATCTTATTTCTTCAGATTATTGTGGCTTTGGGAGATAAAGTGGTAATACTGTATACTCAAGGAGAGGAGCGGCGAAGCAGCTAGTAGAGTCAGTCGTCGCTGTGCCAAAATATGTGGAGACATGCATGGCTCCCACCAGATTAGCAACATGGGCTTGTTTCCCTGGCATTACCCGAGTATCTTAGCAACAGGATCACGCCAGATTCTTACCTCACCGTGTGCGGCTCCATGTATTAACCTCAACATAATATTTGTTCTCTTTTTTTTGTTTCAGAATTTCACCAGATTGAAGAGATATTATAGGTACATGTGTTCGGTGAGTGATCTTTATTTAATAAGAGAAATGCAGCACTAGTTGAAGATTTGCTCAGTGTCACAAGTGGACACCAAAGAATGTGATTGGAACTAAAACCCCACCTTGTCTTTTGTCCTAGATTGACAGGAGTCTTACTTAGCCAGATTAATCTGGGATGCTTAGCTTCATATCTTTGAACTGAGGGATTCAAAACTATGCCGGCAGAATGCTTAATATCGGCAATATCATTCGGAGTCAAATAGAATGCAAATTACTTCTACATTTGAAATGTCAACTTAAACATGCCACGCATTGGGCTAGTGGGTAGCCAAGGAACTAATTTAAAGTAATTTCGTTGATTCAGAGCACCACTAATCCTTCATTTTCTTTCTGACATCGAGGTTACAGGAAGTATGGGTGGGAAGGGAAGAGAACAGACGATGACACTAGTGAGAATCATAGATTTATTTCCACCTGGCCCTGTCGTCACTGACGTGCTAATGCGAAGTTATTTCCTCCTGTAGACTTCATTTTGTGTCAAGAACAACTCTATGTTGTAGATCACAACAACTCTTTCTTGTTTGTACACTAGAATTGCCTGTGTACAGACAAGAATGCTTTACTTACATATACAGTACCAGTCAAAAGTTTGGACACACCTACTCATTCCAGGGTTTTCCTTTATTTTTTACTATTTTCTACATTGTAGAATAATAGTGAAGACATCAAAACTATGAAATAACACATATGGAATCATGTAGTAACCAAAAAGAGGAAAACACAATTTAATTCATTTTAATTGAAAGCAAATGAAAGAAATTCCTTCTTTGAAAAATATTTGTATCAAAAGATTTTACCAAAGAAATACCCCCCCCCCCCCAAAAAAAAAAAAAATCTACCAAAGAAATATCAACATTTTATTTTTGTCATGAGATGTTAGGTTGTTCCCTTCCGTTCTGGAATGTTTTATTTGATCTAATGATTGTCTGTGTGGCAACAAGGACACACTGCACTGTGGGTGAACAACATAACTGCATGCTGCCATAGGACTACTGCAGTCCAGTACAACTCAACAAAGCATTTTATCTCCCTTATAAATGAAGACCGTGGTCATGGACTTTCATCAGGAACAAACACAGGTGCTCCCAAGGGGGAGGCAATTCAAAGAGAAGAGAGGAGGGGGACAGAGTAGGAGCTAAAATACAGCGCAAATTGATGGCCACACGTCAATGAGATGGAGACAACCAGGGCGAAAGGTAAATGTCCCTGGGTAGATGTTTGTGCATGTGTATTAGTGGAGTTCACACTGGGCCCCTGGCTGTGTGTGTGTGTGTGTGTGTGTGTGTGTGTGTGTGTGTGTGTGTGTGTGTGTGTGTGTGTGTGTGTGTGTGTGTGTGTGTGTGTGTGTGTGTAAATCATGACTATCCCCTCAGCCTTGCCCTTTAAGGGCCCAATGGAGCACTTTCAGCTATTTTATACAGCAATAATAATTTTTATATTTTATTGTAACAGGATATATCATATGCAGTTGAGTGGGAGCTCTCCGACGTGACAACGTTTGAAGAAGCACGCCAGTGTGTCACAAACATTTTCTCATCAATGTGACCATTTCAATGGGAGATTCTAGAGTCTACATGAAGGAGATTCCAACATGGCTATATCTCAAAGTGATTACAAATTATATGAAACAACTCATGCTGACTGAGGCTGTCCTAATATGGACACCAGAAATATAATTTAAGGACTTCCCACAGTAAACATGTATATAGATACTTGTAGTGGTGTAAAGTTCTTAAAAATATTTTAAAGTACTACTTAAGTATTTTTTGGGGGGTATCTGTACTTTACTTTTACATTTATATTTTTGACTACTTTTACTTTTACTTCACTACATTCCTTAAGAAAATATTGTACTTTTTACTCCATACATTTTCCTTGACACCCAAAAGTACTTGTTACATTTTGAATGTTGAGCAGGACAGGAAAATAGTCACTTATCAACATAACATCCTGGTCATCCCTACTACCTCTGATCTGGTGGACTCACTAAACAGAGAACATCCCTGGTCATCCCTACTGCCTCTGATCTGGCCCACTCACTAAACAGAGAACATCCCTGGTCACCCATACTGCCTCTGATCTGGCCCACTCACTAAACAGAGAACATCCCTGGTCATCCCTTCTGCCTCTGATCTGGTGGACTCACTAAACACACATGCTTGTTCATAAATGATATCTGAGTGTTGGAGTGTGCCCCTGGCTTTCCGTAAATTAAAAAAAACAAGAAAATGGTGTCATCTGGTATGCTTAATATAAGGAATCTGAAATTATTTATACTTTTACTTTTGGTACTTAAGTATATTTTAAACCAAATACTTTTAGACTTTTACTCAAGTAGAATTTTACTGGGTGACTTTTACTTTTACTTGAGTCATTTTCTATTAAGGTATGTTTACTTTTACTCAAGTATGTCAGTTGGGTACTTTTTCCACCACTAGATACATGTATATAATATCTAAATACTTTTATCTAATATATATCGAAATACTCATACCAGCAGATTACTATAACATGGGATCAGCTTACACCGTGGCAAAATGAATCAATGTATTTTATCGCTTCAATTTAATACCTCTGATGTCTCACTTAGCTTGTGCAATATCTTCTGTTATTCGCAATCTCTTCGCCATAACAAAGTCCTTGTATTATATTGTCCAATCAAGTGGGGCCTTGGATAACATATTATAATGAGTCACTTCACACACCAAGTTATTCACACATAGATATATTAAAAGGCATGAGTATCTGTCTGATCATGCCTATCTGGTTTTATCATTTCTGTAATGTTAAAATGGTTTTATGTGCAGTGCAAACGTTTATTGCTCGAACACAGAGCAAATGTTTATTGGTGATGAGCGATTCAGCTTTAATTTGACAATAAACTCAGCGATGTCATAACTTGGTGGAGCTCAAGGACCAGGAAGCATTTGTATCTTGAGTCATCTGACACATTGACCATGAAACCAGAGACAGGCAAGAGGCCATGATGGGAGCACATAGCCATTGAGTATATGCTAGAGAGCCTTTTGACGTCTCATGGACAAGAGGTGTCCTCTGTAGCTCAGTTGGTAGAGCATGGCACTTGCAACACCAGGATAGTGTGTTCGATTCCCGGGATCAACCGTATCTGAAATATACACATGCATTACTGTCAGTCACTTTGGATAAAAGTGTCTGCTAAATGACATGTATACAACGTTACAGGATGTCCATCTCAAACAATAACACGATTTGCATTTCTAATTTCAGCATATTCTAAATGAGCAGAGACAGGTAAAATACAGCTCATATGTTCTCTTCTGTCACAGGTTACGAAGATAAACCACACAACATCCTTGTCAACAGACCCACAGAAACCATGAATGAATGAATCATGGATATTAAACGATGTTTAAAACACATACCATATGGGTCCCACTGTAACCGAAAACCCACGGCATAGTTTATGTCGTGATCAAGGCGATTCGGCAGACGTAAATTCTCTGAGCCATGTGTCGTGTCATTTCATCTCTAAGTCTTTATTTTGTGCTCTTACAGTGACTCCCCATCATAACTGGATAGAGTCAGCTATCATCTCTATGTAGCTACACATGTACAGTACATTTACCTTTCTTTTTATATCATATTGCAAATATTTATTTTTATCAATGGCTTTGATTAATCACTTTCTATCAAATGCATTGTGTACTTGCTTCTACATTTTTAAATAAGGATTCACTCATGGTTAATACTCAGTATCATCTAGTCATTCTAGGCCTAAGTTACAGCCAATCAGCGCAAGTCAAAGAGAGACCTCATTGACATAAAGGTAAATTAAAGAGACTGCATTGAAGTCCCTGCCACCAATACTTTATTGTAGTGTAGGGCGATAAAAAGATACATGGATAAATGGATGTCCCTTCTTAATAATGTGTCCAAAACCAACTATAATCCAGCCACAGTGACCCTTAAATACAGGCCTGGAATCAGTTCATATGACTCTGCCGTTAATTCAGTGTCCGTATGGACAGCGTCAGTCACACAGAGTGGGTGTCAGTGTCACACAGACTTGGAAGAAGTACATTAGAAGTATAGATACACAGGATACATAGTTATCAGAAAGTACCAAGTATGAGGTTTCCTAGACATTCATGTTTCATCTGAAGGTGAACAGTAAAGTGAAGAAAAATACCTACATCAAAGTTCTCGTGTTAAATTGTTCTGGCAATGTGTGGGCAACCAATGTCATCACTAATTAGGACCGGAGTATTGGTTGACATGGGTGGGTTTGGAATCTGTGATCATTATTTTTCAGCAAAATTGGTCCAACTTCATACAGAAACTCTAGCTGGGTAAAGTTTTTGACAATTTCACAATTTCAGATTATAGCCTTGCTTGTCATTGGCATTAGGTTTTATGCAATTGTTCCAGGGAAGACTCAGTAACCAGCAACATATTTAGGACCATCATTGTGTTTTATTTGGAACAGTCCCTTCCTCTGATGTGAGTGAAGCTCGAGGGAGTGAAGCAATTAATTGGAAAACTTTCTATCGCCCATCTCGGATCCAACTCCAGCATAAGCCAAAAACATGTGAATAATGCATTTTAAAGTATGTTTTCTTCTCCATGCTTAAGAGGAAACTTCATAAATGGAGAAAATCCCCCTTTGATTCCCATTAAATGACAGTGTAACAAATGGCTTTGTTTAACAGCCCCTTCAGTGTCTGGGGTTTTATTGATAGAAGCTGGACCGCTGGTTCAGGATTTATGGAAAAAAGAAAGGAGAGGGTGATAAAGTATTTGTGTGAAAGTTACCGATTTCTCAGGTGGCATGTCTGGACCTTGGGGAACTATTGGCTCCAAGCGGCCGTGTCGGCTCCTCCAGTGTCTGTCCTCAATAACGAGCGTTGGACAGCTGTGATTTCAGATTAAGGAGTTTTCCTTCGCGTTCCTATCCTGTTCGGTCTGCAATGCGCCCCTGGTACCTTATTGTCGATCTAAAGTGTTAGGTCTTCTGGGAGCCATTGAGAGCCCAGCTGCCAAACAACAGGGAGAGAGACCATTTGTCTAAGCCTGCTCATCTCTAGCTGAGCGCCATACTTTTCCCTCTCTCTCTTAGAGAGAGAAAAAGAGGAAGTGAGGGAAAAGAACAGAGACCAGGGAGAGATGAGGGAGTGAAAGAAGAGGACAGAGACCAGGGAGAGATGAGGGAGTGAGGGAAAAGAACAGAGACTAGGGAGAGATGAGAGAGTGAGGGAAGAGGACAGAGACCAGGGAGAGATGAGGGAGTGAGGGAAGAGGACAGAGCCCAGGGAGAGATGAGGGAGTGAAAGAAGAGGACAGAGACTAGGGAGAGATGAGAGAGTGAGGGAAGAGGACAGAGACCAGGGAGAGATGAGGGAGTGAGGGAAGAGGACAGAGACCAGGGAGAGATGAGGGAGTGAGGGAAGAGGACAGAGACCAGGGAGAGATGAGGGAGTGAGGGAAGAGGACAGAGACCAGGGAGAGATGAGGGAGTGAAAGAAGAGGACAGAGACCAGGGAGAGATGAGGGAGTGAGGGAAGAGGACAGAGACCAGGGAGAGATGAGGGAGTGAGGGAAGAGGACAGAGACCAGGGAGAGATGAGGGAGTGAGGGAAAAGGACAGAGACCAGGGAGAGATGAGGGGAGTGAGGGAAAAGGACAGAGACCAGGGAGAGATGAGGGAGTGAAAGAAGAGGACAGAGACCAGGGAGAGATGAGGGAGTGAAAGAAGAGGACAGAGACCAGGGAGAGATAAGGGAGTTCAAGAAGAGGACAGAGACCAGGGAGAGATAAGGGAGAGAGGGAAAAGAACAGAGACCAGGGAGAGATGAGGGAGTGAGGGAAAAGGACAGAGACCAGGGAGAGATGAGGGAGTGAGGGAAGAGGACAGAGACCAGGGAGAGATGAGGGAGTGAGGGAAAAGGACAGAGACCAGGGAGAGATGAGGAGAGTGAGGGAAAAGGACAGAGACCAGGGAGAGATGAGGGAGTGAGGGAAAAGGACAGAGACCAGGGAGAGATGAGGAGAGTGAGGGAAAAGGACAGAGACCAGGGAGAGATGAGGGAGTGAGGGAAGAGGACAGAGACCAGGGAGAGATGAGGGAGTGAGGGAAAAGGACAGAGACCAGGGAGAGATGAGGGAGTGAGGGAAGAGGACAGAGACCAGGGAGAGATGAGGGAGTGAGGGAAAAGGACAGAGACCAGGGAGAGATGAGGAGAGTGAGGGAAAAGGACAGAGACCAGGGAGAGATGAGGGAGTGAGGGAAAAGGACAGAGACCAGGGAGAGATGAGGAGAGTGAGGGAAAAGGACAGAGACCAGAGAGAGATGAGGAACCAGGGAGAAACAGCTGAGCATGCTCCTTGTAGTGCACTCTAATCAGACAGGGCTGATATACATATTTTATGGTGTTTTATCTTTCTTTATTGAAGTCTTGTGAACGTTATACTAATGTAATATCCTATATATTTTAGTTTATACAAATGTACAATATATGTTACCATTGATCAACATACTGTGTCAGCAAGCAACTGAAAGGAAACACCTGTGACATATTCCGAGTTGGGCATCTCCGGCGCGGCCCACGCTTGGATTGCGTCCTACCTGACAGGTCGCTCCTACCAGGTGGCGTGGCGAGAATCTGTCTCCGCACCATGCGCTCTCACCACTGGTGTCCCCCAGGGCTCTGTTCTAGGCCCTCTCCTATTCTCGCTATACACCAAGTCACTTGGCTCTGTCATATCCTCACATGGTCTCTCCTATCATTGCTATGCAGACGACACACAATTAATCTTCTCCTTTCCCCCTTCTGATAACCAGGCGGCGAATCGCATCTCTGCATGTCTGTCAGACATATCAGTGTGCATGACGGATCACCAGCTCAAGCTGAACCTCGGCAAGACGGAGCTGCTCTTCCTCCCGGGGAAGGACTGCCCGTTCCATGATCTCGCCATCACGGTTGACAACTCCCTTGTGTCCTCCTCCCAGAGTGCTAAGAACCTTGGCGTGATCCTGGACAACACCCTGTCGTTCTCCACTAACATCAAGGCGGTGACCCGATCCTGTAGGTTCATGCTCTACAACATTCGCAGAGTACGACCCTGCCTCACACAGGAAGCGGCGCAGGTCCTAATCCAGGCACTTGTCATCTCCCGTCTGGATTACTGCAACTCGCTGTTGGCTGGGCTCCCTGCCTGTGCCATTAAACCCCTACAACTCATCCAGAACGCCGCAGCCCGTCTGGTGTTCAACCTTCCCAAGTTCTCTCACGTCACCCCGCTCCTCCGCTCTCTCCACTGGCTTCCAGTTGAAGCTCGCATCCGCTACAAGACCATGGTGATTGCCTACGGAGCTGTGAAGGGAACGGCACCTCCATACCTTCAGGCTCTGATCAGGCCCTACACCCAAACAAGGGCACTGCGTTCATCCACCACTGGCCTGCTGGCCCCCCTACCTCTGAGGAAGCACAGTTCCCGCTCAGCCCAGTCAAAACTGTTCGCTGCTCTGGCACCCCAATGGTGGAACAAGCTCCCTCACGACGCCAGGACAGCGGAGTCAATCACCACCTTCCGGAGACACCTGAAACCCCACCTCTTTAAGGAATACCTAGGATAGGATAAAGTAATCCTTCTAACCCCCCCCCCCCCCCCCCCCTTAAAATATTTAGATGCACTATTGTAAAGTGGTTGTTCCACTGGATATCATAAGGTGAATGCACCATTTTGTAAGTCGCTCTGGATAAGAGCGTCTGCTAAATGACTTAAATGTAATGTAATGTAAATGTAAATATTCACAACATAAATATAATGAAGAAAATTAACCCTCCCCCCCATCACCAAATTGTCTATATAATACTTCAACAATTCTCACCTGAGATAATCCTGTCACACTCATTAGCTATCCTTTTTGGCCTCCATTCTCCATATGACCTGTTTTCTGTTATGCCATCAAAGCTAAAGAGTCAAATGGTAAATGTGTTTTAATTACCAATGTGATGTTCACCGCAAATAACAGTACCGATCAATAAAGGCTATGAGGAAATATTCCATTGTGAATATGCTGCAGGGATTAACATCAATTTCATCATGGTTACCTAACAGTCATATTTTTTATTATTGTTTTATTTAACCAGGCAAGTCAGTTACTAACAAATTGTTATTTACAATAACAGCCTACCCCAGACAACACTGGGCCAATTATACACCACCCAATCACAGCCAGATGTGATGCAGCCTGGATTTGAACCAGGGACTGCAGGGTCCCCTCTTACACTGAGATACAGTGCCTTAGACTGCTGCACCACTCGGGAGCCCAAATTCCCTTTGTAAGAAATGTAATTATAATGTATGGTATCCATATTAGGACAGCCTCACTCCGATTTATTGAGATATTATAATATGTAGGTTTTAGAATGTTTTTTTTTTAGGTTTGGTGTTTTCATTGATGGTACAGTAAGCATAGCCCAAATGCCTATGAGAGTATTTAAGACTGTAGTACTGATTACTATTTTAAAGGCCTCTAATAGTACCAGACAGGATATTGATGACTGTGGCCTGTGGAAGACTTCACTCCTGGGGGATTTCCTGGAATGTTATCCCCTGGAGGGCTCTTCTCTAGCGGAGAGGAGGATGTCCCAGAGTTTCTCCCTCCCCTAGTCACTTTTCACATTATACCTACTGTGTATTCACAACTTGTAGCAATTATTTCACTAGTCATCAGGAAACAAAGATGGTTCTGGATACATTAGTTGTACGTTTTCAGAGTCAGTCATCCACCACCTAATGACCCTGTGAATGGTACATTACACTACAGGGAAGGCAACAACAGGACAATTCAAGGATAGAATAAGGGGCTTCAGACAGCTATTGTTGTTTGTTTGCTAGGGGGTAAATTGTGTGTACTCATGGGTTGGGGGTTTCAACGAGACAAAACAATGAAAAACGTCCCTAATATCACTGGCTTCAGACTGTAGCTAACGGGGAAAGCCGGCCTGAGAAGATCATTTTTTACTTTTCCCAAAGCTTTGTTGGAGGTAAAAAAAAAGAAGAAGCCTAGTCTAGACATGCAATTGGACTAAAAAAAGGGGAGCAAGAAATTCATGGATTATGCCGGCAGGAAAGAGTAATCTCTATGCTACTTTGTTGGGCTTACTGTTGCATGTCAATGTTAATGGCGCTTGAAAGATGCCTCAGAACCAACCCTGATATTTAGGGTTTGCATCGGGCTATTGACCCATAATTACCTGTGTTTTGACGAATTACAGGTGTGCGAGGCATGGGTTCCACTTCCTGTGTAAACAGTGAGAGAGAGATGAGTTGGTTTTCTGTATGAAGAGAAGCATCAGACAGATTTCGCTCTCAATGAACATGCTGCTAACTCTAAATGTGCTATATTGTGAACACTTATGAAAAAGAAGAGAATGGCTAAAGCTTATGGTTAAGGTTAGGGTTCATTTTAAATCAGATTTTTTGGAGAGACATTGTATAACTTCTGGCCAGTTAGTAAGTGTTGCACCTCCTATTAGGCAGAAGAGGCAATTGCCTCAGGCCTTACATCATCAAGGGACCTTGTGAGCTGGGCATAATAAAAAAAGAATACTAGTAGTCAAATATATACTGCTCAAAAAAATAAAGGGAACACTTAAACAACACAATGTAACTCCAAGTCAATCACACTTCTGTGAAATCAAACTGTCCACTTAGGAAGCAACACCGATTGACAATAAATTTCACATGCTGTTGTGCAAATGGAATAGACAACAGGTGGAAATTATAGGCAATTAGCAAGACACCCCCAATAAAGGAGTGGTTCGGCAGGTGGTGCCCACAGACCACTTCTCAGTTCTTATGCTTCCTGGCTGATGTTTTGGTCACTTTTGAATGCTGGCGGTGCTTTCACTCTAGTGGTAGCATGAGACGGAGTCTACAACCCACACAAGTGGCTCAGGTAGTGCAGCTCATCCAGGATGGCATATCAATGCGAGCTGTGGCAAGAAGGTTTGCTGTGTCTGTCAGCGTAGTGTCCAGAGCATGGAGGCACTACCAGGAGACAGGCCAGTACATCAGGAGATGTGGAGGAGGCCGTAGGAGGGCAACAACCCAGCAGCAGGACTGCTACCTCCACCTTTGTGCAAGGCGGAGCAGGAGGGGCACTGCCAGAGCCCTGCAAAATTACCTCCAGCAGGCCACAAATGTGCATGTGTCTGCTCAAACGGTCAGAAACAGACTCCATGAGGGTGGTATGAGGGCCCGACGTCCACAGGTGGGGGTTGTGCTTACAGCCCAACACCGTGCAGGACGTTTGGCATTTGCCAGAGAACACCAAGATTGGCAAATTCGCCACTGGCGCCCTGTGCTCTTCACAGATGAAGCAGGTTCACACTGAGCACATGTGACAGACGTGACAGAGTCTGGAGACGCCGTGGAGAACGTTCTGCTGCCTGCAACATCCTCCAGCATGACCGGTTTGGCGGTGGGTCAGTCATGGTGTGGGGTGGCATTTCTTTGGGGGGCCGCACAGCCCTCCATGTGCCAGAGGTAGCCTGACTGCCATTAGGTACCGAGATGAGATCCTCAGACCCCTTGTGAGACCATATGCTGGTGCGTTTGGCCCTGGGTTCCTCCTAATGCAAGACAATGCTAGACCTCATGTGGCTGGAGTGTGTCAGCAGTTCCTGCAAGAGGAAGGCATTGATGCTATGGACTGGCCCGCCTGTTCCCCAGACCTGAATCCAATTGAGCACATCTGGGACATCATGTCTCGCTCCATCCACCAACGCCACGTTGCACCACAGACTGTCCAGGAGTTGGCGGATGCTTTAGTCCAGGTCTGGGAGGAGATCCCTCAGGAGACCATCCGCCACCTCATCAGGAGCATGCCCAGGTGTTGTAGGGAGGTCATACAGGCACGTGGAGGCCACACACACTACTGAGCCTCATTTTGACTTGTTTTAAGGACATTACATCAAAGTTGGATCAGCCTGTAGTGTGTTTTTCCACTTTAATTTTGAGTGTGACTACAAATCCAGACCTCCATGTGTTGATAAATTGGATTTCCATTGATTATTTTTGTGTGATTTTGTTGTCAGCACATTCAACTATGTAAAGAAAAAAGTATTTAATAAGATTATTTATTTCATTCAGATCTAGGATGTGTTGTTTAAGTGTTCCCTTTATTTTTTTGAGCAGTGTATATATATTTTAAATCCCCATGCTCAGACTGGCCCCTGCCTGGGGCCTGTGAATCACTAAGTTTGCCCATGCAGTTAGTGAACCAACATACGGCGGCGAGACACCTCAGCCTTGCTAGAGACCTGAGAGGTTGTGACACTGGACGTTGGCCACAGGGGTGAACTGATCCGCTGCCAAATTGATCCATGTGTCGATTTCCATGACAGCCCAATTGAAGAGCGCCGCTCCTCGAATTTATCACCTTGAGCTGAGGCAGTCGACTCACAGACCAAGGACAATAAAACATCCTTGCAGAATCCCCACATTGAATGCTGGAGAGAGACGATAGGGACTTGGGGTGTGTAACTGGCTATCATGTACAGTATGTCCTAATAACCTGTCCGCAACATATCCAATATTACATCTGAAATATATTCTTCAAAATGCCTGAGTAGGAAAAAAAAACGATAATTTATTATCAAAGAAATCTATTTTCTTTGTATCATGCTGTAGGAATTGCAGGAGTATGCTGGCACATTTACTCAAAGAGAAGGCATGACAAAAGATTCCCTACCGAGTGAACTGGCACGGTAACCTCTGCCTAAGTCACAAGTTGAAACCAAAAGCAGTTTGTTTTCTCTGCCTGGGCTTGATTAGCAAAGGCAACAATTGGCGTGCATGCAACATGTTCTAACTTTCTTAGGAGCATAAGTGTAGTTTACATAGGCTCTTGTCACTGAAGCAGAAGGTCAGCAGGAGATCGGCAGAAGATCAGCGCGAGGGCAATGTTTTGAGAACCACATTAAATGTTGGTTTACCCTTCAGAGTTATTTTTAAGACTTTATTGACAGCAGATGGTTCCTGTACAACCAAACCAGGCAAAGACAGGCAAAGTAGGTTACCTAACTTGAGCACCTTATCACTATCGGATGAGATTCATGACACCTGAGGGATATCTAGAACTGAAAAGGTTTCTTCAGCTGTCCCCATAGGAGAACCCTTTTGAAGAACCCTTTTTGGTTTCAGGTAGAACCCTTTTGGGTTCCATGTAGAACCCTTTCCACAGAGGGTTCTACATGGAACCCAAAAGAGTTCTACTTGGAATCAAAAAGGGTTCTCCTATGTGGACAGCCAAAGAACCCTTTTGGAAGGTTTAAAAATGAGAGAAGATTTAAAGGCAAGGCCTTTATGGGTCATAAGGGCAACATGTTTATGTTGTTTTTATACCTAAACCTTTATTAAACAATGATGTTTCTTCTTACAGGCAGACATGGAAGATTAATTCACTCTATTGAATACAAATAATTCAATATATTTCATTTTTAAAAATCACAAAAGTGGAAATGTATATGTAGTTAAATTGTACATGTCAAACCCTTCAAAAAGGGCAAGAACTCATAAGTCATAACTCTCTGCCTAAATGTCTAATGTTGCTGCAATTGTTACCATTTCTCCTTGGATGCTCATAATATACAGTAAAATATTGCATAAACCTCAATTAAAACAATTTTACAACCTAGCAATGCAGACATAATGTCACAAAAACAAAATAGCTTTATCAGTGGGTAAAGAGCTTGAAATGTCCTATCTGTCACAGAGCTATGGTCAAAACAAACTGTGTGTTGTGGCAAAAGGCAAGTACAGCGTACGTTTTTGTTCAAACACTCGTTTGTGGGGGCTTGTGCACTCACAAAGAGTTCAGTCTGCATCAAAGTGTAGCAACATCTGGTTCTGGGCAGAGGGCAGGTGGACACAAGAGGCCTTCATTTTATCTAGGAGGGTTGTTAGGGGTGCACAGCGGGGTTAGTGGGTTAGTGGCAACACAGTAACGCACAGCACACTGCTGTGAGATTAATTTGACTCAGGAAAAACAGCATTGCTATTTCCTGGATCAATGTTTGAAAATGAACCTTATCCATACATCTTTCTGGGTCCCTCTGTCATGTGGGCTTTTGTAACAAGTAAATGTACAAAGGATGGAGTTTGGTCATTTAGATTGATTCAAGGCATACCAAGATTATTATCTGTTCCCGTTTAATTAATTATCTTTTGATGTTTCAGCGGTTTTTGAGACACTTTTCGTTTGTGTGATTATGTTTCTAATGTGTGGAAGAGATCACTGAAAACAAGGAATGCACATTACATAATATTCCTGTTTTTAATACCAGTAACAATGAAATAATAATAATCATTTTCCTTTATTGCAGCTGAAGAGAACTGTGAATGAGAGACAAATAGTGTGTATGAGCGTGTGTGAGAGTGTGTGTATGTGTGTGTGTGTGTGTTAGAGAGAGAGAGAAAGAGAGAGAGAGAGAAAGAGAGAGTGTGTGAGAAAGAGAGAGAGAGACCTCTGTGACCACGGCAATGTCTTCTTGAGAAAGATTGCTGGCAGGCCTGGGGTCAGAGGTTGGGCCTCTCAGGGAATTCTCTCTTTAAAAGGTTATCTGGGCCTTGAAGGATGCTCTCTGATGTGATTCCAATTTATAATTGGGTATGATTGAAATAATATATAATATCAAGAACTCGCTGGAGGTCACCTTCTTCCCAGGATTCTTTTTTTGCTCAAGAAATTTGCCAAAAATGTGTAAAATGTTGCACATTTTATTTAGCAAGTGAAATGTGATAATGCATCCAAAATGATGCATACAATTATTGATATACTGAGGTGAATTGACATGGTGTTCAATTCTACCTTGCAGCAAAGACACGACAGTTGACACATTTTAGTCAGCTAGTTCTCACAGAATAATATCATCTTTCTCTTACTGTGCTCAGCTACGCTTCAGTGTCTCTCAACTGAAATGTAAATAAGGACATAGTGCACAAGGGTGCACTTCACCTTGAAAATGTGTTTAAGACAAAATAACATACATTTTCTTAGTATTTCTCGTGTTCTACTTCCTCTCTGTTTGTTGGTTATCCTATTCCTTATTAGGGGGACTTTCATTTGCCAGTTCAGTTACGTCCTAGCGTCTAAACCTCCTTAGATATTTTTTTCTTGTTGGGAGAAAACTCAGCTAAATCCGGGAAAGCTTAATATTTATTCAATGTGAAAATAATTACTCAAAAGTGTTTTTCTTAATCCTGATAATTCGAGCGCTGAAAGACAGATCAGTGTCATTGTAAATCACGGGCCCTGGCCCATTGACTTCTGGTCCTTATAAGTTTCAGGTGAAGATGTGAGCGGATAAAGGTTAGATTAGGCCTAATCCAGAGTAGCAGCAAGCCCTTAATCTGTTATGATACAAGGATGATCACTTAAAAAGGTCTGGATTGAGGGCCTGTGTCCTGGTTGGAGGAGAGAGGGCTCGACTGGGACTGGTCTTAAAACGTGCTTAGCGGACACGGTGGCGTGGCAGCTGTGAGTACTCGGGTGGTGAAAGAGAGAAAGAGAGAGAGAAGGAAGGGAAGACATCTCAGTATCACCATCTCACCCCACGTCTGGGTTTCCCACAGAGGGAGAGGTTTAGGGGAAACCTGTTGTCGAGCAATAATCTGAAGATCAACAAGCGAGGTTTGAGGCCCAGGCTATGATTTCACTATGGCGCATAGGGGGATCTGCCGAATGAAGCCTCCAAGTGGCATTAAGGGTCCACATGGAAAACAACTCATCTTGTTAGAGAGGGAGACAGGAGACATGAGGCTCCGCAGCCCCTAGTTCCTCCGTTGTTTGAGGGATGAGGGAATGAGAATTTGGTCGTCTCTTCTCAGTGTCATATTACCCAGGAGAAGGGTAAAGGTAAGGGAAGGGAAGGGAAGAAGCATGGAGAAGGGGATTAGTGCAAGCAAAATCTGCATGGCTGGGTGAAATAGGGGTGGAAAGGACTGGCAGACTGACAGGATGCAACGCTGGCATCTTTGCGGTGCCGGCCTGAGTGGC
Source organism: Salmo salar (assembly GCF_965601325.2). Taxonomy (NCBI): domain Eukaryota; kingdom Metazoa; phylum Chordata; class Actinopteri; order Salmoniformes; family Salmonidae; genus Salmo; species Salmo salar. The sequence continues at coordinate 28,648,919 of NC_138295.1, forward strand.
AGGGTTGCTTGTGGATGGTCTTGCCAGCCAGCTGGGGCACAGTGATGTGTAAAATCCTCATTGATCCTTGATTTATTGAGATTTGATTCACCAATATTTAAATAATTTGTTTACTGTAGCACACATTTGTCCATGTGTATAGCTGGCAGTATCAGCGTGTTTCAACACACACACACACACACACACACACACACACACACACACACACACACACACACACACACACACACACACACACACACACACACACACACACACACACACACACCCTATAAATTACACGAAATACATTCAAACCTGGAGAATGAGGCTTCCACCAGTGCTAGCAGTATTGTCACTAGTTTCTGGCAAAAGACTAGTACTATATAGTTTGCCATGTGGTCTAATCAAGAGGCAAAGGGGGATCCTTTGATATGCTATGTCACTTATTATTGCTGTGACACTGGAGCATTTTGTTGTCATCTCTGTCTTCCAATCTGTAATAACTCCATTATAGTGTTGAATTAAAGATATATAATACATTACATAATTCATCTATCAGGTTGATGCATAATGGAAGCAGATAAGGGACGTTTTATCAGGCTATGAATGTAAACAGCATGGCCAGACCAATGTGGGGAGGCTTGTCGCTCAAGTAGCAAGTTGACTGATATTGAAGAGTGTCCCAGGCATTCATTTGCATATTTACCGAGCTGTTTTATATGATAATAACTGGGATGGAATTAATTCACGCATATGTTTATTGACTTTTTGACGGGCCTATTGATTGACACAGAGATGACCCGATACATAGTTACTGGTCTGGTTCATTATCTCATTTGGAGAGGTGTTATTAACATGGAATTTAAAATGCATCAAGAGATGTATTACTGCTCATGATTCACCATGTCTTATGACCATTGATATGTGAAATTATTTGTTTATTCACTGAGCTGGGCAAGTAGACTTTGCCAATACATTGCAGGCAATTTGAAGGCAAATGACAGAGACATTAGATAACATGACAGCATGATGCATCGTAAAGTCATGACCCGTGTGTAACATCGTGCTTAGTTTATCATGAATCAATGCATATGCTATACATCACACATGATATTACCCATACAAGGCTATTCATTGGTAATTATTTTTGTTACAATGCTAACAGCCAAGTTTGTCAACTACAACCAGTTAAAACATGGGTTTAGTCCATCTTTTAGTTCTAAACAAATAACTGAATTGATGACTTGCCCCTGCAGCCACCTGTAAAGCTGACTCTATTTACATACAGTATGATGTATGCGCTGTAGGTGTAGCATGGACGGGCGGACGGAAGGACGGACAGATAGATTGGACAGACTAGTTCAATTTGATGATGTAACATGGATTACTATTGTCAATACTCCACTCTCCACCATTAATAAAATGTGTCTGTGTCTCACTATGGTAACTTCCCGTAATTATAAAACCAGTCAACGCATATGCTAAACAATGCTTTTAATAAACACATAAGTCTCTGTCTACAGGGGTACAGGAGAAGTTTTATTAGATTTTTATTCTGCTCTGAATTTAAACAAGCAGAGGGATCACTCTCATGTCGACCACCGAGCTGATTAGCTTGGACCACAGAGTCCAGAGGTCCACTGAAGTCAAACTTATTAGAAAATACTTCTCTCATTTAGTTTCCTAAGGAGCCATTGAAAATAATACCAAGGAACATATGTTCCAATGAACATATAACAGCCTCGGCTGTTAGCCTGCTACAATGGGAATTTATGCACGATTATGGCCAAACCTAGACAATCGTCTTGATGGAGTCTCATTACATTCTGGCTAGTTTCTCTCTGATTTACCAGAGGGACTCTGGCATGCGCGGGAGGGCATGTGCAATCTCTATTGTCTGGATATAAAAGAATAAATATCCCGCTAAATCCAGAGTGCTCCCAGGGTTGGGCTAAAGCTGCCGCTCAGTATTCACCGCTGTGTCTTGGTCTTTGGTTCCTCCATCCTGGAACTTTCCTTGCCTCTTTCGGAGCGATAGTGAAGGAGAGAGAAAGAGAATAGGAGGAGGGAGGGGAAATGAAGCGGGGGGGGGGGGGGGGGGGCGTTTGATGTGTTGATTGGGAAGAGGGACGAGAACAGCAGCAGCTGCAGTGGGGAGATTCCCTTGGGGGAGCCGACTTGATCGCTAAATGAAGACCTCTAGTGCTTTCTTGTTAGCCAAGATGGATCCCCGCGACCAGATGAAGCGGCAATTAGTCCATGGTGGCCAGCTTTAGGTGCACGCGATCAGAAGCCACAAATCAGTGGTTTTTGGGGCGAAGGGGTATTGGCAGCTACTGCCCCGGGCTGTGTCCTTGCCCCGCTGGCCCTTTTGCCGCCTCTTTACCACAACAGAGGAGAGCGAGGATGGGAGAGAAATCCCAAGCCGAGAGGGCTGCACACATCTCTCGTTAAATGATCTCCCTGGTATTTGGGATACAGCTGTGCACATCTGATTAGACTAGAGCAGGCCCTGGCTAGCAAAGGCTGATAAGAACCACTTTCTCTTAGATCTCAGAACCTTTCTTCTAGCACATAAGAAACAACGATTTGCCACATTTCTGTCTGGTCTGTGGGCAATCTATCAGTGGATTCTTCATCCCTGTATGTCCATCTACCAACACATACAAGAAGCTGTTTTTGAAATCATCTTATTTCTTTGTTTATAAAATGTTTTGTTTTGTCTGCTTTCACAGTGTGCCGTCTCCCCTCAGCTTCTCGTCCTATGGAGCTGATAATGCCACTGGAGCAATGCAGCATGGGAAAGTTTATGCCACTGCATGATGAAGCGTTCTATTTATATTAAAATGAGGATGCTCCTCGGGGAGACATAGAGGGGAATGGGACAACAAACATGGAGCTTTAGAGACCGGAGAGAGTGTAGGGGGACAGTGACAGCAAAATGGCAGCTCCTCATACAAAGCGGCCCTAAGGACCTTAGGAAGAGTTATAATACGCACAGGGGCTTGAGATACGCAGAGTATGGCGTGCACTTTGCCCATAAAACAACACCCACGGTAATAAAGTAAGTCCCCTAAATCCACCGGCCATAGTGCCTCGATCCCTTAAATTGGCGTTACTTGGGATTTTGCCTTGTTAAATGTGTTGACCAACAGTGTAGCACTGCCGCCTGACCTCTGACAGATTGGGAAATTTGCCTCTGTTTGGTGTAGTTGTTTTCAAAGCCTATGTTTGTTGCTATATTGACTACTGACTTCATGGGTATTTTTCTGGACCAAATGATGGGCTCTGCTCTATAAACCACATGTGTGGGTTTGAAAGTGTACAATGTACAGCGCTTTGCTTAGCTCATAGACTGGTCACATTTCTCAGCTCATATACTGGTCACATTTCTCAGCTCATAGACTGGTCACATTTCTCAGCTCATATACTGGTCACATTTCTCAGCTCATATACTGGTCACATTTCTCAGCTCATAGACTGGTCACATTTCTCAGCTCATAGACTGGTCACATTTCTCAGCTCATAGACTGGTCACATTTCTCAGCTCATATACTGGTCACATTTCTCAGCTCATATACTGGTCACATTTCTCAGCTCATATACTGGTCACATTTCTCAGCTCATATACTGGTCACATTTCTCAGCTCATAGACTGGTCACATTTCTCAGCTCATAGACTGGTCACATTTCTCAGCTCATAGACTGGTCACATTTCTCAGCTCATATACTGGTCACATTTCTCAGCTCATAGACTGGTCACATTTCTCAGCTCATAGACTGGTCACATTTCTCAGCTCATATACTGGTCACATTTCTCAGCTCATAGACTGGTCACATTTCTCAGCTCATAGACTGGTCACATTTCTCAGCTCATAGACTGGTCACATTTCTCAGCTCATATACTGGTCACATTTCTCAGCTCATATACTGGTCACATTTCTCAGCTCATATACTGGTCACATTTCTCAGCTCATATACTGGTCACATTTCTCAGCTCATATACTGGTCACATTTCTCAGCTCATAGACTGGTCACATTTCTCAGCTCATAGACTGGTCACATTTCTCAGCTCATAGACTGGTCACATTTCTCAGCTCATATACTGGTCACATTTCTCAGCTCATATACTGGTCACATTTCTCAGCTCATATACTGGTCACATTTCTCAGCTCATAGACTGGTCACATTTCTCAGCTCATAGACTGGTCACATTTCTCAGCTCATGTACTGGTCACATTTTCACATGAATTGCATAAACACAAAATACACGTTTAAAGCTTTTAAAAGAGACCACTGAACTGTTGGATGTTAAAGTCTACCACAGGTACATTCAGCAGCAAAATTATGATCATGCAGGTTAAATTATCCTATTGATAAATACTACACAATTTTCTCAAAAACAGCATCTTGCTATAATGACCTATATCACCACCCAGTCATAATAAAATTTGCCATTAAATAGGAAGATCTTTATAGCAGAGTGGACTGTAGTAGGATGGACCCTGGCCCCACAGTCTACTTGTTAATTAAACTCAAGGGTGAAGGCATTATTTGTGGGAAAGAATCCAATTATTTTGCCTCTCCAAGCTGAAAGAGAGCGGCTGTGTGATAGTGGTGGTGGTGGTGATGATACCACTCTGAGGGGAAATAGATAACCACTTCAGCACTGAAGGAGTCCGTTGTTCATATACTCAACCCCTTGATTAGTCCATTTCTCCATATAGGCACAGACATTAAAATAATATTATTATTGGGTGGTGATATAATGGTAACCAATGGCAAAATACAGGTAGTAATTGTCATGTTCTTATTTTCCATAATTTTTTGGGTGGGAAAGTGATAAGCTAGAAAGTTGACATGCCCTAGTTAATTATAACTTCAAAGGCAGCAAGATTTTACTAAACATAAGAACCAATTAAAAAAAAAAAAAAAAATCGCAAAACCTCGTAACACCTAAAAACAGACACCTATTACCCTGTCTACCACTGTGTAATGGATGGCCTTGTTTGAACATAGCTCCTTGGTTTTCTCAGCGCAATTAGGAGACTTAACATGGGATCAGGACTGAATTACGAAAAAATTAAGATGTTTTAAGAAATGTCTTATTGAGGGAATACTTCAAAGGACATTTTATAACACTCATTCAATGCACTTTTATTTCATAAGGTATGCAGAAAAGTAAACTTTCATGTTGGGAAAGCCCAATACCTTAATAAACATAGCCAATGGGATAGTCCAACATTCTATGGACTGAAACATCTAGATAGCTACATCAGTCACAGCAGTAAATGGTAAAGACTTCACAAAAGTCACATTTTATTGTATTTAGACATTATTTTACTTATTCTCACTCCTTTTTCTATTTACCAAGCTGTCACACATGACCCATCTCACTAATTGATGTTTGTGTACTTGCCTTTGTTGAGCTGGGGCCTGTTTGATGTGACTGGCCCAGTTCGTGTGTGTGTGTGTGTGTGTGTGTGTGTGTGTGTGTGTGTGTGTGTGTGTGTGTGTGTGTGTGTGTGTGTGTGTGTGCGTGCGTGCTGTGCGTGCGTGTGCGTGTGTGCGTGCGTGCGTGCGTGCGTGCGTGCGTGCGTGCGTGCGTGCGTGCGTGCGTGCGTGCGTGCGTGCGTGCGTGCGTGCGTGCGTGTGTGTGCGTGCGTGTGTGTGTGTATGCATGCATGCCACATATCATTTCACACTTTCATGTCTCCGCTGGGACAGGCAGGCCCCTAATCTGCTCCTGGGAGCTCTCACCCCTCCTGAACTTTGGCATGGCGTGGGTCACCTCCACGGGCCTAGGGGACCTGCTTGCAGCCTCAGCCAGCCCTAATCCTGGGGAGTCGATAGATGCAGGGCTGCAGGCCTCAGCTCTACACACAACCCCCAGGGATCTGCTCATTTCAATAAATGTAAAGTGATGCAGTCCACAACCAAACATGATGAAACATGAAAGCTGGGGGAGCATACTCACAACATGTACATGGAACGTGGTCAACGTCCACCTAGCCTCACACGTGATTACGATCCCATAGGTACACAGATGCGCTGGATAAATTGGTGTCCTCGGGGCAAAATGGGAAGGTGTGACCTGGCGAGATTTCGTTAAATGACAGGCAAGCGAGTGGAACATTTGATCGCTTGACGGAGTCGATGGAGTCTGCTCCCACGATATGATCTCCTTAGTGTTCTTCCTTCAGCTAGCAACATAACTCTTCTGCATATTTCATATTATTATTAGTGTGCTTGCTTTAGCTAGAATGAATACTTTGTATAACGTTTTTGTAGTATTCCTTTTGCTCCTCCTCTTTTACAGAACATCAAGTTAATACAACAACAAAGTTTACAACTTGAAATAACCAGGATTCATAAAAAGGCCCTATGTCAGGATCTCACAGAGGGAATAGCAGACACAAACTCTCAAAAGATCTTTCATTTCTGATTTGATGTGTGACAGTGACATGTGGCGATGTTAACCCTCTATGGAGGGTGGAGGTGGGTTGGAGGATATGGCCAAAATGGCCAACTACCATCCTGCTGTGAAGGGAGCCAGTGGGGACATGCAGGTCTAGCTGGGGGCTGGGTAGAGGGTGTGAAACAATGAGATGGGTGGCTGAGCGGGGCCTCCCTCCATCACAGCCCTAAATAGGGTATCCGGGCTCAGCCAGAGTTTGTGAAGGAGCAGAACTCTCATGGGAGGCTAGGTTCACTGGGTTTCTGATAGGAGTGTATGATTAAGGTCACAGACTAATGTGACAGTGGTGGGGTGAGGTGGCAAGACAAGCACTACAGGGTTAAGTTTATAGTTGTGTAGCTATAGGGCCGGGGTTAAGGTCATGCTGAGTTAATGGCCATTGTTGGTTAATGGTCATCAACTGGTTAATGAACGAGGGGATGTTCATATGGAAGAGAGGCAGTGGGTTCTGCTTTCATGTAAATGATGTAATGATCATGTTTGATGTGCAATGCCTGTTCGTCTTGCTTGAATAAAATAAGCCCCACATTGGGTGCCAATTTAACTTGGCGTAGATACGGAACAAAAATAAATAGGTACCCAAATGTGAGTCCTAGTCGATTAAAGTACCAGAACCCTCTACCTGTACCTTTACACCCTCTACCCACTGCTGTGACTGTCCTAACATGGACACTGTATATTATGCTATGTGCATAAAATATGGAGGTGAAATGAGCAGAGAACACATTTCCCTGCTCTAGCACGATATACATTTCAGGACATCATCAAGGTCATTCAGAAACGTCACAGTGATCCTAAGTAACTTTGAAGCTCTCTTTTGAGAATTAATTCAACCTGCTAATCAAAGCTGATGATCTAATTCTGTTGAGTTTGGCTGAAAGAAGATGGTCTCAAACAGGAAGATGGTCTAAAACAGGAAGATGGTCTCTAACAGAAAGATAGTCTCAAATAGGACGATTATATAAAACAGGAAGATGATCTCAAACAGGAAGATGGTCTCAAACAGGAAGATGGTCTAAAACAGGAAGATGGTCTAAAACAGGAAGATGGTCTAAAACAGGAAGATGGTCTCAAACAGGAAGATGGTCTCAAACAGGAAGATGGTCTCAAACAGGAAGATGATCTCAAACAGGAAGATGATCTCAAAAAGGAAGATGATCTCAAAAAGGAAGATGGCCAGTACAGGAAGATGGTCTAATACAGGAAGATGATCTCAAACAGGAAGATGATCTCAAACAGGAAAATAGTCTCAAACTGAAAGATGGTCTCAAACAGGAAGATGGTCTCAAACAGGAAGATGGTCTCAAACAGGAAGATGATCTCAAACAGGAAGATGATCTCAAAAAGGAAGATGATCTCAAAAAGGAAGATGGCCAGTACAGGAAGATGGTCTAATACAGGAAGATGATCTCAAACAGGAAGATGATCTCAAACAGGAAAATAGTCTCAAACTGAAAGATGGTCTCAAACAGGAAAACGGTCTCAAACAGGAAGATGGTCTAAAACTGGAAGATGGTCTCAAACAGGAAGATAGTCTCAAACAGGAAGATGGTTTCAAACAAGAAGACGGTCTCAAACAGGAATATTGCATTTGACAGTATAATGAAACAATATTGTTTTTCTCTCTTTAATTTCTTTGCATTGTAATGGTGCTTTGTGATTTAACACGATATCATTTCAAGTAAAGATGAGATTTTACCAGACGGTCATAAAAGGGGGTCAAGTCAAGGGATGCTTTCAAAAAAACAATCACAGAATCATACTATTCCCAATGGTGATCATCCACACCAACCATAGGAGATGGTCGAACAGACTGACAGTCTGACGGACTGACAGACAGACACAAATAGATAACTTTGACCTCCAGCTCTAAGGGTATTTCACTTAGGCACCAGACAGGCCGCACCAAAAGTGTTTATTACCAATGACCCCAAAAAATACATTAGGAGTGGGCTCCCTGACCATCTGCCTCAAATCAAATGCCAAAAGATTATTCCACATAATTATTCTAAAGGGCAATTGGTTGATATGTGTCAGGGTCGTAGGTCGTGGCCGGTATAAGCAATCTGATTGGGGCTGGGTGCTGGGCTGTAATATGTATCTGCGCGGTAGGCTCTAACCCTATTCCCCAGGCTGATTGCTCTCTGTCACTTCCCTTCAAGTCATGTAAATTGTGTCTGCTGCTCTCCTATAGCGACTGGAGGACGGGGGATGGTTGAGTTGTGTGTGTGTGTGGTGGAGGGGTGATTTGTGTGTGAGTATGTGGATGATGGAGACATGCTGTGTGTGTGTGTGTGTGTGTGTGTGTGTGTGTGTGTGTGTGTGTGTGTGTGTGTGTGTGTGTGTGTGTGTGTGTGTGTGTGTGTGTGTGTGTGTGTGTGTGTGTGTGTGTGTGTGTGTGTGTACATCTTTCTGATGTCCACTCTCACCAGAGCTGTCCCCGCTCCTGTGTCGTGGTAATGGCTTCTTTCGGGCAATCAGAAGAGACGGTTTCTTGACTTATCTCCTTTAATGGCTTGTCCTCCTCAGGCAAAAATTGAATAGCCCCGACATGGCCTTAGGCGGACGATGAAAATTCAATAATTCGTCGGGGTCAACGTCCTGTCATTTTTGGGGGGTTGGGGCGAGTAATTACACTGCACTAACATGGGCCCGGATGATGGGAGTGTGGGGTGGAGTGTGTGGGTTTGAAGGAAAGTGGGAAGAGGAGGAGGTGGAGATGGTCACCTTGATGTACCCACTCATCCGGTACCTGGTCCCATTCAGGCCAAAACCTGTGTCACAGACCAGCGGAGGTAGAAAAGTGTTCAAATGATTGGGTTTATTTTGTGGTATAAGAAATGGCACCCTTTTTCCCTGGGTCTGTGAAAGGAGTAGAAGTTTGCTCATTTGATGTTGCGCATGGTTGTTCTGATGGCCAGTGTGTCCATTTCTTGTGTGTCGATTAAATTTTATTTCCCCATAAACATTTTGAACAACACATACGAGCCTTCTCAAGGACATGGGCGAAAAATGTGGAACTTCAAAAACATATGCATAGAGAAATGAAAAAAAAACTATTTAGAACAATAAATCATTCAGACAAAAACTCATCAAATATTTATTCCACCCTATACATTTAAAATAGTACTTCGGAGAATATGGATAGATCATCTTAGAAGTCATATAAATATCTTATCGTGTGACAAAGTGTCACACGTTCCACATACACATGGTACATTAATTGCTATCGATCCCTCCCTGCCTCTCATGTCAAACACCAACTTGTTTCTCCATAAAACAGAATGCATTTCAAATGGAAAAGGATCGGGATGGGTAACCCCTGAGAGAAAGATGGAGATAGAGAGCAAATAAGAGGGTGCTGTCTCCCCTCTGTCAGTTTTATATGACATTATTATTCCTCGGGTTGTAAATTCTGGCATGTTAAGTTCTCCGACAACAACAATATAAAATTCAATCAATTCAATCTCTCCCGGCCTTCTTCCATGCCATCCTAGGATGATTTTCAGCCGTTGATAGTTCCTAAATCAAAGCGGCGTGGATTCTGCATAATTGTGCTGTGATGGTACGGAGGCCAGGGTTGGGTTGTCGTGAGTGGGTCGTCGGTGGCTTCATCGAGTTAATGCGAATTGCTTTATAATGCAGTATAAAATGTGGCCTCATAAAACACTGCATTGACATATTGCCAAACAGGCCACATGTTTATTTATCACACCTCCATGATAGAGGAAGAAGAGGTGGTCCTTCATAAGATATTCAATATCTGTCACTCTCCATTCATCGGTCGGTCTGAATGCTAAATCTATTAGACAGAGTTGTGTGTCTGTGTGAAATGCTGTATTCTGGATGTGTCTCAATGTGGGTGAAGTATTGAATTAGGATTTTCACGATTTCTGGGGGAAATAATTCTGATATGAACTTAAACATAGCAGCAAAGTAGACACTTAAAACATTATGAAAAGAATTACGCATGACACGCCAATAGTGTATGAATAAAACAAATGAAATAATAACGTGTGTGTGTGTGTGTGTGTGTGTGTGTGTGTGTGTGTGTGTGTGTGTGTGTGTGTGTGTGTGTGTGTGTGTGTGTGTGTGTGTGTGTGTGTGTGTGTGCATGCTTGTTTGGTGTGTGTCTATGAGTGTGTGTGTGCCTGTGCACATCTGCATGAATGTGCATGTCTTTGCACCGAATGATTTCTCTGATTTATCATTATCTGATGGCCTCTTAATTACAACGCTAATGAGAGGTGGTGATGCTTTCCTGCTCCGACCAAGGATTTTCTGCCCTGTCACTAAAAACATGCGTAATGAAGATGACACGGGGGATCTGGGATGGATGATCCCCCAGTTAATATTTCCAATCTGTTAATCGATAGACCCAATGGCCACCACAGTGCTGAACCACCACAGCCACCCAAATGTGGTGTATGTCCTCAACTACTGTAGGGGGGTGGCTCACAGGTAGAACCGGAGGTTCAGGTTGTCAGCTGAATAAGCGGGATGAAAACGTTTCAGAGACACTTAAAAAAAAGTATTTTGTTTTTGCGAGACCTAGCATTAGGATAAGTTCATCCTTTGTGAGATGGCGATGGAGATATTGGTCAATACTAAGCATTACACACTGAGGCAGTTGTTCTCTCTATCTGTTCACAAGGTTACACGGATACTGAAATAGAAATCAACTTTTTCATGGGAGGGGGAGGAGTAGTGTAGTGGGTGGTTTGTTGGAGGTTTGAGATCATAGCGCAGAATGAAAACGTATTAACAATGTAATAACAAAAGATTATGTTCATCTGAGGCGCGAAGCCCTCCGTTTTCTTGGCTCGCACCGACTGTGAAGTCTTTATTCTGCGGGTCGTCCCCCTTAGAAAAGGTTATTATGTTCTCTCACTGTGACAGTGCTGGCCCGGGGAGCTCCAATATTGTGGCAGGGGGTCGCTTGTACCACATTAGATCCAATAAATGTGCGTTGGCACTCACTCAATTTAAAGTAAAGCCCTTTCTTCCTTCTACCTCCATTCTTCATTCCTAATAGGGTATTCCACAGACACATTTAATAAGTTGTGGGATATCTGCTAGGCGGCAAGCTGAATATTTCTCTTTTTTCTTTCCATCTTTTGTAGTGAATATTTTTATTTGGCAGTAGTTACTTTGTGTGAGACCCCCCCCAAAAAAATTTTTGGGGGGTGTAATTTTTGTACCTAGTTGTATAGTGCAGCACATAATAATAGTTTCAGAAGTTAATAAGTTTGCATTCTGTTGTGTCATTTTTCAAGATGTTTTTGTGTAAGATGTTTGAAATATTCACAAAATGTGAATATTTTTCCTTGAGTGTGACTACAATTTCGTGATCTGATTCCTTTCTAGATTATTAATCGAACACATAATTAACACTTTACAATTGTACATGATCTACTATTATACAAATTATTATTTTTACACACAAACAAATATGAATACACAACACGTTCAAATTTCATACTGACATCTCAAATATTTTGGAAAGTCCAATGTCCTTTTTGCAGTTTAAAGGTCCAATGCAGCCGTTTAAAAAAAAATCTCAATATCAAATAATTTCTGGGTAACAATTGAGTACCTTACTGTGATTTGTTTTCAATTCAAAATAAACAAAAATAGCTTCTTAGCAAAGAGCAATTTCTCAAGCAAGAATTTAGCTTGGACTATCTGGGAGTGGTCTGAATGGGGAGGGGAAAATATTAAACTAGCTGTTATTCGCAGAGAGGTTTGGAACTCTCATTCTTATTGGTCTATTAATTAATGATGTGATGTCACCAGGCAGACCATAACTCCATCCCACCAAGACAGGCAGAAATTTCAGGTGGTCTTTTCAAACAGCTCTTACACTAAAAGGGCATTATCATAATTTTAACAATTTCACAGTATCATTCCAACCTCATCGAGTGGGAATATAGATAAAACACAGGAAAATCATATTTTTTACCGCACTGGCTATTTAAGGAAGTTAAGATTGGTAAAGATAAAACTATGCTAAGGTTATACTGTGATTCTTATCCTGGGAGGTAGTATCAACCTCATGCATCATCCAAAGCCTCGCTGGGTCCGCTGAGGGTTCAGGATTCATGAGTGTTGTTTGTGTGTGTGTGTGTGTGTGTGTGTCTGTGTCTGTGTATGTGTATGTGTTTGCATGCGTGCGTGTGGGCATGCGGTTAGATGTGTATTTGGTTAGATGTGTTTTTGATAAGAAACATTGGATAAAATGATATTTAAAAAAAAGAATCATCCACCTTTACAGTCTGGATTTGTTTGTGTTACATTGTCTTCAACCAAACTACATTTCCTATTGAAATAAACCGTATCTTTCACCATCCATACACCAGTAGAAATGGAAAAACCAGATCAGTTTCTGTGCACTTTACTGGAACACAAACAATTATTTTATGTGAGTGCAATTCTTTGTGAAATCATTAGTTATTCAAAAAATATTTCAGCTTTTATTTTTATTGTTTTTAATTTGTTTAATTTCCTGTAAAGCACATTGTGTTGCATTCCATGGCTGAAATGTGCCTTATAAATCACTCTTGATTTGATTTGAGAAAATAAGATAGCTTGTTTAACAAAATAAACTGAATATAACAGGCCATGATATACATGTCCATCCATACTACAGTATCGGCTACTCGGTCTACCTACCACATACTCTGTTAGTAATAGGAACATCCTACAAGAGCAGAACAAGCATTTTCAATGACTGATTAGTGATTGATCGCCTGCAGAGCACCTCCCTAACGGTCACTTGTGAGTGGCTCTTTGTTTCATCGTTTTCAGCCTTTCAGAGATAGAGAAAGACAGGGAAAGGTGCAGAGAGAGAGAGGAGAGAGAAGGAGAGGTGCAGAGAGAGAGGAGAAACAGAGAGGGAGAGAGGAGAGAGAGAGGGAAAGGTGCAAAGAGAGAGGAGAGAGAGAGAGAGAGGGAGAGGTGCAGAGAGAGAGGAGAGAGAGGCAGAGGTGCAGAGAGAGAGGGAGAGCATGAATTCATTAAATGTGCCAAACCCTTGTCTCAAAAATGGATCTATATTTTTGAACCTCCATCGCCCCATCTCATCTGTATTCCAGATTTGTCCCCAGACAATACCGCCCCTGATTGAGAGGCAAATGCGAGAGAATCATAAATCTTCTTTTAAAACAATTCTCCTTAACACGTGCATGTCTTAATCTAAGATAACTAATGTTTTAGAACACATGGCCCCTTGTTGACACTGTGTATTTACTTGTATGTACTGCATCTAAAGTGTTGACCCGGTGTATTTACTTGTTTGTACTACATCTAAAGTGTTGACCCGGTGTATTTACTTGTTTGTACTGCATCTAAAGTGTTGACACTGTGTATTTACTTGTTTGTACTACAACTAAAGTGTTGACACTATGTATTTACTTGTTGGTACTACATCTATAGTGTTGACCCGGTGTATTTACTTGTTTGTCCTACATCTATAGTGTTGACCCGGTGTATTTACTTGTTTATACTACATCTAAAGTGTTGACCCGGTGTATTTACATGTTTGTACTACATCTAAAGTGTCGACACGGTGTATTTACTTGTTTGTACTCCATCTAAAGTGTTGACACTGTGTATTTACTTGTTTGTACTACATCTAAAGTGTTGACACGGTGTATTTACTTGTTTGTACTGCATCTAAAGTGTTGACACTGTGTATTTACTTGTTTGTCCTACATCTAAAGTGTTGACACTGTGTATTTACTTTTTTGTACTACATCTAAAGTGTTGACACGGTGTATTTACTTGTTTGTACTACATCTAAAGTGTTGACACGGTGTATTTACTTTTTTGTACTACATCTAAAGTGTTGACCCGATGTATTTACTTGTTTGTACTACATCTAAAGTGTTAACACTGTGTATTTACTTGTTTGTACTACATCTAAAGTGTTGACACGGTGTATTTACTTGTTTGTACTTACATCTAAAGTGTTGACACGGTGTATTTACTTGTTTGTACTACATCTAAAGTGTTGACACTCTTTGACCTCATGGAGGTTATTTTGGACCTTTGGGTATCAAACGTTGTGGGACTATGAAGGCAAACCCAAAATGTGTCCATTGCAAATGATAACTCTTTCTGCAATGAATAGAGAAGGTTTTAGAAAAATCCTATATGGTTTCTTTGTCTCTTGATTGGACAGACAATTGAATTGCTAGGCAGCTGACTTGACTGTGAAGTTACTTTTTTTTTTAATAGTGTTAGTCTATTCATCAGATGTCCTGTTTAACCTCTCCACTACCCTCCACCCCAAATAATAATGATTGTCTTAATGAGCTCTTAAAAACGACTTTCCTGTCCAACCTAATTAACAAAATGATATGTATTTATCCTACCTCCATTGTGTTTGCCACTCCACTACAAGAGTGATGGGACATATCCGTTCAACTGTCCAATACCAGGCCACTATCTTCCCGTCTGCCACCGGATATGCGTAACTGTGTCTGTGTCTTTGTTAATTGATCCAGCGTGTATAGCCAGTGAGCCACATTAAACATTAACCGGGAGGCGACTGAGGAACACAGGGGGCAATTAATAGAGCCGTAATGGATGGGGACGGATCACTTAGGTGGTGGTGAGTGATGGCCAGCGAGGGACACCTGTTTCAGTGTGAAGGGAAATGAAGTAGAACCGGTCTGGAACCTGGCACCCTGCTGTGAGACGCTGATTGAAACCTACAAGGCTACAGACTGCAGCACTGACAGCCATGTCGGATCGCCCACTGTGCCCCACAGGGACAGACGTGCAGACATATAGTAAGGAGGTGGGAAGTAGGGACTGAGGGCTGGTGGAAACATCTTATTATTTGTGATAATATTTGCTTGGTTATTAATGGAAATTGTGCTTTAATTTTAATATCTATATGTTATGTTCACCTACAGACAAAACAAGTGTTTTGCCTTTCATTCATTTCAACTACCTTTTACAAACTGTATTTTGTGGAAAATTGTGGTTTCCAAATTTGCTTTTGGACAATGTTGACATTTGTAATTACTTTTGATAGTGTAATCAATGTTGTTTGCGTAATCGGACTTTATATGTCAGAAAGTAGAACTACATTTCAATGCGGACACAATCTTCGAAACTCAGAAAATACCACTTTCTCCATAGCCACACACACTTAAAAAAGCATTGTTTATGATCCTTTCTCAATTGCTCTTTTTCACAACCCAACCCCTAGCCCTCTTCTGTTCAACACACACTACAGTGGAAACAGATGTCCTTTCTGCCAGTGGCACAACTTTCAAGTTGACAACGTTCCCCTAGAGAACGCATGGATCCATGGCAGCAAGAATTTGTGACTAATAGCCGGTTTGATGTGACAGGCCCCTGCCGCCTGGGGAAATTGAGGCTGCGCTCTGTGTCGATACCTTTTGTGGCTCGCTCAGTTGTAGGTTATTGTTGGCCTGGCCTTGGGGACATGGAGCCGCCTAGCAGTTTACATTCGCTAGACAGTGTGTGGTCAGCACCAACGTTTTTATTGCCGTCTATTGATTTGTCACAGGCCCCTCTCTCCGCCGTGGCTAATTTGCTTGTTAACATAAATTTGTCAGGAGCAGGGGTGTGTGACTTCCATCATGACCACGTCAAAGGAAGCAGGCCCTCGCCGTGGTTTCTTCCTCTCCAGTCCTTCGCCTCAACGTGATGTCAGCTCGAGTGGTCGTTTCAAGTGCCCCCCCCCCCCCCCGACACTATTTTTTTAAACAGCTGCTTGTTAAACTGTCATTTAATCAATACTGTTTCCTCCACCTCACGCTCGTGGGTTAAACACAAACCAGGCTTAATGACCTTTTTACGGGGTCTGCTCAGCCAATAAAATTAGCACCCTGGATGAGCCATTTATACCTACCCTGCGTTTGTCATTAACTTCAGAAAATATCATTTTAAATGACAACACATGGCAGAGAGAGAGAGAGAGAGAGAGAGAGAGAGAGAGAGAGAGAGAGAGAGAAGAAGGAATCATTTTGATATTACATTTCTTGGCTAATCCGATCTGCTGTACAGTCCAGACCTAGTTTATGCAACATATTAATAATAATGTATTTGAAAGTGCTTTTTTTCTCTGTACCACAGAGGGTTTAAGAACTGGTGCTTTCTCAAGTTATGCATCTTGGTTATTTGTAAGGACCCAATAACTAAGCAGGTGACAGCTCATTTTATGAGATCTTAAGCCCAGGAAAGCCGTGAGAATGCCCCTGGTTGGATTTTCTAAGACAATGGAGAGATAGAGAAGAGGAGTTAATGAATAGGTGGAATATCACATTTCTTTGCATCTTTGAATGATGCCTTGGGCAAATTTCATTACCTTTCCAACAGTCAAAATTCACAAGTAAACCCCAATCCATGAAGTTACACATGCACACATTGATCACAAGTTTTTTTCCCCACAACAGCCGCCATGAATATGAATTTCAAAAGCACGTTGAAGAAAAAAACAGCTCAATACTGTATATCAAAAGTATTGTGCAACAACAAAGACTCAAGATGAACCAATCATGATCTACCATTCATGAAGTCATACAGCGAAATGCTAAGTGGTTTTGTCAGGCGCAGACATATATCTGGCGTTGCCATAAGAGCCGTTGAATACACTACTACACAGTCATGAGAATGTTATTATTCCCATGGCTGTCGGCCCATTGGACAGACAGATTGTTTGACAACACAAGCCCAGTCTGTCTTTGCCTCTTCTTCAGGGAGTATAATTTTGGTTTTGAGGGACGGCATATGTCTGATATGACGCACTGTCTGTGCCCCCCGGCATGACACAGGGAGGTGAAGCACATGTACCGAGACTCATCCCTGTCCCCCTCGTCGGATGGTGTTTGGTTTCCCAGAATGCCGCAGCCCTGAGAGAGCAGGCGAGCACAGAAATGGTGGTGACAGCCAAGGGTGACGGGATCACGAACAACTGCCGTGAGATACCATAGAAACATAAATAATATTTTAGTTGACATTTGAAATAAATCATATCGGAGGGCATGTAACTCATCCCTAAGCTGGCAAATCATTGGGGTCTCTGGCAATTCAGCACTGCTGTGGGACCACCGGTCTCTGTTGACGACCCCATACCCACCAACTACAACAACTCTCCCTTAAAATATATTGAGCCAAAGTACTCCTAAATCTTAGAACAACAATGCCCTATCAAATGTTCAGCAGTTACTGTAAATGCTCTGTATTATAACCTGTAGCCCTACAACCTGCCAAATGCGGAAGAGCCTTGATAAAAATGACTGTGTGTTGGTGGATGTTAATATATTGGTGAGTCTATTATCCTCTGAAGTATTTTAACACCTAGGACTGATCTAGTTCACCTAATCTCGTGACCACTAATTGGCGGATAGCTGGTTTACTGAACACAGAGCTAAACACTGATCACTTAAACACTGCTCCAAGGGGAGTGGACCCCCTCACCTTACTCTGACCTCAACCTGACCGTAACCCTGACCTTAAAGCAACCCCTGAGCCTAAACTTAACCCTCACACCCCCGTACCCTGATGCCCGTGCCTCCCAGGCACATCTGCTTTGGGACCAGGGCCTTTGAGTGCATGAAGAAAGAGGACAAAAAAAAGTGGACCAAATCCGACTCCTAGATGAAAACAGCTCAATTTCGCAATCCTTGGCTACCGTGAGACTAGTGTTGATATTTCTTCATCGGGGTAAGGAGACGGGTGGCCCGTGTCGACCCTTCTACGTCATGTGACCCTGACTTTCTCTACTCTACATAGTTCCACTGTGAGATGTGTTGCCTATTGGTTAATGGACTTGGCTGGATACATTCCATGGCAAAACATGTTTTATAGTGATTTAGAAACCTAAATAAGCTTCTGTGATCTGACATATAAATGTTATATTGTCAATTTGAACACATAACCACTGAAATTATGCTCTTCTTATCCAACTTCTAAGTCAATCTGGAAAACATATAACCCTGATACAGAAAAATATTTCTGGGAAGGAATATGAATGCAGTGGTGGAAAAAGTACCCAATTGCCAGACTTGAGTAAAAGTAAAGACACTTTAATAGAAAAGTAAAAGTGAAAGTCATCCAGTAAAATACTACTAACAGTATTTGGTTTTAAATATACTTAAGTGTCAAAAGTAAATTTAACTGTATAAATGGAAACACAATGGAGATTGAGACCAGTTTCTATGAAACTGCTTCTCGACACAGAACTGCAGCTTGAACACTCAATTTCTCAGTTAGCGGACATACAGTCATCCCCGCTAAAGCGTTTCGTTACGTCTCCTTTCCCTTTGAATCTGTCAAAGCTTATGGCAATCTCTAGCGCTGAGCACAGCGCCCTGAAGCGGCCTATTGGCTCATCCCCGAGCATGGTGGTCGGTTTTATACATGTGCCTGAAGACTGGCCGAGAGCATGAAGAACCCTCCTCCCTCCCTTTCCTCTCGGTCCCCGTGACTCCGTAGCTCTTTTTTGTTGTTGACTTGTTTCTCCCAGCCTCTGAAATACTCCCCCACGGCTCCTGGCTTAGTCCTCTGCAGCCTAAATCTCCAGCCTCCAAAGCTGAAGTAGACCCAGGGAAGATCTGGGTTGAAATACTTTTTGAAATCATTTTAAATACTTTGGCTGTGCTTGATTGAGCTTGCCTGTTGCAGTGGAACCAATAGAAATGTCTCACTAGCGCAAACCCCGCGCAACTCAAGGCAGGCTAAAGCATATGTTCAAAGTATTTAAATGATTTCAAACAGTATTTAAACCCAGGTCTTGATCCACCTACAGCACCCGATGTCACAGGAAGGCCAAAAAGATAATCAAGGACATCAACCACCACTGTTCACCCCGCTATCATCTAGAAGGCGAGGTCAGTACAGGTGCATCAAAAAAGGGATGGAGAGACTGAAAAACAGCTTCTATCTCAAGGCCATCAGACTGTTAAATAGCCATCACTAGCCGGCTACCACCCGGTTACTCAACCCTGCACCTTAGAGGCTGCTTCCCTATGTACATAGACATGGAATGCCTGGTCACTTTAATAATGGAACACTAGTCACTTTAATAATTTTAAAATAATATTTACATACTGCTTTATTAATCTCATATGTATATACTGTATTCTATTCTACTGTATTTTAATCAAATCAAAGTTAATTTGTCACGTGCGCCGAATACAACAGGTGTAGACCTTACAGTGAAATGCTTACTTACAGGCCCTAACCAATAGTGCGATTTTTAAGTAAAAAATAGGTATCAGGTGAACAATAGGTAAGTAAAGAAATAAAAACAACAGTAAAAAGACAGTGAACAATAACAGTAGTGAGGCTATATACAGTAGCGAGGCTATAAAAGTAGCGAGGCTACATACAGACACCGGTTAGTCAGGCTGATTGAGGTAGTATGTACATGTAGATATGGTTAAAGTGATTTTGCATATATGATGAACAGAGATTAGCAGCAGCGTAAAAGAGGGGTTGGGGGGGGGGGGGGCAATGCAAATAGTCAATGCCACTCCGACATTGCTGAATCTAATATTTATATATTTCTAAATTCCATTATTTTACTTTTAGATTTGTTGTTATTGTTGTGAATTGTTAGATACAACTGCACTGTTGGTGCTAGGAACACAAGTATTTCGCTACACCCGAGATAACATCTGCTAAATGCGTGTATGTGACCAATAACATTTGATTTGATTTGGCCAGTAGTTAAAGGGGCTCTGCTGAGCGTAGAGAAACGCAAAGGGAGAAGGAAGCTTGAAAAATGGCCGCATTAAACGGACATCCTGCAAAAAAGCCTCCCTATTTGAATCCAGATGCTCATATTGCATTTGACAGTTGTTGGGCGGGAAAGTTCATGCTTTAAAGCAAGTGGCTTTCT
This sequence comes from Salmo salar, assembly GCF_965601325.2. Lineage (NCBI taxonomy): Eukaryota > Metazoa > Chordata > Actinopteri > Salmoniformes > Salmonidae > Salmo > Salmo salar. Next base: position 28,669,261 of record NC_138295.1, read on the forward strand.
GTTTCTGTTTTCAACTTAAAAGTAATGAAAGGAAAACAGTGCAAAATTCCCACTTTATTAAATAAAACATGTTGGTGGCCCTAGGCCAAACATTGTCACGCTAAGAACAAATGTCTTGCGATAATATGTTCCATAACAATTCACTTCACAAGTATGTTGACAGAGCATATGTAAACTGTCGATCATTTATACTTTTCGAGATGAATGCTTGTATGTTTACAGATTATGTATCCCACTATCCACAGTCAACTAAGACACTGCTACCTTACTTCTATGTAATTCAAGTTGGCCAGTTTCCATAATGAAATGCATCAGACTGTTTCCTCTGGATAAGAGCCAGTACAGACAACCCATGATGCACTTTGCAACAACTTCAAACAAACAACTTTTGTTATCTACTTCAGTTAGCGACAGCTAATATGGGACGACTTTTTTCATTTAATTTGGTGAGCATAAGTGATTTTCAGCTAACACATATTCAAAATGTGGATTGCAATTTCTCGTCAACCCCATACAATTTACAAGACAAGAAACCACAGTAAAAGTAGACATTTTCATTGAACACACACACCTAGATACAGACTACATAGCAGGCCATAACCAGCCAATCTCAACCTGTACAAACTGTATTGTCCAAGAAAACCCCCAATTGACACTCCACTCTGTTTTCTCCCCAGTGAAAACTCCATTACAGGCACAGATATGTCTGCAATGGTCAGTCGGTCAGTCTCTGGCCTCAGGCCAATATGGACAGGGGTCATGTGGGGGTCATTGAGAGGTCAGACTACAGCGACCCCTGACCTTGGCCGAGGTCATCTGTTAATGAGAGTGGTCTGTGTCTGATGTGTCTAGCCCTCTGCAGAGGGAATAAATCTCAACCCTGATGCCCCTGCTAGAAGTAATGGCAGCCTCATAGCAAAATACCCTCACGAGAAACACATTATGTAGCATTTGTTGTGTTAGCTGGTTTGTTAAAAAAAACTAAATACGAATATAAAGGAAATTAATTACTGTGTCATATATTCTCATGATTTGTGTTGCTATTTTTGTTGACCACAATCCAGCAATGGAGTGAGATTGATTGCATAATAGTGAGAAAAATAGATAACATAAGGTGCCAGAACACACAAATACCTGACTAAACTGTCAATAGGACTTGTTCAGTCTTCTGTCTCCGTCTCCCTATGGTGCAATTGTGTGTTCTAAAGTTAACGGCCTCTCCCAGCCTCTCCCTCATCCTCTCTCCCAGCCTCTCCCTACTCCTCTCTCCCAGCATCTCTCTCCTCCTCTCTTCCAGACTCTCTCTTTCTTCATCTCTCGCAGCCTCTCCCTCATTCTCTCTTCCAGCCTCTTCCTCCTCCTCTCTCCCAGCCTCTTCCTCCTCCTCTCTCCCAGCCTCTTCCTCCTCCTCTCTCCCAGCCTCTCCCTCCTCCTCTCTCCCAGCCTCTTCCTCCTCCTCTCTCCCAGCCTCTTCTTCCTCCTCTCTCCCAGCCTCTTCCTCTCCTCTTTCCCTGACGACTGTCTTATCGGTCAGAATCCCATTTGTAATGGAATCCAGATGGAGAGAGATGAGCAAACACAAGACATGGCAAAGATAGAGACATGAATTACCTTTTTGGAATAGCAACCATTTTCCGATGCTGCCTGACTCAACTTTGGGCTTTGAAATGGAAAATAAAAAATGATAACCAAGAGGAAACACATCACTTCAATTCTTTCTCATAAGACAGCATCATCATTTAGACTTTAAAGGTCCTGCTGTGTTTAAAGTGATCTTTCTTTGACAGATCATGTCCTCTGTTCTGTTGTTACTGGAAGAGCAGGGTCTGGTTTGCGAGAGACCGGTGGGGGTGGAGAAGGAGCTGCACCTGATACATGCATGGGTTTATGTAATTAAGGACATATTCAGGGTCACTGGATTAGCAAACTAATTACACTTATTCTAATCTCAATTCAGTAGAATAAAACAAGTCAATTATCTCACTTGCTTAATTTATTTTCGGTACTATTCTTGCTACCACTCATTTTCATCAAGTATCGAAGGACGTAGCAAATATACACTATACAAATACTGTATGTAAACATTAACATATTATTTCCATTGTCAAAACCAAGCACATCTGTAAAAGGAGCAGGGGTCATCTTTCCAAGAATGCTATATATTTGGATATGAAACAGAATCTAGATGCTGAAATAGACGAAGTGACTACTTTGAGCTTTGGAGTAGTGGAGGAAAAGAAATCCTCCGGTAGCTTAGAAAAAAACATGCCCCCATTCCCTCCCTCCCTCCCTCCCTCCCTCCCTCCCTCCCTCCCTCCCTCCCTCCCTCCTGCTCCCTCCCTCCCTGCTCCCTCCCTCCCTCCCTCCCTCCCTGCTCCCTCCCTCCCTCCCTCCCTGCTCCCTCCCTGCTCCCTCCCTCCCTCCCTCCCTGCTCCCTCCCTCCCTCCCTGCTCCCCCTCCCTCCCTGCTCCCTCCCTGCTCCCTCCCTCCCTCCCTCCCTCCCTGCTCCCTCCCTCCCTCCCTGCTCCCTACCGCCTCCCTGCTCCCTCCCTGCTCCCTCCCTCCACCCCTCCCTGCTCCCTCCCTCCCTGCTCCCTCCCTCCCTCCCTGCTCCCTCCCTGCTCCCTACCTCCCTCCCTGCTCCCTACCGCCTTCCCTCCCCCCTGCTCCATACCTACCCCCCTCCCTCCCTCCCTCCCTGCTCCCTACCGCCTTCCCTCCCTCCCTGCTCCGTACCTACCTACCTCCCTTCCTCCCTAATCCCTACCTACTTCCCTACCTCCCTGCTCCCTACCTCCTTCCCTCCCTCCCTCCGTGCTCCCTACCTCCCTCCCTCCCTGCTCCATACCTCCCTCCCTCCCTCCTTGCTCCCTACCTCCTTCCCTCCCTCCCTACCCTCCTACCCTCCCTGCTCCCTACCTCCCTTCCCTCCTCCCTCTCCCTCCTCCTCCCTCCTCCCTGCTCCCTACCTCCTTCCCTCCCTCCCTCCCCTCCTACCTCCCTCCTCCCTCCCTCTCCCTACCCCTCCCTCCCTCCCTGCTCCCTACCTCCACCCCTCCGCCTCCCCCCTCCCTCCCTCCCTGCTCCCTACCTCCTTCCCTTCCTTCCTGTTCCCTACCCCCTTCCCTCCCTCCCTGCTCCGTACCTACCTACCTACCTCCTCCCCTCCCTCCCTGCTCCGTACCTACCTACCTCCCTCCCTCCCTCTCTTAGTATCCCCAACACATTTCTTTGGGATTTACTTAGAATATGAAAGGATTGAAGACTACACCTAGCTTGACAGACACAACGCTACTTCATTAAACCTCATGCGTCTAGTGTGGCGCCGTATTGAAATTGAAAGAGAAAGCAAAGAGAGGCCCGATTCCTTGGGATACACAGTGCCAAATCCTCGATCAAAGCACCTCGGAATCCGTCTTCTATCGCCTCCCAGTTTTCTCTGAAGCCCTATTGATATTTAGATGATGCTTTTGCAGGTAGGAAAAGCATTTTTTAAGATATTGATTTTAAATTGCACATTAGGCCTGTTCCACTCGCTATACTTGAAAGAATAGGCCCAGGGCCCGGTCCGCTCCTTTCCCCTCCCAAGTCTATCTCACGTGGGAATTTGTATGGATTTTTCAGGGCTTGTTTGCTGTGATGGGGGAGCGAATGCAATAAGTGCTCCATTACTTAAACAATCTGTGAGTGCTCAGAAAATTAGTCACCAGTGACCCCGTGCCCTCACTCTCACACTTATTCTCAGTCAATGTACCTGATGGGAATAGGAATAAACTCTGAATATTGTCTGGATTTCTCTGCCGTCACTGCGCTGCAGCCTCTCTCCACCAAAGTCCTGACTGGAGCCCAGATATTTCAGCATTGAATTGTGGTAAAAAACAAACTCTCCATTAAAATTGCAGTGACTGCATATGGATAATTTGTGTAGGCTACATGCTGTTAGCTCTCAGAGAATCTGAAATGAATTGGCAGCATTTCTTTTTTTTACTTGTTGCCTGAAAATGGTATGATATATGAGGGTATAATTCAAGACAATATATACTTTCAAAACGTCTCAAAACAGGCCACATTTTGGTAAGCTGCACCGCTCAACAAGCATAAGTCACTTTGTTACAGAAGCTTCCATAACTTTGATTTTATTTTCAACATATTTTTATTTTGGGCCGAAAGAGGCTTTGTTGTGAATTGGTAAAGTTTTCCTTTTTGAATAAGATTCTGGCGTGCAATAAGATGAATGATTAAACCACCCACTTCTCTGTAAACAGTTTTAACTGTGTATACAGTATATAGACTATTCAGCTCAAGCCCTCCCTGGAGAAGATAATTCATTTTCAAAGAGGGGCAGGTGGTGTGTGTGTGCTTGCAGGGTTGGGCAGTAACTGATTACATGTAATCTGATTACAAAAAAACAGTAACTGATCAGTTAGGTTACCAGCTAAAATATTGTAATCAGATTACAGATACTTTTGAAAAACTAGATGATTATTATAATTTTTTTATATAGAAAGGATGTTTGCGGTAAAAAAGAACAACATTATGACACCTTTCTGTTTTATCAATGACATTCAATTCAGCATTGAAAAAAGGCACAATTTTAAGTTTGTTCCAGCTGAGTGAGTCTGACCACAAGTCAGAGACCACTATGATGACACACCAAATGCATTTGATAGATGGATCCTTTTTTAACTTCTTCTAATGCCTCTTAAGGAGAAAGTAATACAAAAGTACCTGAAAGTAATCAGATTATGTCACTGAGTTTGGGTAATCTAAAAATAGTTCCAGTAATGGATTACATTTAGAAAGTAAGCCACCCAACCCTGTGTGCTGGCATGCGTGTGTATGCTGTGTGTGTGTATGCTGTGTGTGTGTGTGTGTGTGTGTGTGTGTGTGTGTGTGTGTGTGTGTGTGTGTGTGTGTGTGTGTGTGTGTGTGTGTGTGTGTGTGTGTGTATGCTGTGTGTGTGTGTGTGTGTGTGTATGCTGTGTGTGTGTGTGTGCTGTGTGTGTGTGTGTGTGTGTGTGTGTGCTGTGTGTGTGTGTGTGTGTATGCTGTGTGTGTGTATGCTGTGTGTGTGTGTGTATGCTGTGTGTGTGTGTGTGTGTGTGTGTGTGTGTGTGTGTGTGTGTGTGTGTGTGTGTGTGCGTGTGTGTGTGTGTGCTGTGTGTGTATATGTGTGTGTGTGTGTGTGTATGCTGTGTGTGCGTGTGGTTGTGTGGTTGTGTGTGTGTGTGTGTGTGGTTGTGTGTGTATGCTGTGTGTATGCTGTGTGTATGCTGTGTGTGTGTATGATGTGTGTGTGTGTGTGTATGTGTATGATGTGTGTGTGTGTATGTGTATGCTGTGTGTATGTGTATGCTATGTGTGTGTGTGTGTGTGTGTGTGTGTGTGTGTGTATGCTGTGTGTGTGTGTGTGTGTGTATGCTGTGTGTGTGTATGCTGTGTGTGTGTGTGTGTGTGTGTGTGTGTGTATGCTGTGTGTGTGTGTGTGTGTGTGTGTGTGTATGCTGTGTGTGTGTGTGTGTATGCTGTGTGTGTGTATGCTGTGTGTGTGTGTATGCTGTGTGTGTGTGTGTGTGTGTGTGTGTGTGTGTGTGTGTGTGTGTGTGTGTGTGTGTGTGTGTGTGTGTGTGTGTGTGTGTGTGCGTGTGTGTGCGTGTGTGTGTGTATGCTGTGTGTGTATATGTGTGTGTGTATATGTGTGTGTGTGTGTGTGTATGCTGTGTGTGCGTGTGGTTGTGTGGTTGTGTGTGTGTGTGTGTGTGTGGTTGTGTGTGTATGCTGTGTGTATGCTGTGTGTATGCTGTGTGTGTGTATGATGTGTGTGTGTGTGTATGTGTATGATGTGTGTGTGTGTATGTGTATGCTGTGTGTATGTGTATGCTATGTGTGTGTGTGTGTGTGTGTGTGTGTGTGTGTGTGTGTGTGTGTGTGTGTGTGTGTGTGGTTGTGTGTGTGCTACATGCGTCTGTGTGGTGCAACACCCCTTCCCATGAGTTCCCCTCATGTTAGAATGAAAAAAAGCAAGAACCACAATTTCTTCTGATTCTGAAAAATGACTTGGCAAAAGGTGATGCTCTCTCCTTCAGAGCTGAACGTTAAGGAAGGGGAAGTAAAAGAGGGAGGGGGTCGCATTGGGAAAAGAGAAGAGCACAAGACGGGAGGCAGAAGGGTGAAGTTACAGCCCCCCACCCCTCCTTTTCTCTCTCTCCCAGAATGCATGAAAGACACTAGTATCTCTCAGTGGCAGCACCGACACAAGCAGGAAAGGGGGGGCTCTCTCCTTCCCTCACCTCCCTCTCCTCTCCTAGAAAAACCGCATTGATGCTTTGCTTGATTTAATAAATGAGGCTTGAGAAACCTGATCATACAATACACTTGTCTTCATAAAGCAGTCCATAAGGCCTGACTATTGCCAGATGCGGGTGGATGGTGGATGTCTCAGAACAAAGAGGACACACACATGTATTCTCTTTGGGGTCTGGGACAACGCAGTACGGTCTTCGCTGGGTGCAAACAGCGCTAGGCTAGTTAGCCAACACCCACTTTGGAACAACTTGCAGGACACAGAAAGGAGAGAGAGAAATACTCCCTTTTTCTAAAGATGGAAACTCCATTGAGTAGGACTGACTCATAACCAGGGTCATATTCATAAGGCACCTCACCGGGCTGAAAGAGGGAGGGACTATATGAACTTGTCCAATAAGAAACAGTCCTTTCTGTTTAACTTTGTAATACATTTTGCTACGGTGTGCCCTAATGAATGTGACCCAGAAGAAAGGCAAACAGAGCCTCCATGGTGATTCAACATTAAAGTCCATTGGACAGTCCTACAAACTGCAGCAAATGCATTTTCTATAAATTGGAAGCCTCTAAGATGTCTTCAAAAAGACTATCAGCGTTAAGTGTTAAAGCTGGAATCCTTAATCCAGCTAAGAGCTGAGGCAGGGTTTGACATGTCAGAATACAATTGTTAAATATATATTTTTTGTATTTTGTTTTACATACATTCTAATGAGACCATGTTGTTACGTAGCCTTTAAATATATCTAAGTTAATTCAACAATCCATATATATATATATATATATATATATTCTACAATGTAGATAATAGTAAAAATAAAGAAAAACCCTTGAATGAGTAGGTGTTCTAAGGGTTTTTCTTTATTTTTACTATTGTCTACATTGTAGAATAATAGCGAAGACATCAAAACTATGAAATAACACATATGGAATCATGTATATGTTATGTTATATGTTATATTTGAGATTCTTTAAATATCGACCCTTTGCATTGATGACAGCTTTGCACACTCTTGGTATTCTCTCAACCAGCTTCATGAGGTAGTCACCTGGAATGCATTTCAATAAACAGGTGTGCCTTCTTAAAAGTTAATTTGCGGAATATATTTCCTTCTTAATGCGTTTGAGCCAATAAGTTGTGTTATGACAAGGTAGTGGTGGTACACAGAAGATTGCCCTATTTGGTAAAAGACCAAGTCCATATTACGGCAAGAACAGCTCAAATAAGCAAAGAGAAATGACAGTCCATCATTACTTTAAGACATGAAGGTCAGTCAATACGGAATATTTCAAGAACTTTGAACGTTTCTCGCAGTCACAAAAACCATCAAGCGCTATGATGAAACTGCTCTCATGAGGACCACCACAGGAAAGGAAGACCCAGTGTTACCTCTGCTGCAGAGGATAAGTTCATTAGAGTTACCAGCCTCAGAAATTGCAGCCCAAATAAATGCTTCACAGAGTTCAAGTAACAGACACATCTCAACATCAACTGTTCAGTGGAGACTGCGTGAATCAAGCCTTCATTGTTGAATTGCTGCAAAGAAACCACTATTAAAGGACACCAACAATAGGAAGAGACTTGCTTGGGCCAAGAAACATGAGCAATGAATCATTTTTTTCCTTTGGTCTGGAGTCCAAATTTTAGATTTTTGGTTCCAACTGCCATGTCTTTATGAAACGCGCTGTGGGTGAACGGATGATCTCCGCATGTGTATTTACCACCGTAAAGCGTGGAGGAGGAGGTGTTATGGTGTGGGGGTGCTTCGCTGGTGACACTGTCTGTGATTTATTTAGAATTCAAGGCACACTTAACCAGCACGGCTACCACAGCATTCTGCAGTGATACACCATCCCATCTGATTTGGGCTTAGTGGGACTATCATTTTGTTTCAACAGGACAATGACCCAACACGCCTCCAGGCTTTGTAAGTGCTATTTTACCAAGAAGGAGAGTGATGGAGTGCTGCATCAGATGACCAGGCTTCCACAATCACCCAACCTCAACCAAATTGAGATGGTTTGGGATGAGTTGGACTGCAGCGTGAAGGAAAAGCAGCAAACAAGTGCTCAGCATATGTGGGAACTTCTTCAAGACTGTTGGAAAAGCACTCCAGGTGAAGCTTGTTGAGAGAATGCCAAGAGTGTGCAAAGCTGTCATCAAGGCAAAGGGTGGCTATTTGAAGAATCTCAAATTTAAAATATACTTAGATTCATTTAACACTTTTTTGGTTACTACATGATTCCTTATGTGTTATTTCATTGTTTTGATGTCTTCACTATTATTCTACAATTCTACAATGTAGAAATTAGTCAAAAATAAACAAAAACCTTTGAATGAGTAGGTGTTCTAAAACTTTTGACCAGTAGTTCTGGTGACCTCCATTGTATAACGTGCAGTCCTTCGCTGTCAATCATCACGGAGCTATAATCACTAGAACATCCTCTATTAACCATGGAGTCTGCTATAATCACTAGAACATGCTCTATTAACCATGGAGTCTGCTATAATCACTAAAACATGCTTTATTAACCATGGAGTCTGCTATAATCATTAGAACATCCTCTATTAACCATGGAGTCTGCTATAATCACTAGAACATGCTCTAATAACCATGGAGTCTGCTATAATCACTAGAACATGCTCTATTAACCATGGAGTCTGCTATAATCAGTAGAACATGCTCTATTAACCATGGAGTGTGCTATAATCACTAGAACATGCTCTATTAACCATGGAGTCTGCTATAATCAGTAGAACATGCTCTATTAACCATGGAGTCTGCTATAATCACTAGAACATGCTCTATTAACCATGGAGTCTGCTATAATCACTAGAACATGCTCTATTAACCATGGAGTCTGCTATAATCACTAGAACATGCTATATTAACCATGGAGTCTGCTATAATCACTAGAACGACATGGCACCCACACTTGTGAAACTGTCCTTGAATAGATGGCACCATGTAATCCGTGGACAAATACAATGAAAGCTAGGCTTACTCTATGGGATCAGAGAGCAGTCACTATTAATGAACCGTTTAAACAACATGCCTTAATCTGCATCAAATAGTATCAACATGTTTGTGTATGGAAGGATTTGGTTTAAAATATAAGTGCATGGAAGACATTTTTGCCTGTCGTGCATCAGATTGCAGTGCCTAAAATAACTACATATTGTGAACCGCAGCTAATGAGATCATGTATCTTTTCATATAAACCATATAATGGATTTTCATCCCCTTATAAACATAGTCTTATACCAACCACCAACTGTTTAAACACAGCCCTTAGGGTATCGCTTTGCAACCAACATGATCTCACAATATAAATTAATAGTCAGTGATGTACACGATTTGTGATGAAATGACTTTTCATGTGTCACATTTCATTTTTGATCAGGATCTTTACAACCACCGCTGCATAATGTTCAGCTTCATTCATATCCTATCGCAAGGTCACCGTCTTGTTCAAATATTCATCATTCAATATGACAGTCTTTCTAATGTTGATTTTCTGCTTCAAACGTTTTATCTTCATATGATTGAGCGCTGCTCCTCATCTCAGTAGATAATGTCAAAACTATTTCCTAAAACATTGAAATCACTGCTCATGATGACAGTTCAAATTCCATCTCATTCCATTTAGATTTACTATTGGTTTATACTTACCTTATATCTAGTGTATATCTGCCTATGAAATACATTACTTTTAGATGAGTCTGTATCTACGGGGTTCTAGTAACTTTTTGGAAACTTTCTGTCATACAGTACAAACCCCATCATGGTATCCGACATCATCGTAGCCATAGGAAGTAAACCTCCAATCTGAGACAGCAAGGTTACACTGTATTGCTACTAGCTGCCACATTTCACATGGTTTTGACTGTTTTGTTACATTGAGCCATATGTCAAATCTCCTTAGGTAAGACATTAACTTCCAGGTCCAAGGTAATGGACATGGGTTACTGGGCATCTGTCTGGGAGTTTCTATCCTGACCTCTACAACAATCTTATTGAGTGAGCCATGTTGCACAGCACATATGTAAACAATGTTTTAGCTCTCTTCACACGTTGGCTCTATTTGCACTCTAGTGGTTTGTTGTACAGAGTTTATGACAACAGCGGCTACAGCGCTAACATTCCCTAACATTCGCCACGGCACCTGTTGTCCGATCGAGGCGAACAAGCATGTCTAGAAATAAGCATGGCGATAGACAACAAAACAATCCAACAATCTGTGTCTCCCTGGTTTCAAAAACAAGGTCCCGAATTTATTTAATGAATGTAGTATGTATGCCCATGACAAGTGAAAGATCTGAAGCAATTCCTTTGTCATGGGTGGGAAAGGGATTATTTATGGTGTTGTTTGTGCTTACGTATTTCCTTAATTAAAACATATTGGCTTCCAAAAGCAATAAAAGAGACAAATTGCTTTGGCATGGTTTGTGGCAGTTGGGGAAGGCTCTGCATATTGGCAGTTCAAATGAGATGGGATTTGGAGACTTTGAAAGTACATTTGAGCTTCAGACTTTGGTAATGAGGCCTGGCGGAGTGATATCACCCTTCCCAAATATTTAGTTTTGATATTGTGCGGTGACAGCAGAACAGGGTTTGAGGGAAAGAGAGAGAGGGCGAGAGAGAAAGAGAGAGAGAGAGAGAGAGAGAGAGAGAGAGAGAGAGAGAGAGAGAGAGAGAGAGAGAAAGCTGGATCTGGTTTCAATTGGAGCACTGTGACAGTTTTCGTCTGGGGACCAAGGCAGGGCCAGCACTCTTCAAACAGAAGCGTGGTGCTATGAGTGTATGATGTTCCCTACTCTGAGGGAACACCAAAACACTTTTCCTCCCCCCTAGCTTTCTTTCGCTTGGTACATGTGTTAGTCTGTTTTTTTTTACCTCTGTCAAGAGTGTCTACTACTGCGAGAGACCAAAGTGAGTTACTCCATCCGAACAGAGGAGAGACGGAGGAGGGGGAGGAGGTTTCTCTTCTCATTTGACAACTGACGCATCCTGGAGAAATGTGTTTGTGTGGTTACGTCACAGCAGCCTGAATATGAAATATAAAATATGATATACACTTGTTAGGAAAATATTGTGAAATATAAAAAAACGAAAAAAACATGATATCCGACAAAAATTGTCAATGTATGCAAATGAATCTGTATGTTTTTGTTATGGCCCTCCAGTTTGTCATTGCACCCACACCCTCCCTTTTCACCATCCTCCTCCCGGAGGAAGCTCTTTCAAACCAGATGGTACTAAGTCAAAGCAAACGGCAGAAGCAATAGTTGGCGGCACACCTGATAGATACAAGGTGACCAATGGCAGACATCTTCATTTTCCCATTGCATTGCACTTTCTCCACTTTTTTCTGTCATAATATTTATAATTGTTCCTAGGCTCGAAAACAACCGCAGATGCCAATATGAAATATTGTCTGTTGATATATTCTGTAACTCAAGACCAGGCAGACTGAAATTTGCATATTTTCTGGACATAACTTATCTTTCTAATCCTTCTGTGTCCTACTTATGATCTCATATACAAATAACTCAAAATAACTGAAACTCTACATTTATCAGTTTTTATGACATGTTTTGACCAACCTTTTCCAAGTGTTGTCCTTATGTCTAGTTCAGAAAGGTCAAACGCACCTCATTGGTTACAAAAATCCTAACATTGTCTCTGGAGCTTTCTATTGGTTCAACATGTTGTGGGATACAAGGAATTGAGCATCATTTTCTAACTGTTTAGCTATCCCCCTCTATAACTCTGTGGCAACAACCCCAACATTCTACATCTCAAACAAAGAAATATGACAATGTTCCAAATCAATCATCTGAATGATAGTCCAGTATGAGCAATAATTTGCATAGCAAAGTGAAACTGTCCAATGAGAGATTACTTCTTTCTGTTTTTGGAACCCATGTATAGTCTATCCTTGCTTCACTCTCTTTTTAATTAAAAACACTGTACTGTATTTGAGCCAAAATGGAGGTTGGTTCTTGGAAGCTAGAATCGATCCCTACTATGATTAATGACATTTCTTTTGACACTCACAGGAAGGGATCAGAAAAACAACCAACAACTTCTGCATAACTCCAATCAAGCCAGACGCCAACCTCTCTATTGTGTAACTGACACAGACACTGACAATACACTCAAACACCCCCTCCACACTACACTGCGCACACAGTGGATGGGATTGATTTATAGTCGGCAAACATACTTTCTCATACTTTTGAAATGAAGGATGGTTCTGCTTGCATCCAAAAAGACTCCCATAAAATGAGCATTATCATCTGTTCAATGGAGGATAGTGTTGCATGTAAGCCCGCTTTTCCAAGCCCCTCATTTCTGTTGTCTCCTTTCCAATATCAACTCTGGACCACCTGTTTGGATGACCAGGGACTCTCTGCATGCAAGGGAACGTAGTTACATCTCGCCAGGGCGCTCGTAAAATGATCGTTTCCCCAGTTTCAAATGCACAGCTGCGCAGATATGTAACGTTTACGATATTAGTGGCCTGAGCGTCATTTTATTGACTTATCAATTACCCTATATAAGGAAGTGTAACAAACCTCACTGACATCGCCTCTGTGCCTGAATACACATCAATTCAAGGATGGGTCATTAACAATATATCTAGTTGCATTCTGAATAGACCATTTTATTGCAGGCCTCATATCACATAATAGCAGACTGTGGCGAATACGGATGTGAACTGGCACCCCGGTATCTACAGGCAATCTCCAGCAGCCCCAGACAGCCTACTCCAATAGCTTACTCCTATGGGCTCTCCCTTTCCCTTTCAGCATCAGCAATACGGACCATAATTCCTCACTTCGTAAAAATTTGCCCAGCCCATCAACAGTCACCCGTAATCAGTACTACCACCACAGCTGTTGGTCCATAAAAACAGCATTCATTTGGAGCCTGGCTTCAGGCCGAGACCCTACCCCATTCCCCTTTCTCTGGGCTGTTTTGGGCTGGCCCGAGACCATACCCCAATGGCCTCATCTGGGGATGGTAAGAGATGATAAATAGAGAGAGCGATATATATATAGAGAGAGATACAGTTGAAGTCGGAAGTTTACATACACCTTAGCCAAATACATTTAAAGTTCTTCACAATTCCTGACATTTAATCCTAGTAAAGATTCCCTGTTTTAGGTCAGTTAGGATCACCACTTTATTTTAAGAATGTGAAATGTCAGAATAATAGTAGAGAAAATTATTTATTTAAGCTTTTATTTCTTTCATCACATTCCCAGTAGGTCAGAAGTTTACATACACTCAATTAGTATTTGGTAGCATTGCCTTCAAATTGTTTAACTTGGGTCAAACGTTCCATGTAGCCTTCCACAAGCTTCCCACAATAAGTTGGGTGAATTTTGGCCCATTCCTCCTGACAGAGCTGGTGTAAATAAGTCAGGTTTGTAGGCCTCCTTGCTTGCACACGTTTTTTCAGTTCTGCCCACACATTTTCTATAGGCTTGAGCTCAGGGTTTTGTGATGGTCACTCCAATACCTTGACTTTGTTGTCCTTAAGCCATTTTGCCACAACTTTGGAAGTATGCTTGGGGTCATTGTCCATCTGGAAGACCCATCTGTGACCAAGCTTTAACTTCCTGACTGATGTCTTGAGATGTTGCTTATATCCACATAATTTTCCTACCTCATGATGCTATCTATTTTGTGAAGTGCACCCGTCCCTCCTGCAGTAAAGCACCCCCACAGCGTGATGCTGCCACCCCCGTGCTTCACGATTGGGAGGGTGTTCTTCGGCTTGCAAGCCTCCCCCTTTTCCTCCAAACATAAATGGTCATTATGGCCAAACAGTTCTATTTCTGTTTCATCAGACCAGAGGACATTTCTCCAAAAAGTACGATATTTGTCCCCGTGTGCAGTTGCAAAGCGTAGTCTGGCTATTTTATGGTGGTTTTGGAGTAGTGGCTTCTTCCTTGCTGAGTGGCCTTTCAGGTTTTGTCGATATAGGACTCATTTTACTGTGGATATAGATACTTTTGTACCTGTTTCCTCCAGCATCTTCACAAGGTCCTTTGCTGTTGTTCTGGGATTGATTTGCACTTTTCGCACCAAAGTACATTCATCTCTAGGAGACAGAACGCGTCTCTTTACTGAGCGGTACGATGGCTGCGTGGTCCCATGGTTTTTATACTTGCGTACTATTGTTTGTACAGATGAACATGATACGTTCAGGTGTTTGGAAATAGCTCCCAAGGATGAACCAGACTTGTGGAGGTCTCCAAATGTTTTTCTGAGGTCTTGGCTGAATTCTTTTGATTTTCCCATGATGTCAAGCAAAGAGGCACTGAGTTTGAAGGTAGGCCTTGAAATACATCCACAGGTACACCTCCAATTGACTCAAATGATGTCAGTTAGCCTATCAGAAACTTCTAAAGCCATGACATAATTTTCGGGAATTTTCCAAGCTGTTTAAAGGCCCAGTCAACTTAGTGTATGTAAACTTCTGACCCACTGGAATTGTGATACAGTGAATGATGAGTGAAATAATCTTTCTGGAAACAATTGTTGGAAAAATTACTTGTGTCATGCACAAAGTAGATGTCCTAACAGACTTGCCAAAACTATAGTTTGTTAACAAGAAATTTGTGGACTGGTTGAGAAACAAGTTTTAATGACTCCAAAGTAAGTGTATGTAAACTTACAACTTCAACTATATATATATATATATATATATATATATATATATATATATATATATATATATATATATATATATATATATATATATATATATATATAGAGAGAGAGAGAGAGAGAGAGAGAGAGAGAGAGAGAGAGAGAGAGAGAGAGAGAGAGAGAGAGAGAGAGAGAGAGAGAGAGAGAGAGAGAGAGAGAGAGAGAGAGAGAGAGAGAGAGAGAGAGAGAGAGAGAGAGAGAGAGAGAGAGAAAACACATTGCCTTGTGATTCATAGAGAACTCTTTTTTTATTAGACAGATTTGGTTGAGTAATGCTGCGATCCCATTCTCAAATGGGCCACACACTGTTTGCCACCTTGTTGTCTCTGGGTTGGTGTGAATATTTAACCGTTACATTACCTCAATTTACATGATCACAAACGGTTTGTTCACTGTACTTTGTATTCCTTACAAGTGACCAATGCTGTGTAGTTATACCACAATGCAGTCTCTGCGAGAACTCTCAAGGATAAAGCGACTCTTCAAAAGCATCCCTCTCCATTTGATGTTCCAAACAGCTGGGGCAGTAATGGGTGCCTCTGTTGTGCCCCTCCATCACCTATTGATTATGTGAGGCAGAGAGCATTGTGTTCTAAATGAGGCAGCACACGAAGACTAACATCCTTCTCCTGTATAGTAAAGGTAGACTGTGGTATGGACCATATGGAAAACAAATCGGAACATTTCATCTGTTGGAAAGTCATATATATTAGATATTAATTGATTATGTCAACTGAATTATACATTTTCTTGTCTGTAGAGGAGTAGAAAAGTTTCTTCCTTCTTGTATTTTCTCACAACCTACATACACTTACAAGGTAGAAATTCTAATGAACACAGGGACTTTCCAACAGATAAAATGTTCCGATTTGTTTTCCATATGGTCCATACTACAGTCTACCTTTACTATGCAGGAGAATAACATACATGTAAGTCTTTATTATGTAAAGATGTAATCACCAACAAAAATAATATTGTATTTCTATTATTGTGCATTCCTATTGCATTTTAATCCATTTGAAGTTTCACATTCATGTTCAATGCCTGTACAGGAGTGAACCATGTGCCGTAGAGGAGAATTTCCAACATAAGCAGACATTCAATTTCATGACAATAACTGCAACCCAATTCAAACCTTGCTCGTCGCACTGGGCTCTAACAGTTGATTAGAGCCAAAATGGCCTTGTGTTGCAATGTTTTACCTACAAACCCAATAATCCTAAGCAAACCGTTTCCTCAAGCAGCAGAAGTAACCGTGTTGCTAATAGACTTCAGCGTGGTGAAATAAAATACATCTTCAGAATCCTCCTGCAGCTCTTGACCCTGTGTCATTTGACAGTCTTTTATAGTGCAGAACGAAACATCTTTGGGAGTTGAAAATTCAATTGTGCCATATTGATTTCGGGTCCATATGTCATTATTTTCCTTTCTGATTGACAGGTGAAAATTGGTTACGTTAAGTATTTCATATGTTATAGGGGCTGACATTTTCTTTCCTGCTCCCTATGTCAATATTGTTGGAGAGATGGGATTATACACTGACTGGTTGCTCCTGTGTTTTTCCTGACATGATTTAAGACATATAAAAAAACATCAGCATCCTTCCCTCTTGAGGTGTTTAATGCCAATATGTTGAATTTTACCAGGAGATCATGTATGTTATAATTGTTGGGGCAGCCTCACGCTGCACACACACACAAACATGCAGACACACACACACACACACACACACGCAAACATGCAGACACACATACAAACATGTGCACACACACATACAAACACACACACACACATTTTCCACGTATATACACTGCATGCTCATGTTTAGCCACTAGACGACCAATGACTTTAAAATGGAGCTGTCCTGATTGCTTCGTGTTAATGCTTAATATGGGAAGTGAGCATCATAACCCCTCTCTCTTTCAACAGACTGTCAGCAGAAATTGGCTCATTCAGAAATGTTCCCTTGCTGATAGCGTTGTTTGTCGCACAACAGCACTGACATTTCTCCACTTGTGTATTAGACAGGACACAATGACTCCCCACTCCCCTTCCTCCTGTCATTGTCAATCTCCCCTTCGCATGCCACGCTGTTTGTCCCTTTGTGTCTCCCATACTAATGTCATAGCATGTCTTGGGTTGGCCTTTGGGCTCCCTTCCCAAGCTATTGAAGAAAAATAATTACAAATAAATAAAAGTAAAAAATACATATTGAGCATTTCTCCTCAAAGAGTGTAGAGCAGAGAGGATTCTGGGATTGTGCCGCTGTGTGCCATCAGGCGACCTGTCACCTAAAGGATCAAGGGGCTCAATAGACAGACCGTGGGACAGCCATGTGTGTGTGTGTGTGTGTGTGTGTGTGTGTGTGTGTGTGTGTGTGTGTGTGTGTGTGTGTGTGTGTGTACACATGTCAGTCTCTCCTCTGACACGTACTGTCTCCACTCATAACAGCTCTAGGATTTCTATGTGATTGGTTTAACATGCTCTCAAGAATGTTGTCGTTATACACCGTACAGTGTTCTGAACCTCAATGACACAATGATGTTGACATCGTGACCAGCATACCCAACATGCAAGCTCGCTCTCTCACAATTCAATTCAATATACAATATTTTCAGTGTACATATTAGGACAGCCTAAATGTATTCAATCCAAGTCTGACCTGAAGAAGGCTCTCTTTTCATCTATGCACCGTAGAAATAAGTTTTGTGTACATTACTGACATGGAAAGTAAAACACTTCCATTGTCAAAGTAAACATGGAATAGACGAGACTGACTAGACTAGACAGGGATATACTAGACTAGACAGGGATATACTAGACTAGACAGGGTTATACTAGACTAGACAGGGATAGACTAGACTGACTAGACTAGACAGGGATATACTAGACTAGACAGGGATACTAGACTAGACAGGGATATACTAGACTAGACAGCGATAGACTAGACTAGACAGGGATAGACTAGACAGGGATAGACTAGACAGGAATATACTACACTAGACAGGGATAGACTAGACTGACAAGACTAGACAGGGATATACTAGACTAGACAGGGATAGACTAGACTAGACAGGGATAGACTAGACTGACTAAACTAGACAGGGATATACTAGACTAGACAGGGATATACTAGATTAGACAGGGATAGACTAAACTGACTAGACTAGACAGGGATATACTAGACTAGACAGGGATATACTAGACTGACTGACTAGACTAGACAGATATACTAGACTGACTAGACTAAACAGGGACATACTAGACTAGACAGGGATATACTAGACTGACTGACTAGACTAGACATGGATATACTAGACTGACTAGACTAGACAGGGATAGACTAGACTGGGATAGACTAGACTGACTAGACTAGACAGGGATATACTAGATTGACTAGACTATACACAATTATGCTAGACTGACTAGACTAGACAGGGATAGATTAGACTAGACAGGGATAGACTAGACTGACTAGACACGGATATACTAAACCTGACAGGGATAGACTAGACTGACTTGACATGGATAGACTAGACTGACTAGATTGGACAGGGATCGACTAGACTAGACTAGACAGGGATAGACTAGACTGACTAGACTAGACACAAATATACTAAACCTGACAGGGATACACTAGACTGACTAGACTAGACATGGATATAGACTAGACTGACTAGACTAGACTGGGATAGACTAGACTGACTAGACTAGACAGGGATGTACTAGACTGACTAGACTAGACAGGGATAGACTAGACTGACTAGACTAGACAGGGATAGACTAGACTGACTAGACTAGACAGGGATGTACTAGACTGTTGGTAATCAAGCAATAATTATGATGGTGGTAATCATATTAACAGCAATTATAACACATAATTATAAAGAATAGGCTAATATTAATTAATAATCACACTATACTACTCACTGGCTGACCCTCCGTACATTTCGAATTAGCAGGACAGGAAAATTGTCTAAGTCATGCACTTAAAGAGAAAATCCCTGGTCATCCCTACTGCATCTGATCTGGCGGACTCACTAAACACAAATGCTTTGTTTGTAAATTATGTCTGAGTATTGGAGTGTGCCCCTGGCTATCCGTAAATAAAAAATTTAAAAAATAAAATCATGCTGCCTGGTTTGCTTAATAAAAGGAATTTGAAATGATTTATTAATTTACTTTTACTTTGATACTTAAGTATATATTTGCTATTACATTTACTTTTGATATTTAAGTATATTTAAAATCAAATACTTTTTGACTTTTACTCAAGTAGGATTTTACTGGGTGACTTTCACTTGAGTCCTTTTCTATTTAGGTATCTTTACTTTTACTCAAGTATGACAATTGGGTACTTTTTTCACCACTGCAAATCACAGCATTTTGGTTCATCACCAACGACGTATGTATTTAAGTTTCTCTTCATCATTTAGGTTGTCAAATTCTTTGTATTGTTTTATAATTTTGGTGAAGAATGTATTTCTTGTCAGAATATCTGCCACAGAAAATACAGCTATCTCTCTATCTCTTCATGTGGGCAGAATGAGCACAGCCTGTACTCTCTGGGCAGCCAGATGCCCACCGGTCTCTATGGCCAGACTGTCCTCTCTGGCTAGCCAGGTTTGACTGTGACAACCGGTCTCTATGGCCAGCCAGGTTTGACTGTGACAACCGGTCTCTATGGCCAGCCAGGTTTGACTGTGACAACCGGTCTCTATGGCCAGCCAGGTTTGACTGTGACGACCGGTGTCTATAGCCAGACTGTGTACATTGAGTCTGTACCTAGTCTGTGTTTTCCTCAGTTTTCTATCTGTCACAGTGTTCAGATAGTCTGCCACCATGTATTGTCTGTTTAGAACCAAATAACATTGAAGTTTACTTAGATTTTTTGTGGTCTTTCCAATAGGCGATATATATTTATTTTCGCTTTGTGATAATTTGGTCGGGCCAGATATTGTAGTACTTTCTTGAGGCTTTGTTGGGTTGGTAGTGGTTAGTTAACTGAGCCTCATGACATCTTGGCATTTGAGGGCTTTGTAATGGTAGGAGTGGGGGTCACTTGTTTTTCAATTATTAACACATTTGGTGGCACTTTTATGGATATTATTCAGAAGAGGGAATAGGTCTAATTCTGCACTGCATGTGTTGTTTGGAGTTTTTCTCTGTACTCCGAGGATGTTCTTACAGAATTCTGAAAGCAGGGTTTCAATTGGATGTTTGTCCCATTTGGCAAATTCTTGTAAGCAAACCCCGCACTTCACTGCCATATAGTACAATTGGTTCTATTAATGATTTGAATATTTTGAGCCAGATCCTAATTGGTATGTTTAATTTGATAGATATTTTAATGACAGAAAGCCCTCCTTGCTGTTAAAAATTTGAATGTTGTTTTTATTCACATTTATCCATTAGGGTGTGTAGGGCAGGGGCGCAACTTTAGTTTTAGAAGTGGGGGAGACATGATAAAAAAAAAAATCAGATACAATTCAGATAAACACTCCAAACAGCCTACCCGACCACTTGGAGGTGTCCGCATGATCCTAAAGCACACCGTTGCCTCCTTTCGTATCACATTCCAATAATAAAACTGGGGGGGGGGACAATTTGACTTTTTCTCAGGATATTGTTTTCACTGAGAAAGTGCAGTAATCTGTTGTTCATGAAGGCACAGAATATTTTCCTCAGGTTGCTATTGACACAAATGACACGGTAATTGTTTGGGTCAAAATTGTACATTTCTTACAATTTTTTTTGTTATTAGTCCTTGGTTCCAGATGTCAGAGAAATAGCCCACACTAAAACTTTGTTAAATAGTTTGTGTACGGCAGTGCTAAATTTGTGGCCTGTGTATTTTATCATTTCGTTCAATATTCTGACACTACCACAGGCCTTTCTGGGTTGCAGGGCCTGTATTTTTTCCAATAGATATTTTTATGTTATTTGTGAATCCAAAGGGTTCTGGTTGTCTGGTTCAAGAATTAGCAGTTTTTCATATTTATTTTTGTTCCAAATTCATAAAAATATTTCTATATAGTTATTCAAACTGAGTGTTCCATAGGTCATCATTTAGGATTGCCAATACTTCTCGGTGTGGTTTGTTTAGGGAGTATTCCCAGAAGTTGTTTGAACCAATGGATTCCTCAATGCCATTAAGTTGGTGTCATATGTGTTGTTCTTGCTTTGTTCTGAGAGTCTGTTTGGATTCTTTTAGGGTTGTCCAATTCTGAAGGCGCAGATCCTGGTGGTCTGGTTCTCTATGTTTTTGGTTGGATAGATTCCTATGTTTTTTTCTTACAGATTTGAAGTCATAATCAAACCATTTTCCATCATTTGTCTTTTTTGGATTGTTTTTAGGTGTATTTTTTCAAATTGGATAAGGATGCCAATTTGTCAATGGTATGTGTGGGCCAGAAAGTTGTCTAGGGGGGGATTTCATTTTTTGATTGCCAGTTGCTTTCTGGTAGTTTTCCATGTTATTCTTTGTCCATCTATAGGTCTGGTTGGTCTCGTGTAATTTACTGGGCTCTTCTTCCCTGTGGTTTGTTTCTGCCCTTTTTAGATGCTGTAATTTTGCTATGGTCTGATAGTGGTGGTAATGGGCTGTGATTACATCCACTACAGTACTACTGCCAAGAGGTGAGCTGTATGTATCTCTCTCTCTATCTCTATCTCTCTCTCGCTCTGATTAAATAATAAGCCCCATTAACCTTTTACTGCAGTGGGCTAAATCAGGGTCACCAGAGTGTTTCTTGATAGTCTTAAACAAATCTACTTGGAAACAAAGGTATACACCTCATACACATGGTTATGGACTTTAAAAAAAAAGACACCTGTACCATGTTAGATATAGAGTTGAAATGTATTACATTTCGAGTTTGCATACCAATATTATACTTTATAAACATCACAGAAGAGTGAAAAATATTGAAACCGTTTGACATAGAAACACTGGATTTTTGGCAGTTTTATTTTTTACATTCCACCCATGAGGCCACTAGATCATTTGACTGCAGGAAAGGGCTACTTGGTGAACAACTAACTGCACACAAACTCATGAATCAGTAAAAACCAAGGAGAATGACCTCAAATGGCAGCATTAAAAATACATTCCCAGTGGAATCACAGTCTATCAGTCTTCTGTCAGCTATTTTTTTATTTTTTATTTGACCTTTATTTAACTAGGCAAGTCATTTAAGAACAAATTCTTATTTACAATGACGGCCTACACCGGCCAAACCCGGACGACGCTGGGAAAATTGTGCACCGCCCTATGGGACTCCCAATCACGGCCAGATGTGATACAGCCTGGATTCAAACCAGGGACTGTAGTGATGCCTCTTGCACTGAGATGCAGTGCCTTAGACTGCTGTGCCACTCGAGAGCCCGAGTGGGAATGTGGGAAGCAAACTCAGTGAATTCAAATGACCACAGCCATGTCCAGAAACAACCCCTACCTCCAATAGGCACATAATGGCAAAAACTCTGCAATACGCAGAACGTCCAACCTAGCTGATCAGAGGGAATTTGTTCAGAAATGAACTGAGGCATTGTATGTGTGGGTGTTCCCAAAATGACACACACCCCGTCCTCCCAAATGGGCTTATATCCCACCCAGATCACTGCTGATTAGTGGTGAAAAGCACTAAAGTAAAAATATCTTAAAGTACTACTTAAGTCGTTTTGGGGGGGTATTTGTACTTACTACTTATATTTTTGCCAATTGTTTTATTTACTTCACTAGATTCCTTAAGAAAAAAAATACTTTTTACTCCTTACATTTTCCCTGCCACCCAAAAGTACTCGTTACATTTTGACAGGAAAATGGTCGAATTCACACACTTATCAAGAGAACATCCCTGGTCATCCCTACTGCCTCTGATCTGGCGGACTCACTAAACACAAATGCTTTGTTTGTAAATTATATCTGAGTGTTGGAGTGTGCCCCTGGATATCCGCCAATAAAAAAAATATGAATTGTGCCGTCTGGTTTGCTTAATATAAAGAATTTGAAATGGTTTATACTTTTACTTTGACTTTTGATATTTAAGTACATTTTAGCAATTCCATTTACTTTTGATACTTAAGTATATTTAAAAACAAACACTTTTCATTTAAAAAAAATTCATTTTCTATTAAGGTATCTTTACTTTTACTCAAGTATGACAATTGAGTACTTTTTCCACCACTGCTGCTGATTGAGGTCTGTGGCCCTCTTTTGGGCAAAACAAGCAGCACTCCTGTTACGTGTTTGTACGACCGTAAAGCAAATGTTTAGGCCTTGGAAGCTATGGCCCATCCCTCATGCAGTACACTGACAACAGCACGGTCCATATAGACCAGCCCCAGGTCAACATTAGTCGAACAGTGGAGAGATCAATATATGTAATTAGTCAATATTATTTCTAGTCAGGTTATTCTTCGTATTTTGCATTATTCTTCGTATCCCTCCCCCAGTCTTCATGTACACAGACATTCCATGAACGTATATCATTAATAATTTGAGAATGTAAGAATCAGAGGAAAAGGGAAAAAGTTTATCTAAGTGTTGATGCTTCCCAACAATGACTGATGGTAGCTTCCAGACACATTGCCCTTGGGGTGTAGTCAACCAAAGTTGCAGCACAGCAGACACCTCTTAGGTATATTTGTGGAGCCTATCTTTTGCCCGGAGCTACGCTTGTTGTTACCAGGTGGCTCAGGGGATCTCTGGGTGGGATGGGGCAATGGGTTACACTGAGGGTGGTCCATTGTTTGAATCCACTTTGAAACATTATGGCATTTTTTAAAAAGGGCCCAGGGCTGGGTTTTTACTAAGCTAACATATGGAATTGTTTTAAGATGGTCATACCAAGGATTATTGAACTATTTGATTTAGAATTTTAGGACCCCTGCAGGTTTCAAAAATATATCAAAAAAATGATTTGATGAAACATTGAAATGCATTGATTAATAGATTCATACATAGAAAAGGAAGTTTGTTTTGAAGTGTCTGTACTATATTTAAGAAATATAAGAACGCTCAGGAAAAAAACCTCTGTATTGTATACCCTTGACGTGGAAATGCCCTTTCACTTCAACGGTATCACTCAACTCCACCATGCGCCTTGTACTAGCAGCACTATCCCAAGAGCACTGCTCCACCAGAGAGCGCCACAGATGGTCCGTGGACATCAGGCATATGGGGTTTATACGCCTACTTCTCTTTCACTGTGTTAATGTACTACTGCTATTAAATATTCATGTGTGGGATATATAGCCTATAAGGCCTGGGGCCCTGGTCACTTTGTAGTGTTTTCGGGGAAAACGTGGAGTGGGGGAGATGCTATCTCAGGTAATCCCTGGATTAGCCAGCCAACCACCTAATGGTTGGGAGTGGGGAACCTTATGTGATTTTTGCTGTCCATTTTGCTTCATAATCCGTACTCCCAAAGCCTGTTGGTGTTGGTGGAAAGGCTGTGTCCATTTAGATTTTAGACTGAGGGAGGTCCCAGTACGACTCAGGCCACAAGTCGCTAACTCTTTTTGCTAAGTAGGTAACCTAAGGTGGTCAAGCGGTCAAGCAGGGACATGTTCCAGCCTACCCTCGTACAGAGGTCCCATCTCTCGGAATGATTCAAATGGAAATATAATTTTGTGAATTATCGGATTGCTAAGTTCATAATCCTATTAATAATCGAGCTATTTAGCATGGTCTAATTTAAGAAAAGGGATTTCACATTTTGAAACTAAAATGGCCGCCCAATTTGTCTGTTTGGATTTAAAGTGTCTGTAACATTTATTATGATAGGTGCTGCTCCAACACTGAGTACAGGCAATAATAAGATTACTAAAGGAAAAACCCTTTCAGTAAATGATTTAAAACATCCTCATGAAAGTTTATGCAGTAGGTCAACGGTTTATCGCACTTTATGATTTCTGACAATATTTTCATTTACGATGTTCAAAATCACCCAAATTTCCGCTCCAAATTGGTGATTAAAATATATTGTCATTTATTATGACATCTCATGGCCAGATTCAATGACTGCATTTAATTGATATTAATTTGGTTTGCAATCAGTCATTGCCCTCTCGCTGTACTTACAGCACCGTTGGTCCCACAGTTTTAAAACTTATAAGAAACACATGACTGTAATGACACCACAGTAAGGTTGAGAAATGGGAAAAGTAGTGTGCTGGGCGGGCACACACACACACAGGCAGATGCACAATCATAATATTCACTAGGCATGGAGAAGCCCTGGTTTGCCCAATGTCTGGGTGAAAACGCCTCTTGCGTCTTGAAAACGCGTCTTGAAAATGCACCTTGAAAACCCGTCTTGCCTGTGGGAGAACATTAGAGCGGATCAAGTCTTGCAATATGATGTCAGCTGGCATCAAAACTATTTGTATGCAACATATTAAGAAACTAGTATGAACTTATCAAGTATGCACCAGATACATTGCAAAACCTGCAGCTTCAAACAGGACCAAATTAGTATTGCTGTAATAGTAGGGTCGTTCTACAAAAAGAGTGCATTTTATATTTTAAGTAGAAATGTTCACAAATATTGAATGTTTAAAGCCTGTTATATTAAATGAAGTGCCCTTTAATATAGACTACACAGAGAATTCCATAAATACGGTATGTCCCTTCGTACACCCTCTGAAAATTTTCACCATCATTGTAAAGCACAATTTTTTTGTTGCTTTGACAAAGTAATTTCTGAAGATGATTATTTATTTCATGTGATTAGTGATTCATTTACGTCTGTCCCTCATTTTAAGGTCAACCCTGTTACATGAACTGAACTCTCGTTTTGATATGGTAAATTAATCCTTTTAAAATATTTGTTTCAAATAGTAAAATCATAGTGCAAAAGCAGGTGAGCTGGTTCTACTCTTTTTGGCCATTTTCTGGTGTTTTGTGGTGGAAAACTCCGTTACCCATAGATAGAAATGTTTTAACAATTTAATTGTTTTCGGAAGCTCACATTCAATTGCCCCTCCCTGTTGCACACAACAAGCTTCCATTCCCCCAACATAAGGGGATTCATGGCTGATTTAAGATGAAATCGTCAATCCTGTTACGGTCAAACCTGTTATGGTCAACCCTGTAACGGTCAACCCTGTTACTTTATTTGGCACTTAATAGGCACTTATAGTATTTTTTTTACCTCTTGAGATGGGAAAACTAGTGTTTTATGAAGTTGAACATGTGCTCTTTATGACAGAAGTTTTTATTTTTTTACCAAGTTCCGCTTCTCAAAAAGTGTAATGACCCAGTACACACAACAAATACAAACAACTTTACACTGTTTCAATGTCAACTTCTTCTCCTACGTATGTATGTAGTATCCATTTAGATCACATGAATAAATACATTGTTCTCCTGCCAACTAGAGGGATTATACCGAGAGCTTGTTGAGAAAATGGAGGCTTACACTGAGTGTTTTAACAGATCAATGAGTCAAATTAAGACCGCTCAAATCAGAGTGGATGGATTGGAAGATTATGAATGTGAGTGACGATGGAATGACCAAAACTATAGACGTTTCGGTAACACTTTCTATGAGGTACATGTATATATAGTGCCTTATAACATGCATTTTAATGCCTTATGATATGTTTAGAATACATTATAACACTGACTATAAATGCGTACAGCTAGATGTCAAATCTGCGTGTCATGGAGGAGCTGGAACTGACACAAGGGGTTGTGGGTAGTGCAATATCTGCAGCCATACTGTCCTTTGATCTTCATACGAGAGCTCAATTAGTATTTCAGTCCAAGCTGATTTAATAACATGGATAATATAGCTCACATGCCATGGGGCAGTATGTTTTAGTGCTCAAACAATACCACAATATCGGTCTGCAGTACTTAAAATACTACATCTATGTGAATAAACACATTTTACAATGCAATCATTCGATTATCTGTACTTGCCATGTACAAAAGCTTAATTGCATTCTTGTTATCAATGTAGTTACTGAGTAACGACATGGCATAGAAGAGCAACGTCATCTAAATTGGAGTCCAATAACTGTGGTGAGTTGGGACTAAAAAGTGTGCACCACTAAAATAAGCCGCTTCTCCACTTTTCACACTTAAGTCATCAAAACTGTGAGATGAGTTTTCATCACCAATCATCACACTGATCGTTTTGCATTCGAGCAAAACCAACCCAAAAATAATATGACAGTTGGATCTAGGGCTGTCCACAAACGATGCCTCGAGGCTTTAAGTGTGAGTTAGACCCAGTGGGAGCTTCCAGAGATCCAGACAATGCTTTTTGGCAACCCCAAGTGGAAATTCATATTCAAGTCAGGGAAAAGAGACTGATCATTTGGTCTGTAGCTTGCAGTGAGTAGATGGCTCCCTCATTCAATTCAATTCAATGTGGTCCACTATGGTATTATAGTGTTGCTACACACTTGGAACAGAAACAGCAGAGCTAGAAGTTGTATATTTTATTGTTGAAAGTTATTTATGTACCTGCCATGGGTTTTGACTCAACCTCACTCTTTTCACAAAACCTCCCACTTCTCCCCAAAACCAGCTGGAACAAGGCTGCATAACCGCAACAACATTCTAGCGCCGGACTCTTGAGATCCTCCTGTTTTTGAGTTATGAATTCACCATATGGCATATAAAGTTATCCTCACGAAGAAAAAAAAATACAACTGTGGTTTGTTGTTGAATGCCTTACATGATCATGTGATGTTACATTTGCAATGGCTATGCTATGAATTATGACAGTGGCCTTGCTATGTTTGATGAACATAACTTTTTTTCTTACCTTTTGAAACCTGATAGCTTATTCAATCAAATCTCATCTTCGATTGCTTTGATGACATCCCACACACCAATGGTAATGCTGCTGGGCCTATACTGTATATTGATCATTAACAAACTGGAGCAGAACAAACAATTTATCAATGATAAGATCTCTGAAAAATGAGAAAAATCAAAAGAGCACAATGTTATCCCACAAGCCTATAATCCCATACTACGTTCCTGAAAAGAGATGCTCTATACAGAAATCCACTGTCACTGTCTGGAAGGAGAGAAAGCCTAATCCAGTGATTGGTTTTACCTTATCACAGAATTTAAGAAGTGTACATTTCTAAGCTGACGGATTGAACCCCTGTTCGATACAGGTTTGCAAAACTGAATCGGTTGAGCCTCCAAGATTTGATATGGGTATTTAAAGCTCTGCACGGCATTAACCAAGAGCACAACAAATAGCCTGCCTTTTAACTGGGCTGGGGGAATCCGGGCCAGTCGGGATGCAAATTGAAATGAACCGAGAGTGGATTGAGAGGGTGAGGGTGGGGAGTGGTTGGGGTGGGGGTTGGAGAGTGGCTGGTTGTAGGGATGAGGGGGAGGACTAAGGCAGGGTGAGGGGAAAAGGGTCCAAGGAAAACGTAGAGAGCCTGCGAGAGCAGCCGTGAAGACCGGTGGCTTATGATCCATGTGACAACAGTAGCAGACACAGCAGAGAGTGGGCCCTTGATCAAACCGGGCGACAAACATTTGGTCAGCAAACAGCAGCTCATGGCCTAGCTTCCCATCTGGGGCTAGAGGCTAGATTTGCGCTATGCAGCCTATGTTCCACCAGGGCACATACTGTATCACTAGGTCCAAGAGGGACACAGTTCTGTGGATAAGGGGTGGATCCAAAGCTGATAGTAGGGTTCATTGGCTTATATGGAAAGGACACTGTATTATTTTGCAGAAGAATTCGATATTGGAAACAGTAGAATACAACAAAAACCGACACACAGTAGTAGCCTACATGTACAGTCCTTTGTAAAAGGTTATGATATCAATTATTAATCAGGATGTTCTATACTGGCTGTATTGAGCCACAATGATCAAATCCCACACTTGCAGTGTCCAAAAAACAACCCATAATATTACATGTTATGGTTCTGGGATTGGTTAGATGATGTGGTTGCTCAATGTGTGCTATTGCAGTATGAAGACATGTGTCAGAAATAGCATGGAACCCCAAATCCCTGTGGCAGAGGATCTATGTAAAAGGACAGACAGACTTACACTGTAGTTGAGACACAGTGACTGTCTGGATACAAAATATGATAATAGAAGACATGCAGGCCTATGGCCAAAGCATCATATGCCAGCAGCACTAGTTCTACAAAACCTCATTTAATTCCATAGAGTCTTCAAACCAGAAGAATTGACACACTGCTAGAAAGAGATGTGATGATTTGAATGGTCTGTGGTCAGTGTGAAGAGATGCTATGGCATCTTGTCATAAGGTGTAATTTCAGGCAGTATTCTTTAAATGTTGATCTTGAGATGCCAGTATCAGACATGCCAAAACTGCTCTTTCCTTTTTTCTCCTCTAACACAAACACACACATGCACAAGTACATGTACACCCTCACCAACACCCACCATTTGATACATATACACACATTCACATACACACACATACACAAATATACATACATACACAAAAGTATGTGGACACCACTTCAAATTAGTGGATTTGGCTATTTCAGCCACACCCATTGCTGGCAGGTATATACAATCGATTACACCGCCATGCAATCTCCATAGACAAACATTGGCAGTAGAATGGCCTTACTGGAGGGCTCAGTGACTGTCAACGTGGCACCATCATAAGATGCCACCTTTCCAACAAGTCAGTTCATCAGAATTCTGCCTTGCTTGAGCTGCCCCGGTCAACTATAAGTGCTGTTATTGTGAAATGGAAACGTCTAGGAGCAACAACGGCTCAGCTGCAAAGTGGTATGCCACACAAACCCACAGAACTGGACTGCAGAGTGCTGAAGCACTTAGCAAGTAAACATCATCTGTCTCCGCTTGCAACACTCACTACCGAGTTCCAAACTGCCTCTGGAAGCAATGTCAGCACAAGAACTGTTCGTCGGGAGCTTCATGAAATGGATTTCCATGGCTGAGCAGCCGCACACAAGCCTAAGATCACCATGCACAATGCCAAGTGTCGGCTGGAGTGGTGGAAAGCTCATCGCCATTGGACTCTGGAGCAGTGGAAACACATTCTCCGGAGTGACGAATCAAGCTTCACCAGCTGGCATTCCGACGGGCGAATCTGGGTTTGGCGGATGCCAGGAGATCACTACCTGCTCAATGCATATTGCCAACTGTAAAGTTTGATGGAGGAGGAATAATGGTCTGGGGCTGTTTTTCATGGTTCTGGCTAGACCTTTTACTTACAGTGATAGGAATTCTTAACGCTACAGCATATAATAACATTCTAGACAATTCTGTGCTTCCAACTTTGTGGCAGCAGTTTGGGGATGCCATTTATTGTTTCAGCATGACAATGCCCCTGTGCACAAAGTGAGGTCCATCCAGAGATCGGTGTGGAAGAACTTGACTGGCCTGCACAAAGCCCTGACCTCAACCCCATTGGGATGAATTGGAACGCCGACTCTGAGCCAGACATAATCGGCCAACTTCAGTGCCCGACCTCACTAATGCTCTTGTAGGTGAATGGAAGCAAGTCCCCACAGCAATGTTACAACATTTAGTGGAAAGCCAACTCCATATTAATGCCTATGATTTTGGAATGAGATGTTCGACGAGCTGGTGTCGACATACTTTTGGTCATGTAATATATATATATATATAATATAGTATTATTATAATTTGTTTAACCTTTATTTATGTAGGCGAGTCAGTTAAGAACAGATTCTTATTTACAATAATGGCCTGATTGTGGTGGTAGGAGCATTAAATGCACAGTTAAAGAAAGACCTAACCTAGTGACTCAGTAAGAGAGTCTGGCCACCTCTCGACATTGTAATCAAAAAGGAATAAATAATAAATAAACACTGGACGTGGCGACAATACGACTGTCATTTAATTGCACTACACAATTGTGTTAATATCGACTTTATATTCTGCTCTATAAATTGGAGTTAGCTGTAGGCCATTTGGAGTTAGTGGTTAGCTGTGGGCCATTTGGAGTTAGCTGTGGGCCAATTGGAGTTAGTGGTTAGCTGTGGGCAATTTGGAGTTAGTGGTTAGCTGTGGGCCATTTGGAGTTAATGGTTAGCTGTGGGCCAATTGGAGTTAGTGGTTAGCTGTGGGCCATTTGGAGTTAGTGGTTAGCTGTGGGCCATTTGGAGTTAGCTGTGGGCCAATTGGAGTTAGTGGTTAGCTGTGGGCAATTTGGAGTTAGTGGTTAGCTGTGGGCCATTTGGAGTTAGTGGTTAGCTGTGGGTCATTTGGAGTTAGTGGTTAGCTGTGGGCCATTTGGAGTTAGTGGTTAGCTGTGGGCCAATTGGAGTTAGTGGTTAGATGTGGGCCATTTGGAGTTAGTGGTTAGCTGTGGGCCATTTGGAGTTAGTGGTTAGCTGTGGGCCATTTGCCCATTATAAAGCACGAGCGGAGCTCAGTTGGAGGGGGGGAGGGGGGGCTGGGTTTAGCAGGTGTGAAGGGTAATGGCAGCAAACACGGGGTGACTCATGATTGGGAGTCCATGGAAGTCAATGAGAAACTATAAAGAAAACACCTCTCCTCTCTTGGGGTTGGTGAGCTTAAAGGAGTTTTCACATACAACTTTAAAGAGCCTTAGTTGTAATCTGAGGATATACTCTTAAATCGAATGGAAGGCCTTTTGTTTCCAAGGTTTCTCATATCTACCATGGTTAATTAACCCTCTCTGTGCCATTAAACATATGTGTGTATGTGTGTTGCTGTGTCATTATAGATTGTGTGTAAGCACTAGGGGGGTAGGGACATTGTCACTGTTTAAACACACAAATCCAATGACAATGACAATACTATTGTCCATCGTTGACTTTAGCTAAAGCTACAGTAGGATTATTTGAGTCATCATAGCTAACCTGAAAGTGCACGTGGATACGTTCCAGGATGGCCACTTACTGTAAAGTGATTTTAGAGCGTTGAGGTTGATATATTTCAAATCTCCTCTTTCTCTGCTTGATTGATTGTTTTCTTTATGATGGTGGGAATCTGAAATAAAACACCTCACTGAGAAGACATTCTGGATGGACAAAACGTTCTTTCACTCATTAGGCCACACTGATCTAAAAACAAAATCCACAATGGTTGAAATCTTATCAATATTAATTAACCTATTACTGCCTAATGGAGTCTCCAACGTCAAATTATAAAGATGATACAAATTATAAAGATGATACAAATTATAAACATTATACAAATTATAAAGAGAGTAGATAGATAGATAGATAGATAGATAGATAGATAGATAGATAGATAGATAGATAGATAGATATGAAACCAATAAAAGGGAGATTTTCTGACAATAATGAGTTTAAATGGTTTATATTACTGTCTAGATTTAGACCAGAATAAACAGAACAAACTAGCAAAGTATTCTAATAATAATACATTTTATTTGAAGTGCTTTTGTTGAAGTACATACAAGATAATCAGCAAGTTAAAAAAGCAATAAAATCACACAATAAAAGAATTTAAGTACAAATACTTACACCAAACAGAAGGACATACCAACAAGGGAAGACACTAAACAGACTAAATTTGAACAGTCTCTCCGACAACATTGCCTTTCATAACTTAGAATGTTCTTCCTTGTTTGCTGCTTCACCTAACAGTGCACTTTCTCTCTTGCTAGGTGAGCTGAGGCAGTGTCAAGGAGTACAACATATTCATGTATCCTCAGATATCCATCTCTCCAGCTCCATGGCCTGGTATTGATTCCTTAAAGTGGCTCAGTAGACCTGAGATTGTCTTCACACTGCATTTCTACCCACACTGTGCTATATTATATTAGTCAAGCAAACATTCATGTTCCATTCAGCCATGTCAATGCTGTGGGTTTTGTAAAGTATTTTCCTTTTCAGCTCATTACAAATGTCAAAAGAGCACGTTTAGGCATATCCTGTGTTTGAGAGCACAGCCACCTTCACCTGCAATTACTGAAGTGACAACAATGTACCTGCATGATTTAAATCACTTCCCTGATTGGCTGGCTAGGCACTGCTGTCATTCATCCAGTGGGTCCAGCGTGAGTGCTTCAGGGCAATCCTCTTTGTGGTATGGCAAGCATATCGTTTTGAGTTCAGATTTCAGTGGAAAATATCACTTCCTTTTAAAAGGGTCTCTCTGCCAAAGGCTGAACTCCTCTGCTGCTCTTGCATCAGTTATCTGCCTATGCTTCTCCCAAAGCTGATGAATTTACAATGAAATGGCAAAACATTTAGGTCTTTAGAATGAGACCTGCAAATACTAGATAATGATTACAATTTACTCATCCATTTAGGATACCATATTTGTTTATATAATTATGGTATACTATATGCAGTATCACAGCAAGATTACCCATGTTTAATCTCTAAAGTGTGCTACCTTAATGATTCAAAGCAATGTTATGGCTGTGACTGAAATTATGTGTGTCCTTGAAAGACTTGCTTTCCTGCATGCTGTCACCTGTGATGACCCCACCAACACTAACGAAGTAACATATTTAACATGCCTGCTTGGATGGCAATGGATTTTCTAAATCTAATCTTGTTACAAACAATTTCCACTCATTAACTAGAATTACCTGTAATGGATCAAGGGCATTTAGTGAGCAATGAGGTTAATAGGAGTGGTGGCTCTTTTGTTGTCCTTTTGCTAAGCTGATTGTTGGGGCTAACAACTTCCTTCTTGTGTGGTCTTCGTTTTTTGTCAAACTCCTCAGTAAGATTCCCTATCCGAAATGTGTAACACAAATGATATAGTAGACATTCATATAGGCTACCACTACCACCGTTTTTGACATTCGTAGAAAAGACATAGGAAGAGCGTTCTGCGTTTTAAGACCTGACATCTGCCGACCAAGACAACCAATACGTTCCGGGCGCGAGCTGCACAACCCTGCTATTTGCCAGCAGACTGCTCACTGCCAAAGCACGTTTTCATAGCACTCAAAAGAGGCCCTGACATATATCTGGCACACTGGAAAAGTGTAGGCTATCATAGGGCGCAAAGACAATGTCCTGCGCCACGGTGTTGAAAATGTATTGCCGGACGTTAAGTGGTGACCCATTCGATTAGTAAGTCGATTAGACTAGGTCTACTTTGACAACATAATTGTATTTGGTGATGGACATGCCTCCAAGTCAACCAAAAATAACCACATAATATTTAGACCCATTATTGCTGTAGCCCGTGTAGGAAATGTTTTTCTCATACCGAATGTGCTCTCTAGCCTATCAATTTTAGATTAAAATCTAACACCCTATTTTTTATAGGCTCAATGTGAATTTTACTGTTCAAAATAGAGATGCCTATTGCACAATTATAAATAGGATGAATAATATAAGCAACATTAAAATGTGTATATAAAGATGTCTTGCTTATTGAGGAAAGCGAAGGTTGTTGTTTTCGCGTTTCTCTGCATTCTACGTCAATTAGAACCTGCTATACCCAGGCCTCAACTATCATATTTTAGTATTTTTATTTATTTAACCTTTATTTAGCTAGGCAAGTCAGTTAAGAACAAATTCGTACTTACAATGACAGCCTAACCCGGCAAAACCCAGACGACGCTGGGCCAATTGTGCGCCGCTATATGGAACTCCCAATCACGGCCAGATGTGATACAGCCTGGATTCGAACCAGGGACTGTAGTGACGCCTCCTGCACTGCGATGCAGTGGCTTAGACCACTGCGCCACTCGGGAGCATAGGAAGGTGGTTTAGATGCCTATGTTTGAAAAACCACATGGATGAACAATATAGTTCAAAATAAGACAGGATGCCTACACAATTGATATCGTATTTAGATGTATTTTCTAGAAGCTTGATTTGTATCGAATAAAGGCTACATATTTTTTAAGACAATACATAGGCCTATTATAGAAAATAGATCATATTTAAATAATACTATCAGGACTGTAATAATATGCATGCATACAGTGAAGTATGCAATAAATATGATTTGTGGAAGGCTGCTCTAAATAGCCCACAGATTTAGAGAAGAGTGCAGGAAATGATCGAGGTAGGTAGGCCCAATAGGGCTAATACAGTTATCATGTAGAGATGGTACCAGACGCCATCTTCTGGCAGGCTAACGCAACTCTCCATTTTACGCTTGGACAGTAATCTCGACAGAGATCTAAGGTAGAAACCGTTCAGTAGTCAGAATTGTGTGTGATGGGTCGTTACGCTCGAGCGTGTGTAACTGATCATATAAAATTGAGGAGGGCTCGCGGTGTATGAAAACATGGAGCCTAAACACTGTGACATACACATTTATGCTAACCTAAACCTTTAGGTTGTATTTTTGTTATTTCGCCATATTAAAATTGTTACACTGAAATCCTCGCATCGGAGATTAACGAACAAATTATTGAAATTCACTATCCAAGTTTCCAATTTATTTTGCTGTTCATTGGTCTATCTTAATTTGCATCAGCCTGTCAGATTGTTCATTTTATGGTTATAGCCTTTGGTTTATTTGTATTATTTTTTATTAGCTTAATTATTGCATAATACATCATCATTAATTCCAATAATTTAGTAACAATATTATAATATCATTTAGACTACTATTCTATGAATTTAACCTTAATTTCAAATGTACATTTTATCCTACATTGCATTGGACTTGCTATCACATTTAGGTTACAATAATACAATAAATACAATAACATTCATCTGAAATATGCAACTACATGTAAATTATTTTAATTTATTATTATGATTATTTCTTTTTTACAATCAATACTATTTATTACCATTTATTTAATGTATTTTGTTAACACCAAATCCCTTCCCCAAATTGATGTCATCAAACAATCCACATAAAATGATAGATTCTTGCCATGCACTAGGCCCTACTGTGAAGACTCTAAAAAGGGGTATAAGGCTATACTTAGACATGTATTTTGAATAATGATCACACCAGTATTATATTTAAAGCCACAGCCTTATAGAATGGCCATGGCCACTGACTATACTGCTGGCCAGCTGAGCACAGCCACTATTCAAACGTGACCTGGGTGTGCTGGCTGCATCTCCAGATGGCCATTTCTCTCTCTCTGTCTCTGACAACTCATGCCACTGAGCAGACAGCATGGGGCTTATCCCTGTATTAGTGCACCAGTCCCTACTGCTAACAAAGGGCCCACACTGCAGTGATGGGACTGGGCACTGTGTGTGAGGGGGTAAATATAGGATTCGTATAGGGTGGAATAGAAACAAAATGAATGATTTATATGATATGTCAATGTCAGGTTTTCTGATTGGAATTAACAATTATGGATCGGCCAGATGTCTGTCATTTTGTCTCGCGCTTTCATCTGAATTTTCTCTGTGTTTCCTTTCAGTGAAACACTGTAGCAGCGATATAGCACATAAAAACAGTCTTCCCTTCCCTGTTTTAAGGTCTGCCCGCGGCACTCTCCCATATGGACGCTCTCCGACGAGCCATGTTTTTATCGTCTCTGGACTTAAGTGTAGGCCACTTAACTATCTAAGCTTTCGCAGTGATCATCTCATTTATCTGGGATTATTGCAGTGAATTTACTGTTTGGTTTTCTTCCAGGCCTAAAATGTCAAGTCCAAAGTCATGTATGCAGTAGCTTTACTTGGCGAGAGCCTATTCAGATCCGCCGAAAGCTGGTAGCAGTTGATCTTTGGATAGAGCATGAAATAAATAAATCCTCTTTAGCAGATCAATATTCATCCCTTTTAATGCTGGATGTGAAACGGCTGGAAGTGAGGTGGTAATGCTGATGTACAGCTAATCGTTGTAAAATAAGCAGCTGGGCTTTGCGATCCGAAGCAGATAGTTAAACAGGAAGAGGACGAGTAAGTGTTGGATTGTCTAGCAAGTGAGAAACCTGCTAGTAATTACATGTAATTTATACCCTCAAATTAACACGCAAAATGTTATTTTTGAGAAGCGGGGGCTTAAAATGGGGCCCCTTTTGTGCAGAAATGATTGGAGGAGTGTTCAACCTATGACACATTTCCTTCTTTGCTGCCCTCGGCAGGGCCTGGTAATGGTTCTGTTTGTTAATGATATTAGTTGACACTGCTTGTATAAATGCCAGCGTGAAAATGAATTGATATAACAGAGGTTGTAAGGTTTTCATCGTTCCTCTCCCTCAGTCTATTTAATGTTTTAAGGAAGGAACGAGGGACATGACCCCTGGCTGGATTGGATCTTGGCACGAGGTGCAAGACTTCTTTCCCTCCATGTGTGAATTCACTCAGGCCTACTCACTGAGTCACAGCACTCCAGCACATGTGACACAATGTGACAACGAATAGCTAACAGCCCCTTTTTCGAGGATGTTACTGAATTTACAAGTTACCAATGCACGCTAAAGGCCCACGTTCCCATCACAGCGAAACAGCAAGAGCATCGAGGAGCTCAAACAATGTAATTTATCACTGAACTTTCGGCTCCCCGTTGTGAAGAATACTTCCCCTTCAGCCTTTGAGTCCAAGGCGCTCTTGCCTGGTGATTTACATGCCGTGTAGCAACTATGAATAGAGGGTTCAAGTCTGCATACCAAGCCTGCAGAATCCTCTGTCTCACGTTAGCAAAGAGCACAGCTCGTCTTGATCGATGGTCCCAAGATGTGCTGTAACTCATGCGGCAAATAAATAACTAAATACTTTTGGAAATGCCTAGATTATGCTTTTGAAATGTGGTCCTTACCAATGGTTGATAGTGTGTCTCCTAGCTCCTTCAGCACTTGTATTGGTTGTAATGTTCTGTGAAAGATTCTACTACCTGTGTAAGGTCAAGGGTCAGTCACTAGCATACCAAAAATCACTTTGTAGAGCATCATTATGTTTATTCATGAAGAACTATGACATTATGATGACAAGAGAAAAACTGTTTAGAAAATAAAAGTCCATTGATAACCATTGATAACTCATCATGGAGGAATATACATATTTCTACTGACCCATCTTGTTGGTTCCAACATGCGATTATACTAGAGATACCAGGCCTAACATTTACGTGGAGATGGTACATGACTGTGCATCATGGAATGTGGACGCCAAATACCTGCGTTCCCTCTGCTTATGCACAGCCTCTTCTAAACCAAACTAAAATAGCTGCTCACATGTTTGTGAGCTACTGTAGCCTAGGCCTCCTAGTATTAGCTAATGCTAAACAGTGGCTTGATGCCCATGACCGTACATGAGCATTGATATATACAGTAACAGTCAAAAGTTCGGACACACCTACTCATTCCAGGGTTTTTCTTTATTTGTACTATTTTCTACATTGTAGAATAATAGCTAAGACATCAAACAATGAAATAGCAAATATGGAATCGTGTAGTAACCAAAAAAGTGTTGAACAAATCAAAATATTTTTTATATTTGAGATTCTTCAAAGTAGCCACCCTTTGCCTTGATGACAGCTTTGCACACTCTTGGCATGCTCTCATCCAGCTTCATGAGGTAGTCACCTGGAATATATTTCGATTAACAGGTGTGCCTTGTTAAAAGTTAAATGGTGTAATTTCTTTCCTTCTTAATGCGTTTGAGCCAATCAGTTGTATTTGCTGGTGGTCCCTTGTGGCTCAGTTGGTAGAGCATGGTGTTTGCAATGCCAAGGTTGTGGGTCCGATTCCCACGGGGGACTAGTACGGGGGAAAAAAATGTATGAAATGATGCATTCACTACTGTAAGTCGCTCTGGATAAGAACATCTGCTAAATGACGTAAATGTATTGTGACAAGGATGAGGGGGGTATACAGAAGATTTTGACTATTTGGTAAAAGACCAAGTCCGCTATTTGATAAAAGACATAGTCCATATTATGGCAAGATCAGCTCAAATAAGCAAAGAGAATCGATAGTCCATCATTACTTTAAGCCAATAAGAAGACACCAATAAGAAGAAGAGACTTGCTTGGGCCAAGAAACACGAGCAATGGACATTAGACCGGTGGAAATTTGTCCTTTGGTCTGATGAGTCTAAATTTGAGATTTTTGGTTCCAACCAAAAATCTCTTTCTGAGAAGCAGAGTAGGTGATCGGATGAACGGATGAACTGCTTTTGTGGTTCCCACCGTGAAGCATGGAGGAGGTGGGATGTGTGGGGTTGCTTTGCTTTGCTGGTGACACTGTCTGTGATTTATTTAGAATTCAAGGCACACTAAACCACCATGGCTACCACAGCATTCTGCAGTGATACATCATCCCATGTGGTTTGCGCTTAGTGGGACTATCACAGGACAATGACCCAAAACCCACCTCCAGGCTGTTTAAGGGCTACTTGACCAAGAAGGACAGTGATGGAGTGCTGCATCAGATGGCCTGGCCTCCACAATCCCCCAACCTCAACCCAATTGAGATGGTTTAGGATGAGTTGGACTGCAGAGTGAAGGAAAAGCAGCCAACAAGTGCTCAGCATATGTGGGAACTCCTTCAAGACTGATGGAAAAGCATTCCTCATGAAGCTGGTTGAGAGAATGCCAAGAGTGTGCAAAGCTGTCATTAAGGCAAAGGGTGGCTACTTTGAAGAATATAAAATATATTTAGATTTGTTTAACACGTTTTTGGTTACTACATGATTCCATATGTGTTACTGTATTACTGTATAAACCCTGGAATGAGTAGACGTGTCCAAACCTTTGACTGGTACTATATATATATATATATATATATATATATATATATATATATATATATATATATATATATATATATATATATATATATATGTATGTATGTATGTATGTGTATATATATATATGTATGTATGTATGTATGTATGTATGTATATATATATATATATATATATATATATAGTGTGTCTGTTTCATCCTTTTCCATTTTTGAGCCCATTGATAATGGTATGTTTAATAATCGAGGGGTTTCCCCCTAAAATCAGTGCAAACACATTTGTAGGGCTGTAGCTACTTCAAAAGGGAGAAGAGGGGAGGACCACTCCAAATGCATTGGGACCACACATTAAAGAAGGGAGATGCTGCTTATTGATACAAGGCTACTGGCCTGGGATGTTTACCAAGGCTTTCTGGCTCACATAGCTGATGGCCAAAGAAGAAAAGAAAAGATGAAAGGGGAAAGGAAGGAAAAATGAAGGAAAAACGAAAAGACATTTGGCATTTTCTACTTTTTCTCAACAAACACCCCCAGGGCTAAGAGTCCCATTTAAATAAACAAAACAAAGTGTTTAGATCAATTAAGAGGACCATAAGCTCGCCGGGAGACCGTGTTACGACAGGCTCTAAACGCGGCGCCAACTAAAGGGAGTAAAATCTTGTCCTTCAACAAGTCACAGTGAAGACGAAGCAGTGTTCGTCAGATCCACCCGTGGCCTCACCTCCTACCTCTGGCACACTTTGAAGTCAGTGGAGATAAGCTGGCTTCAGATAGAACTCACTCTATTGAACAAAATGGCCGCCTGCCAGAATGGGTGGGAGTGGGAGGATGAGGCTGCCTTTGGCTGCATACAATATACGGCTGGGTTTGTACTAAAATCACTCTGTCTGGCCTACATATTGGATTTGGGGAGGTGGTGAAGGGAGCACCTGTGTGCAAGGTCTATGTTGTAGGCCCTGATGAGGCCTGGGTTAAGTCTCTCAAAAGGCCATAAGGACTTATTTATCATTCTCTGTGTTCTGAAGGCAGTCATATACACAGTAATTGTAAAACATTCTGGAAAGATTGCTCTTTGGTAGTGCTTTATACAATATGAAGAATGCGTGCACTTTCAATTAGATATTATGGAGACATGTTTCTGCAATGACTCAGAATTACCACAAGAGGGAAGACCTAACACAAAGAAAGCCAAGTGAGTGGAGATCAATGGTTCCAAAACACTGTCACTGCAGTGTACTTGTAAGACATGGTAGTCTGAGTAAAAATAATCATATCATGTATTAGCATTTTTTTTTACAGTGCATAATATTTTAATTGTTTATAGGTGTTTTTTGAAAAACGTTTTTGTTCAACATGATTCTTCACAGTTGAATCAAAGCCAGATAGGCAGCACTCTTCAACCAGTGGTCAGTTGTGATGTGTTTGCAAGACCACTAGGGACTGAACTAAGTCCACTTTAGACTGGACATGGGAAGTGTTGCAGTCCAATAACATAACCCTCCTGTCCTCTCTGGAGTGTGATCTCCCTGAGGAACTCTATGTTCTCCTAGGAAGTTGTTTGATTAGTTACCTCACAGCAGATGACCACGTTGTATATTAACCTGACCCCACAGCAGTCTACCATGTTGTATATTAACCTGACCCCACAGCAGTCTACCATGTTGTATATTAACCTGACCCCACAGCAGTCTACCATGTTGTATATTAACCTGACCCCACAGCAGTCTACCATGTTGTATATTAACCTGACCCCACAGCAGTCTACCATGTTGTATATTAACCTGACCCCACAGCAGTCTACCATGTTGTATATTAACCTGACCCCACAGCAGTCTACCACGTTGTATATTAACCTGACCCCACAGCAGTCTACCATGTTGTATATTAACCTGACCCCACAGCAGTCTACCATGTTGTATATTAACCTGACCCCACAGCAGTCTACCACGTTGTATATTAACCTGACCCCACAGCAGTCTACCATGTTGTATATTAACCTGACCCCACAGCAGTCTACCATGTTGTATATTAACCTGACCCCACAGCAGTCTACCATGTTGTATATTAACCTGACCCCACAGCAGTCTACCATGTTGTATATTAACCTGACCCCACAGCAGTCTACCATGTTGTATATTAACCTGACCCCACAGCAGTCTACCATGTTGTATATTAACCTGACCCCACAGCAGTCTACCATGTTGTATATTAACCTGACCCCACAGCAGTCTACCATGTTGTATATTAACCTGACCCCACAGCAGTCTACCATGTTGTATATTAACCTGACCCCACAGCAGTCTACCATGTTGTATATTAACCTGACCACACAGCAGTCTACCATGCTGTATAATCACATTGTCTTTATTTTGGGGCCTGTTGCTGGGTACTGTTTTTCTTCCCTTGGCTGGAACCAAACAGAAGAGGGTTCACACACACACATACACTGTAACGACTGTCGTAGAGAGGGGACCAAAGCGCAGCGTGTTGAGTGCTCATGATTACATTTATTTTAACACAGAACACTAAAGAAAATAACAAAAGCGAAAACGATCAGCTCACAGTTCTGTCAGGTACATAGACTAAACAGAAGATAACTACCCACAAACACAGGTGGAAAAAACCCCTACTTAAGTATGACCTCCAATTAGAGACAACAAGGACCAGCTGCCTCTAATTGGAGATCATCCCAAAAAAACAACATAGGAATAGAAAACTAGAAACTAAACATAGAAATCCAAAACATAGAAAAACACAAAACACCCCCTGTCACGACCTGACCTACTCTACCATAGAAAATAACATCTTACTTTGGTCAGGACGTGACACACACACTTGGCTTTTGTAGCCGAGGCCAGATATTTGCTAGGCTGAAACCAGATCTGTCCATTGTCTGTGTTTCACCCAATGCATTTGTATCCTGGGGAGTGGACTAGAACCCTGTGACAACATGACTCTGCCTGACCATTCCTAGAGGTCCTGAATGACTTTTACCACAATTATTTGTATTGCTATTAGGCCTTATTACACAAATATGAACACCATACATTAAAAAGACATGGTATTTTGTCAGTTGTCACAAATACAGTTACCTTATGCTGATTTTCACATTCATGCTAAAGTGGATGCCTTGTTAGCTACTTTAATATGAATGCATATTCATTCCCATGGGGAAATAAACTGCCTCAACCATAAACCCTGGGTATCATGTATAAGCCTACTGTATGGACTGTGCAATGTTAGATGCCTTATCAGGTTACTCATCATTAGCATCTTGTGAACTTTAGAACCCGTCTCTCCGAATCTTATCTATACTTCATTGTTGAGCCAGAGGTCATCTAAGGTCAAAGACAGCATGTTTGACACCCTGTTCCACCACGCTGCCTCTATAGCTTATCACGACCGGCCTGACAGGGGCGCAATATATAACTGTCCATAAAAGTTTAGGGACCCTAACCAAACTAGTCAGACAGAACGAAAAATGTGATACCACCAGCGGTATCGTCTGTCTGTACTTTGCTGTCTGTGGCTGACAGGAATGTACTGAAATGTACTAAAAACGTCGGCCATTGCTTATCAAGGCCCTGAATTAATGACAGGCCATTTGGCCCCTGCTCCGATTTGACGTGGTTCCAGCGATCAGATTAACAGAAATAACAGATTCAAAACAGGGATGATTAACAGGACTTTTCCCAAGATTTAATGGCACAGTCATCCCTTTCCCAGCCTCTCGTGGCACAGTCATCCCTTTTCCCAGCCTGTCATGGCACAGTCATCCCTTTTCCTAGCCTCATGGTACTGTCATCCCTTTTCCTAGCCTCATGGTACAGTCATCCCTTTTCCCAGCCTCATGGCACAGTCATCCCTTTTCCTAGCCTCATGGTACTGTCATCCCTTTCCCAGCCTCATGGCACAGTCATCCCTTTCCTAGCCTCATGGTACTGTCATCCCATTTAATGGCACAGTCATCCCTTTCCCAGCCTCTCGTGGCACAGTCATCCCTTTCCCAGCCTCTCATGGCACAGTTATCCCTCTTCCTAGCCTCATGGTACTGTCATCCCTTTCCCAGCCTCATGGCACAGTTATCCCTCTTCCTAGCCTCATGGTACTGTCATCCCTTTCCCAGCCTCATGGCAGTCATCCCTTTTCCTAGCCTCATGGTACAGTCATCCCTT
The DNA here is from genome assembly GCF_965601325.2 of Salmo salar. NCBI lineage: Eukaryota > Metazoa > Chordata > Actinopteri > Salmoniformes > Salmonidae > Salmo > Salmo salar. The sequence goes on from NC_138295.1 coordinate 28,713,064, forward strand.
TTCCTATCCTCATGGTACTGTCATCTCTTTTCCCAGCCTCATGGTACAGTCATCCCTTTTCCCAGCCTCATGGTACAGTCATCCCTTTTCCTAGCCTCATGGTACAGTCATCCCTTTTCCTAGCCTCATGGTACTGTCATCCCTTTTCCTAGCCTCATGGTACTGTCATCCCTTTCCCAGCCTCATGGTACTGTCATCCCTTTTCCTAGCCTCATGGTACTGTCATCCCTTTCCCAGCCTCATGGTGCAGTCATCTCTTTTCCCAGCCTCATGGTACAGTCGCTCTTTTCCCCAGCTCATGGTACTGTCATCCCTTTCCCAGCCTCATGGTACAGTCATCTCTTTTCCCAGCCTCATGGTACTGTCATCTCTTTTCCCAGCCTCATGGTACAGTCATCTCTTTTCCCCAGCTCATGGTACTGTCATCCCTTTCCCAGCCTCATGGTACAGTCATCTCTTTTCCCAGGCTCATGGTACTGTCATCTCTTTTCCCAGCCTCATGGTAAAGTCATCTCTTTTCCCAGGCTCATGGTAAGAGGAGGCCACGTTTTTGCAAGCTCTGAGGGGAGACACTGCAACCATTCTGTTTAGGTCTAGAAATGACCAGTGCTCCATCCAGAATGGCACCCTATTCCATATAAGCTCTGGTCAAAAGTAGTGCAATACATAGAGAATGGGTGCCATTTGGGACACAGTCCTACCGACTGGAGTCAATCAATGAAATTTATTTGTAAAGTCCTTCTTACATCAGCTGATGTAACAAAGTGCTGTACAGAAACCCAACCTAAAACCCCAAACAGCAAGCAATGCAGGTGTAGAAGCACGGTGGCTAGGAAAATCTCTCTAGAAAGGCCAGAACCTAGGAAGAAACCTAGAGAGGAACCAGGCTATGAGGGGTGGCCAGTACTCTTCTGGCTGTGCCGAGTCAGTGGACAGCAATCTCTAAATCATTAGCAGTTCTCTCTGTTTCACTTGTTGATGAATTGAGCCAACATGTACAAGCCACCAAGACTACGTTTGCTACAGTATGTGACATAATAACTACATTAGTAATACGTCAGCATAGGTGACGTACTAATATGTCAGGTGATGTAACTATAATGGTTAAATGTCACAATGTTGACATATTCTAATGAGACCATGTTGACCACGATACTGTCTTGAGTCATGTTGGGTGTAACATACTTTAACGACTGTAATTGTATGGAGTATTTCAGTTTCTAACGTCTGTGAAAACACACTTGGGAAGATGAAATAGGTATGCCTGACGACTCAAACTAAATTCCTCCGCTGCTTTATGTACACTACATACTTCAGTTTGAGACTGCCATTGTTGATGTCGTTTGAGGTGATGTCAAAATGAGGCGTGTTGTTCATAACAAAGTCATCAGGGATTGGATCATCTCTAACCAATCACACTATAAATGCCCGAATTTTCAAAACTCTGCTTTACCCATGTGTGTTGTGGCTCTGGCCCAACCCATTGGTTTCTGGGACCAATCAGAACAGTTCAAATGTTTTTCCGTTCCAGAAATGATCAGGGAAGTACTCAGATCCAGACTCATTGTGGAGAAGAAACTAACGTCGATTGACATGGCATAGAGTTTGGCCCGGAACAAGGAGTCTGGATAGCCAGTCTAGAGATAGGGGAGGATGAGACATCTACAACCAAATGACAGACACAACTGTTGCCCCGTGGCAGGTTTTTGGGGTCCCATGTAGCCTTTATGAAACAAGGCTATATGGCACGAGCTTCAGCGCTTTACTCACCGACGGACGATGTGATTTAAAACTCTGGGGTCAGGGAAATTACGTGACCCCCTGACCCTTGTCTAGGCATTCTCCTGAGAAATGACAAGCATTAAGAATAACCAGCATACATGACTCTAGCCTGGTAATAACCATCACACATGACTGTAACATGGCAATAACTAGCATACATGACTCTAGACTGGTAATAACCAGCATACATGACTCTAGCCTGGTAATAACCATCACACATGACTGTAACATGGCAATAACTAGCATACATGACTCTAGACTGGTAATAACCAGCATACATGACTCTAGCCTGGTAATAACCATCACACATGACTGTAGCATGGCAATAACTAGCATACATGACTCTAGACTAGTAATAACCAGCATACATGACTCTAGCCTGGTAATAACCAGCATACATGACTTTAGCAAGGTATTAACCAGCACACGTGACACTAGTCTGGTTATAACAATTGTACATGATGCAAGCCTGGTAATAACCAACCTGTTGTATTCGGCGCATTTGACAAATAAAATTTGATTTGATTTGATAACCACCGTACATGACGCAAGTCTGCTAATAATTAGCGCACGTGACTCTAGCCTGGAAATAACCAGCATTCATGGTGCAAACCTGGTAATAAACAGTACACGTGACTCTAGCCTGGGAATAACCAGCACACGTGATGCAAGCCTGGTAACAACTAGTACACTCGATTATAGCCTGGTAATAACGAGTGCACATGATGCTAGCCTGATAATAACAAGCATACATGACGCTAGCCTGGTAAAAACAAGGAAATATTCCACTAGCCTTGTGACAACCAGAGAACATGACTCTAGCCTGGTAATAACCAGCATACATGACACAAGCCTATTAATAACCAACACACATGACACTAGCCTGTTTATCACCAGCGCACATGACCCTAGCCTGCTAATAGTCAGCATACATGACACAAGCCTCGTAATAACCAGCATACGTAACACAAACCTGGTAATAACTGGCACACGTGAGTCTAGCCTGGTAAAAACCAGCACATGTAACCAGCACCCTCGACTATAACCTGTTAATAACCAGCGCACATGACGCTAGCCTGGTAATAACAAGCATACGTGACTCTAGCCTGGTAATAACCAGCGCACATGACGCTAGCCTGGTAATACCAAGCATATGTGACTCTAGCCTGGTAATAACCAGCGCACATGACGCTAGTCTGGTAATAACCAGAGCACATGACTCTAGCCTGGTAATAACCGGTGCACATGACGCTAGTCTGGTAATAACCAGAGCACATGACTCTAGCCTGGTAATAACCAGCATACATTACACTAACCTGGAAATAACAATCACACATGACTTTAGCCTGGTAATAACCAGCATACATTACACTAACCTGGAAATAACAATCACACATGACTCTAGCCTGGTAATAACCAGCATACATGATGCAAGCCTGGTAATAACCAACCCACATTACACTAGCCTGGTTACATCCAGTGCACGTAACAATAGTCTGCAAATAACCAACACAAATGACGCAAGCCTGGCTATAATCAACAAACATGATGGAAGCCTGATAATAACCTACACACATGAATCTAGCCTAGTAATAACCAGCACATATGACTCTAATCTGGTATTGACCAGCACACAATACTGTATCCTGGTAATAACCAACATACATGACTCTAGCCTGGTAATAACCAGCATGCATTACTGTAATCTGGTAATAAGCAGCATTGATGACTCTAGCCTGGTAATAACCAACATACATGACGCTAGCCTGGTAATAACCAGCATGCATTACTGTAATCTGGTAATAAGCAGCATTGATGACTCTAGCCTGGTAATAACCAGCACACATGTCTCTAGCCTGTTAATAACCAGCATACAAGACTTTAGCTGGGTAATAACCAGCATACATGACGCTAGCCTGGTAATAACCATTATAACTGACTCTAGCCTGGTAATAACCAGCATACATTACTCTAGCCTGGTAATAACCAGCATACATTACTCTAGCCTGGTAATAACCAGCATGCATAACGCTAGCCTGATAATAACCATGATACATGACTCTAGCCTAGTAATAACCAGCACATATGACTCTAGCCTGGTAACAATGGCATACATCAATCTAGACTGGTGATAACCAACACACATGACTCTTGCTTGGTAATAACCATCATACATGACACTAGCCTGGTAATAACCAGCACACATGACTCTAGCCTGGTAATAACCAGCATATATAATAATAGCCTGGTAATTACCAGCATAAATTACTATAGCCTGGTAATAACCAGCAAGCATGGTAAAAACCTGCCCACATGACTCTAGCCGGTTAGTAACCAGCACACATGACGCTAGCCTGGTAATAAATAGTGTACATGACTCTAGCCTGGTAAAAACCAGCATACATGATGCAAGCCTGGTAAAAACCAGCACACAAGCCTCTAGCCTGGTAATAACCAGCACAAGTGACGCAAGCCTGGTAAGAACCAGCACACGTGACTGTAGCCTGGTGATAACCAGGTAATATGACTTTAGCCTGGTAATAACCAGCACACGTGAAGCAAGCCTGGTAATAACCAACATTCATGACTTTAGCCTGGTAATAATGAGAATTCATGACTCTAGCCTGGTAATGATCAGCACATATGACTCTAGCCTGTTAATAACCAGCATACATGACTCTAGCATGGTAATAACCAGCACACATGACTCTAGCCTGTTAATAAACAGCATACATGATGCTAGCCTGGTAATAACCAGCATACATTACTGTAACCTGGTAATAACCAGCGTACATGACTCTAATCTAGCAATAACCAGCATACGTGACTCTAGCCTGGCAATAACCAGGATATATAATGCTAGCCTAGTAATTACCAGCACAAATGACTCTAGCCTGGTAATAACAAGCATACATGATGCAAGCATGGTAAAAAACGGCATACATGACTCTAGCTGGGTAAAAACCAGCACACATGATGTTAGCCTGGTAATAACCAGCCTACATGATGCTAGCCTGGTAAAAACCAGCACACGTGCCTCTAGCCTGGTAATAACCAGCACACATGATGCAAGCCTGGTAATAACCAGCACACTCGACTCTAGCCTGGTATTAATCAGGTAATATGACTCTAGCCTGGTAATAACCAGCATTAATGACTCTAGCCTGGTAATAAGCATAATTCATGACTCTAGCCTGGTAATGACCAGCACATATGACTCTAGCCTGTTAATAACCAGCATGCATGACTCTAGCTTGGTAATAACTGGCATACATGACTCTAGCCTGTTAATAACCAACATACATTACTGTAGCCTGGTAATAGCCAGAGTACATGACTCTAGCCTGATAATAACCAGTATACATTATGCAAGGCTGGTAATAACCAGCACACATGACTCTACTCTGGTAATAACCAGCATACATGACGCTAGCCAGGTATTAACCAGCATACCATGACTCTAGCCTGTTAATAACCAGCATGCATGACTCTAGCTTGGTAATAACTGGCATACATGACTCTAGCCTGTTGATAACCAGCATACATGACGCTAGCCTGGTAATAACCAGCATACATTACTGTAGCCTGGCAATAACCAGCTTACATGACTCTAGCCTGGTAATAACCACCATTCATGGGTTATGGAGTGGGTTGAGTCACTGACGTGATCATCCTGTCCGGGTTGGCGTCCCCCCTTGGGTTGTGCCGTGGGGGAGATCTTCGTGGGCTATACTCGGCCTTGTCTTAGGATGGTAAGTTGGTGGTTGGAGATATCCCTCTAGTCGTGTGGGGGCTGTGCTTTGGCAAAGTGGGTGTGGTTATTTCCAGCCTGTTTGGCCCTGTCCGGGGGTATCATCGGACGGGGCCACAGTGTCTCCCGAACCCTCCTGTCTCAGCCTCCAGTATTTGTGCTACAATAGTTTATGTGTCGGGGGGCTAGGGTCAGTCTGTTATATCTGGAGTATTTCTCCTGTCTTATCCGGTGTCCTGTGGTGAATTTAAGTATGTTCTCTCTAATTCTCGCTCTGTTTTTCTTTCTTTCTCTCTATCTCTCGGAGGACATGAGTCCTAGGACCATGCCTCAGGACTACCTGGCCGGATGACTCCTTGCTGTCCCCAGTCCACCTGGTCGTGCTGCTGCTCCAGTTTCAACTGTTCTGCCTGTGGCTATGGAACCCTGACCTGTTCACCGGATGTGCTACCTGTCCCAGACCTGCTGTTTTCAACTCTCTAGAGGCAGCAGGAGCGGTAGAGATACTCTGAATGATCGGCTATGAAAAGCCAACTGACATTTACTCCTGAGGTGCTGACCTGTTGCAACCTCTACAACCACTGTGATTATCATTATTTGACCCTGCTGGTTGTCTATGAACATTTGAACATCTTGGCCTTGTTCTGTTATAATCTCCACCCGGCACAACCAGAAGAGGACTGGCCACCCCTCATAGCCTGGTTCCTCTCTAGGTTTCTTCCTAGGTTCTGGCCTTTCTAGGGAGTTTTCCCTATCCACCGTGCTTCTACACCTGGCTACAACAGGCTTTTAGGCTTGCTGTTTGGGGTTTTAGGTTGGGTTTCTGTACAGCACTTTGTGACATCAGCTGATGTAAGAAGGGCTTTATAAATACATTTGATTGATTGTTTGATTACATGACTCTAGCCTGGTAATAACCAGAATGCATGATGCTAGCCTGGTAATAACCAGCATGCATTACTCTAATCTGGTAATAAGCAGCATTGATGACTCTAGACTGGTAATAACCAGCACACATCTTTAGCTGGGTAATAACCAGCATACATTACTGTTGCCTAGTAATAACCAGCATACATGACTTTAGCTGGGTAATAACCAGAATACTGTACATGACACTAGCCTGGTAATAACCAGCATACATGACTCTAGCCTGGTAATAACCAGCATACATGACGCTAACCTGATAATAACCCGCACACATGATGATAGCCCGTTAATAACCAGCATACATAACTCTGGCCTGATAATAACCAGCACACATGACTCTATTCTGTTAATAACCAGCATACATGACTGTAGCCTGTTAACAACCAGCATACATTACTCTTTCCGGGTCTCAGATCTGTTTGTGCTGTCTTGCTAATAATAATAATGACCATAGGAGTTGGCTATACAGCACAAACATACAGTACATGGAACCAGGCTAAGGTGACTCAGTGTTTTTCCCAAAATTCCCATACTCCAAAACTTAAGCTATGCAGTTCGTCCATTGCCATTACTCCATGTCAATAATGGATATAATCCCAGAACTTCCTCAAACAGTCTCCTTAACCCTGGACCCGCTGTTGTGGTTGCTGACAGCCAATTCCCTTCCAGTTTCAGCCTCACGCAAAGTAGTGTAAGCCTCCCTTAAGTCACTCTTAGCCCACTGCCAAAGTCCATTTAAACCTATTCAGGCTATATAAGACCATATAAGACCATACTAAGCTGGGGTTTATGAAATGACTAACAAGACCCTTTACATCCCTTGTTAACCTGAAATGTTGCATAATGGCCAAATGCATTGGGTATCAACACTTGGGGTAACTTCAAGTATATTTGGTGTATATTTATGTGTTTGTGTGCAAATGTTGTATGCTTATTTCACATGAATCAGGTAAATATAATATGATCATACGTAAAGGTGGGTAAAAAGCCAACAATGGCTCACAGTTTTTTTTTTTTTTTCTAAACCAGATTTCAAGCAACGTGGGTCTCAAACCAAAGTCTGGTTTATTTCAAGTATAATTGACATCGATCAAATATCAAGCAAAATTGGACATTGATCTGACGCTGTTGTCAGCAGCCAGTCAGGGTTGAGGTCTTATGCTGTTTGACAACATGAGAGACAGGACATCTGTAGGTTTATCAGTGACTGTCCAGTCTGTCTACACATTCTGATGCATGGTAGGGCACCCCGACCGTCAGCCAAATGCAAACACATGGTGACATCACAATCCTACTGTCCAAAAGACCACACGTGATCTCGAACATTCTCTGACTGACTGACTGTCAGTACTTGTGTTAGGAGGGATGTACCAGAGTTATGGGAAGTACTCTGTCCCAACATGTGGCCTGTGGAGTTGTTTGCTATCTCCCTAAAATACATATTAGTTCATACAGTCAAATCAAATCAAATGTTATTTGTCACATGTGCCAAGATCAACAGGTGTAGACCTTACAGTGAAATGTTTACTTACAAGACCTCCAACAATGCAGTTTTAAGAAAAAATACCTAAAACAATAAATGTAATTTAAAGTTACAAATAATTAAAGAGCAGCAGTAAAATAACAATAGCGAGGTTATATACAGGGGGTACCGGTACAGAGTCAATGTGCGGGGGCACCAGTTAGTTGAGGTAATTGAGGTAATATGTACATGTTGGTAGAGTTATTAAAGTGACTATGCGTAGATAATAAACAGAGAGTAGCAGCAGTGTAAAAAAAGGGGGGGGGGGGCAATGCAAATAGTCTGGGTAGCCATTTCATTAGATGTTCAGGAGTCTTATGGCTTGGGGGTAGAAGCTGTTTAGAAGCCTCTTGGACCTAGACTTGGCGCTCCGGTACCGCTTGCCCTGCGGTAGCAGAGAGAACAGTCTATGACTAGGGTGGCTGGAGTCTTTGACAATGTTTAGGGCCTTCCTCTGACACCGCCTTGTATAGAGGTCCTGGATGGCAGGAAGCTTGGCCCTAGTGATGTACTGGGCCGTACGCACTACCCTATGAAGTGCCTTGCGGTCGGAGGCCGAGCAGTTGCCATACCAAGCAGTGATACAACCAGTCATGATGCTCTCGATGGTGCAGCTGTAGAACATTTTGAGGATCTGAGGACCCATGCCAAATCATTTCAGTCTCCTGAGGGGGAATAGGTTTTGTCATGCCCTCTTCATGACTGTCTTGTTGTGCTTGGACCATGTTAGTTTGCTGGTGATGTGGACACCAAGGAACTTGAAGCTCTCAACCTGCTCCACTACAGCCCCGTCGATGAGAAGGGGGTGTGCTCGGTCCTCCTTTTCCTGTAGTCGACAATCATCTCCTTTGTCTTGATCACGTTGAGGGAGAGGTTGTTGTCCTGGCACCACACGGCCAGGTCTCTGAACTGCTCCACATATTATATCCGAACTTTATAATTAAAGTACTTCACTTTATATTAATTATTATAATTTCCAATCCATGTAAGGAAACCTTTCAACTGTTTTTGTCATTTTTACAGCTCTTGCCTTACTCACACAAAAACAAATCCACACAAAGTATTCACTATTACTCCGGCATCTCTCCAAAACAATGTTATCTGTAGTAGCTGTGTTGACCACAGTCAGAGAGGCCTTGTGCTGTCTTCCCCTTATCTTTGACTACCCTCAGTGTGGCTAAGTGTTTAGGGGAAGGTGGGTGAAGGGAGAGTAGGGCATGCAATATGGAGTTGGGCACCCCCAACCCCCCACCCCCCCCCCCAAGGACTGGACAATGTCAGGTGAGGTCACCAGTTGGACCTGGAGGCCTCAAGCTTGGGGGCCTGTGTAGGAATGCGGGCCTCTTATCATTAGTATATGGGGCCGGAGCCTCTGTGAAAGTAAAGAAAGGTTTCTGTTGCAAGACAGGCATTCCCTATTCCTCATGTATTCCATGGTATGTACTTGTCTGGTTGGCAGATTTAAAGCAGTGCTTTATACACCTCTTAGACCAGAAATGGTGAACTGAAAGTGGTACCTCCAAAACACACTTTGTTATGGATATGTTTAGGTCTCAAGCTTGCATTACGCCACAGAGATTCTCACACCTTGTTCTCCATGAAATTCCAATGTTTTACTCATACATGCACCCCTGTCACCCCTGAGTCAATTCACTGCACTCAATAAATCATATGCACATCCCCTTTTGAAATTTACATGGTGAAGTCATAACTTACTACTCCTGCCAAATTTAACCCACCGTAGTAACCAATTGCTTAATGTGTTATCCTTTCATTTTATCTGGCCAAATCCACACAAGTCCCAGTAGATGCTGTGTAGGGTAGTTCTATACTAACTCATATCATCTGCAGCATTACAATTGATAATTTTGGGTGCAGTGACAGTGTTAAACACAGTGAAATGTATGTAATGAAACAGGCTTGTATGATTGATAGGGTTACCCCATAGGGTTAAATGTTGCTGTTTTTGGCAGGTGGTTGGGTGTTAGTTTCAGCCCATTGTCACGAGGTACAGTTAATCATCTTTGGGTTGGGCCTAACACAGAGAACCAGCAGAGTCCTACCAAATCCTCCACATTCTTCTAAGTTCCTAAGTCACAGGAAAACAAAGCAAAACTTTGTTTCAGAAGCTCACTGATTGGAGAGAGAGCTGATGGATTTGCCATCAGCTGTGAAGTCGTGGCTCTCCCTTGTGCCTGACTCTCCCGGGCTGTATCTCATCCTATAATCCTTTACTCCTCCTTCCTCCTCCTCCCTCTTCCTCCTCCTCAGCCGACTTGGCCAATGAAAAGCCCGACGGGCGGGTGGTGGTAGAGGAAGCCAATTACCGCGGCGCCGCTGGAAGCCCTCCTACAAACAAGTCGAGTCACTAAGTCACAGACTTGTTGCTCAGTGAGACGCTAGCGCTAGTGGATTAGCGCTATAGTAAACATGTACAGGGCCAGGTGCGGTAGGGGGTGCGAGGGTTTGTTACCCCACAAGAAGGGGAGCAACACCTCCGTGTGAACCTATTAAAAAACAGGCCATCAGGGGGCAAGGCGTAGGAATGGTATGGACGCCACTGCCTTTTGTCTCTTGGCGCGGTGACACAACGGGGTGGCTGTGACCCTGTGGGGCCGTCGCCATGGCATTGGGAGCGACAGAGTGTTGTACAAACCCAGGCTAAAGCCAGAGGGCTTAGAGAGCAGGCTTTATATGCAGACTAATTCTGATCACTTCCTCAAAGTCATCAGAATCGTAATGGGATAGGGCGGATGATATGACAGGGGAGGTCTAACAAAACAGGTTTGGGTTACTTTCCACTGTGTGGCCTTGCTGGACTGGCAGTTCCTGTCTGAGGAGCAAGACAACAGGTGTGGCTATGGCGGTGGCAGACCCTTGGGACTTAACAAGATGGGTATTTGTTCCACTCTCAGCTGAAGCCATTATCATTATTGGTCATGTGGACTTTACTAAATCATGTTTGGTTTGTTTAGCTTTTTATCTCAGATATACAATTATCAATAGATGTCTATCTTTATCTGTTTTGTTTGATTTTCCATAGTCTTGGAAACAATTACAGAATGGAGGGAGAGAGAAATGGGGGGAAATGGTGACAATAGGATGTCAAGACAAATCTACTTCCACCCAGTTAACTTAAAGTCCTGCTAGTCTATAGGCCTATGTGCTTCAGTGTTCATTAGTTAGCTGTCAATACATCACATGGGTCTAACTGACATCAGTTTACCCATTTTACTCTTACTTACTTTAAATTCCACTCTTCTCCTCACTCAACCAATCTGTTAATCTTCAAACAGACAATTAATCAATCCTATGACACATGATTGAGCCAACATAGCCACACACAGTGGAATATAGAGCTAGACATAACTACTAGCTTTGCACACTCTTGGCATTCTCTCAACCAGCTTCACCTGGAACGCTTTTCCAACAGTCTTGAAGGAGTTCAGTAGGTGTGTCCAAACTTTTGACTGGTACTGTATATTTGCATGAGAGCTTTGTGAGGCAGGGTTCAAAGAATAAGTGATTGTCATTGAAAACAACATCCTAACTCAGTGTACCCCACCCCTTTTATCATACTGGCCACATCTAGGGCTGTTGTGGTGACCACATTACTGCTACACCAGTCATGACCGCAGTAAAATTCCATGTGACCGTTGAGTCATGGTAATCTCCGTTTATACACTCTGAACATGCTTTGGTAGTACCCAACTTGCTAACTACCATCAAGTCTACTGGCCTGATACTCAAGGCTCTATTGTCCCTCTAACTACTCTGACATAAACGCAAATACAATCAAAACTTATCATCAAAACAGTAGGCCTATGGTACTTTTAAAAATCACCACACTGTGATGATATATTTAAAGAAAGAAGTTCAACAGCAGGTTGAAATAGCTTAAAACATGGTCGTTGTGGATGTTTCAAAGATACACAACGAAATGGACAGTGTTTTCTAAGGTGATGATTAATTCAAAACATCCATATGTATGTTAGAGCTTATGCATATGCATAGGCTTATCAACCCAAACCCGAAAGAAAAGAAACGTAATTAAAATGATGATTGTGCCGTTATACAATACATAGCCTACTGCATATTATGCATGACAGAAAAACATTAAACAAAACTGATTTAAGACATATTTGGTACGTAATTGGTCTGGCCTTTGAGTGTGGACTCGATTATTATGTATACTGGACGGACAGGTTACCTTACACCACACTCCAAAATGTATATCGGTCATAGGCGGTCCCGTGTGGCTCAGTTGGTTGAGCATGGTGTTTGCAACGCCAGGGTTGTGGGTTCGATTCCCACGGGGGACCAGTAAGAAAAAAAAAGAGCGGATAAGAGCGTCTGCTATAATGTAAAAATAGGTGTCGAAAGGGACAGACCAAGGCGCAACGGGTATAGTGCTCATCTTCTTACTTTTATTTAGAGAGAACACTCAAAACAAAATAAACAGATGAAACAGTTCCATAAGGCACACAGGCTAAACAGAAAATAACCACCCACAAAAACACAGGAAAAACAGGCTGCCTAAGTATGGCTTCCAATCAGAGACAACGAAAGACACATGCCTCTGATTGGAAGCCATACCTGGTCACACATAGAAAAAGAAACATAGAAATAGAAAACTAGAACCAAAATCCCCTAGAACCAAAAAAACCCCAAAAAACCACACAAAACAAACACCCCCTGCCACGCCCTGACCATACTACAATTACAAATGACCCCTTTACTGGTCAGGACGTGACAATATCTATGAGTCTGGGAGAGAATGTATAGCCCTAGACGATTCTGATGGTTAATTGATTGTGGACTGACCATCCATGATATCAAAATTATAGTTTTGACCATGTTGAGGCTATACAATGTTTGTTTATATTTACATTGTTTACAAACATTTGAGTAAAACAATCTTATATTTTGGGTTCTGATGGGGTACGACAGATGAACTAAGCTCATAAGGCATTCATAAGCAATATTCTTCAAGAATCAATGGGTACATATCATTAATTTATAAATACCAAAATGGACGTAACAACTGCTGATTGCCCGTTTAAAGGTTCCACAAAATGATACAGACAGACAGTGGATGAAATGGAATGATTGAAGTGAAAGTGAAAACATGCTGTTATCGTAAGAAAAGTTCATTTCACATACTGTTTAGTGTGTTTGGACATTTGCTGACAACTAACAAGGCATTGTCAGATGGCATGATATCTGGAGCAGGGCTTTTAGGGGCTAGACACCACTTCTCAATACAGATGGTCAGCTGGATGACCTCGAGAGACAGGAGACCTAAACACAGACTGATCGATTCCACACACACACACACACACACACACACACACACACACACACACACACACACACCACACACACACACACACACACACACACACACCACACACACACAGTCTCTGTATTTATAATCCCCCCTCTCCAACCGCCCTCTACACACACCATCAGTGCTGGCGATGCTGGAGCACGGGCGCTCGTAAATTCCGCGCCTTGATTTTGTTAACCTTTACCGTGACCCGTCACTTCTAGGCTTTTATAGCACCCACTCAGTCACAGATGAGGTCCTGGCTGCCGCCGCCAAGCCTGACTGGATGCACTCACACACAAATACACACACACAGCTCATCGCTCAAGGTTCGCTAGATACCCAACAGCCCTGGTTGGCCCCATGGTGCCAAGGCTCACTAGCTACCCAACACCCTTGGTTGGTCCCATGTTGCCAAGGCTCACTAGCTACCCAACACCCTTGGTTGGTCCCATGTTGCCAGCGTACCATAGAAATGTTGCTTTTCCCTTAAGTACGGTACATGTAGAGAATAAGCAGAGTCAGCTTGATGAAGGTCCATTAGACAAAGGTCCCATACACCAACATTTTCCATGTGAATATATGAATTGTCTGTCTACCGATAATGAATAGTCCATAACTCCTTCACTAAATAACTAAATACACACATCCTACAGACTAGAGCACCTTTGACTAAATCATCCAACAGAATAGAGCACCTTTGACTAAATCATCCAACAGACTAGAGCACCTTTGACTAAATCATCCAACAGAGTAGAGCACCTTTGACTAAATCATCCAACAGAGTAGAGCACCTTTGACTAAATCATCCAACAGACTAGAGCACCTTTGACTAAATCATCCAACAGAGTAGAGCACCTTTGACTAAATCATCCAACAGAATAGAGCACCTTTGACTAAATGTCACGTCCTGACCATAGAGAGCTCGTACTTTTCTATGGTAGAGTAGGTCAGGGCGTGACTGGGGTTTTTTGTCTAGTTTATTTATTTCTATGTTGTGTTCTAGGTTCTTTTTTCTATGTTGGGGTTTTTGTCTAGTTGACATTTTTTATGTTGTGTTCTAGGTTCTTTTTTCTAGGTTGGGGTTTTCGTATGATTCCCAATTAGAGGCAGCTGGTCATCGTTGTCTCTAATTGGGGATCATATTTAAGTTGTTGTTTTTCCCACTAGTGTTTGTGGGAGATTATTTTGAGTTTATGCATGTAGCACCTCTTCGTCACGGTTTGTTGTTTTTGTTTATAGTTTATTGTCTGTCTTGCAAAGTTTCACATAGAAATAAAGATGTGGAACGATACGCACGCTGCGCCTTGGTCTCTTTCATACGACAATCGTGACACTAAATCATCCAACGGAATAGAGCACCTTTGACTAAATCATCCGAAAGAATAGAGCACCTTTGACTAGATCATCCTACTTTTGACTAAATCATCCAACAGAATAGAGCACCTTTGACTAAATCATCCTACAGAATAGAGCACCTTTGATTAAATCATCCAACAGAATAGAGCACCTTTGACTAGATCATCCTACTTTTGACTAAATCATCCTACAGAAGAGAGAACCTTTGAACATGTTTTTAAAGCATTCCATTTTCCCAGAAAATGATGCAACTTGGTATACATTCAAACATTCACTAATTGGGCATTTCAGAAGAAATACACATCTACTGAATAGAATTAAAGTAAAAACATAAATATTGTGATTGTGAAGACAAGGCGCGATTTGTTACTGAAGGTATGTAACACACCTACAAACCCCAACCTATCACTCCAGTGGTAAAACTAACATCCCTCCCCATCTCCACAGCATGGAGTCCATTATCTACTACCCAGACAGATACACACCAGGAACCCCTGTGTAAATGACCATCAACTATACCTGTTATGATTGGCTGGGCTCCCAAGGCACAGTGGTGATTAATGCCCCTTTCCTGCCTGCATTGTGAGATAAACACTTCCCTCTAAAAGAGGAGAAAAAGAGGAGAGGTGAATAAGAGCATATATTTTATGTTGGGTGTACGAGGACAGTGCAACATCTGCATTATCTACGCCCCCATTTAAAAAAACATCTGGGTCTGTCGTGACATTCCCTCAGAGATTCATTGGTGCGGTGAATTCCTGTTGTTAGTTTAAGAATAAAGAATTTGGACCACTTTGTCTTGCTCCCCAGTCACTCCTGTTAAAGCTAACAGCTAGCAGCTCACGTCCACATGTTTCCCTGAGCTAACAATGACACTTTGAGACAGAGACTTGACTTGTTTAGATGCAACAAGAAACACAAACTAAATGTGACACTAAAATGAAAAAGCTCAGAAAGGTTTGTACTAACAATAATTTTAAAATGAACCATTCACACGTAAATCTGTCTAATATTGGAGCCTATCAGTGGGAGCTTCTTTTTATCAATAAAGTCTCAAAAGTATGCAATTAAATCAGTTATGCTATGAAATTACATTAAGAGAGACATTTAACTAATAATGCTATTGCCCATATACACAGAGAAGATAGTCTCCCTCTCAAACTCAAAAGAAAAAGCACATACAGTTGAAGTTGGAAGTTTACATACACTTAGGTTGGAGTCATTAAAACTCGTTTTTCAACAACTCCACAAATTACTTGTTAACAAACTATAGTTTTGGCAAGTCGGTTAGGACACCTACTTGTGCATGACACAAACAATTTTTCCAACAATTGTTTACAGACAGATTATTTTACTTATAATTCATTGTATGACAATTCCAGTGAGTCAGAAGTTTACATACACTAAGTTGACTGGGCCTTTAAACAGCTTGGAAAATTCCAGAAAATGATGTCATGGCTTTAGAAGCTTCTGATAGGCTAATTGACATCATTTGAGTCAATTGGAGGTGTATCTCTGGATGTATTTCAAGGCCTACCTTCAAACTCAGTGCCTCTTTGCTTGACATCATGGGAAAATCCAAAGAAATCAGCCAAGACCACAGAAAAAAAATTGTAGACATCCACAAGTATAGTTCATTCTTGGGAGCAATTTCCAAACGCCTGAAGGTACCACGTGCATCTGTACAAACAATAGTACGCAAGAATAAACACCATGGGGCCATGCAGCCATCATACCGCTCAGGAAGGAGACGCGTTCTGTCTCCTAGAGATGAACGTACTTTGGTGCGAAAGTGCAAATCAATCCCAGAACAACAGCAAAGGACCCTGTGAAGATACTGGAGGAAACAGGTACAAAAGTATCTATATCCACAGTAAAATGAGTCCTATATCAACATAACCTGAAAGGCCACTTAGCAAGTAAGAAGCCACTGCTCCAAAACCACCATAAAAAGCCAGACTACGGTTTGCAACTGCACATGGGGACAAAGATTATACTTTTTGGAGAAATGTCCTCTGGTCTGATGAAACAAAAATAGAACTGTTTGGCCATAATGACCATCGTTATGTTTGGAGGAAAAAGGGGGAGGCTTGCAAGCCGAAGAACATCATCCCAATCTTGAAGCACGGAGGTGGCAGCATCATGTTGTGGGGGTGCTTTGCTGCAGGAGGGACTGGTGCACTTCACAAAATAGATGGCATCATGAGGTAGGAAAATTATGTGGATATATTGAAGCAACATCTCAAGACATCAGTCAGGAAGTTAAAACTCAGTCGCAAATGGCTCTTCCAAATGGACAATGACCCTAAGCATACTTCCAAAGTTGTGGCAAAATGGCTTAAGGAGAACAAAGTCAAGTTATTGGAGTGGCCATCACAAAGACTTGACCTCAATCCTATAGAAAATGTGTAGGCAAAACTGAAAAATCATGTGTGAGCAAGGAGGCCTACAAACCTGACTCAGTTACACCAGCTCTGTCAGGAGGAATGGGCCAAAATTCACCCAACTTATTGTGGGAAGCTTGTGGAAGGCTATCCGAAACATTTGACCCAAGTTAAACAATTTAAAGGCAATGCTACCAAATACTAATTGAGTGTATGTAAACTTCTGACCCACTGGGAATGTGATGAAAGAAATAAAAGCTGAAATTAAATAATTCTTTCTACTATTATTCTGACATTTCACATTCTTAAAATAAAGTGGTGATCCTAACTGACCTAAGATAGGTAATTGTTACTAGGATTAAATGTCAGGAATTGTGAAAAACTGAGTTTAAATGTATTTGGCTAAGGTGTATGTAAACTTCCGACTGTACATGAACACACACACAAACACACTCAAGAACACACACACACACACACACACACACACACACACACACACACACACACACACACACACACACACACAGATAAAATGTCTTGTCTGCTGTGTTTCTGGGCTGTCTAGTAAGTGAAGTGGAGAGTAGGGGCCCCAGATTTGGGAGACAACTTGGAAATAGGACACTTCATCACCATGGTTTGTGATGGCCTCAGCTATCTCCCCGCTAATAGTCCCAGCCTGCATCTCAAATAGCACCCTATTCCACATGTAGTGCCCTACTTTCACCCAGGACCTATTGCGTTCTGGTCAAAAGTAATGCACTATGTAGGTAATAGTGTGCCATTTGCCATGCAGCCCCAGTTTGTCTGGAAGATGTTATGCTTTGTGATACTCTGAGTCTGGCTGAAATACACACACACACACACACACACACACACACACACACACACACACACACACACACATATATATATATATATATATATATATATATATATATATATTCTGGAGCTGTTGGAACCTCAAAGGGTATCCTATTGGATACCCTTTGTAACTTAGGTATGTTGTTTTCCCTTGTTTAATGTCATAATGCAATCATCTCATGCATTATTAAAGAAAAGATAATGGCTGGATGTTGTCAATGAAATAGTAGTTATTATTGAAGAAATATAGCACATTTCAATAATATGCAATCATATTTGGCTATGTAGACTGTTTACCTTAAATCAGCCTATATTAGACTTCAAAAGATAAATTGGTTTATCATTTGTTTCATCAAAAGTGTAGACGTGTTGAAATGTTGTATGCCAATAGTCCCTCTTCATACACATGAAACACTTGTCGACATTTCCTTTTCACTTCAACAACACTGCGTCTCCAATTCCCTCTATTTATACTGAACCAAAATATAGATGCATCACGCAACAATTTCAAAGATTTTGTTGAGTTACAGTTCATAAACTCAGCAAAAAAATAAACGTCCTCTCACTGTCAACTGCGTTTATTTTCAGCAAACTTAACACGTGCAAATATTTGTATGAACATAAGATTCAACAACGGAGACATAATCTGAACAAGTTCCACAGACATGTGACTAACAGAAATGGAATATGTGTCCCTGAACAAAGGGGGGGGGGGGGGGGGGGTGTTCAAAATCAAAAGTAACAGTCAGTATCTGGTGTGGCCACTAGCTGCATTAAGTACTGCAGTGCTTCTCCTCCTCATGGACTGCACCAGATTTGCCCGTTCTTGCTGTGAGATGTTACCCCACTCTTTCACCAAGGCACCTGCAAGTTCCCGGACATTTCTGGGGGGAATGGCCCAAGCCCTCACCCTCCGATCCAACAGGTCCCAGATGTGCTCAATGGGATTGAGATCCAGGCTCTTCGCTAGCCATGGCAGAACACTGACATTCCTGTCTTGCAGGAAATCATGCACAGAATGAGCAGTATGGCTGGTGGCATTGTCATGCTGGAGGGTCATGTCAGGATGAGCCTGCAGGAAGGGTACCACATGAGGGAGAAGCATGTCTTCCCTGTAATGTACAGCGGTGAGATTGCCTGCAATGACAACAAGCTCAGTCCGATGATGCTGTGACACACCGCCCCAGACCATGACAGACCCTCCACCTCCAAATCGATCCCGCTCCAGAGTGCAGGCTTCGGTGTAACGCTCATTCCTTCGACAATAAACACGAATCCGACCATCACCCCTGGTGAAACAAAACCACGACTCGTCAGTGAAGAGCACTTTTTGCCAGTCCTGTCTGGTCCAGCGACGGTGGGTTTGTGTCCATAGGTGACGTTGTTGCCTGTGATGTCTGGTGAGGACCTGCCTTACAACAGGCCTACAAGCCCTCAATCCAGCCTCTCTCAGCCTATTGCGGACAGTCTGAGCACTGATGGAGGGATTGTGCGTTCCTGGTGCAACTCGGGCAGTTGTTGTTGCCATTCTGTACCTGTCCCGCAGGTGTGATGTTCGGATGTACCGATCCTGTGCAGGTGTTGTTACACGTGGTCTGTCGCTGGGAGGACGATCAGCTGTCCATCCCGTCTCCCTGTAGCGCTGTCTTAGGCGTCTCATAGTACGGACACTGCAATTTATTGCCCTGGCCACATCTGCAGTCCCCATGCCTCCTTGCAGCATGCCTAAGGCACGTTCACACAGATGATCAGGGACCCTGCGCATCTTTCTTTTGGAGTTTTTCAGAGTCAGTATAAAGGCCTCTTTATAGTGTCCTAAGTTTTCATAACTGTGACCTTAATTGCCTACCCTCTATAAGCTGTTAGTGTCTTAACGACCGTTCCACAGGTGCATGTTCATTACTTGTTTATAGTTCATTGAACAAGCATGGGATACAGTGTTTAAACCCTTTACAATGAAGATCTGTGAAGTTATTTGGATTTTTACGAATTCTCTTTGAAAGACATGGTCCTGAAAAAGGGACGTTTCTTTTCTTGCTGAGTTTATATGGAAATCAGTCAATTTAAATAAATTCAATAGGGCCTAATCTATGGATTTAAAATGACTGGGCAGGAGTGCAGCCAGGGGTGGGCCTGGAATGGCATAGGCCCACCCACTTGGGAGCCAGGCTGACCCACTGGGGAGCCAGGTCCAGCCAATCAGAATTAGTGTTTCCCCACAAAATGACTTTATTACAGACAGAAATACTCCTTCGTACCCACCCTTCCCCCCTCTTACAATCCCACAGGTGAAGAAGCTGGATGTGGAGGTCCTGGGCTGGTGTGGTTACATGTGGTTTGTCAATGTGAGGCCGGTTGGACGTACTGACAAATTCTCTAAAATAACTTATGGTAGAGAAATTAACATTAAATTATCTGGCAACAGCTCTGGTGGACATTCCTGCAGTCAGCAGGCCAATTGCACGATTCCTCAAAACTTGAGACATCTGTGGCATTGTGTTGTGTGACAAAACTGCATATTTCAGAGTGTCCTTTTATTGTTCCCAGCACAAGGTGCACCTGTAATGATCATGCTGTTTAATCAGCTTCTTGATATGCCAAACCTTTCAGGTGGATGGATTATCTTGGCAAAGGAGAAGTTGTCACTAACAGGGTTGTAAACAAATTTGTGCACAAATACGCTTCTTGTGCGTATGGGATCTTTTATGGGATCTTTTGGGATCTTTTATCTTAGCTCATGAAACATGGGACCAACACTTTACATGTTGTGTTTATATTTTAGTTAACTGTATTTTTCAAAGCTACTTCAACACAGTGGGGTGTCTACAGTCAATGCCTTGACTCTCTGCCCACTGTGGCAATGCTGACGCCGGATCGAATTCAAGCATCAGGTTCGTTTCAAAAAGGAACTGGGAAGAGGCCCAGAAGCTATATGCTCCACCCTGAGGAGACCACCATCCATTACCCTACCGCCTATGTAGCGTCGCTGATGAACCCAGCTCCACCACCCCACCACTCCAGACCCATTCAGACAGCATATTTGCTGGATGACAGTGCGCTCTGTGTACCATCCATTACAGTGAGGGCAGATGCATTGTCATCGGGAACCTCTCACACTGGCATAAATCCATGGTCAACAGTCGGTCTGGGTCAAGTGATTTATACAGTAGGGTAGGCACACTACTTTACCACAAAGAAATGCATGCACGCACGCACACATCCACCTCATCCCCCAAGCAAACCTGTTACTGTACTCAAGAGGCGTAATGGGAGTCTTGTTTAAAGTATGGAGGAATCTGGTCAAAGTCATCACAGAGGTCATGTTTGAGGAACTGCAGAGCACGGAGGAGTGTGTGTATTCATTTTTTTCCTCTCCTTCGCTTCGATCAGCGGGGGAGGCTGCCGGTGATGTAGTGTAGTAGATTCACACACAGACACACACACACACCGTCACACACACACACACGCAGCCATATGTTTGGGAGCCCAGCGCCGTGTGGACTGCAGAAAGATGAAGTGCTAAGTGAGTTGACTGTACTTGACCGTAAGCAGCAGATGAAAATAGAGGAGATGTTGTGTCCCGGTAGGCTCACTTGTGACATATATTTAGAGCACTCGGTAATACTAACGCAATACAATATTCCAGAGAGGGCCATTTCAGGAAGAGTCAATTGCTTTGGCTTCCTAAGGCCCCAGCCAATGTGAGTGAGATCTGCCCACTATCCATAATGTAACAGCCATTGTTGTTGAAATTGAACGAGCAGCATAGTCAATAAAGGGGAGTTCACCCATGTCATAATTTAGCAATGAATCCTGTCAATTGAAATAGACGGCGTTCAACAGAATCCCTGTGGTCTCAACATGGACATAGCCTGCCTCTGAAATACTTCAGTAGGCCCATCTCCATCATTCATAAAAGACAAGTAAGATGGTGAGACAAACACACTGAAACGGTAAGCCCGTCAAGGTGTCTTGTCATAACCGTGGACAGAATGATCCACCTGACACGGGCGGATCTCCGCTGTTCGAAAAATAAGACTGACAGCAGCTCGTCTTAGCTGGAGTGCTCGTCACAGCCCCCCATCGTACATTGCCATCACAAGACTTCAACAATATTGACTTCTGCAGGCGAGATCAGTGCATGGAGCTTTTATTTTGTCAAGGGATCATGCGCTTTCATGTTCTTACCTAAATATAACTTTTTCTCTGGCGTGGCTTTGGTTGCAGGTGGTATTTCATTTATGAGCGTAGCCGAGACCCAGAATGCTTCAGTTTGACGGCTGGGGCTTTGGGAGGATTATCTGACAAATTTTTATTTTATAACAGCTGGTAGTGAGAAGCCACCAGAGGTCTACTCCCGACGACCTCTCCTCTCATTGTGTGTCCCTTTCATTTTTCATTTGTTTAAATAGCCAGCACATCACTACACCATATCTATCATCTGTGTTTGTTCTTTGTCATCGACATTTCGGATGCCATTTATAGATTATTTGGGAGACCCTCGAAATAGAATGGAAAAACGAATGTACAGTGCAATATTGTAGGTTCTATCACATCCGAATACAGCCCAAAATTAAACGCCCTTCCTCATATCTCCTAAAGCGTAATGATGTTCTTATTCCTTCCTTCGTTGATGATCCGATGCCAAGCAACTATGCAGCACCTTTTAGGACATTGGAAAATTTGATTTACTATAGGCAGCTGATTGACAACCTGCTAATGCTAGCTTCGATGCCTCGATCTCAAACAGAACACCAGGTCTCACAGGCCGCTGTCCACCTCCATTGGCAGCTTATGGCAGAATCCCAGCGCTGACACGAATGTCCCCCCAACTCCCTATAAATTAAGACTCCTGTCCGTGCCCTGAGGCCCTCGGCCTTCTCACTCTCCAAGGTGTAGTATGGGGAATCTGGAGTATAACTGGAGTATACCACTGGAAATAGGGTGAATCCTGAGGACTGGAGTATACCACTGGAAATAGGTAGTAGGGGGAATCCTGGAGACTGGAGTATACCACTGGAAATAGGTAGTAGGGGGAATCCTGGAGAGTAGAGTATACCACTGGAAATAAAACCAACCCATAGAAAGGTCAGAGGCTTGTCAAACAGCTATTGGATTTTTGTTAGATGGTTTGCAGGCGAACGGAGCACCACGCACCGGGCCCCTTCTTCAAGCAAGCCTTGTTGACAAAGTTTAAATAATTGAAAGCCTATTGGCTCTAAATGAATATGAGGTTTAGAAAATAATAAACCCAGTAAACCCAAATCCAGCACTGGATGAAATCTCTTAGCCGAGGAATGGAGTGCGGATCGAGCACTTAATCCATAAGAATTGTGCAAAAAAAACCAGCATATCAAACTGAAGTGAAAACTTCAATGCAATAATAACTACAAGGAAATAATAACTGTACAAGCTCCTCATTAAAAGGGGTACCATGAAGGCTTTAATTGACCTCTCTTGATCTGCTTTTCTTTTGGGAGCTATCCATATGTTTTGAAATATATGTATTTAATGGATATCAAACAGTGCTACACTCAAAGAGGGCTTGTGAAAGTGAGGGGAAACTACTGTACATGTCCTCTGCAACCAACCTTGACTACAGTATCTACCCCTGGTACTTGGGTGGTGTGAGTTTGTGTCGTTTACCCTTGAGTTCACACATCTGATTGATATTCATATCCCTGTCACGGTCAGATGAGTCCAATTGGCAGTTTACGTTGATGGATGTCTCCGGTCTCAACAAGTCCAGCCAGGCAGCCAGGCAGCCAGGCAGCCAGGCATCCAAGCATCCAGGCATCCAGGGAGAGTCTGGGATCTTTGGATCATTGCTCTGCTTTGGCTCCTGACACATGCGTTGTCTCCCCAGACCCTGTGTCCTCCTTCCTGCTGACAACGCCACGTTCCCCAGAGGGGGCGGCCTCTGAGTAATGAGACGACGCGGGCCTTGTGCTCAAAGTCCCGTCTCTTTAATGTGACATAAATCTCCCTCGCAATGTGTGATCGATCTATTTATTACCCTATTTATGTAAAGCCGCCAAAAGGCACCTGACAGGTGGTTTTCTTCAGGCTGAAATATCAATGGCCATCACTCAATTTTTATTGCTTTGCTCAAGTCTTCCGGATCCTGTGGCATTTGTTTTGTGGGGTGCTGGGCATGAAATATGAGATATGGAATAATATTACAGCAATCTGCAGATATATGCAATGAGAGCCAGTGTCAACGGTTAATGTTTGCTTGTATTTTTCTTTCCATTCAAGTCTCTTCAATATTCCCCAATATCGCTTTAGGAACCCAGTATGGGTTTCACAGATCCATTGAAAGATGAGTTTGAGTGTAAGCCAAATCAAAGTTACATGATATTATTGTGTCAAATCTATATAGAATTTACTTTAGAATTTGGACATATCAAAATAAATGTTATGGTCTCCTTTGTCCACATGTATTCTTCATATCTGCCTACATTCTTCCCTTTCATTCAACTTCCTGTGTTCCACAGTACTTAAAACAGTATACTTAGAACAAAATATGGTGTTGTTCATTCTTAATACATTACAGAATTAATCAGTTAAATCTTTGGCAAAACGATACATTACTGTACGTACCTCTGGAAGTATTCTGAGTGGTGACTTTGTGCCCTAATCCTACCACTGTCAACAGGAATAATTTCCCTGTCACCTTTATAAGAACAAGTGTGCTCCCCTCAACATTCCCAACATGATACGGCACATGGAGTGTGACACCTAAACGCGTCTGCATACTAGGTTCAGTTTGTTCCTAGCAGAACTTGGCTAGGCTAAGGCAACATCTGTGCCTCACATACTCCCTTAAAAGACATTCACTTGGAAAATGAGAATAGTACTGTTTGTCCTTCTTGAGACACCATGGCCAGTATACACTTCCTAAGAGTGGTCAGAATTAATCTAAGATAACTCAAGAAATCTGTCATAAATGTTGACGTTTTTGCCGAGGAGATCTTAATCGAACAAATGTACATCTGACTAAGGTGTTTGGTGCAATATTTCTCAAGTTTCTCAAGGGTTTTTCTTTATTTTTACTATTTTCTACATTGTAAAGCAAAAGTGAAGACATCAAAACAATGAAATAACACATATGGAATCAATCAGTTAGTAACCAAAAAAAGTGTTAAACAAATCAAAATACATATTAGATTTGAGCTTTTTTTTAAAGTAGCCACCCTTTGCCTTGATGACAGCGTTGCACACTCTTGGCATTCTTTCAACCAGCTTCACCTGGAATGCTTTTCCAACATTCTTGAAGGAGTTCCCACATATGCTGAGCACTTGTTGTCTCCTTTTCCTTCACTCAGCGGTTCAACTCATCCCAAACCATCTCAATTGGGTTAAGGTCGGGTGATTGTGGAGGCCTGGTCATCTGATTCAGCACTCCATCACTCTACTTCTTGGTCAAATAGCCCATACACAGCCTGGAGGTGTGTTGGATCATTGTCCTGTTGAAAAATAAACGATAGACCCACTAAGCGCAAACCAGATGGGATTGCATTCTGCTGCAGAATCCTGTGGTAGCCATGCTGGTTACGTGTGCCTTGAATTCTAACTAAATCACTGACAGTGTCACCAGCAAAGCACCCCCACACCATCACACCTCCTCCTCCATGCTTCACGGTGGGAACCACACATGCGGAGATCATCCCTTCACCTACTCTGCATCTCACAAAGACACGGCCGTTGGAACAAAAAATCTCAAAGTTGGACTCATCAGACCAAAGGACAGATTTCCACCGTTCTAATGTCCATTACTCGTGTTTCTTGGTTTCTCGGTTTCTTGGGCTCCCGAGTGGCGCATCGGTCTAAGGCACTATATCTCAGTGCTAGAGGCATCACTACAGACCCTGGTTCGATTCCAGGCTGTATCACAACCCTCCGTGATTGGGAGTCCTATAGGGCATCGCACAATTGGCCCGGCATCGTCCGGGTTAGGTTTCGGCCGGGGTAGGCCTTCATTGTAAATAATAATTTGTTCTTAACTGACTTGCCTAGTTGAATAAAGGTTAAAAAAGCAAGTCTCTTCTTATTATTGGTGTCCTTTAGTAGTGATTTCTTTTCAGCAATTCGACCATGAAGGCTTGATTCACACAGTCTCCTCTGAACAGTTGATGTTGAGATGTGTCTGTTACTTGAACTCTGCGAAACATTTCTTTGGCCTGCAATCTGAGGTGCAGTTAACTCTAATGAACTTATCCTCTGCAGCAGAAGTAACTCTGGGTCTTCCTTTCTTTTGGCGGTCCATGAGAGCCAGTTTCATCATAGCGCTTGATGGTTTTTGCGGCTGCACTTGAAGAAACTTTCAAAGTTCTTGAAATATTCCGTATTGACTGACCTTTATGTCTTCAAGTAATGATGGACTGTCGTTTCTCTTTGCTTATTTGAGCTCTTCTTGCCATAATATGGACTTGGTCTTTTACCAAATAGGGCTATCTTCCGTCCCAATACAACTGATTAGATCAAACGCATTAAGAGGGAAAGAAATTCCACCAATAAATGAACAAGGCACACCTGTTAATGGAAATGCATTCCAGGTGACTACCTCATGAAGCTGATTGAGAGAATGCCAAGAGTGTGCAACGTTGTCATCAAGGCAAAGGGTGGCTACTTTGAATAATCTCAAATATAAATATATCTGGATTTGTTTAACACTTTTTTGGTTATTTCATAGTTTTGATGTCTTCACTATTATTCTACAATGTAGAAAATAGTCAAAATAAAGAAAAACCCTTGAATGAGTAGCAGTGTCCAAACTTTTGACTGGTACTATATGCAGGAACTGTTCCGAACTGTTTCAGATGTGAGGCATGAGGACATTTTCAGTGGGGCGTAAAATTCCCCCCAGTGCATCAATGTCAGGACTTTTCTGTATTGGGTGTCAGTGGGTGGTGTTACATCACATTCACCCCACCCAATCGTGTAGTAGTAGTAGTAGTATCAGTAGTAATAGTAGTAGTAGTAGTAATAGTAGTAGTAGTAGTTCAGAGGTCATGGATGTTAAATGCTTGTGGGTGTCCATATGTTCTTGTGTCTCTGATAGCACCCCATACCACCCTCCCATCCTGTCGTGTGCAATAGGGGTGTGTATGAGCACTCAGGCTTTTGCTATCGGGCAGATGCCAGGGCTTTCTAAGAGGGCTTCTCAGGCCAATCCTTGGTACAAGCTCTGGTGTTAACCCACTGGAGGACCCTTATCAGTGACATGTCGTGTTCACGTTTCCCTGCGGTTCCACCACCCCTCTCGCCCATCTCCACACTCTTCGGAGCTCCGCCCCTGTGGGCCAATGTTATCTTGGGGTTTGAAGTGGCAAACATATTTGCCCAAAGCTTCCCACAGTCCTGGAGAACGAGAGAGATGGAAGGAGAGAGGGAGAGCATTCCTAGGGGAGAGATGGAAGGAGAGAGAGCTGCCCTCCAAGAACAGACAGGAGTCACAGAAGCCAGACCTGGACCTCTAAACCAAACCTTCCTGTGTCACCTCAAGCTCCCGACACACACCCCACCCCAGAGCCCCACTTGTTCTCAAAAGACATGCCTGCACCCCTATAACACATCAGTGCCATAAGTCACTTAGCACCCTCTACAGATAGTCATACAAGGTGTTCTGAAAGGGCTGAATTATGCCAATGCAAATTAAGATGAACAACTACTGAATTAAGAAGGAGACTGCAGTACCCTGAGGATAAAGAAGCTCATTCATAACATGCCATGTAGAGAACACTATCTGTAGTAACTAATGTTGACACTTATTAATGACTGCGTGATGACTATATTTCACAGGGAAGCTGATGTATTGAACTGATGTTGTCCACTCAGCCTTATACTCTGACATACATTGTCGAGAACTAATCAAGGAAACTGCCCCCAATTGCTTCCTTGCGATCTAGTAATCAACCAACCCCTTCACTCCAAAATAAATGCTTTTGTCTCAACTTCAACAGTTAAAGGGACTGTGTGTTGGACTCTGTGGTCTTTTATCCTGCAATCCCTCCCCCTACCCACCCAACACCCTACCTAACCTAACTACTTGGAAGAGTGAAAAAGAAGGGGAATAAATACAAACCCAGGAGAGTAGTTTTATTGTTTGTGTCATGGCACAGCCACTCAGAAGTTTCTCAAAAGTTTTTTAGAGTTGGGGGGTTGGCTTAGTTCTAGTTCCTCTGCTTTTGGCTGTGGTCAGGCCTTTTATGTTCTTCCTGTGGACTTTGGGTCACTGTCAGTGAATCTCGGAGGATGAGAGGGAAATTTAAATGGAGCTAGCTAGATCTCAGAGGCTGGTTAGACTATTGACTGCTGGTTTCTCAGTTGGGATGTACTGTGCTTTGTTGGAATTTTATGCCTACTGTCGAGGCATACCTCCATCTTAATCGATGCATCTGGATGATGAGTGAGTCATTTCATGCATTTTTTCTTTCTTTGGCTTGATATCAATGTAAAATTGAAATTATGTGAAATATTGTGAACATAGAAAATATTATGTGTGCAATATCTCAGATGTTGGGGTAATTCATTATATTAAATTGTCAGTAAATATGTTTTTATTGGGTAGGTAAATCACATTAAAGTGCAATGTTGTCATTTTCCCCCATTAGTAATACTTAAGCACCTAAAATCACTCAAGGAGTACCTGCGCTAGCTGTTCCAGCAGCAGTAGGCAGGTGTATGGACACCCAACTCTGCTTTACCCTGCCACCTCTGGCTCTCCTTGGGGATTAGGACCTGTCAATGTGACCCTCTCCCCCTCCCTTCCAACTACCCCACACACACACTGGGACAGATGCTTAAATCTCTAGTTCTTAAGGTGCTGTGTATGATAGCGATTGGGTGCTCTCTGAGCTTGATTAGGGCAGTTAGCCCTGCTAAGGCTCTGGCTGTTTACAGTGGATTACAGAGAGGGAGATAGGGGTTAAGTCTACCCAGGCACCATGCCTTCCTCCCTCTCTCGCTCCCTCTCTTCCCCACCACGGGAGCCACTGCAGTGGGTCTGCCTGGCAGCTCGTCTGGGCTCCACGCGCGAGGCCCAACTGACAGGTAGCGGGATTTGGCGGAGCGCTTTGCATGAGAGCCAATAAGAAAACCTGAACATGGCAGATTAGCTCGGGATTATGTTGTCAGAGCGAGCCTTGACGGACAAACTGCAGAGGAATAAATTGCAGTCTGTTTGAGGAGCTAGCGCTGCTGCCACGCAAACAGGAGAGAAGGGACCCCTTTGTCTAACGCCCCGTCCAAAATTACAGGGAGGGGAAAATCATTAATAATTTCTAAACGACCACTCAACCATTACCCCCATGTCCTGCTCTTGAATGCTGCCCGGCCTTTATTTAGACATGTGTCTTCTGCCCCTAACCTGGCTTTCAAGGCTGGTTAATGTTATTTATTCAACCCAAGTGACAGGAATCTCATGGATATTAAAAAAGAGGGTAATGTTAAGGCTTGAAAAAGCACATGTCGAAAAAAGAAATTCCTCACGTCTTTTTATCCAGCGTCGAGCTCCTGTCCTGTTTCTGATGAAATGACATACCTAGCTTGGAAACGTATCACAGTTTTGACGGCATGCGGGGACTGGAGTTCGTCAGTGTATAATTTTGACTGATTTTGGTATACGTTATCATCTTAAAAGGAGCTTTTAGTACAGCACTAAAAATGGCTTAAGTGGCTTTTATAAAGCTAGCTCGGACAGTAAATGTATCCAGATGTTTATGATACAGTCCATTAATTGCATCTAGCACTTTGCTATGTTTTGGACTGTTGTAAATCTCTCTAACTTCTAGCAGCTCATAACTTCTGTGTGGGGCTCTGCTGAGTTTCATCCTCTCTCCCTCCTCAAGTTTAATTTGGCTTCTATTATGCTTTAGAGCAGATGGTGTGTACTTGGGTACTTTGTATAAGGTCAAAGTGTGCCTGTCTGTATAAACTAGATGGCACAAAGCTGGGTCAATTAAGATACACTTTTATGAGCAATTCCATTTCGATTCAAGTGTTATGTAATAACGATAGAGGAACGCAAATGCACAATGCCACAAATGTGGTGTCATTTAAGGTAAAAATCTGTTGTTCTGCCCCTGAACAAGGCAGTTAACCCACTGTTCCTAGGTCGTCATTGAAAATAAGAAATTGTTCTTAACTGACTTGCCTAGTTAAATAAAGGTCAAATTAAAAACAAAATGTAGCTGTAAGTCTACCTCTCTCTCTTTCTCGCTCACTCACACACTCCCCTCTCTCTCTCTCTCTCTCTCTCTCTCTCTCTCTCTCTCTCTCTCTCTCTCTCTCTCTAAGCCTCTCTGGAGGAAGATGTATTGTAAATTGTGACAA
Organism: Salmo salar; assembly: GCF_965601325.2. Classification (NCBI taxonomy): domain Eukaryota; kingdom Metazoa; phylum Chordata; class Actinopteri; order Salmoniformes; family Salmonidae; genus Salmo; species Salmo salar. The sequence continues at coordinate 28,743,315 of NC_138295.1, forward strand.
AGGCTGTGTATACTTAGAGACAGTCGATGGTACTGTGCAGTATTAAATCAATCTTATGTGCCTTTCTGGTTGAAAAGACCAGCACAGCTTTCCCCTGTGCCTCATGGGTCCAAAAAAGACACACACCAAAAAAAGTTTTTCTCCAACATATTGGAAATTTACACAGTGAACTAATAACTAATACATTCAGAAATACTATTGCATCTCTCACTTCCACTCACACATTTAATCCTTCTTTGTGGAGTAATGAATGTGCTTCATTAAAAGTCTCATGGTGGTGTCTAGGGGTGTCTGGTGGAGACAGGCATGGTACGCAGTATTAATGAGTTGATTGCATTCTGTCCAATCCTGGATCATTAAGAATGCATGTCTGTATGTTAAACATATGAATATGCATTGCCATAGAAAATTTGCTCTCAGACTTAGCAATGAGACAGTTTTGTGCTCGGAATAATAAACCATTAAAGAAATGAACTACCATTTAATGCCCCCATTTCCGTTGGCCAAGTAATAGAAGAGTAAAAACCAATGGTAATAGCTCTGCTTTATTGGAAATTAGGTTTAGGTTTATTTTATCTAAACAAATGTAATTCAGTATACACAACAATATTAAATAAAAGCCAATGAAGAAACACACTGCTCAGTTGCACTACTTCACTTCAAAAGCAATATACTGCATAGCAAAGCTATTCTGAAGACTGTTTTGTCTTGCCTTTGGCTTCATCATGTCAAACATGCTCATCAGATCCAACTTTATAAAGACAGCTGACAGCCAGTCAAAGGATTTGAAGATCCATGTAAGAGTGAACGAGATACTGTATATTATACTGTAAGCCTAAATTATTATGCATAAACATGATTTAGGTACGCAGATAAATACAATACTTCTCATGGCGAGGGGAAATAATGGAAGTCTCAAAAGGATTCTACTTCTGCAACTTTATTTCCTCCTCCAAGCATGCTTTGAATGATGAGTGTGTGTGTGTGTGTGTGTGTGTGTGTGTGTGTGTGTGTGTGTGTGTGTGTGTGTGCACAAGCATGTGTGTCTGCAGCGGTTGGTCTGCTGCCCTCCTCCTGTGTCCAATCATATGGTGCTCGAGGTCAGCGGGGTTCACTGGTTAGAGGTTAACAAATTGCCACGGTGAGACACACACCCGACTGATGCCGTGTAGGGGGAGTGGCAGGGTGTCTAGGGTAGATGGATAGGGGTCTTTTGACCAATGGTGAGACAGCCAGGAGGGCTACACTTTGCATAATATAGGCCTTGCTTTTTTGCAAGTAAATATTGCTATGCAAATACGGATATTATCGAGATACTCAAAATGTTACTAATTCCTGTATTTGTGGATGAAAACTCTATCAGTAGTCGTCAATGTCTTTCCTGGATTTTCCTTCATGGATGGGAAGGGGCCTAATTACAAGGGGGAATGTGTGCGGAACGTTACTGGAGGATGCTGGATTGGACCCATCCCCGATTTTGTGAAAGCTACAATAATCAACCCACTCCAGCTGCATATTATGCCACTCGAGTCACTCCAGTTCTCTCAGACTCCTTGGGTCTTGATGTCTGTACTCTGCCATGTCTTGGCCTTCCAGGAATATAGGAGGACCTGCTTTTCATTCAACGCACACTCACCAATGAACAGGCAGCCCCCATTGAGAACAAAGGTGCTATCTGCACACACAACGGGCGGCATGCTGGGAGAAGGGGTGACAGAGAGAAGAGTGAGGAGAAGGAGAGGGGTGACAGAGAGAGGGGTACGGGGAAGGAGAGGGGTGACAGAGAGAGGTGTAAGGAGAAGGGGAGGGGTGACAGAGAGGGATAAGGAGGAGAGGGGTGACAGAGAGGGGTAAGGAGAAAAAGAGGGGTGACAGAGAGGGGTAATGGGAAGGAGAGGGGTGGTTGGGACAGAGGTGGGGGGAGGAGGGTGTGTTTGGGGATACTCAGTTATATGAGGAGGTCATGCAGTACACATTGGACTGACTGTCCAGAGGTTTGGACCACTGGCTGACCCCCTTCTACAGGGCTTGGCTTTCCTGTTGATTTATTTATCAGAGAATAGGTGTGAGAAACAAATGAGCCTGTCTCCTGACTGTTTCAGTAGAAACGGTTCTGATATGAGCCACTCGTTAAAATAAAATGGGGTTGGGTTAAGGCTAAGTGAGAGTTTTTTTATTTTTGTAATTGTTTGGCTAAGATGTGCAACCATAGCAACATGTCTTGATCAGAAAAAGTTGATTATTTATTCTATGAATCATGTTTTTCATTTGAACAAGGATATCATGTTTGTTCATGAAAATACTTTGAAAAAAAGCAACAACTTTTGCAGTGTGAATTGCGTATGAATTCAGTTCCATTCAAAAGGGCCAAGAGTGAACTGAACATGGACCCGTTCGTTTCACATCCCAATTCCCTCGGCATCAAATAAAGGTATGTACATACACAGAACTCTTGACCTGTGCTGATAATTCGTCTCTTCAGAGATTATTGTTTTCTTTTTCTCTTTGGTTCCAAATTATTATCTTTGCTCTCCAGTGACGGAAAGAGTCAACAGTAGCGGCAAAAATCCTATATCTCCTTAAATAAACGGCGGTGTCTGATGATGTTTTAATGGGAAAACCTTATCCCTATGGGCTGTGACCCTAGGAGTGTGTTTTAGCTATGTAGACTGCTGCGTGCTGAGAGATATAATTGCTGTGTACATACTCTGCTGGTCCAGGCTCATAGGTGTCCCTTCCTATGCCTACGCTGTCTGTCTGCTGCTAAGGTTAGCTTATGTTCCCCCAATGTTATTCTCCCACTCAGGATTACGGTTTGCTGGAAAAACACAACGTCTATCCCCAGAGTGGGCAACACGTTGTCTTTTACTCCCAATGGACGCTCACTCCTTCCCAGTCCTTTAAACACTTTGAGTTACAGTCCTTATTTCCCTGGGAAGACAACAGATGCATGCCCAGGGCAGGGATTGGTCATACTCATATGGATGTTATCAGAGAGAAGAAGAAAAAGAAAGACAAAATGACTTTTTCTGACTCGTCTTTGCTTTTCCCCTTCACTCTCTTGGTGTTTTATTTCTTCTTTCTTGATGAAACCTCATGAGTTTTGAGAGAAAATGCTTAGAGAATAGGTAACATTTTCGCCAAACACAGGATGTGTGGACTTGATTAGTAATTCAGACCAAAGCAAATGCGGGTCAGACAATGTTACAATTGAGTTCAGGGAAATAGCTAATGAGCATCAAAGTTAACTTAATCATGTTTCATGAAATAGTCATTTGATTTGCTATGTCTTGAAACCTAATTGGATAGTGAATTATTTAAGGGCACGATGTACATCGTGTTTTAGTATGAAAGATTTCAACCATTGCTGCTGGCTTGTGTGCTCTTACTTCATTTTCCAATATTTCAATCAAACATTGACATCAATACTTAATTGCGTAACCCAGTCATGAAAATGGAGCCAGATAGTCACCACTTTATTATGAAGTCATTGTAATGACTATCCCACTGGGCACAGACGTCAGTTCAACATCTAGTTTAGATTTACATTTGGTTGACTAACGTGAATACTAACGTAAAATCAACAGCAAATGTCACCATGTCATTGGATTTATGTTAAAGGTTGTGCGAAAAAAATTGGATATTCCCTTACGTTGACTTTTTGCAAATCCAATCAGTTTTTCACATTGAGTCAACGTCATTACATATCATTTTGTTGTTGAAATGACGTGGAAACAACGTTGATTCAACCAGTTTTTGCCCAGTGTGATGCTTCATTTCTTCCCCCCTCTCTCTCTCTCTCCTTCCTTCCCTCCCTTTCCATCTCTCTCTCACCACCTGTGTTTTATTAGGGTGGGGTGGACAGTTGTCTCATTGGCCCTCAGTACATGGGGAAGAATGCGGTGACGACTACCAGCCCAGAGTCATTCACGAAGGGCCGGCCCTTCTAGGAGACAAAGCAATATCCCAGCAGAGCATGAAGTCATCACCACCGTTTGCATGCAACATTAAAAGAGGTTCAGTAAGGTTCACCTACGTCCTGACACGAGACAGGGACCAGTCTGGTCAGACCCTGACTCAAGAATGCCTGGTTCATCAGTCAGTCTTACTGGGTGGGGTTTTCTCTGGGTACAGGTGGGGCTACAGTACATACTCATAACGTATGATAACTATGAAGCAATTAGGAGGTAATTGTTTTAATATGTGCCCGACCATGCCCCTGTCATTTACAATCCAAAATTGTTATCTCAGTGATATAATAATAATGGTCATGGTCTTTTTCGGCGACGCATGGACAACACAATAAATTGTCTCGTCATCACTATGCTCTCTATGTTTTGTCTCTAAGGTAAAATGTTATGTCTGCTTTGACGGTGCGTGTGTGTGTGTGTGTGTGTGTGTGGTGATCCACTTCCTTTTAGTTTCCCTTCCCATCATCCTCAAGCTCGAAGCTGACTAAAGTTATTTTCTCGTAGAGCGGGGTCCAGGATTCGTGTTCAGGCCTCCTCTGTGAATCACAACGTAGCGTGTGATCGGCCCCCTGCCCTCTGCTTGACTCCCCTGTGAACTCCTTTACAATAACATGCTTGCCTTTTGCTCTGTCCCTAATCCCCACCCCACCCCTGTTCCACGACTCCCTGACACTTCTGTGGAAAACGGGGGAAGAAAAAGAGAAAAAGGAAACTCCCCACGTAAAAAAACCCTGCCAAAGTCCCTCTATCTATTGTGGTCTGTGTGATTGATTTATCTCGTTAGCCCCCTCCTAATTCTATAACTGTTGTTAGCATAACTAACTGATACAGACCTGTTGTCAGCATAACTAACTGATATGGACCTGTTGTCAGCATAACTAACTAATATAGACATTTTATTAGCATAACTAACTGACATAGACCTGTTGTCAGCATAGCTAACTGATATACACCTATTGTCAGCATAACTAACTAATATAAACCTGTTGTTGGCATAACTATATTTCTGGGGCTGGATGTGGTAATGAGGACCAGATTCTAACTCCCTCTTCCACTTCCTCTGTCACAGAGGCCAGTCAGAACAAGTCAAGTTTAACAGTGCCATCTACAGTAGAGAGACTTCCTCTCTATCCATTATCCAACACTGTATTACAGCAGGGGTTCAGAGATCTGTGCAGTATTCAGTTATGACCCATATCTAAAAGCAAGAGCGTGTTATGACAGTATTATAAAAGTGTTAGCTACGATGTTACTACAACTTAGAAACTTAACTCTGCGGGTAAGCATTGCATTCATAACATTGTGACGTCCTTTTCAGAGCCACACAAATTCTATGCATTTTATATCTATAGTATTGTATTCTCCTTGTTTCATATAAAGAAATATATAAAAACAATTGTACAGTATATACCTAATCAATTGTAAAGTGTGATCAATTGATTATACCACAATCTAAATATGACAACTGAGGAATCCAATGTCACGACTTTTGCCGAAGTCGATGCCCCTCCTTGTTCGGGCGGTGCTCGGCGGTCGACGTCACCGGTCTTCTATCCATCATTGATCCATTTTTCATTTTCCATTGGTTTTGTCTTGTCTTCCTACACACCTGGTTCCAATCCCATTCATTACATGTTGTGTATTTAACCCTCTGTTTCCCCTCATGTCCTTGTCAGAGATTGTTTGTTGTTATGTGCTCGTGTTGTTTGATTGGTGCTCTACGAGTTATTATACCCTTGTTTATTTTATTATGTACTTTGGTTTTGGAGTTTGTTTTTAACTTTATTAAACTACTCCAGTTACACCAAGTTTGTTTCTCCTGCGCCTGACTTCCCTGCCACCTACACACACACGACGTGACATCCAAAGTGACAAGTACTCAACAAAGCAAGACATGACAGACATCGGAGGCCAAACAGATCAGGGCCTCGGCCATTGGGCTTGGGTGAAAAAAAAGGCTGTGGTGATACGGTGATACGCTCCCAAATATTATGCCATTCTCCTTAATCCACTCCACAATGCTGTGCTCTCCCACTTACCGGAAGCTTTGACATTTACCTTGGGATTTACCGGACTTGGGCTGGAGTGGCTGCGAGTGGGAAAGTGCTAATCTACAAGGCAGAGTCAGGATTAGTCTGGTGACCTCAGGGTCGAGCTCTCATTGGCCGGAGGAGGGGGGGGGGGGGCTGTTGTTTGGGGTAGGGGGCCTCTTGAGCAGGCTGGATGCGGGGCTCTGTCTGTATGTCTATCTGCATATCTGTTTCTCTCTTTCTCTTTCTCTCCCTCTCTCTATCCCTTTCTCTCTCTCACACAGAGCCCTGATGAGTGAATTCCACTAATCAGCTCAGGATTAACAGGGACTCAAACAACAATACATCTAATTACCCCTTCACAGCCACTGGGGCAAAGAGTGGCCCTACACATACACAAAGGGAAACAGTGGCCCCACACAGACACTGGGGCAAACACTGGCCCTACACAGACACAGACATTGGGGAAAACAGTGCCCCCACACAGACACTGGGGCAAACAGTGGCCCCACACAGACACAGCCACTGGGGCAAACAGTGGCCCCACACAGACACAACCACTGGGGCAAACAGTGGCCCCACACAGACACAGTCACTGGGGCAAACCAGCATTCACTGTGTCTGGAAGAGTACCTTCTAATACAAACTATTGATCAGTCTACCAGTTTATGAATCTGTATACACATAGATTGTTCAATGTATTTAACATGTATACATCTGAATATCATTATGTTTCATTAGCTATTGTCTCTATGATGTGCCTTTGCTATAATACTCAACATGAGGTTGCTGTTCCATTATGCCGTTTCCTTTTGCTACTGAAGGATGACGTCTCAATTTGCATGGATCAAAACCATTTACGTGCTGTCATTCAAGTTAGGCTTATCTTGTGTTGTGATAAGCGTGTCTGGCTGCAGGATTCTGACCTCAGAGCAACCCACAAGCCTGGATATGAACAGTATGGTCAGTGAACATTTTTCAAAGTGACACAGGCAGTGAGTGCTTAATCATTCTAACCCACTGTCGCTTGCCAAGAAGTAGTGCTGGGCCACCCACAGTTTCTTCATTGGTTTTCTCTTTTGGTTTTTGAAACATGTTGCCTCAATATGACCTGTATTCAATTCTAATAAATATTATTTTGAACTATACATGTATTTTCTGTACTTTTCTCGAATATGTCGCAAATTTGAAATGTACAGTACCAGTCAAAAGGTTGGACACACCTACTCATTCAAGGGTTTTTCTTTATTTCACTATATTGTAGAATAATAGTGAAGACATCAAAGTTCTGAAATAACACATGGAATCATGTAGTAACCAAAAATGTGTTAAACAAATCCAAATATATTTTTCATATTTCAGATTCTTCAAAGTAGCCACCCTTTGCCTTGATGACAGCTTTGCACACTCTTGGCATTCTGCCAACCAGCTTCATTAGGTAGTCACCTGGAATGTGTTTAAATTAACAGGTGTGCCTTGTTAAAGTTAATTTGTAGAATTTCTTTCCTTCTTAATGCATTTGACCCAATCAGTTGTGTTGTGACAAGGTAGGGGTGGTATACAGAAGATAGCCCTATTTAGTAAAAGACCAAGTCCATATTATGGCAAGAACAGCTCAAATAAGCAATGCGAAACGGCAGTCCATCATTACTTTAAGACATGAAGGTCAGCCAATACGGAAAATCTCAAGAACCATCAAGCGCTATGATGAAACTGGCTCTCATGAGGACCGCCACAGGAAAGGACGATCCAGAGTTACCTCTGCTGCAGAGGATAAGTTCATTCGAGTTGCCAGCCTCAGAAATTGCAGCCCAAATAAATGCTTCAAGTAACAGAAACATCTCAAAATCAACTGTTCAGAGGAGACTGCGTGAATCAGGCCTTCTTGGACGATTTGCTGCAAAGAAACCACTACTAAAAGACACAGAATAATAAGAGATTTGCTTGGGCCAAGAAACATGAGCAATGGCAATTAGACCGGTGGAAATCTGTCCTTTGATCTGATGAGTCAAAATTTGAGATTTTTGGTTCCAACCGCCGTGTCTTTGTGACACACCGAGTAGGTGAATGGAGGATCTCTGCATGTGTGGTTCCCACCGTGAAGCATGGAAGAGGAGGTGTGATGGTGTGGGGGTGCTTTGCTGGTGACACTGTTGGTGATTTATTTAGAATTCAAGGCACACTTAACCAGCATGGCTACCACAGCATTCTGCAGCAATGCGCCATCCCATCAGGTTTGCGCTTAGTGGGACTATCATTTGTTTTTTAGCAAGACAATGACCCACCACATCTTCAGGCTGTGTAAGGGCTATTTACCCACTAAGGAGAGTGATGGAGTGCTGCATCAGATGACCTGGCCTCCACAATCACCCAACCTCCACCCAATTGAAAACATTTTTTAAAAAGCAGCCAACAAGTGCTCAGCATATGTGGGAACTCCTTCATGACTGTTGGAAAAGCGTTCCAGGTGAAGCTTTGAGAGAATATTTAAGTAGGGTTTTTTTTCCAAATGTTTTTGTGGGTAGTTGTTTCTGTTTAGTCTATGTACCAGACAGTACTGTGAGCTGATCGTTTTCTCTTTTGTTATTTTCTGTAGTGTTCTTTGTAAAAATAATAAATTCATTATGAGCACTCAACACGGTGCGCTTTGGTCCCCTTTCTACGACAGCCGTGACAGAATGCCAAGAGGGTGAAAAGCTGTCATCAAGGCAAAGAGTGGCAACTTTGAAGAATCTAAAATCTAAAATATATTTTGATTTGTTTAACACTTTTTTAATTACTACATGATTCCATACGTGATTTTTTCATAGTTTGGATGTCTTCACTATTATTCTACAATGTAGAAAATAGTTATAATAAAGAAAAATCCTTGAATGAGTAAGTGTCCAAACTTTTTACTGGTACTGTATATTCCTTTATATATGTGACACCCAACTGTTTCATACATTTCCAGCATTTCTCTAGATCTTAGGCAGGTCCAAAACTCTCCTAAATCCAATGCATTATGCCACATGCACAACTCATAATAATGCATCGGAGGCGGCAATGGGAAGCGAGTGCATTTGCAGACAGGTTAAGTACATGTTGGCGTGGCTCCCGCACTATCTGGGAGACAGGTTGGCTTCCCAACCTCCCACAGTTTTAGCCGTAATGAACAAGCTGCCTTACCCAAACAAACAGGCTCTCTGGAGATGTACCTCAACTACCTCCCTAATCCAGGAAGTCTCTCTTATCTCCTAACAAATGGCCCAGCTCTGAGCAGCCGCAGGCTATGATGTCGTTCATCAGGTTGAAACCCAGACGGTGGAACAGGTATAGGTGTTCCAGGGAAGAAAGTGACTGCTCTGCTGTGGTGGTGCGCATCAGAGCTCAGCCTTCAGCCCGTTGTTTATTTACACAGATGCCAGTCACATTGACATGTTTCCATGCGTCACAGATGTATTGCTCACTTCCTTTACATAGAAAGGTGTCACTGTAAAAACTTCAATTAAACGCAGAGTCTCCAATAGCCACCTGTCCCTTCTAATAGCCGGGCAACGGTACACATTTCAGTAAATAAACGCCTGTTTCAAATAAACACTGGGTCTAAAGTAATTGTTTATGAGATTACCATGAATTACCATAAATTGTTTAGGAGGTTTAATGTTTATTTTGTTGCATTAAATAATTCAGTAATGAGTCAAAATAATTATGTAAATCATCCGTTTTTATCATCAGTAAGAAACTGCTAGCCATTGGCAGCTAACAGGTGAGAACTGCTAGCTAACTAGCAAGCACAAAAACAGTCAACAACTTTGGGAGTAGAGACCCGTAGAAATCAGCATATCTCCCATTAGTGGCAAAAGTAAGAACTGACAAAAATACACCATCAAAGTTGAGAATCATTATTCTGTCACAGAAACATATTTAAGAAAAACAAACATGACACAGTGTGTAAATAATAAACACATTAGTGCAGGAAATTAAGAAATGTATTAAACTGCTGAAGTGAATGCTGGAATAAAACAATTCGCTATGAAAATGAGCAAAAGCTGTGTGCATTTTTAAGGAAATAGACACTTGGCTGAAATAGAAGCCTGTCTCTAATAAGTGTCTGTTGTGTTCAGTGATTTAAGCGAATAAACTCCCGGGCTATTAATTGAAGTTTTACGGTATGTTGAGCTGGTTGAATGGGATGTACAGGTGCATTGGCATGTTGAATTTACTTTGAGGTTTGCTGTGAGCTAACATCGAATACTTACTGCCAGTCTTTCATTTAGAAGCTTCAAGAAGATAACTAAAAACTCAAATTGTATTTGGGGGCCAATAGTTTCTGTGTTGGTGTGTTAGTTTCTGTGTTGGTGTGTTAGTTTTTGTGTTGGTGTGTTAATAGTTGCTGTGTTGGTGTCTTAATCATTTCTGTGTTGGTGTGTTAATCGTATCAGTGTTAGTGTGGTGTGTTAGTTAATGTTTTGGTGTGTTAGCTTCTGTGTTGGTGTGTTAATAGTTGCTGTGTTGGTGTCTTAATCGTTTCTGTGTTGATGTGTTAATCATTTCTGTGCTGATGTGTTAATCGTTTCTTTGTTGATGTGTTAATCATTTCTCTGTTGGTGTGTTAATAATTTCTGTGTTGGTGTGTTAATCGTTTCTGGTGCCACAGAAGGATATAAAGCAGTGGGTTATAGGAGTATAGCACATTTCTTCATCATGCAGTAATGCCATGATTATTGAAAACGTATAATGACAATCTATGGTTTGTATAGTGATAGTTCAAAAAGATGGTGCCGCCTTCCATTGTTGACAGGGAAGAGTAAAAAGAAATCAGGGTTTGGCTGTAGAGGTAGGTCATTTCTGGAAGTTTATGACGGGTGGTGCCGTTCATAAGACAACTTTATGGAGAGATAAAATCTCCGGTCTTCCGGACTACCCCCTCCCACGCAAACCTGACTGGTCCGTGTCAGGCACCGCACCCCTGCCTGCTCCTTCTGTACACACACCACAAACACACCACAAACAAACACCACACACACACACACACACACACACACACACACACACACACACAAACACACACACACACTGTCAGGTCACCCATGACTTTAAACCACATTTGTTATTGGGTTGAAAACCTACTATAAACTGTGCTTTGCTTGAGGATGAATGTACACTTTTTGGAAATTCAATACATTCCTCAGCTCAAGCGTCTTACACTCTAATTTGCTAATTAATGATCACATGATCAACTTATTTCTTAAATGTGTTGTATAAAAAAGTGTTCAATATATAACCCATTCAATTGGCTTGAATCATATGATGAATTAATCATTTTGCACACAAATATAAACCCTACTTGAGATTTGCACACTCAAACCCTGTTCAGAATTTCATTTATTTATTTATTTATCAAGCTTAATTATAATCATGTTCTGTCCATTTCGAGAGGACTCCTCAACATCCTTTCAAAGACCCTCATAGGGTTAACCTTTGATAGAGATATTGTCCAGCTAGTATCTTGTGTTTCTAGGTGTTAAAGGACTAGAATGTTCGCATTGCTATCCGTCACCCTGGAAAGAGGTCTAAACCAGTTCCCAAAGTTATCCGTCACCCTGGAAAGAGGTCTAAACCAGTTCTCATTGCTATCCGTTACACCGGAAAGAGGTCTTAACGAGTTCCCATTGCTATCTGTTACCCAGGAAATAGGTCTTAACCAGTTCCCATTGATATCTGTTACCCTAGAAAGAGGTCAAAACCAGTTTGCATTGCTATCCGCCACCCTGGAAAGAGGTCTAAACCAGTTCCCGTTGCTATCCGTTACCCTAGAAAGAGATCTAAACCAGTTCCCATTGCTATCTGTTACCCTAGAAAGAGGTCTAAACCAGTTCCCATTGCTATCCGTTAACTTGGAAAGAGGTCTAAACCAGTTCCCATTGCTATATGTTACCCTGGAAAGAGGTCTAAACCAGTTCCCATTGCTATCCGTTACCATTGAAAGAGGACTAAACCAGTTCCCATTGCTATCTGTCACCCTGGAAAGAGGTCTAAACCAGTTCCCATTGCTATCCGTTACCCAGGAAAGAGGTCTAAACCAGTTCCCATTGCTATCCGTTACCCAGGAAAGAGGTCTAAACCAGTTCCCATTGCTATCTGTTACCCAGGAAAGAGGTCTAAACCAGTTCCCATTGCTATCTGTTACCCTGGAAAGAGGTCTAAACCAGTTCCCATTGCTATCTGTTACCTAGGAAAGAGGTCTAAACCAGTTCCCATTGCTATCTGTTACCCAGGAAAGAGGTCTAAACCAGTTCCCATTGCTATCTGTTACCTAGGAAAGAGGTCTAAACCAGTTCCCATTGCTATCTGTTACCTAGGAAAGAGGTCTAAACCAGTTCCCATTGCTATCTGTTACCCAGGAAAGAGGTCTAAACCAGTTCCCATTGCTATCTGTTACCTAGGAAAGAGGTCTAAACCAGTTCCCATTGCTATCTGTTACCTAGGAAAGAGATCTAAATCAGTTCCCATTGCTATCCGTTACCCAGGAAAGAGGTCTAAACCAGTTCCCATTGCTATCCGTTACCCTGGAAAGAGGTCTAAACCAGAGCTCTCATCCAACAGTGTTGAGTGTTAATAGTGGCCTGGACATTTTTTCCAACCAAAAGTTGTTATTAAGAGCTAAGTCCATAAGACCATGCTTGCGAGTTTAGAGACTACGTCAACAAGGCAACAACAAGGAGCGGGAGAGAATTGGACACCAAGCACCGTAGCAAGTTCACAAAGCCCAAAACAGCTGTGGAAGATTTTCATGCCGACTGCACATACTCCACCTGCCATTTCCATCATAGCGGTGGTCATAAAGGGAGCAGTATATCTGTCAACAGGACCAAGTCCTCAATAGACCCAGCAAGCCAGTAAATCGCTCAAACACCCCTTCCACCCCACACAACCTCTCAACCTGGCCATTTTAGCTAATCCAGATTGGCTATTCCCTAAATTGACACAAAGAAAGACATTTCCCTTCACCTGTCAAAACAGGTCAGTTATGAACAAATTCGTATTTACAATGACGGCCTACACCGGCCAAACGATGCTGGGCCAATTGTGTGCTAACCTATGGGACTCCCAATCATGGCCGGTTGTGATACAGCCAGGAACTAAACCCACCATGGGGTAGCAGTAGCCTACCCGCTAGGGTAAAAAGAGAGAGAGAGAGTGCGTCGACCCAGTATGGATTAAGGGGGTCACGGTGGATCAGCTGTATCTTCCTCTCCCACAAAGGAGGAAAAACAGATATTAATCACCTCTACTACTACACACACAATGGGCCCTGGGCCCCTGGAGTTGTCAGGAGGGCCAGTGGAGCAGAGAACACAAGTCAAGGGGACTAATGAAATACTAGTGGAGCCTGAGGGTGGCTGTCTATGTGTGTGGTTACGAGTGTTTTGTATGTGGTGTGCAGCATATGTTTAAACTCCTTAATACTGTAGGTACAGTATGTATGTGTCCATGTGGATGTATATGAATAAGGTGGTCTATGGATGAGTGTGTGACAATCTGTCTATGTTTTTTGTGTATACTGGTGAAAGCATATTCACACACGTCTGTATATGTATGTGTGTGTGTGAGAGAGTGTGTGTGTGTGTGTGTGTGTGTGTGTGTGTGTATGTGAGTGAGTGAGTGAGTGAGTGAGTGAGTGAGTGAGTGTGTGTGTGTGTGTGTGTGTGTGTGTGAGTGAGTGAGTGAGTGAGTGAGTGAGTGAGTGAGTGAGTGAGTGAGTGAGTGAGTGAGTGAGTGAGTGAGTGAGTGAGTGAGTGAGTGAGAGAGAGAGAGAGGACTGGAATGTGGCATTGTTTGCTTTACTCCCTGGCTTGGCACTGTATTCTGGCCACCCTCCTGCCTATGCCTGGCCACTCTCAGTGGGACCCGGCCCAGCAAGCCGCTCTCTCACAGTGAAGGCCCCACCTGGCTAGGCGTGAAGACGACGGCAACGCCATCTGGTCCCGCCGGTGGCCCACGATTGGCCTGTTCGGTGCCCATGGGCCCTGGTGCCAGTGTGGCGTGTTTAATAAGCACATATGAGGAAAGAGCGAGCTGCCAGGTGGTGGTGCCGCCGCACCATGTGACCTGGCAGCCTCCGACCTCGCTGTTCAAACCCGAGGGCATCAAAGGACGGAGTTGGATATCCAAAGTAACCAGGGCGTAATCCACCCCCTTATTGGTCCCATTCATATTGAAATGAATGATCAGAGGAGTTGCAGGAGCCCCTAATCTTGCCAATGAGCAGACCGGCACAGCTGCAGGGATAAAGTTAGAGTGAGAGCACCACTATATTAGAAAAGCTAAGACCTTGCTGATTGGATTATGAGAAGGGGGTGGGCGGGGGAGGGCATGGGGAGAGCGGGGTGAGGAAATGTCATCTTTCAGTGTTGGCCTGTGTGTGGTTGTGGTGTGGTGGTTGCATTAGACTTGGCTCTGTAAGGCCCATGGGCGGGGAGGATGGTGGCTTTGTCCCAGGGTATGGTGACCCACAAAGGGGAGCACTGGACAGAGAATGGGGGCGACAAAATGAGGAACTAAAAGCGGCGCTCGGTGTCTGGACTCTGCCCTTGATTCCGACTTAGCCTCCCAGCGTGAGTTCGTCTGGTATTAAGTTGTAGCGCGACCGAGGTTCGAGGGACTGGACTAAACCGGGCATTAGTTGCAGACTTAAAGGTTTTTGCCTGTTCCTCTGGTAGGAAGAGCCGCCCCATTTAAGTGTGATTGAACGCGGCTTAGATGGGGATCAATGATTATCCTCATCACTGTTTTGTTTTGAGGTTTCTTTCAGCATTTATTGGAGAGTGGGAAAGGACTAGCCATTTTGTTTCGATGAGAAATAACTAATTGATATTTCGATTTCTTACAATGTGTCCTTTACGACTTCTTCAGGATTGGTGGGTCCCCTGCGGGACGGTTGAGCTAACGTAGGCTAATGCGATTAGCATGAGGTTGTAAGTAACAAGAACATTTCCCAGGACATAGACATATCTGATATTGGCAGAAAGCTTAAATTCTTGTTAATCTAACTGCACTGTCAAATTTTCAGTAGCTATTACAGTGAAATAATACCATGCTATTGTTTGAGGAGAGTGCACAGTTTTGAACATGAAAAGTTATTAATAAACAAATTAGGCACATTTGGGCAGTGTTGATTCAAATTTTTTACAGAAATGCAATGGTTCATTGGATCACACTAAAACTTTGCACATACACTGCTGCCATCTAGTGGCCAATATCCGAATTGCACCTGGGCTGGAATACTACATTATGGCCTTTCTCTTGCATTTCAAAGATGATGGTACAAAGAAAATTTTAAAAAATGTTTTTTTTTCTCTTTGTATTATCTTTTACCAGATCGAATGTGTTATATTCTCCTACATTCCTTTCACATTTCCACAAACTTCAAAGTGGTTCCTTTCAAATGGTACCAAGATTCTTATCCTTGCTTCAGGGCCTGAGCTGCAGGCAGTTAGATTTGGGTATGTCATTTTAGGCGAAAATTGAAAAAAAGGGGCCAATCCCATACTGTATGCATTTAACATAGGGGGGTTTCTTTGAAAGTAGACCAGACATAAAATATAATACTAAGGATCATTAAGAAGGTCATACAAAGGATAATTTTGCTATTTGATTTGGAATTTTAACACCCCTTGAAGTATCAAAAAAAGTTATAAACATATTTGTTATGAAAAAATGTATTTGGCCTTACTGCTGTTAGCCCATACAAATGACAGTCCCCTGACTCCCAACTCCACTAAACTCCCCTCAAGCACTATACAGTACAGTATGATGGTGATCATCAAGCTTGACAATATTCACTGATGATTGGGAAAAGATGTGGTCCAAAAAAGTCATTGGGATCCTGCAAGGTTGCTGATGGAACATTGATATGAGTACTCCACATCTTGCCTTCCCTGTTTAGCCTACTTAGTTTACGGACAGCCCAATGCAGAGATAGAGATATAAGCTGCAAAGATACTATAGTGTAGCCTATCAGACATATAGAGTGTCTTTGGAAAGTATTCAGGCCCCTTGACTTTTCCCAATTTTGTTACGTTACAGCCTTATTCAAAAATAATAAACAATGACAGAGCAAAAACAATGTTCTAGAAACATTTTGTAAATGTTAAAAACATTTTTTTTTTACGGAAATATGACATTTACATAAGTATTCAGACCCTTTACTCAGTACTTTGTTGAGGCACCTTTGGCAGCGATTGCAGCCTAGAGTCTTCTTGGGTATGATGCTACAAGCTTGGCACACCTGTATTTGGGGAGTTTCTCCCATTCTTCTCTGCAGATCCTCTCAAGCTCTGTCAGGTAGGATGGGGAGCATCGCTGCACAGCTATTTTCAGGTCTCTCCAGAGATGCTCAATCGGAAGTCCAGGCTCTGGCTGGGCCACTCAAGGACATTCAGAGACTTGTCCCTAAGCCACTCTTGCGTTGTCATGGCTGTGTGCTTAGGGTCGTTGTCCCGTTGGAAGGTGAACCTTCGCCCTTATCTGAGGTCCTGAGCACTCTGGAGCAGGTTTTCATCAATAACCTCTCTGTACTTTTCTCCGTTCATCAATGCCTCGATCCTGACTAGTCTCCCAGTCTCTGCCGCTGAAAAACATCCCCACAGCATGATGCTGCCACCACCATGCTTCACCATAGGGATGGTGCCAGGTTTCCTCCAGACGTGATGCTTGGCATTCAGGCCAAAGTTCAATCTTGGTTTCATCAGACCAGAGAATCTTGTTTCTCATGGTCTGAGAATCTTTAGGTGCATTTTGGCAAACTCCAAGCGGGCTGTCATGTGCTTTTTACTGAGGATTGACTTCCATCTTCTCCCATCTCACTTCCCTGACCAAGGCTCTTCTCCTTCGATTGCTCAGTTTGGCTGGGAGGCCAGCTTTAGGATGAGTCTTGGTGGTTACAAGCTTCTTCTATTTAAGAATGATGGAGGCCACTGGGGACCTTCAATGCTGCAGACATTTTTTGGTACCCTTCCCCAGTTCTGTGCCTTAACACAATCCTGTCTCAGAGCTCTACGGACAATTCCTTCGACCTCATGGCTTGGTTTTTGCTCTGACATGCACTGTCAACTGTGGGCCTTTATATAGACAGGTCTGTGCCTTTCCAAATAATGTTGAATCAATTGAATTTACCACAAGTGGACTCCAATCTAGTTGTAGAACCATCTCAAGGATGATCAATGGAAATAGGATGCACATGAGCTCAATTTCAAGTCTTATAGCAAAGGGTCTGAACACTTACGTAAATAAGTTATTTCAGTTTTTCAAAAAATTCAAAAAAACTGTTTTTGCTTTGTCATTATGGAGTTTTATGTGTAGATTGCTGAGGATTTAAAAAAAATATCAATTTTAAAATAAGGCCGTAATGTAACAAAATGTGGAAAAGGTCAAGGGGTCTGAATACTTTCCAAAGGCACTATACTGCAGGTCTTGTGCATAGACGCAGTGTAGGCTACTGCATTCACAGCAGTCTGAAATAGGCATATTGGCCTGGCTATTTTATGTTGTGAGTTGTCATCACCTATGCTATGCTGTCTATGTTTAGTGTCTAGGATAAAATGTTGTCTGCTTTGACGGTGTGTGTGTGCATGCATGCGTGTGTGCAAGCATGTTCATGTGTGTGTATGCATGTAAGTGTATGCATGTGAGTGTGTGTGTGCGCGCATGTGTGTAATCATTTGTGTTTGTAAAAAGGTGAGCATGCCTTAGGGGGTGAGAGGTCTCCTTTAATCCATCTCAAGCAGGTTTTTAGTTTCCAACTGGCAGACCTCATAGGAATCCCTGTACAAATTCAGCCAGCTGCGTTTGGTACAAACGAACGGCTCGAGCACTTGACATCTCATTTTAGCTTATTGAGTGTGAGGAGGACTTTGTGCCAAGCAATTTCACAGTTATTTGCAGAGTTTCAACCTAAGTGCTAACTGTTACCACAGCTAAAAATTAAACGCCTTCACGAAGCGTAGCATATTGTTGTGGACTACAAAGTTGTCGCCACTGTATTTGGATAAGACTTCTACATACTCTACCTTTGTGTTTGTTTAAATAATGAATAATGCATTTCTGTACTTTTTTCTCCTTTTGTTTTTGTTGAAGCCTGCAGCTACTGCCAAATATTGTTTGTGGTGCGTTCTGTAGAAATCTATACACGTCACTAATGTATAGCAGAAGCATAAATGTTAATAGGTATTTACAGTGCCTTTACAGGCCCCTTTACATTTTCCACATTTTGTTATGTTACAGTCTTAATCTAAAATGGATGAAATAAAAAACAATCCTCAGCAATCTACACAATACCCTTTAATGACAACGCGAAAACAGGTTTTTAGAATTTTTTGCAAATGTATTAAAAATAATCCTTGAGATGTTTTCATCAACTTGATTGGAGTACACCTGTGGTAAATTCATTTGGTTGAACATGATTTGGAAAGGCACACACCTGTCTATATAAGATCCCACAGTTGACAGTGCATGTCAGAGCAAAAAAAACAAGCCATGAGGTCAAAGGAATTGTCCGTAGAGCTCCGAGACAGGATTGTGTCGAGGAACAGATCTGGGGAAGGGTACCAAAAATGTCTGCAGCATTGAAGGTCCCCAAGAACACAGTGGCCTCCATCATTCTTAAATGGAAGAAGTTTGGAACCACCAAGAGTCTTCCTAGAGCTAGGCGCCCGGCCAAACTGAGCAATCTGGGAAGAAGGGCCTTGGTCAGGGAGGTGACCAAGAACACAATGGTCACTCTGACAGAGCTCTAGAGTTCCTCTGTGGAGATGGGAGAACCTTCCAGAAGGACAACCATCTCTGCAGCACTCCACCAATCAGGCCTTTATGGTAGAGTGGCCAGACGGAAACCACTCCTCAGTAAAAGGCACATGACAGCCCTCTTGGAGTTTGTCAAAAGGCACCTAAAGACTTTCAGACAATGGGAAACAAGATTCTCTGGTCTGATGAAACCAAAATTGAACTCTTTGGCCTGAATGCCAAGCGTCACGTCTGGAGGAAACCTGTCACCATCCTGGGAGTGGCAGCATCCTGCTGTGGGGATGTTTTTCAAAGTATAGAGACATCCATGATGAAAACCTGCTCCAGAGCGCTCAGGACCTCAGACTGGGGCAAAGGTTCACCTTCCAACAGGACAAGAACCCAAAGCACACAGCCAAGACAACGCAGGAGTGGCTTCGGGACAAGTCTCTGAATGTCATTGAGTGGCCCAGACAGAGCCCGGACTTGAACCCGATCGAACATGAACCCGATCGAACAACACACCCCATTCAAACTGATTAGAGTTTGAGAGGATCTGCAGAATAGAATAGGAGTAACTCCCCAAATACAGGTATCCCAATCTTGAAGCGTCATACCCAAGAACACTCAAGGCTGTAATCGCTGCCAAAGGTGCTTCAACAAAGCACTGAGTAAAGGGTCTGAATACTTATGTAGATGTGATATTTCAATTTTTTTGGTTTTATAAATTAGAAAACATTTCTAAAAACCTTTTTGCTTTGTCATTACTGGGTATTGTGTGTAGATTGCTAAGAAAAAACAAACAATTTAATACATTTTAGAATAAGGCTGTAACCTAACAAAATGTGGAAAAAGTCAAGGGGTCTGAATACTTTCCGAAGGCACTATATAATAGCTTATTAATAACATGTATTATAGGCTAGGATACATTCTGTTTTTGTGGACATCAAAGCAAACGCGTGGGGAACCTTTGTGGTGCGTCCAGAAACATTATGGAACCTGATCAGTGGACGACAGGGGGGCGACTGGGGCCGCTGGCTTCAGTTACTCCACCAGATTCATCATGTCATATTATCTTCGGGCCCCGCAGGGCCACGCTGCCAGGGTCACATAGGGCCCTGCCCCGGGTCGAGGACATCAGTGGGACATCTGTCTAACCGGCAGCATAGCTAGCAGAGCAATGCAATTATTCTCTACAGGAGGAATCTGTTGTTGAATGAATGAATTCCCTCCCTTTGAGAAGCTGCAGCAGGACGCCAAGATGGGAGATGTACAAGGATAGCATTATGGTTTTATGGAGTTACAGTGGTTTAATGTATTGCTGTACATACAGTGCCTTCAGTAAAATTCACACTCCTTGGCTTTTTCAACATTTTGTTGCATTACAGAATTCATTTTAAATGGATTGAATTTAGATTTTTTTTGTCACTGGCCTAAACACAATACCCAATAATGTCAAAGTAGAATTGTGTCAAGATTTTTACAAATGAAAAGCTGAGTCAATAATTATTCAACCCCTTTGTTATGGCAAGCCTAAATAAGTTCAGGAGTAAAAATCTGCTTAACAAGTCACATAATAAGTTGTGTGGACTCACTCTGTGTGCAATAATAATGTTTAACATGATTTTTGAATGACTACCTCATCTCTGTACCCCACACATACAATTATCTGTAAGGTGCCTCAGTCGAGCAGTGATTTTCAAACACAGATTTAACCACAAAGACCAGGGAGGTTTTCCAATGGCTCGCAAAGAAGACCACCTATTGGTAGAGGAGTAAAAATAAAATAAAAAGACATTGAATATCCCTTTGAGCATGAGTAAGTTATTAATTACACTTTGGATGGTGTATCAACACACCCAGTCACTACAAAGATACAGGCGTCCTTCCTAACTCAGTTGCCGGAGAGGAAGGAAACCACTCAGGGAATTCACAATTAGGCTAATGGTGACTTTAAAACAGTTACAGAGTTGAATGACTGTGATAGGAGAAAATTGAGGATGGATCAACAACATTGTAGTTACTCCACAATAATAACCTAATTGACTGAGTGAAAAGATGAAAGCCTGTACATAATACAAATATTCCAAAACATGGATCCTGTTTGCAAAAAGGCAGGCACTAAAGTAATACTGCAAAAAATGTGGTAAAGGAATTAACTTTTTGTCCTGAATACAAAGTGTTATGTTCAGGGCAAATCCATTTCAACACATTACTGAGTACCACTCTCCATATTTTCAAGCATAGTGGTGGCTGCATCATGTTATGGGTATGCTTGTAATCGTTAAGGACTGGATAGATTTTAAGGATAAATAAGAAATGGAATGGAGCTAAGCACAGGCAAAATCCTAGAGGAAAACCTGGTTCAGTCTGCTTTCCACCAGACACTGGGAGATGAATTCAACCTTCAGCGGGACAATAACCTAAAATCAAGGCCAAATCTACACTGGAGTTGCTTACCAAGAAGAGAGTCAATGTTCCTGACTGGCCAAGTTACAGTTTTGACTTAAATCTACTTGAAAATCTATGACAAGATGTGAAAATGGTAGTCTAGCAATGATCAACAACCAATTAGACTAGTCTTAAAGAATTTTTAAAAGAATAACGGGCAAATGCTGCACAATCCAGGTGTGGAAAGCTCTTACAGACATACCCAGAAATACTCACAGCTATTATCGCTGCCAAAGGTGCTTCTACAAAGTATCGACTCATACTTATGTAAATTAAATATTTCTGCATTTCTTTTTCAATAAGTGTGCTAAAATTTCTAAAAACATGTTTTCACTTTGTCATTATGGAGTATTTTGTGCAGACTGGTGAGAAAAAATATAAATTGAATCTGTTTTGAATTCAGGCTGTAACACAACAGAATGTGAAGTAAGTCAAGTGGTATGAATACTTGACAACAAAACAAGGATAGCTTTCTGTCCAATACTTGCAGATTCTGCACTATTGGAAGAAAAACAATCCTGACATTATACTTTGTGTAAACTATCATAAGCTGTGAAGTGTATTGATATCTCAGCTCTCCTGGATCAGCACCTTGGCCATATGAGTCCCCTTGGCATGGGCTAGCCTGACAACAGAGCCTTATTAATGTCCTAACAGTGTAAAGAGTGTGTCAGTCTCATTAGGGATTCATTACCACCACATATACTCCCTTCTCAGCATTACTGGGGAGCTCTGAGGGTCCACTACCTCCCTCTATTAGACTGGGGGACGGCAATAGAAGTTGTGCCAATTTTGCAAAGTGCAAATCTCCAGCCCTAGTGCACTCTGGGATTGGATGGGTTGGGTGACAGGTTGTGTCAGCTGTGTCTTTTACCTGTCGTCGAAGCGATTTCGCCAAGTGCACACACACACACAAACACACACACATGCTCTCTCTTTCACACACACACATACTACCACCACACCCACTGGGGTGAGAAGCGTTCCTCTCACCTCGAGTACTGACTCCCCCTCCGCACTCCGTGCCGAGAGAAATGCAGAGGAGGGCCAGAGCTCCAGAGCAATTTATCTCCATCTCCACACCTTGAGGTTTGGCCACAACATCTCATTACACTCACGATCCTTCAATCAACAGGGGCCTGATCCTGGCTATTCCCAGACTATGGCTATAGCCCTGACCTTAGCACAAACCTGTTGTATGTCTTAACATGGCCAGCGACATGTAATACTGAGCACCCTCTGATTGCAGTGTGAGTGAGTGAGTGAGTGAGTGACTGTTAAGATGTTTGGCGGTGCTGTGTGCTCACTATGATGACAAGTGCAAGGGGAGAGAGGGGAACAAAACAAAATGGCTGAAATAGTTGTATAGACCAAGGGGTGATGACTGCATGCTTTTATTAGGCCATGTCAAATTGTAGTGTCTCACACTGAGATTACAGCTCATGTTGTTTCATTCAGTTTTGGTCAATTTTACTACAGTGTTATTGAAGTCATAGCTAAAAACTGTGTGGACTGGCAAAATAAACACGTACTAGCATTGAATATTTTACATCTTTGCGTAATTACATCAAGAGCATCTATCTTAACGCTGTTGATCAATCGGTTATTTTGAGTCAAAGTAAAGAATCCGTTGATTACACAGGCTAACTTCATTGTTGTTGTTGACTAAACAGTAAACAGTAACCTCACTCTAAGTACAGTAGACAAACAGTGTTGATTTTTACCCATAAGCCCCCAGATATCCCTAATTATACACTACCATTGACAGAACCCTTTGAACGTTCAGCCTCTCTCACCACTCCAGGTTACTACACGCTTCCCTATGATGTCACAGGAAAACCCCTTTTCTGGGGTGATGTTGTATCTCCAAGGTTCACAAAAATGTTAAAACAACAGGAATGACCCCACTCACCCATCGCCTGGTTCCTCTCTAGGTTTCTTCCTCCAGTTCTCCTGGCCGCTATATTTCTGCTTTTGCTGACTCTTTGGGGTCGAGGCCGGGC
This sequence comes from Salmo salar, assembly GCF_965601325.2. Taxonomy (NCBI): domain Eukaryota; kingdom Metazoa; phylum Chordata; class Actinopteri; order Salmoniformes; family Salmonidae; genus Salmo; species Salmo salar. The sequence continues at coordinate 28,766,535 of NC_138295.1, forward strand.
ACTGAAAAACACTTTGGAACAGCTCCTGATGCGAAAAGGGATATATTATATTAAAACATTTGATTGATTTGAACCACGGCCGTATTCACAAACAGTCTCAGAGTTGGAGTGCTGATCTGGGATCAGTTTAGTCATTTAGATGATAATGAATAGGATGATATAATAGACAGGGGGAACTGATCCTGTGTGAAAACAGACCCAGGGGGACCTGATCCTAGATCAGCAATGTGTGAACACAGGCCCAGGGGGACCTGATCCTAGATCAGCACTGTGTGAATACAGGCCCAGAGTTACCTGATCCTAGATCAGAACTGTGTGAATACAGGCCCAGGGGGACCTGATCCTAGATCAGAACTGTGTGAATACAGGCCCAGGGAGGGAAGAGGCCATGGGAGAAAACCTGGACCCCACATCCACATCTCCTGATGAGGGAGCAAAGTGAGGTGTCCTAACACCACTGTGAGGTCAGACAGCTTTATTGAGAACATCTCAGACTGACAATGGAGTCATATGGTCAAGGAATGGCCCTGTATAGGTGGAGGAGATCCAAGATTTATTATACTTTCATTGCACCCACGCCTTGATGTCATAACATTTTATGATTTTAGGGGTGAATTTTTTTAAGCACATCTTTACCAGACCACAGAGATATAACTCACTTCTGGTCGTAATTTACTGAGGCAGCGTTTCAAAGCATTAATCTGAACCTGCTCCTACGTGAAACATAACGGCACGTCCATCGCTGCTTCTCTTGAATATTTGGTTCTGGTTTGGATTTTTTCAGGGGGTTGCAGTCTTTAGCTAGGCCTACAGCGTGAGTGAGTCACAGATTTACTCTTCCCCAACAGTATTCAATAGCTACTAAAAATCAGCTCTAATAGTTCACATCTCTTGGACTTTAGCTGAGCTCAAACGACAGGGAGAGATTACAGTTTGTTCTTTAGTGTGTACACCTCAACTAGCTCCCTATCTCCTTACCTCACCAGGTTATGATGGACACACACATACAGTCAGTACAAGACCATTAGAGAGAAAGCCTTTGGATCAGGAGTCTTAAGTCGTTTGTCCTAATCATGACGGATGGTCTACTCTCTATCGTGGAGAAGTGTACAGGCCTCATATTTAATGATGTCATTTTTAAAAATGTATCTTGGTTTTCCGATTATTCAAACAAACGGTAAAGCAAACAAAGGTTCAGATCATTTTAAAAGGCTTGACCAGGGCCTAAGATGAATGCTTATGGAGTCTACTGATAACAGAGAGACAGAGCAAACTGTCTGATGAAGAGCTCTACTTTTACAGCCTGAATTAGTAGGGGACTGTGTGAGGGAGTAGACCTTTTTAACTTCATACTCCATACTGTCACTGCTACTGGGTTGTGGTGCACGAATTGCAGTGCCATAAAGTAGACTAACTGGCTCCTACACAGAACATATGTAATGGTCCCAAGTCCTATCTTTTGGTATACAATTGAATCTCTGAATATTTCTATGCTCTATGGCTTTTCTGCAGGTCCTACATGCTGTATTGAATCTCATTATCATAGCCTATAGTGTTCATACTTACTCAACCGATCATGGAATTCAATTAAACCTTCCCTAGCATTGCTTACACTGTTTAAATGCTACAAAAACACAGCATTGTCTGCAGTACATCTTCAATTGTATTAGTCAGTCAGCGATTTCTATAACACCAGTGCAATGGCTGCCGGTGATTTAGTGCATCAGTGCTCCCTCTAGTGGTGTTAAATTAGCTTTGACACACCAGCACTGAGCTGAGAAAAGAGCTGAGGCTCAATTCCATCCAAACCGCAGTTATTTAATTACAGTATTTACACAGTAATGGTCAAATAATATCACAGATTGGTTTTGTGTACGGTAAAAACCTTCTACAGTATAACTCATATTTCTAGTAATACTAGTACTACCACCAGTCTGTTACTTGCCTGCCTTGGCATTGAATCATTTTATAAATATTTACCTCATAATTTAACTTATATTATACACCAGTCTGACATTATGAGTAAAAGCTGTCATTTATATCTGTCATAAAGGTGAGATAAAATGATCCAATATTAGGCTGCAAATCATATCTTCACCTTACCATTAAACATTTTTTTCTCCATGAAACAGCTTTCAAAACCTCTTTTCAAAGATTGCTCAACATTGAAACCCGCCATTAAGCAATATTTTCAGTTTTTTTCACTCTCTTCCAAATAGCTCAATTATCCGTGGGAGCTCTGATCCCTCAGCTCTTGGTTCTGAAGCCGGTAAACCTCCTTTGTTAATGAGCCGAGACCGAGAAATGACTATAGCAGCCTCTTTGAATGGCAGAATGGCAGGGTGAGACAGGTACAAAAGCTTCCTAAATGGAATGGATGGATCTAGGCCTTTACCGCAGGGTAAGCCTAGAGTTGGCCACCTTGCCACACACAGACTCTCCTGACTCTCCACAATCAAAGTCCCACACCCTACCTCCCCCACAACGGAATGAGTGAATTGCAGCATCCCGGATTTTGAATGGGGTTGAAGGGGTTGTTTGAAGGAGCAGGTAGCCTTTTCAGATGGCGGTGACTGTGGGTGTTCCCCTCTTGGTCGGAGGGTGTGTAGCCTGTTAGGGCAGGAGAGGAAAGCTCTGGGGCGGGGATGGCTGGGATGGTGGCCCCAGGACTCAGCGAGTATGGGGATTAGGTATAGGCCACTTGACAGGATAGGCCTGTCTGTCTATTTGTCTGTGGGCTGGGTTGATTTCAGGGAAAACGGTGATGAGAGGAGCAGGGTGCTTTAGAAAGTGGAGTGATGGAGGTGTGGTGGTGCCTGGATTAGGGGATTTGATTTAAAAGCGTTAGCAATCAGCATGGCTGTTTTTGCTGCATTACTTTTTTCTTTCGCTCTTGGATTTTTGTTTGTTTCAGTGGGGTATGGTTAGTATGGTTGTGCGTGTGTGTGCGTGACCATGATCTTTCAATAAAAGGATTGATCTACACTTTATATACTTTCAAATTAAACTAACTAAATAAACAAATTCAATGTGTAAATAACCAATAATTGGTTTGAGGGTGAAATTGATTTTGGTCGCATTGTTGTTATTAGCTCTCTATATTGTTGTTATTAAATAAATTCCTAGCATTTGAGATCTTCCTGCAGACATAAACAAAACCTGCTCTTTTGACTTTGTCCTACTTAATTAAGTCCTAATCACTTGAAGGAGGGGAGTCCTGTTTGTTTTCTATCACACTAACCCTGGGACCACACTCCATTAAAGCCCTAGGATTTGCCATGAGAGATCCACCAGTTTGATGGTGTCTCAACTTGGACACTGGTGTCTGTCACTCACAGAACAGTCTTTAGAAATGCTAGAAGTCAAAATGGGAAAAAGTAATAGGCCAATACAATACAACAGTAAGCTATAGGCTTCTGGATATAACATTTCCCTCTAGTGGGTGCTACAGTCCCTACAGGTATACCATGTTTAGATTCAGACTGATTTTTCAGCGATATTACAAAAATGGCAAATCAAAATGGGATGGAAGTAATGTAAAGCTAGGAAAGGACTTATGTTATGTTAGCTTATGTTACGATGGACCTATGTGTGAGATATTTCTATAAAATCAGAGTAAAATATTCCTACCCTCCCAATGATCAATGACAGAGGCTGACATTCATATCAAGGCCAGATTTTCGCAATGTTTGCTCAAGGAACATCCTCTCAACCAAATGTGTTTGCTCATACTCCCCAGACATGTGGGCTGGGGACTGAAATATCAAACAGGACAACTGTTTAACGGGATGTGCATGACGTGCACACACGATGAAAGAACTCCTGTGCATATACAGACACAACACCCCCCACACATACATATTCACCCAGTACAGTTCCTAGATTGTGGTGGCCCTTATCTCCATTACGAATAGATTGTTAAAATCATTCAATAGACACTGCTTTGGGTAAAAAAGGATCAGTCCTATTGTACCATGGGACGGAGGCAAAATTACCCCATGTGCCAGGGGGATCTAATGTAATTAGTAGTGTTGACTTAAACCATGTGTCCCTGCCGTCTGTGAAATGGCACTGGCTGCATCCACCGGCATCCTACCATTCAAGGCAGTGTTTGTTTTCAGAATTTGCCCTCCTCCCAAACCCCCTTCCCCCCCACCTTCCATATCACTAATTAAAGTAAACCAATAGGAGTAAGAAAGAGAAGGGGGGACGGAAAAAGAGATGTGTTTGGAGAACAGATTGAACTCTACCGGCAAATCAAAAGTCAAAAGAGACATTGGGAGGCTGGCAAAATATACATTATTTATGAGGCGAGAGAGGAGAGGGCCACATAGTGAGTTTGTTTACAAGATTAGTGATTGGCCTGCTTATTAGCTTTAGCGCCCATCTGAGGAGCTTCCTTCCTTTTCAGGGGCCTCATTGGCTATGCTGTCTGTGTAGCAGTGCTAATTTATGTTAACCTCAAATATGATCAATTTAATATGAGAGGCTTTCACTCTAACTAATCCAGCCAGGAAAGATGGAGTTGTGTTGGTGAAGTGAAAGGGGATGAGGGGAGGAAGGGGCGGGTGCACGGAGGAACGTGTGTTTGTGTTCACCTATCTTCTCTAACTTCCAGCCTATACGGTTCTTCTCACAAACTGCTTGTTTGACTTTTTGATTTTGACTCTGTACCTTGGGACTGGAATGACATTCCCTATCTGTGTATCTTGTGCCCAGGATGATATTAAGCAAATCTGCCGATGCTCTAAGCGGGAATCTAAAAGTATAAGCAAACATGAACAGGAGAAGTTCCAGCTCACTCGAGCAAATCCGCTTTTGCTGAAACAACATGGCTCGGATAGAGGCCGGATGGGTTGTTGGTTTTCACTGTATGTGGTAAGAGTACTCTCCACATCCTAAAGTCCCCTGCCAGAATTTCACATTCAAGAATAAATCCTTATTTTAAGGTTAAATGTGTTTGTGTTAAAAACATAACTCAAGTTGATTGTTCTTTTCGTGCTTTGCCTGAAACCAACCATCTTCCAAAAGTAATTCAATCTTTCTGCTGTGTTCTTCTCAAAAACGAATCAAAGCTAAGTGGGCCAGGCTGTAATGTATGCTTAGTTCCTGAACAGAAATGCCAGGCAACAACAACAGATCAACAACAAAGACATACAATAGGTGTATAGGCCTACCTTGAGCTTGAGACACCTCTTTGGCGTGAGGACAAGCTCAATTGAACGTATTGATGGTGTAAATTGTGAAATTTTTCTGTTTAGGCTGTGTATAATTGAAATCTGTGGGAGGCAGACAGTGAGTGATGGCCACAAGCCTCTGTAGCGTATAATTTGGGTTTTGTTTTGTTTTTACCATGACCACAAGCCAAAGTAACATTTCAACTGTATTTAGTTGCAACCGTATTTAGGGACGGGCGCTAATCCATTTTGTGGACTGGAAAAAGGCCAAGGAATAGTGTTTTGGGAAGCTGATTTTTGGACTACACTGATCTGTCAGTGGGGAATCCATTACTCACGATCTACTCATCTCAATATTTGTTTTGTCGTACCACAATGAAATTAATTTTTGATGAATGTTACCAATTTGAGTGTATCAAGTGTCATATTTTAAAAATACAACTGTAATGCTTGCACACACACACCACACACACACACACACACACACACACACACACACACACACACACACACACACACACACACACACACACACACACACACACAAATGAGGGCGACAGGAAGCATACCGGTTAAGAGCGTTGGGCCAGTAACCGAAAGGTCGGTGGTTTGAATCCCCGAGCCGACTAGGTGAAAATGTATGTGCCCTTGTGCATGGCACTTAACCCTAATTACTCCTGTAATTCGCTCTGGATAAGAGTGACTGCAATGTAAATTCCCACTAATGATCTTAAAAACATTCCCCGTAATTAACCAAATTCCTGCTCTCCATTAAAAAGGGGGCATGTCTGGTTTTTGGATCTAAAGAAACACAGTATTCCCCTGGCTTGTGAAGTTCTTCCGCAGGATTAGGGGGTAAACACGGAAGGCTGAGAAAGCTGTCTTATCCCACTCCATCTCCCAACCACATGCTATGATGATGTTGAGTGAACAGTTGAGAAGAGGGGTTTACTGAGTAGGCCTATAGGCCATCATCATAGACTCCCTCTCTCATCTTCGAGCCTTTCAGGTGAATATTACACAAATGAGAAGATAGAGATTGTGGCTCCCAGAATGTTTAGGATTGGGATTGGGGATAATGCTCTTCGAAAGTCTCTTTCTTTCTCCAGTTTTCAGAGTGTTCTGAGAACACTAGGTCTACTCTTATAAACATTCAAACAGCTCTAACCAACTTCAAGTCCATACAGTTGTCCAGCTCTTAGTTTACAAGGTCAAAGGAGAGTTGAACTATAGTTTTAATTTTAAATTAAAACAAATACTACATTTAAAAAAAGTACAGTTGTGCCTATGGTGGCTAGCTAGTTGGCTTTACTGTCACTTGGTGTAGTCAGACCATATTGGGATCTAGCTAGTTAAAAACATTTCACCAAATCAGGTAAAAGGTTTGTCAAAAATAGTATTTTCTCACCTCACTCAGCAAACATCACTCTCAAACATCTTTCAAAATGACCATTGGAGATTTGAACTTTGAGTGACCATCTATCATTGCTAGCAATTTGGCTAAATTATGCTAGCTAATTGTAGTATTTTGTGACATTTGTATGACATTTGTATGACAACTAAGAGTTATCAGATGTTTGTATGACAATAATATGGAGTTTGAGTTTAAAAATGTATTTGTTTGGTAATCATAGTTTCTCATATTCAAAAACATTTCCATTCAAATTGCATCTGTTTTTAATATAGTGTCTGTCATTTTGTGTTTTACCTATAACTTCTATTTTTAAACCGGTAAAAGCAAGTAAATATTACTTCATATTTGAATCACACTTTAAAATGTATATTAACTGTATTGAATTTGTGTTTTTTTTTATGTCCCCAGTATAACAAAAAAAAGGGAGTAGCCTATCACAGACCATATTGACAACAAGCCACGTCTTCAGGTGACTCATTATTTACTACGTCAATTACAGCGAGGGATAGGGATCAAACCAGACAGAGGCGTGGCACGGACATACAGTAGTAATCTCACAATTACTACTTTACTATTGTTGACAGACACAACAACAGCTTAGCCTGTCATGCAGAAAAGTGTGTGTGTGTGTGTGTGTGTGTGTGCGCAAAGAGAAAGAATATGCATTGTGAAACAAGTGTGGGTTGCTATAATCCTGTTTAAGGCCTTTGTTGTCTATCCTTTGCTGACTCATAGTAAGAAGCTGACAGGCTGAAATAGGTATATCAAGAGTGGTCCATGCACAATAGGCTAAAGCTATATTCTGACAAACAACATAACAGACTAAACAGAATAGATATGACAAGAAATACACTCCTCCAATGTCCACGTCTTCAAAACAATCCAACGGCTTGACCTCACACGACACAGAGAGGCTTGGGTCCATTTAATTATAATTATATTCTATAATATAGGATTATATTCTATATTCTATTTCTATGCTCGGGCCTGGGGTTTCCTCCATTGATGCAGAGTGTGCCAGTGACAAAGAAGCTAAAGCCTTGTAACGGTGTAAGACAAGGTGGGGATGTCACAGGCTATGCCTGGCCTTAGCAGTAATGGCCAGGATCTGCTGATTAAACAGGGGCCTCCACTGCTTGTATTTAGTGACTTAAGTTGCGTGTTCTTCCATAGCAGTTGCGGCTTTGTATCCATCCCACTATCTTTCTCTCTCTCACTTTCCTCTCTCTTTCTTTAAGAAACTCTCTCAAACAGGTACATGTATTTCCTCCTCTATGACGATTAAGGGTGAGAGCTCAGTAAGTATGCTCTACTCCGTGTTCATTAAACATGTCACATTTGTTGTTTTACTTTGTGGGTTTAAGCCTAAAGGTAATGCAACAAAATTCAACCTCCATAAATATTGTTTTGGTGCTAAAAATCCCAGGCAAAATGGGTTATATTTTACCACTGTGGATTTATTTTCCTAATCCAATCCAATCCAATCTGAAGACTGAACAATACATGTTCTTCACGTACCCATGTCTGAATTTGCATGCAAGTTTTTACCATATAGGGTCACACCTATCTGAATAACTGTGACTTAACTTTATCTTTAACTTACATGTAATAGTAGAAAATAGACAGAGACATTCATCAGAAGAGAAATCACCAAGGTGTGTCTACATGTGAACCACAACTAACAGCCTACAGTACCTCCTCTTGATTATGCTACACTATTGGATGCTCTTGAATTCATTGTCGTGCTTCAGTACCAGATGTACAATCACCACTGTCTGGTCAGTCATTCATCATCTTTCATAATTTACCCATTCATTAAAAAGATGCCGTTTCTATGGAATGTGGCATTAAATAGCCCACGTCTTCAAAAGAGCAGCAGGCCTGAACGTAGAATAACATAGTAAATGGGTCTTATGGAGTTTTGCACATCCTGGAAATGTGTGCATCTCACACATGCAATCATTGGTATCAGTAAAGTCTCATACACTGACTAACCCACACTAAGAAGGCCATAAGTGCACAGTGCTCAATCTTTAATTTACATTTCTACTCAAAATCATAAAGTGCCCATAGTTTTGAGTTCTAGAACCTGGTTGGTTTGTGCCACCATCTGTGTCATATATACAAGAATATTCTAATTAAGGAGGAAATCTCTTGATCCCAATCTAAATATTGTGGAAGACAATGCAGCCCTTTGACATTTTTTTCCTACGAGGGTCTGTTTGTTCACCATGCAGTATTTACCCACGCTGGCATTTCTGTTGTTTGTAAATTTTCCTTATGAGTCTCTAATATCTGTCGGGAATGAAGCAAACACTAACAACACCTCGACTGCAGGTTGAAAGCTTGATATTTGTGGGAAAACAGAAAATAATTACATTTCGTCATTAATTTTTATTTAAACATAGACTTCGAGTCCGAATGGTACCTTCCTCAGGATTGTCACTCCTCCTGTGGAAATACTATTGAAGTTTGAAATACATGTTCTACTATACTCATGAGATGGAGTTACAGGCAGACATTGTAGATTGGTTCACTCATCATTATATTATAACTGAATGTTTTGATCAAGTAGTGAAATAATTTGTTTTGCAATACAGTGCCTACGTATTCTCATAGTAAAACAAAAAAGACAGATCTCATAATTCACAAGAAGATAAAAACATGGACGGATTGAAGGAGATCAGTGGTTGAGATGGTTGATGCTTTAAGAGACGTGACTCCGCAGCATATTACACAGAGAGATACATGATGAAATAGGGAACGAGATATGGCCCAAGTCTCTCAAACATGTAGTGCGGTAGTGATGTATGTAATCCAAACACCAGTTCCTTGGTGTATCGGTGTCTTAGCACAGTGACAATCTAAAGGTTGAGAAATTCAAACACACCCTAAAGAAAAGAAGACAGACTTCTAGACTTCAACATGGATATTTTCCCACAGATGAGACAGACACATAGACATTTGTCCCCAAAGCAAGCCTTATAAATCTGGAAGGGTGGGCTCATCCAACATTTATAAATGAGAGTGCCAAGTCACATAAGCACCTGTCAAAACTTGTCTCCTCCTTTCTTCTCTCGCCTTTTGATCTCTCTCTCTCCCCCCTCGTACCCATACCCCATTCTCTCTCCCTTCTTCTCTTTTTTGCTAACTTTCGAAGCTTTGGATCTCTGATTGATTACACACAGAACGCAGAGCTGAATGTGGATGGGAGGCACCGGTTCATTTTCCATTTTAAATAAAGATGGAAAAGCAGGGAAACTGCCAAGGGTATTCATTTGATCTGAATGGAACTTCAATAAAGCACATTTCGAGACAGCTATTTCAGTTCATCATTGGGAGGCATTCCCCAAGCAACGTTTTGTCTTAGGCCCTGACAGGCTGCAACTGTTATTTTTTCCCGCCAGAGCGCTCTATATTAAATCAATATGTAATATTACCAAGGTCGAAACTATACCCTGGCCACATGAAGCATATATTTCTCAACCGCTGGTGACACTGTCCCATTTGTCTCTCTGTGGCAAAACATTCTCGCTGCTTCTTCCACCTTCTCCTCAATGCAAATGTATGTAATACTTTAATTTATTTGACATTGAATCCCCTTGGGGAAATTTGTCTTGTGTCTCCCATTAAACAAGCGTAGCATTACGTACTAGCAAGCTCTATTAAAGTGTTACATAGGGGGGAAAGTTGAAGTTCTTTGATTGTATCAAGTGAATAGCTTTTGCCTGAATTAATAGTTGAACATTTTCCATGATTGAATAAAACCATTGATTGTCACAATTAATGAAGTCTCTATCAGTGACAATACTACACATTTCAACACTGAGTCTCAATCAATTTAGTCACAGTAGGGTCTAATATATCCGTCAGTATTTGATTCATTCTCTGCTTGAGGATGGCGTCATCAGAGGCTTTTTGTGGGGTGTGCCTGCCATCTACTGGTAGATATAGCCAATGCAGGGACAACATAAAAATTAGCTGTGCACAGAACATGTAATGCATTTAAAGTCATGCTATAACATATCTGATACATTTCACCCATAACAGAATCCCATAATAGAATCTGGACCCTTAATAGGTCCATTGTCCACTCATATAAAGTGGAGTAGACCTACAACTAAAACAACCTGATTAAATAACAGTTAAATCAATACACATGTCGATACAAATATAAAACTATTAAAATCTTCCATTACAGTGAAATTACGGGAATATAATGAGGTCGGTATTGGGCATTTCCTAAGTTTCAGTGCACTTTGTAGAGATAATTAAAATATTTGGACCGTAGGAGCCTAGATTGTAATTAGAAGGTAGTTTATAAGCGATATGGCTTAACAAGCATATGGCTTATCTGAAGTCCCTGGTCAGGATAATAATCAACCTATGAAATTCATCTTCCTCCAGCTGGCTCAGGCTTGTCAGTACCACCTTTTGATAATTGTTCGAATGATAGACGGGGATGGTGAGAAAGTGGTCAAAGAACAAAAACCCATAGGTGAGCTAAATAGCATTTATTTGAGACAGCTTCAATGTATCACATCCTGTAATGTTTTTGTATTTATTTTTTATTTCACCTTTATTTAACCAGGTAGGGAAGCTGAGAACAAGTTCTCATTTACAATTGCGACCTGGCCAAGATAAAGCAAAGCAGTTCGACACATACAACAACACAGACTTACACATGGAGTAAAACAAACATACAGTCAATAATACTGTATTAAAATAAGTCTATATACAATGTGAGCAAATGAGGTGAGATAAGGGAGGTAAAGGCAAAAAGGCCATGGTGGCAAAGTAAATACAATATAGTAAGTAAAACACTGGAATGGTACATTTGTAGTGGAAGAAAGTGCAAAGTAGAAATAGAAATAATGGGGTGCAAAGGAGCAAAATAAATAAATAAATAAATAAATACAGTAGGGGAAGAGGGAGTTGTTTGGGCTAAATTATAGATGGGCTATGTACAGGTGCAGTGATCTGTGAGCTTCTCTGACAGCTGGTGCTTAAAGCTAGTGACGGAGATAAGTGTTTCCAGTTTCAGAGATTTTTGTAGTTCGTTCCAGTCATTGGCAGCAGAGAACTGGAAGGAGAGACGGCCAAAGGAGGAATTGGCTTTGGGGGTGACCAGAGAGATATACCTGCTGGAGTGCGTGCTACAGGTGGGTGCTGCTATGGTGACCAGTGAGCGGAGATAAGGGGGGACTTTACATAGCAGCGTCTTGTAGATGACCTGGAGCCAGTGGGATTGGCGACGAGTATGAAGCGAGGTCCAGCCAACGAGAGCGTACAGGTCGCAGTGGTGGGTAGTATATGGGGCTTTGGTGACAAAACGGATGGCACTGTGATAGACTGCATCCAGTTTATTGAGTAGGGTATTGGAGGCTATTTTGTAAATGACATCGCCGAAGTCGAGGATTGGTAGGATGGTCAGTATTACAAGTGTATGTTTGGCAGCATGAGTGAAGGATGCTTTGTTGCGAAATAGGAAGCCAATTCTAGATTTAACTTTGGATTGGAGATGTTTGATGTGAGTCTGGAAGGAGAGCTTACAGTCTAACCAGACACCTATGTATTTGTAGTTGTCCACATATTCTAAGTCAGAAGCGTCCAGAGTAGTGATGCTGGACGGGCGGGCAGGTGCAGGCAGTGATCGGTTGAAGAGCATGCATTTAGTTTTACTTGTATTTAATAGCAGTTGGAGGCCACAGAAGGTGAGTTGTATGGCATTGAAGCTCGTCTGGAGGGTTGTTAACACAGTGTCCAAAGAAGGGCCAGAAGTATACAGAATGGTGTCGTCTGCGTAGAGGTGGATCAGAGACTCACCAGCAGCAAGAGCGACATCATTGCTGTAGACAGAGAAAAGAGTTGGCCCAAGAATTGAACCCTGTGGCACCCCCATAGAGACTACCAGAGGCCCGGACAACAGGCCATCCGATTTGACACATTGAACTCTATCAGAGTAGAAGTTGGTGAACCAGGCGAGGCAATCATTTGAGAAACCAAGGCTATTGAGTCTGCCGATGAGGATGTGGTGATTGACAGAGTCGAAAGCCTTGGCCAGGTCAATGAATACGGCAGCACAGTATTGTTTCTTATCGATGGCGGTTACGATATCGTTTATGACCTTGAGCGTGGCTGAGGTGTACCCATGACCAGCTCTGAAACCAGATTGCATAGCAGAGAAGGTGCGGTGGGATTCGAAATGGTCGGTAATCTGTTTGTTGACTTGGCTTTCGAAGACCTTAGAAAGGCAGGGTAGGATAGATATAGGTCTGTAGCAGTTTGGGTCAAGAGTGTCCCCTCCTTTGAAGAGGGAGATGACAGCAACTGCTTTCCAATCTTTGGGAATCTCAGACGACACGAAAGAGAGGTTGAACAGGCTAGTAATAGGGGTTGCAACAATTTCGGCAGATAATTTTAGAAAGAAAGGGTCCAGATTGTCTAGCCCGGCTGATTTGTAGGGGTCCAGATTTTGCAGCTCTTTCAGAACATCAGCTGACTGGATTTGGGAGAAAGAGAAATGGGGAAGGCTTGGGCGAGTAGCTGTGGGGGGTGCAGTGCTGTTGACCGCGGTAGGGGTAGCCAGGTGGAAAGCATGGCCAGCCGTAGAAAAATGCTTATTGAAATTCAATTATAGTGGATTTATGTGTAGGTATGTGTATGTGTTACCACATACAGTATTGTATTGATGTGGAAGTTCTCCCTTATGACTTAATAAAAGGCAGTCACTGAAAGACTCCATCCTCTTTAGCCAACAACTAAAGGCACAACTACACTAAGACATAATATGTAAGTAATTCTACTCTACAACTCCTGCTCTGAAGCTGTGATGTAATTATCCCATGTTAAGTATGTGGGACATAACTCAGCTATCCAGTGACTGAGCGCACACACACACACACACACACACACACACACACACACACACACACACACACACACACACACACACACACACACACACACACACACACACACACACACACACACACACACACACACACACACACACACACACACACACACACACACACACACACACACACACACTTTCAGAACCCTCACCTCTTCCCGCTGTGCAGGAGGTCAAAGGCCTCATTGATCTGATCCAGGGACAGAGTTCATCCAGCTTCAGTTTCTTATTCATGTACTCCTCAATGAGTTTGGGGACGCTCTTCAATGGCACTAACAATGTTTAGATCAGCTAAACTTAGTCTAGATTTTACATGTCTCTCCTAGTGAACCGCCCCCCCCCCCCCCTTTGCCCTCAGAACAGCCTCAGTTCGTCGGGGCATAGACTCTACAAGGTGTTGAAAGCGGTACACAGGGATGCTGGCCCAGCTTGACTCCAATGCTTCCAACAGTTGTATCAAGTTGGCTGGATGCCCTTTGGGTGATGGACAGTTCTTGATACACATGGTAGACTGTTGAGTGTGAAAAACCCAGCAGCGCTGCAGTTCTTGACACAAACTATTGAGCCTGGCACCTACTACCATACCCTGTTCAAAGGCACTTAAATATTTTGTCTTGCCCATTCACCCTCTGAATGGCCCACTTACACAATCCATGTCTCAATTGTCTCAAGGCGTGAAAATCCTTCTATAACCTTTCTCCTCCCCTTCATCTACACTGATTGAAGTGAATTTAACAAGCGACATCTATAAGGGATCATAGCTTTCACCTGGATTCACCTGGTCAGTTAACCCAACCAAACATGCCACCAGGGGTCTTTCCACAGTCCCCAGGTCCAGAACAAATTCAAGGAAACGTACAGAATTATACAGTCACGAGTGCATGGAACTCCCTTCCATGTTATTTAGCACAAGTGAACAGCAAACCTGGTTTCAAAAAACAAATAAAGCAACACCTCACGGCACAACACCTCTCCCCCATGTGACCTACTTGTTGTGTGTATGTACTGACATGTACAGTGTATGTGTAACTGATAGACGCCCCCCCACACACACACACACACACACACACACGTTAATGTTTTTAAATATATGTCAATTGAAATGTATTTTGTCTGCAATGTATTTTTTGTTATATGTCGGACCCCAGTAAGACTAGCTGTCGCCATTGGCGTCAGCTAATGGGGATCCTAATAAATAAAATCAAAGAGCAGGTGTTCTTAATGTGTTGTATACTCAGTGTATATCTGGCCCTTTTGGATACTGATTTATTTTTTATTTAACCTTTATTTAACTATGCAAGTCAGTTAAGAACAAATTCTTATTTACAATGACCGCCTACCCCGGCCATACCCTAACTTGGACGACGTTGGGCCAATTGCGCGCCGCCCTATGGCACTATCAATCACAGCCGGTTGCAATACAGCCTGGAATCAAACCAGGGTCTGTAGTATGCCTCTAGCACTGAGATGCAGTGCCTTAGACCGCTGCGCGGCTTGGGAGCCACACTGATACCACTAGACTTCAGCTTGCCGATTTACAAGGAAGGTTTGTGGCCACACAATCCGTCTTACATGTAGCCTAATTGCTTTGTATTTTACCATTTGATGGAATAGAAATGTGACTTGCTGAATGCCAACCATGACAGTCACATTCCCAATAAACTTCAGGGCGAAGTCCACCCCTCCGTTGTTCATCTCCACCAGCACCTTCTGGATGGGCTTGCTGTGGCCCTTGGGGTTCACAAACTCAGTGGCCCCAAATGCCTCCGCCTTGTTAAACTTGTCCGGGTTGATATCCACCTTGCAGCCCATGACTGTAGCTAGGCCCACGGCCTCCTACCTGAACACTACACATTTGGAGCCGGGCTCGACATGAAGAGGGATAAGGAACAACTTCATAATTATATTGACATCTCATTTAAGCCTGTTGAGACACAAGACTGCACTAAGCAATTAACAGCACTGAGAAGACTTATTTTGTTTTGTCTTAGCGTGAATGCATGGGGTTTGAAGCCTTATTTAATGCCATTCATATGTTGGCTAAGTTTGTCATGATTACACGCCCATGAGTATGGTGGAAGTCTGAAATTCCTAACATGGCAGTGTTGAGAGCGGCACCGTAACCAGACACTAGCGGTTCTGGGGGCGGAGGGGGGGGCAGTGCCCCTGTGACAACAATTTTGGACCCCCTTGTGGCCCCCCTAAGGGGGACTACTTTGTAGTGGGGGTAAATTCCATCAAGTCAGTTGAATTAGACGTGTGTGCTGTATTGTTTTATAAAAAGGTACGCCTATGGCATACCCTCATACCCCCTCAATTCCAGTCTTATTTTTAATAGGCCTATTCGCACGGGAATAGCATTACTATAGAGCGTCGGTTATGTAATTATAGCATGTCTGTTTTTCCAGTGGACAACACTGACGGGATTAGTTTTACCAAACTGCCCCTGTAATATGATTTTTTTCCTCATTCCAAAATCGACCATTATGACGGAAGCCTGGCGGCTCTTCTAGGCATGATGATATATATATATATATATATATATATTTTATCCAAACTGGCTGCAGCACCTAGTTAAACTCTGGGATATCCCTAAAAACACAGGGATGGCGGGATGATAGTATTTTAGAGCCCTATTCACACGGGACTAGTATCACTAGAGAACGTTGGTTATGCATGTATTACCCCAGAATTTACTTCATTCCAGAGGACGATAAGAGACGGGATTAGTTTCCAAACTAACCCATGTAATTAGTTTTTTTTTTTCTCAATATATTGAAAGATGACGAAAGCCTGTAGGTTTTTTTCTAGGCGTGAAGATATTTCCGGACGATAACAGGCAACACTGATAACTCAACAATTTTTATAAACCATACCAAACCATCTTTGGTATAGTGTCGCCATAATATTTGAATTGAGGAAGTGTGATCATAATCATTAGGATATTTTAGCGATCCGCAGTAGAAGTCCTAAATGCCCCCCCAGCCTTCAGATGAGATAAACAGCGCACTTGCACTTCATATACATTTTTTGGCTATGAATGAGAAAGTTAACTTGTAATTTCCAAATGTTTACCTCAGTTGTATGCTGCTTTGCGATCTACTAACAAGAGGTGCATTAAATAAGCGCAATATTTTTATGATGCATTCGGCGATGTTCAATTCATTTGCACATAACATAAACAAAAGCATTCACTGGGAAAGTTGGTACATGTAGGCCCTTCATATATAGACAATGCGCAGCACTTCTTCCAATTGATCGAATCAGTTGTTTTCTTGCTCAAACCGCGAGCAACACCTGCCAAATAGTGATGGGTCGTTCACGAACAAGTCGGGTCTAAGAGCCGGCTCTTATAGGCATATCAGAAGAGCCGAATCTATTTATAAAATATATGAAAATGAAGATATGAATAATCAAAATATTTAAATGAATAGAATGAACTAATTCAAAGAACGAATAATATAGTCCTAAATGCTCAAGGGCACACACATTCGTTCTGACTGTGCTCAGACTCACACCCTGACTAAACCGCTCGCAGTTGCAAAATAAATGTAGGAATATATGTTATTCAATTACTGCACCCACACTGCTCGCGCGCATCAACGAGCGTCTGCTTTGCCATGGGCTAAAATAGAAGTCATTCCTATTTCTGACGCAGATCGCGCTGCATGTCCTGCCTCTCCCATCTCCTCATTGGTTTATAGAAGCAGGTACCCACGTGCCATCTCCTCATTGGTTATACCCACGTGGGGGATTGAAAGACGAACTGTTTTGCTGGTTGTCGCGGTAATACTATGAAAGTGTAGATGCCAATCACCATATAAGTTCAAAGATGAAAAAGCCTGGAAAGAGGAGAGATGACAAGAAACGATTCGGTTGACAGTTTTATGTGTGGATTAATTGTCAGAGTAGAGGACCTTGTGCATTTCAGGTAAAATAACAACTCAATGTTTATATCCCAGGACAAATTAGCTAGCAACAGCAAGCTAGCTAAATAGGACAAATTAGCTAGCAAGTGCAAGCTGCCATACATGTTTAATGCTTTTCGACCTGTCCCCAAATTAATGTCAGCGCTTCAGAGTTTGTTTTGATATTTTAACCTGCGTGTCGTGATCGCGTTTGGTGTAGGGGGACAAAATTAATTTATGCACGATAGCGCACGATGGCGCATGCGCGCAGCCGGTTTGGGTTCCGTGTAACAGCCTCACCTGTTGTTCCTGTCAATCAGACACACACACAGGCGTCAGTGCGGGAAAGAGTCCAAAAAGCTACTGCAGTTTGTCTTACCACTGACTGCTGGACATCAAGGGTAACCACTTCTTACATGTTGGTTACATGTCACTTCATTGAAGATTTTTCGATGTCTAGCTGTCTTCTGGACTGCTTTGAGTTCAGCGACAGACACACCCCAGAGAACTTGGCAGAGGAACTGTTGAGAGTGGCGAGAGAAGATAGAAAAGTTGTGTTAGCGACAATGCAGCTAACATAACCAAAGCCATGAAAATGTTAAAATTGACCCATCATCCATGTCTTGCCCACACAAACAACCTGATTGTAAGATATGCTCTGAAGGTGATGAAGCCCATTGTGGACAAAGTGAAAGAAGCTGTGGAAAACTTCCACAGGAGCACAGTAGGTGCTGAAAAACTAAAGTCTACACAATGCCAGGTGGGGATGCCTGAGCTGAGGCCAAAACAAGACTGCACTACAAGGTGGAATTCAACATTTTATATGTTGAAGCAGTTTCTTGAGTCAAAGGATGCCATCATCTTTACCCTGGCCGTTGTCAATGCACCTGTTGATGCTC
This sequence comes from Salmo salar, assembly GCF_965601325.2. Taxonomy (NCBI): domain Eukaryota; kingdom Metazoa; phylum Chordata; class Actinopteri; order Salmoniformes; family Salmonidae; genus Salmo; species Salmo salar. The sequence goes on from NC_138295.1 coordinate 28,784,849, forward strand.
TGACCCAAGAGGAATGGGAGGTGGTGGAGGAGGTGTGCAGAGTCCTGGAACCCTTTGAGCAGGTCACTGAGGAGATAGGTACAGTAAGCAGTTATTACTACATCATTATTTAATCCAGTATTACAGTTGAAGTGGGAAGTTTACATGCACCTTAGCCAAATACATTTAAACTCAGTTTTTCACAATTGCTGACATTTAATCCTAGTAAAAATTCCCTGTCTTAGGTCACTTTGGATCACCACTTTATTTTTAGAATGTGAAATGTCAGAATAATAGTAGAGTATGATTTATTTCAGCTTTTGTTTCTTTCATCACATTCCCAGTGGGACAGAAGTTTACATACACTCAATTAGTATTTGGTAGATTTGCCTTTCAATTGTTTAACTTGGGTCAAACATTTCGGGTAGCCTTCCACAAGCTTCCCACAATAAGTTGGGTGAATTTTGGCCCATTCCTCCTGACAGAGTTGGTGTAACTGAATCAGGTTTGTAGGCCTCCTTGCTCGCACACACTTTTTCAGTTCTGCCCACAAATGTTCTGTAGGATTGAGGTCAGGGCCTTGTGATGGCCACTCCAATACCTTGACTTTGTTGTCCTTATTTCACTTATAATTCTCTATATCACAATTTCAGTGGGTCAGAAGTTTACATACACTAAGTTGACTGTGCCTTTAAACAGCTTGGAAAATTCCAGAAAATTATGTAATGGCTTTAGAAGCTTCTGTTAGGCTAATTGACATCATTTGAGCTGGTGGAAGAACAAGGCCTCTGTCTACCCACGGCTTACTAAAGTCATGACAGGGAGACTCTGCATAGTGGCCACATCCGTTCCCTCTGAGAGGGTCTTCTCGAAAAAGTGACAAATAATTACTGAGAGAAGAAACCGCATCAGCCCCTCGAAAGTGAGGCAGCTTGCATTTCTGAATGCAAATCTCTCATCAAAGCAAAACATGGTCAGCATTGCTGTGTGCTGCTAGTTATAACATGGCAATAAAGAAGAGAGAGAAAAGAGGGACCCGTTTAATATTTTAAGTGCGATGCTGCAGTTTTGCACATTGTTATTGATTTTTCTTTGATGTGGTGCAATATTCTATTATTATGTTCTTCAGATTGTATTCGTTTTGAATTGTTACATTTATATGCACTTTGTTGATATACATTAAGAAAGTTATACTTTAAATGCACATGTGTAATAGTGTCCTTTTTTACATTTATTTCAATTTGTGGGATGCTAAATTGTTAATTATTTTTCTTTGATATGGTGCAATATTCAATTATGCTGTTCAGATTGTATTCGTTTTGAATACTAAACAATACACTTTGTTTATATACATTAAAAAGTTATAATTTAAATACAAATGTTTAATAGCCTTCTTTTTCATAACAAACCAATGCATTTTTAAATACATTGTGGTTATCCCTCAAAACACAGGGATGTCAATTCGCACTGGACAATGAGTCAACAGAGACTGTACTTTCTCAAAAAGCTGGGATCTTTTAATGTTAATTGCACTATACTGACTCTGTTCTACAAATCTTTCATTGAGAGTATTTTAACTTTTGTATTGTTTGTTGGTTTGGCAATTCCACTGTCACCCAGAGAAATATGCTGAGAAGGATTATCACCACAGCAAGCAAGGTACTTGGAGTCAAACTGACAGGCCTGGATGAGATCTTTAAAGTCATGATCCACAAGAGATCCACAAGACTCACAAAATAATTTTAGACCCAAGCCACCCCCTGTACCCGAACTTTGAACTACTCCACTCTGGGCACAGGTATAGGGCACCCCTCGGCAGTAAAAACAGAACTTGACAATAATTTGTTCCAGGTGTGATATCCCTCCTAAATAGCTCGGGCTAATGTTCCTATCCACCCAGTAGTCTTTTTTTATTGGTATGTAACTGTTATGAAAGTTGCTGTCTTCTTATTGTCTCAGCCTTTAGGCCTACATATCACGGTCACAAGGCATATGAATTAATAGCAAACAATGCAATTATCACAACACATAAAGTGTAGGTTGTAATATGGGGGGGGGGGCTTCCCCATTGATTTTACCCACGCACCGCTACTGCTGCCATGGCAGATTTGGACAGGACTCAAATTACAGATGTCTGTTTTTACATTACCTGACCTCCCCCAGTAAAACTAATCCCATGCGAATAGGGTTTAGGGCTGGGATAATAACCTTCCTGCCAAGTAAAAATGACTGACATGGCAGATTCGGACTGGACTAAAATTACAGATGTGGCGACTTGTGCTCATGCACATAATTACATTACCTGAGCTCCCCCAGTAATCGTATCCCATCCGAATAGCCTACCTCCATGTCAGTGAAGGGCTGTTATTTAAAGAGTGCATTGTGGGTGGAGGAATTTAATGACAAACTATGGATATAGCAGACTAGCCTAATTTCGATTGTAAAAGAGGTACGCCTACCTCTTATTTATTAAATAAGAAAGAAATAGGCTACAACACAAAGCCCTCTTGTTAGTAAAGTCTAATTAAAATGAAGGTTTAAATGAATTATGCCAACTTGAATGTGCCTACTTTCAGCACCATGTGTGTTGTTTTATAAAATCAATTATAGTAATAGAAAGCTATCAAACTTGACCTCCGGTCTTCCTCATCTTCACACTCTTCTCAAACTGAACAGAACATAGGCTATAAACTAGTTCCTCACAAGAGGACTGGGCCTAATCAAAAAAACAATTGTGGGAGAAACCTTTGACTTTCCTCCTGAACTGCCACCATAACCCTACACAGCACAGCCATTGTTTAAGCAGCATGAAAACAGCTTTTTATCAGCAAGAGCAGAGCAGGAGGGGGCTCAGGGTTGGAATATATACATTGCATGGCTAGGCACAACTCCAACACCATCATTAAGTGTGCCGACGACACAACAGTGGTAGGCCTGATCGTACGGCCCAGTACATCACTGGGGCCAAGCTTCCTGCCATCCAGGACCTATATACCAGGCAGTGTCAGAGGAAGGCCCTAAACATTGTCAAAGACTTCAGCCACCCTAGTCATAGACTGTTCTCGCTGCTACCGCAGGGCAAGCGGTACCAGAGCGCCAAGTCTAGGTTCAAAAGGCTTCTGAACAGCTTCTACCCCCAAGCCATAAGACTCCTGAACAGCTAATCAAATGGATACCCAGACTATTGGATTGTCCCCCACACTTAATAGCCTATAGGCGAACATGATATTGAGTGCCCAGTGCCCATCAGATAATCAGGGATGAGGGGCGGCATCAGGCACACATAAGAACGTAATTCTAAAACACGGAGAAATGTATTATAAAATATATGAAAATAATACTAAATCCTCCCCTTGACTGAAATTGAGAAGAACAAAAATCCTCAAGGTAACCATTCTGTAAATGTCGATCTGACCCTAACAAGACATACACATCATTGCTTACCTGGCCCTCAATATTCATTTTGGCTTCTTCTAGATGTGAGTCTAGAGGGGAAATGCACATCAACAAGTAGGCTGATAAAGATAAATATGTCAAACATGTACACATTCCACACGATAGCTCTGGTACAGGTTGTTACACGAGGCTTGAGGCTCAAGATGCATGTAACGCTCTGGACCACCAGAGCTGTACAAAATTGCAGTTTTACAACAATAAGTCGTTTTTAAAAAGCATTATTGTGAAACAATTAGCCTACTCTATGTAAAGTATAAATGTCTCAAAAGTATTGGTAACTTGGTAGCAATTCCAGTGTTGTGAGCCTTTCTTTTTGGTATCAATTCGTGCGTGTATTATGAGAATTTTCTCAGCGTGAATTAAGCACATTTGTTTTACGACAGTCAAAGTTTTACGACAGTCCAGTTATCTTCTGTTTTTCAGTGTGGTCGCTAGTTAACTCAGCCACAAAGTCAAAACCCCCGCCCATTCCTACATTTTATTTGATTAAAATCAGATTTTAAATCTAACCGTATGACTAATATTAATCTTAAATTAAGACCAAAAAACTCATTTTTGTTTTCATTCATTTTTACGATATAGGCAATTAACTTTGTGGCTGTGGTAACTAGTGCTTCAATTCTGGTTTTGATTTACAGCACCACAAAAAAGCCACATGCGTTTGCATCGCGTGGAAATAGTTTTTGGTACAATTCGCTCCGGCCGCTGATCTTATTTGTTCTACGAAGGTAGCTATGTTTTTCAAATATATATTTTTTTGTATTTCATCAGTTGCAAGAGGCTACCACAATGTGCTCAGCAAAGCATAACGTGATAGTCTTTTGATATGTTGTAAATAAGAAATCCATGTTGGCTAACCCTAGCTAAGTCGAGTTAACTGTTAGCTAGCTTGTTCAATTGACCCCTTCTGTAAAGTTGCAGTATAACAGTAGTTGCTTAATTTGTTAATGTCAACGAAAACGTTACAGCCATTCCAAGTAGCTGTACTGATAACTGGTATCAATCGGAAACGTGATATAATGCATCGATCAAGTCAATGAATTAGCTAACTTACCTAACTAAGTTACGTAGTTAGCGCAGGGGTTCTCAAACCTTTTTGGGGCTGGGGACCCCGTTTGTTACAAATTCATCAGGGACCCCCTCATAATCAGAACACAACTTGAGAGAGGAAAACATGGCATACAAGTACTGTAGTTTTACTATAACTTCAGCAGTGCATGGCTGGATGAACCAAGTCTCGGGCCTTGCAAGGAACTCTTGGCATCGGAGAGTTTAAAGTTTTCAAGCTAATTTCCGGCAATTGTACACATTTTTGTCCCTTGTCAGAGAGCTTTGCTGTTGCAGCGTTAAAGCTAATATCCTGCCATATATCCACACATTTCTACTCTATCTATGGGGTTCAGGGTTGATTTGTTATGCTCTGCCCGCTCAGTTTTTCACAAGAAAATGGCCAAAAATAGAAGCATCTCACCTGCTTTTACTCTACGATTTGAGTATTAGATCTAAAATGTTGTTTTTTTTATAGAAAAAAAATATTTAAAAAGGAATAGTTTCACCAAGAGCACGACTGATATGGGACTTTTGGATCCGAGTGAAAATATTATTCAATAACCGATATATCTGCTAATATAATAAAAATAGCTGGAATAAAAAATACAATTAAAAAACTCTTATACCTGATTTAATAAATTTGAGGAATTAACAATGTAGGCACCACATACAATTTGGGTTCACCGGTATGACAGTCTTTTAAAATAGAAAATGTGTTACTCTAGTGAAAGGAGGATAAACTGCACTGATTCCAGCAAAAACATTTACAAGGCTCTGAAGACTGAACTGCCTAACACCAGCCACATTGAAAACAACTACGCAGGACACATTTTCAATGTATTGGTATTTAGCACTAACCCTAAGTGAACGGCATCAAGTACTCTCACAGCTAGTTAGCAGGCTAGATGGTGGCAAAATGTGCATTTGGACCAGTCCCTGACAAGTGACATCGCAAACATCAAAACATAGCTACGAAGTGTTGCTTTGTAACCTGCTGTGTTTTTTTTGTCTCCCAAAACATTTTAATGACAGAGCTTGAGGAATACCCTTTGCAGAAAGCTAATATAACGCACCAGATTTCGCGGGCGTCACCGCTGTAACTGCGTGTTCTTAGCACGGCACTTGTTTTACTTTTGGGCGTAGCATCCATTGTTTGTCACCCAACATGACCTGGCAAGCTTCTATCTATTCAGCACTCACCTCTCTGACTGATGTGTATATTGTTGTTTTGGTATAGTGTTCAGTCTTGCAGTAGAGGGCAAAAGCAAGATATGCTTATAGCCATGCAGAGTGCCCTCTTCAGGACAAATAATGAAATGTGAAAATATAATTCTATGAAGAACAGATTTTTTTTTTTTTTTATAAGCCAAGTTATGCGCCAAACACTAAATTTGGTGCATAACTTTATTCACTTGGCACATTTTCTATACAGAGATACTGAAAAATAACGAGAGAGAGCGAATCATAGTGTTTTTACATATTACAATCATTTTATAGCCTAGGTTTCATTTACAAACATTGGAGATTCAATAGACACATGCACATTAATGCTGAGCTGCCATCTTCGAGAAACAGAAATGAGCAAAAAGTTGGGGTTTTTGTTTCATTAACGTTTTATTGAAAAAGTATGGATTTAAGTATTGACCTTGGGAGAATCAATGTAGTAGGAGCTAGATTCCACAAAGCCTGGTCTCTGCTCCACTCTGTTGGGGAAATTCATCATAAACTTCCTTCACGATGGAGGTGGTGTTTAGTCCGCTAATCAAAATGCTGAGTTTTGGCACTTTAGCAAGGCTTTATTCCCCAATTTCCCCCCCCCCACATGTGGTCTATATTAAAGGGTACTTAATTTAAATAACAGGCTTTTCAAGTTCAATATTGGTGCACAATTTCTGCTTATCAAATGGATTCAAAAAGCATGTTTTTCGTGGAACAACCCATTATATTGTTAGGTCGCTGGTTAGAATTCCTGAGCCAGCAAGGTGAAAAGGCATCCCTTGGACAAAATGTAATATTCGTTTAAAAACTGTCAAATGTTTTCAAAAATGTTCATTTCAAAAACATTTTTTTTAATCAAAATATTTTGCCATCTGGCCGCAAGACCCCCTGCAGTACCTTCGCGTGCCCCTGGGGACCCCGTTTTGAGAAGCACTGGCATAGCTAGCAAGTTTTATTATGGCATTGAGATAGCCAGGCATTTGGAAAAGTTTATTACTGACATTGTTTGAGAAACATTTCTTGTCTTTGAAAATGAAATGCAATTGAATTGTTGCTATGTCACTTAGCTAATATCATCTCCTATCTATTACAGGCGCACAAGAACATGTCTTTCCGAGGAGGTGGTGGAAGAGGTGGCCGTGGCGGTGGATTCAACCGTGGTGGAGGGGGAAGAGGCGGATACGGTGGTGGTGGCGGTGGAGGAGGATATGGGGGTCGAGGTGGCGGCGGTGGTTTCCGAGGTGGTGGACGAGGAGGCTTTCAGGACTATGGCCCTCCAGAATATGTTGTTGGTAAGCTGAATGATTTGGCAATGTGATGATGCACCCATATTGATTAAACACTTTCTCGTGATGCAGGGGGCATTGTTGATGCTTGGCATCCTGAATTTACTCCAGTTGTCTATTAATGTCGATGTTGTCTGCCAGGTGTTGCAACCTCCGTTGTTGTAGGTTTACTTGCAGTTATGATCCATGTTTTTTTTCTGTACTGACCATATGTCCTTGCTTTTTCCTCCAGCACTAGGGGAGTTTATGCACCCCTGTGAGGATGAAATTGTGTGCAAGTGTGTAACGGAGGAGAACAAAGTTCCCTACTTCAACGCGCCTGTGTACTTGGAAAACAAGGAGCAGATCGGGAAGGTGGATGAAATCTTCGGTCAGCTACGTGACTTTGTATCCTTTCAATGTTTTGTTGTCTAACCTGTATCGTATTTGTGGTTGGTTTATATCATTACATTCTTCAGTGATACAAAATACTACTCTCAATGTAAAAAGTTGCATGCTAAGATAATTTTTCTACTGTTTAACACTGAATTTCATGTCATTTGTGACACTAGTTGGCCCCTTAACCTAAAGCTACAGTATTTCTCTGTCAAACTCTCTGATAATATGAAGGCATCCTCGTTCAAAAAATTACAGAAGGTAAGGTATATCAGTTTGTTACACGTAGCAGTTTGTTACACGTGCTTAAATACTTTTTTTTTTGTTGTCTATGATACCCAATCTGGCATCAGTGTGGTTATCTGAGAATGAGGAGCTTTTTGAATGGCAGTGCATTCATGCTTCTCGTGCTTTTTGGAACAGAAATTACAGAAACACCTCCCTCAACTCTCCTGTCAACCAATCATCTGTGAATCAAACACGTATTCACATATCTTTGCTTGCTTTTTTTGTTTTTTTTTGCAGGAGCTCAGTGCGGCCTCTCTGCACAGCCAATGTGTACTTCTGTTTTTGCCACAGTTGCATCATAATCCCCCTGCAGAACTTTTGCGCCATGGACACTGAATTGACCATAACTCTGCTTTAGTTATTGCATAGAAATGTCTTGACCTGTATTGTGTAACATATTCTGGTCCACAGTTCTACGTAGATCCAATGAAACTCCTACCACTACAGAGGTTTCTTCCCAGACCCCCAGGTGAGAAGGGTCCTCCAAGGGGAGGCAGAGGAGGTAGAGGTGGAAGAGGAGGTCCCCGCGGAGGTAAGAGTGAAATGTCTACCGCTCAGCCCCATGGTTGTTTTTTCTCTTGTGAATAAAGGTGGAAGAATGCTAGTCCATTGATATTCAAACAAAATGAATTTGTCCTCCCAGGTGGATTCCGTGGTGGCAGGGGTGGTGGTGACCGTGGCGGATTTGGAAGAGGAGGCTTCGGTGGTGGTGACCGTGGCGGATTTGGAAGAGGAGGCTTCGGTGGTGGGCGGGGAGGTGGAGGAGGATTCAGAGGAAGGGGAGGTGGAGGCGGACGAGGATTCAGAGGTGAGTCCAAATCCTGGAAAAGGAATCCAAGTGACTGTGAATAGACAATTTCCTGTTTGTAGATTTCATGATGTGTGTTCCTGTGGCGTTGATGCCTTTTTCTGTCATCCAGGTGGCAGATGATGACAAACACTGTATACCTCGTGGGATCCTCACCAAGTGTCAATCCCTACAGGAAGCAAATCAGTGCAATGCGATGCTGGAGCTTGGCTCTGTTGGACTTGACATGGAGAACGAACATGGCATCTTTTTATACTGCTCAATTATCAATTTGTTTTGTTTTTGTATACCAATCTATGATGAATGTGTGAATGAATGGCTTTTTATTTAATGAACCTTGAAAGCACTCTGCTGTCACAGGGAATAGTATCATTAATATCCCAGTTTTTTTCAACTCTTCAACATTGTTCACACTGGATGGTTTCGGGGTACATTTAGGATGTGGCACTGTATTATACTGTTGAAATATGATTGAGAGCTTTCATGTTGGAGTGCAATGTTGATAAGAGACAGAAATTGATAATACCTTGAATTTTATAAGACATATAAGGCTTGGTTTTGTAAGTGGAAGATATGATGGACATTAGTATTCATTACAATCAGTGGAAAATATTGTATTTACCCCAGAAATCCAATGTGGTTACAGAGTACTGCCACCTTTTGTAAAGAAAAGCCTTTGATTAAACAGTGCTCTGTAGAAGTTTCTCCCCTTTTTATTTGGACATCTAACTTAATGTCTTTTATTTTTGCTCATGCAAATAAACAAGTGTTCCAGAATCGGAACAATACCACCTCCAAATTCAGGGTGATTTTGTGTTTGTTTCAACACCTTTTGTCAACTGGTCATGTACCAAAAGAAAAATCGGTTGCTAGTACCACTGCCGAAACCAAATAATCCAACAGTTCTCTGCAAAGGCTAATTATAAATCTTTGAAATTTGTTAGCTGTTTGTGTGGATTAAATGTGATCATTTATGTCTTCACCATACATTTTTGTCATTCTCATTTCTGTAAAGCTCATTGGTGTCCCATATCAAGCTGTAATGTGTCTTCTAAATGGCTACTGTGACTAATCTTGTGAGATACTTCTCCTTGCTGTAATAATAGCTGTGTGGTCAACAGATGAGATATACTCCATAGGAAATTACATTGCAGTGTCATGTCAATGCCTCACTTCAGGGGCCGATATCACTGTTCAGTTTGTGTGCCTGATGCCCCTTATGTGAGTACTATCTGTGGAGAGGCCAAGGCTTTTTTTGGCACAGCTAGGTGGGTAGACGTCATTCACCCCCATAAAGGGTTGCTGGTTCAAGCATAACCCTAAACCAGGGGTCGGAAACCCAAAATGTTGAAAGAGCCATATTGGACCAAAAAAACAAATTTATCTGGAGCCGAAAGAAATTAAGCCTTATATAAGTCTTAATGAAGGCAACACATGCTGTAAGTGTCTATATTAGCCTACTATCAAAATAAGTAGGCTACAAATACATAATGAGCATTCATGATTAAACGTTTATTTTACCTGTAGCGCATTCTGGAGAGAATGACGCACCACGTGACTACTCTGCTGTACGATGGTGCTTTAAGTTTAACTCCCATTATAATATTAATGTATTATGTTTCGTTGCATTGATGCATTTATAGAAATACAATACAGAAATCAGATTTGATGTCATTTTTATTTTAGGATTCGAAAAAACAACAAAATGTGCAACGTGCATAATAGGCCTCCTGTAATTTCAGACCTCCCCATGGAAATAAAATCCTTTATCCTCAATAATACGATACAATCCTCTTCTCTTTTCCCCCGTATCTGGGCAACAGACAGAGTGCAATAAAACAGCAGCCTTTTGAAAAGGTAAAGTATATAAAATTAAAATAATACAGTTTAAGTTCGATTTCTGTGCATTATCCTCTTCTCTTTAGTTTTCTGCAAATGTGCAAGGGTAAAATGCAGCAGCACCCTCTTCTCTTTTGACACGCACAATACAATGCAGCCTTCCTCGGACCTGAGCAACAAAACACAATAATATCCCTATGTGTCATTCCAAATATATACTGACAAAAATCAGAAATCACTTTATAAAAACAGCCACTTTGTTACTAAATATGTGCCTATGACAGGATTGTGTTCTTAGCCGTTTAATGTGACTTCTGTTTTCGGACATCACTGGACAGCTTATCAACATCGGGCATGTAAAATGTAACTTTAATCTTCACGCAGGACTGCAAACTCTCATCTGTGAGGCGGGTGCGGTATTTGGATTTTATGTAGTTCATGTTTGAGAATATCTGCTCGCACAGGTATGTTGATCCAAAGATGGATAATACTCCATATGCATATTTCTTCATGTTCCTATAACTGTCAGGAAGAATGGAAATGTCTTTCCACGTTACTCTTTTTGTTATTTGACAACTTCTCATTACAAAGCAAACATGCAGGCAATCCTTCCGCATTGGCAATGAAAGCAAATGATTCGGTCAAAGAACTGTGGAATCCTCTGTTCTCCTCAGCTATCTTTCTCTTTTTCCCTTTGGGATCCATGGCCCATGACACACCCGCCGGTTTGTTTGCAACAGCAACCTGTCTGGCACTACGCCGAGCTGAAAGAAACGTGTGTCGCAGGCTATGACGTAAATCTTCGTGGACAGAAATGTTGAAATTCAATATTTATTATACACATTTTTACAGCATTGGATAATAAATTATATTAAAACAAAAAATATATTCACACCATCTTTTTCCATTTTCATATTTTTGAAAAAGCTCCAGGGAGCCACTAGGGCGGCGCTAAAGAGCCGCATGCGGCTCTAGAGCCGCGGGTTGCAGACCCCCGCCCTAAACCAATTGACAATGTGATCTACTGTATAATAAGGTTTGCTATAATTGGACAATATCCTCCAATAAATGTCATGACAGTGTGCATTCACTGCGTATGTGGTTGGCTGAGGATTTCCACAAATCATGGAACATATCGTCATGGACGCCAACACCTGTCCTGATTGGTCGAGACGGCAGTTCTTGAACTGCCACTGCAACCAGCCCTTTCTCTCGTGCTGAAGAAAGAACATGGAGGCAGCTGGGAAGGTAAGCTCAAAGTATATGAAAAATCGACTTTGTATACGTTTACATTTTTCGCTTTTAAAATGTTTAATGTTAACGTCTTGCCGTTGAAAGGACATTAAAGCGTGTATTTTGCTCGCAAAGGCAGATTTTGAAAGGACAGTGAACTGTCCGTAGAAGTTCCACGAATATCCAGCGAGCGATTCAAAGAAACATTGCAGTGTGTTTCATTTTAAGCGGATGTGAATGAAGTTAAACTGCTGTTATGCAATTTGAGGGGTCATGGACTTTGAATGAATCTAGGTAGGCAATAGCCGACCTAACTCCACTATTTACGATGGAGTTGTGGGTGGACTGTAGCTCCGATGTCACATACGATTACGTTTTTATTAAAAACTATTGATTTCAGCACTCAGATAGCCCGCAATTGAACCATAATATGGATTTACAGTAAACGTTCAATATGACGATTCACGTCTCCAACTCAATCATCAAGTTTTCTGACGACAAAACAGTGGTAGGCCTGATTCCCAACAACGACGAGACAGCATACAGGGAGTAGGTGGAGAGCCCTGGCAGAGTGATGGGAGCAAAAGAAGCTCTACCTAAAAAAAAAAAAAAAAAAAACAAGACTTCAGGAGACAGCAGAAAGAACACGCTTCATCCACATCGACAGGTTGCAGTGGAGAGGGTCAAAAGCTTAAACTTCATCGGTGTGCACATCACTGACAACCTGAAATGGTCCCTTCACACATACAGTGTGGAGAAGGCGCAACAGCGCCTCTTCAACCTCAGAAGGCTGAAGAAATTTGGCTTGGCCACCAAGACCCTCACAAGCTTCTACATATGCACCATTGAAAGCAATTTGTTGGGCTGTATCACCGCCTGGTACGGCAACCACACTGTCAGCAACGCACACTGCCTTCCCTCCAGGATATCAACAGCACCTGATGTTACAGGAAGGCCAATAAGATCATTACTTCAGCCACCCAAGCCACGGCCTGTTCATCCTGCTACCATCTAGAAGACGGAGACAGTACAGGTGCATCAAAGCTGGGGCTGAGAGACTGGAAAAACGGCTTCTTTCTCCAGGCCATCAGACTGTTAAATATTCACCACTAGCCAGCCTCCGCCCAGTACTCTGCCCTGATCTTAATCACTGTTACTAGCCGGCTACCACCCAACACCTTAGCCTGCTTCCCTATGTACATAGCAGAGGGGGCAGGTAAGAGGAAGGGCTAATTGTAATGGCTGGAATGAAATCAACAGAATGGTAGTAATTAAAACGCATCACACACATGGAAATAACGTGTTCCATTGATTCCATTCCAGCCATTACAATGTGCCTGTCTTCTTATAGCTCCTCCCACCAGCCTCCTCTGGTACATAGACAAACACTGGTCCCTTTTTAATAATGTTTACATACTGTTTCACCCACTTTTATATGTATAGATGGTAAAAAATTCCACATGAACTTTTAACAAGGCACACCTGTTAATTGAAATGTATTCCAGGTGAGTACCTCATGAAGCTGGTTGAGAGAATGCAAAGAGTGTGCAAAGCTGTCATCAAGGCAAAGGGTGGCTACTTTGAAGAATCTCAAATATAAAGTATATTTTGATAGGTTATGGCCTAATGATTTTATTTCAATTCACTGATTTCCTTATATGAACTGTAACTCAGTAAAACCAATGAAATGGTTCTGTGTTGCATTTATATTTTTGTTCAGAATACTACAATTTATTATGGGTCTTTTTGTGACCATAACTAAAATAGAGAGTAGTAGAGATCACATTGCTTTGGCCTCTCAGGACTGTAACATCAGCTAGAATCACAAACGGTTCATTGCTGTTTCAAGTTGTCTCATGTTTGAACCAGTCCCCTCCAGATTAAACTAGAGATTGTATACTGGCTTTAGTAGGCCTGGCTCTAGGCTACAGATTAAAGTCCAGTCACTGCACATTCCATCTTCAATCACTGACCACCCTCCTCTCTTCTACTGCACTCACCACAGACACCCCAATCAATCTTCCAAATCATATTTTCTGTGTATGAAGTTGACTGTTGACACATTGAGCTTCTCTCTTCCAGGTGATCAAGTGCAAGGCAGCAGTAGCTTGGGAGGCTGGGAAACCTCTGTCCATTGAGGAGGTGGAGGTGGCCCCACCGAAGGCCAACGAAGTGCGCATCAAGGTAACCCTTTCCTTTGCCAAAAATGTGTAAGACTAATGCTCCTGTATTGTACTTGCATTACATGTCCAGCGACAACATAACCAACAACCTCATCCTGCAGTAGACTGCTGTATCTTTGGTTTGTGTGTGATACAATATATATATTCCTAGAACCATGTCAGTGAGCTCTCGATCTGTAAAACATAACATACTGTTTGAGGCAGGCCGCTCTTCGGCAGGGATGAACTGTTTAGCAGCTGGAATACCGTGGGGAGCTTCTTGTGTTTCCCTGTCTCCCCGCCCAAATAGATTCAGTAGGCCAGCTGTGAGGAAGTCATCTTTGGAATATGTTCCACAGGGCCTATCTGGCCCAGTGTTTAGACTAGAGAACGTCATTATGGTGTACTCTATAAGCATTTTACCACATTCCTCTAATAGCTAGCCATCTGTCTTCCACCTTTGAGACAACCATGTTTCTATGATCAACATAGCAGGTGCAGATGTTGGTATTGTACTGTAGGGAATAGTCCTGGTGGGTTGAGAAGTGGTTCAACAATTAGGGATGTTTTAGGCTAGTTGGCACACATGCTTCATAGCCTACTGGGTGTGATGAATTAATTAACTAATGGCAATGTTGTCTTTCAGGTCTTTGCGACAGGGGTTTGTCACACAGATGCCTTCACCTTGAGTGGCAGTGACCCCGAGGGACTTTTCCCTGTCATCCTGGGTCATGAGGGCGCCGGGACAGTCGAAAGCGTGGGAGAGGGAGTCACCAAGTTCAAACCAGGTGAGGGACTGTGAATATCAACAAATATATTATCCCTAAAACAGAGGTTAGAGCATTGGGCCAGTAACCGAAAGGTCGCTGGTTCAAATTCCCGAGCCGACAAGGTGAAACATCTGTCTATGTACTTGAGAAAGGCACTTAACCCTAATTTGCACCAGGGGCGCCGTACTACTATGGCTGACCCTGTCAACACACTTCACTGCACCTATAGTGTATTCATACCACTTGACTCATTCCACATTTTGTTGTGTTACAGCCTGAATTAAAAATGGATTTAATATAATTTTTCCCCACCCTCATTTACATAAGTGTTCACACTCCTGAGTCTACATGTTAGAATCACCTTTCACAGCGATTACAGCTGTGAATCTTTCTGGCTAAATCTCTAAAGCTCTGTCAAGTTGGTTGTTGGTTGTTGATCATTGCTAGACAGCCATTTTCAAGTCTTGCTATAGATTTTTTAAGCTGATTTTAAAGTCAAAATTGTAACTAGTCCACTCAGGAACATTCAATGATGTCTTGGTAACCAACTCAATTTTATATTTGTCCTTGTGTTTTAGGATCTTGGCCTGTTGAAAGGTGAATTTGTCTCCTACTGTCTGTTGGAAAGAGTTGTTTTAGCATAGAGATAAACGGAATAGAGCTAAGCACAGGCAAAATCCTAGAGGAGAACCTGGCTTTATGCTAAAACAACTCCCTAGTACTTGCCGATGACAAGCATACCCATAACATGATGCAGCCACCACCATGCTTGAAAATATGAAGAGTGGTACTCTGTGACGTGTTGTCTTGGACTTGCCGCAAGTATAACGCTTTGTATTCAGAACAAACGTTTCTTTGCCACATTCTTGCAGTATTACTTTAGTGCCTTTTTGCAAACAGGATGTATGTTTTGGAATATATTTTATGTACAGGCTTCCTTCTTTTCACTCTATTTAGGTTAGTATTGTGGAGTAACTGCAATGTTGTTGATCCATCCTTAGGAGAAAACTGTGAAGTCTGTTTTAAAGTCACCATTGGCTTTGTGGTGAAATCCCTGAGCGGTTTCTTTCCTCTCCGGCAACTGAGTTAGGAAGGACACCTGTGTCTTTGTAGTGACTGGGTGTATAGATACACCATCTGAAGTGTAATTAATAACTTAACCATGCTCAAAGGGATATTCAATGTCTCCTTTTAAAATGTTTGCCCATCTACCAAAAAGTGCCCTTCTTTGCGAGGCATTGGAAAACCTCCCTGGTCTTTGTGGTTAAATCTGTGTTTGAAATTCACTGCTCGACTGAGGGACTTTACAATTATCTGTATGTGTTGGGTACAGAGATGAGGTAATCATTCAAAAATCAAGTTCAACACTATTATTGCACACACAGTGAATCCATGCACCTTATTATGTGACTTGTTAAGCACACTTTTACTCCTGAACTTATTTAGGCTTGCCATAACTAAGGGGTTGAATACTTATTGACTCAAGACATTTCATCTTTTCATTTTTATTAACTTGTAAACATTTCTAAAAACATATTTCCACTTTGACATGATGGGATATTGTGTGTGTGTGTGTAGGCCAGTGACACAAAATCTACATGTATTTCCTTTTAAATTCAGGCTGTAACACAACAAAATGTGGAAAAAGTCAAGGGCTGCGAATACTTTCTGAAGGCTCTGTATCTGGTGTATGTGACAATAAAAAAAGTTTTTATTTTATTTTAGCCCAGAACTAACATGCCAGAATCAAATAATACAAGGACTTGATCAATTGAATCAGATGACCAGTCGAATCAGATGTTTAGGTACTGGGCTGGAATGAAATTATGTTTGAATGAAATCGTCCTCCTGAACTGTATCCTTACTAAAAGTAATTTTTATCTCCTAGGTGACACCGTCATCCCATTGTATGTGCCACAGTGTGGTGAGTGCAAATTCTGCAAAAACCCCAAGACCAACCTCTGCGGGAAGATCAGGTAATTGGAAGGGAATCTGGCCCGTCATTAGTGCAGGATGAGTCAATTATAGCTTGGAAGGTTGAGGTCAAGCTCATTCTATTTTCAAAGTCAGCCAGGCAGTGGGGGACTGAGCATATCTGTAATGACAGTTAGAATAATCTCAGATATAGTAGGACCGTATGCTACTCCAGTCTTGGGATTCAAGTAGCTGCTGTGCGGGCAAAGAAGCAACAACTGTTGCGAACACCAACATTGCAACTTAAACCAAATCAAGGCCAAATTCTGTCAGGCAGAGAGGTCTGAAATAGTTGACAAAAATGTTTCACTCAGGGGGCCCCCCTTCCAGCATTGGGGAACATCCCGCGCGCGCATCACGTCTTTCTATGGGCACAAGCACTGTTCATGACATAAATAGTTTACACCTCTGTTGTTGGTGGAGAGAATTTTGCAGGTTTAAAGCTTGTTTCCTGCAATTCTCCGTGTTTTCTCATGGGGGCGCAAAGAAAATGTTTTAAAGCAAATTTTCTTGCAGTTCTTTACTTTTTTTCCACATCTAATGTGTATTCATGTGATATTTGGTTGACAAAATTGCTACAATATCTGTGGGCTAAAAAACGTAAATAAAACAAGGTTGGCTGACATGGGCAAGTTGATCTGGACATTTCGGACAAGTTATAATTAGCCCTCTAAGCTATGCAATGACTAACATGACAAGATCAACTGATGTACTACCCAATTTCGAAATTGCACCTTATACTATTACAACTGGCTGTTACTGATAATTATTTGCCCCCTCTCCAGAATAACCCAGGGCCGGGGTCTGATGCCTGACAGCACCTCGCGGTTCACCTGCAAGGGCAAGCAGCTGTTCCACTTCATGGGGACCAGCACCTTCTCTGAATACACAGTGGTGGCTGACATCTCGGTGGCCAAGGTGGATGAGAAGGCCCCCCTGGACAAGGTGTGCTTGCTGGGCTGCGGCATCTCCACGGGCTACGGAGCTGCCCTCAACACTGCCAAGGTTGGTGGGTGACACCAGGCTGCAAGACAAAGTACCTTGTCTAGAAGTGGAAAGCACAAGCGAAGAGTTACAGCTTTGTCATTTGGTTTTATCACTTTGTTTTCTATCCTCTGTAAATTAATTTTCCACTGGTGCAAATACTTAGTTAATATGTACACTGGTTGCAAATGAATAGGCAATGATCATAATAACACACATCTGACACTAAGATTGTATCACTTTGTTTTACTGATAAAAGCCATTCTGGAACTCTTGCGTTCCCAACCTACCTCCAGGTTGAGCCTGGCTCCACCTGTGCCATTTTCGGCCTGGGCGCCATCGGCCTTGCTGTCATCATGGGCTGCAAGGCTGCCGGGGCGACCAGGATAATCGGCGTGGACATAAACCCAGACAAGTTTGACAAGGGCAAAGAGTTTGGGGCCACCGAGTTGGTGAACCCCAAGGACCACAGCAAGCCCATCCAGGAGGTGCTGGTGGAGATGACCGACGGTGGGGTGGACTACTCCTTTGAATGCATCGGCAACGTGGCTATTATGGTAAGACTGTCCATTTAATAAAGTTAATAATGTCACATTAATAAATTGTTTTGCTGTCTCAATTCAATTATCTTCTTATGTCTCTTCCTTCACCAGAGAATACCTTTTTCAAACGATATGAACAGAAAATATTTTATATTTATATGGAACAATAAAACGGAATATTTTAATAAAATGTTACTGATTTCAAGAGGGTGGGCTAACACTGACTAATTTAAAGGCCCTGGATGTGACCTTGAATGTGTCCTGGATAGAGAAACTATATTCCAATCCAAACTGGATTTCAACTAAATTAACTAAAGTCGCCATTCTGATTTTCACACACAACCTCCTACCTTTTCTTAAACATTTCTCCAGGAGGCAATAAAAGCATGCTTACAGTTACAATTCCATCTACCTGAAAATCCTGAGAAAATTCTTCAGCAACGTAATTGGTACAACACAAATATTGAAATTGACGGACAACCTCTTTGTTGGCAACCTTTTTATTGAAAAACACATTTATTTTCTAAATGACATTGTGGACGAGGATGGAACGTTGCTTGATTTTGGAACATTGTGTTGAACCTATGGGCATATTTAAACAAGTCATATATGCTGAGTTGGTGTCTGCTATACCCCCCACATGGAAGGTTAAGATGAAGATAGTAAAATATTCAAAACACCCAACCTTTTTAAACAATTTGTTAACTTCTATGGGCTACGTGGGACGCTACCACCTGCAGGACACAGCCAGTGAAAAATCAGGGCGGCAAATTCAAAACAACAAAATTCAACTTTCTCAAACATACAACTATTTTAAAGATACAATTCTCCTTGATGTAACCACATTGTCCGATTTTCAAAAAGGCTTTACAGCGAAAGCAAAACATTAGATTATGTTAGGAGAGTACATAGACAAAAATAATCACACGGCCATTTTCCAAGCAA
Source organism: Salmo salar (assembly GCF_965601325.2). Lineage (NCBI taxonomy): Eukaryota > Metazoa > Chordata > Actinopteri > Salmoniformes > Salmonidae > Salmo > Salmo salar. Next base: position 28,803,758 of record NC_138295.1, read on the forward strand.
GGACATATGTCACAAAAACCCAAAACGCAGCTAAATGAAGCACTAACCTTTGACGATCTTCATCAGATGACACTCCTAGGACATTATGTTACACAATACATGTATGTTTTGTTCGATAAAGTTCATATTTATATCCAAAAACAGCATTCTACATTGGCGCGTGATATTCAGAAAATGTATTCCCACCAAAACGTCCGGTGACCTGTGCACATCAATTTACAAAAACACTCATCATAAACGTTGACAAAATATAGAACAATTATTTAAAGAATTATGGATAGACTACTCCTGGATGCAACCGCTGTGTCAGATTTTAAAATGGCTTTACGGAGAAAGCACATTTTTCAATATTCTGAGTACATAGCTCGCCATCACAGCGGGCTATACAGACACCCGCCAAGTTCGGGGCAACCTAAACTCAGAATTAGTATTATAAATATTCTCTTACCTTTGCTGATCTTCATCAGAATGCACTCCCAGGACTGCTACTTCCACAATAAATGTTTTTGTTCGAAATAATCCATATTTATGTCCAAATGCCTCTTTGTTCGTGCATTCAGAGCACTATCCAAAGGCATAACGCACGAGCGCGTTACCGAAGTCAAAATGTTCCATTACCGTACTTAGAAGCATGTCAAACGCTGTTTAAAAATCAATCTTTATGGTATTTTTAAAGTAAAATTGCGATAATATTCCAACCGGAAAATAGCATATTCATTCAAGAAGAAAAAGAAGGAACGGCGGGATCGCGCATATCCAATCCCTTTGTCTCCAGGCAGTCCACTCAGTGACTGAGCTCCTATTATCTGCCCAGTGACAGGAGAATGCTGAAAACTTTCTGAAGGCTGTTGACAGCCAATGGAAGCCTTAGGAAGTGCAACATGACCCCACAAACTGTAGTTTTGATAGAGAATCAAAAGAACTACAATTCTCAGACTTTCCACTTCCTGGTTGGATTTTTCTCAGGTTTTTGCCTGCCATAGGAGTTCTGTTATACTCACAGACACCATTCAAACAGTTTTAGAAACTTCAGAGTGTTTTATATCCAAATCTACTAATGATATGCATATTCTAGCTTCTGGGCCAGAGTAGTAACCAGTTTAATTTATACTGCCCCCTACACCTCAACAGGTTAAGACACCGATTCATCCTTGAAAGTACAATTACTATTAGAAAACAGAAAATTCAACAGCATCAAAGAAAGTGGGAGTGTTGGTTAACTATTTAGGCATATTTATTTGACTAAGTTGACTAGAGTTCTATTGAACAATGTTAATTACAGCAAATATACTGCATGTTATTATAAGGGCAAAATGTTCCATATTTTTTTTATTTCACCTTTATTTAACAAGGTAAGCTAGTTGAGAACAAGTTATCATTTGCAACTGCGACCTGGCCAAGATAAAGCATAGCAATTCAACACAGACTTACACATGGAATAAACAAAACATACAGTAGAACAAAAAGTCTATATACAGTGAGTGCAAATGAGGTAAGATAAGGGAGTTAAGGCAATAAATAGGCCATGGTGGCAAAGTAATTACAATATAGCAATTAAACACTGGAATGGTAGATGTGCAGAAGATGAATGTGCAAGTAGAGATACTGTGGTGCAAAGGAGCAAAATTAATGAATACAGTATGGGGATGAGGTAGGTAGATAGATGGGCTATGTGCAGTGATCTGTGAGCCGCTCTGACAGCTGATGCTTAAAGCTAGTGAGGGAGATATGAGTCTCCAGCTTCAGAGATTCTTGCAGTTCGTTCCAGTCATTGGCAGCAGAGAACTGGAAGAAAAGACGACCAAAGGAGGAATTGGCTTTGGGGGTGACCAGTGAGATATACCTGCTGGAGCGCGTGCTACGAGTGGGTGCTGTTATGGTGACCGGTGAGCTGAGATAAGGCGGGGTTTTACCTAGCAGAGACTTGTAGATGACCTGTAGCCAGTGGATTTGGCGACGAGTATGAAGCGAGGGCCAACCAACGAGAGCGTACAGGTCGCAGTGGTGGGTAGTGTATGGGGCTTTGGTGACAAAACGGATGGCATTGTGATAGACTGCATCCAATTTGTTGAGTAGAGTGTTGGAGGCTATTTTATAGATGACATCGCCGAAGTCGAGGATCGGTAGGATGGTCAGTTTTACGAGGGTATGTTTGGCAGCATGAGTGAAGGATGCTTTGTTGTGATATAGGAAACCAATTCTAGGTTTAATTTTGGATTGGGGATACTTAATGTGAGTCTGGAAGGAGCGTTTTACAGTCTAACCAGACACATTAGGTATTTGTAGTTGTCCACGTATTCTAAGTCAGAGCCGTCCAGAGTAGTGATGCTAGACGGGTGAGCAGGTGCGGGCAGTGATCGCTTGAATAGCATGCATTTAGTTTACTTGCGTTTAAGAGCAGTTGGAGGCCACGGAAGGAGAGTTGTATGGCATTGAAGCTCGTCTGGAGGTTAGTTAACAGTGTCCAGAGGGGCCAGAAGTATACAGGATGGTGTCATCTGCGTAGAGGTGGATCAGAGAATCACCAGCAGCAAGAGCGACATCATTGATGTATACAGAGAAGAGAGTCGGCCTGAGATTTGAACCCTGTGGCACCCCCATAGACTGCCAGAGGTCCGGACAACAGGCCCTCCGATTTGACACACTGAACTCTATCAGAGAAGTAGTTGGTAAACCAGGCGAGGCAATCATTTGAGAAACCAAGGCTGTCGAGTCTGCCAATAAGAATGTGGTGATTGACAGAGTCGAAAGCCTTGGCCAGGTCGATGAATACGGCTGCACAGTAATGTCTCTTATCGATGGCGGTTATGTCGTTTAGGACCTTGAGCGTGGCTGAGGTGCACCCGTGACCAGCTCTGAAACCAGATTGCATAGCGGAGAAGGTACGGTGGGATTTAAAATGGTCGGTAATTTGTTTAACTCTGCTTTCGATGACTTTAGAAAGACAGGCTTAGAAAGACATATGCCATGGAATGTAAGCTAACAATGTTTTGTCCTTATTTATTTTTGTATTAGGCTACACCATGGCATTGTTGTCTGTCGGTCTATTGTTATGTACATTGTCCTCAGTTCTTATTGTTGTCTAACAAAATAAAGACTCTCAACACGATGGAAGGTGTTATACTCTTCACCACCAGAGGTCATTGTAGGGGGTACTTCAGGCTTGGACCACAACTGCAAAATACATGTCACTTTGCTAAGCAGAAGAGTATTTAGGGAAGCCGATCTTCTGATGATGCTCAATTTGTTGTTTCAGAGGGCAGCTCTGGAGGCGTGCCACAAAGGCTGGGGCGAGAGCATCATCATCGGGGTGGCAGGCGCGGGAAAGGAGATCTCCACACGTCCGTTCCAGCTGGTTACCGGCCGTGTGTGGAGGGGCACAGCATTTGGAGGTTAATGTCGTGGATGATTTTTATGAGAAACCTTGCCTTTTTTTTGACATAAATGTATTTTACTCTGTAAAGTCACCTATTTTTTGGGGGGATAAATGAGCAGTAATGTGGCACTAGTTAGGAGACTTTTTTTTTTTAAATGGAAGTATGACAATGCAGTAAGGTAATGCATAGATTCCTCATTATGTTTTCCTATTCCTTTGTCCAAGGCTGGAAGAGTGTGGATAGCGTCCCCAAACTAGTGACTGACTACATGAACAAGAAGCTGAAGGTGGATGAGTTTGTGACCCACACCTTGCCCTTTGACCAGATCAATGAGGCATTTGACCTCATGCATGCTGGAAAGAGGTAAATAGATCAGGTGTTGCATCATATTACATCAGTGTGATGTTAGTTTATAAAAATGTATACTTCCAACACAAAGTATATTAAAGGCCTTTAAAGCTTTATGCTAATCACCGTATTTTAATTTGTCCTTTACAGCATCCGTACCGTCTTGAAGTTCTGAAGTGCCTCCCTGCCATGTTGCGCATCACACTCACCTCCAGGCCTTTATAAAACAATCACCTTTCATACACTGTAGCACTTAACCCTGTGCACTTAATGTCATTAAACTTTCAGGATTATCTCTCCAGTCCAGTTGCGTACATATGTGGCTCTGTCCATGTCAATTAGGATCAATAAAAAAATTCAGAAAAGCAATAGTCCTCTCTTATGTTTTCTTTACAGTTTGAAATGAAATGTGCCGTAGGTACCGGCTATACTTTTGAAAATATTTTTTTCTGGATGGCTCAGAAATTGGACAAAGGACTTTCCAGACTAAAACTCTATCCATTTAATCCTATTGAAGTCTGTCAATCATCCAGAGCTACACAACCAAATGGTTTACTTATGCGACATTGATTTGATTGATCATGGATGCATCATTGATAGGGATTTAACAGGTAAAATATGATGGAGCAGGCACTATTTTGAGCAGTTTATTGGCATGTTTTGATGTAGTAAGATTGTCACTGAGACCCTGGTATCAAAGCATATGAAAATGATTAATGGAGACTAAATAAAATGTCTGCATTGTGTACAGATGAAGTGGTAATAAAATAGGTGGGTAAACCCTAATGCCTTAAACTAGTGTAAAAATAAAGCGATTCACAAAATAAATAGTGGTCATCGACTTAATTACTGTACTTTGCAAGTGTTCCAAGCAATTTTGAAGTTGAAGAGCTCACATCTGAGCATGCGCAGTTAGGTTTACCATACTTGGTTGTCACGTTGGAAAGCGCAATCCAATCCGCTTTTATGTTTCACATTACAGAATTGTGAATCAGATAATCAGAAGATGGCGACAGCTGAGTTGGTGAGTGATTGCATTAACTCTACATTTTGTAAGATAATGGGCAGTTTCAGGTTAGTTATTCTGAAATATATCAAATGTGATATATTAGCTAGTGATGCAAATGTATGGTGGGTGTTGCTGCGAGTGCACGACCACCGCAAATGTGAGAATGATTGTTGGAATGTTCGACTCTTCGAGGGCTCCTAAGTGAAACACGAACTGTCGCTAGCTAATCGATTGTGCATGCTGGAGTTGGGCATATAGCAAGTTACAAGACGTCTCAATGTTAGTCACTATATCTTCATAAGTATTGAAGGTTAAAAATATCCATGCCCAGCAGTGTCAACCGTTAACAGTACTAGTAACAGGCACGGTCGCCACCGCCCCTTCAAGAAAGGTGGCTAGTCAGTTGACCTTCTTGGTGCGTTCCAGGGACAAGTTGTACCAGTTGGGCGTGAAATGGTTTGTCTCAAATGCTAGGTCGCTTTTTGAGATCTCTTCCCCCATCTCTCCAGGAATCAAGTTTGAATCCCCCTAATTCTGAGGGCAAAAAAAGTGAAACAACTGGTCAAGAAGTTGTAAATCCTGAAGATTACATCAAACATCCACTACAAAATAGGTAAGTACTATAGCTGCTTAACCTAGCTAGTTCCACATGAAAATACATAACTAGCTATATCCATTGGGATATCAGTATGCACTAATGTTAATTCCTGACTATGGTTTCTACCAGCTTGTCAGGCATGGGTTAACATATTACAGGAAGCACTGTATATCCCTAAAAGTGTACTGTGGCCGCTGATCTGCACCATTTATCCACAGACCACTTGCCATGTTACCACAAGGTTGCTGGTTCAAGTACAGCTCATCTTATTATATGCCATTTAAGACACTTTTATCCAAAGCAACTTAGTCATGACTGAATGCATTTTACATATGGGTGGCCCCAGCGGGAATCGAACCCGCAAGCGCCATGCTCAACCAGCCACACAGGACCAACATCTTCCCCCTCAATCCCTACACAATGTAAGAAACGTACATAGTAAACTGAAAACTGTCATAAGGTTGACTGGGAGTGTGTTTTGCGTGATGCATTGTCAATATACACTTATAGTCTATAGACAGGTTGGTTGTTCAGCAACAAATCCGACGCATGTGCAACTATGGGGCAAAACTGACAGGGTTGGCTTAGAATGTTTAAATATAGTTTACATGTCGTCTCCAAATATTCATTGAAAATATAAATACATTTGCACAATGAGCTCTTCTCTTTCAAATACATCGTTGTTGGTTAGCTAGCTAGTGAATTCTTGCCAAATTAGCATTGCCATGAAATCAGTCAAACACCTGTTGCTAGCTATCTGACCGTTGAGAATCATAACAAATCATGGCTTCCGGCCACATTGATGCTCACACATTATTTTTGTGACGTCAGCCAATCTGTCTATAGTGTTGACATAAAATCGTTGTATTTTGTTTGCTCTACAGATGGGCTCTGTGGTTCTTTAAGAATGACAAAACGAAAACCTGGCAAGCAAACCTCCGTCTCATCTCCAAGTTTGACACGGTGGAAGACTTCTGGGCGTAAGTATTTTATTGGAGAAAGTCACCTACAACATCTTACATATATTCAGACTGAGTGACTTACTGTGTCAATACTATGCCTTTCCTCCTGTTTTCCCAGTCTGTATAATCACATCCAACTATCAAGTAACTTGATCTCTGGCTGTGACTACTCACTTTTCAAGGTAAGGATGATTTTTCCCTTTCTGTAATATCACACATGCTCCTTTTTCTTCCATACACTACACTATGACAGGGAGTTGTCACATCTCCCAAGGTCTCGTTTCAGCCTGTGGCTTTAGCTTTCACTGCAAGGGTTACGACCCCACCCAAGGAGGTCAGTCTGCCCTAAATAGACCACAACTCAGACTGTTAAACAGCCTCTATCAGTCATAATTCAATGGCATGATCTTATACTAGTATTGCTTGGCTGCTTTTCACTTCAGTCAGCTTTCAGTTCCGTTCCTTATGTTGAACTGGATTCCAGTTTTAGGTTTCATCTATTCCTCTTAAGTAACAACCAAACATACAGAAACTGAGAACAGAGTTGTTCTTGGGTATAGCTTAATCCCTTTATCTGAAAACCAGTTTAATCCAAAGCCCATCTATCATGTATCAAGTTTTGCAACCAAAACAAGCAAATGTCGAGGCTGATCTTTGCAGACAAGCAACCCCTGACCTATAAAGGCAAAAAAAGTAATGAATTGAACTTTGCCCTTTAACCCCTGAGCCTGGTCTGTTTTTGTGCTGCAGGATGGTATCGAGCCCATGTGGGAGGACGAGAGGAACAAGCGTGGCGGCAGATGGCTCATCACACTTTCCAAACAGCAGCGCAGGGCCGACCTCGACCGCTTCTGGCTGGAAACGGTTAGTACCCCACCCCTACAAGTCTGATTACACGCACAAAGGGCAGAACTACACTAAGATGTATTAACTATTTGTATGTAACCCTACTCTGTAAAAGTTGGTGTATTTATCTCATGTTAAGTGTGTGGGACATAGCAGAGTTATCTAGTCGCCTCTCTCTCTCACACACACACACAATATATATTCACAGACTTTTTCCCAGAAGTACATATACAAATGCATTACTTGGACATGCAATACATGTCTCAGAAAGTTGATTATGTCTAGCTGTCATTAAAGTATTAAAACATCTGGCTGTCCATGTGCGTTTCAGCTCCTGTGCCTAGTGGGCGAAGCCTTCGATGACCACAGTGATGATGTATGCGGGGCAGTAGTCAACATCCGAACGAAAGGAGACAAACTTGCGATATGGACAACAGACTACGAAAACAAGGATGCCATTACACACATAGGGTGAGCTGGCGTTGCCATACCATTTAGTTAGCCCTGAAAGATGTTGACCATCTCTTGTTTTTATCCATATCCAGATATTTTTACTAGACTGTGTATTTTCCCTCCTCTGTAGACAAGGGTGGAAGGAGAGGTTAGGCGTGCCACACAAGGTGATCATCGGATATCAATCACACGCGGACACTGCCACCAAGAGTGGTTCCACCACCAAGAACAAGTTTGTCGTCTAAGTAGTTTTTTTTGTTTGTTGGTTGGTTGTTTTTCCTTTCCGTTTCCATGGCGTTTGTTGAAATGCTGTTGCGAAGTTTAATCTGCTACCCAATTGAAACCAGAGCTTCAACACAGACAATTGCCTTTATTCAATCAATTGTAATATGATTTCACGACAAAATGGTCTCATTCATATTTGCCCATAAACAAACCTATACCTTCGATGAAGGGTGGAATAACCATGAGAATTGAAATACCCCCCCAAAAGTTAACTATGTTCTTTTTTATGCGCCATTTCACTTTTCTTACTGAGGATATACTAGGAGGCTTTTTGTTGATATGTTTTATGTTTAACAGTATCACACTCGTAGCTGCCAGGGATTTTTCTGCGTAAGCGTGTTTTCGGGACGCCTAATTCCAAACTAAAAAAAAAATATTTAAAAAATATATATATTAGTACCAGTCAAAAGTTTGGACACACCTACTCATTCAAGGGTTTTTCTTTATTTTTACTATTTTCTACATTGTAAAATGTAGAAAATATAGTGAAGACATCAACTATAAAATATCACATATGGAATCATGTAGTACCCCAAAAAGTGTTAAACAAATCAAAATATATTTTATATTTAAGATTCTTCAAATAGCCACCCTTTGCCTTGATGACAGCTTGGCACACTCTTGGCATTCTCTCACCCTGCTTCATCTGGAATGCAGTCTTGAAGGAGTTCCCACAAATGCTGAGCACTATAATACATTTTCGGAATGTAATTTTGCTTAAACAGCAAAAACCAAATAAGTATGTAAAAATATGTTTTTTATTTAATATAATCTATCAATCATCAAAATAAACGCACAACAGTCAGGAGAATAATAAGAAATTCCCAACTCATCCCAAGCCATCTCAATTGGGTTGAGGTCAGGTGATTGTGGAAGCCAGATCATCTGATGCAGCACTCATCACTCTCCTCCTTGGTCAAATAGCCCTTACCCAGCCTGGAGGTGTGTTGGGTCATTGTCATGTTGAAAAACAAATGATAGTCCCACTAAGCACAAACCAGATAGGATGGCGTATTGCTGCAGAATGTTGTGGTAGCCATGCTGGTTAAGCGTGCCTTGAATTCTTAATAAATCACTGGCTGTTCCCAGCAAAGCACTGTCACACCACCTCGTCCATGCTTCACGGTGGGAACCACACAGGCGAAGATCTGTTCACCTACACTTTGTCTCACTAAGACACAGCGGTTGGAACCAAAAATCTCAAATTTGGACTCATCAGACGAAAGGACAGATTTCCACCGGTCTAATGTCCATTTCTTGTGTTTCTTGGCCCAAGCAAGTTTGTTCTTCTGTTTGGCGAAGGCCTGATTCACGCAGTCTCCTCTGAACAGTGTGTTGAGATGTGTCTGTTACTTGAACTCTGTGAAGCATTTATTCTGGGCAGCAATTTCTGAGGCTGGTAACTAATGAACTTATCCTCTGTAGCAGAGGTAACTCTGGGTCTTCCTTTCCTGTGGCAGTCCTCATGAGAGCCAGTTTAATCATAGTGCTTGATGGTTCTTGCGACTGCACTTGAAGAGACTTTCAAAGTTCTTGATATTTTCCGGATTGACTGACCGTCTTAAAGTAATGATGGACTGTCATTTCTCTTTGCTTATTTGAGCTTTTCTTGCCATAATATGGACTTGGTATTTTACCAAATAGGGTTATCTTCTGTATACCACCCATACCTTGACACAACACAACTGATTGGCTCAAATGCATTAAGGAGGAAAGCAATTCTACAAATTAACTTTAACAAAGCACACCAGTTAATTGAAATGCATTCCAGGTGACTACATCATAAAGCTGGTTGAGAGAATGCCAAGAGTGTGCAAAGCTGTCATCAAGGCAAAGGGTGGCTACTTTGAAGAATCTCAAATGAAAATTATATTTTTTGGGTTATTACATGATTCCATATATTATTTCATAGTTTTGATGTCTTCACTATTATTCTACAATGTAGAAAATAGTAAGAATACAGAAAAACCCTGGAATGAGGTGTGTCCAAACTTTAGACTGTTAGTGTATGTGTAAAATGTATGTATGTATGTATATATTACACACACATACTCATTCATTTTCGGAATATAAACTTAAGCAGCAATATAATATCGTCTTTGAGAACTAACAATTATCAAAATAAACGCTGAACAGTCAGGGGAATTTAAAATTCCCAAAACAATTTATCAGTATTTGTTATTAAGTTTGACCAGAATAAGACAGTTTTAGCCATGGGAAAATGCATAGAATTACAGTTTGTTCTTTAACTGCCAAATGTTCTCTTGGGTCCATGGCAAAATGTTTAGAATTGGAAGAAATTAACTTTAAAACTGCAAAAATGTAAACCAAAAAACATCAATATTGGGGGCCTAAAATTTGTTTACTAAATTCAGCAGCACTGACCACGCCCCGTTTCCACGCCCACCACTTAACCCTGGCTGCGCTTTTTGGGGATCAAAAAGGAGCTTATCTTTTTGCCAAATGTAGTTTGTTTTACCAGATCTAAAGAAGTGCTGTAGTTTTCTCCATTGAATCTCAGTTCATTATTTTCAATTGATTTAGCCTTAAGTGGTCAAAGTTGACTGATACGATAGTTTGCTTTCAGTAAAATGTTCACAACTTTTCGTATTGCAGATCTATTTAGTGTTATTTTTTTTTCTGTCACAATATTGTATTCTTCATGTAAACCTGTATTGTTTTTAAACATTTTCTAAGCACATCAAGATGCTTTCATAAAGTGTATGTAAAACTGTACTTGTATTCATTGGAGGTGTATTAGGTGTAACTGAATGCCTTGCTTTGGCACCTTGTCTTGCTCCTATGAACATGGTACAAAAGATGACTGTAAATAAATGTAAAGTATGTTGTCTTGAAGCTGGAAATTGAGAGATTATTCTGTTTAAATGGATGTTGATGCCTGTAGTCTTGTTCAAAACAACTGTTTCAGAGAAGCTTTCTTCATCTGCATCAAGCCCCACCAGACTCGGTGCAATCGTATGCCTAAAAAGGTGATAAAGGTATTTTACTTATTTTCCATGAGCCATTCAAAAGAACACATCAAGATAAACCTCTTAATGATGCACTCCAGGATCCTAAGCACAAAAAATGTGTAACATATTGTATGAATTCGAATCGTAACAAATCACCCAAATTGCAAGAAAAGAGTAACATTTTTTAGCAGGATCTAATATAAGATATGGATGACTTAGTACACAATTTGACATACTACACAAAAAACAAGGACCACTTTTAGCTCCTGAGCACCACTTTCAAAACTACTGGCTGGCTGAAATTATACCAAAGTTTCAGAGTGCGTTAATTCTCATTTTCATGCAAATATTCTAAAATCCGCAAAAGGAAAATGTGCATTTTCCCACCAGTTGTGTTTCTACAAAACAGACTTGCTATGGATAAAAGTCAGTGTGTGATGTAGTGCACACAAAATGTACTCTTTTGCTTAAGTTTTCATTTACTGAATAAAAATCTGCTCCTTTCTGATGTGTGGATGTACTGCAATACCTAAGATTTCTTGGTAGCCCTGATTTATTTTTATTTCACCTTTATTTAAAAGGTAGGCTAGTTGAGAACAAGTTCTCATTTGCAACTGCGACCTGGCCAAGATAAAGCATAGCAATTCGACACATACAACAACAGTTACACATGGAATAAACAAAACATACAGTCAATAATACAGTAGAACAAAAGAAAACAAAAAGTCTATATACAGTGAGTGCAAATGTGGTAAGATAAGGGAGTTAAGGCAATAAATAGGCCATGGTGGTGAAGTAATTACAATATATCAATTAAACACTGGAATGGTAGATGTGCAAAAGATGAATGTGCAAGTAGAGATACTGGGGTGCAATGGAGCAAGATAAATAAATACAGTATGGGGATGAGGTAGATAGATGGGCTCTTTACAGATGGGCAATGTACAGGTGCAGTGATCTGTGAGCCGCTCTGACAGCTGATGCTTAAAGCTAGTGAGGGAGATATGAGTCTCCAGCTTCAGAGATTCTTGCAGTTCGTTCCAGTCATTGGCAGCAGAGAACTGGAAGGAAAGATGACCAAAGGAGGAATTGGCTTTGGGGGTGACCAGTGAGATATACCTGCTGGAGCGCGTGCTACGAGTGGGTGCTGCTATGGTGACCAGTGAGCTGAGATAAGGCGGGGCTTTACCTAGCAGAGACTTGTAGATGACCTGGAGCCAGTGGGTTTGGTGACGGGTATGAAGCGAGTGCCAACCAACGAGAGCGTACAGGTTGCAGTGGTGGGTAGTGTATGGGGCTTTGGTGACAAAACGGATGGCATTGTGATAGACTGCATCCAATTTGTTGAGTAGAGTGTTGGAGGCAATTTTATAGATGACATCACCGAAGTCGAGGATCGGTAGGATGGTCAGTTTTACGAGGGTGTGTTTGGCAGCATGAGTGAAGGATGCTTTGTTGTGATATAGGAAGCCGATTCTAGATTTAATTTTGGATTGGAGATGCTTAATGTGAGTCTGGAAGGAGAGTTTACAGTCTAACCAGACACCTAGGTATTTGTAGTTGTCCACGTATTCTAAGTCAGAGCCGTCCAGAGTAGTGATGCTGGACGGGCGAGCAGGTGCGGGCAGTGATCGATTGAATAGCATGCATTTCGTTTTACTTGCGTTTAAGAGCAGTTGGAGGCCATGGAAGGAGAGTTGTATGGCATTGAAGCTCGTCTGGAGTTTAGTTAACACTGTGTCCAAAGAGGGGCCAGAAGTATACAGAATGGTGTCGTCTTCGTAGAGGTGGATCAGAGAATCACCAGCAGCAGGAGCGACATCACTGATGTATACAGAGAAGAGTCGGCCCGAGAATTGATCAACACCTATAATTAATGACAAGCCATTTCCTTCCACAAAACATGTCATTAATCATTTCTGATATCAGACAAATTGAGAAGAACAGACCAGATGAGCGAATATGGTGTTAATCCGTGTGAACTTGTTTAATAAAGCTATAGAGGGAAACCTTTTATGTACGTTTAACTGTAACCACCTGAAGTCATCCAGCTAGTTTAAGTTTTCCTTTTTGTTTGCAGATTAGCCAATAGTGTATGAAATATAGACTGTGAAATGTTCAGAATCTTTGAAATGTAATACACATGCCGCCCAATTCTGATATTTGTTTCACAAATTTTTCTTTTGACCAATCAGATCAGTTCTGAAAAAGATCTGTCAAAATACCAATTAGTGGGAAAAATCTGACTTAGGCTACCTGTGTAAACGCAGGCTTAGATCTGATTGTTGTGTGGCCATGCATTACACTATTTTAAACTGATTTGGGATCCATCACACATTTCTGGGCTTGCATGTAATGCCAGATGTACACTACACGACTTTCTAAATCCTAACATCGCTGAGCATCTCACATTAAACAACCGTCTTTCCTGTAGTTTTTTGTCTTGCCATCGTAGTGGGGTGTGCACTTAACAATCTGGCACAGACAGGATGTCACACACTGTAAGATGATTGATTGTGAGGATTCTCGATACCTCGCTGACTCGCGACAACAGTGATCCGCCTCAAACATTTTCAGTCAGACATTCACACTTGGCATACAGAGTTGAAATAACATTGCTTGTGAACTTCAGAGCTGTAATGATTTGTCGCTTTGGGTAAAGGCAAGTACAAACGCATACTAATAGTAGTCATCGTTTGAGAGTACACCAGGCATGGGCAAATGGCGGCCCGCGGACGCAGTCGAGGTCTCAACTTACTGTTGCGAGTTAGAATTGTAGAATACACAGGGTCATTTGGCTCTGAGAGTTAGAATAGTAGAATACACAGGGTCATTTGGCTCTGAGAGTTAGAATAGTAGAATACACAGGGTGCAATTTTGAAATGTGGTTGTGCATCAGCAGTTTTTCTCTTGTCAGTCATTGACAGTCACTCAATTAGCCCATGTCAGCAACATTTTTTTTAGGAGATTGGTAAGTTAGTCTAGCGGCCAGCTATCGAAACTTGTAGTCGGCCTAATCATTGTCAAATTACCGACCGGGGGGTTCCCCATTGATTTTGTTAGTCACTCTCACTCAGATATCATATAAAAATAATGTGTATAATTGCAGGAAATTAGCTGTAAAACTACAAATTTCCCTCTGCCGAGTAGAATTACATGACATGAGTTATAAAATTGCTAAATCTTCTCTCCGCCCCATGGAGAAATGTGTAGAATTGCAGCAAACATGCTTTAAAACGGCAACATTTTCTTTACGCCCCATGTCAAAATGAGTAGAATTGCATGAAAAAATGTTGTCAAGAGGGGGGTCGCAAAACTTTTTTGCTAACCGGGTAGGGGAGCGGTGGGTTTGGGGTGTGGTATGGATGTGGGTATGCAAACCCGCGAGTCACTGCGGCCCCTCATGATGAGTTGAGGTTTTTTGTGGCCCCCACTCCCATCAAAGTTGCCCATCCCTGGTCTACATTTCTGCATGATGCGAAACAACGTCATCAACTCACTGGCTTTTCTCTGGCGAGCTCTCATTGGCTGTTGCTGACCATCATTCTCAAATCTTGTCATTGCACATCTCACACTACAGGAGTATTGCAGATTTTGTGCTGATAAAGTCAAACGTTTGAAAATATTGGGACATCTGGGACTGCTCAAATGCTCTGACCCTCTCACATAAAACAACCGTTGGTGATGGGTAGGCAAAGACATGGGGATTTTGTCTCCAATATCCAAAACTGTCTGGGACGGCTAAATCGGGGCCAAGATCGTGTAGTGTACAGCCAACATAAATCCTAACGTCGATCGTAAACTCCGACCAAGACGTCGCAGGTCGCATAATGTGAGCGGGTGAAAGATGTGCGATTATGGGTCTAAACTCCCAATCCGCATCTTAGGTCCCAATTATTTTTCTGACATGCCAGAAATGTTTGTTGTATCTTGTGTAGTGGGGTGGTACTACTGGAGTGCTATGATGCGACTTGCAACTTGTACAGGCAGGCCACGACACATCTGGAAAGCACAGGACAGGGAGGGGTGTTGACAGGTCTCAATGTGAGCAAATTGGTGTAATGTGAGCACACCGACCGCAGACTTCAGGATGACAAGATTATGCAGACAATTCGCATAATGTAAGTTGCTCCAACGATGTAAAGACTTTTCATCGTTGTCTGACGTATTCCTAGCTTGGCAGTTCCGAGTGCATTTCGTTAAGAAAGCACTACCACACCAGTAGATGGCAGTAGGTATACTAACAAGGCTAATCTGAGGCAATTTCCTGTTTGGAGTTGATAAAAGGAAGGGTGTGTCTAGCAGAGATTTCCTAAAAACACTTTGATACTCCTATGACAGGAAGTTACTTTTTCGTAGCAGGTTAGGAGAATTAGGTTAGGGTTAGGAAAAGGGTTAGGGTTAGCAAAAATTCTCTCCTAACCTGCTATAAAAATTCACTTCTGGTCGTAGCTCTATCAAAGTGGCGTGTTTTTAGGGAGTCCCTTGTCTAGCCGTTGGTTTGGGTATGATGTGCTCCTGCACATGGAGACTGTATGGACCAATGTGGGACCTCAGTCCTTTTGAATGACCTTGTATTTAGTGTATTTGTGTCAGCTCAATTTAAACCATTGAAGTACCAAGCAACGTTGGAGCTGGTTGGCCTAGATTAGTGGTTCCCAACCAGGGGTACTAGGACCTCTTGGTGTACTTGGCCTATGCATAGGGGGTACTTGAGAAGGCTTATGAGACCATAGGCATACTGGTAAAATTCACATGAGGGGGTACTTCAAGGGTACTCCGGGTAGAGAAAAATACAGTTAGTGGTACACTAACCGAAAACGTTTGGGAACCGCTGGCCTAGATGGACTAAACTACAAAGTAACATTGGAACTGGTTGGCCTTGGTGAGCTGGGGCAAACTTAGTGATTTGGAGGCCCCAGGCAGAGGCCAATCTGAGCCCCCCCCCCCCCCCACACACACACACACCGCAAAACATGCCATACTCTTTTTGGCCAGACAGCATCAGACCCATTGGCTACACATACATGTCGTCTCACTCGATAGCGATGGTAGTATTATCAGCAGCACCTGTCTTTTAATAAAGAAATGTATATTGTATCCCTCTAGATTCTAAGGGCCCGGGGTTGGGTTTCTACTAAGCTAGCCTCTTCGAGAACCAGGCTTCCCTAATACGGCTAAGCCTGGGGAAGTTCATGGCAGAAAAATAGATAAATAGGGATGGAGACCCTGTGTAAATTGGTGCCGCCTCACTACATGTCAAACCTATCAAATGCCTTGATTGGGCGGAGCTCCATTAGTGCTCAGCAGATTAGTATCGTAGGTGCAACATTGTACCGGTAAGTCGATTTTGTGTATAAGCGCACTTCTGACAACAATGACTTTTTTTCCCCAAGGTTTTTCCTCCAGGTTTTCTTAAATTCTCTGCAATGTTGCAAACTAGCATACGGAACAACTTTCTGCAAAATGTGTCCTTCCCAGTCTGAAAACAGTGACAAATATAACATGTAGCACCAACGGACATGTTCTCCGAGAGTTATATTTCATTTAGCACCCCTGTAGGTATAAATAAAAATATGTAAAACAATTATTTGACAAAACATTGAATTTGGCCTTAATGCTATTAACCCGTAGAAACTCATTGAATAAGAGATTCATGCATGGAAAACGGATAGTAAAACTGTAATCAAAAGGATGTATGTTTTGAAGTATCGGTCCTATATCTGAGATATATATTTTTTTAAACTCTGGAGTGATTTCATTTTTTTTTTACAGTGGAATTACCATAACATATTCATGTCCTTTCATTTTTCAGCCCGGTACCGGGTTACCTTCAGACGAGTCCCCTGACACTTGTGGGGGTCGTAGAGCAAAACGGAGAACACCAATGTGTTCTTTCCATAGAGGGGTAATATCAGTCGACCAAACCAGTTGGACGTTACAGACGTTTTCGTGAGAAGACCGATTTTCGAGATATCTCCTGGTCTGACAAACGCGGTAGATAGAGACGTACCCCATGCAAAAAAATAGGTATCTCTAGCTTAAAAATACAGATTTATACTTTTTTTAATATGCTTTAAATGGACTGAACTAACAGGCAACTCATCATGAGGGGCCGTAGTGGCTTGTGGGTCTGCATCCACACATTTATTCTATTAGACACCTTAATAAATACTTTTAAATTAAATTTCCTTAGATATTAGTCTTTGAGTTTGCTAATGTTACTGTCCCCACTACAACAAAAATGCTTAAATGCATTTAATTTTGTCCTCGAAACATTTAATTGAAATACTGTAGAATTCCATTCATTCTTAAGGAGGACTGCTCCTATTGGATAGTGCCAATATGGCCAACCAATGGCTTCAAAGCCTCTCAATGGCCAATACATAGCATAAACAAATCAGGGTTTATGTACATCAATGGTTGAAACCTGCTATAAATGTGTAACCTGCTATAAGTGTGTGCAAAATAAGTAGTCAGCTTAACTTCTCCAACTTCTGACCTCAACTGGAGACCTTTTGTAGACCCGTGGACAAATTAAAAAAAACTATCAAATAATATATGCAGTACCAGTCAAACGTTTGGACACAACTACTCATTAAAGGGTTTTTCTTTATTTTTACTATTTATCTACATTGTAGAATAATAGTGAAGACATCAAAACTATGAAATAACACATATGGAATCATGTAGTAACCAAAAAAGTGTTAAACAAATCAAAACATACTTTATATTTTAGATTCTTCAAAGTAGCCACCCTTTTCCTTGATGACAGCTTTGCACATGCTTGGCATTCTCTCCACCAGCTTCACCTGGAATGCTTTTCCAACAGTCTTGAAGGAGCTCCCACATATGCTGAGCACTTGTTGACTGCTTTTCCTTCACTCTGTGGTCCAACGCATCCCAAACCATCTCAATTGGGTTGAGGTCAGGTAATTATGGAGGCCAGATCATCTAATGCAGCACTCCATCACTCTCCTTACACATCCTGGAGGTTTGTTGGGTCATTATCCTGTTGAAAAGCAAATGATAGTCCCACTAAGCGCAATCCAGATGGGATAGCGTATTGCTGCAGAATGCTGTGGTAGCCATGCTGATTAAGTGTGCCTTGAGTTCTAAATAAATCAGTGACAGTGTCACCAGCAAAGCACCCCCACACCATCACACCTCCTCCAGGCTTCAGGGTGGGAACCACACATGCAGAGATCATCCGTTCACCTACTCTGCGTCTCACAAAGACACGACTGTTGGAATCAAAAATCTCACATTTGGACTCATCAGACCAAAGGACAGATTCCACCATTCTAATGTCTATTGCTAGTATTTCTTGGAGCAAGCAAGTCTCTTCTTCTTATTGGTGTCTTTTAGTAGTGGTTTCTTTGCAGCTATTCGACCATGAAGGCCTGATTCACACAGTCTCCTCTGAACAGTTGATGTTGAGATGTGTCTGTTACTTGAACTCTGAACCATTTATTTGGGCTGCAATTATACAATATAGAAAATAGTAAAAAATAAATAAAAAAACCCCCTGAAATGAGTAGGTGGTACTGCATATATATATATATATATATATATATATATATATGTACACAGTGAGGGAAAAAATTATTTGATCCCCTGCTGATTTTGTACGATTGCCCACTGACAAAGAAATTATCAGTCTATAATTTTAATGGTAGGTTTATTTGAACAGTAAGAGACAGAATAACAACAAAAAAATCCTGAAAAACGCATGTCAAAAATGTTATAAATTGATTTGCATTTTAATGAGGGAAATAAGTATTTGACCCCTCTGCAAAACATGACTTAGTACTTGGTGGCAAAACCCTTGTTGGCAATCACAGAGGTCAGACGTTTCTTGCAGTTGGCCATCAGGTTTGCACACATCTCAGGAGGGATTTTGTCCCACTCCTCTTTGCAGATCTTCTCCAAGTCATTAAGGTTTTGAGGCTGACGTTTGGCAACTCGAACCTTCAGCTCCCTCCACAGATTTTCTATGGGATTAAGGTCTGGAGACTGGTTAGGCCACTCCAGGACCTTAATGTGCTTCTTCTTGAGCCACTCCTTTGTTGCCTCCTTTGTTGCCTCCTTTGTTGCCTTTGTTGCCGTGTTTCGGGTCATTGTCATGCTGGAATACCCATCCACGACCCATTTTCAATGCCCTGGCTGAGGGAAGGAGGTTCTCACCCAAGATTTGACGGTACATGGCCCCGTCCATAGTCCCTTTGATGCGGTGAAGTTGTCCTGTCCCCTTAGCAGAAAAACACCCCCAAAGTATAATGTTTCCACCTCCATGTTTGACAGTGGGGATGGTGTTCTTGGGGTCATAGGCAGCATTCCTCCTCCTCCAAACACGGCGAGTTGAGTTAATGCCAAAGAGCTCCATTTTGGTCTCAACTGACCACAACACTTCTCCTCTGAATCATTCAGATGTTCATTGGCAAACTTCAGACGGGCATGTATATGTGCTTTCTTGAGCAGGGGGACCTTGTGCGCGCTGCAGGATTTCAGTCCGTCACGGCGTAGTGTGTTACCAATTGTTTTCTTGGTGACTATGGTCCCAGCTGCCTTGAGATCATTGACAAGATCCTCCCGTGTAGTTCTGGGCTGATTCCTCACCGTTCTCATGGTCATTGCAACTCCACGAGGGGAGATCTTGCATGGAGCCCCAGGCCGAGGGAGATTGACAGTTCTTTTGTGTTTCTTCCATTTGCGAATAATCGCACCAACTGTTGCCACCTTCTCACCAAGCTGCTTGGCGATGGTCTTGTAGCCCATTTCAGCCTTGTGTAGGTCTACAATCTTGTCCCTGACATCCTTGGAGAGCTCTTTGGTCTTGGCCATGGTGGAGAGTTTGGAATCTGATTGATTGCTTCTGTGGACAGGTGTCTTTTATACAGGTAACAAGCTGAAATTAGGAGCACTCTCTTTAAGAGTGTGCTCCCAATCTCAGCTCGTTACCTGTATAAAAAACACCTGGGAGCCAGAAATCTTTCTGATTGAGAGGGGGTCAAATACTTATTGCCCTCAATAAAATGCAAATCATTTTATAACATTTTTGACATGCGTTTTTCTGGTTTTTTTTGCTTTTATTCTGTCTCTCACTGTTCAAATAAACCTACCATTAAAATGATAGACTGATAATTTCTTTGTCAGTGGGCAAACGTACAAAATCAGCAGGGGATCAAATACTTTTTTCCCTCACTGTGTATATATATATATATATAATAAAAAAAATGTAATTCTTCATCAAGGCTGGATAGCTGGTTTAGTCACTCTCCTGAACAGACCCCCAGTGTTGACATCCTCCTGGATCATGGGAAATTCACTGAAATCTGAAGTTATTTCCATCATCCACATGGAGGCAGTATGGGCCTGTAATGCCAAATAGTGTCCATGAGCCAAAATATGTCCACCCTGGCGTCACAATGGGATTTGATGAGCTGTTAGCGTCTGTTGCTATATCAACGGCTAACTCCATCTGTGTACTCTTCTAGCTTGTATGACTTTCCATTGTGAAGACTTGCTTTGAAAAAAGAAAATTAGGATTCCAATCACAGACTGTCTCCATTTCCACTGATGCACCTGGGAAAGAGATATCTGTAAATAGCAGCTGGAGTGCATTTTCTTTTTTCAGTCCCACTTTTCAATTTCCCCCCATTGCCTTAGGCAACTATCAACTTCCTGCTAGGGCAACTTGTGTATCGCGTACCAAGCGGGACAGAGAGAGAGTCAAGCATTGCACTGCTTTCCAAGCAATTTTTTCTTCTTCTATGGGTCGATTGAACACAGATGAGTTCCAACCCCATGCACTCAACACACTATCCAGGCATGCTCAACATAAGAGGCTCCAAGTAGTTATAGTCTAGCGGTCCTCAAGAGGTGTAGCCTAAGTCCCCTTCTGGCTCCCATGTAAGGGGATGTCACCTGCCTTCCAGTTCGAGAGTGAGATTGTTCAGTCCCACTATGCTTTGGCTGTCTCGGTAGACTGGATTGAAGTGGCCCAGAGGGTCACTAGACTTACTGTTATTCAAGACATAGCTGGCAGTTTCTCACAGCTTCTCATAGCTGTAATGATCCCAGCTTGTTTCTATCTCACTCTCATTGTGGGATGACAAATGCACATCTACTTGTTAATCTTGTAACTGAGACGTCTGGTTCTGAGACCTACATTTACATGTAATGGATGTGCTTGGCAGAATATGAGGCAGTTTATAAAATGCAAGGCTTGTGTTTATGCTAATTGCACACACACACACACACACACACACACACACACACACACACACACACACACACACACACACACACACACACACACACACGCCTATATACACACAGAGACAAGCTCTTAAAGTTTAAAAAGTGTTTGACCTCCAAAGAAACAAATAACTAATGCATTTCCGTTCAAGGAGTGGTGGAGAGTTTATATTGCCCCAAATCCCTAGACAGAGAGTTCGTATAGCTCTGTTTTTTTGCTCTGTTTCTCTCTGTTTCTCTCAGTTCTTTTCTCTCTGTTTCTCTCTGTTTCTCTCTGTTTCTCTCACTCTCTGCTTCTCTCTCTGTTTCTCTCTGTTTCTCTCAGTTCTTTTCTCTCTGTTTCTCTCTGTTTCTCTCTGTTTCTCTCACTCTCTGCTTCTCTCTCTGTTTCTCTCTGTTTCTCTCATTTCTTTTCTCTCTGTTTCTCTCTGTTTCTCTCTGTTTCTCTCACTCTCTGCTTCTCTCTCTGTTTCTCTCTGTTTCTCTCTATCTATACTTTCTATCTGTTTCTCTCTCTCACTTTATCTTTCTCTCTCTCTCTCTGTTTCTCTCTATCTATTCTTTCTATGTTTTTCTCTCTGTCTGTTTCTCTCACTCTCTGCTTCTCTATCTATTCTCTCTGTCTGTTTCTCTCTCTCTTGGTTGGTTTCTCTTCTCTCCTCTGTTCTCTCTTCTCTGTCTGTTTCTCTCTCTTTTTCATCTCTCTCTCTCTTCTCTGCTCTGTTCTCTCTTTTTTCTCTCTCTGTCTGTTTCTCTTTCTCTGTTTCTCTCTCCCTCCCACCTCCCTCTCTTCCTCTCCATGTATAACTGTACAGATGTGTGCATTAACTAGCCCAGATCAGATGTCAGGGGCATGCAGTTACTTAGTTAGATGAGCCTCCATCAGTGTCTGCAGACAGTAACTGCCTGGTGCCATGGTGTGGAAGGCTGAAAGCCAACTATCCCCGGGCGTGAGATATATTTCCCAAAGCCTCCCCTATCATCCATCTTTGAGTCCCATCTCACAGTCAGAATTTTCTGACCCACTTTTACACTGGTGTTGTTTTAAGGTGCTTCATATTTCTGTAACTGGGTAGAACCGTTGTCCTAATGTGACCGCATCCTTGTAGGTCTGCTAGTGCCAGGCGTATGTGATTGTTAATTAAGGGCGTGATGGTTAATTATGGGCATGATCGTTAATTAAGCCATCCTGTTTGTGTCATTCAGCGGATCCCCTTACTATGTGCAGGCTGGCGTGCCTTGGGAGGACGGGTGTGGCGACCGTGGCCTCTGGTACGCGTTCCCCTTCTCCCATGGCACGCCTCCCTAGGTATGTCTTTTGTGTGTTGGCCAGAAACGTAATAAATTGATTGACGATTGAATGCCTATGTCAAATTAAATCAAATCACATTTTATTGGTCACATACACGTGTTCAGCAAATGTTATTACGGGTGTAGTGAAATGCTTGTGTTTCTAGCTCCGACTAAATCTAACAAATATCTAACAATTTCACAACATATACCCAATACACACAAATCTAAGTAAAGGAATGGAATTAAGAATATATAAATATAAATGGACGAGCAATGTCAGAGCGGCATAGACTAAGATACAGCAGAATATAATAGAACACAGTATATACACATGAGATTAGTAATGAAAATATGTAAACATTATTAAAGTGACTAGTGTTTTATTTGTTCAGGTGGCCAGTAATTTCAAGTCTATGTATATAGGCAGCAGCCTCTAATGTGCTAGTGATGGCTATTTAACAGTCTGATGGCCTTGTGATAGAAGCTGTTTTTCAGTCTCTCGGTCCCAGCTTTGATGCACCTGTATTTACCTCACCTTCTGGATGATAGCGGGGTGAACAGGCAGTGGCTCGGGTTGTTGTTGTCCTTGATGATCTTTTTGTCCTTCCTGTGACATTAGGTGCTGTAAGAGTCCTGGAGGGCAGGTAGTTTGCCCCTGGTGATGTGTTGGGCAGACCTGCGGTTGCGGGCAGTGCCGTACCAGGTGGGGATACAGCCCGACAGGAAATGTCTTCAGCCTCCTGAGGTTGAAGAAGCGCTGTTGCGCCTTCTTCACCACACTGTCTGTGTGGGTGGATCATTTCAGTTTGTCAGTGATGTGTACGCTGAGGAACTTGAAGCTTTCCACCTTCTCCACTGTGGTCCGGTCGATGTGGCTAGGGGGTGTGCAACTATGAGACTTTGAGATGATCTAATCCTGTTGTGTGTGCCAGCAGTGATTGTATGGAGCACTAGGCACTGAAGATGGCGTCTATGAGAAGCTTTCATTGAGTTGCTTGAGTAATATTTTTGTATATTTCTGACCTGATCATTCCAGTGCTCCACTCCCTGATGTAAAGAACCTATGTATTTTAGATTACTCCCGAAGACCTCACCTCACATGTAAAAAAAATATGCTATAGTATGGCTATAGGAATAGATATTTTATGTGTATATCCCCCACGTTACATTTATATCAGGTAATGCCTGGGATGAGGCAGTGAAAATGCTTTCTGTACATCCTCCTGATCTTCAACAGACGCGGTCAGATATCTAGTCTAGATAGTGGTGGTGTTTCATATCCAGCACATAGTATGTCAGTGTATTTAGATTATGTGGTGGAAGTTGGAACATATAGGAGAAGTCTAGAGGTCACTAGGAAAGCTTATGTTCCCATTGGTGTAAATGTATAGCCCTAGTCTACACGATGCCATGAAAGCTGAACATGATGTTTAATGGAAAAAAATCTGTGAAAAACAAAATCTGCATTGTGTTTTATCTTTTATTCTACCCTACTACTGTTCACTAAATATTTCAACTGTTTTAGAAAGGTAACATTTATTTATTTATTTCACCTTTCTTTAACCAGGTAGGCAAGTTGAGAACAAGTTCTCATTTACAATTGCGACCTGGCCAAGATAGAGCAAAGCAGTTCGATCACATACAACAACACAGAGTTACACATGGAGTAAAACAAACATACAGTCAATAATACAGTAGAAAAATAAGTCTATATACAATGTGAGCAAATGAGGTGAGATAAGGGAGGTAAAGGCAAAAAAGGCCATGGTGGCAAAGTAAATACAATTTAGCAAGTAAAACACTGGAATGGTAGATTTGTAGTGGAAGAAAGTGCAAAGTAGAAATAGAAATAATGGGGTGCAAAGGAGCAAAACAAATAAATACAGTATGGGGAAGAGGTAGTTGTATGGGCTAAATTATAGATGGGCTATGTACAGGTGCAGTGATCTGTGAGCTGCTCTGACAGCTGGTGCTTAAAGCTAGTGAGAGAGATAAGTGTTTCCAGTTTCAGAGATTTTTGTAGTTCGTTCCAGTCATTGGCAGCAGAGAACTAGAAGGAGAGACGGCCAAAGGAGGAATTGGCTTTGGGGGTGACCAGAGAGATATACCTGCTGGAGCGCGTGCTACAGGTGGGTGCTGCTATGGTGACCAGTGAGCGGAGATAAGGGGGGGCTTTACCTAGCAGGGTCTTGTAGATGACCTGGAGCCAGTGGGTTTGGCGACGAGTATGAAGCGAGGGCCAGTCAACGAGAGCATACAGGTCGCAGCAATGGGTAGTATATGGGGCTTTGGTGACAAAACGGATGGCACTGTGATAGACTGCATCCCGTTTATTGAGTAGGGTATTGGAGGCTATTTTGTAAATGACATCGCCGAAGTCGAGGATCGGTAGGATGGTCAGTTTTACGAGGGTATGTTTGGCAGCATGAGTGAAGGATGCTTTGTTGCGAAATAGGAAGCCAATTCTAGATTTAACTTTGGATTGGAGATGTTTGATGTGAGTCTGGAAGGAGAGCTTACAGTCTAACCAGACACCTAGGTATTTGTAGTTGTCCACATATTCTAAGTCAGAACCGTCCAGAGTAGTGATGCTGGACGGGCGGGCAGGTGCAGGCAGCGATCGATTGAAGAACATGCATTTAGTTTTACTTGTATTTAAGAGCAGTTGGAGGCCACGGAAGGAGAGTTGTATGGCATTGAAGCTCGTCTGGAGGGTTGTTAACACAGTGTCCAAAGAAGGGCCAGAAGTATACAGAATGGTGTCGTCTGCGTAGAGGTGGATCAGAGACTCACCAGCAGCAAGAGCGACATCATTGATGTATACAGAGAAAAGAGTTGGCCCAAGAACTGAACCCTGTGGCACCCCATAGAGACTACCAGAGGCCCGGACAACAGGTCATCCGATTTAACACATTGAACTCTATCAGAGTAGTAGTTGGTGAACCAGGCGAGGCAATCATTTGAGAAACCAAGGCTATTGAGTCTGCCGATGAGGATGTGGTGATTGACAAAGTCGAAAGCCTTGGCCAGGTCAATGAATACGGCAGCACAGTATTGTTTCTTATCGATGGCGGTTACGATATTGTTTAGGACCTTGAGCGTGGCTGAGGTGCACCCATGACCAGCTCTGAAACCCGATTGCATAGCAGAGAAGGTGCGGTGGGATTCAAAATGGTCGGTAATCTGTTTGTTGACTTGGCTTTCGAAGACCTTAGAAAGGCAGGGTAGGATAGATATAGGTCTGTAGCAGTTTGGGTCAAGAGTGTCCCCTCCTTTGAAGAGGGAGATGACAGCAGCTGTTTTCCAATCTTTTGGAATCTCAGACGACACGAAATAGAGGTTGAACAGGCTAGTACTAGGGGTTGCAACAATTTCGGCAGATAGTTTTAGAAAGAAAGGGTCCAGATTCTCTAGACCGGCTGATTTGTAGGGGTCCAGATTTTGCAGCTTTTTCAGAACTTCAGCTGACTGGATTTGGGAGAAGGAGAAATGGGGAAGGCTTGGGCGAGTAGCTGTGGGGGGTGCAGTGCTGTTGACCACGGTAGGAGTAGCCAGGTGGAAAGCATGGCCAGCCGTAGAAAAATGCTTATTGAAATTCTCAATTATAATGGATTTATCGGAGGTGACAGAGTTTCCTATCCTCAGTGCAGTGGGCAGCTGGGAGGAGGTGTTCTTATTCTTCATGGACTTTACAGTGTCCCAGAACTTTTTGGAGTTTGTGTTGCAGGAAGCAAATTTCTGCTTGAAAAAGCTAGCCTTGACTTTTCTAACTGCCTGTGTATATTGGTTTCTAACTTCCTTGAAAAGTTGCATATCACGGGGGCTGTTCGATGCTAATGCAGAACGCCACAAGATGTTTCTGTGTTGGTTAAGGGCAGTCAGGTCTGGAGAGAACCAAGGGCTATATCTGTTCCGGGTTCTAAATTTCTTGAATGGGGCATGTTTATTTAAGATGGTGAGGAAGGCATTTAAAAAAAATAACCAGGCATCCTCTGCTGAAGGGATGAGGTCAATATCCTTCCAGGATACCCGGGCCAGGTCGATTAGAAAGGCTTCCTTACTGAAATGTTTCGGGGAGCGTTTGACAGTGATGAGTGGAGGTCGTTTGACCACTCACCCATTATGGGTGCAGGCAATGAGGCAGTGATCGCTGAGATCTTGGTTGAAAACAGCAGAGGTGTATTTAGAGGGAAAGTTGGTTAGGATGATATCTATGAAGGTGCCTGTGTTTACGGCTTTGGGGTGGTACCTGGTAGGTTCATTGATTATTTGTGTGAGATTGAGGGCATCAAGCTTAGATTGTAGGATGGCTGGGGTGTTAAGCATATCCCAGTTTTGGTCACCTAGCAGCACGAGCTCTGAAGATAGATGGGGGGCAATCAGTTCACATATGGTGTCCAGAACACAGCTGGGGGCTGAGAGTGGTCTATAGCAGGCGGCAACGGTGAGAGACTTGTTTTTAGAGAGATGGATTTTTAAAAGTAGAAGTTCAAATTGCTTGGGTACAGACCTGGATAGTAGGACAGAACTCTGCAGGCTATCTCTGCAGTAGATTGCAACACCACCCCATTTGGCCGTTCTATCTTGTCTGAAAATGTTGTAGTTAGGGATGAAGATTTCAGAGTTTTTGGTGGACTTCCTAAGCCAGGATTCATACACGTTTAGGACATCCGGGTTGGCAGAGTGTGCTAAAGCAGGAGTAGGATAAGGGTACGGCTAAAAGCTATGAGAATTGGTCGTCTATGACGTCTGGAATAGAGAGTAAAAGGAGCAGGTTTCTGGGGGCGATAAAATAGCTTCAAGGTATAATGTACAGACAAAGGTATGGTAGGATGTGAATACAGTGGAGGTAAACCTAGACATTGAGTGATGATGAGAGAGATATTGTCTCTAGAAATATCATTGAAACCAGAAGATGTTATAGCATGTGTGGGTGGTGGAACTGAAAGGTTGGATAAGGTATAATGAGCAGGGCTAGAGGCTCTACAGTGAAATAAGCCAATAAACACTAACCAGAACAGCAATGGACAAGGCATATTGACATTAAGGAGAGGCATGCTTAGCCGAGTGATCATAAGGGTCCAGTGAGATTCAGACAACTAGCCGGGCCGAAGATGGAGGGAGGTCTGTTTTTAGCCACCTCGTGCGTTTCCGTCTGTAGATTTGTGGGGTTCCGTGTGGTAGGGGGGACCAGTCCAATTGGCAAAATAGTTATAGTTATAGTGGCCCAAGAAAATTGTCCGATAGACCTATTCAGATAGCAGCCAATAAGACAGCTAATGATTAGCTGGCCGCTGATGGGCGTTCAGGATACGTCGCGACGGAGGGGCCAGTTGGATAACTCCCTCGGGCAGATAACGTCGATAGTCCAGTCGTGAAGGCCCGATGGGGCTCCGCATCAGCAGTAAAATGGGTCCGGATAGGTGATTGTAGCCCAGGAGTGGCTGATGGAACTCTTCAGCTGGCTAGCTCCGGAATAATTGATGTTATCTCCGGGACCGACGTTAGCCAATAGTCACTCGGGTAGCAGCTGCAAGATCCAGGTGTAAATGTCCAGAGCCTTGCGGTAGAAATCCAGGGATATGGAGAGATCCGGTATGCTCTGGTCTGAGTCGCGCTGTACAAAACTGCCGATAGCTTTTCGAGCTAAGGGATAGCTGATGACCGCCAACCGTGGCTAGCTGAACTCCAACTTTAGCCAGTGAACTGGCTAACCTCTGGCTGACCTCTGGCTAGCTTCTGTTGTGGATTTCAGATTTGAGGTAAATAATACTTTTTTTTTTTAATTGGTGAGGCGGGTTGCAGGAGAGTGTTTTGAGGTTGAGTTTTTTGAAAAAAATATATAAAAAGATATGCGAAGAAAATATGTAAATATATATATACACGGGACACGACAAGAGGAGGACAAAGGACGTCTGACTGCTATGCCATCTTGGAAACAAGCCCGTGTGTGTGGTGGTGTACAATATACAGCATATAGGCTATAAACAGTCAGTGAGTACATTCTATGTACCTAGCTGTTGTTTCCAGTTACATACTCAAGGTAAACAGAAATCCATCAACAACAGTGTGTTATACATTTGTAATGGTATCAAAACACTTGTAATCCAGCTCTACAGTGTTTGTGGGGGAGTTTGTGTGTCGTAGTATCGATCCATAAATGCTGTAATCCCTGTTTGGGACAATGGTCAGTGAGATTAGTTGGTGGGTGGGTGGGTGGGTGGAGGGGCTTTTTAATTGCCCTTGACTGGCTGAAAGTAAATTAATTATTGATCGCCTTCTCGGCTCCTCTTCTGTACTTACATACCCTTACAAATCCTTTTATCTTCCCTCTGTGTAAATACATTTCCTCATCCCCCCATCATTATGCAGGGAGGAAAGCCCATGGACCTCTAAACACCTCATTAGCTAAAATGGTGTTTATTTTCTGTTGCTGTTTTGCTACATTGAGGAGGCTTTGAAAAGCACACTGAGCAGCTTCTTGGCTTCTCTCTTCTCTTCATCACAGTCTCTCTCCTTCTCGCACGCACGCACGCACGCACGCACGCACGCACGCACGCACGCACGCACGCACGCACATACACAAATGTGCAGTTTAACATAAGGAAATTGCATGTTAAACTGCATATTTGACAACAAAGAAATGTTTTAAGGGAAGACAAAGACTTTGGACCTCAAAAATCATGACTTGATTCAACCCATACTTCCTTCAGATTGAAATACTGTCAAAAGTACTGTCAGACTGATTTGTAATAGACTGTCATAGTCACAATTAAAAAAGTTAACATTGGCCATTGATTAAAAAAAATGTTTTTACATGTAATGAATGGCCAATGTTATCTTTTTTAATGTGGACTATGACAGTCTATTACAAATCAGTCTGACCGTACATTTGACAGTATTTAAATCAGAAGGAACTATGGGTTGAAGTGACTGAAATACGTCAGGAAGGTATTGGGAAGTTCAGAAGATCATCAGGCAACAATTTTGTATGATCTTCTTTCCCCCAGTCTGATTTCTGTTCTAATCAGTCCTGCGTGGCTTGTGGGCATTGTAGAATGAAACAGAAGACACATACATGTTCCTGAGAGTCTTATCTTTCAGTGATGGGGTCATAATATTTTGCATCTTAAACTGTTCAAAAAGATAGAGCCACATTTGTAGGACGAAAACTGAAACCGGTCTGTTTATTACAACTGCATCTAGCGAGTTTCTCACACAACCCCATTTTCAAATCAGGCAACCCCACATGGGGTCGTGACCCCTGGTTTGGAAAACGCTGGTTTGACTGATGATTCTGAATTTAAAGGAGAAAAGGTAGTACAGACGGGACTCGCATCATTATTCTGCCTATTGATTTTATCCTTCCCCTCCATCGCTTCTGAAAATAAATCTACCCAGTGTTTGAAATGAGCTATAAACAAAGTACAACATGATATAACTGGGTATTTATTCAGCTCTGCTAGACAGCAAGCTTCCTGGATTAAAGCATGGTGTGTGTGCGTGTGCTATTGCTGAGCGATTAGTACTTTTTGAGGTAGGTTCGGTATCGGTTTGATTATTACAACGGTTTTCAATTTCAGTTTCGATTATCTTTTTTTACATTAAATACACTATGCATTATGTGTGTTGAATGCTGTAACAACATAGAATAAAACAATGAATAAAAGTCCAATGATGGTAGTCACTGCCATTACTGCTGATCTCTTATTAACCATAATTTATTCACATTACTTTACTTTATTAATTGTTTTATTATTGTTTTATTTGTTGACTTTATTATTTCATTCCAAGTCATCATCTCATCTCTATAGAGCTGCTGTGAATGCTGTCTGACAAAATCAAAATTGTAGTAGTTCTTCAAAGTAAATAAGGCATACTTTTATGACTGCTGAATACCAACTATCAATCACTTAGATCAGTGTTTCTCAACCAGGGGTAGTCTACTAGGACTTGGCTTATCCACAGGGGTTACTTATGACTCATGAGACCTTATGCTTACTGGTAAAATGCACATGACTGCTAAAATCCCTCTCTCCATCCCGGAGGACCTGAGCCCGAGGACCATGCCTCAGGACTACCTGGCCTGATGACTCCTAGCTGTCCCCAGTCCACCTGGTCGTGCTGATGCTCCAGTTTCAACTGTTCTGCCTGCGGCTATAGGACCCGGACCTGTTCACTGGACGTGCTAACTTGTCCCGGACCTGCTGTTTTTGATTCTCTCTCTACCGCACCTGCTGTCTTGACCTCTGAATGCTCGGCCATGAAAAGCCAACTGACATTTACTCCAGAGGGATTTTAGGGCTACTCCATATAGAGCAAAAATCAGTTGGTGATACAGTAACCAAAAAAGGCATTTTCAGGTACAGATACCTCACAAAGCAACTGCTCTCTCCGTGCCCACACAAATCAGCGCGCAATGGATTATCGTCATTGTAGTTAATTACCACGTTTTCTGCGCTAAATTATGTAGAACATTGGCCTGTTGGAAACTATAACTCCCTACTACATCGCACAGTTCGGGCTTGATCTGATTTATCTCTAGAGAAACTGTACATTGAGCTAAAAAAAATTGAATTCAAATTATTGAACCGATATAGGTCAATTCGTTATTAAAAATAGCATACATTTCAGTTAATTGCTCAGCACTAGTGTGTGTTTGTAAGGGTGTAAGTGTGTGTGCAGGGCCATGCACAGACCTTTTGGGGGGCATGTGCTCAAGCAAAAAAAGGGCACCCCCCCAAAAAAGAATTCCCACAATCGCGGTCACAGACTCGTTGAGCAATTATTACAGGAAGATGGGAAAGTAGGACAATCTGATGAGTAAATTATTTTGCAAGACGATTTTGAACTGGAATAACTGCTGCACTTATTAACAATGACCGACACAATTCCAGTCAAAATAGAAAATGGTCAGAAATACTGTGGCCTATCATGACAATATCCACCCAACTCTATTTGTTGCCACTATCAAGTAAACTATCAAAGTTTTCTAACTTTTTGACCCGTGACCCCCAAAAAGAATTTTGCGCGAACATGCGCACACAATTGCTGAGCAAATGTAGCATGTAGTTACAGCCATAAATCGTGATGCTTTTTCAAAACACAAGATAGGCTACAGAAATAAACTGTGTTTTACACCTGCCTTTGGAGCTGAAAGTCATTCATTTTAGCAGCCAATATTAGCTAGGGATATACAGTGCATTATGAAAGTATTTAGACCCCTTGACTTTTTCCACATTTTGTTATGTTACAGTCTTATTCTAAACTGGATTAAAACAGTTTTATCATCAATCTACACACAATACCCCATAAATGACAAAGCAAAAGCAGGTTTGTAGATTTTTTAGCAATTTTTTGAAAAACAAAAAACTGAAATATCACATTTATATAAGTATTCAGGCCCTTTACTCACTACGTTGTTGAAGCACCTTTGGCAGCGATTACAGCCTAGAGTCTTCTTGGGTATTACACTACAAATTTGGCACACCTGTATTTGGTGAGTTTCTCCCATTCTTCTCTGCAGATCCTCTCAAGCTCTGTCAGGTTGGATGGGGAGTGTGCTGTACAGCTTTTTTCAGGTCTCTCCAGAGATGTTCGATCGGGTTCAAGTCCAGGCTCTGGCTGGGCCACTCAAGGACATTCAGACACTTGTCCCGAAGCCACTTCTGCGTTGTCTTTGTTGTTGGCTTAGAGAGTCGTTGTCCTGTTGGAAGGTGAACCTTCACCCCAGTCTGAGGTCCTGAGCGCTCTGGAGCAGGTTTTCATCAAGGATCTCTGTACTTTGCTCTGTTCATCTTTCCCACGAATGTGACTAGTCTCCCAGTCCATGCTGCTGAAAAACATCCCCACAGCATGATGCTGCCACCATGCTTCACCGTAGGGATGGTGCAAGGTTTCATCCAGATGTAACGCTTGGCATTCAGGCCAAAGAGTTCAGTCTTGATTTCATCAGACCAGAGAATCTTGTTTCTCATGGTCTGAGAGTCCTTTAGGTGCCTTTTGGCAAACTCCAAGCGGGCTGTCTTGTGCCTTTTACTGAGGAGTGGCTTCCATCTGGTTACTCTACTATAAAGGCCTGATTGGTGGAGTGCTACAGAGATGGTTGTCCTTCTGGAATGTTCTCCCATATCCACAGAAACACTGGAGCTCTATTAGAGTGACCATCAGGTTCTTGTTCACCTCCCCAACCAAGGCTCTTCTCCCCCGAGAATTTAGTGAGTTCAGAACCACAATGGCCGCAAAACTGCTCTTAAACGCTAGCAAAACAAAATGCATGCTTTTCTACCGTTTGCTGCCCGCACACGCCCGCCCGACTAGCATCACTACTCTGGACGGTTCTGACCTAGAATACGTGGACAACTACAAATACCTAGGTGTCTGGCTAGTCTGTAAACTCTCCTTCCAGACTCATATCAAACATCTCCAATCCAAAATGAAATCTAGAATTGGCTTTCTACTTCGCAACAAAGCCTCCTTCACTCATGCCGCCAAACTTACCCTAGTAAAACTGACTATCCTACCGATCCTCGACTTCGGCGATGTCATCTACAAAATAGCTTCCAATACTCTACTCAGCAAATTGGATGCAGTCTATCACAGTGCCATCCGTTTTGTTACCAAAGCGCCTTATACTACCCACCACGGCAACCTGTATGCTCTAGTCGGCTGGCCCTCGCTACATATTTGTCGCCAGACCCGCTGGCTCCAGGTCATCTATAAGTCTATGCTAGGTAAAGCTCCACCTTATCTCAGCTCACTGGTCACGATAGCAACACCCACACATAGCACGCACTCCAGCAGCTATATCTCACTGGTCATCCCCAAAGCCAACACCTCCTTTGGCCGCCTTTCCTTCCAGTTCTCTGCTGCCAATGACTGGAACAAATTGCAAAAATCGCTGAAGCTGGAGACTTACATTTCCCTCACTAACTTTAAACATCAGCTATCTGAGCAGCTAACAGATCGCTGCAGCTGTTCATAGTCCATCTGTAAATAGCCCACCCAATCTACCTACCTCATCCCCATATTGTTTTTATTTACTTTGCTGCTCTTTTGCACACCAGTATCACTACTTACACACCATCATCTGTTCATCATCATCTGCTCATCTATCACTCCAGTGTTAATCTGCTAAATTGTAATTACTTTGCTCCTATGGCCTATTTATTGCCTTACCTCCTCATGCCATTTGCACACACTGTATATAGACTTTCATTTTTTTCTATTGTGTTATTGACTGTACGCTTGTTTATTCCATGTGTAACACTGTGTTGTTGTTTCTGTCGCACTGCTTTGCCTTATCTTGGCCAGGTCGCAGTTGTAAATGAGAACTTGTTCTCAACTAGCTTACCTGGTTAAATAAAGGTGAAATAAAAATAAATAAAAAACAAATGACTAAAAACATTTGGTGAAATTATACCACCAATGAACAGGGCACTTTAGAGACTTAACGGCATAGTGGCATGTGCTCTGCAGAGGTTGAGCCCTATCTGTGCACATGCCAGTGTGTGTGCATTCAAGTGTGTGAGCTTGTGAGAGCAAGCATCTGGTTTTGTGGGTGGGTGGTTGTGAGCATGAGTGTTTGTGCATTTTGCAAGCTAGACTCTGGATCTAGTGGAGGTCAATAAATGTGCATTTTGTTAAAAGTCAACAGCTTTCCTCTACTATTGCTGCTGATAGATGTGTAGACAGTTTTTCTGCTGATAGATGTGCAGACAGTATTGCTGCTGACAGATGTGTAGACAGTATTCCTGCTGATAGATGTGTAGACAGTATTGCTGCTGATACTGTAGATGTGCAGACAGTATTGCTGCTGATAGATGTGTAGACTGTATTGCTGCTGATAGATGTGTAGACAGTATTCTAGGACAAGTAATACCACCAAACAGCATGTCTGGTTCACCTCTGTTAACTTTATTAACCGTTTACACTCGTACCCTTATGCATAGCCACGGGAATTAGTTTGGGTGGCGTTCATTTTTTCCCCATCGGTTTACTGAATGTTACAGAGTATTTTCAGATTTCGTTATCAAGAAATGCTGTGAAGACTACAGTAAATGTAAAATGTACATAAAATCAACAGTGTAATGTTTGGATTCAGTCTTGTGTCAGGTGAACTGTTGTGTACTCACTTTTGGTCTAATAATTTTTCCCATTATCTCCAACCTGTGCCCTTTCAATTGCTAACATGGTTATGCATATGCTTTTCATATTTCTTCTGTAAGAAACATTTGAATTTAGCCCTATCCATATAGGCCAATTCCCACGAGTGTAAAGGCTTAACAAGTTCTGACAGTTACAGAGGAAAATCCTATTAAAAAGGTAACTATGTGTCCCGGGCCCATGCTCTACTGGTAATGACAGTTCTGACCTTTTCCACTAGAATATTACTTTTTGCAGAGTGAGTGTTTTGCACTTTTCCAATGAGACATGACTTGATTATCCAAGTGTCTCGTTTCTTCTTGTTCTAGCCTTTTTAAAGAAGGAATTCCTTCATTTTCTGTCTGTGAGGTGAAAGGCCATTGAGGCGTTCCGCTTTTTGGCGAGGAGCTGTGAGACGAATGGCGAGGTGCAGGCTATTCTAGAGTTAAAATACGTTTCGCTGTTGGCCACTAGAATTATGTTTTTTTTACTTTCCCCAGAGGTATTGTTGACTGGTGTTTTTTTTGCTACACCTGTAGTTCATTTAACAGCCACACAGAAAAGTTTGAATGGAGAAGAACCCTACAGAGGAACTTCTGCCCCCAGGGGGGTGTGCTCAGCGCCCTCCTCTAATCCCTGTAAACCCACTGAGTGGCCAGTCGTGGACTCCAACAACATTATTAAGTTTGCCGACGACACAGTGGTGGTGGGCCTGATCACCGACGGCGACGAGCCAGCCTACCGGGAGGAGGTTAGAGCCCTGGCAGAGTGGTGCCAGGAAAACAGCCTCTCTCTCAATGTCAGAAAAATCCAAGGAGCTGATCGTGGACTGCAGGAAATGGGGAGGAGCATGTCCCTTTGACATATAGTGGTATGCAGAGGAGAGGGTCATAAGCTTCAAGTTCCACGGTGTGCATATCTTAGAGGACCTGACATGGACCAATCACACCAACACTGTAGTAAAGAAGGTTTAACAGCGCCTTTTCAACCTCAGGCAACTGAAGAAATTCGGCATGGGCCATAAGATCCACAATAAGTTATACAGCTGCACCTTCAAGAGCATCTTAAATGGCTGCATTGCCGCCTGGTACGGAAATGCACTGCCCTCCTTCGCAAAGCTCTACCAAGGGTGGTGTGGATGGCCCAATGCATTACTGGGGACGAGCTCCCTGCCCTCCAAGACATCTACACCAGGCAGTGTTTGAGAAAGGCCTGGAAGGTCGTCAAGGTCTCCAGTCACCCGAGCCGGACTGTTCACTCTGTTACCATCTGGTGAGCGCTATCGCAGCATTGGGTCTCAAACCAACAGGCTCCGAGACAGCTTCTACCACCAGGCAATCAAACTGCTGAACATCTAACCTGGCTGTCTCCATAAACAGACCTGCACCTTAGAGACTACTTGGACGGACACACACACACACACACACACACACACACACACACACACACACACACACACACACACACACACACACACACACACACACACACACACACACACACATACACACACACACACACACACACACACACACACACACACACACACACACACACACACACACACACACACACACACACACACACACACGCTGCTCTAGTATATCATATTTATTTAAGGTGTGACCACGACACTACCCACATTAGATCTGTTAATACAGTCATACTTGAAATAGCACATTCATGATCTATTCTGTATATCCTATTGTGTATTATCTATTCTCTATACCCTATTGTTCATGATCTCTTCTGTATATCCTATT
Organism: Salmo salar; assembly: GCF_965601325.2. NCBI lineage: Eukaryota > Metazoa > Chordata > Actinopteri > Salmoniformes > Salmonidae > Salmo > Salmo salar. The sequence goes on from NC_138295.1 coordinate 28,840,068, forward strand.
GTTCATTATCTATTCTGTGTATCCTATTGTTCATGATCTCTTCTGTATATCCTATTGTTCATTATCTATTCTGTATATCCTATTGTTCATGATCTATTCTGTATATCCTGTTGATAATTATATATTCTGTATATCCTATTGCTCAATATCTATTCTGTATGTCCTCTTGTACATGATCTATTCTGCATATCCTATTGTGTACACATCAGGCATACTATCTCTTCAATTACTTATTGGATTATTTGACTTGATTCTTACTATTGTTATTGATTCTTGATTACTGTACTGCAATGTTGAGGGAGCACGCATTTCGCTGCACATTTTATCTGCTGTAAAATGTGTACGTGCGGAATACATTTTATTTGTAGAGGAGGCTAACTCTACTGCAGTTCATGCTGACATGCTAACAGATTGCCTACAAAACAGGAATATATTCATAATTTACAGTATAATCAACTGTATGGTGAACAGTTACTGTGGAGAAGTCGAAGGGAGTATGGGCTAATAATGCAAGGCACGTTAACTATGTTGGTGTTTAGCAGAGCTGCCTCAAAAGTAAACATTGTTTTGTGAGCTTATCACCTTGGGTAACATAATAGACTTGGTTCTTATCACCAATGATAATACATTGTTAGAGGTTTTGTTTGAGGCCATGCTCCTGTGGGGCTCAGACAGCCAAGGTTTACAATGTAACAAGTTGCTTTTCTTTTGTTCAACTCTAAGTGAAGAAAATGTACATTCTGAGTTCTAATTGTCCTCACACCTTAAGCCTTTCCTTCAAATTTTTGTCATTACTATCCACTGTGAATCTACTAACTTGGTTGTTGTTTGTGATGTAACACTATGCTTCCATGGGGCTCACTTCTCATGACTCGACTTAAGGGTAGATGTCAACAATATGGTTCCAAGGTATTTTTCATCTGTTAAACTCTGAGACGTTTTATGTCTAGATAAATAGACATTGGGGGTTCCAACTCTCCTCAAACATGAAGCCTCATCAATATTTTTTTTTGTCATTACCATCCACTTCCTCAGGCGTTTCTCAGAAGGTCATTTTGGGTTTCCCGTGTCGGCACTTTTCCATTACATGTCACATGAAAGATTTATGGGCCACCACCATGTTGGTTCCAAATACAGCAGCCATTCATATTTAATAATTGCTTTATCCCAAATCCTCCTCTCTGAACCATCCAGTCGGATCATGATGAGCAGCAGCACTGGATTTTATCATTTGGAAAATAAAGTGCCACATAGGCATTTTCCAACCTGCCAGCGTTAGTCATGAATTGTGGATGCACTGCCACCACTGATGGACTCCTTGTTTTGCGAAGGCCTTTTGATGCATGAGCGACTGTGGACGGCCTGGCAAATGTCTTGTTAGCTCATGTGAAGATTGTGGTGGAGAGCGCCTACAGGACTGGAAACCCCTCTTCCGGCCTGGTGAAAGGCCCAGGCCGATAGTGGTCAAGTTCTTGAGGTTCAAAGACAAGGTAGCTGTTCTGGAAAGAGGCAAGAACTTGAGAGGAACGTACATCTTCCTCAACAAAGACTATATTAAAGCTGTGCGCCAGAAGAGAAAAATAACTTGTGGGGACATTACTTACATCCGCTATGATAGGCTAATTGTCCAGCCTCGCTCCCAAATGCCGTAGCTTCAACCCCAGAGCACACACACACACACACCAACTGATTAATGGACTGCTGAAAAAAAAATCTTGCTTTGTTTGCTGTTTTCCACAAGCTATGGGCTGAAAATAGCCCATATTAATGAAGCCTTAGAAATAAGGTTCATGAAATCAATAACTTGCTAACATCAGGTAACATTAATATCTCAGCCATTTATGAGACTCACTTAGATAATCTCCTTTGATGATACAGCAGTAGCAATACAAGGATTTTATCATGGCTCAGGATATGACCCAGATGCAGACACAGGAGGCGGATATTACAGTTCTCAGATTATTTATTGAAAACACGGGGCAGGTAAAGGGCAGGTCGAGGACAGGCATGGGTTCGTGATCAGTTAAGAGTCAGGCAGGTACAGGACGGCAGGCAGGCAGAATAGTCAGAACCGGGAAAACTAGGAAACAGAACTTGAGAAAAAGGAAGCCGGGAAAGCACGCTTCTAAGACCTGACAAGACAAGACGAACTAGCAACAGACAAACAGAGAACACAGGTATAAATACACAGGGGATAATGGGAAGATGGGCAATACCTGGAGGGGGAGTGGAGACAAGCACAAAGACAGGTGAAACATATCAGGGTGTGACAGTACCCCCCCAGGGGCACCACCTGGAGTCCTACCTGGGCGCATACCTGGTTGACGGCAGTGGAACTCAGCGATGAGGGCTGGGTCCAGAATGTCCCTAGCGGGGACCCATCACCTCTCCTCTGGGACATAACCCTCCCAGTTAAAATGAGGTACTGGAATCCCCTGCCCCGCGGTTGAGCCCTCAGGAGGCAACTCAAGATGTACGCCAGTTGGCCATCAATGAGATGAGGGAGAGGGGTGGGCCTGGAAACAGGAGACAAAGGGCTGTGAGACTTATGTTTAATTCTGGACACATGAAAAGTGGGATGTATACGGAGGTTACGGGGCAACAGAAGACGAACAGCAGAGAGGCTAAGGATCTTGGAGATGGGGAAAGGGCCGATAAAATGGGGGGACAGTTTGCGGGACTCTACCCGGAGGGTCAGATCCCGAGTGGACAGCCATACCCTCTGCCCAAGACGGTAGCGGGGAGGGACAGGAAGTGGTTGAAGGAGGCCAGCCGGAGTTTGCTGCTGAGTCTTGTTCTGTGCACACACAGTACAGGCAGCAATGAACAACTGGAACCATGGTGGGCCACCAACAACTTTCTCAGAAACAATCCAAGGTCTAATGGGAACCAGGATGACAGGTGAGTCATGAATAATGTACCATTCCAGAACAGGAGCACAGGCAGAGTCCAGGACAAACATCCGGTTACCTGCTGCCCCATCCCCCCCTCCCCCCGGCTGGGAACACAGTGCCTTGCGGACCAGATTCTTGATTCCCCAGACAATAGCAGGAAGTAGGGAGGATGGTCTCGGGGTCCAAGGGTGTAGTAGCAGGGCTGTACAGACGTGAGAGCGAGTTAGGTTTCACATTCTTGGACCCCGGACGGTAGGAAATAGTGAAACGGAAGTGAGTGAATAACAGGACCCATCTCGCCTGCCTGGAGTTGAGGCGTTGGGTGGTGCGGAAATATTCCAGGTTCTTATAGTCCATCCACACCAAAAATGGCTGTTCCGCCCCTTCTAACCAGTGCCTCCACTCCTCCAACGCCATCTTGACAGTGAGTAATTCTCAATTTCCCACATCGTAGCTCCTCTCGGCGGGGTTAAGGTGATGGGAAAGGAAGTCGCAGGGTTGCCACTTCCGGATGGATTAAGATGGGGGCTGTAGTGAATCGCTGCTTGAGGTCTGAGAATGCCCAGTCAGCTGCTGGAGACCATATTTTATTTTACCTTTATTTAACCAGATAGGGCAGTTGAGAACAAGTTCTCATTTACAACTGCGACCTGGCCAAGATAAACCAAAGCAGTGCAACACAAACAACAACACAGAGTTACACATGGAATAAACAAATGTACAGTCAATAACACAATAGAACAAGGCAATAAATAGGCCGTAGTGGCAAAGAAATTACAATTTAGCAATTAAACACTGTAGTGATAGATGTGCAGAAGATGAATGTGCAAGTAGAGATACTGGGGTGCAAAGGAGCAAAAACAAAAATAACGATATGGGGATGAGGTAGTTGGATGGGCTATTTACAAATCTACTGGTGCAATGATCTGTGAGCTGCTCTGACAGCTGATGCTTAAAGTTAGTGAGGGAGATATGAGTCTCCAGCTTCAGTGAATTTTATAATTCGTTCCAGTCATTGGCAGCAGAGAACTGGAAGGAAAGCCGGCCAAAGGATGAATTGGCTTTGGGGGTGACCAGTGAAATATACCTGCTGGAGCGCGTGCTATGGGTGGGTACTGCTATGGTGACCAGTAAGCTGAGATAAGGTGGGGCTTTACCTAGCAAAGACTTATAGATGACCTGGAGCCAGTGGGTTTGGCAACGAATATGAAGCAAGGGCCAGCCAACGAGAGCGTACAGGTCGCAGTGGTCGGTAGTATATGGGGCTTTGGTGACAAAACGGATGGCACTGTGATAGACTGCATCCAATTTGCTGAGTAGAGTGTTGGAGGCTATTTTGTAAATGACATCGCCGAAGTCAAGGATCGGTAGGATAGTCAGTTTTACGAGGGTATGTTTGGCAGCATGAGTGAAGGATGCTTTATTGTGAAATAGGAAGCCGATTATTAGATTTAATTTTGGATTAGAGATGCTTAATGTGAGTCTGGAAGGAGAGTTTACAGTCTAACCAGACACCTAGGTATTTGTAGTTGTCCACATATTCTTACTCAGAACCGTCCAGAGTAGTGATGCTGGACGGGCGGGCAGGTGCGGGCAGCGATCGGTTGAAGAGCATGCATTTAGTTTTACTTGCATTTAAGAGCAGTTGTAGGCCACAGAAGGAGAGTTGTATGGCAATGAAGCTCGTCTGGAGGTTAGTTAACACAGTGTCCATTGAAGGGCCAGAAGTATACAGAATGGTGTCGTCTGCGTAGAGGTGGATCAGAGAATCACCATCAGCAAGAGCAAAATCATTGATGTATACAGAGAAAAGATTCAGCCCGAGAATTGAACCCTGTGGCATCCCCATAGAGACTGCCAGAGGTCCGGACAACAGGCCCTCCGATTTGACACACTGAACTCTGTCTGAAAAGTAGTTAGTGAACCAGGTGAGGAAGTCATTTGAGAAACCAAAGCTGTTTAGTCTGCCGATAAGAATGTGGTGATTGACAGAGTCAAAAGACTTGGCCAGGTCGATGAATACGGCTGCACAGTATTGTCTTTTATCGATGGAGGTTATGAAATCGTTTAGGACCTTGAGCGTGGCTGAGGTGCACCCATAACCAGCTCGGAAACTAGATTGCATAGCGGAGAAGGTACGGTGGGATTCGCAATGGTCAATGATCTGTTTGTTAACTTGGCTTTCGAAGACCTTAGAAAGGCAGGGTAGGATAGATATAGGTCTGTAAACAGTTTGGGTCTAGTGTCTCCCCTTTGAAGAGGGGGATGACTGCGACAGCTTTCCAATCTTTGGGGATCTCAGACGATACAAAAGAGAGGTTTAACAGGCTAGTAATATGAACGGCACCTTGGGAGAGATGAGTGTAGAGAGGGGGGAAGCAAGGGTGCTATAACCCCGGATGAAACGACGGTAGAAATGGGCAAACCCCAGGAAATGCTGCAGCTGCACTCTGGACGTGGGTTGAGGCCAATCCACCACCACTCTCACCTTGTCAGGGTCCATCTGAACCTGCATTGATGACGTATCCTAGGAGGGAGAAGGTGGTGCGATAAAACTCACACTTCTTTGCCTTCACGAACAGCTGGTTCTCCAAGAGACGCTGGAAGACCTGTCGGACATGGAGGACGTGCTCTTGAGCTGACCAGGAATAGATGTCGTCGAGGTAGACAAACACAAAATGGTTCAACATGTCTTGGAGCACATCATTGACCTTGGCCTGGAACACTGCGGGAGCGTTTATAATTCCTAACAGCATCACCAGGTACTCGTAGTGCCCGCTAGCCATGTTAACCTCTATGGGCTAGGTGGGACGCTTGCAAACAGCGGCGTTTTGTTCGTGCGTTCTAGACACTATCCTAAAGGCTAAATAAGGGTGACGAGCATGGCGCAATTCGTGACAAAAGAATTCTAAATATTCCATTACCGTACTTCGAAGCATGTCAACCGCTGTTTAAAATCAATTTTTATGCCATTTTTCTCATAAAAAAAGCGATAATATTCCGACCGGGAATCTGCATTTAGATAAACAGACAAAGGAAAACAAAGCATTCGGTCGAAGCGGGCACGCGCCTAAGCCCATAGTACTCTGAGTGGCCACTTGCCAAAAGCGAGAAAGTGTTTCAGCCAGAGCCTGCCTCGATATCGTTCAACATTTTCCCGGGCTCTGAGACCCTATGGAAGACGTAGGAAGTTTCACGTTATTGCACAGATCCTGAGTCTTCAATAAAAAGAGCCAAGATGAAACACTACTTCTCAGACAGGCCACTGCCTGCTTGAAATCTTCTCAGGTTTTGGCCTGCCATAGGAGTTCTGTTATACTCACAGACACCATTCAAACAGTTTTAGAAACTTTAGGGTGTTTTCTATCCAAAGCCCATAATTATATGCATATTCTAGTTACTGGGCAGGAGTAGTAACCAGATTAAATCGGGTACGTTTTTTATCCAGCCGTGTCAATACTGCCCCCTAGCCCTAATAGGTTAAAGACAGTTTTCCACTCATCCCCTTCCCATATCCAAACCAGATGGTAGGCGTTCTGAAGGTCTGAGGAGATGAGCGGTAGCGGGTAACATTTTTTTAACCGTAATGAGACCCCGGTAGTCGATAAATGGACACAGGGTCTTGTACTTCTTCTCCACAATGAAGAACCCTGCGCCAGTGGGGGAGGAAGAGGGGCGCATAAACCCAGCAGTGAGAGAGTCCTCAATATACTGTCGTGTCTTTGGGGTACCATTAAACTGAAGACATGTTTATCAATTAACTCCCTGTAATTATTATCACACGATCAAACTGATTCATCGTTTAATTGTAATTAACTAGGAGATCGGGGCACCAAGGAAAATATTCAGATTACAAAGTTATAATTTTCCTAATATAACTTTCCTATATTATAACATTATATATTATATTCTATTATAGTATAGGCCGATTATCTTCTGGTTTAAATGGTGTATTTTACCTCGCGTCCAGTCTCATTCCAAACGTCGTAAATTGTTGTATCTGCACGAACCCAGTCTTTACTAAGAGTCATCCATACATCAATTGTCTTAAAATCATTTATTTACTAAACTAAGTAATTCAGAAAGTATACAAACAGTAATTATCATCACAAAGAATTGGTAGAGTAATGTGCCCTAGTGGCTAACAGGCATGGCTGGTGTCTTGTTCAACAATGGGTCATAAAAGTTCAGCTGAGGAGGTACACAGAGTTCATTAATATTAACAATTGACAATTGAACGCTCACTCATTCGGGAACAATTGCAATCAATATATATTTACGCTCAGTGTGTCGTCGGGATCCTTGTTGGAGCGTCGTTCTGTTGGAGAGTTTTGTCCGCGTTCTCTCTCTCTCTCCTCTCTCTCTCTCTCTCTCTCTCTCTCTCTCTCTCTCTCTCTCTCTCTCTCGGTTAGAATGGATACTTCAAAGCGACATTCATTAATGTCGTTATAGAATGAATGTTTCGTTGGTCTTCGCGTTCAATGATATAATTTCTAGCTGCAGACTATTAATTAATATCAAAGACTTGTTCTTATTCTGTCGGTATCAATAGTCTAAAAGTTAACCACGTGGTATAGTTCACTTTCAGTAGAGTACTTGGATGGTCAAACCTATTGGCCAACTCGCAATGGAGTGGAGGCCTGGTCTGAAGAAAGTAGATCAGGGTATAGTTTTATAGTGAACATGTCACATGACGCCTGGTCCTGTCTGTGTCCCTGGGGGCGTGCCGATGACTGAGTTAAGCTTGGTACAGAAATACAATTCTATCACATTAACATCAGTACATAGCATCTCAATGTATTACAAAAGCTTTATCCTTATTAATACATTCTATACAACCATGTGGATGCAAGTCTCAAGGCTGAGGCTATTATATAAACTGTTTTATGGTAATATGGCTATATTGTCTCTTCTGAGTATCACAAAATTGTACCAAGCGGACCAGTTCGTAGCTGGATTCTTCACCAATCTTTCATACCTTCTCCAGAACCTAAATGTCATTCGGTTCCCCAATTCTGTGAGTTGGAAGAATTTCCTGTGTCTCTCTATGGGACATGTGACAAGAGATTCTCCTCTTAGAGTTTTACAACCCTTTCACACAGGGCCTGGGTGGGGGGAGGTAGGTTGGGGGATGGTGCAAGGGGGAGGGGGTCAACTGTCCTCCCTGTACTCAAAGAGGCCAACGTCATGACAATACCCTTCCATCGCTTTGGTCTCCGGACCCCGAGGAGGTGTAGTGCCCGGGAGAAGGTTGATGGCGCAGTCATAGGGCCGATGTGGCGGAAGCGAGGTGGCACAGGCCTTGCTGAAAACCTCCTGGATGTCCTGGTATTCCGCGGTGGTGAGGTTCAGTGCTTCTCCCAAGCCTGCAGGAAGACGTCCCGGGGCAGGCAGTGCCGACTTCAATGGGTAGGAACTGTGATTGCCCGACACTCTCAGGTTAATGGGAAACGTAGTGTGGGTGACTCTGCCAATAGAGCGCCCATCCAACGCTCTGACGTCCATGGGAATGGAGAGGGCTTATGTGTAGATTCCCAGCTCCGACACCAGGGTTGCGTCCATAAAGCTCTCGTCGGCCCCAGAGTCAATGAGCACCTGGAGAGATTTGGACCGGTCACCCCACAACATGGTAGCATAGAGAGGGGTACGAGCAATGGAGGATGGGAAACTCCCTGTACGGCTCACCAGCATTCTCGTACCTACTTGATGAGCCTGTGTTTTTAATGGGCAGGTAGCTAAGAAATGTCCCGTAGCTCCACAATATAGGCAGCTCTGTGTGTTAAGTCTGCGTAAGCAGAACGCTGGAGACAATCTAGCCCTGCCCAGTTGCATGGGCTCCAAAGGAGGCGAGTCGGTAGCCCTCGTTGATTTCAGAGAGAACTCGGGTGACATTGGGTTCACTAGTACATGTAGACTTCGGGGGTCTCCGGGATTTCTTGGAGGCGAGATGGGAATCGAGGGTGAGCGAGGGTGACAGGGCACAGATTCCCTCTCCCTCCTATGTTCTCGTAGCTGCCCATCGATCCAGATGGTCAAGGATATGAGGGAGTCAAGGTCCATAGGCAGCTCCCGGGCTGCGAGCTCATCTTTAATCACCTATGATAATCCGTGAAGAAACATGTCGAACAATGCTTTCGGGTTCCAGGCACTCTCAGCCACCAACGTGCAAAAATCCACCGCGTAGTCTGCCACACTACAGAAGTCTTGACGTAGCTGAAGCAGCTTACGAGCAGCCTCTCTCTCGGACAACGGACAATCAAACACCTTCCGTACTTACGCCACAAACTCTTGTAGACTGAGGCAGACGGCGGAATGTTGCTCCCACACCGCCGTAGCCCAGGCGAGTGCCCTCCCAGACATCAGCGTTATGAGGATCACTATCTTCGAGCAGTCCGAGGGTAACGAAGAAGGCTGCAGCTCGAAGATGAGGGCGCACTGGGAGACAAAGAACCAGCAGGTTCCAGAATCTACAGCGTAGCGCTCTGGAGGAGGTAAGCGGGGTTCTCGGGACACTGGGAAAGGCTGGGAAGAAACGCTGCTGGTGGCGGGGTTGCTGAGAGTCTGGGGGATTACTGGTGTGGCCCGCTGCCTAGTAGGGAATCCGCGGAATTGCTCCAGCAGTGTATGGAACGCCTGGTCATGGCTTTCTCTCAGGGTATGGAGTCCCTCCATAAGGCATTGCAGTAACTCCTTGTGTCTTCCAATGGTGGCTCCTTGCTGGGAGACAGCATTGTGAAGCTGGTCTGAGTCTGCTGGTCTCAGTCATGGCCAGTTCATACTATCACGGCTCAGGATATGACCCAGATGCAGACACTGGAGGCGGATAGTACAGTTCTCAGATTATTTATTGAAAACACAGGGCAGGCAAAGGGCAGGTCGGGGACAGGCAGGGGTTCGTGATCAGGTCAGAGTCAGGCAGGTAAAGGACAGCAGGCAGGCTCAGGGTCAGGGCAGGCAGAGGTTCGTAATTAGGTCAGAGTCAGGCAGGTACAGGACAGCAGGCAGGCTCGAGATCAGGGCAGGCAGAATAGTCAGAACCGGGAAAACTAGGAAACAGTACTTGAGGAAAAGGAAGACGGGAAAGCACACTGACAAGACCTGACAAGACAAGACGAACTAGCAACATTCAAACAGAGAACACAGGTATAACTACACCGGGAATAATGGGAATATGGGCGACACCTGGATGGGGATTGGAGACAAGTACAAAGACAGGTAAAACAGATCAGGGTGTGACAGATCTACAGAAGAGACAGGAATGCTCATGGTGGAGGTGTTTCTGTATATATTCAGAGCCTTATCCCTAGTGCTGAGCGTTTAGTGCTTTTTTAGGTCAGTTCTGTTTCGGTTTGGTTTTTGAAAAATAATCATGGTTTTCAATTTCGGTAACAATAAATGCATTTTGTGGTTTCAATGCTGTAACAACACAGAATAAAACAATAGATGGTTGTGACAGACCATTTCTGGGCTCTAACCATAATTTATTCACATTACTTTACTTTAAAAATATTTTGGTTATGTATACATATTTGTTTTTAGTACACTCTTAGAAAAAAGGTGCTATCTAGAATGTAAAAAGGTTCTTCGTCTGTAGGAGAACCCTTTGAAGAACCCTTTTTGGTTCCAGGTAGAACCCTTTTGGTTCTAGGTAGAACTCTTTTGGGTTCCAAAAGAGTTCTACTTGGAACCAAAAAGGGTTCTACCTGGAACCAAAAAGGTTCTACCTGGAAGCAAAAAGGTTCTACCTGGAAGCAAAAAGGGTTCACCTATGTGGACAGCCGAAGAACCCTTTTGGGACCATTTTTTTCTAAGAGTGTATGATGATGACTTTATTGTTTCATTAATATAACCCCAATGATGGTAGTGACAGTCCATTACTGCATATCACTTATTAATAAACCATCCTTTATTCACATCACTTTAATAAAATATTTAAGTTGTGTATATTATGTTTTTTATTTAATGACTTATTATTTTATTCCTTGTCATCATCTCATCTCTGCTCAAGCAGTATCAGCCAGCCAGCCAAAGAGTCATCATTCAGGCTAGTAGAATAGCCTAGCTGGCTAGCTGCCTGCTGTCTGACAAAATCACAATTTCAGTAGTTCTTCAAAATAGATAAAGCATACTTTTAAGACTGCTAAGTAACAACTGTCAGTCAATTAGATGTATTGTCTGGTAGAGACACTTAAGCAACCAGTCTCTATCCCTTTATTACTCTTCCTCTCTGTCTGTCTGTCTGCCGGCCCCACAGGCTTGCCAGGCAAGAACCAAAGAGAACAGGCAGCTGTAGGCGCAATGGACTCTGGCCATTGTAGTTCATTACCAAATTGCCTGTGCTGAACTATGATGTTGGACACATAGAGATAAATAAAGGACTCATCTTTGTATCTGTGCCATTATAGCGTCTGTGATAGCACGGGCAGTGCCATTGAGGCGATCTTAATTTTGAAGTAGTCAACTTTCTTCTTCATGATTGCCTGATCCCTCCTGATGACCCGGTTGGACATCAGGAGAGATCCGCCTATGAGGTTGGAAGTCCCACTCAGTTGACTACATTAAAATGGTGGAAGCCCTCAATGGCACTGCCCATGCTAATATGGCCTTTTGGCCACTAGAGGCCTCTATCATTCTCTATAGTTGGACAATATGTTCCAGGGAGAAATCTCCCAAGAGAAACGGCACGTTGAGCGCACAATTCAAATAATTGGTTGGTCAATTACTTATTTAAAAACGGATAATAACCTGACATTTTGGTTAATTGCTCAGAACTACATACAGTCCCTTCAGAAAGTATTCATACCCCTTGACTACTTCCACATTTTGTTGTGTTACAACCTGCATTCAAAATGGTTTAAATAGATTCATTACTCTCACCTATCTACACACAATACCCCATAATGACGAAGCAAAAACATATTTTTTGAAATTTGATCAAATTTATTGAAAATGAAAACCAGAAATCTCTCATTTACATAAGTATTCACACCCCTGAGTCAATACATGTTAGCATCACATTTGGCAGCGATTACAGCTGTGAGTCTTTCTGGGTAAGTCTTTGCACACCTGGATTGTACCAAATGTGCCTATTATTATTTTGCCATAGATTGTCAAGCAGATTTAAGTCAAAACTGTAATTTGGCCACTCAGGAACATTCAATTTCTTCTCAGTAAACAACTCCAGTGTAGATTTGGCCTTGTGTTTTTGGTTATTGTCCTGCTGAAAGGTGAATTCATCTTCCAGTGTCTGGTGGAAAGCACAATGAAACATGTTTTCCTCTAGGATTTTGCCTGTGCTTAGCTCCATTCCATTTATTTTTTATCCTGAAAAATTCCCAGTCCCGATCACAAGCATACCCATAACATGATACAGCCACCACTATGCTTGGAAACATGGAGATTGGTGCTCAGTAATGTGTTGTATTGAAATTGCCACAAACATAACACTTTGTATTCAAAACAAAAAGTTAAATGCTTTGCTACATTGTTTTTCAGTATTACTTTGTCTGTACAGGCTTCCTTCTCTTCATTCTGTCAATAAGGTTAGTATTGTGGAGTAACTACAATGTTGTTGATCCATCCTCAGTTTTCTCCTATCACAGCCATTAAACTCTGTAAGAGCGATTTCCTTCCTCTCTGGCAACTGAGTTAGCAAGGACGCCTGTATCTTTGTAGTGACTGAGTGTATTGATACAACATCCAAAGTGTAATTAATAACTTCACCATGCTCAACGTGATATTCAGTGTCAGTTGATTTTTTATTTTTACCAATCTACCAATAGGAGCCCTTCTTTGCGAGGCATTGGAAAACCTACTTGGCCTTTGTGGTTGAATCTGTGTTTGAAAATCACTGCTTGACTGAGGGACCTTACAGATAATTGTATGTGTGGGGGTACAGATATGAGGTAGTCATTCAAAAATCATATTAAACTCTATTATTGCATACAGAGTGAGTCCATGCAACTTATTATGTGACTTGTTAAGCACATTTTTACTCCTGAACTTATTTAGGCTTGCCATAACAAAGGGGTTGAATACTTATTGACTCAAGACTGAGCTTTTCATTTTTTATTAATTAGCAACAATGTTAGAAAACATAATTCCACTTTGACATTATGGTGTATTACATGTAGGCCAGTGACACAAAATTGAATTTCAATACATTTTAAATGTAGGCTTTAACACAACAACATGTGGAAAAGTCAAGGGGTGTGAATACTTTCTGAAGGCACCGTATATAGGTTTTTGCATTCAGAACCACACCCATGTGTCAAGGCCACAGAATGCATCATTTAGCCGTACATATCCAGAAGGTCAAGGAAAGGTCAGAGGGGTGTGTGGGTTCTTCAAAGCCTCAGAAAGAGAAGTTGGGGGAAATCCAATAGCTTGCTCATTAGTCCGCTTGGTTGCCATAGATGTATACACTACCTAAATAACATGAGGCCTGTAATGCTTAGCGAAGATCTCATGTCAAGTGCTATTGAAGTAGTGTGGTTGCAGGTTCATCTCCCTCATCTAAAGCCTATAATTGTGGGTGTCGTTATAGGCCACCAAATGCTAACAGTCAGTATCTACAGTAATTTTAGAGGATGACATGAACAAGTGTTTGTGATAAGCACCTCACAATGAGTGACAACTTTTTCTATTTTCAGGTTCCAGTAAGCCCATGAGGGAGATAGCTTTTCTCCAGATCTTGTTGATTTCACTGCCCAAAAAGGAGATTAAACATAATTAGCATGGTCACCTTCAAAACTATCATGATACATATCATAGTGGATGCATTCATGGTTTTAGCTTCATGCGGTCTTCCTGTTTTTTTAAAGGAGCGCTCCGTATGTTTTCCTCCCCTGTGGTACAGAATTTATTAAGTATTCATCAGTATCGGTTGCCCCCCCCCCCCCCACACCACACACACACACACACACACACACACACACACACACACACACACACACACACACACACACACACACACACACACACACACACACACACACACACAGTTTGCCAATTGGAATGCCCTCCTCTTTAATTTTACACTTGAAAAACATAAAACATCCTCCACCTATTTCAGAGCGTGCTTTAGAAATAAATGAGATCTTATGATGGAGCATGGCTGGAATGACTCTGGCCTTTACAACCTCACAACATCAGAGGCACCAAGCACAGTAAATGCCCATGGAAACTAACAGCATATTTCCGAGGTAACCCTAGGATCCCTCTTTGTGGTAGTAATAGACAGCAGACGAAAATATTTCCATGATATTCCATCACTTGTGAAGAATAAGTGGGTTAACAGTAGGGTTCTCTGTAGCCTAGCCTCGGACTGCAAAAACAACTCTTTAGCATGCAGAGGCTTTGATTGCAGACTGTTCAAGTGTTTATCATATGAAATGTTTTATTAATTTCCCAGGCCTGCAAGAATATTGACCCCGGTATTTGTCTAACCTAATCATGTTTATTTTATGTCCTCGTTAAGCGTGTAAATTGGCTTTAATTACTGAGAAGTAGATTTGCATTGTACAGTTGGTTATAGCGGAGATTAGATTTACTGTTGCTTTCGTTGAATTTGTTTACAGTTGTGTGTGTTTACGATCTTATCGGACGGATTCATAGTTAGGAAGCAGATAATTAGTGTTTGTAGAACATAGGCCTACAGGATGTGCAGGTACATTTGGAGATGTCCGAAAACAGAGGCAAGGAGAAACACATGGGAGAAATGCTTTCGCTTACAGAAATATCTGGACTACTCTTAAAACCTCTTGAATGTGAAGTCCCCATATTTGTGGACCCTATTTGATTTTTTAAAATTCAATTCAGTCTGGTATGAGAACAGTAGCACCTATCTGCAAATCTATGGTGTCTGCGGAATGTTGAGTATCTTGGCTATTGATGTGTGCCTTAAAATACTTGGTGTGACTTACTACCATATATGGGCATACGAATGTGTAAGGGATGGCCGAACGATGACCTCGTTTCAAGATGGCTGCTACCTAGTGTTGTGAAGTATAAACACGGAATACGTTGATTCACACCGAAAGCCGGGACTCCACAGATCATGAGGATGTCTCAATTGTCTGCCTGTACCTACCTTTATTGATCACCAGCCCTGAGGGTCAAAATGTTTATTTTACACTACGTTTTCACCAAACACCTTACAAGGTAAGCTTAGATTTGGTCTGAGTTTGAGCTATAGCTACATGGGGGATATGAAAACACTTCGATATCTCCTGTATGTTTATTTTTATTTATTTAACCTCTATTTAACTAGGCAACTCAGTTAAGAACAAAATCTTATTTTCAATGACGGCCTAGGAACAGTGGGTTAACTGCCTTGCTCAGGGGCACCACCACAATGCCTCGTCCCTCGACACCACTACAATGTTTGAGAGAGGTTGGTGTGGTAGAAACTTAGTTTTATAGTGAACAATAACTTTTAGGAACATCCACTGTGCAACAACAGTGCAATTACTACATTCGGACACTTTGGAGAGGTTGAACGGACACTTGAATGCACCCTGATACCCCATAACACTACCACAATGTTTGAGTGAGGTTGATATGGTAGGAATTGTGTTTTACACTGAACAAATAGCATTTAGGGATTGCAAATATGTAATAGCACTTGAATGATCTAATTTACAGACATATGCCACTTTGGAGAGGTTTAGGGACACTTGGAAACGTCCCGTTACCACACCTGACACCACTTACTAAAACATCTGCTCATTTCTAGTTGTTAGGTTTATCAATCCCATGTTTTTGCTGATATTGCTCACATGTTGTGGAAGCGATCTGATGTGTTTTCAACTCTTGGCATTAAAAATTAACTTATAGCTTGTCAATGAAAGATTACTTTCAAAATGAAAAAAATGAAAAACTGTTATTTTGTGTGTGCTTGATCTTGTGTGTTCTGAACTATGTAACTCCAATCTATCTTCTGATAATTTCCTCATAATCTCCCAGATGTCGTTCCAAATATACCAAGATTTTGCATGTCAGAATCATGTAAAGTGGTTTGTCCTTTAAAAGTTGCAGCGTACTGCAGCACAGCTGCATGGTGCTGCAGAATTCTATGGCACGTGTCAGCCATTAAAGCTAGTTTGTGCTAGTTTGACCACCAGAGGGCATCTTTGAGAAGTATTTGATAGCCTTCAATAGTGGTTGTACTAGTGAATTTAAAACCTTTTTTCTAAGAATATAGTATATGGAACTGATTTTAAGAAATCTTGCTTAATTAATTTGCTTAATATTATGGTGTTTCTATTCCAAGAAAAACGAAAAACCCTCAGGGTTTCCGTTAGGATGGAACGGAAAATATGGCGCTGTACAACTTGACGGTCGGGAGTAGACGACAGTACTAAGAGCATACCATTTCCATACCATAATTGTATAATTGTAGTCTAACCAATATCCAAATGGAGATTTAGTGAAAATAAAAATCTCATTGATTTTGGCCAAAACAGTTATTTCTGTTTTTAGAGGGAGAGAAATGCTGGGCCAATTGTGCGCCGCCCTATGGGACTCCCAATCACGGTCAAATGTGATACATAATAATAATAATAATATTTTTGTTCTTTATTTGTTTTGTCTTTTCTGGTTGATTAAACTGAAATTGCAACCAATTATGGCCGGTTGTGATACAGCCAACCTAAATAAGAAATACATTTGACGATAGAATTCTTCCCCTACCCTCCTTCTAGGCAAGTCTATTGTCCAGCTACCTGCTAATAGCCATAATGGCACTGTACAACGTGACCATATGTGTTTGATAGAGTATTCTCCAGTAAGCAACAATTTGTTTACCTTCATTAGAGAACTTTGTTGGAGCCCACACGCAGCTTTATGTAGGTGCCGAGGCTATACGAGTGTGCCATCTGTCACGTCCTGACCAGTATAAAGGTTATTTGTTATTGTAGTTTGGTCAGGACGTGGCAGAGGGTATTTGTTTTATGTGGTTCGGGGTGGTGGTTTATTTAGTAGGGCGTTTGATTTATTATTTCCGGGTTTTGGTTTATGTTCTATGTTTTGTACTTCTATGTTCTTTCGGGGTTGGTGTGTTTCTATGTGTAGGTTAATGGGGGGGTTGGACTCTCAATTGGAGGCAGGTGCTTTCTCGTTGCCTCTGATTGAGAGTCCTATATATGGGTAATTGTTTGGGTTAGTGTTTGTGGGAGATTGTCTCTTGTTTTGCGTGTCTATGCCTGACAAGACTGTTTAGTTGATCGTTCGTTCTTCATTTTGTTATTTTGGTGTTTTCTTGGTTTAAAATAAACTACAAGATGAGCATCCACATTCCTGCTGCGTTTTGGTCCTCCATTCCAGACGACAACTGTGACACCATCAACTTGATTATTTAGCAGACATCACTTGCTTATATTCAGTCAACACATATATCTTAAGAATACCATAGAATATAATTGAACATTTTTGTTTCTCCATGCTTGTCTCAGAGCAGCGCGAAACAGTGCTGAAATAGTCATCCACAGTGGGTAGGCTATATATAACGATGTTTTGGAGAGCATTTCATTTTCAAAAAAACAACAGTGAGTGATTGTATTCTGAATAAAGGCCAAACTAATATTTATAAAGGCCAAAATATAGCCCTGCTAATAGCCATAATGGTGCTGTACAATGTGACTGTGTTTGAAAGAGTATTTTCCAGTAAGCAACAATTTGTTTACCTTCATTAGACAACTTTGTTCCAATATTTCTGTAGTTCAGTGATGTTTAATCCCATAGTAATTCATATGGATCCATAACTAAATAAACATCTGCATTTTGAAAGAGTATTTTTATCATTATTTTATTAACGAAAGCATAGATGCTGATGAAGAATTAAAGTACTGTACAGTATATGCTTTTACATTTGGATAATAAAGCATTTGAAGCATCACTGGAGGCTCAGGGCTGAGGAGCGTCTCTGCAGGCTCCGGACTGTAGGCCCTCTCTGCAGGCTCCGGACTGTGGGCCGTCTCTGCAGGTTCCGGACTGTGGGCCGTCTCTGCAGGTTCCAGACTGTGGGCCGTCTCTGCAGGTTCCGGACTGTGGGCCGTCTCTGCAGGTTCCGGACTGTAGGCCGTCTCTGTCGGTTCCGGACTGTGGGACGTCGCCGGCAGCACTGGACGGGGAACTGTAGCCGGAAGCTCTGGACGGGGGACTGTCGCCGGAAGCTCTGGACGGGAGACTGTCGCCGGAAGCTCGGGATGGGGAACTGTCGCCGAAAGCTCTGGACGGGGGACTGTCGCCGGAAGCTCTGGACGGGGGACTGTCGCCGGAAGCTCTGGACTGGGACTGCGCACTGGAGGCCTGATGCGTGGGGCTGGCTTAGGAGGCGCCAGACTAGTAACCCGCACCACAGGGCTAGTGCGAGGAGCAGGAACAGGACGTACTGGACTGGGCAGGCGCACTGGAGGCCTGATGCGTGGGACTGGCTTTGGAGGCGCCAGACTTGTAACACGCACCTCAAGGCTAGTGCGGAGAGCAGGAACAGGATGCACTGGACTGGGCTGACGCACTGGAGGAAGAGTACGAGGAGCAGGAACAGGATACACTGGGCCATGAACCCTCACCGGCGGTCTGATGCTTGCAACTTGCATCACCGGTTCTGGCTCAATGCTGGCTCTAGCATGACACCTGTGAGGAGCTTTCACCAAGCGCACCGGGCTGTAGCTGCGCACTGGCGATACCGTGCGTATCTCCGCATAACACGGTGCTTGCTTGCCCCGTCACTCTCCATAGTAAGCACAGGTGCTCCTTCGTGCCCTTTCCGCCAGTACCTCTTTCTGGAATCTCGCGTCAAGCTCCTCGCTTGATTCCTTGACTGGCTCCTCTTTGCTCCACGGCTCTCCCCTGTACGCCCGGGAAGTTAGGTCAGGGCTCCCCCCTGACTCAGCCCAACTCCCCGTATGCCCCCCCCAAAACACTTTTTGGGGCTGCCTCCTCACCACCTGAAATGGACGATATAATGCCTCATACCTCCGTCGTTCCCTCTTAGCTTCCTCCAGCTTCTCCTTCAGGCGCTGGTACTCCCCACCCTGGTGCCATGGTCCTTTACCATCCAGGATCTCCTCCCATGTCCAGGACTCCAAATAGCTCTCTTGCTGCTCCTTCCTCCGCTGCTTGGTCCTTCTTCAGTGGGTGGTTCTGTAACGCGCGTCGTTGAAGGGGGACCAAAACACAGCGGGTAAAGTGCTCATCCTCTTATTTATTAAAGAAAACATTTAACCTCTATGGGCTAGGTGGGACGCAAGCGTCCCACCCGTGGTGCACTCCATCAACAGCAGGTGCATATCAAGAGCGGCAAATTTGAATCCAAATAAATGTCAAAATTCAAATTTTTCAAACATACAACTATTTTACACCCTTTGAAAGATAAACATCTCCTTAATCTAACCACGTTTTACGATTTCAAAAAGGTTTTACGGCGAAAGCATAAATTTAGAGTATGTTAGGACAGTACATTTACAAGAGTTGTGTGTAATGTTTTGTCGATTCAAAGACAGGGTCACCAAAACCATAAAACCAGCTAAAATGATGCACTAACCTTTTACAATCTCCATCAGATGACACTCCTAGGACATTATGTTAGACAATGCATGCATTTTTAGTTCTATCAAGTTCATATTTATATCCAAAAACAGCGTTTTACTATGGCATTGATGTTGAGAAAATTGTTTCTCTCCAATAACCGGCAGTCAAGTCAGCACCACAAATTAAATAATTAAAATTAGAAAACATTGGTAAAATATTATATTGTCATTTAAAGAATTATAGATTTACATCTCTTGAATGCAATCAACTTGCCAGATTTAAAAATAACCTTACTGGGAAATCACACTTTGCAATAATCTGAGCACTGCGCCCAGAAAAATACGCGTTGCGATACAGACTAGCCGTCATGTTGGGGAGATCTAAAATCGAAAATACTATGTAAATAATCCATTACCTTTGATTCTCTTCATCAGATGTCACTTCCAGGTATCACAGGTCCATAACGAATGTAGTTTTGTTCAAAAAAGCTCATCATTTATGTCCAAAAATCTCCGTCTTGTTAGCACATGATCTAAGCCCGCCGGACTTCACTTCATGAACGAGGGGAAAAAATATATTTACGTTCGTTCAAACATGTCAAACGTTGTATAGCATAAATCATTAGGGCCTTTTTTAACCAGAACATGAATAATATTCAAGGTGGACGAATGCATTCTCTTTTATAACGTATTGGAATGAGGGTACCCAACATGAACTCGCGCGCCAGGTGTCTAATGGGCCATCATCGTTCCATGGCTCTTGTTCGGTCAGATCTCCCTCCAGAAGACTCAAAACACTTTGTAAAGGCTGGTGACATCTAGTGGAAGCAATAGGAAGTGCCAAAATATTCCTCAGCCCTTGTGTTTTTCAATGGCATAGGTTTAAAGGTAATACAACACATCAGGTATCCACTTCCTGTCAGAAAATGTCTCAGGGTTTTGCCTGCCAAATGAGTTCTGTTATACTCACAGACACCATTCAAACAGTTTTAGAAACTTTTGAGTGTTTTCTATCCATATATAATAAGTATATGCATATTCTAGTTACTGGGTAGGATTAGTAACCAGATTAAATCGGGTAAAAAAAATTATCCAGCTGTGCAAATACTGCCCCCTAGCCCTAACAGGTTAATCAACACAAAACAAACGCCGAAAATAGTCCAGTAAGGTGCATAGACTATACTAGAAACAACCACCCACAAAATACAGTGAAAACAAACACAACTAAAAATGGCCTCCAATTAGAGACAACAACAACCAGCTGCCTCTAATCGGAGGTCATTGACAAAAATCACATAGAACTAGAAAATCTAGATAGACATAGAAATAAGAAAACTAGAACCTAAACCCACAATACCCAACCACACAAAACAAACACCCCTGCCACGCCCTGACCAACTACAATGACAAATAACCCCTTTTACTGGCCAGGACGTGACACTTTTAGCTTACAATAGGCCATAAGTATACAGCAGATCGCCAATTGTCCTCACTTTGATTATGCAGCTAATCTGGCTAGTTGTGTTTCAAAACCTGTTATCAAAATGCCACCAGCTGTCCATCACTACTGTAAATAAAACACAGCATCTTGTTTACATTCTTTATTGTAACCACAATGTCACAAATAATTTGACATTTCCAATTACTTTTAGAGTTTGGGATTTACTAATGTGTGCTTTTCATGTCATTTCAGTATAACTTTTGACTGACTCCTTTAGTGAGAGGTCGAATGCTTTAATATTTAATAATATCTGCCTTCCGAATTCATATCTAAGGGCCATTTTTCACGCCATTATTAGTTACATTATTTTAGTTTGAACGTGTAGACTGGCACTAAGAACAGCAGGAACGTTTCCCTAGTCAGCGCCGTTATTAGTGCAATGCCCTTTAAAATAAATCTTCTTAGGGATGTCGACAACATCTGGTGAAATTGGAGGGCGCGCAATTCAAATAAATATTCGTAATATTAAACATTCATGAACATACAAGTATCTTATATCATTTAAAAGCTCACATTCTTGTTAATCTAACGTTGTTGTCCAATTTACAATAGGCTTTACAGCAAAAGCATACCATGCGATTGTTTGAGGATGGCGCCCCACACCAACATATTTTTCAACAAACACAGGCTTCATAAAATCACAAATAGCGATTAAATAAACCACTTACTTTGAAAATGTTCCTCTGTTTGGAATCCCAAGGGTCCCAGCTACAACATGAATATACAATATAATCCTCACGTAACCTAAAATGTAAATGAACTATAATATTTCATACGGAAAGAAGTATGTTCAATAGAAAAGTAAAATTAGTAAGCGCGCATTCTCTTCATCGCGTGCCAACAGACTGATTTTGAACTGGGAGTCTTTGTACAAAAACTCCAAAGTCTTGCTCGTTTTTGAAGAGACAAGCCTGAAACGATAAACAAAGACTGTTGACATCTAGTGGAAGCCATAGGAATTGCAATCTGGGAGCTGTAATTAACGTAGAACACATAGCTTTCCATTCCAAGAGCTTTGGAGCTAAAAAAAAAACACATTTCCGGTTGATTTTTCTTTGGATTCTTGCCTGCCATATCAATTGTGTTATCGTCTCAGACAATATTTGAACATTTCTAGAAATGTCAAAGTGTTATCTATCCAATGCTACCAATTATATACATATCCTGGCTTCTGGGCCTGAGTAACAGGCAGTTTATTTTGGGCACATCAGTCAGGCGGAATTCAGGAAAATAGACCCTAGCCTTAAAGTTTTGCTCTATGCTACCCAGTGGGGCGGGGTGGGGGTTCACCCCCACTCAACCTTCCTCCTCCTCCCTTCCCCATGGGCTAGGTCCGTCTTTTGTGCGCAGCTCTGCGGCCCATCCTGTGCCCCCTGCCCTCGTGCCTTGAACCTCACGTGCCCACCGCTATTTCATTGGATACACCTGGAGAACTGCAAGGCAATCCCATTGTGCGCCACTCAGGAGCCGTAACCAATATGACCAATATATATTGTCCTGCTCATAACAGTGTTAAAAAATATCCAAGGGGCTTTTATTTAACCTGTTAGGGCTAGGGGGCAGTATTGACACGGCCGGATAAAAAACGTACCCGATTTAATCTGGTTACTACTCCTGCCCAGTAACTAGAATATGCATATAATTATTGGCTTTGGATAGAAAACACCCTAAAGTTTCTAAAACTGTTTGAATGGTGTCTGTGAGTATAACAGAACTCAAATGGCAGGCCAAAACCTGAGAAGATTCCATGCAGGAAGTGGCCTGTCTGACAAGTTGTGTTTCATCTGGGCTCTTTTTATTGAAGACTGAGGATCTTTGCTCTAACGTGACACTTCCTACGGCTCCCATAGGCTCTCAGAGCCCGGGAAAAAGCTGAACGATATCGAGGCAGCCTCTGGCTGAAACACATTATCGCTTTTGGCAAGTGGCCGATCAGAGTACTATGGGCTTAGGCGCGTGCCCGAGTCGACCGAATGCTTTATTTTCTTTCGTCTGTTTACCTAAACGCAGATTCCCAGTCGGAATATTATCGCTTTTTTATGAGAAAAATGGCATAAAAATGGATTTTAAACAGCGGTTGACATGCTTCGAAGTACGGTAATGGAATATTTAGAATTCTTTTGTCACGAATTGCGCCATGCTCGTCACCCTTATTTACCCTTTCGGATAGTGTCTTGAACGCACGAACAAAACGTCGCTGTTTGGATATAACTATGGATTATTTTGAACCAAACCAACATTTGTTATTGAAGTAGAAGTCCTGGGAGTGCATTCTGATGAAGAACACCAAAGGTAATAACATTTTTCTTATAGTAAAGCTGACTTTGGTGAGTGCTAAACTTGCTGGGTGTCTAAATAGCTAGCTGGGTGGCTAAATAGCTAGCCCTACTGAGAATATTGCAAAATGTGCTTTCACCGAAAAGCTATTTTAAAATCGGACATATCGAGTGCATAGAGGAGTTCTGTATCTATAATTCTTAAAATAATTGTTATGCTTTTTGTGAACGTTTATCGTGAGTAATTTAGTAAATTCACCGGCAGTGTTCGGTGGGAATGCTAGTCACATGCTAGTCTCATGCTAATGTAAAAAGCTGGTTTTTGATATAAATATGAACTTGATTGAACAAAACATGCATGTATTGTATAACATAATGTCCTAGGGTTGTGATCTGATGAAGATCATCAAAGGTTAGTGCTGCATTTAGCTGTGGTTTGGGTTTATGTGACATTATATGCTAGCTTGAAAAATGTGTGCTGATTATTTCTGGCTGGGTACTCTGCTGACATAATCTAATGTTTTGCTTTTGTTGTAAAGCCTTTTTGAAATCGGACAGTGTGGTTAGATTAACGAGAGTCTTGTCTTTAAAATGGTGTAAAATAGTCATATGCTTGAAAAATTGAAGTTTTAGCATTTTTGAGGTTTTTGAATAACACGCCACGGGATTACACTGGCTGTTACGTAGGTGGGACGATTTGGTGCCACCTACCCTAAAGAGGTTAATTCTAAATGAATAATAGTAATAATAATAATAATAATAATATTAATAATAATAATCACTTTGTTTAAAAAATTACAATATTTTGGAGATTTAGTTTTCAAATAACGTAAAATGAGCGAGAAAAAGGACATTCTTGAACATGCGGTGAGACATTATTACTAATTTGTAAATAAAGCCAGTTTGTTATTTAGAATGATTTATTTCAGTTTTTAGAGTGAGAGAAACCAAAACCCTACAATCATCTCATGGGTCTCCCAGTCGAGGCCGGCACGGGTATTAAACCAGTATCTGTAGCGACACAGCTTGCACTGCAGTGTCTAAGTCCGCTGCGCCACTCAGGCGCTGTACTGACCGGTCGGGAGTATGCTACAGTACTACAGTAAGAGCAAAATAATCCTAATATTTCCACACCCTAATTGTAGTCTATCTTAGAATAAACACCTTAGTGTAACATCAGTTTTAGTAAGTAATACTGAAGTCGTGCACAATTATCATTTTCTATTTAGGTTTATGTTGCCCATTCATTGTCAGTTAGAGACACAGTGCACCTTAGGACCCAAAAGCATAATCAGTACTCTAACTCCCCCTGCGCTGGTCTGGAGCAATGAAGTAGTGACTCAGGGTACCGTACTAAACCACAAATGACCTCTAAATCCCGCAGCATAATCGCAAAACTTTTAGTGGAGCAACCACTGTAATTATAAATGAATAGCAGTTACTTTTGGGTATGTCTATTTAGGCGGAAATCAAAATGTTGCTATTACATATAAGAGGATGTATTAAGGTACAGGATGATGTTGTGGGAATTGTCAAAACACAGAGGCAGGAAAAACATCAGAGAAATGATGCCAGCTACATAAATTCCAGGAATATCTGGTATTACTATTAAAGATGATACACTATTCAGAAATCGCTCCACAATTTCCTGGTTGCAAAAATTCTAATGTGCCAAAACAAACAAGTAAAGTGTAGAGAATCATTGTACCATCTAAACCGCTGTGAAATATTATTCCATAACCCAAAATATTGTATTTTTCAGCTGTTTCAAGCTGGTGTACAAGACGAAAGTAAAAGATTCAAAAACTTAAGAACGTGAAACATAGAAATAGCACACATAGAACAGATCTACCGCTTTCTAGACTTGCTTTCAATGAGAATGACAGATGTATAACACACATTTCTACATGAATTTGGTCAGGTCATCCAAAAAGTTACGTTGCAGCTTTTAAGGTTAGTTAGGGCTCCCGAGTGGCACAGCGATCTAAGGCACTGCATCTCAGTGCTAGAGGCATCACTACAGACCCTGGTTCAATTCCAGGCTGTATCACAACCAGCTGTGATTGGGAGTCCCATGGGGTGGCGCACAATTGGCCCAGTGTTGTCCGGGTTAGGGTTTGGCCGGGGTAGGCCGTCATTGTAAATAAGAATTTGTTCCTAACTGACTTGCCTAGTTAAATAAAGGTTAAATAAAAAAATATGGAGATTTTTCTGTCCTGTTGCTATAACTGTTTGACACATATAACTGTCCTATGATGCCATGATATTTTATTATATCTAATGAATGGGTGATCAGGAACATCTAGATGATAAATCATCTTCCCTCCTTTCATTTATAGAATAACAATATCTTAACTTTTACTTGGGGCGTTTGTACGTACATAATGTCTACATTAAGACATTGGAACTACCATGTACATAATTAAATGTTTATCTGCTGCAAGTTGTAGTGAGACCTAAAGCAATACAGATATGCTTTTAGTCACTAAATCTTGTCACACTTTACTTGTTTTTAGTCACAAAACTTTATTTCACTTTACCTGTTGTAAGTCAGATAAGATAGTTAAGTACATCGGATATGTACAAATTCTGTTCATTGCAATACCCGTCCCAAATCAGATACATTATTGATATTTTCTCTGGCTAGCTGCATGTTTTGATTTAGTTCACATGCTCACGATAGTTCCAAAGCCTTTGCATTTATCAGAAGCAGACAGGTTGACATTTTTTCACCCATTTGGTAGGCCATTTAGTTCAGCAGCCTTTTTAAGGGTGTTAGGTTACATGACTTTGTTCAGAGAGCACCTTATCTTTAGCTTTATAGGGTAGTTTACAAGACAGAATAAGACAGTAAAAATGTAGTTACAGTCTGAATGGCACGCTGCATACACTGTCTGCTCCATTAAACTCACTTCTTGGCAGACAATGTCGTCCAGGGTGACTTGCTTGGGCTCGGGAGTTGGCTCCTATTGAGTGTCTTGCCGGTACACACGGGAGGCAAATGAGCACACAGAGATGATTTAGTGCATACAGTAAGTAGGTGGACCACTCCTTTGTTGTGCATCTTAACCATAAACACGAGGCAAGAACGAGTCTCTGTTTCCCTTCCTTTTCACCAGCTTTTATGTGTCTCACGCAGGGTTAGCATTCATGTCAGAGCACACAGGTGGAAGTGGCACACTGGGCTTAGGCCAAAGAGGGCATGTCAACACACTGGGCATCTCACTGGACAGGGGAGGCTGAAGCTGAGGAGCTCGTTATTCTCCCAGACCGGTGGTTATGGAGTATGCCAGACAAATTCAGAAGAGTCCATCCTGGCACCTCAGGGCTGTAACCTGACTAGCCTCAGACCAGATCACTCCACCGTATTGTAATTCAAAGCCACACAGAGATAGAAACAAAGATGACCCCTGTCTGGGCTGTTGAGTTATTGTTTCTGTTATGTTGGCATATGTTTTGATGTGCAGAAAGATGTCAAATGTAGACTTTATCAGTCACAGTATGATATGGGATATTATAAGGTAACCAGTGATATGTCCATTTGCCGCTATGAACTTAAAACCTGTTAGGGCTAGGGGGCTGTATTTGCACGGCTGGATAAAAAAAATGTACCCGATTTAATCTGGTTACTAATCCTACCCAGTAACTAGAATATGCATATACTTATTATATATGGATAGAAAACACCATAAAGTTTCTAAAACTGTTTGAATGGTGTCTGTGAGTATAACAGAACTCATTTGGCAGGCAAAACCCTGAGACATTTTCTGACAGGAAGTGGATACCTGATGTGTTGTATTACCTTTAAACCTATGCCATTGAAAAACACAGGGGCTGAGGAATATTTTGGCACTTCCTATTGCTTCCACTAGATGTCACCAGCCTTTACAAAGTGTTTTGAGTCTTCTGGAGGGAGATCTGACCGAACAAGAGCCATGGAACGATGATGGCCCATTAGACTCCTGGCGCACAAGTTCATGTTGGGTACCCTCGTTCCAATACGTTATAAAAGAGAATGCATTCGTCCACCTTGAATATTATTCATGTTCTGGTTAAAAAAGGCCCTAATGATTTATGCTATACAACGTTTGACATGTTTGAACGAACGGAAATATATTTTTTCCCCTCGTTCATGAAGTGAAGTCCGGCGGGCTTAGATCATGTGCTAACAAGACGGAGATTTTTGGACATAAATGATGAGCTTTTTTGAACAAAACTACATTCGTTATGGACCTGTGATACCTGGAAGTGACATCTGATGAAGAGAATCAAAGGTAATGGATTATTTACATAGTATTTTTGATTTTAGATCTCCCCAACATGACGGCTAGTCTGTATCGCAACGCGTATTTTTCTGGGCGCAGTGCTCAGATTATTGCAAAGTGTGATTTCCCAGTAAGGTTATTTTTAAATCTGGCAAGTTGATTGCGTTCAAGAGATGTAAATCTATAATTCTTTAAATGACAATATAATATTTTACCAATGTTTTCTAATTTTAATTATTTAATTTGTGGTGCTGACTTGACTGCCGGTTATTGGAGGGAAACGATTTCCTCAACATCAATGCCATAGTAAAACGCTGTTTTTGGATATAAATATGAACTTGATAGAACTAAAAATGCATGCATTGTCTAACATAATGTCCTAGGAGTGTCATCTGATGGAGATTGTAAAAGGTTAGTGCATCATTTTAGCTGGTTTTATGGTTTTGGTGACCCTGTCTTTGAATTGACAAAACATTACACACAACTCTTGTAAATGTACTGTCCTAACATACTCTAAATTTATGCTTTCGCCGTAAAACCTTTTTGAAATCGTAAAACGTGGTTAGATTAAGGAGATGTTTATCTTTCAAAGGGTGTAAAATAGTTGTATGTTTGAAAAATTTGAATTTTGACATTTATTTGGATTCAAATTTGCCGCTCTTGAAATGCACCTGCTGTTGATGGAGTGCACCACGGGTGGGACGCTTGCGTCCCACCTAGCCCATAGAGGTTAATGCATGAAAAGCACCCTTTCAAATTAAACTATTACAAATCACACACAACCCTCAAATTTACTGGGTCACACAAAATCCTCAACCTTCCTGGGCCAGGCAAAACCCTCAACCTTTCTGGACCACATAAAACCCTCAACCTTCCTGGGCCAGGCAAAACCCTCAACCTTTCTGGACCACATAAAACCCTCAACCTTACTGGGCCACACAAAACCCTCAACCTTACTGGGCCACAAAAAACCCTCAACCTTACTGGGCCACACAAAACCCTCAACCTTACTGGGCCACACAAAACCCTCAACCTTACTGGGCCACACAAAACCCTCAACCTTACTGGGCCACACAAAACCCTCAACCTTACTGGGCCATACAAAACCCTCAACCTTACTGGCCACACGAAACTGCTGATGCAGTGTTACCCCTAATTGTCCGTTCCATATTTTTGTGTTATTTAACTAGGCAAGTCGGATAAGAACAAATTCCAATTTTACAATGACGGCCTATCCCAGCCAAACCCCGCCCCCCCAACCTGGACAACGCTGGGCCAATTGTGCGCCGCTCTATGGGACTCTCGATCACGGCCGGTGATCTTAGACCGCTGCGCCGTGTGTGTGTGTGTGTGTGTGTGTGTGTGTGTGTGTGTGTGTGTGTGTGTGTGTGTGTGTGTGTGTGTGTGTGTGTGTGTGCGTGTGTGCGTGTGTGTGTGTGTGTGTGTGTGTGTGTGTGTGTGTGTGTGTGTACAGAATGATCAGGGGCACTACTTTCACTGGGGACATGTTCCCCCCACATTCTGAAATTGTACTTTTTTTAATCAGAATGTGATACAAAACGTGGCAACAGTGTGCTTTAGAACCATGCGGACACGTCCGAGCAGTCGGGTAGGCTGTTTGGAGTGTTTATCTGACTGGATAAAAATAAAAGGTTACGTCCCCCCCCCACTTCTATAACCAAAGCTGCACCCCTGAGAATGATAATGTTTGACACAATGCAATAATAATTGAGTGTGTGTACATTCATGCATGTGCATTCACACAAGTGTGTGGACCCATGTGCATGTGAATGAGTGTGTTTGGCCTGAGCAGTAGTGTGCTGTCAAGGTTGGCACCTGTAATGTAATGGAGAACAGTAGTGTGATGGACTGCAACAAAAGCATCCTGCAGTTTTTCGAGGGTCACACTCCTCCCTCATATTCAGACCATAATAGCCTTCTCCCAGACGTGACCCTGCTCAAAATGAAGTAGAGCAATATGTCCATGGTGGGCCCTTCGACATGGGCATGACCTGGGTTAACACACACATTTATGTGGGAACAGATACACACACAGAGACACACACAGTTGTTATTGCAGCTTGCCAAATGTAGGTTGGCATATGTCATGAATCTTGCCCCGGAGGCAGCTCTGCAGAGTGTTGACACAGCCACACAGCCACAAAGTCATAAAATCAGATTTAAACCTAACCCTAATCTTAACCACACGGCTAACCCTAATGCTTAACCCTAACCTTGAATTAACATTTTTGTTTTCATGAATTTCTATGATATAGTCAATTTTGACTTTGCAGCGGCCCATCTAGAGGAAATCACTCAGTTCTGCCTCCCGGGCAAGCTGTGTGTCAAACGCTTTCATTGTGTTAGACATTTACTATGCTTTCAGAAAGCGTTCATACCCCTTGACTAACCCCACATTCTGTTGTGTTACAGCTTGAATTCAAAATGGATTAGATAGATTTTTTTCTCACCCATCTACACTACCGTTCAAAAGCTTGGGGTCACTTAGAAATGTCCTTGTGTTCGAAAGAAAAGCACATTTTTTGTCCATTTTTTTAAATAACATGAAATTGATCAGAAATACAGTGTAGACATTGTTATTATTGTAAATGACTATTGTAGCTGGAGACGGCAGATTTTATATAGAATATCTACATTGGCGTACAGAGGCTCATTATCAGCAACCGTCACTCCTGTGTTCCAATGGCACATTGTGTTAGCTAATCCAATTTTAATCATTGTAAAAGGCTAATTGATCATTAGAAAACCATTTTGCAGTTATGTTAGCACAGCTGAAAACTGTTGGGCTGATTTAAAGAAGCAATAACACCGGCCTTCTTTAGACTAGTTGAGTATCTGGAGCATCAGCATTTGTGGGTTCGATTACAGGCTCAAAAAGGCCAGAAACAAATAATATATTTTTTTAACTCGCCAGTCTATTCTTGTTCTGAGAAGTAAAGGCTATTCCATGCGAGAAATTGCCAAGAAACTGAAGATCTCATACAACGCTGTGTACTACTACTCCCTTCACAGAACAGCGCAAACTGGCCCTAACCAGAATAGAAAGAGGAGTGGGAGGCCCCGGTGCACAACTGAGCATGAGGACAAGTACATTAGAGTGTCTAGTTTGAGAAACAGACACCTCACAAGTCCTCAACTGGCAGCTTCATTAAATAGTACCCGCAAAAAAACAGTCTCAACGTCAACAGTGAAGAGGCGTCTCCGGAATGCTGGCCTTCAAGGCAGAGTTGCAAAGCAAAAGCCATATCTCAGACTGGCCAATAAAAATAAAATATTAAGATGGGCAAAAGAACACAGACACTGGACAGAGGAACTCTGCCTAGAAGGCCAGCATCCCGGAGTCACATCTTGAAAATGAAATACAGAAATATCTAATTTACATACAGTACCAGTCAAAAGTTTGGACACACCTACTCATTCAAGGGTTTTTCTTTATTTTTACTATTTTCTACATTGTAGAATAATAGTGAAGACATCAAAACTATTAAATAACACATATGTAATCATGTACTAACCAAAAAAGTGTTAAAGGAATTCTTCAAATACCCACCCTTTGCCTTGATGACAGCTTTGCACACTCTTGGCATTCTCTCAACCAGCTTCACCTGGAATGCTTTTTTCCAACAGTTGAAGGAGTTCACACATATGCTGAACACGTGTTGGCTGCTTTTCCTTCACTATGCAGTCCAACTCATCCCAAACCATCTCAATTGGATTGAGGTAAGGTGATTGTGGAGGCCAAGTCATCTGAGGCAGCACTCCATTACTCTCCTTGGGAAAATAGCCCTTAGTGTTTGGTCCCTTAGTGTTTGGTCCTGTTGAAAAACAAATGATAGTCCCACTCAGTGCAAACCAGATGGGATGGCTGTCACGTCCTGGCCAGTATAAGGGTTAATTATCATTGTAGTTTGGTCAGGACGTGGCAGAGGGTATTTGTTTTATGTGGTTCGGGGTGGTGTTTTGGTAAAAGGGCGTTTGATTTAGTATTTCCGGGTTTTTGTTTTATGGTCTATGTTTATGTATTTCTATGTGGAGTCTAGTGAGTGTGTTTCTATGGTTGATTAATTGGGGTTGGGACTCTCAATTGAAGGCAGGTGTTTTCTCTTTGCCTTTGATTGAGAGTCCCATATATTAGGGTGTGTTTGTGTTTGTCATTTGTGGGAGATTGTTTCTTGTCTAGCGTATGTGAGCCTGAGAAGACTGTCTATATCGTGAGTTCGTTTTGTTATTTTGTATGTTCATTTTGAGTCTAATAAATGTCCAAGATGAGCCAACACAATTCTGCTGCATATTGGTCCTCCTTTTCCGACGATGATTTCGCCATATCGTCTGACGACGACGAAATCTGTGACAATGGCACATCGCTGCAGAATGCTGTGGTAGCCGTGCTGGTTCAGTGTGCCTTGAATTCTAAATAAATCACTGACAGTGTCACCAGCAAAGCACCCTCACACCATCACACATCCTCCTCCATGCTTCACGGTGGGAACTACACATGCAGAGATCATCCGTTCACTTACTCTGCGTCCCACAAAGACACGGCGGTTGGAACCAAAAATCTCAAATTTGGACTCATCAGACAAAAGGACAGATTTCCACCAGTCTAATGTCTATTGATTGTGTTTCTTGGCGCAAGCAAGTCTCTTCTTGCAGCAATTCGACCATGAAGGCCTGATTCATACAGTCTCCTCTGAACAGTTGATGTTGAGATGTCTGTTACTTTAACTCTGAGCATTTTATTTGAGATGCAATTTCTGAGGCTGGTAAGTCCATGCAACTTATTTTGTTTAAGAAATATTTACTCCTGAACTTATTTAGGCTTGCCATAACATACGGGTTGAAATCCCTGAGTGGTTCCCTTCCTCTCCGGCAACTGAGTTAGGAAGGATTCCTGTATCTTTGTAGTGACTTTGTGTATTGATACACCATCCACAGTGTAATTAATAACTTCACCATGCTCAAAGGGATATTCAATTACTTTTTATTTTATTTTGACCCATCTACCTATAGGTCCTACTTACTGACTCAAGACATTTCAGCTTTCATTTTGTATTAATTTGGAAACATTTAGAAAAACAATTTCACTTTGACATTATGGGGTATTGTGTGTAGACTAGTGACAAACAATTAAAATTTGATCATGTTAAATTCAGGCTGTAACACAACACAATGTGGAAAAAGTCAAGGGGTGTGAATACTTTCTGATGGCACTGTATATGACATCATATAGTGAGACAGTGCAACCGGCTTCACCACATCTCTCCACATCTCTGATTCCTCATAGTGATCTGATGATATACACTGCAGATAATGTCATTAATGCGTCCCCTTTAAGGCAGATGGGCTTTTTAAAAATTGTTATCGTAAATCTGCAGTTTCCTCATACCCACTGTCTGATTTGGCCAACCAAAGACAGAAGGCCATTATGAAGGGTGAGCGAGAGAGGTTCTGCCAAATTGTCCAGAAGCCTGATGTTAAATGAGCTCTGTGTTAGGTCTCCTCGTTCTCCCTCCACCCACCCATCCATATCCCTACAGACAATAGACATCCCCTGACCATACACACCCTGTCTAAAAATGGGGCACGAGACTCCCTTTTAGTACACAAATCAAATTACATTCTAATTCTCTCTCTCTCTCCAAAAAGAATGGGCACCCGGAATGGAAGACATTTGTCATTCCCGCGGGGTAATCCAATCAGATCCAGCGGCGATGTCGGACTAACGACGCTACGAGTCTGCCCGCATTTCATCAAAGCCCTGCTGTTTCTCAACGTTCCGACTTACATTTGTAGTGGTAGTGCCCAAAAAAAGAAGAAAGCCCAACAGTAGCGGTTCTAGACCATTTCAACTGGGGGGGCCAAGCTGGAGCCAATTGTACTGTTAGAGGGGCCAGTTACATTAGACGTTATTGTTGTCATATTGTTTTGCATGTGGTACGATACTGTTGTGTTCCGCCTAAAGCCGTCCCTCTAGAAAATGTGTGGGTTAAATTAGTGTTCTGCGTTGCCACTGTCTAATAACGGATGTAAAAAAAGAACGATAGCAAAAATTTGTTATGTAAAAATTATTTCATACTCCACATTTAAGGGGGCCACAAGGGGGTCCAAAATTGTTGTCACAGGGGCACTGCCCACCCCACCAGAACCGCTAGTGAAGCCCATGAGTTCCGGGTACAGCCAAGCAGAAACCCTGAAGGACATTTCAATGTCATCTGAACTGGAATCCTGGAAAACGTTCAACATCCTCTTGGCTAGTGGGGAATTCCACATTTAGGATGTGTAGCAAAGTAATGCCTTTCATCTTCTTAAAAGGAACACACACAACACCTCAACCTCCCCCCCTGTAAATACAAAAGGCATTTAGCATATTTTATTTTCCAGTCATTTAGCATATTCTATATTCCAGGCATTTAACATATTTTATATTCCAGTCATTAAGCATATTTCATTTTCCAGTCATTTAGCAGGCAATTTAATGTTTAGACCTGTCTAGGTTTGTGAACATTCCCCAGATAATCATGGAGGGTCTTTTTCCCCAGTCCTGTGGTCAGGTTTTTTATTTATATTTTTTTATGGAAACTCCATTGAAAAACATGGTTCAATAATGACAGTGGCTCTCGTGGGTTATCGTACTGTTGTGCTCTGTCCTTGGGAAGATAATGGGTTTAACATCCATGCTGAATGGTATGAAATAGTCCCCCCCGACACACAACCTCATGCATCACGGCAGGTAGCCTAGTGGTTAGAGCATTGGACTAGTAACTGAAAGGTTGCAAGATCGAATCCCTGAGCTGACAAGGTAAAAATGTGTCGTTCTGCCCCTGAACAAGGCATTTAACCCACTGTTCCTAGGCTGTCATTGAAAATAAGAATTTGTTCATAACTGACTTGGTTAGTTAAATATAAAATCACAGCTTTAGAGGTTTGAGAATAGGCCTAGGCCCTAGGGGACATCTCTGCACATCTCACATATATTGGTGGCTAAATGGAGGAAACAACTGACTCAAATGGCCCCTGTAGGCATTGACCAAAGCATGATTGTATTAGATCCTCTGTTGCCATATCACCACCTTATATACACATGAACACACACTGCTGGGAAATGCATGTGAACTGCCTTGCCATAAAAGACTCAGTGGCCAGGATGACAGTTCATAGCTTTGAACAAGTCGGCCAGCACTTTATTACAAGGTGACCGGTCCTCAATGGTGAATTGCAAACATATCCCGCTCAGACCAAAGAAGCTCAAGAAGGAAATGCAAAGACAACCTAGCTTTTACCCCTGTGGATATTTTAGTCACCTTCATTTTTAAATTATGGCCACTTTGAGCAGAATGTTCCAGCCCTTCAAGTTTGGTTTGCTGTTACCTTTTGGACAACCATTTTTGATTTCTTATGGAAAATTGATAATAAATGCATTTTGATGAGGAGCTGTATTAGGGTTCAGATTGAGACATGGCATTGAGGTTAAAGGTCAGAAGCAGGGTGAGATATGGCAGAAAACACCTCAGAACATTTGACTCATTAGAGGATTAGAAAAACTTCTTAGGTGTGAAAGCACAGCCATAAAAGTGTAAAGCAATGTTAAGCTTATTCCTTCAACACCAATAATAAGCTTATTCCTTCAACCCCAATATACAAATACACACACACACACACACACACACACACACACACACACACACACACACACACACACACACACACACACACACACACACACACACACACACACACACACACACACACACACGTTACAATTCATGAATCCATCAGCCACACATAATAGAGTTGAAATTCATTGGAAAGTCAGATTCTCCACAAAAAAGCAATACCAATTCACCAGTTGTTTGAGTTGGCATGTGAGGGGAAAATGAGACAGAAAACCAGAGAGAAGGTAAATAATGAGATAGCAAAACGAGAAGAGAAATCAATTGGCATCAAAGGGATAGCTCCCTTCAATTTGAAGCTCCCGGAATAATGGGTACCTGGGAAAAATACTTGGAAGACTAAAAGCTTTAAATTGATTTATGTCACACGGAGAGAGAACACACTTATTTTTCCTCTGACTCCACCGCCATGACAACAGCTGAATTAAAGGTCATCAACGATAATGCTTAGTTTTGGGAAGCAATTTTGTATGCTTTCATTGTTTTGTATTTCAAAGGTTTTGCCACTACCGACTATTTACATATACGCCTTGAGAAAACCAAAAAGATCGCCTTCATGACATATTTGATGTCGCACAATAACATTTTGAAGCAATTTAAAGTCTGAGAAATGATAGGCAGATGGGAAAATGAGGGATTGAGGGAGTAGCATTAAGTCTGGAAAAGTATCTGGGGAAGCAATATCTATTTCTGTATGCAAATGAGCTATAGTGACGCTCTTTAAGTTCCAATCCTTCCTTCCTTACATTAGCCCAGAGCTAGCTGGTTCAAGGCCGCAGAATGTCTGCATGTGGGAGGCAGATTTGATCTCAGAGTCTGAGATAATATCATCTTGCTCTCTCAATTAAACAGGTCACCCCTGTTTCCTTCCCTGACCTCTCGCCTCATTGATCGACTAGGAGGGAAGGTTTCGAGCCACTTCTTCAACATCCCATTGCACCATGCTTCTCACAAAGGCAATCAATACTTCTACTATTTCAAGTCATGATGAGAAAATCAATATGTTGATTGTCCCCCCTCCCCCTTTCCTCCAAATGTTCCTATGCCTCCATCCACCTGTCTCATTTCCAAGACAGTCATATATTGACTAAAAAGCCTCCTATATCAACGTTATCAATAAACAACATATTTCAGCGTTAAGTCTTCATGTGACTGTTATCTTGTTTGTACAGTACCAGGGAATCACAATAAGACAATGTGAGGAATACGGCAATAGTAGAATGTGGCCTTTGTAGTAACCCCTTCACCACAACAACACTGCAGTAGTAACCCCTTCACCACAACAACACTGCAGTAGTAACCCCTTCACCACAACAACGCTGCAGTAGTAACCCCTTCACCACAACAATGCTGCAGTAGTAACCCCTTCACCACAACAACACTGCAGTAGTAACCCCTTCACCACAACAACACTGCAGTAGTAACCCCTTCACCACAACAACACTGCAGTAGTAACCCCTTCACCACAACAACACTGCAGTAGTAACCCCTTCACCACAACACCGCTGCAGTAGTAATCCCTTCACCACAACAACGCTGCAGTAGTAACCCCTTCACCACAACAACACTGCAGTAGTAACCCCTTCACCACAACAACACTGCAGTAGTAATCCCTTCACCACAACAACACTGCAGTAGTAACCCCTTCACCACAACAACACTGCAGTAGTAACCCCTTCACCACAACAACACTGCAGTAGTAATCCCTTCACCACAACAACGCTGCAGTAGTAACCCCTTCACCACAACACCGCTGCAGTAGTAACCCCTTCACCACAACACCGCTGCAGTAGCAACCCCTTCACCACAACAACGCTGCAGTAGTAACCATTATATTATGGTTAATATCTCACTACTGTGGTAACTAGAATAACATTACTCAAAATTGTGGTTCATGCCATGGTAAAAACAGATAGGGAACCAGAAATGATAGATGCAATTAATACAACACAGAACTTATTAGCTGTGACTTGTTAAGCCCTGCTCTGTGTCCTCCTAGCCTCACTCTCATGGTGGCAGTATCACCTGTCTCCACGTTCACTCTGCTGGACTGTCTCAGGACTAGATGTACTCTTGCCTCTGCAGTCGCCTTGGGCTGCCTGAGAGGGGAGTTTGTGTGGAGTGTATTTGTGTCAGGGTGTGTGTGTGATGTGTGAGAGAAGGTTATTTTCAGTCTTCTCAAAGCTCTATCTTTCTACCCATGCTCTACACTCCTTTGAGCCGAGGTAAAACTGTGTTTGTCTGTCTTTGCCTTTCTGTTCAGCCTAACGTTTCCTAGACGACCATTCCACAGTGCAGTCTTTTGTCGTGCTAGTGTACAGAGCAGTAGGTCATTAGGGAACTGATGGCCCAGGCAGTATTTGATCAAAGTCGGAGGTTTCCAATCACATTGACCCACATGAGAAATTGTGTTACGTGTTGAAATGCATCCCAATGCATTGAGAAAATATAGCGGGGGGATGATGTGAATTTATTTGGATTAAAATGTTTGTTACTAGGGGTGTGGCGATCATGACATTTTGTAAGCCTGTGATTGCCAAGCAAAAAACTGCCGGTCTCACTGCAATTGACCGTTCATTAACATAAACACATTTAGCATCTCCTGGCTTCCACGCATAGCCTACAATCCACTGATGCTGACCTATGAAACATCTACATTTTAAAAAGTCTAAATCCATTTAATATACCCTACACCATCACAATAAATCCAGTATTTAATTTAGATGGGTCTAATTAAACATGATAGGAAGAAAATGTATATTTCAGAAGAACAGAATAGCATACTCTGAGTTGTCCTTATGTTAGGCCCTGATTTGGCTATGCCATGCAGAATGGCTGTGGGCTACACTAGTTCATTTAGCAGACAAGATTTGCTTAGAATTCCATGGCATTATTTTAGAGTATGAAGAATACAATTGAACATGAATAAAAGAGAAAGGATGTTTTCTCCAAACGATTTCTTAGGGAGTGCGCACATGCGGCTATTCTGTGTTGAGCGGTTAACAAAGAAACAGGTCCTCCTATTTGCTTAATTTAGAGTTATTTATGCAACTTTATTAGTGATACAAATGTTTTGCTATATGTTTGGATTTGTAAAACATTCTAAGGCTAAATGATGCAACTCTGATGATGATTTCAAAAAAGTTGCATGAAAGACATGAGCTCTGCTTTGTTTCTTGCACAGGCTTGCACACTTCATCAGTCTCTCATTCACAATTTGACAAGCACTTGATAATGCCTTGAATTTCCCGGCAGCATCCCCTTAGTGTGCCTGTAATGCCCCCTAAAAAGATCCATGCCTTTTGCGGCCAGTGGCCGTTGTGTCCTTGGGCTGACTATAATAATTATAATTCCCTTCTGTGTGTTCTGAAGTACTTC
Organism: Salmo salar; assembly: GCF_965601325.2. Classification (NCBI taxonomy): domain Eukaryota; kingdom Metazoa; phylum Chordata; class Actinopteri; order Salmoniformes; family Salmonidae; genus Salmo; species Salmo salar. Next base: position 28,878,605 of record NC_138295.1, read on the forward strand.
TCACTCACATGATTCTCTTAGATATCGCAATTCTTATTAGCCAATGCCCATCATGTGATCATGTTCTTCTCATTGGCATCTATCTCAGCTCCGAAGTAGCAACTGTGCACGTCCTTCTTATCGAATTTTGAGGCCTATATTTAAGATATTATAAGAACTGGCCACATTTACTTTTCGCCAGCCAACAAGATGAGTATGCCTACCGAACAACAAAAGCACTAGCCTATTAATGCTACTATACCCTACTATACCCTGAGTACCTGCTACTATACCTGAGTTCCTGCTACTATACCCTGAGTACAAAAGTTGACCTATTCTATTGGCAATAATGCATGTAATGCTTTATTATAAAGGTGCATTTTTATGGTGAAAATGATTTTCCCCAAACTTGAAACTCACGCGCTGCCTGTGTAGGTCAGATGGGCTCTACACTTGTTGTAAAGCTGATTAATGTGCTTAATTTTAAGAAGTTATTTGGCCACTGGAGTTGTGATACAAACCTTATCAAAACATAGAGGCCTATGGGCTAGGCTACATGAGGTGTGGGACTAGGATTTGAAAAAGTTGCAAAAAAAGCATGAGCTGTTTCTAGCCTTACTGCACACAAGCTGGGCATCATTCACAAGTGACAATAGATCACTCACAAGTGATAGGCTAATATTGTCACCCATCAGACTATTCTTGATTTTATCTTGTCTTTACGTACACTAAATTATATATGTGTGAAGTGAGTTTTGATTTAGAATGGACCATTATCATGCACCTGTCTCAGAACAGGGGCAGCAAATGTAGGACGTATTTCCCGTGGTTAATTTTCATGCCAGCCAGGTAGGCTATACTCCTGTTGTAAAGCAAAGTAATGTGCTTAATATTAGGATAGTTAAGAAATCAATATAGTAGGCCTATCCTATAGAAAGCTGATGGGATCCTCCTCTTTTTGATAGTGTTTTCTCACACAACTGCATAGCCTATAGAAATGTTGCGCAACATGAGCTCATGGGCTCTCATGAAGTGTTTGATTTGATTTTCAATTACATTTGCAGTGCTGTCAGAATGATTAGAGTGCTGACTACAAGGCAGTTAGCAAGTTTGGTAGGCTACTAACGACCATCAGCAGCATCAGAGCTTGGAGAAGCCTAGTTACCGTGACTAAATGGTCACAGGGAATTTGACTGTGGTCATGTCTCATGACTGCTGGTGTGGAGGTAATACGGTTACCGTAACAACCCTACATTACTCAGAGAAATCAATCGTAAGAATAAAAAGATATTCCACTGACATGTCTCCACTGATGTTTTCTTCTGCTCTGACCTTGCTCAACTTTTACACATGGGAACCGTACGACCCCTGATGTGTTTCCAGGGTCACAATGCCATCATTCTCCTCTATATCTTGGAAACTAGAAAGATGGTGGCATCCTCCTCGACATGTGGGGAGACATTTCATAGAGACACAGCCTAGGTCTGCCACGTGGTTCACTGGATTGTTCTACCACAGATTGTAGATACAGTATATACAAACATCATTGCTCTACCCGTGAGGTGTGTGTTTGTGTGTGTGTGTGTGTGTGTGTGTGTGTGTGTGTGTGTGTGTGTGTGTGTGTGTGTGTGTGTGTGTGTGTGTGTGTGTGTGTGTGTGTGTGTGTGTGTGTGTGTGTGTGTGTGTGTGTGTGTGTGTGTGTAAAAGCATCAGGACCTTGGAGCGTCTTTCTTTCTGTCCGTGAGATGTGAGGCACAGTGCAACAAAAGGATGTGTTGTCAATCACAAAGGCCCTTCATAGGCACCCAGAGGTGTTAAGCAACCAGAGCTGTTAATGAGCATTGCCTCTTCGCTGACTGGTTGCCAGCTTAATCCCTTTGCGGGTTAGCTCCTGAAGCTAAGCAGGACTGGGTTGAGTAGGTACTTGGATGGGAGACCTCTTGTACTTCTCACACTACCAGGTCAAATGAATTGCAATGGGCCCTGTTCAGTATTAGGCCAGCACCTTTTCATTACTCACTGTCAATTCAAGCTCCTTTTGCAAATGGGTTTATCTTCAACTGGAAGGGCTAGCTAGTGAATTGCTGTAGGATCCTTACAAGCAAGATAATTGTGTTGTTCACATTGTTTCTTAAACAATCAGTCTGTAACAGTTGTAAAACTTGAGTGCGATCATGTTGCTGTCCTTCTCTCTTTTAATTCAGATGGACCATGTTATTTAGATAGCTATTAGCTGGCAATAGGGATTTACTGGGTGTGCATGGGCTTACTTTAGCTTTAAAGGAATTTTCCATTTACCTTGGCTGTTTTTTGTATATGTATAAGACCATTTTTGTATATGTATTTCCCTTTCTTAGGTACTTAATAGGCATATTTAGAATTTCTATTATGACATAACATCAAAATTAATTATCAAGCTAATGATGAGAGAGATATGATAACGCATGTAGATGGAGTGTGGCATTGTGAGTGAATGGTGCTAGAAAAGGTCAGATTTTGGGCTCTGACAAGACTGGGAATGAATTCACAACTATTCACCAGGGGACTATTATGCCCAGGGGGTTTGATGCTAAAGCAGGGGACTTGGGTGGCATTATCTGCAGCTAAGACCCCTAGGGAGATTGATGGGTAAAAAGAGTGTCATTCTAGCTCTTTCCACAAATATGCCGAGACAGCCAGAGAATATTCAGGCAGGGATCATTCAGAGAGCAAAAGCTTACAGGGAGAAAGGCAGTATGCTGCAGCTCAACTCACTGACACTAACATGGCTAATATAAATATTCTGTGCTGTGTTGTCCTTTTGGGAGGAGAGAAAGGAAATCAGGTTCAGAATATACAATATGTAATTTATGTTATTTGGTTGTTATGAGCTGTGTTTGAGAATATATTTTCAGATTTAAAAATGTAAAACAATGAATGTGCACATCAGAATGTTCCCTACAGAGAATTCCAAGAGTGTGCAAAGCTGTCATCAAGGCAAAGGGCGGCTACTTTGAAGAATCTCTTTTTTGGTTACTACATGATTCCATATGTCATATTTCATAGTTTTGATGTCTGCACTATTATAATACAATGTAGTAAAATAAAGAAAAACTCTTGAATGAGTAGGTGTGTCCAAACTTTTGACTGACACTGTATACAGTATGTTATAGTGCAGCAATGACTTTGATTTAATCAATGAATCAACTCTCAATTCCTTTTTTCAATTTTGGCCTAAATGACATACCCAAATCTAACTGCCTGTAGCTCAGGCCCTGAAGCAAGAATATGCATATTCTTGGTACCATTTGAAAGGAAACACTTTGAAGTTTGTGAAAATTAGAATTGAATGTAGGAGAATATAACACAATAGATCTGTTAGAAGAAAATACAAAGAAAAAACAACGTTTTTTTTCTACCACCATCTTCGAAAGGCAAGAGAAATGTCCCAGTTCTAGCCATCACTCTGATTGTAATTCCGATGGTGTCCACGAGATGGCAGCAGTGTATGTTCAAAGTTTCAGACATAACTTGTAGTATGAGCGAGCTACATGACATTTAGTGTGAAGTCACCCAAATACATTTGGGCAAATTATGAAGGAGATACTTGCATTCATATTACATTTTTCTGCAAGAATATCGTAAAATCTTTATACTTCGATTTAGCTTTTCCAGTATTAGTAGCCATATTATAAGTTCAACATTTGCAAAACAACCAGTTTTCATAACTCTGAATACTCTTATAATTGTTGTCCAAAATGAAAAGGCATGCTGTCGTACAAGGTTAGTAGCTACATTTTACAACATATACATAAAGCCCAGCTCATTGGCTCTCTAGCTAGCTTTGTTTGACCCCAATTGGTGCTTATTTAACAAAGATAGAGTCGTTCAAGTGAAGACCGCCCGCCTCATTGACGTGCCATGAAGGCGTCGCTCTCTGACCAAATATGGTGTCCTATAGGATATACTACACTCCTAATGACAGTGTAGTCTTGTTACGTTCTAGGATCTCGGAGGAATACATACGAATGTGATTTGACTCGCTGAAACAACGTTTAGTGTGAGATTTTCACAGATTCCTTTCTTTGCAAATTGAATGAGTGGAAATACAAAATAGATCGTGCATGCTATATGGACCTTTTTAAGATATGAAAAATGATTTTATCTAACAAAACGACACTTCATGTTATCTCGGGGACCTTTTGGATGATAAATCAGAGCAAGATTTCTAAATGTAAGTACACATTTCACCTTCAGAGGTGAATTTATCAAACCTATCGCGGTGAAAAAAAGTGTTTTGTTGTTAGGAGCTCTCCTCAAACAATAGCATGGCATATTTTCACAGTAATAGCTACTGTAAATTGGACAGTGCAGTTAAATTAAGAAGAATGTAAGCTTTCAGCCGTAATAAGACACTTATATTGTCACGTCCTGGCCAGTATAAGGTTAATTGGTATTGTAGTTTGGCCAGGACGTGGCAGAGGGTATTTGTTTTATGTGGTTCGGGGTGATGTTTTGGAAAATAGGGTGTTTGATTTAGTGTTTCCGGGTTTTTGGTTTATGGTCTGTGTGTATGTATTTCTATGTGTTATCTAGTTAGTTGTATGTCTATGTTTGGTTAATTGGGGTGGACTTCCAATTGAAGGCAGCTGTGTGGTGTTGCCTTTGATTGGAAGTCCTATATTAGTTGGGTGTGTTTGTTTGTCTAATTGTGGGAGATTGTCTTTGGATTTGCTGTGTTGCCGTCAAGGCTGTCATTTTGTCGTTCGTTCTCTGTTGTTATTTTTGTGTTCATTTTGGATGGAATAAATGTTCAAAATGAACAACCGCATGCCTGCTGCGTTTTGGTCCATTTCTACCGACGACAACCGTGACATATATGTACCGACATTTGTTGTTTCTCTAAGATCTGCGATGGTGACACGGAGTGCTGCATGATTTACAACTATCCCGTTGACGGGACGCCGATCCCTAAGTTAAAATCTAAACACAGAACAGTCTCAATTCATAGGGGCATGGCTGCTGGCCCATGTTAACTCCAATGCTTATCACAGTTGTGTCAAGTTGGCTGGATGTCCTTTAGGTGGTGGACCACTCCTGATACACACAGGAAACTGTGGAGCGTGAAAAACCCAGCAGCTTTGCTTTTCTTGACACAAATCGGTGAGCCTGGCAACTACTACCATACCCAGTTCAATGGCACTTCAATATCTTGTCTTGCCCATTCACCCTCTGAATGGCACACATACACAATCCATGTCTCAATTGTCTCAAGGTTAAACCCTTTTTTTTACCTGTTTCCTCCCCTTCATTTACACTGATTTGAAGTGGATTTAATAAGGGATCATAGCTTTCACCTTGACTCCCCTATTCACTCTGCAGTATGTCATGGAAAGAGCAGGTGTCCTTAATGTTTTGTACACTTAGTGTATGTATAACATAATATCACTTCAAAATGAAATGCAGCATTTTTCTGTATTCTCAAGAAGAAAGAAAATGTGATGTTGGCCCAGACCAAATGAGGTCTCTCAGGCAAAAACTTTAGAGATAGCAAAGTCATTTTTCAGATTCATTTGATTTACTGGTGCCATTCATCCCTCACATGTCAGCTTTTATAAATATCTTGCCGGTAAACACTTTTATTGTGAAATTACAAATACTGACAGGTAGGCGGAGGAGTAACACATATTTTTTGGGGTTGCTCTCAGTTCCTTGGTCAGTAACCTTACAAACCTCTCCTTATTACACATTATAAATCAAATAAAATGTTATTTGTCACATACACATGGTTAGCAGATGTTAATGCGAGTGTAGTGAAATGCTTGTGCTTCTAGTTCCGACCATGCAGTAATATCTAACAAGTAATCTAACCTAACAATTTCACAACAACTAACTTATACACACAAGTGTAAAGGAATGAATAAGGAATGTAGATAAAAATATATGAATGATTGATGGCCGAACGGCATAGGCAAGATGCAGTAGATGGTATAGAGTACAGTATATACATATGAGATGAGTAATGTAGGGTATGTAAACATTATATAAAGTGGCATTGTTTAAAGTGGCTAGTGATATATTTATTACATCAAGATGGCAAGATGCAGTAGATGGTATAGAGTACAGTATATACATATGAGATGAGTAATGTAGGGTATGTCAACATTATATAAAGTGGCATTGTTTAAAGTGGCTAGTGATACATTTATTACATCAATTTTTCCATGATTAAAGTGGCTAGAGTTGAGTCAGTATGATGGCAGCAGCCACTCAATGTTAGTGATGGCTGTTTAACAGTCTGATGGCCTTGAGATAGAAGCTGTTTTCCAGAGTGATATTCTGGAGATCCTGGTACCTGTCAGGGCTTTCTTTCTCAGTGCTTGCTTATTTTTGAGCTACAGCCATCCTTTTCCCTTCGGACCGATCGAAGATGGCGTATATTATTACGCTAATGTCAGAAAGGGATCTCTCCTGGGCCACGGCTGTTTGGGAGCAACAATCCACCCTTTGTTGTCATCTGGAGGAATTCATGGCGGAGGTGAAGAAGGTATTCGAGTCTCCTGTATCCGGGAGAGAGGCGGCCAGTAAACTTCTTGATTTACGTCAAAACTCCCGTAGTGTGGCAGACTACATGGTTGATTTTCACACGTTGGCCAGCGAGAGTGCCTGGAATGCAGAGTCTCTCTTCAATACCTTTCTTCACGGAATATCCGAGGTGGTAAAGAATGAGCTAGCTGCTCGGGAATTGCCGGTGGATCTCAACTCCCTCATCGTCCTACCATTAAAATTGATGGACGCTTAAGGGAATGCAGGAGTGAGAGGAGGTCTGGCCTCGGGCACACTCATTCACCCGCTATGGCTCGATCACCTTCGAAGGAATCCGTAAGTTCCCGAAGGCAGTTTTCCCGAGAGGATCCTAAGCCACCCGAGCTCCCTCGTGAATTATCAATGACGGGTGAGTTGGATTCTCCTGAGCCTATGCAATTGGGAAGAGCTAGGTTATCGGTTGGGGAATGCTCACGTAGGCTGAATTCCAACTGTTGTCTGTACTGTGGAGGGGCAGGACATTACATAGCTACCTGCCCTGTTAGGAAACCCTTGTCTCTGGTGGGTACAAGTATTTGGTAAGTCAGACTGGGAGTTCCCTAATTCCCATCACCCGCACACCTTTCTTTGTGCTTGTGCTGTGGGGAGACCAATCTTATTCTCTCCGAGTGCTTATTGACTATGGTACAGATTAACGTTTTATGGACGCTACTATTGCTTCTGAGCTAGGTATTCCCATTCAACCTCTCTCGGTTCCCATGGATGCTAGGGCACTGGACGGCCGCTCAATAGGTGGAATCACCCATTGTACTGTGCCCATTCAATACGGATTTCCGGTAACCCCAGTGAGACCATACAGTTCCTCCTCAATGCATCTCCCCATGTTCCTGTTGTCTTGGGGTTTTCCTGGCTCCAAAAACATAACCCTGTTATTGACTGGACCACAAGCTCCACCCAGACGTCTTCCTCAGGTCGTCAGCAAGGCTTTGGATGTTTCTGTCATTCCCAGTACCATGACCTACTTGACGTTTTCAGTAAGGCACGTGCAACTTCCCTACCCCCGGCGCCGTCCTTATGATTGTGCCATTGATCTTCTCCCAGGCACCACACCACCTTGGGGTCGGCTATATTCTCTATCCAGGCCGGAGACCAAGGCTATGGAGGAGTACATAGAGGAGTCTCTGGCTCCTGAGGCCGTCCATACGTCTGCATCTCCTGCCAGTGCAGGGTTTTTCTTTGTGGAGAGGAAGGACAAGACCCTGCATCCGTGCATTGACTACCGGGGATTGAATGACATTACTGTAAAAAATCGTTACCCCTACCACCCTTTTCCTCAGCTTTTGAACCTCTCCAGGGAGCTACCATTTTTTCCAAGTTGGACCTTCGGAATGCCTACCACCTGGTTCGGATACGCGAAGGGGATGAGTGGAAGACAGTCTTCAACACAGCCAGCGGACAATGAGTATCAGGTCATGCCGTTTGGACTCACCAACGCCCCCGCTGTCTTTCAGGCTTTGGAAAACGATGTGCTCCGGGACATGCTCAACCGTTTTGTGTTTGTCTACCTTGACGACATCCTGTTTTTCCCCGGTCTGCCCAAGAACATGTTCCTCACGCCAGGCAGGTCCTTTAGAGCCTCCTGGAGAACCAACTGTTCATGAAAGCCGAGAAGTGTGAGTTCCAGCGCTCTACAGTCGCTTTTCTGGGATATGTCATTGCTGAGGGTAATGTCCAGATGGATCCTGGAAAGGTGAAAGCAGTGTTGGATTGGCTTCAACCTACGTCCAGGGTGCAGTTGCAACGTTTCCTAGGGTTTGCAAACTTCTACCGCCGTTTCATTCTTGGTTACAGCTCCCTGGCGGCCCCCCTCTCGGCACTCACTTCTCCCAAAGTACTGTTCAAATGGTCTCCTGCTGTCAACAAAGCCTTTGTGGACCTGAAGCATCGGTTCACAACAGCACCCATCCTCATCCATCCGGACCCGTCGCATCAATTTGTGGTTGAGGTGGATGCATCTGATGTTGGAGTGGGGGCCATCCTGTCCCAGTGATCTGCCCAGGACCAAAAGCTTAATCCCTGTGCCTTCCTGTCCCATCGTCTCAATTCTGCAGAGAGGAACTACAACGTAGGCAACCGAGAACTCCTCACGGTCAAGATTGCGTTGGAAGAGTGGAGGCACTGGCTGGAAGGAGCAGAACAGCCATTCTTGGTCTGGACCGACCTTAGAAATCTGTAATATCTCCGTACAGCCAAGCACCTTAACTCCAGGCAGGCCCGGTGGGCTCTGTTGTTTACCAGATTTTACTTCACCATTTCCTACCGCCCAGGGTCCAAAAATGTGAAGGCTGACGCTCTCTCTCGCCTATACAGTTCCTCTGCCACACCCTTGGTCACCAAAACCATTCTCCCTACCTCATGCCTAGCAGCCACTGTGGATTGGGGTATTGAGACCCTGGTTCGCAAAGCACAACGCTCCCAGCCTGAACCTGAAGGGGGCCCGGCTAACCGGCTGTTTGTCCCCAACTCAATCCGGTCCCGGGTCCTGGAATGGGCTCATTCCTCCAGGCTAACCTGTCATCCTGGTTCACGCCGTACCCTAGCCTTCCTTCGACAACGTTTCTGGTGGCCCACAATGGTTCCTGACGTCTCTGCTTCGTCGCCTCATGCACGGTGTGCACCCAGAACAAGACTTCACGGCAAGCTCCTTCTGGCTTTCTTCAGCCACTGCCGGTCCCTCATCGTCCCTGTTCCCATATCGCTCTGGACTTTGTCACTGGGCTTCCCCCGTCTGATGGCAACACCGTCATTCAGACAGTGGTGGATCGGTCCTCTACGGCCGCTCATTTCATCCCTCTCCCTAAACTACCCCCTGCCAAGGAAACGGCCCAGCTCATGCTGCAGCAAGTCTTCCAGATCCATGGTCTCCCTGTGGATATGGTTTCCGACGTGGTCCTCAATTCTCATCTCAGTTTTGGAAGGTGTTCCATTCTGTCCTGAAACAACATACCCAAGATGAGGGGGGATTGCACACCGTGCTGTGTGAAGTAGAGGCCATTCTAAACAGCCGCCCAATCACTACCGTAACCAACGACCCCCTGGATTTAGAAGCCCTCACCCCAAATCACATTTTACTGTTTGGGTCAAAGCCTGTCCTACACCCTGGATTTTTTTTTTTTTTTACCTGTACATCAGATGCCGTTGGAAGAAAGTCCAGTACATGGCCGACTTATTCTTGAAAAGATGGACACAAGAGTACCTGCCACTCTTACAGGAAAGACAAAAGTGGGGTAAAGGAAAAGATAGCTTAAGTGAAAGAGATGTGGTTCTGTCATGGACCCCACGGCACCACGTAGTGCATCGATGCTTGGAAAGTTTCTTGAGACTAAGCCTGATTCCAAGGGGTTAGTACTTGCTGTAGGCATGCTGAAAACCAGAACCGACATTATAGAAATCCAATATCCAAGATCTGCCTACTGCAAGAAGATGCAGTAGGCACGCTGATCACACCGCTCGTGTCGCCTGCGCGAGCGTCGCAAAATAAATGTACACATACTGTACATGTTATTCAATCATTGCACCCACACTGCTTGCGCGCGTCTGCATAGCCAGGTGTTAAAATAGAACTTGGTTCTATTTGTGACACTTGACGCACTGCAAGTTCCGCCTCGCCCATCTCCTCATTGGTTTTTAGGAGCATATACACACTTGGGTGATTAAAAGATGAACTGAGGTCCACACTCCAGTCCAGTTGCCAACCGCCATATAATGTCCAAAGAAGAAGAAGCCTAAAAGAAGAGAGATTACTAGAAACTAACTCGGTTTACCCTTTTATCTGTGGAATAATTGTCGGAGTAGAGGACCTTGTGGATTTCAGGTAAAATAACAACCGAATGTTTATATCCCAGGACAAATTAGCTAGCAACAGCAAGCTAGCTAGGTAAATTGTCATAAAAGGTAGAATTCTATACTTTTTTTATCCAGAAGAACAATAAATAAATGTATTATTATTTTTAAACTCAAAACAAACTCTGGACATTGGATTTGTATAAGTCAAGACTAACATTTTACCACTCTCCATTATGGCTAAGGGATTAGAATGGACATTGTATTGGGACAATTATATTGGACAATTTAGCCACTACAGGCAGTCTTCCACCTAGTGACCTTACAAGGGTAGAAATTTAAACAAAGGCAGACTCCAAATGTCTGTCACTCTAGCATGCACCTGCCAGGCAGCTTTCCTGTGAATTGTGTGTTATTCTCGCCTTGGAGTGTTGTGTGTCCCTGTTTCTTGTTGTTTTCAGTACCATCTGTTATTCGACAGAAGCTGCATTTCAGTCACTTTCATCCAAACTAATCAGCCTCTCTGTTTTCCTCAGGTTTTATCCATTGTCAATGAGTTGTCACAACAATGGAAATGACCTTGTAAATGAGGCATAACCAGATGCTGCAACTTCATTCCCAGTTTTCTGAAAATAACCTGCCACTCCAAACCTTTGCACATATCACAGATGTTGAAATACATTTCCCCAATTTACTCTATTCCCTTAATTTGTCCATTGGCAAACAAGGTTTTTCAAACGAAGGTATTTCACTGCAGCAATTCAACATCATGGCACAGTCATAAGGTAAAAATACATGTATTACAACAACAGAGCTATAACGATTCACTGTATTGATGTTAAATGGCCTATAGGAACCTTCACTGCATTTGCGGTCAGAAATGTGTCAAAAACGAAGGCCAATTCATTCTATTAAGTCTACAAAGAGAAAGAGTAGTTGATGGACAGCATTGCAATAATAGCCCCGGCAGCGATTTACTGCTGCTGCTTGTTTTGTGTTGAGTGCAGGTCTGACTCATAGACTCATGAAAAAGCCTAGGCCTCATGTTGTTTAGGGAGCGTATACATCAATGGCACCCAAGCGGACTAATGAGCAAACTATTGGATTTCCCCCAACTTCTCTTTCTGAGGCTTTGTAGAGCCCAAAAACCCCTCTGACCTTTCCTTGACCTTCCGGATTTGTACGGCTAAATGATGCATGCTGTGGCCTTGACATATGGATGTGGTTCTTAAAGAAAGAACCAATATACAGTGCCTTCAGAAAGTATTCACACCCCTTGACTTTTTACACATTTTGTTGTGCAACTGCATGAATAAAACATGGTTTCAATTGAGATTTTGTGTCACTGGCCTACACACAATACCCCATAATGTCAAAGTGTAATAATGTTTTTAGATTTTTTTTACAAATTATACTGAACAAAAATAAAAACGCAACATGCAACAATTTCAAAGATTTTACATATAAAGAAAATCTGTCAATTTAAATAAATTCATTAGAGTGACCTTTTACTGTCCCCAGCACAAGGTGCACCTGTGTAATGATCATGCTGTTGAATCAGCTTCTTGATATACCACACCTGTCATGTGGCTTGATTATCTTGGCAAAGGAAATGCTCAGTAACAGGGATGTAAACAAATTTGTGCACACAATTTGAGACAAATAAGCTTTTAGTGCTTATGGAACGTTTTGGGGATCTTTTATTTCATCTCGAAACATGGGACCAACATTTTACATGTTGAGTTTGATTTTGTTAAGTATATTTAAAAACGAAAAGCTAAGTATTCAGTAAGTATTTAGCCTGTTTGTTATGGCAAGACTAAATAAGTTCAGGAATAACAATTTGCTTAACAAGTCACTTAATAAGTTCCATGGATTCACTCTGTGTGAAATAATAGTGTTTAACATGATTTTTGAATGTACCCCACACATAGAATTATCTGTAAGGTCCCTCAGTCAAGTAGTGAATTTCAAACACATATTAAACCATAAAGAGCAGGAAGGTTTTCCAATGCCTCACAAAGAAGGGGACCAATTGGTAAATGGTAAAATATAATAATAATAATAATAATACAACCAGTCACTACAAAGATACAGGCATACTTCCTAACTCAGTTGCCGGAGAGGCTGGAAAACAGATACAAATTTTAATGGCTGTGATAGGGGAAAACTGTGGATGAATCAACAACATTGTAGTTACTACACAATACTAACTTAAATGACAGAGTGAACAGGAGTAAGTCTGTACAGAATAAAACATATTCCAATACATGCATCCTGTTTGCAATAATGCATTATAGTAATATTGCAAAACATGTGGCAAAGAAATTAACTTTATATCCTAAATACAAAGCTTTAGATTTGGGGCAAACACAAAACAACATAATAGCTGAGTACCACTCTTCATATTTTAAAGCATGGTGGTGGCTGCATCATGTTATGAGTATGTTTGTCATCGGCAAGGACTAGGGAGTTGTTTTAGCATACAGATACACGGATTAGAGCTAAGCACAGGCAAAATCCTAGAGGAAAACCTGGTTCAGTCTGCTTTCCAACAAACTTGGGAGTCAAATTCACCTTTCAGAAGGAAACCTAAAACACAAGACAAAGTATACACTGGAGTTTCTTACCAAGATGACATTGAATGTTCCTTAGTAGCCTAGTTACAATTTTGACTTAAATCAGCTCAAATCTATGGCAAGACTTGGAAATGGATGTATTGCAATGATCAACAAACAACTTGACACACCTTGGAGAATTTACAAAAGAATAATGTGCAAATATTGTACAATCCAGGTGTGCAAAGCTCTTAGAGACGTACCCAGAAATACATAGCTATAATCCCTGCCAAAGGTGATTCTAACCTGTATTGCCTTATGGGTGTCAATACTTTAGTCACAGACACTAGCCGGCTACCACCCTGTTACTCTACTATGCACCTTAGAGGCTGATACATTATGTACATAGTCATGGAACACTGGTCACTTCAATAATGAAACACTGGTCACGTTTAATAATACTATTTTACCCTCTAAATAAATAAATAAATATATATATATATATATATATATATATATATATATATATATATATATATACACAGTTGAAGTCGGAAGTTTACATACAGCTTAGCCAAATACATTTATACTCAGTTTTTCACAATTCCTGACATTTAATCCTTGTAAAAGTTCCCTGTTTTAGGTCAGTTAGGATCACCACTTTATTTGAAGAATGTGAAATGTCAGAATAATAGTAGAGAGAATTATTTATTTCAGCTTTTATTTCTTTCATCACATTCCCAGAGGGTCAGAAGTTTACATACACTCAATTAGTATTTGGTTGCATTGCCTTTAAATTGTTTATCTTGGGTCAAACGTTTCGGGTAGCCTTCTACAAGCTTCCCACAATAAGTTGGGTGAATTTTGGCCCATTCCTCCTGACAGAGCTGGTGTAACTGAGTCAGGTTTGTATGCCTACTTGCTCGTACACACCTTTTCAGTTCTGCCCACACATTTTCTATAGGATTGATGTCAGGGCTTTGTGATGGCCACTCCAATACCTTGACTTTGTTGTCCTTAAGCCATTTTGCCACAACTTTGGAAGTGTGCTTGGGGTCATTGTCCATTTGGAAGACCCATTTGTGACCAAGCTTTAACTTCCTGACTGATGTCTTGAGATGTTGCTTCAATATATCCACATAATTTTCTTGCCTCATGATGCCATCTATTTTGTGAAGTGCACCAGTCCCTCCTGCAGCAAAGCACCCCCACAACATGATGCTGCCACCCCCGAGCTTCACGGTTGGGATGGTGTTCTTCAGCTTGCAAGCCTCCCTCTTTTTCCTCCAAACATAACGATGGTCATTATGGCCAAACAGTTCTATTTGTGTTTCATCAAACCACAGGACATTTCTCCAAAAGTACGCTCTTTGTCCCCATGTGCAGCTGCAAACCGTAGTCTGGCTTTTTTATGACGGTTTTGGAGCAGTGGCTTCTTCCTTGCTGAGCGGCCTTTCAGGTTATGTCGATTATAGGACTCGTTTTACTGTTGATATATGTATTTCACATTTGGAGAAAACCAGGCACCGCTCATCACCTGGCCAATACCATCATTACGGTGAAGCATGGTGGTGGCAGCATCATGCTGTGGGGATGTTTTTCAGTGGCAGGGACTGGGAGACTAGTCAGGATCGAGGGAAAGATGAACAGAGCAAAGTACAGAGGGATCCTTGATGAAAACCTGCTCCAGAGTACTCAGGATCTTAGCCTTTCTGGGAAGGAGGTTCCGCTAGCGGAACACCTGGCCTATAGCCAGTGAAATTGCAGGGCGCCAAATTCAAACAACAGAAATCTCATAATTAAAATTCCTCAAACATACAAGTATTATACACCATTTTAAAGATAGACGTCTCGTTAATCCAACCACAGTGTCCGATTTCAAAAAGTCTTTATGGTGAAAGCACACCATGCGATTATGTTAGGTCAGCGCCTTGCCACAAAAAAACATACAGCCATTTTCCAACCAAGGAGAGGTGTCACAAAAGTCAGAAATAGCATTAAAATTAATCACTTACCTTTGATGATCTTCATCTGATGGTACTCCCAGGTCTCCGTGTTAGAAAATAAATGTTTGTTTTGTTCAATAAAGTTAATCTTTATGTCCAAATACCTCATTTTTGTTCGCGCGTTTAGTCCAGTAATCCAAATGCACAAAGGGCGGTCACAGTCTAGACGAAAAGTCAAAAAAGTTCCATTTGAGTTCGTAGAAACATGTCAAATGATGTTTGTAATCAATCCTTAGGGTGTTTTTATCATAAATATTCAATAATGTTTCAACCGGACAATATTGTTATCATTAGAAAGGAAAGGGAATGGAGCTCGCGCACACGGCCACGCAAGTGACTAAACTAAAGGCTTTCAGCCAAGCCATCTGTTTAGAGTGCGCTTATTCGCTACCCTTTCACAATAGAAGCCTGAAACAACTTCTTCTACTCTGTTATTATCTATGCATAGCCACTTTAATGTGGAGATTGCATCATCTGTGGATCTGTTAGGGCGTTTGCAAATTGGAGTGGGTCTAGAGTTTCTTGGATAATGGGGTTGTGAGCCATGACCAGTCTTTCAAGCATTTCATGGCAACAGACGTGAGTGCTACGGGTCGGTAGTCATTTAGGCAGGTTACTTTAGTGTTCTTGTTCCAGGGACTATGGTGGTCTGCTTGAAACATGTTGGTATTACAGACTAAGACAGGGAGAGTTTGAAAATATCCCAGATATTGGTCCCAGAGGCATACAGACAATTCCTTAAATTACGAAAGACAGAATTACAACAGGATTTTGCACGACCTCTGTGTCCCAAGTTGAAACAGAAAAACGAGAGAGAGGAAAAAGCTGTTTCTTCTTGTTGGTGTACTCCAGCCCATTTAGACATTTTTTACATTTACGTCATTTAGCAGACGCTCTTATCCAGAGCGACTTACAAATTGGTGCATTCACCTTAACCTGTTATGGCTAGGGGGCAGTATTTTCACGGCTGGATAAAAAACGTACCCGATTGGTTACTACTCCTGCCCAGTAACTAGAATATGCATATAATTATTGGCTTTGGATAGAAAACACCCTAAAGTTTCTAAAACTGTTTGAATGGTGTCTGTGTATAACAGAACTCATATGGCAGGCAAAAACCTGAGAAGATTCTCTCTGACCATTTCTTGGCCTTCTACACTATCTTTATTGAAAACTGAGGATCTCTGCTGTAACGTGACACTTCCTACGGCTCCCATAGGCTCTCAGAAGGCGGCAGAACGTTGAATGATGACTTTGCAGGCCATGGCTGAAAAACAGTAGCGCATTTGGTAAGTGGTCAATCAGAGAACAATGAGACTGGCGCGCGCGTGCACGAGAAGAGTCCATTTTAGATTTTTAGTCTTTGAACGAAAACAGGGTTTCCCGGTCGGAATTGTATCGCTTTTTTACGAGAAAAATCGCATAAAAATTGATTTTAAACAGCGTTTGACATGCTTCGAAGTACAGTAATGGAATATTTTGACATTTTTTGTCAGGATACGCGCCAGCGCGTCACCCTTCGTTACCCTTCGGATAGTGTCTTGAACGCACGAACAAAACAGAGGATATTTGAACATAACTATGGATTATTTTGAACCAAACCAACATTTGTTATTGAAGTAGAAGTCCTGGGAGTGCATTCTGACGAAGAACAGCAAAGGTAATCCAATTTTTCTTATAGTAAATCTGAGTTTGGTGAGTGCCAAACTTGGTGGGTGTCAAAATAGCTAGCCCGTGATAGCGAGCTATCTACTCAGAATATTGCAAAATGTGCTTTTGCCGAAAAGCTATTTTAACCTGTTAGGGCTAGGGGGCAGCATTTGCACGTCTGGATAAAAAAAATGTACCCGATTTAATCTGGTTACTAATCCTACCCAGTAACTAGAATATGCATATACTTATTATATATGGATAGAAAACACTCTAAAGTTTCTAAAACTGTTTGAATGGTGTCTGTGAGTATAACAGAACTCATTTGGCAGGCAAAACCCTGAGACATTTTCTGACAGGAAGTGGATACCTGATGTGTTGTATTGACTTTAAACCTATCCCATTGAAAAACACAGGGGCTGAGGAATATTTTGGCACTTCCTATTGCTTCCACTAGATGTCACCAGCCTTTACAAAGTGTTTTGAGTCTTCTGGAGGGAGATCTGACCGAACAAGAGCCATGGAACGATGATGTCCCATTAGACACCTGGCGCGCGAGTTCATGTTGGGTACCCTCGTTCCAATACGTTATAAAAGAGTATGCATTCGTCCACCTTGAATATTATTCATGTTCTGGTTAAAAAAGGCCCTAATGATTTATGCTATACAACGTTTGACATGTTTGAACGAACGGAAATATATTTTTTCCCCTCGTTCATGACGAGAAGTCCGGCTGGCTTAGATCATGTGCTAACAACACGGAGCTTTTTGGACATAAATGATGAGCTTTTTTGAACAAAACTACATTCGTTATGGACCTGTGATACCTGGAAGTGACATCTGATGAAGAGAATCAAAGGTAATGGATTATTTACATAGTATTTTCGATTTTAGATCTCCCCAACATGACTTCTAGTCTGTATCGCAACGCGTATTTTTCTGGGCGCAGTGCTCAGATTATTGCAAAGTGTGATTTCCCAGTAAGGTTATTTTTTAAATCTGGCAAGTTGATTGCGTTCAAGAGATGTAAATCTATAATTCTTTAAATGACAATATAATATTTTACCAATGTTTTCTAATTTTAATTATTTAATTTGTGACGCTGACTTGACTGCCGGTTATTGGAGGGAAACGATTTCCTCAACATCAATGCCATAGTAAAACGCTGTTTTTGGATATAAATATGAACTTGATAGAACTAAAAATGCATGAATTGTCTAACATAATGTCCTAGGAGTGTCATCTGATGGAGATTGTAAAAGGTTAGTGCATCATTTTAGCTGGTTTTATGGTTTTGGTGACCCTGTCTTTGACTTGACAAAACATTACACACAACTCTTGTAAATGTACTGTCCTAACATACTCTAAATTTATGCTTTCGCCGTAAAACCTTTTTGAAATCGTAAAACGTGGTTAGATTAAGGAGATGTTTATCTTTCAAAGGGTGTAAAATAGTTGTATGTTTGAAAAATTTGAATTTTGACATTTATTTGGATTCAAATTTGCCGCTCTTGAAATGCACCTGCTGTTGATGGAGTGCACCACGGGTGGCACGCTAGCGTCCCACCTAGCCCATAGAGGTTAAAATCGGACATAGCGATTGCATAAAGGAGTTCTGTATCTATAATTCTTAAAATAATTGTTATGTTTTTTGTGAACGTTTATCGTGAGTAATTTAGTAAATTCACCGGAAGTTTGCGGTGGGTATGCTAGTTCTGAACGTCACATGCTAATGTAAAAAGCTGGTTTTTGATATAAATATGAACTTGATTGAACAAAACATGCATGTATTGTATAACATAATGTCCTAGGAGTGTCATCTGATGAAGATCATCAAAGGTGAGTGCTGCATTTAGCTGTGGTTTGGGTTTATGTGACATTATATGCTAGCTTGAAAAATGGGTGTCTGATTATTTCTGGCTGGGTACTCTGCTGACATAATCTAATGTTTTGCTTTCGTTGTAAAGCCTTTTTGAAATCGGACAGTGTGGTTAGATTAACGAGAGTCTTGTCTTTAAAATGGTGTAAAATAGTCATATGTTTGAGAAATTAAAGTAATAGCATTTCTAAGGTATTTGAATATCGCGCCATGGGATTCCACTGGCTGTTGAGTAGGTGGGACGATTTCGTCCCACATACCCTAGAGAGGTTAAAGTTATGTTTGAGCAAGTCTAGTGTTGAGGAGGATGTCAGCGATCCCACCATGGTCGATCTGTCCGACGTTAAAGGGTGATTCTGATTTTTCTAAACCTCTCTTGAGCTGACCCCTCTTTTGAAAACCCCAAAGGTGAGCGGGTTTGTAGGACCGCTGAAGGAAGAGAGGATCCCTACAGTTGACACTGATGTATAGGAAGCAGCTAATTGCTGAACAGAGTAAAGATGTTTCCCTCTCCCATCTTTTTGCTGTGATACGTCTTTGACAGAGATTGTTCTAATGAGGAAATGGGGTTCTCGCGCCACTACTGGGAAAGACGATTGGCCCAGTGTATCTCAAATTGTTGTTCCAGTTGCACTTCCACAAGAGATACTAAAGTTGGCTCATGATGGTAGTATGGCAGGCCATCGTGGGGTCAACAAGACTCATGATTGTATCTTGCATAACTTATTTTGGCCTGGTCTGAAACAGGATGTTGTGTCTTACTATAAATCCTGTTATGTTTGCCAGCGGACAGGAACACCGAACCAAGCTGTACTGGTTGCACCTTTGCAGCCTATTCCTGCTTTTGACGAACCTTTCAGCAGGGTTCTGGTGGACTGTGTTGGTCCTTTGCCAAAAGCCAAGAGTGGTAACCAGTTTCTCTTAACCATAATGTGTGCTGCCACTTGTTTTCTTGAGGAAAATCACAGCTCCCAGTATGGTTAACCTGTTAGGGCTAGGGGGCAGTATTTGCACGGCTGGATAAAAAAATGTACCCGATTTAATCTGGTTACTAATCCTACCCAGTAACTAGAATATGCATATACTTATTATATATGGATAGAAAACACTCTAAAGTTTCTAAAACTGTTTCAATGGTGTCTGTGAGTATAACAGAACTCATTTGGCAGGCAAAACCCTGAGACATTTTCTGACAGGAAGTGGATACCTGATGTGTTGTATTACCTTTAAGGCTCTGGTGAAATTATTTTCAATGTTTGGACTTCCGCAGGTAATGGAGTCAGACCAATGAGTGAATTTCATGTCAAGTCTTCCAGCAAATGCTACAACAGTTGGGTGTAACCCATTGCCCTTCTAATGCCTACCACCCAGAGTATCAAGGTGCTCTTGAGAGATTTCATCAGACTTTGAAGTCTATGTTGAGAGTTTACTGTGTTGAGTTTGAGAAAGACTGGGATAAAGGGGTTCCTTTTGTGCTGTTTGCAGCGCAGGATGCTGGTCAGGAATCTCTCAGTTTTAGTCCGTATAAGCTCGTGTTGGACATTATGTCAGACGTCCTTTGAGTTTGCTGAGAGAGGTTGTTGCAGGGTGACACCTTAAACACAAAAACAAAACTGTTGGAGCATGTTAGCACTTTTCAATAAAGATTACACCGTGCTTGTGAGTTTGATAGTGAGAATCTGGAGAAATTGTGGTACGATTGGAAAACCCGAGATCGCACTTTCGATGTGGGTGACCAAGTCCTGTTTTTTTTGCCCATTCTGGGGTCACCATTGCAGGCTCACTTTTTGGGCCTTACTTCATAGTAAAAATAAATGGTAATCTGGATTATATCATTGCCACACCGGAGCACAGTAAAAAAAACTTGGCTGTGTCATGTCAACATGTTGCAACCATACTTCACCTGCTACAATCGGGCAGAGAAGTCGGTGGAAACTGATAGTGATGTTCTGCCTGTATTCTCAGATGTGCCAACCCAGACAAATGTACTAGAGCATGACATTGATGTTGGGGACTTGGCCTGGATCAAACAACATGCCTATCGAGTGAACCCTGAAAAGAAAGAGAAGCTCCGCAGTGAGTTGCCTCTTAATATCATACATTTTTGTGGGAAGGACAACTTGGTTGCTGATTCTTTCTCAAGGGTGGGCAGTCAAGTTTTGTGTTTTGTGTTTTGCCAGTGTGATGCCCTGGCTGACAATTTATTTTGACTGCGCGTTTTTCCGTATTGGAGATGAGTTTTGTTTCAGCTAGTTCCAAGGCGACGAGAGTTATAGAAGCATATATGAATTTTTCTAAAATTGTGAGTTTTAGGCAACTATAAAAAATTTAAATAAATAGTGTGTTTTTGTCTTATTGCCCTCCAGGTTCCCTTGGAGAGTTCATCAATGAGCTTGACGCTGAGGATGGCTCACCCCTCACAGTTCTGGGTGACTTTAACCTCCCTACGCCTCCTTCTTTCCACTCCTCTCCTCTTTTGACCTCCCCCTCTCACCGTCCCCCCCTACTCACAAGGCAGGCAATACACTTGACCTCATCTTCACTAGATGCTGGTCTTCTACTAATCTCACTGCAACTCCCCTCCAAGTCTCCGATCACTACCCTGTATCCTTTTCCCTCTCGCTCTCCTCCAACACTACTCACTCTGCCCCTACTCAGATGGTATTGCGCCGTTGCAACCTTTGCTCTCTCTCTCCTGCTACTCTCTCCTCTTCCATCCTATCATCTCTTCCCTCTGCTCAATCCTTCTCCAACCAATCTCCTGATTCTGCCTCCTCAACCCTCCTCTCCTCCCTTTCTGCATCCCTTGACTCTCTATGTCCCCTATCCTCCCGACTGGCTCGGTCCTCCCCTCCTGCTCCGTGGCTTGACGACTCATTGCGAGCTCACAGAACAGGGCTCCGGGCAGCCGAGCGGAAATGGAGGAAAACTAGCCTCCCTGTGGACCTGGCATCTTTTCACTCCCTCCTCTCTACATTTTCCTCCTCTGTTTCTGCTGCTAAAGCCACTTTCTACCACTCTAACTTCCAAGCATCTGCCTCTAACCCTAGGAAGCTCTTTGCCACCTTCTCCTCCCTCCTGAATCCTCCTCTCCCTCCCCCCCCCTCCTCCCTCTCTGCGGATGACTTCGTCAACCATTTTGAAAAGAAGGTCGACGACATCCGATCCTCGTTTGTTAACCTCTTGGGGCTAGGTGGGACGCTAGCGTGCCACCCGTGGTGCACTCCATCAACAGCAGGTGCATTTCAAGAGCGGCAAATTTGAATCCAAATAAATGTCAAAATTCAAATTTTTCAAAAATACAACTATTTTACACCATTTGAAAGATAAACATCTCCTTAATCTAACCACGTTTTACGATTTCAAAAAGGTTTTACGGCGAAAGCATAAATTTAGAGTATGTTAGGACAGTACATTTACAAGAGTTGTGTGTAATGTTTTGTCAAGTCAAAGACAGGGTCACCAAAACCATAAAACCAGCTAAAATGATGCACTAACCTTTTACAATCTCCATCAGATGACACTCCTAGGACATTATGTTAGACAATTCATGCATTTTTAGTTCTATCAAGTTCATATTTATATCCAAAAACAGCGTTTTACTATGGCATTGATGTTGAGGAAATCGTTTCCCTCCAATAACCGGCAGTCAAGTCAGCGTAACAAATTAAATAATTAAAATTAGAAAACATTGGTAAAATATTATATTGTCATTTAAAGAATTATAGATTTACATCTCTTGAACGCAATCAACTTGCCAGATTTAAAAATAACCTTACTGGGAAATCACACTTTGCAATAATCTGAGCACTGCGCCCAGAAAAATACGCGTTGCGATACAGACTAGACGTCATGTTGGGGAGATCTAAAATCGAAAATACTATGTAAATAATCCATTACCTTTGATTCTCTTCATCAGATGTCACTTCCAGGTATCACAGGTCCATAACGAATGTAGTTTTGTTCAAAAAAGCTCATCATTTATGTCCAAAAATCTCCATCTCGTTAGCACATGATGTAAGCCAGCCGGACTTCTCGTCATGAACGAGGGGAAAAAATATATTTCCGTTCGTTCAAACATGTCAAACGTTGTATAGCATAAATCATTAGGGCCTTTTTTAACCAGAACATGAATAATGTTCAAGGTGGACGAATGCATACTCTTTTATAACGTATTGGAACGAGGGTACCCAACATGAACTCGCGCGCCAGGTGTCTAATGGGACATCATCGTTCCATGGCTCTTGTTCGGTCAGATCTCCCTCCAGAAGACTCAAAACACTTTGTAAAGGCTGGTGACATCTAGTGGAAGCAATAGGAAGTGCCAAAATATTCCTAAACCCCTGTGTTTTTCAATGGGATAGGTTTAAAGTCAATACAACACATCAGGTATCCACTTCCTGTCAGAAAATGTCTCAGGGTTTTGCCTGCCAAATGAGTTCTGTTATACTCACAGACACCATTCAAACAGTTTTGGAAACTTTAGAGTGTTTTCTATCCATATATAATAAGTATATGCATATTCTAGTTACTGGGTAGGATTAGTAACCAGATTAAATCGGGTACATTTTTTTTATCCAGCCGTGCAAATGCTGCCCCCTAGACCCAACAGGTTAAGTCAAATGACACCGCTGGTCCTGCTCACACTGCCCTACCCTATGCTTTGACCTCTTTCTCCCCTCTCTCTCCAGATGAAATCTTGCGTCTTGTGACGGCCGGCCGCCCAACAACCTGCCCGCTTGACCCTATCCCCTCCTCTCTTCTCCAGACAATTTCCGGAGACCTTCTCCCTTACCTCACCTCGCTCATCAACTCATCCTTGACCGCTGGCTACGTCCCTTCCGTCTTCAAGAGAGCGAGAGTTGCACCCCTTCTCAAAAAACCTACACTCGATCCCTCCCATGTCAACAACTACAGACCAGTATCCCTTCTTTCTTTTCTCTCCAAAACTCTTGAACGTGCCGTCCTTGGCCAGCTCTCCTGCTATCTCTCTCAGAATGACCTTCTCGATCCAAATCAGTCAGGTTTCAAGGCTGGTCATTCAACTGAGACTGCTCTTCTCTGTGTCACGGAGGCTCTCCGCACTGCTAAAGCTAACTCTCTCTCCTCTGCTCTCATTCTTCTAGACCTATCTGCTGCCTTTGATACTGTGAACCATCAGATCCTCCTCTCCACCCTCTCCGAGTTGGGCATCTCCGGCACGGCTCACTCTTGGATTGCGTCCTACCTGACAGGTCGCTCCTACCAGGTGGCGTGGTGAGAATCCGTCTCCGCACCACGTGCTCTCACCACTGGTGTCCCCCAGGGCTCTGTTCTAGGCCCTCTCCTATTCTCGCTATACACCAAGTCACTTGGCTCTGTCATATCCTCACATGGTCTCTCCTATCATTGCTACGCAGACGACACACAATTAATCTTCTCCTTTCCCCCTTCTGATAACCAGGTGGCGAATCGCATCTCTGCATGTCTGGCAGACATATCAGTGTGGATGACGGATCACCACCTCAAGCTGAACCTCGGCAAGACGGAGCTGCTCTTCCTCCCGGGGAAGGACTGCCCTTTCCATGATCTCGCCATCAGGGTGGACAACTCCATTGTGTCCTCCTCCCAGAGTGCTAAGAGCCTCGGCGTGACCCTGGAC
This sequence comes from Salmo salar, assembly GCF_965601325.2. Lineage (NCBI taxonomy): Eukaryota > Metazoa > Chordata > Actinopteri > Salmoniformes > Salmonidae > Salmo > Salmo salar. Next base: position 28,902,686 of record NC_138295.1, read on the forward strand.
AACACCCTGTCGTTCTCCGCTAACATCAAGGCGGTGATCCGATCCTGTAGGTTCATGCTATACAACATTCGCAGAGTACGACCCTGCCTTACACAGGAAGTGGCGCAGGTCCTAATCCAGGCACTTGTCATCTCCCGTCTGGATTACTGCAACTCCCTGTTGGCGGGGCTCCCTGCCTGTGCCATTAAACCCCGACAACTCATCCAGAACGCCGCAGCCCGTCTGGTGTTCAACCTTCCCAAGTTCTCTCACGTCACCCCGCTCCTCCGCACACTCCACTGGCTTCCAGTTGAAGCTCGCATCTGCTACAAGACCATGGTGCTTGCCTACGGAGCTGTGAGGGGAACGGCACCTCCGTACCTTCAGGCTCTGATCAGGCCCTACACCCAAACAAGGGCACTGCGTTCATCCACCTCTGGCCTGCTGGCCCCCCTACCTCTGCGGAAGCACAGTTCGTCCTCAGCCCAGTCAAAACTGTTCGCTGCTCTGGCACCCCAATGGTGGAACAAGCTCCCTCACGACGCCAGGACAGCGGAGTCAATCACCACCTTCTGTAGACACCTGAAACCCCACCTCTTTAAGGAATACCTGGGATAGGATATAGTAATCCTTCTAACCCCCCCCCCCAAAAAAAAAATATATAGATGTACAATTGTAAAGTGGTTGTTCCACTGGATATCTTAACCTCTTACATCTAGATGTTCCGCTAGCGGAACACCTGCTCCAATATCCAATGATAGGCGTGGCGCGAATTACAAATTCCTCAAAAATACAAAAACTTCAATTTTTCAAACATATGACTATTTCACAGCATTTTAAAGACAAGACTCTCCTTTATCTAACCACACTGTCCGATTTCAAAAAGGCTTTACAGCGAAAGCAAAACATTAGATTATGTCAGCAGAGTACCAAGCCAGAAATAATCAGACACCCATTTTTCAAGCTAGCATATAATGTCACAAAAACCCAGAAGACAGCTAAATGCAGCACTAACCTTTGATGATCTTCATCAGATGACACACCTAGGACATTATGTTATACAATACATGCATGTTTTGTTCAATCAAGTTCATATTTATATCAAAAAACAGCTTTTTACATTAGCATGTGACGTTCAGCACTTGCATACCCCCGCAAACTTCCGGGGAATTTACTAACAATTTACTAAATTACTCACGATAAACGTTCACAAAAAGGATAACAATTATTTTAAGAATTATAGATACAGAACTCCTCTATGCACTCGATATGTCCGATTTTAAAATAGCTTTTTGGTGAAAAAATATTTTGCAATATTCTAAGTGCATAGCCCAGCCATCACGGGCTAGCTATTTAGACACCCGGCAAGTTTAGCCTTCACCAAAATCAGATTTACTATTATAAAAGTTTGATTACCTTTTGTTGTCTTCGTCAGAATGCACTCCCAGGACTGCTACTTCAATAACAAATGTTGGTTTGGTCCAAAATAATCCATCGTTATATCCGAATAGCGGCGTTTTGTTCGTGCGTCCCAGACACTATCCGAAATGGTAAATCAGGGTCGTGCGCATGGCGCAATTCGTGACAAAAAATTTCTAAATATTCCATTAACGTACTTCGAAGCATGTCAACCGCTGTTTAAAATCAATTTTTATGCAATTTATCTCGTAAAAAAGCGATAATATTCCGACCGGGAATCTCCTTTTCGGCAAACAGAGGAAAAATCACCAAGACGGGGGCGGCCAGGGCACGCGCCTAAGCCCACAGTCCCTTGATCGGCCACTTGAGAAAGGCGATAATGTGTTTCAGCCTGGGGCTGGGATGACGACTTTCAGGGTTTTCCCGGGCTCTGAGCGCCCATGGAAGACGTAGGAAGTGTCACGTTAGAGCAGAGATCCTTTATAAAAGATAGAGATGGCAAAGAAGTTCCAGAAATGGTCAGACAGGCCACTTCCTGTAAAGGAATCTCTCAGGTTTTGACCTGCCATTTGAGTTCTGTTATACTCACAGACACCATTCAAACAGTTTTAGAAACTTTGGAGTGTTTTCTATCCAAAGCCAATAATTATATGCATATTCTAGTTACTGGGCAGGAGTAGTAACCAATCGGGTACGTTTTTTATCCAGCCGTGAAAATACTGCCCCCTAGCCATAACAGGTTAAGGTGAATGCACCAATTTGTAAGTCGCTCTGGATAAGAGCGTCTGCTAAATGACGTAAATGTAAAAAATGTAAATGTAAATTGTTGACAGCCACTAAACGGCATGTTTGTATTGGAGAAGGCGATGCATAAGTAACGACGCATTTAAGTTGATTATGTTGTAAAAAGAAAGTTTGCTGTTGGTGGTGACCAAACTCATCCAACAAAAATCTAAGATATATTTGTTGTCTTAAGGAAGAAGGTGTTACAGGTTTTGTTTTTTCCATTGATGTTTACAAGCATGTATAGCTTGTTAGCACGTAGGGTGCACCGATTGGTGTAACCTCTTTAGTCATATGTGTTACACCTGTGCTGGTTGACAACTTCTCAACTTGAAAATCAGAGGAAAAAGGAAGAACACAAATTGAGGTGGTTTTGGTCGCTATGGCAGGGTGTGGAAGCTAGAGCCTTCGGGCAACTCATTTGTTTCATGAAGTCACAAATCAAACATCAATCAAAAGAAGAGAGTTTTTTTTAGTTTAAGGCTTTACGGTATAAGATACATTGAAGTCGTCAATGACAACTTTATTTTCTACACAGCTCTTTGAAATGAGTGTCCTTTGACATTGTTCCATATGTTACACATGGTCCATCACATCAGTCTTCCAGTATGGTACATACTACAAATCAGTGATTTTAGAAGGAAACCAGGGAGAGCACCGAACTTTTAGAGAGTGTCTGTCTGCAGCTGGATACTATTGAAGTTTCCTAGCAAATGTAATAACTTGACTGGAGGCTTGGGCAGTATCCAGATTGTCAGTATGGCACATACCTTGTGCCATACTGAGATATTTGGTAATACCGGCACTGATAATCTTTCAAAACCCCAGTGTGTATTCTGAAGGTTAGCAATGTTTATCCCATAGAGAATGCTAGCTAAATGCTAACGTGACAGACATCCCAGCTCAAAGTTATAAACAAAAATGCTACTCACAGTTTGCTGCAAACAAAACAAATATTAGACAACAAGGCTCTTGAACTAGGAGGGGATTATCTGCTGTTAAAAAGAGAAGTTTGATTTTGCAAGAAGCTAACTAGCTAGATAACTTGCAACTGTAACTATTAAGGTAGAAAATTAAATGTACAACTTCAGAGCATTTAGTGTATTTTAGACAGTTAACGTAATAGTTATAAGATATCTAGCTGGCAAACATTAAGTTGTGAATTCCATACTGTAACTTGATCACCTGGCGCGTGCTGCAGTGAGTGACTCACAAGGCTTCGGTCTCTTGTACTCTACCGGTCAAAAGCTTTAGAACACTTATTCATTCAAAGTTTTTTATTTATTTTTACTATTTTCTACATTGTAGAATAAAATTGAAGACATCAAAACTATGAAATAACACATATGGAATCATGTAGTAAGCAAAAGTGTTAAACAAATCAAAATATATTTTATATTTGAGATTCTTCAAATAGCCACCCTTTGCCTTGACAGCTTTGCAAACTCTTGGCATTCTCTCAACCAGCTTCATGAGGTAGTCACCTGGAATGCATTTATATTAACAGGTGTGCCTTGGTAAAAGGTCATTTGGAATTTCTTTCCTTCTTAATGCGTTGGAGCCAATCAGTTTAGTTGTGACAAGGTAGGTGGTATACAGAAGATGGCCCTATTTGGTAAAAGACCAAGTCCATATTATGACAAGAACAGCTCAAATAAGCAAAGAGAAACGGCAGTCCATCTTTACTTTAAGACATGAAGGTCAGTCAATATGAAACATTTCAAGAACTTTGAAAGTTTCTTCAAGTGCAGTCGCAAAAATCATCAAGCGCTATGATGAAACTGGCTCTCATGAGGACCGCCACAGGAATGGAAGACCCAGAGTTACCTCTACTGCATAGATTAAGTTCATTAGAGTTACCAGCCTCATAAATTGCATCCCAAATAAATGCTTCAGAGTTCAAGTAACAGACGTATCTCAACATCAACTGTTCAGAGGAGACTGCAGGAATCAGGCCTTCATGATCGAATTGCCACAAAGAAACCACTACCAAAGGACACCAATAAGAGGAAGAGATTTGCTTGGTCCAAGAAACATGAGCAATGGATATTAGACCGGTGAAAATTTGTCCTTTGGTCTGGAGTCCAAATTGGAGATTTCTGGTTCCAACCGCCATGTCTTTGTGAGACACGGTGTGGGTGAACAGATGTTCTCTGCATGTGTATTTCCCATTGTAAAGCATGGAGGAGGAGGTGTTATGGTGTGGGGGTGCTTTGCTGGTGACACTGTCAGTGAGACGCTTAGTGGGACGATCATTTGTTTTTCAACAGGACAATGACCCAACACACCTCCAGGCTTTGTAAGGGCTATTTTACCAAGGAGAGTGATGGAGTGCTACATCAGATGACCTGGTCTCCACAATCACCTGACATCAACCAAATTGAGATGGTTTGGGATGAGTCGGACCGCAGAGTGAAGGAATAGCAGCGAACAAGTACTCAGCATATGTGGGAACTCCTTCAAGACTGTTGGAAAAGCATTCCAAGTGAAGCTGGTTAAGGGAGTGCCAAGAGTGTGCAAAGCTGTCATCAAGGCAACGGGTGGCTATTTGAAGAATCTCAAATATAAAATATATTTTGATTTGTTTAACACTTTTTTGCTTACCGCATGATTCCATGTTATTTCATAGCTTTGATGGCTTCACTATTATTCTACAATGTAGAAAATAGTAAAAATAAAGAAAAACCCTTGTTCTAAAACTTTTGACTGGTAGTGTAGTTGTGTGCTTTTAAACAAACACCATGTAACTGAGGACTACCGCTAAGCTTCATAATAAAAAATTATGTGACTGGTGAAATCAAGAATGCAATTTGCATTATTTTCGTATTGCACTAGTTGACTGCAGGTATTTACTTAAAAAGTAGCTACAAATATATTGATGGTATTGAAAAACCATCACATGGGTATTTCCAAATACCACAGTATATGGTATATATGGTATATGTCTATTTGACTGTACACAATAGCAGACACAGTGAAGAACACGATTCAATTGTAATGAAAGGGAACTGGCCAAATAGGGTTTCAAATCAGTAGTAGTAAACTAGGTGCACAGCACACATAGCAATTCCCTGTAGCATGTAACTAAATCATAGTATTGTCCTCAGAATCCAAATAGAGTAAAACGAAGTAGATGTTAACTTGACATGTGCTAGAGTCACCTACATTAATGCAATATATTTGTTTTGGTGTTGGTATGAGGTCTCCTCTCTTTTAGAGCAGTGTGGAGTAGCATAGAGTTATTAATCACATGATATTAAAGCTGTGTGTCACGTCCAGACCATAGAAAGCTTTTATTTTCTATGGTAGAGTAGGGCAGGGCGTGACAGGGGGTTTGTCTCGTTTATTTATGTCTGTTGGTTCTAGTTTCTTTTTTCTATGTTGGGGGTTTTGTCTAGTTTATCTATTTCTATGTGGGGTTCTAGTTTATGTATTTCTATGTTTTTTTGGGGGGGGGATGATCTCCAATTAGAGGCAGCTGGTCATCGTTGTCTCTAATTGGGGATCGTATTTAAGTTGTTGTTTTTCCCACTAGGTTTTGTGGGAGATTATTTTGAGTAAGTGTATGTTGCACCTCTTCGTCACGGTTTGTTGTTTTGTTTATTAGTTTATTTGTATGTCTTGCATAGTTTCACAGTTTAAATAAAATGTGGAATGATACACACGCTGCGCCTTGGTCCCATTCTTCAGACAGCCATGACACTGTGAAAGGTTCTTCCACTGCTGAGACTCATCTATCAAGCATAACTCAAACAAACACATCTGTCCAAATTCATCCACACACCTCCATTGCAAAGTATGAGACCGAGCTTATTGCATGGATATTTAGCATGCACAATATTGTGGATTAGCATCATTCTCTCCATATCGACCATATGGATAACTACCAGCATCAGAGACGAGATGCAAGGGGCTTTAGTTTTTTCCCACAAACTATGCAGTTTAGGGCTTAATGACGACGTCTGGGAATATTGGGCTATTGACTGGTCCAGTACTCATTTAGTCATGTCAGTATTTAGGGAAATATTACGATTATGCTGTGTTTGAAATGTTTATTCAGCCTATGCATCTAGCTATACTGGGTATCGGTTTATTTTAACTGTATGTCAAAAATCCTATTCCACATCTTAAAGCACATCAAAAGCATGACATTTACAGCTATTGAGTTATGTTTAGATGTCAGTATTCCACAAATAATGTGAATGTTGTGGTACCAGTTTACAAGTTTACTCTGAATGAAACCTAAGGAAGTGGTTGTTTCTACAGTCAAGGTTCTAACCCTGTTTTTTATTCTGAGTTCATTCAGTTCCTGCTCATTCCTCTCCCTCAGACACCTTGGCTTTAGCCTAATCCCTCTTGTAGGGACTGTCTGGGACTGACCTCCAAAACACTGACCTAGTACCTCTGTCACACCCTGATCTGTTTCACCTATCTTTGTGATTGTCTCCACCCACCTCCAGGTGTCTCCTGTTTTCCCAATTAGTCCCGGTGTATTTATCCCTGTGTTTCCTGTCTCTCACTCTGTACCAGTTTGTCTTGTTTTGCCAAGTCAACCAGTGTTTTTCCTAGCTCCTATTTTTCCCAGTCTCTGTTTTTCCTAGCCCTCCTGGTTTTTGACCCTTGCCTGTCCTGATCCCGAATCCGCCTGCCTGACCACTCTGCCTGTTCTGCCCTCGAGCATGCCTATCCCCTAGTACTGTTTGGACCTGGTTTATGACCTGCCTGTCCCTGACCTGCCTTTTACCTACCCCTTTTGTTATAATAAATATCGGAGCTCAACCATCTGCCTCCTGTGTCTGCATTTGGGTCTCGCCTTGTGCCCTTATAACCTCAGTAACAGGAGCCACACAAACACCGTGCTTCTGTGAACACTTGGGGTGGAGAGGTCTCCGAAATGGGGTTGTAACAACATACAGTATTTGCTAGGCTAGGCATTACTTTGATATGGATAGAGTGAAAACAGAAGATTTATTTACCACCCCTGGAGTCGAGTGTCAACTCAACCAATGTATCCTGCCATGTGTCTCCTACCATGTAGTGTAAAATGTCTAGTGTCAGTCAGCTTATGTCCAGTTTGTTGTTTTCCCTTGCTGCGGGTCTTGAGTGGATATAGTAGACACCACTGGAGGCTTCTGAGGGGAGGACAGCTCATAATGTCGAAGGGTGTAAATAGAATGACATCAAACACATGTAAACCATTTGTTTGATGTATTTGATACCATTCCATTCATTCTGCTCCAGCCATGTTGGTGGCACCCAATAAAAGGTGCCACCAACCTCCTTTGGTAGACACCCAACCGTGTTGCAGACAACCAAGTCGCAGTGGCGTGTATTCATGGATGCCAAGGGAAGCCAGGCTTCCCCCGAAAAATTACAGAAAAGAAAAAAACCCATGGTTTAACATTTTGTCTCTGTATCATAATTTTCCTTCAATTTGCTAGAGGCTGAATATATTTCAACGTAAAAAGCATTTGAGCCAATCTGATGCACTGGTCAAAAAGAGTATCATATTGTTGCCTCCTGTAGCATTAATTGCAAAGGAAGCCAGCGAGAATTTGGCCTCCCTTGATAAAAAAAAGAATAGCTAAACTGAGTCAACTGTGGTGCAAAAAAAAAAAAAAAGTGTAAAGGGAAGTCAGTTTGGATTTGGCTTCACTCCAGTCACATCAAAGGCAAAACGTCATAACAGAACTTGAATTGTTGTGTCATTGTCCATCAGTGGCTAGCTATCTTAAATTGACCCTTTTCGAAATTAGCCATGGCTGGAGATAGGGATTTGGAATTTTGGTTTTACCTAACCATTGGCCAGTATGGAGAATTATAACAGTGATTCTGATCTAACCATAAATTCATATATTGTGCACCTGGCCTGAGGATGGAAGTTCACTATGTAGCTAGATGTAGTAGGCTAATGTTAACTAGCTGGCTCATTGTTGCTCAAAGGAAGTTAGGCTAGTGAGCAAGCATTTTAGCCAGGTAGCGAAGGACAACAAACTAAAAGTGTGTACTGTATGACAGAGTCATAGACCTTTTAGGCAACATGAAAGAGTATGGCATTGGCGTTGTAGGGTGAGTCAACATGTTTTTTCTGCATGCACGCACACACAGACACACAGAATTCAGAACCATGGACAGCCACATATTTAGCTTACGTTGATTGGACTAAATTGTTTTTGGTATCTTTTCACTGTATTAGACTAAGCATAGGTGATTTGAATGGTGCTGGAATAGTGGAGTCAACTCCTGTTTTCATTCAGACGTGTGGTAACTCCCATTGGTTCTAAATAAATGGTTGTTTAGTAGTCAAATGTAATTAACGTTAATTTACTTGACCATGCTGTAGGTCCTTTAACTGTTTGTTACATGCAATATGCTTTGTGGGCTTCACTGGACAGTGATTGCTCTCCAGTATTGTGAACAAAGGGGTGGTTGAATTTATTCTGCCACTGTGTCTTCTTATTGTCTCGGCCTCAGTCCTATATATCACAGTGGCAAGGCATATGAACTAACAGGTTATAGAGCAAACAACACAATTCTCACAACACAGGTTCTAATATGGCATTTTTCTGTCTTGGCTTCCACAGTGATTGTTACCCACGCACCGCTACTGCCAAATCGTCTCAATGTTTAAAAAGTCCAAATGATAAAAGAGGCTTTCTGGAAGGACTATTCTCTGAGCTAAATCCATCCAGCAGACATTTTAAATGCAATTGAAAAATACAAAAAATGTAAACGGATGTGAATGACTGGTCTCACGTACACCCGGCGGCAATTACTCCTTTCACCAGAGACCATCTCTCAGGCGCTTTGTGGAATTTTAAAATCATTGAAAAGAGTGAGTGAATTACACTGATAAAGCACTCTCGAAAAGTCCGTGCTAAATGCTTTATCTTGAGCAAGTCATGCTTAGCACAGAAGTCTTTGTTGTCTTCCTCCCATCCTTGTTGTAAGGGTTAGGACCAGACTAAACAGAGAGACAACTCTCTCCTTAGTAGGTATGAAAAGAGCTTACACGTTGGTTCGAGTCAACACATTCCCATTTACTAATGAAATCTACTGTCTGTTTAAGAACAGTAACGTAAATCACTTTATGGCTTAACCACAGTTTTTTTCTGTACTTTGGTACAAATGAAATTGTACCAATCATACGTTGGCTGACAGCTTGGATCAGAGGTCACATAACTAAAGACAACATTAACAATTGTTGACATGCCTTCTAATGCATATTTGTCCCACCGACTCACGCAAACTCCCTCAAGGGTTTCGACTGTGCCATCTCCAATGTAAACATAAACAATTTTAGCAAACAAATGAACAGATATGGAGTTGCATCACGTTAGCATTACCTTACGAAGCAGGACCCTATGTTCCAAAAGTTTAGATCATCCATATCCAAAATATACTTTTTTTTCTTACAATGTTTTAGTTTGATCTGCTCATGACTGGGTTGTTTTAGTATGTTCAGTAATTTGTTTACTGAGATCTCGGATGAATTCATCTTTTATATCTTGCACGCATACTCATGACTGGAATGTATTTCTCACCTGAAAGGAATTAATTTGTTATTTTTGGGGGGCAAATGAGAGCACCAATAATATCTCCCCTGCTATAATAACAACCCCAATGGCAGCAACCTCAGGTTTTTCCTTTGTACAATTCTCAGCTGCAAACAATCAAACACCTTTTATCTAGCACATTAATTAATGAATTAAAGTCACTACATCAAGCACTAGCCATGCCTCAAGTCTATCTCTGGATAACTCTGGGGGTATGACATGGCCTAAATCTCAATGTTAGTACTATATTATTATCATCATCATCGTCTTATAACATCCTAGAAGTGAATACCTACTCCTCATTACAAACACCTCAGTGTGAAAACTCCCATGAAAGGGAGACACTGGAACATACAGTAGATAAGGACTATTTTTAGGTATTCAAATCCCCTGAAGGGGCTGGAAAAGGTTTTCATCTCTTAAAATACTTCTTATTTTTATCCTGTAATGCTTAACCTAGAATATCATACATGAAATGTGCCTATTTTCCTGCCTGTTTTCAGCATAAAAGTATGGCGGAGCATGTGCTTGCCACTGACATGATATGAGGGGCTGACATTGAAGGCAACTTTCTTCGATCAGCATCAGTGGGAGGACAATCTCTTCCCGTCAGCAGAGGGAAATGAAAGCGCTCTCAAATATAATGGCCGCCTCATTTCTCTAATAGTAATATTAGGTTGGGTATACCACCACAGATATCTGATTATGTAATAAGTTGGCAGGGGGATGAGATTGGGGGGGATGTTGCCAGACATTGGCTAAAGCAATTCCGAGGCAAATAATTGTACATTTTTCAATCCACTTTGCTAGGGTCACAATGTGGGATGTTTTTTCCCTAACTCTGCCCTGTGCTGCGTGCTGCGTGAATCCTTGAATCGTGTCTGGCAAGAGTTAATAGGATATGGGAAGAAGCTCTTGACATGATGGTAGGCAGTCTGAGTCACACACTGGCAAAGAGTTTCAGCTTGCAAGCAGACACTGGAATAAGCTGAGTGACAGTGAGAACTTTGCATAGGTGCATTGCATTGTTAAGTATTTGTTTTTGTTGGAACTGAAAAAAAGGCATGGAACGTAAAATAACGTTATTAACCGTATTCCATGCTTTTAAAATAACAGTTCTGTTCCAGAACATTATAGATCACTTTCGTTCCCGGTTCTATTTCTGTTCCTTGAAATGTTGTTATTTTCCGGTTTACTGTTCTGTTCCCTGAACCAGTTCCGACCCCTGTTAGCAACTGACTTTTAGATGAATATTCACTTCAAATTGTTATGATGCCTGTGTCATTGTTTGTCTCAATAAGTTTCTTTAATTGAGTAACATTTACCACAAGACTGTGATGTTTGCTTGAGACATTGTGCTCATATTCAATGACGCATAATTTAACTGTGATGCAGTCTATACCTAACATTTGAAATACCTGGGTACTGCAATATGAATAAAGTTTCAGATGAGGGAGAGAATCATCCATTGTATAGAGTATCCATAAAACCTGTAAGTGGATCATATAAAACTGGTCATTACAGTTAGTGGCTAGTGTGGCTAGAATTCGAGCAACACATTAGAGGACATGCAACAAATGCCAGGGTCAGAGGAAAGTTGACACCATCCCCAACCTTAGCATGGTTCCAAACATTATACCCCATTCATGTCGGTAAAGTTAAAGTATCATATTACTCTATAAATCCCAGCGAATTCATTGGCTATGGCTCATGAAGCGACAGGGAATGTTGTTATTCAGGTTAAATTAAATGCATTCGTTTGCAAAGACCCCTATACATCATAGTTGCACAATCTGGCATTTCAGGTGCCCACAATGGCTGACTGTTTTCCCTTTCCAAGGCAGCACGGAGGTGGCCTTATGTGGTCTTCCTTGTCCAATGGTTTATGTAACCAGAGTTTTTGAAATACCACTCTGAGGATTTAGCCAGGCTGAGGCTTTGTAATCCTCAGCACAGATACTTTTACAAATCCTGTATTTAATTAGATTTCCCCATTAGTCATCTGCAGTCTGAGGCCTAATTCCAGCATAATGCCCACAGTGAGAGAGTGTGTGTGTATCCCTGGCAGCCACAAAAACTGGAGTCTGTGTTATACTTCAGTGTCTAGTGGTCCAAGTTCCATTTCACCTTGCAGGCCATATTGGCGTAACTTGACTGAAAATACAGTACAAGTATGTTGGTGTAGTCTTTCCCTTGACTGACAGGTCAGCCATTTGTGTATGAATAATTTCTCAGTCTCACCTAGGGTGTGACATATTTTATCAGAGAGATATAGAGGAGATTTAATTTCATGTTAGAATTATCAACAATGTCCATACAGGGTCAACTTTAATAGAACTCGGGTTCGATTTGCTTGCAGTGATAACGGTTGCGTGACAAGGAGAGGTTGAATTACTGTCAGTCAATGAAAAGATCATCTGAGCATTGATTTTGTGACACTCACCGACTTAATACTGTTACCTTGGGGTCCTTATGAGACCATTGACAACGAAATTACATTGGAGATTCACAGTGGTCTGCAGTCACAATTGTATATACAAATTCTGAGATTATGGAGCAATTTTTTATTGGAAGGTTGAAAAATGAATTAACTGGACTTACTTTCACAATGTCAGCTTTGTTTAGTGTTTGCAGGAACATTTGATGAGTATACATCTTTATGCTCAGAGTAAATGGTTTTACACAGCTACTCAAGCAGTGATACGTTTACCTACACTACAGCCTTCAGAAAAGCCTTGGCTATTATGGGTCTTTTGAAAGCGGCTAATTCAGTAATGTGGAGATTCAACCCGACATAACCTCTCATCACTCAAGGGCACCTTATCCCGAGAGGTTTTTGCCACTGAAATATAAAAGACCTAAATTTAGCGAGTTCAATTATTATTAGCTTGTGAAATAATTCACTATTGATTTTTTGTTTAACACTGTCTTTGTTCAAATCCATGACATTTTCAGAAGAAAATGATTCTGAAAGATTCAGCCTTGGGGCAGTTCCATCAATAATACCCAACATTTGCCCAGTCCACGCCTGGGCTACCCAGACCCCTCTTTTATGCTGCTGTTACTAAGCATAGTCACTTTAACTCTACCTACGTGTACATATTACCTCAATTACCTCGACTAACCGGTGCATCCGCATATTGACTCTGCACCGGTACATCCTGTATATAGCCAACTACTGTTATTTTACTGCTGCCGTTTCATTTTTCCTTTAATTTTCTACTTATCTATTTTTTACTTAACACTTATTTTTCTTAACTTCTTAAAGATTTGTTGGTTAAGGGCTTGTAAGTAAACATTTCACTGTAAGTACCTGTTGTATTCAGCGCATGTGACAAATACAATTTGATTTGATTTGAAGGAGGTGGTGTGATGGTGTGGGGGTGCTTTCCTGGTGACACTGTCTGTGATTTATGTAGAATTCAAGGCACACTTAACCAGCATGGCTACCACAGCATTCTTCAGCGATGCGCCATCCCATCTGGTTTGCGCTTAGTGGGACTATCATTTGTTTTTCAACAGGACAATGACCCAACACACCTCCAGGCTGTGTAAGGGCTATTTGACCAAGAAGGAGAGTGACGGAGTGCTGCATCAGATGACCTGGCCTCCACAATCACCTGATCTCAACCCAATTAAGATGGCTTGGGATGAATTGGACCGCAGAGTGAAGGAAAAGCAGCCAACAAGTGCTCAGCATATTTGGGAACTCCTTCAAGACTGTTGGGAAAGCATTTCAGGTGAAGCTTTTTGACAGAATGCCAAGAGTGTGCAAAGCTGTCATCAAGGCAAAGGGTGGCTACTTTGAAGAATCTCTAATATAAAATATATTTTGATTTGTTAAACACTTTTTTGGTTATTACATGATTTCATATGTGTTATTTCATAGTTGTGATGTCTTCACTATTATTCTACAATCTAGAAAATAGTAAAAACAAAACCTTTGAATGAGTAGGTGTGTCCAAACTTTTGACTGGTACTGTATATATACTAGTCATAAGTGGCACAGCGGTCTAAGGCACTGCATCTCAGTGCAAGAGGCGTCACCACAGTCCCTGGTTCGAATCCAGGCAGTATCACATCTGGCTGTGATTGGGAGTCCCATAGGGCGGTGCACAATTGGCCTAGCTGACTTGCCTAGTTAAATAAAGTTTACTTTCTTTTTTCTTCTACTAAACAACACGTATTTTACTGCACTGGGCCTTTTTAAGAATTTTGTGAGTGTGACTCAGGCCGACATAGGCTTCACTGCAAGCTTTTGAGGAGACGGACATCTCAAAACAGAAACATAATTTGATTGATACAGTTGAATTTTTTTTATTTTTTATTTACCTTGGGAAACAGACCTGCAGCATTCTGGAGATGTTTGCAGTGTCCATATTAGGTCAGTCACACGGCCTCAGTTGTGTCAGAGAAGTTGCTTGGAGTTGTCCTTATGGACACTGTAAACACTGGGTTCTTAGAACACGGATCCCGTTACCGGGATCAAAATCGACAACATCCGGGGAAGCTGGAGCGCGCCAAATTCAAATTAAATTTTTTAAATATTAAACATTGTCCTACATAATTTAAAAGCTTAACTTCTTGTTAAGCTGAGCACACACCCCTGAGGGGCCCCTGTGTTGAGGATCAGCGTGGCAGATGTGTTGTTACCTACCCTTACCACCTGGGGGCTGCTGTCAAGAAGTCCAGGATCCAGTTGCAGAGAGCATGTGTTTAGTCCCAGGGTCCTTAGCTTATTGATGAGCATTGATGGCACTATGGTTTTGAACGCTGAGCTGTAGTCAATGAATAGCATTCTCACATAGGCGTTTATTTTGTCCAAGTGGGAAAGGGCAGTGTGGAGTGCAATAGAGATTGCATCATCTGTGGATCTGTTAGGGTGGTATGCAAATTGGAGTGGGTCTAGGGTTTCTGGGATAATGGTTTTGATGTGAGCCATGACCAGCCTTTCAAAGCATTTCATGGCTACAGATGTGAGTGCTATGGGTCGGTAGTCATTTAGGCAGGTTACCTTAGTGTTCTTGGGCACAGGGACTATTGGCTTGACATCACAGTTCAATTATGTTCTAAGGACTGCAGGATGATTCCCATGGTACCTCATTGAGCACTGAGCCACTGTGTAGAACCCTGATTTCTGAAATTAATTACATTTTGAGCACCAGGAGGATGACCAAAGGATGGCATAAAAACAAAACAACATTTATATATCATTATTACTGTGGAGTTTTTATATTGAAAGAGATCTTTAATATTGTCACCCATTCATGAACCCTAGCAAACACCATGACATATACAGTACATCAAGAGACAAACGCACTCAATTAGTCTATAGGCTGGTTCCTCTATGCAGTCAATACAAGCTCAGCAACACTGGTACTTTACCAGTTTTGTGACAGCTTAATTTGTGACAGCTTAATTTGTGGAATGCTCATTTGGCTAATCAACACTCGATTAGAGCTCACGTTGAGTTTCCTTAATATGGATGAAAATAACAACTCTTCATCATAGACATTTGAGGGGTATTTAGATTTGTAGTGATGATCCCAAGTCATGCCGAATCCAAGCCAACACTGAGTGGATATTTCACTGGGTTAATTTATTTTCCCTTCCGTGGTAGAATTAAATGGAGAATAAGGCATTTATTGCACATCAAGTGTTTGACTTGATTAGAAAAATACGACAGGGTAGCCTAAGGGGGCCACATAACAAGCTTTTTTTTAAAGGAGAGCTATGAAAATAATATTACATCTTAAAATACAAAAAGTACAATGATCTCTCTATTACTCACCCTCGTCTCACACACACCAGACGGCATCCCTAACCACGTCCTCAGAGCATGCGCAGACCAGCTGGCTGGTGTGTTTACGGAATATTCAATCGCTCTCTATCCCAGTCTGCTGTCCCCACATGCTTCAAGATGGCCACTATTGTTCCTGTACCCAAGAAGGCAAAGATAACTGAACTAAATGACTATCGCCCCATAGCACTCACTTCTGTCATCGTGAAGTGCTTTGAGAGACAAGTCAAGGATCATATCACCTCCACCTTACCTGACACTCTAGACCCACTTCAGTTTGCATACCGCCCCAACAGGTCCACAGACAATGCAATCGCCCTATCCCATCTGGACAAGAGGAATACCCATGTAAGAATGCTGTTCATTGACTACAGCTCAGCATTCAACATCATAGTACCGCTCATCGCTCATCATTAAGCTGGAGGTGTAACGGTCGTCGTACGTAATGGACCAAGGCGCAGCGGGTTGAGTGCGTAACAAACAAAACAAGAAAATGATCGAATGAACAGTGTCGCAGGCTAACACACAGCAGTACAACAACAACTTCCCACAAAGGGACAGGTGAAAACAGGGATACTTAAGTATGACTCTCAATCAGTAACAACGATGTACGGCTGTTCCTGATTGAGAGCCATACCAGTCCAACACAAAAAAAATACACAACATAGAAAACCATAGAAATACAAAACAAGAACATTACCCAAAAACCCCGGAACACATAAATCAAACAACCCTCTTACATAAATGCATATCCCATAAACCCCGAACCACATAAAACAAATACCCCCTGCCACGTCCTGACCAACCTACAATAACCAATAACCCCTTATACTGGTCAGGACGTGACAGGAGGCCCTGGGTCTCAACCCCATCCTGTGCAATTAGGTCCTGGACTTTGACGGGCCGTCCCCAGGTGGTGAAGGTAGAAAACAACTCAATTTCGCTGACCCTCAACACTGGGGCCCCACAAGAGTGCGTGCTCAGCCCCCTCCTGTACTCCCTGTTCACCCATGACTGCGTGGCCATGCACGCATCCAACTCAATCATCAAGTTTGCAAATGACACAGCAGTAGTGGGCTTGATTATCAACAACGAGGAGACAGCCTACAGGGAGGAGGGGAGGGCCTTCTGAGTGTGGTATCAGGAAAACAACCTCTCACTCAATGTCAACAAAACAAAGGACATGATCGTGGACTTCAGGAAACAGCAGAAGGAGCACCAACCCCCTATCCACATCGAAGGGATAGTAGTAGAGAAAGTGGAAAGATTTTATTTCCTCGGCGTACACATCAGACAAACTGAAATGGTCCACCCACACAGACAGTGTGGGAAGAAGGTGCAAGAGCGCCTCTTCAACCTCAGGAGACTGAAGAAATTTGGCTTGTCACCTAAAACCCTGACAAACTTTTACAGATGCACAATCGAGAGCATCCTGTTGGGCTGTATCACTGCCTGGTACATCAACTACACCACCCTGAACCGCAAGGCTCTCCAGAAGGTGGTGCGGTCTGCACAACGCATCACCGGGGGCAAACTACCTGCCCTCCAGGACACATACAGCACCCAATGTCACAGGAAGGCCAAAAAGATCATCAAGGACAACAACCACCCGAGCCACTGCTTGTTCACCCCGCTAGCATCCAGAAGGCGAGGTCAGTATAGCTGCATCAAAGCTGGGAACGAAAGACTGAAAAACAGCTTCTGTCTCAAGGCCATGAAAATAACAACTCTTCATTGACATTTGAGGGGTATTTAGATTTGTAGTGATGATCCCAAGTCATGCCGAATCCAAGCCAACACTGAGTGGATATTTCACTGGGTGAATTTCTTTTCCCTTCCGTGGTAGAATTAAATGCAGAATAAGGCACTTATTGCACATCAAGTGCTTGGCTTGATTAGAGAAACACGACAGGGTAGCCTGAGGCCACATAACAATTTTTTGGGGAAAAGAGCTATGAAAACAATATTACATCTTAAAATACAAAAAGTACCATGATCTCTCTATTACTCACCCTCTTGTCTCACACACAAACACCAGACTGCATCCCTAGCCACATCCTCAGAGCATGCGCAGACCAGCTGGCTGGTGTGTTTATGGACATATTCAATCGCTCTCTATCCCAGTCTGCTGTCCCCCAGGCTGCTGCCTACATAGAGACTCATATCATTGGCCACTTTAATAAATTGATCACTAGTCGCTTTAAACAATCCCACTTTAATAATGTTAATATTTTAACATTTCTCATCTCATATGTACAGTTGAAGTTGGAAGTTTACATACACTTAGGTTGGAGTCATTAAAACTCGTTTTCCAACCACTCCACAAAATCTTGTTAACAAACTATAGTTTTGGCAAGTCGGTTAGGACATCTACTGTGTGCATGACAGAAGTAATTTTTCTAACAATTGTTTACAGATTATTTCACTTATAATTCACTGTATCACAATTCCAGTGGGTCAGAAGTTTACATACACTAAGTTGACTGTGCCTTTAAACAGCTTGGAAAATTCTAGAAAATGATGTCATGGCTTTAGAAGCTTCTGATAGGCTAATTGACATCATTTGAGTCACTTGGAGGTGTACCTGTGGATGTATTTCAAGGCCTACCTCAGTGCCTCTTTACTTGACATCATGGAAAAATCTAAAGATATCAGCCAAGACCTCAGAAAAAAAATGTAGACCTCCACAAGTCTGGTTCATGCTTGGGAGCAATTTCCAAATGCCTGAAGGTACCACATTCATCTGTACAAACAATAGTACGCAAGTATAAACACCATGGGACCACGCAGCCATCATACCGCTCAAGAAGGAGACACATTCTGTCTCCTAGAGATGAAAGTACTTTGGTGCGAAAAGTGCAAATCAATCCCAGAACAGCAGCAAAGGACCTTGTGAAGATGCTGGAGGAACAAGTACAAAAGTATCTATATTCACAGTAAAACGAGTCCTATATAGACATAACCTGAAAGGCCGCTCAGCAAGGAAGAAGCCACTGCTCCAAAACCGCCATAAAAAAGCCAGACTACAGTTTGCAACTGCACATGGGGACAAAGATCATACTTTTTGGAGAAATGTCCTCTGGTCTGATGAAACATAAATAGAACTGTTTGGCCATAATGACCATTGTTATGTTTGGAGGAAAAAGGGGGAGCCTTGCAAGTTGAAGAACACCACCCCAACTGTGAAGCACAGGGGTGGCAGCATCATGTTGTGTGGGTGCTTTGCTGCAGGAGGGACTGGTGCACTTCACAAAATAGATGGCATCATGAGGCAAGAAAATTATGTGGATATATTGAAGCAACATCTCAAGACATCAGTCAGGAAGTTAAAGCTTGGTCGCAAATGGGTCTTCCAAATGGACAACGACCCCAAGCATACTTCCAAAGTTGTGGCAAAATGGCTTAAGGACAACAAAGTCAAGGTATTGGAGTGGCCATCACAAAGCTCTGACCTCAATCCTATAGACAATTTGTGGGCAGAACTGAAAAGGTGTGTACGAGCAAGTAGGCATACAAACCTGACTCAGTTACACCAGCTCTGTCAGGAGAAATGGGCCAAAATTCACCCATCTTATTGTGGGAAGCTTGTGGAAGGCTACCCGAAACGTTTGACCCAAGTTAAACAATTTAAAAGGCAATGCTACCAAATACTAATTGAGTGTAGGTAAACTTCTGACCCACTAGGAATGTGATGAAAGAAATAAAAGCTGAAATAAATCACTCTACTATTATTTTGACATTTCACATTCTTAAAATAAAGTGTTGATCCTAACTGATCTAAAATAGGGAATTTTTACTAGGATTAAACGTCAGGAATTGTGAAAAACTGAGTTTAAATGTATTTGGCTAAGGTGTATGTAAACTTCTGACTTCAACTCTATATACTGTACCTTATACCATTTATTGCACCATGCCTATGCCGCTCATCCATATATTTATATGTACATATTCTTCTTCCTCCCTTTAGATTTGTGTGTATTAGGTAGTTGTTGGGGAATTGTTAGATTACTTGTTAGATATTACTGCACTGTCGGAACTAGAAGCACAAGCATTTCGGTACACTCACATTAACATCTGCCAAGCATGTGTAAGTGACCAATGCAATTTGATTTGACACACAGTGTTGTATTGCTATCCTTGTGGGGACCAAATAAATGATTCCCATCCAAAATCCTATATTCCCATCCAAAACCCTTCACCATAACCACAACCTTAACCCCAAACCGTAAGCTATAACCCTAACATTAACCCTAAACCGTAAGCCATAACCCTAACATTAACCCTAAACTGAACCCCTAAGCCTAAAATAGCATTTTTCCTTGTCCAAATGTTCCTTGTTTTACTATCCTTGTGAGGACTTGTACCCACAAGAATAGTTAAACAAACAAACAAACACACACACACACACACACACACACACACACACACACACACACACACACACACACACACACACACACACACACACACACACACACACACACACACACACACACACACACACACACACAGTATGTTCAAGTATCAACATGCATACACAGCCTGGGGCAATAAATATGTCAATTTAAATGAAATCTGTTTTAAAGTGGTAGGATTAAATGCTGTGCTGTATTGGTCTGGGATGGCCACCAAAGCTAACATCTGTTTATTATCTGCACACCACAATATCTGTCCATTATCAATTACAGGACAGTGGACTTAAAGAATCCCCAAATCCCTTTAATTTTATGCACCATGTTGGGAATGTAAACTGAGAGCATCTTATCTTTGGAATAAAATTCCTTGATCGGTCTGTGGCTTTTCACCAGGGCGATGGCAAGTAATTTCCTGTCCTATAAACCGTTGTTCTCCTCATGCATCTACTGATGTCAATCCAGATGACGTGTCACTGCATAGCTCCCAGGTCAAACACCTGTATTCATCTACCCACTCACTCTTCCTGTAGCTCTTCTCTGTATTGGTAAGGACGACAACTGTGGATACTATTTGCTGATCTACATCTACGTTGCCTAAAGACAATGAACATCATTCATTCTTATTAACCACATCATATGTTAGTTAGTCACATGTTAATGTTGTGTAGTGATTGTAGGAGTTTGTGATTTAATTATGTCTTTACGCTCTGATTTTCTATCTGATTATCTGAGTGTTTTCTATCTCGGATTAAAAAACAATTAGTACATGTCAAAATCCATAGCATGATTTTGCTTGCTTGCCTTGCAGCTCATAGATTTTTATTGATGTCGCCGAGATGGCTTGGTTACACACACACACACACACACACACACACACACACACACACACACACACACACACACACACACACACACACACACACACACACACACACACACACACACACACACACACACACACACACACACACACACACACACACACACACACACACACACACACACACACACAAGCTCCCACACAGCTATGCCCCCACAAGTGTAGGTTTGTCTGCCAATAACTTCCCATCAGAACAAATCGTTCTCCTCATTTCAGTTAATGTTTACTGGCTGGTGGCTACACATGCACTTCTTTACACAGAGCGTGGGCAAGGTCGCCATGACCATCGCTACCTGTTTGTTGCACAGCCTTTGGCATTGTTACACAGTCTGCTTTTCAAAGCAAATCCCTCCGATTTTCCTAGCCCATCTCGACAGTCATAGACAGCCTTGTTGTGTATTCTCCTTGTCATTTTATGGGCAGATACCTTTAGTGGAGGTTCTTTGAGTTTTTCAATAAAGCTGACCCCTTATTGTCCTGGCAGCTTGCATTTTAAATGTCAGCATTGACATGATTTCCTCCATAAGGACAGAGGATATCTGAGCTAACATAAAAGCCCATGGTATTTTTAACCTGAAGTCAATGGTATACTGTTTTTGGGACTCACTTCAATACCGAGTCTGTTTCAGCCCAACCACAACCTCACCACATGGTTTGGTATAAAACTGAGGAAGGGGTCTGGGGAAATGTAACTACTTCAAAATTAACCCCCTAAGGTCAATGTCCGCACCCCCATGGAAATCTAATTGGCATAGTAAAATAATCCCCATAAAAATCTGTCAGTTTAAACTAGAGATCTGTTTTTTTTGCATTGGATGCTGTGTTTGTCAGACCATGAGACATCCCGAAAATCGGTGTTCTCACAAAATCGTCAGTAGCGTACGAATGGTT
The DNA here is from genome assembly GCF_965601325.2 of Salmo salar. Lineage (NCBI taxonomy): Eukaryota > Metazoa > Chordata > Actinopteri > Salmoniformes > Salmonidae > Salmo > Salmo salar. Next base: position 28,924,409 of record NC_138295.1, read on the forward strand.
TGGCCTACAAACTATTACGAGACTCTCACAAACACAACGGTGTTCTCCGTTTTGCTCTACGACCCCCACAAGCATCTTGGGGCTTGTCTGAAGTCGGTTCAACCGATCTGCCAACTTCTGTCTGGAGCATCCGAACAATTTGGGCTACACACTAATATGACCTCTCTGTGAAAAGGTGAGCCTCTCATGAACACATCGGTTGTTTTGCTCTGCGATGCAGACAGGCCTCACAAGACTCGTCTGAAGGTCCCCCGGTACCAGTTGAAATATATGGAAGTACATATGGAAACTGTTTAGTGTCAAAAATAAGGGGTTAAATGCAGTGCATTCGGAAAATATTCAGACCCCTTGACTTTTTCCACATTTTGTTACGTTACAGCCTCATTCTAAAAATGTATCAAATACATGTTTTCCCTCATCAATCTATACAGATAACCCAATAATAACAAATGAAAAACAGGTTAAGATTTTTTGCAAATGCATTAAAAACAAAAAACAGATACCTTATTTACATAAGTATTCAGACCCTTAGCTATGAGACTCGAAATTGAGCTCAGGTGCATCCTGTTTCCATTTATCATCCTTGATGTTTCTAAAGCTTGATTGGAGTCCACTTGTGATTCAATTGATGGGACATGATTTGGAAAGGCATACACCTGACTATATAAGGTCCCACAGTTGACAGTGCACGTCAGAGCAAAAACCAAGTCATGAGGTCGAAGGAATTGTCCGTAGAGCTCCGAGACAGGATTGTGTCGAGGCACAGATCTGGGGAAGGGTATCAAAACATTTCTGCAGAATTTAAGTTCCCCAAGAACACAGTGGCCTCCATTATTTTTAAATGGAAGAAGTTTGGAACCACCAAGACTCTTCCAAGATTCTCTGATCTGATGAAACCAAGACTGAACTCTTTGGCCTGAATTCCAAGCGTCACATCTGGAGGAAACCTGGCACCATCCCTACGGTGAAGCATGGTGGCAGCATCATGCTGTGGGGATGTTTTTCAGCGGCAGGGACTGGGAGACTAGTCAGGACCGAGGGAAAGATGAACAGAGCAAAGTACAGAGAGATCCTTGATGAAAACCTGCTCCAGAGCGCTCAGGACCTCAGACTGGGGCGAAGGTTCATCTTGCAACATGGCAACGACCCTAAGCACACAGCCTAGGACAATGCAGGAGTGGCTTCGGAACAAGTCTCCTTGACTGGCCCAGCCAGAGCCCGGACTTGAAACCAATCAAACATCTCTGGAGAGACCTGAAAATAGCTGTGCGGCGACGCCCCCTATCCAAGCTGACAGAGCTTGAGAAGATCTGCAGAGAAGAATGGGAGAAACTCCCCAAATACTGGTGTGCCAAGCGTGTAGCGTCGTACCCAATAAGAATCGAGGCTGTAATCGCTGCCAAAGGTGCTTCAATAAAGTAGTGATTAAAGGGTCTGAATATTTATGTAAATGTATTATTTTCAGTTTTTTTATTTAATACATTTGCAAAAATGTCTAAAAACCTGCTTTTGCTTTGTCATTTTGGTGTATTGTGTGTGTAGATTGATGAGGGAAAAAAATGATTTAATTCATTTTGGAATGTAACGTAACAAAATGTGAAAAGTCAAGGGGTCTTGAATACTTTCCGAATGCACTGTACATGTAAAAATAAAATCAAATGTTTCCTGATCTTTCTTTAATCTCTCAGATATAGGACAGACACTTCAGAACAAAATTCATTTTCATTTTTAGGGGAGGACAATCTGTTGTTCCATGTAGTGAATCTGTTATTCAATATGTTTATTTGTGTTTGTATATTTTAAGGATCCCTGTTAGCTGCTAAGGAGTATTGGTGTCTCTGAGGGGTCTTTGGCCTGGTTTGCAAACTACCTCTCTCAAAGAGAGTCAGAACATCTTCTGTCTCAGCCACTGCCTGTCACCAAGGGAGTACCCCAAGGCTTGATTCTAGGCCCCACATTCTCAATATACATCAACAACATAGCTCAAGCAGTAGGAAGCTCTCTCATCCATTTATATGCAGATGATAAAGTTTTATACTCAGCTGGCCCCTCCCCGGATTTTGTGTTAAAGGCCCTACAACAAATATTTTTTAGCGTCCAACAAGCTTTCTCTGCCCTTAACCTTGTTCTGAACACCTCCAAAACAAAGGTCATGTGGTTTGGTAAGAAGAATGGCCCTCTCCCCACTGGTGTGATTGCTACCTCTGAGGGTGTAGAGCTTAAGGTAGTCAGCTCATACAGGTACTTGGGAGTATGGCTAGACGGTACACTGTCCTTCTCTCAGCACATATCAAGGTTAAATCTAGACATATTTTCATCTATCGTAATCGCTCCTCTTTCACCCCAGCTGCCAAACTAACCTTGATTCAGATGACCATCTTACCCATGCTAGATTAGAGACATCATTTATAGATCAGCAGGTAAGGGTGCTCTCGGGCGGCTAGACACATCACTGTACTCTATAAATTGGTCATCTCTGTATACCCGTCGCTTATTTATAAAAGCCTCTTAGGCTTCACTCTAATGCACTCCTCATCCTCCACATACAACACCCGATCTGCCAGTCACATTATGTTAAAGGTCCCCAAAGCACACACATCCCTGGGTCGCTTCTCTTTTCAGTTCGCTGCAGCTAGCGACTGGAACGAGCTGCAAAAAACACTCAAACTGGTCCATTTTGCCTCAATCTCTTCATTCAAAGACTCAATCATGGACACTCTTACTGACAGTTGTGGCTGCTTCGCGTGATGTATTGTTGTCTCTACCTTCTTGCCCTTTGTGCTGCTGTCTGTGCCCAACAATGTTTCTACCATGTTTTGTGCTGCTGCCATGTTGTGTTGCTTCCATGTTGTTGTCATGTGTGGCTACAATGCTGTGTTTTCATGTGTTGCAGCCATGTTATGTAGTGTTATGGTGACTCTTGTGATGTGTGTTTTGTCCTATTTTATTTTTTATTTAATTTTTTTCAGCATCCGTCCCCACAGGATGCCTTTTGCCTTCTGTTAGGCCGTCAATGTAAATAAAAATGTGTTCTTAATTAACTGACTTGCCTAGTTAAATAAAGGTTAAATAAAATAAAAGGTAACAGCTACTCTTATTCGGTTCCAGTAACAATAAGGCAGTTATATACAATTTAATATATTACATGACATTACATTCCATAACACTTTTCACAACACATTAAGTGTGGTCCCTCAGGCCACTTATCTATTATCACAGATCTACAATTCAAAATCCATGTGTACTGTGTGTGTGTGTGTGTGTGTGTGTGTGTGTGTGTGTGTGTGTGTGTGTGTGGTGTGTGTGTGTAGAGTGCGTGTCTTACAGTACCAGTCAAAAGTTTGGACACACCTACTCATTCAAGGGTTTTTCTTTATTTTTACTATTTTCTATATTGTTGAATAATAGTGAAGACATCAAAACTATTAAATAACAAATATGGAATTATGTAGTAACCAAAAAGTTTAAAACAAATTAAACTATACTTTAAAGTAGCAACCCTTTGCCTTGATGAAAGCTTCGCAAACGCTTGGCATTCTCTCAACCAGGTAATCACCTGGAATGCATTTCAATGAACAGGTGTTCCTTGTTAATTTGTGGAATTTCTTTCATTCTTAATGATTTTGAGCTAAACAGTTGTGTTGTGACAAGGTAGGGGTGGTATACAGAAGATATCCCTATTTGGTAAAAGACCAAGTCCATATAATGGCAAGAACAGTTCAAATGAGTGAAGAGAAAGGACAGTCCATCATTACTTTAAGACATGAAGGTCAGTTAATCTGGAAAATTTCAAGAACTTTGAAAGTTTATTCATGTAGATGTGCAAAAATCATCAAGCGCTAAAATGAAACTGGGTCTCATGAGGACCGCCACAGGAAAGGAAGACCCAGAGTTACCTCTGCTGCAGAGGATAAGTTCATTAGAGTTAACTGCACCTCAGATTGCAGCCCAAATAATTGCTTCAGAGTTCAAGTGACAGACACATCTCAACATCAGTCGTTCAGAGGAGACTGCGTGAATCAGGCCTTCATGGTCGAATTGCTGCAAAGAACCCACACTAAAGGACACCAATAATAAGAAGAGACTTGCTTGGGCCAAGAAACAATGGACATTAGACTGGTGGAAATCTGTCCTTTGGTCTGATGAGTCCAAATTTGAGATTTTTGGTTCTAACCACCATGTCTTTGTGAGAAGCAGAGTAGGTGAATGGATGATCTCTGCATGTGTCGTTCCCACCATGAAGCATGGAGGAGGTGATGTGTTGGTGTGGGGGTGCTTTTCTGGTGACACTGTCGGTGATTTATTTAGAATTCAAGGCACACTTAACCACCATGGCTACCACAGCATTCTGCAGCGATATACCATCCCATCTGGTTTGCGCTAAGTGGGACTATAATTTGTTTTTCAACAGGACAATGACGAATCTCAAATATAAAATATATTTTGATTTGTTTAACACCTTTTTGGTTACTATATGATTCCATGTGTTATTTCATAGTTTTGATGCCCTCACTTTTATTCTACAACGTAGAAAAAACTACTTGAATGAAAAGGTGTGTCCAAACTTTTGACTGGTACTATACGTGTATGTGTGTGTGTGTGTTGTGTGTGTGTCTCTTCACAGTCCCCACTGTTCCATAAGTTGTATTTTTATAAACAATGTTATCTGATTCTATTGCTTGCATCAGTTACCTGATGTGGAATAGAGTTCCATGTAGCCATGGCTCTATGTAGTACTGTGCGCCTCCCATAATCTGTTCTTGACTTGGGGCTTTGTGAGCTGTGTGCTAGTAGTTTAAACAGACACCTCGGTGCATTCAGCGTGCCAACACTTTATGAGCTAATTGCAGTAACGCTGAATAATAATTAAATAAATACAATGTTATCCTCCAAGGCGTCTTAAAATTCTAAATCCTATAGCAAATTGATATGACCTTCTTAAAACAATTGCATATATATCTTTGTAGAACATCTCCCCCCTTATATTTTCGATTATGCTGGGGGAACTAGCCTGGAGATACATTTGTGTACTCCCCTAGGTTTGGAAGTCTGGAGGAAGACAAATATTAAAGCGGGAGTGCACCAGCAGAAGCAGTAAATATTGATATATCCAAACTGCTTTACCCAAGTTAAGTATCTCAAAGCTTCCACTGAGTCCTAGAAAAGAGTAATGTCCATTTGACACTATTGGGTGCTAGAAGGGAGCAGATGTGTTGCTCACAAAATAACATGAATGCATACCCTCAGCTAAAAGCTTTTAAAGCAAGTTCCTCCGTTGTGTGTTGACATTACAGTACTTCAAAAAGGTCTATCAGTAAAAATAATGAATTTGAAGTAGGTCTATTTATATTCAACTGGAACTGTTATTTGCTTAACTTGGACTTCATTTCACCCTTCAGTGGGTTGTGGTTTTGTTTAGTGTATCTTTCTGCCACATCCAGAACGTTAAAATGAATCCATTGTTTTGCATCCAGAGTAGTTGAAATGTTTGACTCTGAGATCAAATAAAGGTTAAAATGTATCAACAGAATTGCCACTTCTTCCTACTATGACAGTTTGTCAGAGAAAGGTTGAGGTGTGTCTTTGTGTTAGGTGCTACGTGAGCCCATCTTCAAAGAGGTTTTTTTGACAGCTGTAACATGCAACACAAACTGGATTTCAGTAGACAAAACACTAATAAACCAGGTGCAATCAGCCAGAGAACTGTATCGTAAGTGGGGGAAATGAACAGAGGAAGCCTTGCTGGTTTTTTATATTTCGAGGGCGTGCGAGGAATGCTGATGAATGCTGTTGCAGTTGGGTTCTCTCTCCCTTGGTGGGGAGTTGGTGGGATCTGGAGAGTAGGTTCCATCATTAGGAAAATGCATCAGTGAGTCGACTGTCAGACATTGAAAGGGAGTCAACCCTCATTTCTGATTCTGGGGGTGTCTGTGTGGCCCAAGAAGCCAAGCACAGCCGGGAGTGACTCGCAAGCAGATTATCTCTTTCATTGCCAAAAATATATTTGAAGCTATGGAACAGTTGGCGCAGTCCTTGAGCCCGCTGCAGACGCAATAATCAACTTTTAAAAAATATGGAGAGAGACATTGCTGTACTCATGGCAAGTGTAAGAGGCAACATGTAAATTCTGAGTTGCGAGGCTGCTGAATCAGTATTCAAGTCAAAACATTGTTCAGAGGGGGCACATTCATGTAAGTAATTGGTTCACGTTGCAGTTATTTAAAAGCAAAAAACTCTAGGGCTAGAATTTAAAACCTCTTCTCTTATCTCAAGGTAACCAGGCAATCAAGAGCGCAGCCTGTTTTTTGGGAACATCTCATGGATCAAGATTGGGAAGTAAAATCCCCATGAAAGTTCCTAATGGTGTTAGAAATGGAAAGCTTCACAAGTGCTCGGGTTTCAAAAAGAAAGAGAAATTGCATTTATACCCAAAGGGCATTCTTTCGCCATCACAAACACATGCTGTATTTGGTATTCTCGACAAATTTTTTCTCTTAAGGCTTTGAAATACTGTATAACAACATTCAAGTAAATTAATATGGTTAAGGTAATCTTGGTTAAACTCGATTAAGTCCTGGGTCCATATGTGTTAAGAGAAGAGATGGAGATGCTAAAACAATGAATGGAACCAGAATCAGGAGCTCCACCCTCTCTCTGGTAAGTCTATGGGCTGAATGTCCCCCCCCTTACGTAAATTCGAAAGATGCGAAATTGTGATTTGTCCAAATAACCAATGATGAAAAGTCCAAGCACCGCAACTATTGCAGCTTGTAAGCTATTGGTGCCCATAGTATAAAGACCGATCTACGGTAGAATTTATGTTTATGTAGGCTGTCCAGGAGATTGTGGTTAAGGTAACCACAGGGAAACGCTATAAGGTTTTCAAGAAAATCCCTTTAAAAATATCCACGTTTTATAAAAGTATCCATGTTCTCTCTAACTTTTCTTATGTAAATCAACTACGAGACACTATGTAATGGTAGCATTTCCTTTCAGTGATTGGTTAATCAAGACACTTGGTAATGGTGTATTCCAGCCACAAATCAGCGATGAGATGTTTAATCATGTCATCGTATGAGTCAATTCCATCGAGAGTTGAGAATGACAACTACAGTATGTGTCTATGATAGTGGACAGTGTAGGGTTGTGCAGAGTCAGCAACAACAGTATTTCTTAAACTGTTGAAGGAGTTAGGGAATGGAACTCAGCTTCCATCTTTATTTATCTCATTGTAATGTTCTGCCAAATTAATAAATGCTATTGGACGTATAACTTCCTGAGTGCTCAATATCACTACCATAATTCCCAAGCAGGCATGGGATTCTGGTGCTACAACATGGTTGTCTGGTGGAAAGAGCTTAATGCAACATCACATATTTTATAGCATCATATTTTAAGCATCAGAGACAGTTTCTCATTTCAGCCTTAAAGTTTAACAGTTCTCAAGTTATCTAAACTAATCATCCAGAACAGTTCTCTAGTTATCTATTCATCCAAAACAGTTACCTAAACTAATCATCCAGAACAGTTCTCTAGTTATCTATTCATCCAAAACAGTTACCTAAACTAATCATCCAGAACAGTTCTCTAGTTATCTATTCATCCAAAACAGTTACCTAAACTAATCATCCAGAACAGTTCTCTAGTTATCTATTCATCCAAAACAGTTACCTAAACTAATCATCCAGAACAGTTCTCTAGTTATCTATTCATCCAAAACAGTTACCTAAACTAATCATCCAGAACAGTTCTCTTCGGATATTCCCACAATGGGCAAAACTCCCTGGCTTGTAATGCCAACCTACAAGTTGCTATGTCATTCATAGTCCCATAATTCCTGCTCAGAAATCATTGCTAACTATACTACATATTTCCACTATTTATAAGCCTATAATTTACGATCTCAACTCCTTTAAGACTCCCATGAATGGTGATGATAGCCAGTGCATATTATTTTCTCATGAGGTTGTTGTTCTCCTGGAATGCCCAGCCTCACCACATAATTGGCCATGAATAGTTGATGCCTCCAGCTATCCTTCTAAACTGGCAGTGGCTTAGCCCCACTGCTGTGTTAACCAAGCAGTTACTTTAAATTTAGAAAAATATTAAGTTGTTTATAGTTGGGAAAGTCAAAGCGGATTCAGACATGTTTTGGTGTCTTACGGTATCTTGCTGTGTATACATTTTCAACCCTTACCTTACTGTAAGCTACCACCTCTCTGCCCAAGACAAGTTGATGCTTGTTAGGTTTAAATGCAGGGGTCAACTAGCTACAGCGTGTAATACCTTCAGCCATGCCTGTGCACAAACTGCCAACATTGAGAGGCTGCTAGGCAGCACTGACGCCTGTAAAGGAGACAGGTGTTGCTTTCCACCTGTGTGAGATGGGGACAATTGTTTCTGGGCCTGTCTGTCCCTCTTCTGGGACATCTTAACCCACCTCCATGTTCCCTTAAGTGAAGTAGGTGATGGGTTGAGGGTAGGTGAGGGTGAGAGGGGGTGGAGGTTTTAGCCTTGGAGGTTTTAGCCTTCAGAATCTTTATGTTCAGTAGGCAACGAGTTATAGCACGGAGGTGTACATTCCAATTTCATTAGGGACTGCTGTTACGATTCAACTCACACCCTCTCTGTAGACATCTCAGCACGGTACGTGCATCCTAACAGTCAGGGGTGTGTTGCTGATATCATTAATTCTCCCCTCTACAACTCCAGACACCTGTGGTAGTTAGTAATTGAAGGCTCTGAGATCTTTCTCAACTACTTGGTGCATAAAACCAATAGCTGCCTTTTATGGCACTGCATCACTTCTCTGAATGCATTGACGTTCTATAATCAATCAATCCGTCAAATGTATTTATAAAGCCCTTTTAACATCAGCAGATGTCACAACGTGCTTATAAAGAAACCCAGCCTAAAACCCCAAACAGCAAGCAATGCAGATGTAGAAGCACCGCGGCTAGGAAAAAACTCCCTAGAAAGGCCGGCACCTAGGAAGAAACCTAGAGAGGAACCAGGCTCTGAGTGGTGGCCAGTCCCCTCCTGGCTGTGCCCAGTGGATATTTATAAGAGTACATGGGCATTAAGGCCAGATTGTTCTTCAAGATGTTCAAATGTTCATAGATGACCAGCAGGGTCAAATAATAATCAGTGGTTATAGAGGGTGCAACAGGTCAGCACCTCAGGAGTAAATGTCAGTTGGCTCTTAAGAAGTCATCAGGCCAGGTAGTCCTGAGGCTGAGGCATGGTCCTAGGGCTCAGGTCCTCCAGCAGGGCAGAGGGAGAGGGAGAGATAATTAAAGGGAGCATAACTAAGATCACACAGGACACCAGATAAGACAGGAGAAATAGGGCATACTGACCCTAGCCCCCTGGCACATAGAATATTGTAGCATTAGGACTCTGGGACGGGGGTTACCCCCGGACAGGGCCAACCATGCAGAATATAACCCCACCCACTTTGCCAAAGCACAGCTCCCACACCACCACGGGATGTCAACAGACCACCAACTTATAGACCAAGTATAGACCACAAAGAGCTCCCCCACCGCACGAGCCTGAGGGGACGCAAAACTGGACAGGAAGATCACATCACTGACCCAACTCAGTGGAGAGAGCCAGACCACACTGGGCCAGAGTGTGGGCCAGACCACACTCAATCATAGGACCTCCTGAAGAGAAGAGTGTTCAGTAAAGACTTAAAGGTCGAGACCAAGTCTGCGTCCTCACATAGATAGGCAGACCAATCCATAAAATGGAGCTCTATAAAATAAAGACCTGCCTCCAGCTGTTTGCTTAGAAATTCTAGGAAAAACAAGGATTCCTGCGTCTTGTGACCATAGTGTACTTGTAGGTACATTATGTACGGCAAGACCAAATCAGAGCGATAGGTAGGAGCATGTCCGTGTAATGCTTTGTAGGTTATCAGTAAAACCTTAAATCAACCCTAGCCTTAAGAGGAAGCCAGTATTGAGAGGCTAGCTCTGGAGTAATGTGATTGAATTTTGTGGTTCTAGTCAAGATTCTAGCAGCTGTATTTAGCACTAGCTGAAGTTTATTTAGTGCTTTATCCGTGTAACCAGAGAGTAAAGCATTGCAGTAGTCTAATCTTGAAGTGACAAAAGCATGGATTAGCTTTCTGCATCATTTTCTGACAAAAAGTTTCTGATTTTTGTAATGATATGAAGATGGGAAAAAGGGTGCTCTTGAAATATGTGATATGTTCGTCAAAAGAGATCAGGGTCCAGAGTAACGCCGAGGTCCTTCAGTTTTATTTGAGACGACCGTACAACCATCGAGATTGTCAGATCAAACAGCAGATCTCTTTGTTTCTTGGGACCTAGAACTAGCTACTCTGTTTTGTCTGAGGTTTAAAGGTAAAACATTGGCCCCCATCCACTTCCTGAAACACAGGCTTCCAGGGTAGGTAATTTTAGGGCTTCACCGGGTTTCATCAAAATGTACAGCTGTGTGTCAACTGCATAGCAGTGGAAGTTGACATTGTGTTTCTGAATGACATCACCAAGAGGTAGAATATATAGTGAAAACAATAGTGGTCCTAAAATGGATCCATGAGGAACACCAAAACTTACCATATATGTTTTTCATAGGACAAACCATCCACAGAGATGAACTGATTTCTTTCCGACAGATAATATCTAAATCAGGCAAGGACTTGTCCGTGTACACCAATTGTGGTTTCCAATCCCTCCAAAAGAATGTGGTGATCGATGGTGTCAAAAGCGGCACTAAGGTCTAGGAGCTCGAGGACAGACGCCATTAATATATAATTTACCACCTTCACATGTGCTGCCTCAGTATTATGATGGCGTCTAAAACCAGACTGGAGCATTTCGTATACATTATTGGTCTTCAGGAAGGCTTTTTCTAAAACAGTTTTTCTAAAATGTTTGAGAGGAATGGGAGTTTCGATATAGACTGATTTTTAGGTTTGAATTGTTTCCAGCTCAAGGTTTGACTTTTTTCAGGAGAGGCTATATTACCACCACTTTTAATGTGTTTGGTACACATCCGGAGGATAGGGAGCCATTTATTATGTTCAACATAGGAGGACCAAGCATAGGAGGTAGCTCTTTAAGTAGTTTAGTTGGAATGAGGTCCAGTAGGCAGCTGGAAGGTTTAGATGTCATGACTATTTTCGTGAACATGTCGAGAGATACAGGATAAAAAAAGTGTCTCCATTGATCCGAGGTCCTGACAGTTCTGTGCAGACTCAGGACAACTGAGTTTTGGAGAAATAGGCATGTACAAAGAGTCCGTAATTTGCTATATAATGATCTTGAACTTTTAAATCGAAGAAGTTCATGAAGTTCCTCATTTGGGGAATGCTACTTTTTAGTTAGCTTTCGACAGTATAAAAAAAATACATTTGGGACCATTTTGTCTCCTCAATCAGGTTGGAAAAGTAGGCTAATCGAGCAGCAGTGAGGGCTTTCAATATTGCACGGTCCTGTCTTTCCAAGCTAGTCGGAAGTCCAATTTGGTGGACCACCATGTCCGTTCCAATTTTCTGGAAGCTTGCTTCAAGGCTTTTCTGTAAACCGGGGAACTAGTTTCCTGTGACAAATGTTTTTTGTTTTTAGGGGTGCGACTGCATCCAGGGCAGGGCTCTCCAACCCTGTTCCTAGAGAGCTACCTCTACTGTAGATCTTCAATCCAACCTCAGCTGTAACTGGATTAAATTTATCAGCCATTAATTATTCAAATCAGGTGAGCTAGATTAGGGTTGGAGCAAAAACCTACAGGACGGTAGTTCTCCAGGAACAGGGTTTGAGAACACTGATCTAGGTTTTTTCCATAGGTTAAATTTAGATCGTTGGTTAGGTGGTTAACTAATTTTTGTACTCTGGCCTCCTTGGGTAGGTGGAGGGAGTCTGGAAGGGTATCTAGGAGTCTTTGTGTTGTCAGAGAATTATAGCTTGGCGTTTGACAATCCTTGGTTGGTGTCTGAGCTAATTTTTTGTTGCGATTGCAAATGTTATAAGATGGTGGCGTGATAGTCCAGCGTTATGATGAAAAACATTTAGATCTACTATCTATTCCACAGGACAAAACTAGATTCAGGGTATGATTATGGCAATGCGTAGGTCCCGAAGCATGTTGGACAAAACCCACTGAGTCGATGATGGCTCCGAAAGCCTTTTGGTGTGGGTCTGCGGACTTCTCCATGTGAATATTGAAGTCACACAATGTTAATGTTATCTGCCATAACTAGAAGGACCGATCGGAATTCAGGGAACTCAGTAAGGAACGCGGTATACAGCCCAGGAGGCCTGTAAACAGTAGCTATAAAATGTTAGAAAGACGAAAACGCAGTAATTTTTTTCTCATAAATTGACATTTGCTGTCATAAATGTTAGCAACACCTCTGCCTTTGTGGGATGTGCGGATGATATGGTCACCAGGAGAAGAAGCTTCATTTAACGTAGTAAATTCATCAGGCTTGAGTCAGGCCAATCACATCAAGGTTATGATCGGTTTCCTGTTAGCGTCCCACCTCTACTGCTCTTATGAAGTTGTAGGTTTACTTTTAACATCCCTGGGCTCAAAAGGCTTATATACAGCCTGGTAAAGCTGTGTAACCTAACACTGTACAGCCTACTGTATACAGCCACCTATAGCCTAGCATAGTAACATAATTGCGTGGGCATGCATTCTCATGACAGACCCTGTGCAGGTAAGGAGACACACCATCACGCTGAGCAAAATGTGAGGGGGTATTTTTCTGCCCATCCCCACGCATCCTGAGTATTGCAGTGATAAGTAGTTGCAAGGCTCATTAATCATAAAGGCCAATTGGACAAAGAGGATCACACTGCACCCAGGGGCACGGTGGCTGCCGAGGGGTTCAACTTTGCGACGATAACAGCCACGATGAGAGGAGGGGCTGCGGGAAGTAGATTATCAGTACAAGCGAGGTCAGGCCATGAGAGTATGAGTATAATTAATGCCCTATGAGGTAAACCTATGACATGCTTCTTCTGTGCTAACCATCACAATCCAATACAAGTATAAAGGACAGAGGAGAGAAAAAAGTAAACTGAACTGAGAGAGGGGGGAAAAAAATCTATGAAGGGGCTAGGAAACAGTTTTCTCCCCTTTTCTGGGCTTAGTATTGCTTCGTCTCATCTTATTAGAAAGCTAATGCAACTGTCTGTTCTAATACTGGAGAGCAGCTTTTACAATTTTTCTTTCTCCCTCACACCCTTTTTCTATTCACCACTAATCTGTGCTGTGCCAGCAGACGATAAGACTGGGCACGTTCGTCGCTTCCTGTCCGTGGTTTAGCCGGGCTTTGTGAGAGCTTGAGTTGTACAATCATTTGTTTCAAGAACTTTGGAGTAGAATAAGAGAGAAAAAGTTTCAACCTTTCCAGGTGTATTTTACGTTGAATTCTGGTGTAATTCTTGTGGTTTTGGGTTGATTTTTGCTTTCCAAAAACCTGAAAGAATGAAAAGTACATCCCTTTTGTTTTACATACATAGAAAACTCAGTCTTAGGGCCTTTGAAGTACACAGAGTGGTAGAGCTTATGGAGGTATTGTTGCTGAGGAGAGGGATGAATTCTGGAATGAATTGAAATCTACGTGATTAACTCCTACTGGCTTAGCTATTGTAAGGATAAAGCGCGTGTTACTGGACCTTGAATGCAAATTAAGAACCCCCAGGCAAAATGGGAAGGACTCAAGCTCTACTCCTACAGGGAATTCTTAATGAGTACTAGTAAAAGTATTATAGTACAATATATCTTAAACTTATATGGAAATACAATTAAAGACTCAAAATTTATTCTCAATGGATTACATTTAATAGTCTCTGTAGACACTAGTAGCTCACAGTTATATTTCACACACATTTTGACAACAGGTGGTGAAAGACAATAGTGCTCATGATAAGTTACAGCCCACACTGGTGTCTGCAAAATCCCTCGCCCCTGGAAGTCTACACGGGTTTAATTCACTCTTGAAGAATCTCTCCGGCAATAGACCAGAGTAAATCATGTACAGACTTTGCTAGTGATGAAGGTGTTTGGAGTAAACGGGAAAGAGACAAGATCTTTTATTATTCTTAATGAATATTTGATACTTCTCCAAAATTAAACATGTAATCTCTCTATCCAAGCTTAAATGATGCACCATTTACGAGTTGTGGTGAGAAGTAGTTAAGGACTTGACATTTCCAGATAGGTATTTAAATACTTACATTCCTTTGTGGATTTGTCAGACTAGGGGATCACTACTTATTGCATGAAGTCAGTCTTTTGCAATATAGACTGACTCTCAGTGGATTTTGGCATGCCATGCATTTTGTCAAGTGTCCAGTGTTGGCAGCCAACTTGGCTGTATTGATGTTGTACTGATGTTGTATTGTTTGAGGAATTAAGTTGATTTGGCTGACAACACAACTGATGCAATGCTAGTTGTGGAATGAAGCCTTTTTATGTTAAGGTATACAGACTCCAACTCCTGGGCCCCATTTTTCTAAAGTTATCCATCTGGATTTCACCTATAGGATAGAATTAAATTCATAGAAATATAATGAATAGAACAGGCAAATAATTGATGTGAATGGGGACGGCCGTTCTGTTCATTCTATTTCTATGCATCAGCGCTCCCGAGTGGCACAGCAGTCTAAGGCATTGCATCTCATTGTAAGAGGTGTCACTGCAGTCCCTGGTTCGAATCCAGGCTGCATCACATCCGGCCGTGATTGGGAGTCCCATAGGTGGTTCACAATTGGCCCAGCGTCGTCCGGGTTTGGCCGGGGAAGGCCGTCATTGTAAATAATAATGTGTTCTTAACTGACTTGCCTAGTTAAAAAAGGTTACGTTAAAAAAAATATCCTCTCTGATTTCCAAAATCCAGATAGATAACTTTTGAAAAACTGGGCCCTGAGGAAGTCCTGGACATTGTATATTTACCTTTGGAAAGTATAATCCCTTGGACAAACTCAGCAAGGATAAAACATGACTGGGGTCTTGTTGTCTTGTCAGCAGAAGGGATTATATTGCATTTCTAAATAGCGTCGCTATTTGAATGAATCTGGCACTTTTTCAACTTTGTGAAATGTGGAACTTATTCTGAGACCACAACAAGGTGTTGGTTTCTCAAAGAAGGAGCAACACAGGATCCAAGAGCCTACAGGAGTGCACCATTGGAATAATAATGTTGTTTTAAACCACATGGAACATCCCTGTGTTTCTCTGCATGTTTAAGTCAACAGAGACTGATACTGTTCAAGTCATTCTTCTAGAGGTTTCCCAGTTGGAAATTGGAAAGTCTACACATGCATTGACGTAATCGGAATGCAATATGAAGATATGGCGCTGGAAGAATAATTTTAATTGGCACCTCTCCCCAATGAAAACCGTAGTCTTTAACATTTATGAGGGTACTTTGTCACCTAACACATTAAAAGCCCAATGTCTTAATTGGCAAAAGCTTTTTGGTGGGGGGGGGGGAGCCCTAGCGTGTCATCTGCACTTCATCATGCTGACTCTACCCCTGGTGTCATTACTAAATTTTCAGGGAGTCACCAGATTTTCTGACACAGGGAGATTAGATTGATCTTGGTCAATCCCTCAGGCAGGGACTACACTACACCTTTGTAATGTTATGCCCATAACTCACAATGTAGGCAAGTGGTGATTCCAAATCTCTCTCAGACCCAGACAGAGCTAATGCTGCAGTGATTGCTTCCACTTCATGAGTTTTAGGATTGTGCGTTTGTAGAGGGCTTTCATACATGCTGTAAAGGCACAGTGAAGAAGATTTAGGCTAGATGCGGCTTAGATTTTAAAGAAGACCTTTAGTTTAGAAAACTCAGTTTCGAAGTGTTCCAGCTGTATTTGAGTCTGACTGAGGTTGAAGCTAAATTTGGATTCATAGTAACAAATGGGATGAAACCCAAAATGTTAAAACAGTTAAAGAACGACTTAACGCTGAGACTAAATATAGGCATACTTGAAATGAAAATCACAAAGTGGACATAAAACCCCCCACTCATCATTATGGAGGCAACACATTAATTGGCTAACCCTTCTGAACTTCTCTTTAGGATCAGAATGTCCAAGTTGGCATGTTTTTGAAAGCTTCCCATGTTGTGTTCAAGGGTTTTAAAAAAAAGGCTGAATCCCAAGCTTTTAAATCAATATCAGAGGAACTGCACGTGCTCGGATTTCAAGCCTTTTGATTTCAGCTGGCACGAAGTTGAACTCCTCAGCTGGGAAACATGAAGCACTATCCATCTTCTCCAAAAGCTGCTTGGAGAGGTTAAGGTTATGGAGCTGTGGAGAGGCTTGAAGGAATATTCAAGATTTTATGGCTCTGCTCCAAGACATAGTGAGTGTTTCCCTCTATTACCACCAAAAAACAGGTTTGGCCACTACACAGACAAGATTGTAAAGGTTTCAAGGAAAGCTCAGGGTTCACACCATTCACACACACCTGTCCAAATGCTAAGTCCAAGAGATATAGTCCATGCAGTGGTGGGAAAAGTACCCAATTGTCATACTTGAGTAAAAAATAAAAGATACCGTCAAAGAAAATGACTCAAGTAAAAGTCACCCAGTAAAATACTTCTTGAGTAAAAGTCCACAAGTATTTGGTTTTGACCGTACTAGTCTCGCTTTAAATTACGTTCAACTTATAAAGGCTTTATAAAGCCTTGATAATGCCTTCATAAGCAATACATAAGTGTTACAATGCATCTATAACTATGTCATGCTTTATAAAGGGTTCATAGATGTGGCATAACTGTGACATAATCACCAATGTCAAATGTGACATAACCCACTACGTCAAATATGATATAAACAAGTGCTTTATAAAGGTTGACATGTTGTGCTGAAGGATAACATACTCTCTAAAGTGAAGTCATGTTAGTCACATTACATGTCATTTCATAGACACTTCTGCCCAAATGTGCGGAAGGTCTGGTGGATCAACACATCAAACTTGGCCTTCATTAGTTAGGGTTAGTTTAAAACTTCTTTGGGATAAGGGGCGGTATTTTGACATCTGGATGAAAAGCAGGCCCAAGGTAAACTGCCTGCTACTCAGGCCCAGAAGCTAGGCTATGCATATAATTGGTAGATTTAGATAGAAAACACTCTAAAGTTTCTAAAACTGTTAAAATAATGTCTGAGTATAACAGAACTGAAATGGCAGGCAAAACCACAAGGACAAACCATTCCCCCCCCCCCCCCCCCCCCCCCCCCCTATTGTTTGATTATAAACTTTGACTTGTTTGGATAAGTTTATTGGTAACGTTTGGGATTCATTTTGTATGCATTTTGAAGGAGGGAAACCGAGTGGATTATTGACTGAAGCACGCCAGCTAAACTGAGTTTTTATGGCTATAAAGAAGGACATTATCGAACAAAAGGACCATTTGTAATGTAACTGGGACCTTTTGGAGTGCCAACAGAAGAAGATCTTCAAAGGTAAGCCATATATTATATCGCTATTTCTGACTTTTGTGTCGCAACTCCCTGGTTGAAAATGATTTGTTATGCATTTGTGTGCTGGGCGCTGTCCTCAGTTAATCACATGGTTTGCTTTCGCCGTAAAGCCTTTTTGAAATCTGACATGGCGGCTGGATTAACAACAAGTTAAGCTTTAGTTTGATGTATTGCACTTGTGATTTCATGAAAGTTTAATATTTATAGTAATTTAATTTGAATTAATTTGGCGCTCTGCAATTTCACCGGAAGGTGTCGAAATGGGACGGTAGCGTCCCACTGATCCGCAAGAAGTTTTAAGAAGATACATTGTGGAAATAGGCATGGCTTAGACATAATTATGACTTTTTGAACGTTAACAAGTGATGATGGGCCCAGTCAGTTCTTTGACAAATTCACCCACTCCCCCACTGAAAGATCAGCCACAAACGGTTGGCACCATTGTTAACAAGTTGTAATCAAGCCCTGGCCTCCAGCATGGGAACAGAAGAGGAATAGCTGGTGTGGTAGTCTCAGGTTGGACTACTCCAAATCATCTTGATTCTGACACACACAAACACAAGCTTTGCAGGTCTATCAACCTATTTAAATATCTCTCACACCCTACCAGTAACCTGTGGATCATGAGAGAACCTTCATAAATCAGCAGAACCTTAACCTATTTATTGACACTATGTAGTATCCTGTAATACTTCGTTGGAAGTGAGACACTTTCGGTCATTCATAACACATCCACAAAGACTCAATATTGCATGACGCTGTAATTAATTTAATGTCAGACACATTTGGTCATTTATAACACTTATAGTACCAGTCAAAGGTTTGGACACCTACTCATTGCAGGTTTTTTCTTTATTTTTACTATTTTTCCACATTGTAGAATAATAGTAAAGACATCAACATATTAAATAACACATGGAATCATGTAGTAACCAAAAATGTATTAAACACATTTTTGGTGGCGGAGGAATAATGGTATGGGGCTGTTTTTCATGAGTCGGGCTAGGCCCCTTAGTTCCAGTGAAGGGAAATCTTAATGCTAAAGCATACAATGACATTTTAGATGATTCTGTGCTTCCAATATTGTGGCAACAATTTGAGGAAGGCACTTTCCTGTTTCAGCATGACAAAGCGAGGTCCATACACAAATAGTTGGCTGAGATCGGTGTGGAAGAACTTGACTGGCCTGCACAGAACCCTGACCTCAACCCCATCGAACACTTTTGGGATGAATTGGAACGCCGACTACGAGCCCGGTGTAATCGCCCAACATCAGCCCAACCTCACTAATGCTCGTGGCTGAATGGAAGCATGTCCTCTTGGCAATGTTCCAACATCTAGTGGAAAGCCTTTCCAGAAGAGTGGAGGCTGTTATAGCAGCAAAGAGGGGACCAACTCCATATTAATGCCCATGATTTTGGAATGAGGTGTTTGACGAGCACATGTCCACATACTTTTAGTCATGTATTGTGTATGGTGTCATTTCATGGGGCTCTGAATAATACAGAGTGTTGCTGGCCTTTTACTCCACCCATTCCACTGGTGGCCACAATGCGAATCACTGCATAAGGAATAGATAATCATCACATGTGCACTTACTGTTCTACAGAAAACCAGCTAACCAAACAATGCAGGGCTTATGGTACAGAAATTAACATTCAATTATCTGGCACCAGCTCTGGTGGACATTCCTGCAGTCAGCAAGTCAAATTCCCGCTCCCTCAAAACTTGAGACATCTGTGGCCTTGTGTTGTGTGACAAAACTGCACATTTTAGAGTGGCCTTTTGTCCCCAGCACAAGGTGCACCTGGTAATGATCATGCAGTTTAAGCAGCTTCTTGATATGCCACACATCTTGGCCAAGGGATGTAAACAAATGTGCCCAAAATTTGAGATAAATAAGCTTTTTGTGCATATGGAACATTTATTTCTGTGATCTTGTTTCAGCTCTTAAAATATGGGACCAACACTTTACATGTTGCGTTCAAATTTGTTCAATGTAGTAAAATAAAGTATAGATACCCCAAAAAACGACTTAAGTAGTACTTTAAAGTATTTTTACTTAAGTACTTTACACCACTGGATCCATGTTGCTGGAGGTCGTCAAGATGGCTGCCCCCACCACCAGTCAGTTGCTCAGCTGCTGTTGGTACATTTGTTTAGTCTTTTGGCAGTCATTCCTCGTCGTCCTTTGGCATCAAGCGTCTGTGGCACCCAGCCCATGGTCCAGTCCATTGCAGGCCACAGAGAGGAAACCATGCATGAGCAGTGAGCCATTCTGAGCAGACGTATTCAAACATCACTCATGTATGGTCCCTCTCTGGTTGCAAGGTCATCGGCAGTGGTGTGTGACGTGGTCTTCCTCCTCCAGCAGCAGTCCAGCAGTGAGCTGGGAGTTTCATTATAAGGGGCTCAGGTAGCTCATTAGTCAATCAGGCCCAGGTGTGGCAGATCTGGGCCAACTCCCATCTCCAAGAAGACCAGCCAAGGGGGAGGAATTTACAATAAATCAATTAGGAAACACAAGCGTGAGAAGCACTGTAACCCATAGAACATCATGTCAAAGAGTGGAGGCTGGTGGGAGGAGCTATAGGAGAACGTGTTCATTGTAATAGCTTGAATGGAAAAAAGGGAACAGTGTCAAACATGTCATTTCCATATACTTGATGTGTTTAATACCGTTCCATTTATTCCATTCCAGCCATTACAATGACCCTGTCCTCCCATAGCGCCTCCCACCAGCCGCCACTGATGTCAAAGTATAGTGTATGACACAAACTATCTTCAATATAAAGTCACTGCAAACTCTCAACACATTAAATACACTCAAAAAGGGCTGGTCTCCAATTTGGGGAAAATATAAGGGAGGGCAATATTTGACACTCATATCACCCAGAAGGAATGTTATGGCTAGATGCTGATACAAGCTGCTGATAGCCATCCTTCAAGATAAAAGGATAAACTTTTCAATAACATGTAAAAATCTTACTTCCACATTACTGCTGAGGTGAAAGTGCAAGTGTGGGGCTTCTTTATGAGAACATATGAAAACTGGAGAGCAGCAGAACGGAGCAAAATGCCTTGCAGGGTCTTAGCGTGCAACTAGCACGAAGCACTATTTATCAGGCTTCTCTTCTAGCCGCCCACATGTCTACCTCATATAACCTTGAGTGGGTGGACTACATTTTCTGTTCCATCCTAACTATGGAGCCAGCAACCTTCTCAAGATAGGCAATTAGGAGGGAAGTGTTAAAGGGATGGGGGATCATTAATAGTTAGACTGAATGATGTTATCAAAGAGGCAAAAATGTATTATTTGAGGGATGGTACATATTCAATAATGGATTCATATGAAGTGCTGAGGGGATATGTGCCAAGGCCTAAAATTACTCTGAAGATATGCATGCTGAATCAACAACACACTAGCTGTCCCTGGGGCCAATGTCCTTACTTACCAATGTATGATTGGAACAACCTCAATGGGAATTGGCTTGATGTGCCAAACGGGTTGAAATGTGAACGCAGCTCTTTTAGGCAGAGCCTGTGGAATAATGTACTGTGCATGACAAGGGGAAACCACTCTGAAATGTCTGAAAGTAACTTTAAGCGGAAATTATTTAGTTTAGAGGATGTGTCAGACGATCCCAAACTCAGACGTTTGCTATTTTTGTGCCTCCATTAAGTATGTTATGTTACACTACATTAAAAACCGAATAATAGTCTGGATACATAAAGATGTACTCCGTTAAGCACAACAAATTAGTAACATATGGCACAAATTGTATTTGTAACATACCACAAGAGTTGGATGACGTAGTACACAATTGGATGGAATAGAACACAAAAAAATGGGGACCCGTTTTGGCTCACAAGCACCACTTTCAAAACTACTGGCTGAAATTATACAAAAGTTTGAGAGTGCATCTTTGACAAACTAAAGTAGGGAGGTTGGTCCGGGAGGATGAGTGGGCCTATACCACAAGCATCTAGTAATTCAAAGGTTGTGCATTTGAGTCACGTCGGGGATAACTGTAGCATTTTAGCTAACCCTTTTCCTAAACTTAACCTAATTCTCAGAACCTTTTGCGTAAAACCTCCTAACCTTTATCATAAGTTCTCCTAACCAGCAATGTAAATGTTCCTATGACACAACAAGTAGCCTAGTCTCAAAGAAAGACATATAACACTGTGTCCTCGAAGACGAATGATAACTTATGTCATCCATTTCCTACAATATTGTACAACCACTATTCCATTTGTATGTAATGTAATGAAACATAACATATCATACTAAATGGAGGTAGTTAAATGTAAAAATGCTACGAATTGCACTGAGGCCAGGTTGGATGTGTGGGTTACTACCCTGAGCCACACTCACATGCAATAAAATCTAAGTAATTTCATGTCTTACAAGGCCCAGGATGGATCGATAGCTATTGATCACTCCTGGTTGGCAGGCATTGGACTTCTTCTGAAGAGGTTTTTGACCACATGGTGTACATAAGGTAAAGAAAATGCTTTGGAAAAGCCAGAGTAGGTATGGATAAAAATAAGTCAGCCTAAGATACAAATATCAAATGTCTACTTTAAGTGTTTTTCCCAGAATAACTCAGTTACTCCAACTTCTGTGATTTCCTGGTTATCAATGTATTTCTCTTTTGTCTGTGTGATTGTATGGTAGTCATTCAGGTCTTGTCAAATGTTAAGGCTACATTAACAATTGTATTTAACACTTTATACATGCACTGATGTCACTTCAATAATGTTTGCATACTGTTTTATCCACTTCACATGTATATACTGTATTCTAGTCAAGGCTCATCCTATATAACTACTGCTGTACACACCTTTTCGATTCATATACTGTCCATAATGTCTATACACACCATCATATACAGATATATTTATATTCCGGACTCTGACATTTTAATATTTCTATATTTCTTAATTCCTTTATTTTATTTTTTTATTTTTTGGGGGGGGGGGGGGTGGCATACTGTTTTGTATTGTAAGGTATTGTTTCGCTACACCTGCAATTTGATTTGATTGAATGCTTATAGATGTTTCTGTGCAATCAATCTACCTCGCATACACCCCCCATCAGCCCTTGAATCATTTTTATAATACAGTTGAGAAATAGAACAGAATATCCTCATGTGTTAGTGGACCGTACCACCTAATCATCACCCTTATGTGGTTCTTGGCCATGAGTGGTATGGCCCAGGGAACAGTGCCCAATCAATCAAAAAGGGCTGGGAATTACTCGGAGCTGACAGGTGCAAACAGCCTTGCAGACTGTGGAAGCTCCCCAGTGGACCTGATCTCCAGTCGCCACTACACTCCAGTGCACACAGTCTCCCAGCCCATCTCTCTGTGGAGTCCTGCTCCAAGACGAGAGGAGGAAGGTGCTAACCTAGTGGTAAGGTTGGCCACCCTTCCCTCATCACTCGCAAACAGGACATCGCCATCGAAATCCCCCAAGTGTGTAATAGTGGGAGCTTCTTTGAAGCAATACTCAAAAGTCTCCAGCTTAAAAAAAAATGGAAATGGGGACACATTGGCACACACTGCCACGCTGCTGTGGGAAGGTGGAGCCAATCGTTCACAGTCCAGGCCATGTTTCACCCAGGAGTCTAAATTAGATTTTCTTCGAAGACCCTGAGCTAGGTTCCAGTCACAGTGGTATCTATTGCTTTGCCATAATAATGCTTAGTGGTGGCCGGGTAGAATACTCTAGTCACATTGGCACAAAAAGAGTGAGTTGGAAAATAGTCAATCTTTGTTTAATTTGTGGAGAACAGTATATACCAGTACATAATGTAGTATCAAGAAAAAGGCTTTGGACATATCTGTGCGTATCAACCTTCAAGATTAAATCTGTGAGGCTGGTGGTCTCGGAAAGGGAGACCGGAAAACTTCTTAACTGCATTACTTATCGCTATATCAAAGTTTAATGGTCATGAAAGCCATTTTACAGTCTTACGCACTCTCTTTGTATGCCATTACCTGGTCTCAATGAGACCCCCTAGAGCTAAATGTTCCATAGGAAAACATTAAAGGAGACATTAGACAGTCTCAGTTTGTCAGGCCCTTTCATTCATATCGTATTTTTCTTCATTTCCTTCTCCCGCTCATGAGGCGGGAGTGTATGTACAGTCAGGTCCCAAATTATTATTATTGTCTACTAAAAATAAGGGGACATTATTTTATTTGATACTAATTGCTCAGAGAAAGATTTTGTTTAACAAGTAATTGTTTTTCCCAAAAATTGGGGTTAAAAGTATTGGCCCCCACGTTTCAATACCTTTCAACACCTCTCCTTGCGAGGAGGTAAATAGGTACTGTGCCTATTTCGAAAATGTTTTATGAGATTGGAGAATACATTGGGAGGGATCTTAGACAATTCCTCCTTACAGAATCTTTCTAGATCCTTGATATCCTCTGTCTGTGCTTATGGAATGCCCTCTTCAATTCAAACCATAGGTTTTCAATGGGGTTCAAGTCTGGAGACTGAGATGGCCATTGCAAAATTTAGATTTTGTGGTAAATTAAGCCTTTCTTTGTGGATGTTGATGTGCTTGGGGTTATTGTCTTGTTGGAAGATCCACTTGTGGCTAAGTTTCAGCCTCCTGGCAGAGGCAACCATGTTTTTGCCTAAAATGTTCTGGTCCTGGGTAAAGTTCATGATGCCATTGACTGTAACAAGGGCCCAAGGACCAGTGTAAGCAAAATAGTCCCATAACATCAAAGATCCACCACCATATTTTACAGTAGGTATGGGGATCTTTTCTGCTTTAATGCATCCTTATTTCAACGTCAAACCCACCACTGGTGTGCTTGGCCAAATAGCTCTATAAACATGTTATCCAACATATGTAAACGGCTGGAGTTTTCTAAATGGCATTGGCACTTGGATAGGATTCGGTGCTATGGTCAGATGACATGAAAATAGAGCTCTTTGGCCATGCACACCAATAGTGTAGGTATTCAAGTAGGTATTCAAGAGTATGCTGTGTCTCAACCGATGGCAGGCACAACACAAACACCTCAGATTTGATAAAACATATGTGAAAAATAATAATAATAATAATAATAATAAGAGTTTATGCGTTTCTATAGATAATTGACGTTAAAGGCAAAAAAAGAAATAATAATAATAATCAAGAAATGATACATTTTGACAACCCTGTTTACAAGATTTTATGATATCAAAATCAACCGATTATCTTTTCCAGTGATGAAGACATTGATGTCTCATGGTAGGGTAGGGTAGGCAAAACGGGTCAACTTTGATCACCTTTATCTCCTCAATGTTTTGGCAAAAAAGTGACTTTCTGACCATTTCTACCATGGGCAAACATGTATGGGCAGTTTTGTTCAGATCAAAAGGGGTAAGGTGAAAAAGTGATTGAAATCACGATCCAGTATTGTAAAATGGCATTTTTTATATAGCTGTGTTTATATAGCTGTGTTTTATATAGCTATATATTTGTGTTTATTTTATGCAGTCTTTTTTGCTCATCTTTATCAAGGGTGTCAATTATTGAGGAGATGATTGTATATACAGGTAAGCAAAGTAATGGAAACAATTGAGTAAATGAGGGTGTGGTTCCTGGTTGTGGTTCCTGAGTTAATTAAGCAAGTAACATCCCATCATGCTTAAGGTCATTTATAAAATGCTGGGCAGGCCAATATTCTGGCCATTATTTTGTCTACAGGGCACGAGTGTTCTCTGAATGGTTTTATGAGCATGAAAACAATTTAAACCAATAGAACACTTATGGGACATTTTGGAGAGGCTCCTGAAACATCGTTTTCCACTACCATCAACAAAACACCAAATTATGGAATTTATTGTGGAAGAATGGTGTTGCACACCTCCAATAGAGTTCCAGACACTTGTATAATCTATGCCCAGGTGTACTGAAGCCGTTCTGGCTCATGGTGGCCCAATGCTCTATTAAGACGCTTTATGTTGGTGTTTCCTTTATTTTGGCAGTGTCCTGCATGTATATGGCACAGCAGCTGAATGTAATTTTTAGATTGACAATTTATAACAAGATGTGCTTGGAAAGGTAGATCTCTATTCACTCTGTGTACACCTGAATAGGCTGTGAAGGAATTTAAATTCAGACAATGTTATGCACTAGGCTGTATGATAAAAACCCTGAAGCCTTGAGTGAATACATGAGGCAAATATGTATGCGCTTAATCATTTATCCTTAGCCCATGTTGCTATATACTGGAATATGATGAAATGATTTCCTCTATCAGAGGTGTAACAGTATTGCTTCCATTCCTCTCCTCGCCCCTACCTGGGCTCGAACCAGGGACACTCTTCACACAAAGACAACAGCCACCCTCGAAGCATCGTTACCCATTGCTCCACAAAAGCCACGGCCCTTGCAGAACAAGGTGAACAACTACTTCAAGGTCTCAGAGCGAGTGATGTCACCAATTGAAATGCTATTAGCGCGCACCCTGCTAACTAGCTAGCCATTTCACATCGGTTACTGAGGCGACTGCTATTCAATCTTACATACTTTTTTTACATTGCTTTCTTGGAAGCAAATATCTTTGTTCACTTTTCTTTTACACATACTGTAGATGTTTCCGTTGTTCCCTCAGTATGGTCACTACAATACCATTTATCTGAACACGCAGTACAGCATATAATGACAGATGGCATTTTAATGTTTTTTTTCCCCCTCTGAAGCTAAAACTAAAATTGCTTCAAATTCCATATTATTTATTTCCTAATAATATCATAACTGACTGTGAAATTACCAAGTGGATCTGCATGACTATGTGCTAGGACTGAGTTGCCATTGAGAGAGCAGCGGTGCATTTTGAATGACTACACTAGACTGTGTGCCATCTGCAGATCACATGAATTAGACTGTGGTTCATTTGATATGAGCTCTGAATCAACATTGTAAGTGGTTTTACTGAGTGGGATATGTTCAGTTCAGGGTGGATGAATTATACATAAAGGAAGAATTCTAAAAGCAGCTTTGGTAGTAGTAGAGTGGTTCACTGGAATCTGTAATTTGGTTTATGTGACTGGAAACCGACATGAATATCACGATAGTGCTAACTACTGTAACAGCCTTCCCACATACGAATTCAGTACCCTAGTATGCTGTACAAGTCTACACTAGTAACAGCCTTGTATCTCTAGAAATGGTTTGGCTCAATTTTGCAGACAACAAACTGCTTCCTCACTACCAGAGTAAGGTAGATCTCGAAATTCAGGAAAGACAGCAGTGACAATTTTCAAAAGCGTTCTAGACCTGCTTTATTTGTTCATGTGAAGCCTTGGGCAGGTCTCACCTTGACATATAGGACTGCTTTTAGCACAACTATGAGATAACATATTCTGCAGGAAAATCTATAAATACACAGATAGACCTGTCAGTCTGTGGACTCAGCTCGGGACGAGCTGTCTGACTGTGTTTCTGGTGTGGAGAGAGAGAAAACACAACGCCCCGGGCTGATAAGGACTGGCACTGATATGGTGGCCAAGCTAATTAGCCAAAGAAGAAGCTAATCTACCAGGGCACACTAGGTGAACAACCCCAGTGGAGCTGCCTGACATGGGGCTGCCATCGATAGCTGATAGTCGAGCCGAGTTCAAGTGATTTTTTTTGTGGGAAATAAAGTGTATTTTCTCAGACCGCCATCTGGCTCCTAGACAAATGTGTATAGCAGTGCCAGTTTCACTTTGGATCCAATTCTTGGAGGTCTCTTTGATGCAAATTGTATGTGCATACAGTGCACTACTTCAACAGTCTGCACACTAACTCTTCCTCCATTGTGTTGCACATGTACAAAATTAGACTGTAGAAAAGTAATGAATTATTATTACAGTATGTCAATTGTTACTGCATTTCTCTCTTAGCTGGCTGTTGTTCCGCGTCAAGTCCAGCTATTCAGCTAATTTGGACTGTGGCTGGAGCACTGTGGGGCAGCTGGAGCTCTATGCCTCCTGGCAGTTATATTTTTTAGAAAGTGCTCATTAAATCCACAAACCAATTTGTTTGGGGGAGAGGAGGGGCAGGCTGAAGGAGCAACACACACACAATGGATCCAGTTTCTCTGTTGGCCCCCTCAGCAACCCCTAATGAGATGCCACATGTGGCACAGTGCCCGTGTCCACTCAAAGCTGGTCTTTCATTGGCTCATACACATAAAGGAGGATTTGTTCTTTGCTAGAAAGATACTCTTCTCATTTCCTCCACACCGTGTTTGCATATTATGGACTGTGTAGCATACGTGGGATAAATTATAACCTCTCATGTTATCAGTGTTACAAATTCAAATGAGATTTGCACGATGCTCCTTATGCACATACAGTGGGTTGCGAAAGTATTCACCCCCTTGGCATTTTTCCTATTTTGTTGCCTTACAACCTGGAATTAAAATAGATTTTTGGGGGGTTTGTATCATTTGATTTTCACAACATGCCTACCACTTTGAACATGCACAATATTTTTTGTGTGAAACAAACAAGAAATAAGACAAAAACTGAAAGCTTAAACGTGCATAACTATCCCCCCCAAAGTCAATACTTTGTAGAGGCACCTATTTCAGCAATTACAGCTGCAAGTCTCTTGGGGTATGTCTCTATAAGCTTGGCACATCTAGCCACTGGCATTTTTTGCCATTCTTCAAGGCAAAACTGCTCCTGATCCTTCAAGTTGGATGGGTTCCGCTGCAGTACAGCAATCTTTAAGTCATACCACAGATTCTCAATTGGATGTAGGTGTGGGCTTTGACTAGGCCATTCCAAGATATTTAAATGTTTCCCCTTAAACCACTCAAGTGTTGCTTTAGCAGTATGCTTAGGGTCATTGTCCTGCTGGAAGGTGAACCTCCGTCCCAGTCTCAAATCTCTGGAAGACTGAAACAGGTTTCCCTCAAGAATTTCCCTGTATTTAGCGTCATCCATCATTCCTTAAATTCTGACTAGTTTCTCACTCCCTACCGCTGAAAAACATCCCCACAGCATGATGCTGCCCCCACCATGCTTCACTGTGGTGATGGTGTTCTCGGAGTGATGAGAGTTGTTGGGTTTGTGCCAGACATAGCGTTTTCCTTGATAGCCAAAAATCTAAATTTTAGACTCATCTGACCAGAGTACCTTCTTCCATATGGTTGGGTTGTCTCCCACATGCCTTTTGGAGAACACCAAATCTGTTTGCTTATTTCTTTTTTTAAGCAATGGCTTTTTTCTGGCCACTCTTCTGTAAAGCCCAGCTGTGTGGAGTGTACGGCTTAAAGTGGTCCTATGGACAGATACTCCAATCTCCGCTGTGGAGCTTTACAGGTCCTTCAGGGTTATATTTGGTCTCTTTGTTGCGTCTCTGATTAATGCCCTCCTTGCCTGGTCTGTGAGTTTTGGTGGGCGGCCCTCTCTTGGCAGGTTTGTTGTGGTGCCATATTCTTTCCATTTTTTTGTAATGGATTTAATGGTGCTCCGTGGGATGTTCAAAGTTTCAGATATTTTTTTATAACCCAATCCTGATCTTTTCTTCTCCATAACTTTGTCCCTGACCTGTTTGGAGAGATCCTTGGTCTTCATGGTGCCGCTTGCTTGGTGGTGGTGCCGCTTGCATGGTGATGTTGCAAACTCTGGGGCCTTTCAGAACAGGTGTATATATACTGAGATCATGTGACAGATCATGTGACACTTAGATTGCACACAGGTGGACTTTATTTAACAAATTATGTGTCTTCTGAAGGTAATTGGTTGAACCAGATCTTATTTAGGGGCTTCATAGCAAAGGGGATGAATATATAAGCACGCACCACTAAAGTAATTTTTTTTCATTTCATTTCACCAATTTGGACTTTTTTGGGTAAGTCCATTACATGAAATCCAAATAAAAATCAATTTAAATTACTGATTGTAATGCAACAAAATAGGAAAAACAAATACTTTTGCACGGCACTGTACAGTAATGTACAGTGTGGTACCTAGGTAATTATTTTTAACAGCACTGTCTGCTATTGGATTTGAGACTCATTGAAAATGCACAGACAAACATATTTCAGAGATGAACTTCACTGGATGAATTGAGGCTGGGGGTTGGGATTTGAGCCGGAGCATAGTGACAAAGTAATTGGATTGCGACAAGCGAGCAGCGTAATTCCGTGGATTTAATAGAGCTCCATTCCTCATGTTATTTCCCAACAGCACAATAATAGACAGAACATGATTACAGTTTCATGGATGACCGTTTCGTAGAACATGTATGGACAGAAGCAATCTCAAAGCACAATTTTGACGTTCGACTCTGTATCTGAGCTTCATGTAGCAAATGAGACTAGTAAGGCATTATCGGTTTTGATGATGAGTTCATTTTAGTGTCATTCACATATAATGTATGATCAGGCTTGAGTCAATTGAATATCCGTGAGTTAATAGAATCCAAAGGGAAATATATAATACTCTCTACATCTTCTGGAATTCATAAGAGCAGTGTCTGATGGCTTCCAATACTTAAAGGGGTAATCTGTGAAGAATAAAATTTACAAATGCCCCAAGATGTTAGTTCAACTGTTGTACCCCATTAGAATACAAGTTAAAAGCTTATTTTACTGCATTGTTTTAAACAATGTGACTGTACATCCGAATCAGAATTAGAATCACCTTTATTCTCCAAGTTTATTTACAGATACTCAGAGCACTGCTAGTGATATACATTTTTTTTTAACCTTTATTTAACTAAGTCAGTTAAGGACAAATTCTTATTTTACAATGACGGCCTACCCCGGCCAAACGCTCCCCTAACCCGGACGACGCTTGGCCAAACATTTAGAGACAGTGGAGTTTAAACAAAGTTTTCATGCACTATATACAACTAGGTAGAGTGAGCATAGAGCTATAAGTGGTGGCAGGTAGCCTAGTGGTTTGAGCATTGGGCTAATAACTGAAAGCTTGCTAGATTGAATCCCTGAGCTGACAAGGTAAACATCTGTCGTTCTACCCCTGAACAAGGCAGTTAACCCACTGTTCCTAGGCCGTCCTTGTAAATAAGAATTTGTTCTTATCTCACTTGCCTAGTTAATTAAAGGTTAAATAAGAGACTGAGCTGTATAGCCTTAAAACCAGTGATGGAAAAAGTACCTAATTCTCTTACTTTCTATTAAGATACCTTAATAGAAAATTACTAAAGTTATCCAGTAAAATACTACTTAACTAAACATCTAAAAGTATTTATTTTAAATATACTTAAGTATCAAAAGTAAAAATGTAATTCATGAAATATACTTAAGTATCAAAAGTAAAAGTATAAATCATTTCAAATTCCTTATATTAAGCAAACCAAACAGCACCATTTTCTTGTTTATTTATGGATAGCCAGGGGCACACTCCAACACTCAGACATAATTTACAAATGAAGCATGTGTGTTTAGTGAATCTGCCAGATCAGAGGCAGTAGGGATGATCAGGGATGTTATCATTTGAATTTGAATTTTTTTTAACCTTTATTTAACTAGACAAGTCAGTTAAGAACAAATTCTTATGTTCTCTTGATAAGTGCATGTATTGGACCATTTTCCTGTCCTGCTAAGCATTGAAAATGTAGCGAGCACTTCTGGGTGTCAGAAAATGTAGGGAGTTTTCTTTAGGAATATAATGAAGTTAAAGTAAAAGTTGTCAAAAATATAAACAGTAAATTAAAGTACAGATACCACAAAAAACTGCTTAACTAGTACTTTAAAGTATTTCCAATTAAGTACTTTACACCACTGCTTAAAACATTTGTTAAAACTATAATTTTCATCTCATGGATTGGCCAGTCCTTGCCTCCATTGCTCTGTCATTAAATGTGAGATTGTGTATATTTCTCTTGCCCCATTCTTCAGCTGTTTAACAAAATAGTGGCTGGTTGGACGCGTTGTTGTTTTTTTTAAACTGCAGATTGCCCGTTTAAAGGGATATTACTGTCTAAAATCAAAGTTAGGTAGATTTTTTTCTTTCAGACCTCAAAAGTAGTCTGATGTCAGGAGGAATCAATGTCCAATGTCATCAGCTTTGTAGATCCAGCTATCAACTCTAAATTAATTGGTAAAGATATGCACAGAATAAAATCAGAAAATGATATGGTGGTTATATTTTTTATTCATTTTCAACACTATATCTATACAACACATGACCTGGGACATGGAAAATTCGCAACATTCTTCTTCTTTTGAGGTCTAAAAAAACTTCTGAGAAACTTTGCTTTTCCCTTTAATCCCCTGTGTGGGTTAAACCCAAAGATCAGTTGGATTTGTCCATTTATTTAGAAGATGTGATTGTTCATGGTTGAGTGTTACCTGCCCTTTATGATTCACCCATCTAGTCCAGTAACAGATTTAATTGTTAATGTATGCACTTGCTTGTGTCTCTACTACCCATTCCCTTTGCCCTCTCTTGAATACTGCGGGCATGTTCCTCTGCCTAGACGTTGCTGACGCATACCAGATCTTACAACGCCTGGATAGGTATTTTAAGTATAAGCTAACCACATTGTATGTTATAGCAATCTGGTGCCCGACGGCACAGTCAATGACATGGCATGCAACCATTGGTTGATGCATGTAACGTCTCAGCAGGGGAACGCGACCTACAGTCTTCCCTGTGGCTCAGTTGGTAGAGCATCGTGTTTGCAATGCCAGCATGGTGTGTGCAACGCCAGGGTTGTGGGTTCGATTCCCACGGGGGGCCAGTACAAAAAAAAATGCATGAAATGGTATGAAATGTATGTATTCACTACTGTAAGTTTCTGTGGATAAGAGCATCTGCTAAATGACTGTAATGTACATCTTCACCACTTTGGGCTGTGACACATGCAGGTGTTCTTGATGCAGGCACTGTGTGATGAAGTGATGCTGGTCTCAGTCTGTATTGACCAGAAGGGGGAGCCATTTTGTTAACACAGTGCCCTGCACTGTCCCCCATGTGAATCCTCATTTCCTTCAGCTCACAAGATGGTGAAATGTAATGTTTGTGTGATTACTTATTATGCTTTGTAAGAGATCTAGGTACGTAACATAGGCCTACCTCTGGTCTCATACATACAGCGAGAGCTGCATCTGTGTAATACATTGTGTGTGGGAGAAGAGATAGAAGGTTATGAGGGATGTACTCTTTAACATAAAAAATCTAAAATCAAAGACTTGCCAAGGTCTGAATAGAGCTTACATGTTTCACTGTTACCTTTTTCAAGTTTTACATTTATGTGAATACTTCAGAGGTGAAGCTATTGATTCATCACATTTTTATTTCATATGAAGCACAATTAATTAAACCCTGTAAATCTAAGCAGGTTGTAATAAGCTGACATGTAATTATTTTCAGATAATGGATCATTTAGCTGTTTCATTTAGAATTGTAGGTATGATAAAAAATATATAGAACATATAATTTTTTTAAATAAAATATACAATTTGGCCCATAGAAACGCATTGAATAACACATTCATATATGGCAAAAAAAGAGAGTCAACATATAACTCATAAGGAATAAGGTTTTGAAGTGTCTGTCCTATATCTAGGAGATATACTGTATATATACATTGAGCAAAAATATAAATGCAACATGCAACAATTTCAATGATTTGACTGAGTTACAGTTCATATAAGGAAATAAGTCCATTTAAATAAATAAATTAGGCCCTAATCTATAGATTTCACATGACTGGGCAGGGGCACAGCCATGGGTGGGCCAGGGAGGGCATTGGCCCACCCACTTGGGAGCCAGGCCCGCCCACTGGGGAGCCAGGCCCAGCCAATCCGAATAAATTGTTCCTAACAAAAGGCTTTATTACAGACAGAAATACTCCTCAGTTTCACATTGTCTGCAGTTGTGAGGCCGGTTGGACGTACTGCCAAATTCTCTAAAACGACATTGGGAGGCAGCTTATGGTAGAGAAATTAACATTAAATTATCTGGCAACAACTCTGGTGGACATTCTTGCAGTCAGCATGACAATTGTATGCTCCCTCAAAACTTGAGACATCTGTGGCATTGTGTTGTGTGACAAAACAACACATTTTAGAGTGGCCTTTTATTGTCCGCAGCACAAGGTGCACCTGTGTAATGATCATCTTGTTTAATCAGCTTCCTGATATTCCACACTTGTCAATTGGATTGATTATCTTGGCAAAGGAGAAATGCTCAATAACAGGGATGTAAAGAAATTTGTGCACAACATTTGAGAGAAATAAGATTTTTGTGTGTATTGAATATTTCAGCTCAGGAAACATGGGACCAACACTTTTGCATTTCTTTTTCAATGACGGTGGTTTCTCTTTGCTTATTTGAACTGTTCTTGCCATAATATGGACTTGGTCTTTTATCAAATAGGGCTATCTTCTGTATACCACCACTACCTGGTCACAAGACAACTAATTGGCTCAAACACATTAAGAAGGAAAGGCACACAAGGCACACATGTTAATTGAAATGCATTCCAGGTGACTACCTCATAAAGCTAGTTGAGAGAATGCCAAGAGTGTACAAAGCTACCATCAAGGCAAAGGGTGGCTACTTTTAAGAGTCTAGAAATAGAAAGAATAGAAAATATATTTTGATTTATTTAACACTTGGTTACTATATGATTCCATATGTGTTATGTCATAGTTTTGATGTCTTCACTATTATTCTGCAATGTAGAAAATAGTAAAAATAAAGAAAAACCCTCGAATCAGTAGGTGTGTCCAAATTTTTGATCGGTACCAGTTACCTTCAGACTAGTGTTTACCGGTTATCTTCAAAACAGAGAACATCGTGTTCGTGACGGTCTCCCCTTTCCATACATTGGTCATAATAGTTTGTAGGCCAAACCATTCAGACATTACAGATGATTTCGTGAGAAGACCGATTTTCGGGGTGTCTCAATGTCTGACAAACATTACTGTAGCTTGGCCACCTTCCACCGCAGATGCGGAAGGTCGCCATAGGTGATTGCGGTGGATTAAGACGCAGCCCATGCAAAAAACAGATATCTCCAGCTTAAACTGATGGATTTTGATGGGGATTTTTAAATTCGTTTTAAGAAAAATGTATTGGCAGAAAATATCAATTGACTTAGCGTTGTGCCAATTAACTGTATTTGGACATTTAAACACGTATCAGTTCAAGTAATGTTATGTATTTATAACGAGTATAGAAACAGACTGTGTTTCAGTCTAATGGCAACCCCTCTACTCAACATGTAACCACTTCCATATACAGTAGAACGACTCAGGTAAAAATACTCCACTCGCCACACACAATGACCATTCATTTTTTACCACTCTGTAGAAACACAAAGGCTGGTTTTAAGACACTGAAGTGAGCGCGCTTAGTCAAATTCACCTGGGAACAGTTATTCTGGGGAGGTGAACAAGTTAAAATGTCACCAGGGACAACTCTCACCATTTGGTTAAAATAAGTGAATGGCAGACACAGCCTTAGCTCTATTCCTCTTCATTGCACACCATTTCATGGGAAATATACCTTAGGTTTCTGAGGAGGAACTCTGCCCTCAACTTGGTCTTTTTGTTTCTTTCCCACATCCTATTAAATATTTAAACAAGTCTGACAATGCCTGAAAAGCTCAACCTACCATGAAAGAATGGGAAATGCACGAGAGGACTTCGAAAGAACAAACCCAGGGAGAGAGAGATAGAAAAAATATATTTCATCAAGGTAACCACAGGTTACTGTGTGTGTGTGTTTGTGTGTGTGTTTGTGTGTGTCTCAGAGAAAAATAGTTGAATAGTTAAAAGTTGACAGCATACAAATAGATTTGATTTTCACATAACATGCAGTATTCTGGGTCAGGGATGCACTCGCAACCACCACAACCACCAAGATGCACAGTCAGCAAGATGCGTGGCCAAATGATGAAAAGATCAGTAGCCTAAACATCATTATAAGCACCAAGTGTGCTTGATAAATAGTGAAAATCAGCACAAAAGCAACACTGCGTTATAATGCACGTGTTGATATGACAGCAGACAAAAAGAGTCAACTATTATCAGCTCGTGTTTACATGGTGTGCATATTCAAGCAATAGCATCAATTGGAGCATGCCCATGTCACATAAACAAGGAAAGATGGTGAGTGCGTTACTGATGTTGTTTTTTGCTTGAGATGTAAGGCCTGCTCTTTGGGATGATATTTTATGCTGATAATAGCCTGTAGTATTGTCACCGGCTTTTTCTATCAAAACAATATCCTCCCTCCTCTTTCCTGTGTCACCATTTCATTTAGTGTTGGCACATGCTCAGTGCGCATAGTTCTGGCTTTTTTGGCTTAGGCCTCTGAGGTGTAGGTTCAGTCTTAAGCACAGAATCAGAAGAATACTCATCATAGATGACATGATTAATTTCTTCCCCTGCATCTGAGTCGTTTTCATTCAGATTTTTTAGCAACGCATGTGCATCCATTCGTCTTGGTCTTCTTGCCATTGTAAATTACACACACTCTCACTGTGTACTCCAATTATTGTATTTGTATTTATTAATGGTCCCCAAGGCAACAATGTAGGGTCCCCCCTACTCTTCCTGGGGTCCAGCAACATAAGACAGTTACATACAGTTTAAAATACTACATGACATTACATTTCATAACACCTTACCATTTATCAGATTCTACTGCTTGCATCAGTTATCTGATGTGGAATAGACTTCCATGCAGCCATGGCTCTGTCTAGTACTGTGTACCTCCCATAGTCTGTTCTTTTGAAGAGACCTTTGGTGACATCTGTTGTGGGGTATGCGTAGGTGTCCGAGCTGTGTGCTAGTGGTTTAACCTGTTGGGTCTAGGGGGCAGCATTTGCACGTCTGGATAAAAAAAATTTACCCGATTTAATCTGGTTACTAATCCTACCCAGTAACTAGAATATGCATATACTTATTATATATGGATAGAAAACACTCTAAAGTTTCCAAAATTGTTTGAATGGTGTCTGTGAGTATAACAGAACTCATTTGGCAGGCAAAACCCTGAGACATTTTCTGACAGGAAGTGGATACCTGATGTGTTGTATTGACTTTAAACCTATCCCATTGAAAAACACAGGGGTTTAGGAATATTTTGGCACTTCCTATTGCTTCCACTAGATGTCACCAGCCTTTACAAAGTGTTTTGAGTCTTCTGGAGGGAGATCTGACCGAACAAGAGCCATGGAACGGTGATGTCCCATTAGACACCTGGCGCGCTACTTCATGTTGGGTACCCTCGTTCCAATACGTTATAAAAGACTATGCATTCGTCCACCTTGAATATTATTCATGTTCTGGTTAAAAAAGGCCCTAATGATTTATGCTATACAACGTTTGACATGTTTGAACGAACGGAAATATATTTTTTCCCCTCGTTCATGACGAGAAGTCCGGCTGGCTTACATCATGTGCTAACGAGACGGAGATTTTTGGACATAAATGATGAGCTTTTTTGAACAAAACTACATTCGTTATGGACCTGTGATACCTGGAAGTGACATCTGATGAAGAGAATCAAAGGTAATGGATTATTTACATAGTATTTTCGATTTTAGATCTCCCCAACATGACGTCTAGTCTGTATCGCAACGCGTATTTTTCTGGGCACAGTGCTCAGATTATTGCAAAGTGTGATTTCCCAGTAAGGTTATTTTTAAATCTGGCAAGTTGATTGCGTTCAAAAGATGTAAATCTATAATTCTTTAAATGACAATATAATATTTTACCAATGTTTTCTAATTTTAATTATTTAATTTGTGACGCTGACTTGACTGCCGGTTATTGGAGGGAAACGATTTCCTCAACATCAATGCCATAGTAAAACGCTGTTTTTGTATATAAATATGAACTTGATAGAACTAAAAATGCATGCATTGTCTAACATAATGTCCTAGGAGTGTCATCTGATGGAGATTGTAAAAGGTTAGTGTATCATTTTAGCTGGTTTTATGGTTTTGGTGACCCTGTCTTTGACTTGACAAAACATTACACACAACTCTTGTAAATGTACTGTCCTAACATACTCTAAATTTATGCTTTCGCCGTAAAACCTTTTTGAAATCGTAAAACGTGGTTAGATTAAGGAGATGTTTATCTTTCAAATGGTGTAACATAGTTGTATTTTTGAAAAATTTGAATTTTGACATTTATTTGGATTCAAATTTGCCGCTCTTGAAATGCACCTGCTGTTGATGGAGTGCACCACGGGTGGCACGCTAGCGTCCCACCTAGCCCCAAGAGGTTAAGTGTTGCAATGATTTCACTCGATAAGGTAGCTGACGTGTATAGTGTTGAGTCATCTGCATACATAGCCACATAGCCAGTGGCATGACATTAGTAAAAATTTAAAAAAGCAGGGGCCAAGACAGCTGCCCTGGGGCATTCCTGATCAAATCAAATCAATTTGTTTTTGGCACATGCTCCAAATACAACAGGTGTAGACCTTACAGTGAAATGCTTACTTACAAGCCCTTAACTCTTTCTTGAACTGCATTGTTGGCTAAGAAAATATTGACTAAATAAACGTAGAAATAGTCAAATAAAATTAACCTGTTAGGGCTAGGGGGCAGTATTTGCACGGCTGGATAAAAAAATGTACCCGATTTAATCTGGTTACTAATCCTACCCAGTAACTAGAATATGCATATACTTATTATATATGGATAGAAAACACCCTAAAGTTTCTAAAACTGTTTGAATGGTGTCTGTGAGTATAACAGAACTCATTTGGCAGGCAATACCCTGAGACATTTTCTGACAGGAAGTGGATACCTGATGTGTTGTATTACCTTTAAACCTATGCCATTGAAAAACACAGGGGCTGAGGAATATTTTGGCACTTCCTATTGCTTCCACTAGATGTCACCAGCCTTTACAAAGTGTTTTGAGTCTTCTGGAGGGAGATCTGACCGAACAAGAGCCATGGAACGATGATGGCCCATTAGACACCTGGCGCGCGAGTTCATGTTGGGTACCCTCGTTCCAATACGTTATAAAAGAGAATGCATTCGTCCACCTTGAATATTATTCATGTTCTGGTTAAAAAAGGCCCTAATGATTTATGCTATACAACGTTTGACATGTTTGAACGAACGGAAATATATTTTTTCCCCTCGTTCATGAAGTGAAGTCCGGCGGGCTTAGATCATGTGCTAACAAGACGGAGATTTTTGGACATAAATTATGAGCTTTTTTGAACAAAACTACATTCGTTATGGACCTGTGATACCTGGAAGTGACATCTGATGAAGAGAATCAAAGGTAATGGATTATTTACATAGTATTTTCGATTTTAGATCTCCCCAACATGGCGGCTAGTCTGTATCGCAACGCGTATTTTTCTGGGCGCAGTGCTCAGATTATTGCAAAGTGTGATTTCCCAGTAAGGTTATTTTTAAATCTGGCAAGTTGATTGCGTTCAAGAGATGTAAATCTATAATTCTTTAAATGACAATATAATATTTTACCAATGTTTTCTAATTTTAATTATTTAATTTGTGGTGCTGACTTGAATGCCGGTTATTGGAGGGAAACGATTTCCTGAACATCAACGCCACAGTAAAACGCTGTTTTTGGATATAAATATGAACTTGATAGAACTAAAAATGCATGCATTGTCTAACACAATGTCCTAGGAGTGTCATCTGTTGGAGATTGTAAAAGGTTAGTGCATAATTTTAGCTGATTTTATGGTTTTGGTGACGCCTGTCTTTGAATTGGCACAACATTACACACAACTCTTGTAAATGTACTGTCCTAACATACTCTAAATTTATGCTTTCGCAGTAAAACCTTTTTGAAATCGTAAAACGTGGTTAGATTAAGGAGATGTTTATCTTTCAAAGGGTGTAAAATAGTTGTATGTTTGAAAAATTTGAATTTTGACATTTATTTGGATTCAAATTTGCCGCTCTTGAAATGCACCTGCTGTTGATGGAGTGCACCACGGGTGGGACGCTTGCCCATAGAGGTTAAAAAGTAACACAATAAAAATACCAATAAGAAGGCTATATACAGGTGGTACCAGTACCGATTCAATGTGCGGGGATAGTCAAGTTATTTTGTACATGTTGGTAGGGGTAAAGTGACTATGCATAGATAACAAACAGCGAATAGCAGCAGTGTAAAAATAAAGCGAAGGGGGGGGGGGGGGGCGTGTCAATGTAAATGTTTGATTAATTCTTCAGCAGTCTTATGGCTTGTGGGTAGAAGCTGTTAATGAGCCTTTTGGTCCTAGACTTGGCACTCCAGTACCGCTTGCCGTGCGGTAGCAGAGAGAACAGTCTATGACTTGGGTGACTGGAGTCTGACAATTTTTTGGCCCTTCCTCTGACATGCCTAGCATATAGGTCCTGGATGGTAGGAAGTTTGTGATGTACTGGGCCGTACGCACTACCCTCTTTATTGCCTTACGGTCAGATGCCGAGCAGTTGCCATACCAGGCGATGAGACAACCGGTCAGGATGCTCTCGATGGTGCAGCTGTAGGACCTTTTGAGGATCTGAGGACCCATGTCAAATCTTTTCAGTCTACTGAGGGGGAAAAAGGGGTTGTCATGCCCTCTTCATAACTGTCTTGGTGTATTTGGACCATGATAGTTTGTTGGTGATGTGGACACCAAGGAACTTGAAACTTTCGACCCGCTCCACTACAGCCCTATCGATGTTAATGGGGGCTGTTCGGCCCGCTTTTTCCTGTAGTCCACAATCAGCTCCTTTCTCGCTCACATTGACGGCGTGGTGTTACCACACTTCCATGTATCTGACTTCCTCCCTATACGCTGTCTCATCATTGTCGTGATCAGGCCTACCACTTGTGTCGTCAGCAAACTTAATGATGGTGTTGGAGTTGTGTTTGGCCACGCAGTCGTGGGTGAACAGGGAATACAAGAGGGGACTAAGCACACACCCCTGAGTGGCCCCAGTGTTGAGGACCAACATGGCAGATGTGTTGTTGCTTAGCTTAGTGATGAGCTTTGTGGGCGCTATGGTGTTGAACGCTGAGCTGTAATGAATAGCATTCTCACATAGGAGTTCCTTTTGTCCAGGTGGGAAAGTGCAGTGTGGAGTGCGATTGATATTGCATCATCTGTGGATCTGTTGGGGCGGTATGTGAATTAGAGTAAGTCTATGGTTTCCGGGATGATGGTGTTGATGTGAGACATCCTTTCAAAGCACTTCATGGCTACCGACATGAGTACTACGGGGCAGTAATCATTTAGG
The DNA here is from genome assembly GCF_965601325.2 of Salmo salar. NCBI lineage: Eukaryota > Metazoa > Chordata > Actinopteri > Salmoniformes > Salmonidae > Salmo > Salmo salar. The sequence goes on from NC_138295.1 coordinate 28,965,094, forward strand.
AAGGTTACCTTCGCTTTCTTGGGCACAGGGACTACATAGTCTGCTTGAAACATGTAGGTATTAAAGACTCAGCCAGAGAGAGGTTGAAAATGTCAGTGAAGACTTTTGCCAGTTGAGCATGGTTTGAGTACATGTCCTGGTAATCCATCTGGCCCCGTCGCCTTGTGAATGTTGACCTATTTAACCTCTATGGGCTAGGTGGGACGCTAGCGTGCCACCCGTGGTGCACTCCATCAACAGCAGGTGCATTTCAAGAGCGGCAAATTTGAATCCAAATAAATGTCAAAATTCAAATTTTTCAAAAATACAACTATTTTACACCATTTGAAAGATAAACATCTCCTTAATCTAACCACGTTTTACGATTTCAAAAAGGTTTTACGGCGAAAGCATAAATTTAGAGTATGTTAGGACAGTACATTTACAAGAGTTGTGTGTAATGTTTTGTCAAGTCAAAGACAGGGTCACCAAAACCATAAAACCAGCTAAAATGATGCACTAACCTTTTACAATCTCCATCAGATGACACTCCTAGGACATTATGTTAGACAATGCATGCATTTTTAGTTCTATCAAGTTCATATTTATATCCAAAAACAGCGTTTTACTATGGCATTGATGTTGAGGAAATCGTTTCCCTCCAATAACCGGCAGTCAAGTCAGCGTCACAAATTAAATAATTAAAATTAGAAAACATTGGTAAAATATTATATTGTCATTTAAAGAATTATAGATTTACATCTCTTGAACGCAATCAACTTGCCAGATTTAAAAATAACCTTACTGGGAAATCACACTTTGCAATAATCTGAGCACTGCGCCCAGAAAAATACGCGTTGCGATACAGACTAGACGTCATGTTGGGGAGATCTAAAATCGAAAATACTATGTAAATAATCCATTACCTTTGATTCTCTTCATCAGATGTCACTTCCAGGTATCACAGGTCCATAACGAATGTAGTTTTGTTCAAAAAAGCTCATCATTTATGTCCAAAAATCTCCGTCTTGTTAGCACATGATCTAAGCCAGCCGGACTTCTCGTCATGAACGAGGGGAAAAAATATATTTACGTTCGTTCAAACATGTCAAACGTTGTATAGCATAAATCATTAGGGCCTTTTTTAACCAGAACATGAATAATATTCAAGGTGGACGAATGCATACTCTTTTATAACGTATTGGAACGAGGGTACCCAACATGAACTCGCGCGCCAGGTGTCTAATGGGACATCATCGTTCCATGGCTCTTGTTCGGTCAGATCTCCCTCCAGAATACTCAAAACACTTTGTAAAGGCTGGTGACATCTAGTGGAAGCAATAGGAAGTGCCAAAATATTCCTCAGCCCCTGTGTTTTTCAATGGGATAGGTTTAAAGGTAATACAACACATCAGGTTTCCACTTCCTGTCAGAAAATGTCTCAGGGTTTTGCCTGCCAAATGAGTTCTGTTATACTCACAGACACCATTCAAACAGTTTTAGAAACTTTAGAGTGTTTTCTATCCATATATAATAAGTATATGCATATTCTAGTTACTGGGTAGGATTAGTAACCAGATTAAATCGGGTAATTTTTTTTTATCCAGACGTGCAAATGCTGCCCCCTAGCCCTAACAGGTTAAGCTTGAATGGGCTAGTGATTGTGACGGCATGGAATTCAAAGGAGGAGATAGACAGATGGGTCAGGGGAGGAAGAGAGAATGTCCACTTGGGAGAGATGAGGATTCCAGTGCTACCACCCCGCTGGCCAGATGCTCTCGGGGTATGCGAGAACACGTGGTCAGACGAGGAGAGAGCAGTAGGAGTAGCAGTGTTATCTGTGGTAATCCATGTTTCCGTCAGCGCCAAGAAGTCGAGGGACTGGAGGGTAGCATAGGCTGAGATGAACTCTGCCTTGTTGGCCGCAGACCGGCAGTTCCAGAGGCTACCGGAGACCTGGAACTCCACGTGGTTCGTGCGCGCTGGGACCACCAGGTTAGAGTGGCAGCGGCCACACGGTGTGAAGCGTTTGTATGGCCTGTGCAGAGGGGAGAGAACAGGGATAGACAGACACATAGTTGACAGGCTACAGAAGGGCTACGCTAATGCAAAGGAGATTGGAATGACAAGTGGACTACATGTCTCGAATGTTCAGAAAGTTAAGCATACGTTGCAAAAATCTTATTGACTAAAATGACTAAAATGATACAGTACTGCTGGCTGGTGAAATAGGCTAGCTAGCAGTGGCTGCGTTGTTGACTTTGTTTGAAAGTGTAGCTGGCTAGGTAACCTCGATAGTTTCAGTACTACACCTTTATCATGATACAAAGGCAACTATGTAGCTATCTAACATAACACTAATCAAGACGTTCCTTTGTAATGTATTTAGTTTCTACAATGCTGCTCGTCGGTAAAAGTTGGCTAGGTTTGGAAAATGGCTTCGCGTAGGACAAAAATAGCTGGCTAGCTAACCTCGATAATTACTCTAAACTAAACAATTATCAAACTATGACAAAGACAACTATGTAGCTAGCTAACACTACACTAATCAAATTGTTCCGTTGTAATGCATTAGTTTCTACAGTGCTGCTAGTCAGTAAAGGTTGGCTAGCTAGCAGTGGGTTTGATGTTGACTAGGTGTGTTGACGAAGTTTGGAGAACGGCGTCGCGGCGGACGAAAATAGCTGGCTAGCTAACCTCGATAATTACTCTAAAACTACACAATTAGCTTAGATACAAAGACAGCAAAGACAACTATGTAGCTAGCTAACACTACACTAATCAAATCGTTCCGTTGTAATGTATTAGTTTCTACAGTGCTGCTAGTCGGTAGAAGTTGGCTAGCTAGCAGTGTTGACTAAGTTTGGAGAACGGTGTCGTGGCGGACAAAAATAGCTGGCTAGCTAACCTCGATAATTACTCTAAACTACACAATTATCTTTGATACAAAGACAGCTATGTAGCTAGCTAAAAATTGCTCAGATCAAACAAATCAAACCGTTGTAATGTAATGAAATGTAATATTACCTGCGGAGCGAAGTGCAGCACGATTACTCGCTCCAAACCCGGAAGTAAACATGTTTTCACAAGGGCTATTACCAGGACAATAGACACGATGTGGTCCCAAAAACACCTCTCCGACATAGGGTCCAGCATATCCTTGATGATAATCGGCTTGGGCTGATTCTGGTGTGAGGTATCTGGCCCAAATGTATTACTTGTGGCTTGGTCGATTGTGGCTAATCTCTGGCAGATGATTACATGGGCTGCTTTATAAAATTAACATCTTATTATTTATTTATTTTTCCATATTTTGTCATTGTTTCTGTGATCAAAAAATAAAATTAACATTTAAATTCAATTCTTTAAGAGTCCTGTTTAAGTAGTATTTTTGTATTTTGATACTTTGTGGAAGACAATTGATCAACAATGTCTGACACAATGGCTGGCAAATAGGTGTGGCAATATCATCTGTTATTATCCTCAATAATTTTCCATCCAAGTTGTCAGACCCCGGTGGCTTGTCATTGTTGATAGACAACACTTTGCGGAATTAAAGATTACAATAGTCTTTCATAATTTGATCAGTTGTACTTGGATGTGTTGTGTCAGCATTTGCATGTCATGCTTAAGTTTGCTAATCTTGCCAATAAAAAATGATTTAAGTAGTTGGCAATATCAGTGGGTTTTGTGATGAATCAGCCATCTGATTCAATGAATGATAGAGCTGAGTTTGAGTTCCCAAAATGTAATTTAAGATGCTCCAAAGCTTTTTACTATCATTGTTTGTCATTTATATTTGTTCCATAGTGTAGTTTCTTCTTTTTTTATTCAGTTTAGTCACACAATTTCTCAATTTGCAGTACATTTGCCAATCAGTTGTGTAGCCAGACTTATCTTCCATTCCTTATGCATCACCCTTCTCAACCTTAAAATGTTTCAATTCCTCATCAATCCACAGGGATTTAACAGTTTTTACAGTCATTTTCTTAATGGGTGCATGCTTATTAGTAACTGGGATAAGCAATTTCATATATGTGTCAAGTGCAGCTTCTGGTTGCTCCTCATTCCACACCACAGACCAACAAATATTATTTACATCAACAACATAGGTCTCACTACAAAAGATATTGTATGACCTATTATGCACTATTTTAGGCCCAGCCTTTGGAACTTTGGTTTTCATAGCTTTGGCTACTATATTGTGATCACTACATCCGATGGATTTGAATACTGACTTAAAGTACATTTCTGCAGCATTAGTAAAGATGTGATCAATACATATTGATGATTTAATTCCTTTGCTGTTTGTAACTACACTAATAGGTTGACTGATAACCTGAACCAGGTTGGAAGCACTAGTTACAGTTTGAAGCTTTCTCTTGAGTGGGCAGCCTGATGAAAGCCAGTCAATATTTAAATCACCCATAAAATATACCTCTCTGTTAATATCACATACATTATCAAGCATTTCACACATGTTATCCAGATACTGACTGTTAGCACTTGGTGGTCTATAACAAATTCCCACCAGTATAGGCTTTGGGTGAGGCAGATTAACCTGTAGCCATATTACCTCAACAGTATTTAACATGAAATCTCCACTAAGCTTTATAGGAATGTGGTTCTGAATATAAACGACAACACATCCACCTTTGGCTTTTCTGTTGATGTTATAACCATGTATTTCTACCACGGTATCATCAAAGGTATTATCTAAGTGAGTTTCAGAGATTGTCACAATATGAATGTCATCTGTTACTAGCAAATTATTGATTTCATGAAGCTGTTTCTTAAACTACATACGAAAACATGGGCTATTTTTAGCACTTTTCTGGGATGCTTGATTGTTTTCATTGCTTTACTGGGAAGCTTAGCAAAAGTAGACATGCTCATGTTATTTATGTTAGTGCAGGGTGAGCTGCACACAGTGGACTGCCTCAGTGCTAACAGTATCACTCTGGTTTATAGACACATGATTACTGCATACAATAGCTGTGGGATTTTTTTATTTATACATTTTTTTAGCTATCCTTTATTTAACTAGGCCAATTGTGCGCCGCCCTATGGGACTCCCAATCATAGCCGGATGTGATACAGCCTGGATTCAAACCAGGGACGGTAGCGGCGCCTCTTGTACTAAGATGCAGTGCCTTAGACCACTGCTCCACTCGGGAACCCAGAGAAGCACTGGATCAGCAGAGGCATTCAGGACAGTAAGAGGGACAGAAATTAGGTTACTTACATTGTGTCTTCCAACGTCCCTAGGATAATGTACAAGTAGGCCAGAGTAGACTGATAAGACTGGTTGGATTTAGTGGACTGATATAGGGTAGGCTTACACAATATTTTGAGATTATAATTACAATAGATCAATACAATATAATGGCCTCCCTGTTCTTCATTCATAATTATGCATCGTTCGCTTCCCTCGCTCATTAACTCACCCATTCTCCCCTTTTCTCCCCATCATACTTTATTTCATTTATTTAATCTGTTATATGTGTGAAATTAGTTAACATTTTATTGGTCACACACATGGTTAGCAGATGTTATTGAGAGTGTAGTGAAATGCTTGTGCTTCTAGTTACGACAGTGCAGTAATATCTAACAAGTAATCTAACAATTCCACAACAGCTACCTAATACACACAAATCTAAAGGGATGGAATAAGAATATGTACATATAAATATATGGATGAGCGGTGATCGAGCGTCATAGGCAAGATGCAATAGATGGTATAAAATACAGTATAAACATATGAGATGAATATGTAAACATTATTAAAGTGGCATTATTAAAGTGACTAGTAATCCATTTATTAAAGTTGCCAATGATTTCGAGTCTGTATGTAGGCAGCAGCCTCTCTGTGTTAGAGATGGCTGTTTAACAGTCTGATGGCCTTGAGATTGAGAAACAGCTTCTGTTTTTCGTTTTTTGTTGACCTTGATGATCTTTTTGGCCTTCTTGTGATATTGCGTGCTGTATGTGTCCTGGAGGGCAGGTAGTTTGCCCCCGGCGTTGTGAAGACTGCACCACCCTCTGGAGAGCCTTGCGGTTGTGGGCGATGCATACAGCCCGACAGGATGCTCTCAGTTGTGCATCTGTAAAAGTTTGTGAGAGTTTTAGGTGACAAGACACATTTCTTCAGCCTCCCAAGGTTGAAGAGGCGCTGTTGCGCCTTCTTCACCACACTGTCTGTGTGGGTGTATCATTTCAGTTTATCCGTGATGTGTACGCCTGTCAGGGCTACTCTAAATAGCAGGAGGGTGAAGTCAAGCTCAGGAGACCGAGGTACGTGAAAACACACGTTTAATAAATAAGTCCACAAATGTCAACATAAGGCATGGTAAACAACACTCCAAAAACAACAGGAACAAAATAATCCTGGAGAGAGTCAGGACGCAGCCCAGCAACCCTAATGCCCAAAATGACAACAGCAGAGGAAGAACAAAATCCCCAACCTACTAATAGGACGACACGAAAATAATCCCGCACAAACCCAAACAAAAACAGACAGACTAAATACCCCACTAACGACCTAACACAAAACAGGTGCTAACCAAGACAGACATAACCAAATGACACAGAAACAGAGATCGGTGGCAGCTAGTAGGCCAGCGACGACGACCGCCGGGCGCCGCCCGACCGGGGAGAGGCGCCACCTTCTGTGGACGTTGTGACAACGCCGAGAAACGTAACTTTCCACCTTCTACACTGCTGTCCCGTCGATTTGGATAGTGGGGGGCTCCCTCTGCTGTTTGCTGAAGAGTTTTGTTGACGTTGATTGAGAGGTTGTTTGCCTGACACCACACTCTGAGTTCCCTCACCTCCTCCCTGTAGGCTGTCTCGTCGTTGTTGGAAATCAAGCCCACTACTGTTGTGTTGTCTGCAAACTTGATTGAGTTGGAGGTGTGCATGTCCACGCAGTCATGGGTGAACAGGGAGTACAGGAGGGGGCTGAGCACCCACCCTTGTGGGGCCTCAGTGTTGAGGATCACGTTGAGTTTCAGATTTGAGGCAATTATCAGAGTGTTTATCAACTGGGGCACAGCCAGGGCCGGTGCCAGAACGAGTAATTTGTACAGGCATTTCATTTCTATAGTGGGGCACGTTTTTTTCACGAGACCTCCTATGTGGATATATGTAAAATATATATATATAATATAATTAAGTATTCAATAAATTGTGGAGTGCTTTTGTTACAACTGTGAAACAGAAAACATTGGAGTTGGAACCTGTTAAAATGAATGTTTTAACAACAAAATAAAAATAAATACCCCAATCACCAAGACACACGGTCAGCAAGACACACGGTCAGCAAGACACACGGTCAGCAAGACACATGGTCAGCAGGATACATGGTCAGAAAGATGCTCTGTCAGCAAGATGCAAATGAGGAAAAAACATCAGTAGCCATCCTAAAAATCATTTTAAGGACCAAGTGTGCTTGATACTATTTAAAACATCTTCACAAAAGCAATAATGACATTATGAATATAAGTGTTGATAAGACAGCAGTCAAAAAGTAAATGATCAGTTGGTGCATGTTCATGTCACATGGCCTAAACAATGAAAGCTGTTGAGTGCGTTGCTGATTTTATTTCTTGCTTGAGATGTAGGGCCTGCTCCCTCAGTGATTACATTTTTATTATTATTATTATTTTTTTACCCCTTTTTTTCTCCCCAATTGGTAGTAGTTCCAGTCTTGTCTCATCGCTGCAACTCCCGTACGGACTCGGGACCTTTCCCGATGGTCGAGAGCCATGCGTCCTCCGAAACACAACCCAACCAAGCCGCACTGCTTCTTGACATAATGCCCATCCAACCCGGAAGCCAGCCGCACCAACGTGTCGGAGGAAACACCGTACACCTGGCCAGCGTGCACTGCGCCCGGCCCGCCACAGGATTCGCTACTGCGCGATGAGACAAGGATATCCCTGCCGGCCAAACCCTCCCTAACCCGGACGAGGCTGGGCCAATTGTGCGCCGCCACATGGGCCCCCTGGTCGCGGTCGGCCGCGACACAGCCTGGACTCAATCCCAGCACTGCAATTAAGTGCCTTAGACCACTGCGCCACCCCGGAGGCCCCAGTGATGACATTTTGTGCTGATAATGGCCTGTAGAATTCTCACCAGCTTGTTCTATTCCAAACGGCTGTCTCACCTTTACATTTGGTTGTGGTGTGGGCACCAGCTCAGTGCACACAGTTCTGACTTTTTTGCTCTTAGGCCTCAGAGGTATACAGTGGGGCAAAAAAGTATTTAGTCAGCCACCGATTGTGCAAGTTCTCCCACTTAAAAAGATGAGAGAGGCCTGTAATTTTCATCATAGGTACACGTCAACTATGACAGACAAAATGAGAAGAAAAGAAATCCAGAAAATCACATTGTAGGATTTTTAATGAATTTATTTGCAAATTCTGGTGGAAAATAAGTATTTGGTCACCTACAAACAAGCAAGATTTCTGGCTCTCACAGACCTGTAACTTCTTCTTTAAGAGGCTCCTCTGTCCTCCACTCGTTACCTGTATTAATGGCACCTGTTTGAACTTGTTATCAGTATAAAAGACACCTGTCCACAACCTCAAACAGTCACACTCCAAACTCCACTATAGCCAAGACCAAAGAGCTGTCAAAGGACACCAGAAACAAAATTGTAGACCTGCACCAGGCTGGGAAGACTGAATCTGCAATAGGTAAGCAGCTTGGTTTGAAGAAATCAACTGTGGGAGCAATTATTAGGAAATGGAAGACATACTTGACCACTGATAATCTCCCTCGATCTGGGGCTCCACGCAAGATCTCACCCCGTGGGGTCAAAATGATCACAAGAACGGTGAGCAAAAATCCCAGAAGCACACGGGGGGACCTAGTGAATGACCTGCAGAGAGCTGGGACCAAAGTAACAAAGCCTACCATCAGTAACACACTACGCCGCCAGGGACTCAAATCCTGCAGTGCCAGACGTGTCCCCCTGCTTAAGCCAGTACATGTCAAGGCCCGCCTGAAGTTTGCTAGAGAGCATTTGGATGATCCAGAAGAGGATTGGGAGAATGTCATATGGTCAGATGAAACCAAAATATAACTTTTTGGTAAAAACTCAACTCGTCGTGTTTGGAGGACAAAGAATGCTGAGTTGCATCCAAAGAACACCATATCTACTGTGAAGCATGGGGGTGGAAACATCATGCTTTGGGGCTGTTTTTCTGCAAAGGGACCAGGACGACTGATCCGTGTAAAGGAAAGAATGAATGGGGCCATGTATCGTGAGATTTTGAGTGAAAACCGCCTTCCATCAGCAAGGGCATTGAAGATGAAACGTGGCTGGGTCTTTCAGCATGACAATGATCCCAAACACACCGCCCGGGCAACGAAGGAGTGGCTTCGTAAGAAGCATTTCAAGGTCCTGGAGTGGCCTAGCCAGTCTCCAGATCTCAACCCCATAGAAAATCTTTGGAGGGAGTTGAAAGTCCGTGTTGCCCAGCGATAGCCCCAAAACATCACTGCACTAGAGGAGATCTGCATGGAGGAATGGGCCAAAATTCCAGCAACAGTGTGTGAAAACCTTGTGAAGACTTACAGAAAACGTTTGACCTGTGTCATTGCCAACAAAGGGTATATAACAAAGTATTGAGATAGACTTTTGTTATTCACCAAATACTTATTTTCCACCACAATTTGCAAATAAATTCATTATGATAAATTCACTGTAATTTTCATTATGATGAAAATTACAGGCCTCTCTGATCTTTTTAAGTGAGAGAACTTGCACAATTGGTGGCTGACTAAATACGTTTTTTGCCCCACTGTAGGTTCAGGTTGAGACTCAGAATCAGAAGAATACCCATCATGATTAATTTCTACCCCACCATTGGAGTCGTTTTCATTCAAATTTTGTAACAACGCTAATGAGTGCATTCATTCGTCTTGGTCTTCTTGCCATGGTAAATTATGCACGCTCTCACTGTGTACTCCAAGTAGGCAAGAGTAGACTGACATTATAATTAGAATAGATCGATACAATAGAATGGCCCGCCCTGTTCTTCATTCACAATTGGTGATTACATAATTATGCATCGTTCGCTTTCCCTCGCTCATCAACTCATCCATTCTCCCCCATCATACTTTAGCCTACTTCATTTGTTTCAGCTGTTGTGTGAAATTAGTTTCAGGATAGTTTAGTTTCACTTTCGAGGCAATTATCGAGGTGATTTTCAGCTGGGCATGGCATCTTCAGCTATCTGTAGAAGGAGGGGACTGCTCCTACTGTCAAGAGGAGGGGCAACAGGGAAAACCATACAAGAATTGCCGTCTGTCTATATCACCAGTTCTGTTTATGATATTAAGATTTTAACAATAGCAGTGTGTATTATATAGTTACTTAGGAAAAGTCAAGGACAGAGGGGGGCATGACTTTAAAAATGGCAGAGTAATATTTTTTTAAATTATTGAGCAGTCCAAATGACTGCTTTAGCATTTATTGTGGGTTTTATAGTAATGACATGTCATTTAACTGTACAAATGCATTAACTGTACAAATGCATTTCATTTGGACAGACAAGGAGGTACGGTAGGGTGGGCCAGGAGGTACGTTAGGGCAGACCAGGCCTCCTAAGGCACGCCCATAATGCCGGCCATGGGCATGGCACCTTCAACTATCTGGAGAAGGAATGTCGGGAGAAGGAGGGGCAATGGGGGGAAACCATAAAAAAATCACGTCCTCCTAGAAGTGGTTATAACAATTAGTGTGTTTTATAGACATATTTAAGAAAAGTCAAGGATGGAGGGGGGCATGACTGACTAATCATTTGTTTAAATTCATGAGCAGTCCAAATGACTGTAGTAAGACAGATGGGCGCTGTTTCGCTTGCTCTGATAATTTATCTGAGATTGATAAGTCTTTCTGTTGGAGCACGTCTCGGTCAAATAAATGATCAATATTTTTATATTTTATTTCGACAGGCAAGGAGGTACGGTATGCTGGATATCCTGATAAGCGTATAACACCAACAATAATACAGGATACTGATCAACAGACACGAGCCATAGAAGAGGTACGAAAAAGCATGGCATCAAGCATCAACTACATTCTATGAATTGCTACCCAGTCAGACAGCAGGTCATCATTTTGAATGGTGCTCATGAACATACAGTCTCTGCCTAATTGGCTTCGCTAGCCTACTGTGAGATTATATTAGAGCATAGAGGTCATTGCATTTCGGCTGCCATTTGGTGCCATCTTGGCATTGAGCTGGGCAGTTCTGCCCTAGCACATGCCTGTCAGAATTGGCTTTGATGTCACGTCACAAAATAAACATCTGTGACTCACTTCTGGCAGGGAATCCATTGTGACAAATGTGTGCCCTCATGGCAGTCTGGATGCCACATATTGACTGCGTACTGGCGACAGGTTGAGGCTGGCAGGAAAAACTTCCCATGTCAGATGCCAGAGGGACAGGCCAGAGATGGTTGAGATAGAGGAAAAGGCTGTGTCATTGTCTTTAGCAAAGGGCAACCATCAATAACTTGGGAGATAGTTTCAGATGATAGCTGTGTTTGATGTTTGGCTGTCTTTCTAGAGATTCTAGGAGAATGTGATAGAGGTCAAGTAGGATAGGAACAGAGGCAGATCTTACGATAAAGATCTTCAGCTATGGTGACGTTAAATTGGCTGACATTTCTGTCTTTCTCTCCTCCTCTGCCTCTCTCTCTCTGTGTTTTGAATATAACAGTCTGACGATGTACTGTTATTTCTATAGAATTTCAATGCAAATCTATTCCCCCTTTCACAATGTTACCCAAGCAGGGTTCAGTGCACAGTCATGGTGAAATCAACTGAACACATGATCTTATACACTTGCTGTGTGGTTTCCACGATACCATCAGACACCATCACATGATGCACTATTGTAAAGTGGTTGTTCCACTGGATATCATAAGGTGAATCCACCAATTTGTAAGTCGCTCTGGATAAGAGCGTCTGCTAAATGACTTAAATGTAAATGTAATGTAAATGAAATGCATCTCATCAATTGAAATCACAGGTAGATGCTTATGGTTTTTAGATATACTGTATTTCCTTTCATGCATTAGTATCCAAATGCCAGGCAATCTGTAAAGGCTTAAAGAAGTGTCCTTGTTGAGGAGGATGTGAATCCGGTTAGCATTGTTTCTCGAAAGTTATGCCATATTCCAACGTTTTCTTGCGAATAAAATTTTAAATGAACCAATGACAAGGCCATATTCCATTTCAATGAAAAGTCTCAGACAGATAAACATGTTCCCTGCCTAGCTAAAAGTATTAACCAAATTAAAGAATCTGTCTCACCACTGAACTGAACAGTTCTTCCTCCTAAACCTTATTAATTAAAACTACAGCACAATCGCCTTAGACTCTATGAAATGGATATACAGCTTTTCGAATAAACAGAGCCGCTCTGTGCCATACATTCTCTTGATTGCTGCTCTGGAGCGAAAACAACTCCCTATTTCACTTAATTCTAACAGTGAAATGTAGAATCAGTCTAAACACAGAAAAGGTATCATCCAAAATGTCTGTGAAGGTCCAACGATTTTCTTTTCTCTCAAATAGTCGGCCTTGACCTACTTCTGACCTTGACCTACTCTCCATTCATCACGTACCAGGACAATTTCAGAGTTTGATTTGAACGATATGCCAAGTGAATTGGGCCAGCTTTCCCCGGGCTCATATCCAAAACATTGCGCCATTAATATACAGTTTAAATGACACGTCTTGAGTGAGTGTACTCGACCAGATGCATCTTAAAATTAGAATAATCACCAGGCATGGCGGTGTTTAGACGAGTCGTGCACCTGCCATCGGAAATATGCCATATCAATCAAACCTGAGGCGCTAATGATCATCTGCCAGAAGTTCTAGCAGAGGGGACTTCCATCTCCCCCCAATCTGGAACCTCGCTCCTCCTCCACAGTCCTAATAGCTCCGGTGCTTTGTCTCCCCCCATCCGCTCTCCTCACTCGAAGATGAATTATTCTCATCCACAATGGAGGTCTGACAGGGTTCACTGTGCCTTTGTCAAAAATAGACAAATAAATAGAAAGGGGAAATTCCAAAATAAGCTTGCTCGAGACACAGCCCTGTTGCGCACCAACTTGTTGCAGGCTTTAAGTACTGGGTGATAAATGGCCTCATTGACAATATCAGTGTGCTCCCTTCTGTCAGGGTGCATCAGAGATGCTGCTTAACCCATGTGCTCTCTTAAGGGTCAAAAATGACCCGCCACTATATCTAACAGCAGAGAAAATTGTATGACTTTTCCTAGATTACTGACATTACAAAAAGTGATGCATCGCCTTTGTTCATATTTCCATGAAAGCTGTACACCACCAGGGTACGAAGATTTTCTTAGGGTCATTTTTGACCCGGCAGTTATAAAATAATTTCCACACCACAAAAACCACAAATACACACACACAAAATGAGAAATTGAGATTATGTGTGCTACAGCTCCTGAAGAGGAAGATCACCATGGTTGGCACAGTTAGAATGAACAAGCCTGAGCTCCCCCATGCACTCCTCGCAACAAGGGGGAGAGAGGCCTTCTCATCAGTTTGCTTTCTCCCCCACCACCACTCTAGTTTCTCACCTCCCAAAGAGGAACAAGATTGTGGTCCTCCTGAGCACACTGCACAAAAAGGCTGAGATCTGTGATCGTGAGGACAGGAAGCCAACCATCATCCTGGACTACAACCACAACAAAGGAGGTGTGGACAACCTGGACAAGGTGATTGGAACTTACAGCTGCAGGAGGATGACTGCCCGCTGGCCCCTGGTCATCTTCCATAACATCATTGATGTGTCCTCATACAATGCCTTCATGATATGGAACAAGAGGAGGGTGTTCCTGGAGCAGCTGGGAAAGGCACTTGTGAGCCCACACATTCAAAGAAGGGACCACCTCCCCCGCACAGCAGGCTCTGCAGTGCTTGTGAAAGCTGTTCAGGGGGCTGAATCTTGTCCTGATCCACCTGAGGCTGCAGCTGGGGCAGGCAAGAGGAGGAGATGCCAATTCTGCCCCCAAAGAAGGCCTGTAAAACAAATACTATGTGCTGCACATGTGAGAAATACATCTGCAAAGTCCATGCACACACACTTGCATACTGTCCTACATGTGCCAATTAGAGTTGATTGATTTATGTTCTTCACGTTTTTGTTTTGTATCTATTATCTTATTTTATTCGTATTTATTGTTGTTGTTTATGGGTGGGGACAATGGTTCAAAAAATGTGAGAAGAATAGTATTTTGTAGTTGAATTCATCATTGTACATCATAAGAATATATCACTATTTTGCCAAAAAAGTTCAAGACTCTTATTTTTCCGCTTCAATAAAATGCATTCAAAACTACTTTCTGCACATTTCTGCTATTTTATTAGGCTATACAAGTGCTATCTCTTGCTAAGAAAATTATGTTTATGCCTATGCAGTACCTTTAGCAATAATAATAATTATAATTAACCTCTACTTTAGTAAAGAAAACAATTAAGACGTGTGTTGTAATAAAAATGAGTGGTGTCCACTGATTAAATGCAGTCTTTAAGCATTGTGAAGAGGGAAAACCCAGATATTCACAAAGTTTGTGATGAATGACAGGTTGTTTCTTCATGCAAAATAGATTTGGGGTTTAGCATTCAATTAAGCTGCTTTATTTTAGGTGTTTTGTGACGGCGGGTCATTTTTTACCCTTAGGACAAAGGGAGTATACAGAATGTTGAGACTACACGAGGATTAAACTTTTACTGCTGTGGCCTAAATCAGGGTCACACAGAGTGTTTCTTGGTAGTCTTAAACAAATCTACTTGAAACAAAAGTATACACCTCACACACATGGTTAGGGGCTTACAAAGAGGGTGTTTGGTCATGTGACTATTAGGAAAGGACTACCATCTCACTAGAGGGCATTTGGTCATGTGACTGCAGGAAAGGAGTGCCATTCCTAAAGCACTTGTTTGTGTTCAGTTGATTTCTTAACGGTGTGTTTGACTTTGATTTGTCTGACAAAACTTTGAACATTTGCTGGGGAATGGTCCTACGAGAGGGAGTTTGGTATAGTTCTATAAGATTAGACTAATTATAAAAATTGTCAAAGACTCCAGCCACCCAAATTATAGACTGTTCTCTCTGCTACTGCATGGCAAGTGGTACCGATGCACCAAGTCTGGAACCAATAGGACCCCGAACAGCATCTACCCCCCTCTGCATTGACCCCCCTTTCCACTAACTTTTTTGACTCATCACATATGTTGCTGCTGCTGTTTATTATCTATCCTGTTGCCAAGTACCTTTATTTCTAGTTATATGTACTTCTCTACTTCAATTGCCTTGTACCCCTGCACATCAACTTGGTACTGGTACCCCGTGTATACAGTATAGCCAAGTTATCGTTACTCGTTATGTATTTATTCCTCATGTGATTATTTTATATTATTTTTCTCTCTGCATTGTTGGGAAGGACACCGTAAGTAAGCATTTCACTGTTAGTCTACACTTGTTGTTTACAAAGCAAGTGACAAATACAATTTAATTTAATCAATGTTTACACAGACATGGCTCCTCGGTTCCCCAGGGATATTTTCAACATCGGACTAAGCTACTCAGGACAGGGGTCACAGGGCATCTGAGTACTAGTTTTCTGGAGGGAGGGTAGATCATCTTTTGGGGAAAGGCTCTGGTGAGTGAAGGAATACCGAGTAGTCTAAGTCCTGTATGGTTTAGAGGATTGAACCAATGATGTAGTAGTATTCTGTCCCGAGTTATGGAAATGACCAGTCAATCATCAGAGCGCTGGAAGTTCAAGGCTCAGATGCAATTACTGTGATGAGTCTAAACAACTGTATAGTGTAACATCACAGTATACATTTGCTTTAAATACAACACAGCATTTTTAGATTTCAACATTTGCATTCATGTGCATGTCATTGTTTTATCTACTGAATTGGGGTCCCCCTACTGAATTTATATTTCAGAAATGCATTTTCTAATCTAGGTTGCTATTAAAGACTGAGTATCTGCAGTGGGTTGCAGTCAGTAGAAGATGGCCAGACAGAAAGTGATAGGTACAGTAGCAAGCCTCAACGTCTGTGCGGGGGCTGAGATAGATCCATAGAGCATTCATTGGACGCCTCCACACATGTGCTATGGGAAAAGAGATTCAAACGCTCTTAAATGACACAGATGTCCTCTTTATCCCACTCAAACATCAAGACATCTCCGATCAGCAGGTGGTAGAACACTTCTTCTCTTGAACAAACTAATCTGAGCAGACTAGTTGACACCCACTTTACTTATTCCACCAATTTGTTGAGATGCCGGATCAAATACTGTAACGCTATCATATTATGGTTTGCAGCTATCATAGAAAGTCCATTGATTCTTAGCATGTGGCATGACAGTAAAAATGGCGGATACAATTTTAACCGTAAATCATTCTAAAGGAAGCAAATGAACACTTTGTCAAATTCACAGGCCTTTTATCCGAATGAATGTGCACAATGTGTTAGTCATGCAGTATCGAGCTAGACTCTCCATCACTGCGGGGTGGTGGACGCCTTGCTCCTAGAGGCCCTTGCACTTGTTGCTGCACATACACTAATTTCCCCTGAATGTTTCATCATTAATTCGCATTGACAGCTAGGGCATTGACACACACCTAAAATAACACCATTACATCCGTGCTGTGACTCAGTGGCAGTACAAGGATATTATACACCATCTCTGGCATACCTTGGGATTTGGGTCCTGTATACATACAGTATGTTATTAGTTCAATGATATTTATTTTATTTCAAAGCTTAATAATACAATCTCTGATAGTGGTTGCTCTGAGTTTACCTGTAGGTAACCCAATCGATAATTTAGTGTTGCAGCACTACATGAGGCCCATTTTTCAGTATTTACTCCAGACAGACAAGCAGGTGTGGTTCCCTGTTTGATTGTTTGAATACTTTGAAAATGCAGCATTACTTCTGTCCCTTCTTTGGGATAATCACTGATTTTACATTAATAGGGAGGGGAAAGATTGCTTTTCACTAAACAGCTTCCACTGTCTGATCAGTGATTAGATAAAGTATTTGCATGGGACAAATGCCTTGTACAGTACATTAAACAGTTACTTGACTACCAGACTACCTGACTATGAGAGGAATTGTATATGGAGCTCTTAGTACTTTGATTTCCAGGTGTGGGTGTTGCTGAGTTGGCATGATTAGAGGTGCTTAATTTAAATAGCTTCATCACAGCTTTATGAATGAGTAATATGTCAAATTGGACCTTTGGCCTGGCACTGATGAAGCAAATGAATCTTGGCAACAATGATGAGGATAACCATGGATGATTGACAACATCACTTTTCACCTGAGTCCAACTCTGTGTTTGTTAGCTAGTTGTATACAGTATATATGGTAACAAGTCTTTACTGTGTGTATATCCTCAAAAGTTTGTGGTATGTGTATCTGTTGGTATGTGTATCTGTTGCAGGCCGTAACATTTTTCAAATCAAATATAGTAGGAGTCATTCATAGAAAGTAGTTGGTCATAAGAGTCGGATTGTATTTTAGCTGTAATGAATTGATATTTAATTCATGTATTGGAATAAAAGAAAATGAATGTGCAGGCTTTTTTCGGCATGCAAAATAAATGAGTGAGTTGTAAATTCACTTCAAAACAGAAATTTCTCCGCTTCTCTTTCTCGCTCTCCTCTCTCTCTCTGTACAATTTGTTTGTGTTAGCCCACAGTCTAATCCGCAGCAGACATTTTAGCTCTGGCAGGTTGTGTGGAACTAAACCAAGCTGCAGCTGCCCTGTAGGGGCTGGGATTAAGCCCAGGCAGGAGGCGTGGCCATCTACCCAAATGGTCCCTCTGCTGACCCCCTCTTAGACTTGATATTAAACCCTACTACCAAACACTTCAATACTACCCACCACCGCCACCCTTTTCTGTAACTGAAAGAGTACTTTTGCACTGTTGTGTGTTTTGTTGTGCTGTGTATTGGTTGGGAATGCTTGTTTTGAATCTCGGGTCCACTATCGCAGAGATGGACCATGTACTGTGTTAAATTTGGAATCGTTTGTGTAGAGTAGAAACAGAGAAAGCCCTGAATGCAGAGTATTGTTTGTCTCCAAAGGCTTTCTCCAGAGAGAAAATGGGGGCCACTTATAAACCTGCCATTAGTTAAAGTTTATTAGACTCCAGGAAGACAGAGTCTGGAAGAGACAGCAGAGTGCATGGCCAAATCCAACCTCATAATGATTTCAAACAATGGCTGCCATTAACGTCCAGCAGAGTTTGCACAATGGAGCCACAGAGCATCTTATCCAGATGGGTCTCCACCTCCACCTGGCCTTTCAGGTGGAGGTGTTTATATCCTCGAAAGTTAGTTATTTTCCCCCACAGGGACCTGGAGGAAGTCCAGTGGCCCGTCTCTTTCCAAGAAAAGGGAATTTATTATTTGGTGGAGATGCCCACCCGTGGTCCCAATACCTGCCAGAGGAAAGGGAGCCATCTGAGGTATGGCAATGAGAGGAAGCCAAGTTGGGTCTGGAAATGAGAGATGCTTAAAGATACAGTATATGTGATATAAAATAAAATAGAGTTAAAATAGTTATTATAACACCTTATTTTCTTTTAACATTTATATCTACATTTCTACAGACGGATTCAATTCCTGTGGTTTTGCAGCATGCTAGGAGAAAGATGCTGGAGCTAAGAAATGTGAAAGCTTTGCAGAACTGTAGCAGGAGGAGTGATTCAAACCCATGTTTATCCAGTCTTGTGTTTACAGTATGTGATAAATGCCTGCATTTACAGTAAGATCCTGTTTAACATGGCCTATGTATTCTTGGTGTACTAGCAGGTCTCAAGCCGAGCCTCTTAGTCACACTGGCACTCTGTGTGTAAGCCATGTTTGGAACGTTTATTATGATCCCTACAAGGAGTTCTGAGGCACCTTTTCCATTGTCAAGTTTCATTGATTACACCTTGGTGATATTTTACTGACGTCATGATGCTCAGCTCACAGCCTATTGTTTGATCCATTTACATTGTATTATACTGGGACTGGAATTACTTTCCGTCACTTCATTAAATGGAAAATGGAAAATGTCGGGTACAAATTTACGGTGGTATTGACGAATGGAACGGGCATGTGATCCGTCAATCCTTGTTACCTTTGAGCCCGAATGGATGGGTACTGCTGACAGTGGTGTCAGTGTCCCCTCCAAAATGGAGGTAATGTACTCTGAACTGCAGTGATTTCACCAGAGTGAACTTAATTAAGCAATTTTATTATCATGACGTTAGTAGAAAAATATTGTGAGGGAATGTCTTCTCAATGTCTTCTCCTGTGGATTGAAAATTAACAATTTAATATTCGATCTGTCTTGAGGTGACATACCATGTAAGTAGATAAGTCAGGATGTGGAAAGTGAAATCCCTAACACTGCACTACTCTTCAAAGCCGCCATATGACCCAGTTTATTGGTTGAAAGGAGAAGGATGCCAAGGGTCTTGACTTGAGACTGTCATCAAAGGGCCCTTCATGAATGTTGTTTGACCTGTTGCTTACTGGCAGCCACTAGCCCCCTTAGTCCCCCAGGGAGGACCCAGATTTAGCATTAGTTCACCCACAAAGCCAGTAATCTACCCCCCCCCCCCCAAGCCAACAGCAATTACAGAAAGCCATAATATTTGGCCCCGCTTCCAGACAGGATAATGTCGCTTGCATCCTGGGGTGTGTGTGTGCGTGTGTGTTTGTGTGCGTTTTTGTGCCATTGTAAATGTCGTCCCCAGCTGCCTCCCAGACACCCAATTGTCCTCTATAAACTCAGACGTGTTATTACTTTTGACATTTACAAAGCCATATTTACATTCCCAGGTTTATATTATCCCTGTCTCGTTTCCTCAGATTTAGTGTTGGTAAAACTGTGTTGTTGGATTGCCCCCAAATTTCATATTAGCACTGAGTGAAACAGTGATTGAATCAGTGAATATGGCTTTCTAATTATACATTTGTTCCCTGTTTTAAATGATCACATTTTAAACATGATCACTTTCTAAGTCAGTGTTCCTGGACTGCAGTTGTTGAGGCTGCTGTGTGATATCCACTGTGCTTTTCTTTTTTTTACCTTTACTTAACTAGTCAAGTCAGTTTAAGAACATAATTCTTATTTACAATGACAGCCTAGGAACAGTGGGTTAACTGCCTTGCTCAGGTGCAGAACAACAGATTTTGTACTGGCCCAACGCTCTACCCACTAGGCTACCTGCCGCCCCTGCTTATGTAAAGCAGGCCTATGATCTGAGAGATTGTATCAGCTACAGATACATGTTGTATTCTGCTGGGCCTTGTTCAGACACCAACCCAAGGGGAGTCTACTGTTTAATGGTGACCAACATGCTCATTTGTTACAGCGTCTGCCTTGTACATATTTTGTGCAGGCGTAGAGAGATGTTATCTTTACAACTTTCTGACTGTCTATCGGAGTATGCGTCTGTGTCCGAAGCTTTGTGATTGGTTCACCCAAGTGAGCATTGTGCATCAGAACGTCAGATTCAGCACGTGAGAGCCAAAAGCAGGGACAAGTGTTAGGGCTTTTTTTTCACGGAGGCGTAGGTGGAACTTTTAATGAAAATACCGCAACCTTGACTAGGTCTAGGGGCGGGTTTTAATGTACCACATTTTCTACCCCCTACCAGATATTAAGAAAAGACGATATAAAAATACATTATTGGTTAAGAAGGCAGTGTTTTGTCAATATATAAACAGAATAGCTAATTTAGAGTTGAAACAAATAAAGTTAAAATGATTATATGACACTAATCCAAAGCTCCCTAATAGATAATTTGACCTTCCTGAAAAAGGCAAAGGGAGGATTTTTTGTAATGATATCCTAAAACATTGTATCGAGTGGGAGTTATACAACTGTAAAGTGGATAAAGAAATTATACCGACTGCAGTAATACAGGCACCAGGGATTGGGGTGTGAGCATGCGTGTCTGGGCAGAGAAGATGTAGTCGTTGTTTGTGTACATCTGCAAGTTGTTCGTATGTGTATGTTAGTATTTGGTGTGGGAAAAACAAAAAAAACAAATGGGGGGAAAATATAACAAATAATTATACCGATTGCAGTTTGGAGTTGTAGCCAGTTTTCTCCCCCAAAACATCTCAACAAGTGTTACAGATTCATTTTAAGGTGTCAGATAGTATTTTTCACCACGACAAGGTGTTATTTTAGGATGAATCAGGAGAGATTTGATTTCCTCATGGGAGGAAAGCTAGTCAAGCGCTGATCAGTTCTTACTACCTGCAGTATAGTCACTTACTTTCATCCTCCACTGGAGAAGAACTAGGTTTCTCAACTGGCTTTACATGTGCAAATATACAATACCAGGAAATAGTGTTACAGGTATTGCCATATTCCTTGACAACTGTATATAATTTACCCCAGCCCCTCACACATGTACAGTTGAATCTACAGTACAGCTTCTCTCCGCATGCTTGAAGTGAGAGTACTTTTACACACATTAACTATACCATGACTAAGTGGAGAAGTGGAGCCTCTATAATATAAATTAACACCTTGTTCAAATTAGGGCCGGGGCGATTTCAGTATCACGATACTCCAAAGCACGAAGCGGATTTAACTTCTTTAGGAAAACAGCACTAATGTTGGAAACAAACATCATTATGTTGTCATCCAAAGACACATTTATTTATTTTTCAAGCTATAGCACACAATATTTTATATCCAGCAGGTTTTTAAAGGGACAAAGAGTTTGGTCTGCTTTGTGTTTTCATGTTTTCTATGGAAAAAATATTACAGTACTGGTATTGTCCCAGTCTTAGTTCAAATGCAGGCCTGGGTAACCCAGAGAATTCACCCCACAAGCACTGCATAGTTGGCTTCATACTGATGTACCTCCCAATGAAAATAAACCTCAGCAGCTCTGAAGTGGCACCAAACAGCAACTCATTATGGTTGCCCATTGTACGTGCATGAAAAAGAGCTGTAACACTCCTGCTGCAGACCTCTATGTACTGTCTATTTTGGACACCCAAGCTGACTTCTGACATCTATTATTTGAAAAAGTGACATGGTTTATCAGTTTATAAACATCAGCTGGATTGTCAGGTGACTATTTATCCATCTGGGAATGTGTTTTCTTTGTGTATCTACTGTATATATTAAATCATTATCATACTTAATAAAGGACAATATTTTAATAACTATATGCTGAGATAATGAGATTAGAGTGTAAATATAATCATGTTTGAGGGTGTAGAATAGATCAGTTCCAGAGTCTGGGAGTAGAATGTATCAGTTCCAGAGTCTGGGAGTAGAATGGATCAGTTCCAGGGTCTGGGAGTAGAATGGATCAGTTCCAGAGTCTGGGCGTAGAATGGATCAGTTCCAGAGTCTGGGGGTAGAGTCTGGGCATAGAATGGATCAGTTCCAGAGTCTGGGGGTAGAGTCTGGGCATAGAATGGATCAGTTCCAGAGTCTCGGAGTAGAATGGATCAGTTCCAGAGTCTGGGGGTAGAGTCTGGGCATAGAATGGATCAGTTCCAGAGTCTGGGAGTAGAATGGATCAGTTCCAGAGTCTGGGCGTAGAATGGATCAGTTCCAGAGTCTGGGAGTAAAGTAGATCAGTTCCAGATTCTGGGTGTAGAATGGATCAGTTCCAGAATCTGAGAGTAGAATGGATCAGTTCCAGAGTCTCTTAAGCTCCTAGGGTTGTGGCTTCCTTGAAGTGATGGGCCAGAGTGCAATGCCTTCTATGGCAGGTCAAATCCAATGGGCTTCCCCACTGTTTGAAGCGAGAGAGTACTGGGGGGGGGGGGGGGGGGGGGGGGGGGGGACTGACCTCAATGTCTCTATTGTCTGTACTTTTGTTCCCCACAGGGTACAATGCTTGAAGGAGTGACACAAGGAGTCAATAAAATAAGTCCCAGCGTCCACTATAACATGTAAAGATCGGCAGGATAGGGAGGTAATGTATGCTTTCTCATGTCATTACTCAGCTGCTTAGTTGGTGGATGTTGATGCCTTTCTATGTACAGTTCCAGGGACGCTTTGCTGCAGTATGGAGACAGTAGAGTGCCGTGTAGTACCAATAACTAAGTTCAACGCGAGTTCAATTCTAATCTTCTAACATTGGGATTTTAAGGGAATTAATATCAAAGTGGCAAGATGAGGCTGTTGCATTTCCTTATAAAATATACAGCACAGTGTGTTTTGATATTTGATTGGGAGGTCGCCTGTAGATCCTCAGTGCAGTGGCAGGTAGCCTAGAGATTAGAGCATTGGGACAGTAACCAGAAGGTCACTGGTTTGAATACCTGAGGCGACAAGGTGAAAGATCTGCCGATGTGCCCTTGAGCAAGGCACGTACCCATAATTTGCTCCAGGTGCCCTGTACTACTATGGATCACCCTGTAGAACAACATGTCACTTCACCTATCTGGTGTATGTGACAATAAAACATGTATTCTATTTGTGACTCAAATATAAGCTACCTCCTATATCCCCAGCCTGTGATATTGACCACATCTGGGCCTCAACTGTAACACCTCTTTGGTTCATTTGTATCATGTCACTTTTGGTTGGGAGCCGACATCTGAAACAGATGTCCATATGTCTGTCAGATCCATTAAAGCTATTGTCACCAGGGCATTGCTGTTGGGACTCCAGACAACTTGTCACTCAGTCAAACAGCAAGGCCTCTCTACCTTTCTTCTTCACTCCATAGTTAAAACCTCAGAGTTAATACAGGATCCCAGGTTAGCAATAAAGACGGCAAAAGAATCAGGGTGAACACAGCCACTTTGATATTGGTTTTTAGGTCGCCTATGTTTCCACCAGAAATTATTGTAAATGTAGCTAACGCTCAGGCCCACTTAGTCATAATGTGATAGATGTGACTTGCGCTGTTGATAGAAAATCAAGATTGGTTTTCTTTTGGGGAAATTACTCGAGACAAAGACGTTGGAATGAAAATCAGAAAGGGTGTTGTCTCGCCCCACAAGAGGTTGAAACTTAAGGACCTGTGATTTATCTACACACCATGGCTTCTCTTAATGTGAGGAACGAATAGGCGGCAAGGTGGGATTATTTGAGTCACTTTGATTAAGGCTCCGCAATGAGGGTTAATTAAAGTGTGTTTTTCCCTTGGTTGAATTCTAATTTAAGCAATAACTGACTGTGCGCAACATTAATTTCCAATCGCCAAAAGGCCACTGCGTGTCTGTGAGAGTGTGTGTGCATATCCTTGGGTACAAAGTGTTTGAAATGAAAAATGTAATTAAGATTGTGGCAGTGCAATGGAAAAAGGATGGGTTACCCGATGCCTTTAGTGTGGGTTTGTGCCCAATTACTTTTATTCCAAATGATCCTACGTTATAGTGCCTCTATTTGTCAGAACAACCATCTCACTGAAATACTAGGTGAATTTAGAGGCTATCACTGGAATTGAAATGACAACGATCCTGCGTACTATGGAATATAATGGTGCCTTGTAATAGCGATACACTAAAAAGAAAAGGTTCCTAGAGTATCCTTTAATTCTACAATTTGAAACTGTGGGGTAACCCCTATAAGTTCCCCTTTTAATGGATCCTCGAACAACCTTTCGAATTAAACTTTTGGGGTACATTTTTTAACCACCGCCCCTATTATTATTAATAATAATAATACGCATAACAATAACAATATTTTTGTTGTCATTGTTTATTATGATTTGTGGAAAAGCAGAATAAAAAAATCGAAATATGAGGTAAACTCCCAGCAGAGGCCCAAGTCCAATGGGTACAGTTGAAGTTGGAAGCTTACATACATTTCGGTTGGAGTCAATAAAACTTGTTTTTCAACCACTCCACACATTTTTTGTTAACAAACTATAGTTTTGGCAAGTCAGTTAGGACATCTACTTTGTGCATGACACAATAACTTTTTCCAACAATTGTTTACAGATTATTTCACTTATAATTCACTGAATCACAATTCCAGTGGGTCAGAAGTTTACATACACTAAGTTGACTGTGTCTTTAAGCAGCTTGGAAAATCCCAGAAAATGGATGTCATGGCTTTAGAAGCTTCTGATAGGCTAATTGACATCATTTGAGTAAATTGGAGGTATACCTGTGGATGTATTTCAAGGCCTACTTTCAAACTTAGTGCCTCTTTGCTTGGCATCATGGGAAAATCAAAAGAAATCAGCCAAGACCTCAGAAAAAAATTGTAGACCTCCACAAGTCTGGTTCATCCTTGGGAGCAATTTCCAAACGCCTGAAGGTACCATGTTCATCTGTACAAACAATAATACGCAAGAATAAACACCATGGGACCATGCAGCCGCTCAGGAAGGAGACACGTTTTGTCTCCAAGAGATGAACGTACTTTGGTGCAAAAAGTGCAAATCAATCCCAGAACAGCAAAGGACCTTGTGAAGATGCTGGAGGAGACAGGTGCAAAAGTATCTATATCCACAGTAAAACGAGTCCTATATCAACATAACCTGAAAGGCCACTCAGCAAGGAAGAAGCCACTGCTCCAAAACCGCCATAAAAAAGCCAGACTACGGTTACAACTGCACATGGGGAAAAGATCGTACTTTTTGGAGAAATGTCCTCTGGTCTGATGAAACAAAAATAGAACTGTTTGACCATAATAACCATTGTTATGTTTGGAGGAAAAAGGGTGATGCTTGCAAGCCAAAGAACACATCCCAACCGTGAAGCACGGGGGTGGCAGCATCATGTTGTGGGGGTGTTTTGCTGCAGGAGGGACTGGTGCACTTCACAAAATAGATGGCACCATGAGGCAGGAAAATGATGTGGATATATTTAAGCAACATCTCAAGACATCAGTCAGGAAGTTAAAGCTTGGTCGCAGATGGGTCTTCCAAATGGACAATGACCCCAAGCATACTTCCAAAGTTGTGGCAAAATGGCTTTAAGGACAACACAGTTAAGGTATTGGAGTGGCCATCACAAAGCCCTGACTTCAATCCTATAGAATAATTTGTGGGCAGAACTGAAAAAGTGTGTGCAAGCAAGGAGGCTTACAAACCTGACTCAGTTACAGCAGCTCTGTCAGGAGGAATGGGCCAAAATTCCCCCAACTTATTGTGGGAAGCTTGATATGAAGGCTACCCGAAACGTTTGACCCAAGTTAAACAATTGAAAGCAATGCTACCAAATACTATTTGAGTGTATGTAATCTTCTGACCCACTGGGAATGTGATGAAAGAAATAAAAGCTGAAATAAATCATTCTCTCTAATATTATTCTGGCATTTCACATTCTTAAAATGAAGTGGTGATCCAAATTTTTACTAGGATTAAATGTCAGGAATTGTGAAAAACTGAGTTTAAATGTATTTGGCTAAGGTGTATTTAAACTTCGGACTTCAACTGTATATCCTCTGTCATGTAGATGTTAATGTCTTGATGTTTTCCGTATCCAATGATTTTCCAGTGCATGGTGATCGAACAGATTTCCTGTTATATTCATCAGATGTGTAGGGAGGGTGAAGTCTATGTATCCCAAAAATTGTAATTATACAGATGATTAACAAAACATGCACACAAGTATTTATACCTTGCTTTTTGTTGCAAATGAAGAAAAAAAAGTTTTGATAATGGTCTTCGTACACACACCTTGTTCATAATGTAGAGGCCTATGGGATATTCATTGAAGAGGTAAGGGAGGAGGATGGTAAATGTGATCTGCATAACATACCAATAACAATTGACATACCTTTGTATGCCTCCTTGTCTGTATACCTGCAGACACAGACACAAAAGTGAGCAGTTCAGTCATCTGCCCCCAAAACAAGCTAGACTTCAACATATTCTTATAGCCTACATATTCTTACCTCTTTCTTGATTGATATCCATTGAATTGTGTCTAGTTTCTGTTTTAGAGGGATTTGCACAAATAGATAGATAGATGGTATCATCATATAACAATATCATTTTAGATCATACAAGGAACAAACCTTACCTTAAATTGAGGAGATCTTTACATTTTTCAGTTAAGTGCCTGCACCTGCTGTCCTTCCAAATTCAAATGTTACAGTTGGGCAGTTGGGTTCCTGCAAGAACCCTCCCAACTAAGGAGGTTTCTCGATGAACCCCTCCTCCTACGCGGTTCTTGGAAGAACCTTTTGGGGGCTATTTTCAGTGCCAAGAACCCTAAGACTCTTCGAAGAACTTTGAGGATCTTAGAAGAACCCTAGTTGAACCCCTAATTTTTAGAGTGTAGTCACTCTTGAATGAGATTGAATTACACCCATACGTTACAGACGAAATTACAAATATTACAGACATTACACTGCACATTGTGCACCAATCCTTTCTGGTATATTCAGTTATTCTGACTTTACTCCACTCCAGTACCCATGGGCTAACAAACCATGCTGAAGTGAAACTTTGTAAAATGAGACACAAAATGTGGAAAATACAGGAGCCTATTAAAAGATAAGTATGGATCTGTAACAGAGCAAGCTTCTGAGTTTACTGGTTAGAAAACAACCACTTTGCTTTTGTTCCCTTCGACAGCAGCTTTGGACCTTTTTGACGAGTTCAACGAATTAGACAAGTGGGATAAAGCCTATGATCGATTGCCATGGGAATGCACAATGCCAATCAGGAATCCATCCATTCTAATGTATCAACTCCCACATTTAAATATATTTCTCCCTCTGCCATAAAAATGGCATAACAATATCAAATTGATGCATTCTAAGCATGTTTCCCATGATTTATACCCCACACCAGAATAGATTGGAGACTCACTGAAAAGGTTTTTTCCCCTCTCCGATGAACTAAAATCCATTTATTGAATAAAGATGACAAGCAATTTAAGACGCCATGTTTTCTTTGTCTCGGTGGATTTATTTTGTAGAATAACTTGAGAGAATCACTTTGTCTTCCACTCTGGTGTCTCTAAAACTCCCACCAGAATGTGATGCTTGGCGATTATGCTTTTCGTGCCAGTGGGTAACTTCAAAAGCCAGAGACTGAGGTGATATTGTTTCTGGTCAATAGTTCATGAGGGCCATACTATCTGCTTAGTTACCTTACTTCATTATTAGAGATGCATTTTGACTGGATTTCGACGTTATACTATCAAGCATATGAAGCACCTGGATGAGTGCCAAATACTGTCAACCATTATTTTTATTTACATATCCCTCGGACTTTGACTGTCCAATTTTCCCTTTTCAGGTGACATCCTTTTTCTCTTTTTCTTTCTGCTAGTGGGGGCAATTCCCACTCTTGTAGTTTTACAAGCTGACCGCTAGACCACCACAGGCCACAACATCCTATTTTTCTAATTGGAAAAACAACAGCCTTGAAAAGTCTCTTGAAGAAGGGGGGTTATACTCAGAGGGTGAAATCAAGGACCTTCCTTGACACATGGTAGTTCTACTCCCTTCTCATTGATAAGGCCTAGGCTTCTAAAGACATGAAACATTTTGATCTTTCCAACTGACCTTGCAGTAAACTCTCACTGTATGGCTTTCTCTTGTCTGTCCCTGTCAGATCAGTTTGATTGCCGATATAGGACATATGATATTTTGAAAATGACAGATTCACAGCTCCTGTGATCTGCTAACCCTGACACACACACACACACACACACACACACACACACACACACACACACACACACACACACACACACACACACACACACACACACACACACACACACACACACACACACACACACACACACACACACACACACACACACACTTGACACTTCATCAGCCAAGGGCAAGCTGCCAACCACCCCCTGCTCTGCCAGTCTCAGAGCAAAGACAAGTTGTGTGTTAAAGTGCTCTGGGGTCTTGGTCAGATCTACCCACCAGTAAAGAATACTAGATGCACTCCAACATCTTCTGTTACTAGACTTGGTGTTCCTTTTCCATCATCAATGTCAGGAATACATCTCCTAAAGCAAAGTGTCGACCTCTTCTCTCTCTAGGCGTATGTTTTATGTAAAATATCCTCTGAGTGGCGTTACTGAACGACTGATGGGTTGAATGTTTAAGTTAGGGCAAAGCTTTTATTGAGTATTTTAGGTATCTACACTGAACAAAAATATAATATATGTTTCATGAGCTGAAATAAAAGATCACAGAAATGTTCCATACTCACAAAAAACATCTTTCTCTTAAATGTTGTGCACACATTTATTTACATTCTTTCTAGTTAGCATTTCTCATTTGCCAAGATAAGCCATCCACCTGACAGGTGTGGCATATCAAGAAGCTGATTAACTTAGGGATCGGCGTCCCATCAACGGGATAGTTGTAAATCATGCAGCGCCTTGTGTCATTTAGCAGAATTTAGAGAAACAACAACTGTCGGTACATATAAGTGTAGATTCTTGTTAATATAACTCCACTGTCCAATTTACAGTGGCTATTACTGCGAAAAAATGCCATGCTATTGTTTGAGGAGAGCTCCTAACAACAAAACACTTTTTTCACCGCGATAGGTTTGATAAATTCACCTCTGAAGGTGAAATGTGTACTTACATTCTGAAATCTTGCTCTGACTTATCATCCGAAGTGTCCCAGAGATAACATGAAGTGTTGTTTTGTTAGATAAAATCATTTTTCATATCCTAAAAAGGTCCATATAGCATGCACGATCTATTTTGTATTTCCACTCGTTCAATTTGCAAAGAAAGGAATCTGTGAAAATCTCACCCTAAACGTTGTTTCAACCAGTCAAACCGTGTTCGTATGTATTCCTCCGAGATCCTAGAACATAACAAGAATAATTAGTGTGATAGTGTATCCTGTAGGACACTATATTTGGTCAGAGAGCGACGCTTTCATGGCACGCCGATGACGTGGGCGGTCTTCACTTGAACAACTTTATCTTTGTCAAACAAAGCTAGCTAGATAGCCAATGAGCTGGGCCTTATGGGAGTATCTGGAAACCATGTATCTGTCGTAAAATCTAGCTACTTATCTTGTACGACAGCATACCTTTTCATTTTGGACAAAAATTATACGAGTATTCAGAGTTATGAAAACTGGTTGTTTTGCAAATGTTGAACTTATAATATGGCTACAAATACTGGAAAAGCTAAATCAAATACAATTATACAGATTTGACTGTAATATGAAGGCAAAGGTCTCCTCTAAGATTTGCCCAAATGTACATGGATGACATCACACTAAATGTCATGGAGAACGCTCATACTTCAAGTTATCCGTCTGAAACTTTGGACATACACCATTTTGTGGACACCATTGGAATTACAACCAGAGTGATGGCTAGAACTGGGACCTTTCTCTTGCATTTCAAAGATACTGGTAGAAAAAAACAGTTTGTTTTTTCTTTGTATTTTCTTCAACCAGATCTATATTGTGTTATATTCTCCTACATTCAATTCACATTTCCACACACTTCAAAGTGTTTCCGTTCAAATGGTACCAAGAATATGCATATCCTTGCTTCAGGGCCTGAGCTTCAGGCAGTTAGATTTGGTATGTTATTTTAGGCAAAACAAAATAAAAAAAGGGGCTATCCCTAAGTTATTTTAAACCGTATGATCAATCAATCAAATTTATTTATAAAGCCCTTCTTACATTAGCTGATGTCACAAAGTGCTGTACAGAAACCCAGCCTAAAACCCCAAACAGCAAGCAATGCAGGTGTAGAAGCACGGTGGCTAAGAAAAACTCCCTAGAAAGGCCAGAACCTAGGAAGAAACCTAGAGAGGAACCAGGCTATGAGGGGTGGCCAGTCCTCTTCTGGCTGTGTCAGGTGGAGATTACAACAGAACATGGCCAAGATGTTCAAATGTTCATAGATGACCAGCAGGGTCAAATAATAATAATAATCACAGTGGTTGTCGAGGGTGCAACTGGTCAGCACCTCAGGAGTAAATGTGAGTTGGCTTTTTATAGCTGATCATTCAGAGTATCTCTACCACTCCTGCTGTCTCTAAAGAGATGAAGACAGCAGGTATGGGACAGGTAGCATGTCCGGTGAACAGGTCAGGGTTCCATAGCCGCAGGCAGAACAGTTGAAACTGGAGCAGCAGCATGGCCAGGTGGACTGGGGACAGCAAGGAGTCATCAGGCCAGGTAGTCCTGAGGCATGGTCCTAGGCCTCAGGTCCTCTGAGAGAGAGAAAGAAAGAAATAGAGAAAGAGAAAAAAAGAGAAAAAGAGAGAGAATTAGAGAGAGCATACTTAAATTCACACAGGACACCGGATAAGACAGGAGAAATACTCCAGATATAACAGACTGACCCTAGCCCCCCGGCACAAACTACTGCAGTATAAATACTCTAGGCTGAGACAGGAGGGGTCAGGAGACACTGATACCCCCGAACAGGGCCAAACAGGCAGGATATAACTCCACCCACTTTGCCAAAGCACAGCCCCCACATCACTAGAGGGATATCTTCAAACACCAACTTACCATCCTGAGACAAGGCCGAGTATAGCCCACAAAGATCTCCGCCACGGCACAACCCAAGGGGGGGGCGCCAACCCGGACAGGAAGATCACGTCAGTGACTCAACCCACTCAAGTGACGCACCCCTCCTAGGGACGGCATGGAAGAGCACCAGTGTAGGTATGTACGGCAGGACCAAATCGGAAAGACAGGTAGGAGCAAGCCCATGTAATGCTTTGTCGGTTAGCAGTAAAACCTTGAAATCAGCCCTTGCCTTAAAAGGAAGCCAGAGGCTAGCACTGGAGTAATATGATCAAATTTCTTGGTTCTGGTCAAGATTCTAGCAGCCGTGTTTAGCACTAACTGAAGTTTATTTAGTGCTTTATCCGGGTAGCCGGAAAGTAGAGCATTGCAGTAGTCTAACCTAATAGTGACAAAAGCATGGATACATTTTTCTGCATAATTTTTGGATAGAAAGTTTCAGATTTTTGCAATGTTCGTCAAAAGAGAGATCAGGGCCCAGAGTAATACCGAGGCCCTTCACAGTTTTATTTGAGACAACTGTACAACCATCAAGATTCATTGTCAGATTCAACAGAAGATCTCTTTGTATCTTGGGCACTAGAACAAGCATCTCTGTTTTGTCCGAGTTTAACCTGTTGGGGGTAGGGGGCAGTATTGACACGGCCGGATAAAAAACGTACCCGATTTAATCTGGTTACTACTCCTGCCCAGTAACTAGAATATGCATATAATTATTGGCTTTGGATAGAAAACACCCTAAAGTTTCTAAAACTGTTTGAATGGTGTCTGTGAGTATAACAGAACTCATATGGCAGGCAAAAACCTGAGAAGATTCCTTACAGGAAGTGCCCTCTCTGACAAGATCTTGTTCTTCTTGTCTCTGTTTATTGAAGACTGAGGATCTTTGCTGTAACGTGACACTTCCTACGGCTCCCATAGGCTCTCAGAGCCCGGGAAAAAGCTGAATGATATCGAGGCAGCCCCAGGCTGAAACACATTTGCGCGTTTGGCAAGTGGCCGATCAGAGGACAATGGGCTTAGGCGCGTGCACGAGTCGACCCCGTGCTTTATTTTCTTTCGTCTTTTTATCTAAACGCAGATTCCCGGTCGGAATATTATCGCTTTTTTACGAGAAAAATGGCATAAAAATTGATTTTAAACAGCGGTTGACATGCTTCGAAGTACGGTAATGGAATATTTAGAATTTTTTTGTCACGAAATGCGCCGTGCTCGTCACCCTTCTTTACCCTTTCGGATAGTGTCTTGAACGCACGAACAAAACGCCGCTGTTTGGATATAACTATGGATTATTTGGGACCAAACCAACATTTGTTATTGAAGTAGAAGTCC
Organism: Salmo salar; assembly: GCF_965601325.2. Classification (NCBI taxonomy): domain Eukaryota; kingdom Metazoa; phylum Chordata; class Actinopteri; order Salmoniformes; family Salmonidae; genus Salmo; species Salmo salar. Next base: position 28,997,921 of record NC_138295.1, read on the forward strand.
TGGGAGTGCATTCTGACGAAGAACACCAAAGGTAATCAAACTTTTCTAATAGTAAATCGGAGTTTGGTGAAGGCTAAACTTGCTGGGTGTCTAAATAGCTAGCCCTGTGATGCCGGGCTATCTACTTAGAATATTGCAAAATGTGCTTTCACCGAAAAGCTATTTTAAAATCGGACATATCGAGTGCATAGAGGAGTTCTGTATCTATAATTCTTAAAATAATTGTTATGCTTTTTGTGAACGTTTATCGTGAGTAATTTAGTACATTTTTAGTAAATTCACCGGATGTTTGCGGGGGGTATGCTAGTTCTGAACGTCACATGCTAATGTAAAAAGCTGTTTTTTGATATAAATATGAACTTGATTGAACAAAACATGCATGTATTGTATAACATAATGTCCTAGGGTTGTCATCTGATGAAGATCATCAAAGGTTAGTGCTGCATTTAGCTGTCTTCTGGGTTTTTGTGACATTATATGCTAGCTTGAAAAATGGGTGTCTGATTATTTCTGGCTGGGTACTCTGCTGACATAATCTAATGTTTTGCTTTCGTTGTAAAGCCTTTTTGAAATCGGACAGTGTGGTTAGATTAACGAGAGTCTTGTCTTTAAAATGGTGTAAAATAGTCATATGTTTGAGAAATTGAAGTAATAGCATTTCTAAGGTATTTGAATAACGCGCCACGGGATTTCACTGGCTGTTACGTAGGTGGGACGAAATCGTCCCACTGGCCCTAGAGAAGTTAAAAGTAGAACATTTGCCGTCATCCACTTCCTTATGTCTGAAACACAGGCTTCCAGGGAGGGCAATTTCACAAGTGCAGTCTCAGTGCTATGATTGGGTCTAAAACCAGACTGAAGCATTTTGTATACATTGTTTGTCTTCAGGATGGCAGTGAGTTGCTGCGAAACAGCTTTTTCAAATTTTTTTGAGAAGAATGGGAAATTCGATATAGGCCAATAGTTTTTTTTATATTTTCTGGGTCAAGGTTTGGCTTTTTCAAGAGAGGCTTTATTACTGCCACTTTTAGTGAGTTGGGTACACATCCGGTGGATAGAGAGACATTTATTATGTTCAACATAGGAGGGCCAACCACAGGAAGCAGCTCTTTCAGTAGTTTAGTTGGAATAGGGTCCAGTATGCAGCATGAAGGTTTAGAGGCCATGATTATTTTCATCAATGTGTCAAGAGATATAGTACTAAAAAACTTGAGTGTCTCCCTCGATCCTAGGTCCTGGTAGAGTTGTGCAGACTCAGGACAACTGAGCTTTGGAGGAATACACAAATTTAAAGAGGAGTCCGTAATTTGCTTTCTAATGATCATGATCTTTTCATCAAAGAATTTCATACATTTATCACTGCTGAAGTGAAAGCCTTCCTCTCTTGGGGAATGCTGCTTTTTAGTTAGCTTTGCGACAGTATTAAAAATAAATGTTGGATTGTTCTTATTTTGCTCAATTAACTTCTATGGGCTACGTGAGTCCCACCTGCGGGACACAGCCAGTGACATATCAGGGCGGCAAATTCAAAAACAACAAAATGTCATAATTCAACTTTCTCAAACATACAACTATTTTACACCATTTTAAAGATACACTTCTCCTTGATGTAATCACATTGTCCGATTTCAAAAAGGCTTTACAGCGAAAGCAAAACATTAGATTATGTCAGGAGAGTACATAGACAAAAATAATCAGACAGACATTTTCCAAGCAAGGACATGTGTCAATAAAACCCAAAACACAGCTAAATGAAGCACTAACCTTTGACAATCTTCATCAGAAGACACACCTAGGACATTATGTTACACAATACATGTATGTTTTGTTCGATAAAGTTCATATTTATATCCAAAAACAGCATTTTACATTGGCACGTGATGTTCAGAAAATGTATTCCCACCAAAACGCACGGTGAATGTGCACATCAATTTACAAAAATACTCATCATAAACGTTGACAAAATATATAACAATTATTTAAAGAATTACAGATAGACTACCCCTGGATGCAACCGCTGTGTCAGATTTTAAAATAGGTTTACAGAGAAAGCACATTTTTCAATATTCTGAGTACATATCTCAGCCATCATGGCAAGCTATTCAGACACCCGCCAAGTTCGGGGCAACCTAAACTCAGAATTAGTATTAGAAATATTATCTTACCTTTGCTGATCTTCGTCAGAATGCACTCCCAGGACTGCTACTTCCACAAGAAATGTTTTGTTCGAAATACTCCATATTTATGTCCAAATACCTCCGTTTTGTTCGTGCGTACAGATCACTTATCCAAAGGCATAATGTTCCATTACTGTACTTAGAAGCATGTCAAACGCTGTTTAAAATCAATCTTTATGGTATTTTTAACGTAACATTCCGATAATATTCCAACCGGACAATAGCGTATTCATTCAAGGAGAAAAAGAAGGAACAGCGTGCTCGCGTGACTGCGCATATCCAATCCCTTTGTTGCCAGGCAGACCACTCAGTAACTGAGCTCCTATACTCTGCCCAGTGACAGGAGAAGGCTCAAACCACTTTCTGAAGGCTTTAGACAGCCAATGGAAGCCTTAGGAAGTGCAACGTAACCCCACGGATACTGTAGTTTCGAAAGGGACTAGAAAGAAGAACTACAGTTCTCAGATACTCCACTTCCTGGTTGACTTTTTCTCAGGTTCTGTTATACTCACAGACACCATTCAAACAGTTTTAAAAACTTCAGAGTGTTTTCTATCCAAATCTACTAATAATATGCATATTCTAGTTTCTGGGCCAGAGTAGTAACCTGTTTAAATTGGGTACGTTTTTCATCCGGCCGTGAAAATACTGCCCCCTAGCCCAGACAGGTTAACACAGTAAATTCATCAGGCTTAAGCCATGTTTCAGTCAGGCCAATCACATCAAGATTATGATCAGTGATTAGTTCGTTGACTATAACTGCCTTGGAAGTGAGGGATCTAACATTAAGTAGCCCTATTTTGAGATGTGAGATATCACAATCTCTTTCAATAATGGCAGGAATAGAAGAGGTGGGGCCACAGTGTCTCCTGACCCCTGCTGTCTCAGCTTCAGTATTTATGCTGCAGTAGTTTATGTGTCGGGGGGCTAGGGTCAGTCTGTTACATCTGGAGTATTTCTCTTGTCTTATCCGGTGTCCTGTGTGAATTTAAATATGCTCTCTCTAATTCTCTCTTTCTCTCTTTCTTTCTTTCTTTCTTTCTCTCTCTCGGAGGACCTGAGCCCTAGGACCATGCCTCAGGACTACCTGGCATGATGACTCCTTGCTGTCCCCAGTCCACCTGGCCATGCTGCTGCTCCAGTTTCAACTGTTCTGGCTGCGGCTATGGAACCCTGACCTGTTCACCGGACGTGCTACCTGTCCCATACCTGCTGTCTCAGACCTGCTGGAACCCTGACTTGTTCACCGGACATTCTACCTGTCCCAGACCTGCTGTCCCAGACCTGCTGGAACCCTGACCTGTTCACCGGACGTGCTACCTGTCCCAGACCTGCTGTTTTCAACTCTCTAGAGACAGCAGGAGCGGTAGAGATACTCTCAAAGATCGGCTATGAAAAAGCCAACTGACACTTACTCTTGAGTTGCTGACTTGTTGCACCCTCGACAACTACTATGATTATTATTATTTGACCATGCTGGTCATTTATGAACATTTGAACATCTTGGCCATGTGCTGTTATAATCTCCACCCGGCACAGCCAGAAGAGGACTGTCCACCCCTCATAGCCTGGTTCCTCTCTAGGTTTCTTCCTAGGTTTTGGCCTTTTTAGGGAGTTTTTCCTAGCCACCGTGCTTCTACACCTGCATTGCTTGCTGTTTGGGGTTTTAGGCTGGGTTTCTGTACAGCACTTTGAGATATCAGCTGATGTAAGAAGGGCTATATAAATACATTTGATTTGATTTGAAGAGGTCTTTATTCCAGTGATATTGCTAAGGCGAACACCGCCATGTTTAGTTTTGCCCAACCTAGGTCGAGGCACAGACATGGTCTCAATGGGGATAGCTGAGCTGACTACACTGACTGTGCTAGTGGCAGACTCCACTAAGCTGGCAGGCTGGCTAACAGCCTGCTGCCTGGCCTGCACTCTCTCTCATTGTGGAGCTAGGGGAGTTAGAGCCCTGTCTATGTTCGTAGATAAGATGAGAGCACCCCTCCAGCTAGGATGGACTCCGTTACTCCTCAACAGGCCAGGCTTGGTCCTGTTTGTGGGTGAGTCCCAGAAAGAGGGCCAATTATCTACAAATTATATATTTTAGTAGGGGCAAAAAAGAACAGTTTTCAACCAGCGATTGAGTTGTGAGACTCTGCTGTAGAGCTCATCAGTCCCCCTAACTAGGAGGGGGCCAGAGACAATTACTCAATGCCGACACATCTTCCTAGCTGATTTACACGCTGAAGCTATGTTGCGCTTGGTGACCTCTGACTGTTTCATCCTAACATCGTTGGTGCCGACGTGGATAACAATATCCTATACTCTCTACACTCGCCAGTTTTAGCTTTAGCCAGCACCATCTTCAGATTAGCCTTAACGTCGGTAGCCCTGCCCCCTGGTAAACAGTGTATGATCGCTGGATGATTTGGTTAAGTCTAATACTGTGGGTACATTACACAGGTACATCTTGTGCTGGGGACAATAAAAGGCAACTCTAAAGTGTGCAGTTTTGTAACACAACACAATGCCACAGATGTCTCAAGTTTTGAGGGAGTGTGCATTTGGCATTCTGACTGCAGGAATGTCCCCCAGAGCTGTTGCCAGAGAATGTTAATGTTAATTTCTAATTTGGTAGTACCTCCAACTGGCCTCACAACCACAGACCACGTGTAACCACGACAGCCCTTCACCTGCGGAATCGTCTGAGACCAGCCACCCGGACAGCTGATGGAACTGTGGGTTTGCACAACTGAATAGATTTTGCACAAACTGTCAAAACACATCTTAGGGAAGCTCATCTGCGTGCTCGTCGTCCTCACCAGGATCTTGACCTGACTGCAGTTCTGCGTCATAACCGCCTTCAGTGGGGAAATGCTCACCTTCAATGGCTACTGGCACGCTGGAGAAGTGTGCTCTTCAAAGCATGCACGGCGGCATGTGGGTTTGCTGATGTCAACGTTGAGAACAGAATGCCCCATGGTGGTGGTGGGATTATGGTGTGGGCAGGCATAAGCTACAGACAACGAACACAATTGCATTTTATGAATGGCAATTTGAATGTACAGCGATTCTGTGACGAGATCCTGAGGCCTCGTTCCAGTCATCCGCCACCATCACCTCATGTTTCAGCAGGATAATGCATGGTCCAATGTCACGAGGATTTGTACACAATTCCTGAAAGCAAAAAATGTCCCAGTTCTTACATGGCCTGCATACTCACCAGACATGTCACCCATCGAGCATGTTTGGGATGCTCTGAATCAATGTGTACGACAGCGTGTTCCAGTTTCGGCTAATATCCAGCATCTTCGCACAGCCATTGAAGAGAAGTGGAACAACATTCCACAGGCTACAAACAACAGCCTGATCAACTCTACGCAAAGGAGATGTCGCGTTGTGTGAGGCAAATGGTGGTAACACACTTTTTTTAAGGTATCTGTGACAAACAGATGCATATTTGTATTCCCAGTGATGTGAAATTCATAGATTAGGGCCTGATTCATTTATTTAAATGCACTGATTTCCTTATATGAATTGTTGCATGTTGCGTTTATATTTCTGTTCAGTGTAATTGCTATTAGTTATGATACTCGTAAGGATGAGGTAAAGCTTGATATGAATTGCATCCGTTTTCCATGTTAACAAAATATAACTATTTGTAAGCAGTGCATACATACACAGATAATAGTGAACAGCAGTGGAAATATCAATGTCTCCTTTCTTTGTAGAAAATCACTCTACTCTTTGTCAAAGTATTCCTTAGATCTTAAATTCACCGATCATAAAGGATGTTCAACTCATAAACTGTTTATTCATGAGTTCAGTTCTGTTAGTTGCAGGGAAGCCTCAAGTAAACAAACAGCTACTAGAGGAAAAACAAACTTCATTGCTGGTGTTTGATTTTCTATATTTGTTTTCTGAAAATGCTGTGGGTCGAAAGAAATGTACAGTTTTATTGATGTCTATAAGTTGAAAGTGAAGATGGAATATGTAGACATAGGCTAACACAAAGACGTAGTGGACATCTACACCAGTGTTTCCCAACCCTGGTCCTCCAGTAGCCCCAACAGTACACATTTCTATTGTAACCCTGGACAAGCACACCTGATTAAACTTGTAAACTAATCATCAGGCCTCAATGAGGTGTGTTTGTCTAGGGCTACAACAAAAATGTGTACTGTTGGGGGTACTCGAGGACCGGGGTTGGGAAACCTTGACCAACATGATGGCTTTGAAACATAAAACTCTCACTCAAACTATGATGTATTGATGGAAGGATAGTGACATTTTTTCAGGGAAAAATCCAACACCTCTGATGTCCTGCTTAAACCATTGATTTTTGACAACTCTGCTTTGGTTCCTACAGAAAATGACATGTGACATGACTCAGCATTGCTACTGTGCATGCATGAATTGGATGATTCACCCCATTGTTCGCTTTCTTGCTCTGTTTTACAAAGTGCCTGGAGGGTTTAAGACGAGGAATTGAGAGCCGTGAGGGCTGTCTAGCTATCTCAGTCTCCAGCTGCGTCTGAAATAGAAAATTGTGGAAACTTAAAGTAAACAAGAAGCACTAAGTGTAATATGGGTTGACAATGCCTCCTGAATTCCACATTAAGAATAATAATTCACACTTGCCCATGTGGAATTAATGTACAATACAGTATGTCTCTAAACTGTGTACTGTATATTTCAAGTGTATATGACATGTATGGTGTGGAGACTGGAGTGCATGTATTGTATATTATACAGCATTGACACAATGAAATTCCTTCCAAGGATATAGTTATTATTTCTGATATGCACTCGAGATGAATTACAATGACAAGCCGGGCTAGTCTTTTGAAATGTTGTTGTTATGTGACAGGGATCCTTGGGTAAGCAGGAACAAATCCTTGTTATTATTGACGTCGGGCCCGGCTTGCGTTGACACTTTTCCGCATGGTGACTCAGTGTCATCTTTTCTGCATGTAATCTTTGTGTCACCTCGACAATCGAAGAGAGACGATTCTCTCGCTCCATCTCTTCTGCATCGCTTGTAACCCAATTAACTTTTCTCTTATCAATCCTCCACTTCTGTCTTTAAGACTCTTGTCATTCAGAAGACCAGGACAACATTTTTCTGTATATTAAATGCCAACACCTAACATTAAGTTGATGTTACATCAAGTGATGCTGGATTTTAAGTAAATGGCCATTATATGAGTCGTGACTGTGTTACATGTAGTCATGACTGTGTAGTTACATGTAGTCATGACTGTGTAGTTACATGTAGTCATGACTGTGTAGTTACATGTAGTCATGACTGTGTAACATGTAGTCATGACTGTGTAACATGTAGTCATGACTGTGTTACATGTAGTCATGACTATGTTACATGTAGTCATTACTGTGTAGTTACATGTAGTCATGACTGAGTTACATGTAGTCATGACTGTTACATGTAGTCATGACTGTGTTAGGGCTCAGTCACTTGGGGCCCAGAGAGGGGAGAAGTCAGAATGAAACATTGTCTTCATATGTGAATGTAAGACCCCGAGTTAGATTTTTGGAGGACGCACGACTCTCGACCTTCGCCTCTCCCAAATCCGTACAGGAGTTGCAGTGATGGGACAAGACTGTAACTACCAATTGGATACCACGAAAGTGAAGAAAAGATAAAAAATAAAAAGTAAACAGACAACTTTCCAGGACATAGACATGTCTTATATGGGCAGAAAGTTTAAAGTCCTGCTAATCTAACTGCAATGTCCAATTTACAGTAGCTTTTACAGCAAAAAAAATACCATGCTATTGCTTGAGGACGTGCACAACAACCAAACACTTTTATCACGGCAACTGGTTTGATACATTCACTTCTGAAGGTAAATAATGTACCTACATTCAGTAATTTTGCTCTTATTTGTCATCCTTAGGATCCCAGAGATAAAATGTAGTGTAGTTTTGTTTGAAAAAACAGGGTTCTACAGTTTGACCCCACTGCTATCTCTGGCTCCACACCCACCATGCCCGGCCATCTATTTATTTTATTTATTTCACCTTTATTTAACCAGGTAGGCAAGCTGAGAACAAGTTCTCATTTACAATTGCGACCTGGCCAAGATAAAGCAAAGCAGTTTGACACATACAACAACACAGAGTTACACATGGAGTAAAACAAACATACAGTCAATAATACAGTAGAAAAATAAGTCTATATACAATGTGAGCAAATGAGGTGAGATAAGGGAGGTAAAGGCAAAAAAGGCAATGGTGGCAAAGTAAATACAATATAGCAAGTAAAACACTGGAATGGTAGATTTGTAGTGGAAGAAAGTGCAAAGTAGAAATAGAAATAATGGGGTGCAAAGGAGCAAAATAAATAAATACAGTAGGGGAAGTGGTAGTTGTTTAGGCAGAATTATAGATGGGCTCTGTACAGGTGCAGTGATCTGTGAGCTACTCTGACAGCTGGTGCTTAAAGTTAGTGAGGGAGAAGGTTAGTGTCTTTTCTGTAAGGTTGCTAATGAGCCATCATGTATGACATTCCTGGGAGTGAGTAAACTTACATTTTTATTTCCATAGCATTTTGTATGTTGTATACATTTATGTACTTGAAAATGTATAAATTGACCAATTCAGCACATTCAGTCATACTCCTGGCAGATTTGATACAAAATATTGTGTAGTGATGTAATTATTCACTGGATCAGTCTGAAATTTTGCACACACACTGCTGCCATATTGTGGACAACATCTAAATTACACCTAGGATCCTATCAATGTATGGCCTTTCTCTTGCATTTCAAAGATGATGAAGAAAAAAAATGGAGGACGCATGTTTTTTGTTCATATTATCTTTTATCAGGTATAATGTGATATATTATCCTACATTAATTTCACATTTCCACAAACTGAAGTTTTTCCTTTCAAATGATATCAATAATTTGCATATCCTTGCTTCAGGTCCCGAGTTACAGGCAGTTTGATTTGGGTATGTCATTTTAGGTGAAAATTGAAAAAAAAGGGTCTGAATCCTTAACACTTTTTTGGTTACTACATGATTCTATAAGTGCTATTTCATAGTTTTGATGTCTTGACTATTATTCTACAATGTAGAAAATAGTAAAAATAAAGAAATGTCCTTGAATGAGTAGGTGTGTCCAAACCTTTGACTGGTACTGTATACCTCCAGTCTAATATTGACCTATTATTAGTGTATCAGACAAGCCACTCACATCAACAGTACAGCTACAAGTTATTTTGTACCACACCACAGTTGCCTTCCCAAATCTTTGCAGTGAAGTGTCATGTTGCTTTTACAATGCTTTGGTAATATAATTGATATTGCCAGACAAGTCTGATTGTCAGATCCTGACGACATTACAGAAAAGTTTGGGATCAGGATTGTAGGCTCATCAGTTTTGTCTGTTTTAAAGTACTTCATGAAATGTAGTGGTAGTGGGCCGTGGGGAGGGACAGTCAGCCTTGGTGGCTGCAGTCATGTGTGACAGTCCTCTCTCTGCAAGCTATCTATCGCTGCATATTTCATTATTGCTCACCTTTTAATGGATCTAGAGACTCCAAATGTCACTGATTCCTATCATTTTTATCCCCTAAGCCTCACAGTACAGAGAAAAATAGAAAACCCATTGTCCTATACTTTGAGAGTAAAGGCAAACATAAAGCACACTCCCAAGAGCGCACTGCGCACCACTTATGATCTGTATCACAATTAGAAATCAAAGGTCTACCTGTCAGTTCAGTGCCAAACAGTTCACCATTGTTACCCTTTCTGTTAAGAATGGGCCAGAGAAACGGTAAACGATAAGGATCATTTGAATGATCTTCAGTGTCTTTCATGTAGGGCTGAACAGTTTGATTGGTGCGTGAAACAGAAAGAGGCATCCATGCTTTGTTAAGTCATACAGAGATAGCCACAGTATAAAGGTGTACCGCTGTAGGAAGAGGCAATTTAGTCATATTCGCAATTAATATTAAAACTGCGGACTACATATTTTATGCAAATGATCAAGAGCTACGAAAATGAACATAAACAGTCAATATAAAATACATAGTTCATTCAGTGGGATCATCAAAACAATACACAGTTAATTCATTCAATAATTACATTTGTTTTTTAAACAACACAAGGTCACATGCAATTAGAATAATATGCACAGTTAATTCGGTGTGATCAGTATTTCTATCATATAACTTTGTCACTGACTTGACTTTACACACAAAACCGAGTATTGAAGGTTAAAGGAACTAATGGTGTCCAGTTTATTCAGAATTACAGCTGAATTGGACAACCACAGATGAGCCATCTACAGTGCCTTCAGAAAGTATTTACACCCCTTGACCTTTTCCACATTTTGTTGTTATATTCTGAATTTAAAATGGATTAAATGTAGTTGTTTTTGTCACTGACCTACACACAATACCCTATAATAGAAATAATAAAAACACATGGATACTGTTTGCAAGAAGGCACTAAAGTGATAATGCAAAAAGTGTCAAAACAATTCACTTTTGTTCCTGAATATGAAGTGTTATGTTTCGGGAAAATCCAATACAACACATTACTGAGTACCACTCTACATATTTTCAAGCATTATGATGGCTGCATCATGTTATGGGTATGCGTGTTATCTTTAAGGACTGCAGAGTTTTTCAGGATAAAAAATTATTGAAATGGCACAAAGCATAGGCAAAATCGAAGAAGAAAATGTGGTTCAGTCTGCTTTCCACCAGACAAGATGAATTCACCTTTCAGCAGGACAATAACCTAAAACACAAGGCCAAATCTACACTGGAGTTGCTTACCAAGAAGACAGTGAATGATACTGAGTGGCAGAGTTACAGTTGAAAATCTATGGCAACACCTGAAAAATGGTTGTCTTGCAATGATCAACTACCAATTTGACAGTTTGAAGAATTTTTTATAGAATAATGGGCAAATGTTGCACAATCCAGGTGTGAAAAGCTCTTAGAGACTTACCCAGAAAGACTCACAGCTGTAATCACAGCAAAGGGTGATTCTAACATATATTGACTCAGGGGATTGAATACTTATCTAACAAAGATGTGTTTTACAAGGTTTTTACAAATGTTCGAATTTTTCTCCCACTTTGACATTCGAATATTTTGGATAGATCTTTGAAAAAAAAGACAACATTTTAATCCCACATTGTAAGACAACAAAATGGGAAAAGTAAAGGGGTGTGAATACTTTCTGAAGGCACTGTACTTGATGCTCAACATGTGTAGAGGGATTTTCTGCACACCCACATTACCTCCTTAAAAGGACACTTATTCATGTTACTCATTGGATACATGTACTGTAGTTGAAGTACCCACAGCTATCAGTGTGAATAATGAAATGCATAAATGCATGAAATTATGTATGCAATCTCTAAACACACCACCATCAACACAATTGTCTGTGTATTGTGCGAAATGGGTGGGTTGTGTGAAATCATCTGCTCATGATTTAGGGTACTGTATATTTGGTTTGACCATAAAACAGTCGAACCTATGAGATTTTAATGATTTGAGAGGTTAATGATTTGCAAGTCTAGAAGTCTACAAATGCAGTTTATCACTGTGTGGCTCATGAAAAGAAAAATCCATGTATTCTATTGATAATTAACAAGTTTATTTTCTATGAGGTATTTATTTATATTCCTGTCAGTGTCCTGAGCCTGTCAAACAGCCACTTGAAACCTATTAGTAGAAACACAGACAGCCAAGTCAATGCTATCAAGCAGAAGTAATACATCCATGACTGGCGGCGCACCTGTGGGATACAGAATACAATGTTGAATACAACATGATCATTTGACAGACAAGGAATTGATGGACCTCATTGAGATTCAATCAGCTTCTATGTCTGATTTTAGTACAGAGTTGGACCTATTGTTGGCTTTCTTAGATATTGACCATTTCTGACCATAATTTGTTTTTAAAAAGACACCTGACAACATTTTTAGTTTCTAGAACCTAGCTTAGAAGAAGTAATGTATATTTTTGTTTTAACACAAAATTATTCTGTGGAGATTCGACCAACATAAGTTGGTTTATTTAATAAATCTCATTCAAAGGGAATGAGGCAGTTGATTTGGCAGGAACTGCTGCAATTGTCTCTTACACAAGGATTCTCTTAACTACTTATGTAAGTGCAACTGCTGAAGACGTCACTGAGGACAGCACACTGAGCGCATTTTGAGAAGTTGACGTCAGATCAACCATCCAATGTTTGGTTGAAATCTAGGTTAAAATAATATTTTTTTTCCCCCTGGTAGTACATTTTACAGGGTACATCTTTTGTTGACAGAACACTCGGTTTAGTTTTTGCCCAACACAAAGAGACCTTGTTTGAGGAGAATAAAGCTGTAACTTATGAGGTGGAAAATCTTACCTGCGTACTGATCAATCCAACTGTAAACAGTAATGCTTCTTGGCAAGCCTTTCAGGGACACAGCTGAAGACAAAAACTCTGGCCTGATTTCATATCGTGTAGCTAGCTACCTTTTCATCTCACTGGCATAAGTCTCAAAAACCTTGCCAGTGTGTGCACTGCTGCATAAAACAGGTTTTATTTAATTTGGTTATCTCTGTAATGACCTTGCAAGAAATCTGTACCCCATTCTCAAAATTCACAAAAGTTAGGGCCCAAGGAGTTGTGAGACTTTGAAGAGAGCTGTCAAGATCAAACCCAAGCTATGTCCCTTTCTCAAATTTGTGATATCTATTTCACAAGATAACAATTAAATTGCAGCTGTCAGCACTGGAGATATTGAACTGTCTTCTTCTGACAGTGACCTTGGCTGGTAAGACAACGGCTGTCTGGTGAAGCCTCATGCTGGTTGAAGGGTTTGCTTGTTCTGACTTGTGTAGGGTTGGCCATCTGGGGTAGTGGAACCACACACAGTGGAACCACACACTCAGCCACTGGTATAGACACTATCATCACATAATTTTACCAGCACCATCACATTTTCACAGGGCCTGGGAAAGTCAGTGACCACCACATGTACAGAATGTTGCTTCTATGGAACAATATGTTTATTAGGTGGAAGTTTGAAATGTATTAACCAAACTATTGTCAGAATTATAAAACACAGCAATGTCTTCCTTCAATTCTGAACCTTCAGCCTTCAAGGAATCTTTTGATTTTACACCGTGAATATAAATGTTCTAAAAAACATTTCCAGTAAATTTAACAGACTCCAGATTTATGAGAATATATCGCTTGTCGTCCTTGTCTCTTGAATACAAGCCAATGGCCTTGTGAACATCGACTGAATGATCTGTAGGCTACTAGAACATGAGTCATACCAGAAAGTCCAAATAATAGTTATTTAAGGATAGATTACCTTATCTAATATTATATTTTTAATTGCCATATTTATTGATTGCAATAAGTTATTGACCTCTATGGACTGTTATGTAGCCACTCAACATTATACCCAACTGCATGGTGTCCATATTAGAGTCATTCAGAAGTGGAAGTGAAAGACATAGAATGTTACCACAACATTGTTTTTGAGTTCGCAAAGAACCTGCAGTGGGTCAGTCAATGAGATAAGATCATTGCACATCTTTGAATAAATCTGCAAAGATTCAAATACTTACAGGACTGCTGACAGGACTACTGCATATTGTTCCATAGCTATACACCACACCTTTGGCTGTCTATTTTAACACCATTTTGGGGCAAAACACTGGATGCTCCCAACATTTTTCTAGTCAAATAGCTCCTGCCATACATACTTCATTTTTACTTATCTCCCTTTCAAACCCAGCCTGCTTAAGTCCACTCTGTCTGCGTGGCTGGAGGTGTATGGGTGTGTTTCCTGGTGAATGACAACCCTGCCACTAGAATGGCACCTCAAATCCCATGCATTATTAAAGAATGTCAGCTCTGCCTCTGTGTTTGCATCCAAAGACCCTGTGTTTGCATCCAAAGACCCTGTGTTTGCATCCAAATACCCTGTGTTTGCATCCAAAGAGGCACACTGCCATGCATTATCATGGACTTGGAAAATCAAAGATAAAGAAGAAAATGAAAAAGGAATTTCAATGCATAGGGATCTGGTCAAATGGTTTTCATTCCTGTCCATGCCTTCCATCATGCTGTTTAGTATTTATTCAATCACCTAGACATAGAGTTTCTACAGTTCTAGTGTGTTGGTTTAAGTTGGGATACAGTATGTGCCAGGACTTAATACGGAAGTGTCAACCTAAAAACCTAAACAGAAAACAGAGGTAGCCTTAAATCCCGTATGACCTGTGTTGATATGGATTTTAAGGTTCTGAAAGTCCACCAAATGCCTCAACACAATATACAAAGCATAGTCCTTTTTTTGTTGCATTCTACCTTCTATAACGCTGACAAACCTATTCAATATTGAATGTATTGAGGTGATTGCCCCTGTCATCTCATGCTATGCTTCAATTCTATTTTTGTTGTCACGTTTGAGTTTCCAGCATTCACATGCAAATATGTTGAGTCTATCATTCCTTTGGGAGGGGTTACTGTAAAACTAAAACATAGCATATCCCAAAAGCGGACGGAAATAGGAATGGCTGCCCTGGCACATTTGAAGATATGAAATCACTGAGAATAAGATCCGTCTCGTTAGTTGTTTTTGTTGCACACTTTAAATAAGGTCTCTTACCACTGGATTGCATCATTTAAGTTCCAGGTTTCGGGCATTATGATGAAATCATCATTAAGCACATTATTGTTTTACCCTCAATCTGCTTTTTATTTATTAATTTAATTTTAAAACATACAAACTCCCTACAGTGAAGCCGCTCAACATTTACATTACATTCAGTCATCTAGCAGACACTCCCATCCAGAGCGACCTACAGGAGCAACCAGGGTCAAGCGCCCCATCAAGGGGCATAAGGACAGATCCCCTACCCAGTCTAATCGGGGACCCGAACCAGTGACCTCTCGACCACCGGCCCAAGCTCCCAACCACCAGGCCACCAACCATCCAAGATCCCACAACAGTTCCCCTAGAGAGCTGCCCCTCAACCATCCAAGACCCCCTCCCCCCCACAGTCCCCCTGGAAAAACCTCCCCCTCCGCAAGGCCAACTGTATGCGTTTGTGTGTGTATGTGTGGTACTTTCTACATGTGTGTATGCACGTGCAAATGTTTGAATGTATGTACATGTGTACGCGTGTACAAGTTGTGGTTGCTAATTTCTGTATTACCAAATGATGAGAGACAAACTTAACCTCTCTAGGGTAGGTGGCACCAAATCGTCCCACCTACGTAACAGCCAGTGTAATCCCGTGGCGCGTTATTCAAAAACCTAAAAAATTCAAAAACTTCAATTTTTCAAACATATGACTATTTTACACCATTTTAAAGACAAGACTCTCGTTAATCTAACCACACTGTCCGATTTCAAAAAGGCTTTACAACGAAAGCAAAACATTAGATTATGTCAGCAGAGTACCCAGCCAGAAATAATCAGACACCCATTTTTCAAGCTAGCATATAATGTCACATAAACCCAAACCACAGCTAAATGCAGCACTAACCTTTGATGATCTTCATCAGATGACAACCCTAGGACATTATGTTATACAATACATGCATGTTTTGTTCAATCAAGTTCATATTTATATCAAAAACCAGCTTTTTACATTAGCATGTGACTAGCATGTGACTAGCATTCCCACCGAACACTGCCGGGGAATTTACTAAATTACTCACGATAAACGTTCACAAAAAGCATAAATTATTTTAAGAATTATAGATACAGAACTCCTCTATGCACTCGATATGTCCGATTTTAAAATAGCTTTTTGGTGAAAGCACATTTTGCAATATTCTCAGTAGATAGCCCGGCATCACAGGGCTAGCTATTTAGACACCCAGCAAATGTAGCACTCACCAAAGTCAGATTTACTATAAGAAAAATGTTATTACCTTTGCTGTCTTTGTCAGAATGCACTCCCAGGACTTCTACTTCAATAACAAATGTTGGTTTGGTTCAAAATAATCCATAGTTATATCCAAACAGCGGCGTTTTGTTTGTGCGTTCAAGACACTATCCGAAAGGGTAAATAAGGGTGACGAGCATGGCGCAATTCGTGACAAAAAAAATCTAAATATTCCATTACCGTACTTCGAAGCATGTCAACCGCTGTTTAAAATCAATTTTTATGCCATTTTTCTCATAAAAAAGCGATAATATTCCGACCGGGAATCTGCGTTTAGGTAAACAGACGAAAGAAAATAAAGCATTCGGTCGACTCGGGCACGCGCCTATGCCCATAGTACTCTGATCGGCCACTTGCCAAAAGCGATAATGTGTTTCAGCCAGAGGCTGCCTCGATATTGTTTAGCTTTTTCCTGGGCTCTGAGAGCCTATGGGAGCCGTAGGAAGTGTCACGTTAGAGCAAAGATCCTCAGTCTTCAATAAAAAGAGCCAAGATGAAACACAACTTCTCAGACAGGCAACTTCCTGCATGGAATCTTCTCAGGTTTTGGCCTGCCATTTGAGTTCTGTTATACTCACAGACACCATAACAGTTTTAGAAACTTTAGGGTATTTTCTATCCAAAGCCAATAATTATATGCATATTCTAGTTACTGGGCAGGAGTAGTAACCAGATTAAATCGGGTACGTTTTTTATCCGGCCGTGTCAATACTGCCCCCTAGCCCTAACAGGTTAACACACACCAGTCAGAGTTATACTTAAACTACATCTTTAATTATAAGAGCTTTGCATTAGCACTTGACTTTCAACGATTCACCATTTCTAATGAACCGTTGAGAGTGTTAAAACAATGGCTAATGAGATCTTTATAGCAAGATCCACCCCCTTTTGACATGACAAACCACAGATAGTTAGGAATGGTTCACAAAGAAAGACTGTTACTTGAGAGAGGAGTATCCACAGCCAGATAGCATTCGCTATAAACTATCGTTCAGTTTGGTCCCCTTGACGAGGTTTCTAATCTCGTCCCTGGTACTTCATAGTACAAAAACACCAACTCATCCAATGGCATAAATCAATTGTCAACTCTAAATACTCCCATCTCAAGCAAACCCCCTCTTGACCCCACTCCTGGACAAGCTCACACAGACACTGCCATAAACCTCCCCACAACATAGAAAAGGAGGAAGTGACTTGCTCACAAACATTGTGGAGACAAGTAATTGGTTCCCCATTAATCACGCCATCCCTTCACATGGTTTAAGAATAGGTAAAGACACATTTACATATGAAGACAATGTTTCATTCTGACTTCTCCCCTCTCTGGGCCCCAAGTGACTGAGCCCTAGCTAAGGGAAAAGTACAACCGTCAACACCAGAGTCCAAAGGCACGCCATCCTAATGACAAGTATCTCACATAAGCTTATTATACAAATAAAACATCTTAATTATCTATGTTACCCAACTAATTCTGATTCATCCACCACAAAGTGCTTGCGTGGCATCAGCCAAGGGGCAAACAGGAATTGGAAGTAACAATGTACCTTTTTAATGTCAATTAAACATATTGTTTTTGTAAGATCTTTTTTTCTTTATTTTTTACTTTTAACTTTCACCGTCATTTTTCCCGTCCTCCCAGCAACTTCACTCCCACTTGTCCTTAAGCCGATCCCAACTATCTCTGCTGGCCACCCTCAATGTGTTAGTTAATTAGAGGTAAAGTGTTGCGTTACATGATATGTGTAGATCATATGGTTGATGCAATTTTTTTGTAAGATTTGACTTGTTAAAAAAACTGAAATATTGATTTGAACACACATACACATTTCTTTCCCAATGAAAGACACATTTTCCCTCACTGTCTGCTCATATCCATGCATCACAATTAATATGACAGTGTTGATTAGAGCATCCCTTGCTATATGATGAAAGGGATTAATGCAAATGTTCTGAACATTACCTTGGAAATAATTGATGACGCAGCCAGATGAGGCGTTATTTTTTATGAATTTATGAATACGATTTCATGTTTCGACAAGATATACAGTTGAAGTCGGAAGTTTACATACACCTTAGCCAAATACATTTAAACTCAGTGTTACAATTCATGACATTTAATCCTAGTAAAAATTGTGTCTTAGGTCAGTTAGGATCACCACTTTATTTTAAGAATGTGAAATGTCAGAATAATAGTAGAGAGAATGATTTATTTCAGCTTTTATTTCTTTTATCACATTCCCAGTGGGTCTGAAGTATACCTACTCAATTAGTATTTGATAGCATTGCCTTTAAATTGTTTAACTTGGGTCAAACGTTTTGGGTAGCCTTCCACAAAAAGTTGGGTGAATTTTGGCCCATTCCTCCTGACAGAGCTGGTGTAAATAAGTCAGGTTTGTATGCCTCCTTGCTCATACACGTTTTTTGGAGTTCTGCCCACACATTTACTATGGGATTGAGGTCAGGGCTTTGTGATGGCCACTCCAATACCTTAACTTTGTTGTCCTTAAGCCATTTTGTCACAACGTTGGAAGTATGCTTGGGGTCATTGTCCATTTGGAAGACCCATTTGTGACCAAGCTTTAACTTCCTGACTGATGTCTTGAGATGTTGCTTCAACATATCCACATAATTTCCCACCTCATGATGCTATCTATTTTGTGAAGTGCACCAGTCCCTCCTGCAGCAAAGCACCTCCACAACATGATGCTGCCACCCCCGTGCTTCACGGTTGGGATGGTGTTCTTCGGCTTGCAATCCTCCCCCTTTTTCCTCCAAACATAACGATGGTCATTATGGCCAAACAGTTCTGTTTTTGTTTCATCAGACTGGAGAACATTTCCCCAAAAAGTACGATCTTTGTCCCCATGTGCAGTTGCAAACCGTAATCAGTTTTTTTTATGGCGGTTTTGGAGCAGTGGCTTCTTCCTTGCTGAGCGGCCTTTCAGGTTATGTCGATATAGGACTCATTTTACTGTGGATATAGATACTTTTGTACCTGTTTCCTCCAGCATCTTCACAAGGTCCCTTGCTGTTGTTCTGGGATTGATTTGCACTTTTCGCACCAAAGTACATGCATCTCTAGGAGACAGAACGCGTCTCCTTCCTGAGCGGTATGACGGCTGTGTGGTCCCATGGTGTTAATACTTGCGTACTATTGTTTGTACAGATGAACGTGTTACCTTCAGGCATTTGGAATTTGCTCCCAAGGATGAACCAGACTTTTGGAGGTCTACAATTTTTTTCTGAGGTCTTGGCTGATTTCTTTAGATTTTCCCATGATGTCAAGCAAAGAGGCACTGAGTTTGAAGGTAGGCCTTGAAATACATCCACAGGTACACCTCCAATTGACTCAAATGATGTCAGTTAGCCTATCAGAAGCTTCTAAAGCCATTACATAATTTTCTGGAATTTTCCAAGCTGTCAACTTAGTGTATGTAAACTTCTGACCCACTGGAATTATGATAGTGAATTATAAGTGAAATAATCTGTCTGTAAACAATTGTTGGAAAAATGACTTGTGTCATGCACAAAGTAGATGTCCTAACCAACTTGCCAAAATAGTTTGTTAACAACACATTTGTGGAGTGGTTGAAAAATGAGTTTTAATAACTCCAACCTAAGTGTATGTAAACTTCCGACTTCAACTGTAATATATAAATATAAATAAATATAGTGCCAGTCAAACGTTTGGACACACCCACTCATTTAAGGATTTTTTCTTTTTTTTTAACTATTTTATACATCGTAGAATAATGGTGAAGATATCAAAACTATGAAAAAACAAATATGGAATCATGTAGTAACCAAAAGTGTTAAACAAATCAAAATATATTTTATATCCTTCAAAGTAGCTACCCTTTGCCTTGATGGCAGCTTTGCACACTCTTGGCATTCTCTCAACCAGTTTCATGAGGAGTTCTTTTTAATTTGACCAGGTAAGTTGACTGAGAACACATTCTCATTTACAGCAACGACCTGCAGCATAGTTACAGGGGAGAGGAGGGGATGAATGAGCCTATTGTAAGCTGGGGATGTTTAGGTGACCATGATGGTATGAGGGACAGCTTGGGAATTTAGCCAGGACAGAAAGGTTAACAACCCTACTCTTACGATTAGTGCCATGGGATCTTTCGTGACCACAGAGAGTCCGGACACCCGTTAAACCTCCCATCCAAAAGACAGCAACCTACACAGGGCAGTGTCCCCAATCATTGATATTTGTTTTAGACCTGGCCCTCCAACACCACTCCCAGCAGCTGGTCTCCCATCTAGGGACCAACCCTGCTTAGCTTCAGAAGCAAGCCAGCAGTGGGATGCAGGGTGGTATGCTGCTGGATATGGCGTGGTCCTGGTCTATGGCTTGAATGCTTTTCCAACAGTCTTGAACGAGTTATCACATATGCTGGTTTCTTTGCAGCAATTCGACCATGAAGGCCTGATTCACGCAGTGTCCTCTGAACAGTTGATGTTGAGATGTGTTTTTTTCTTGAACTCTGTGAAGCATTTATTTGGGCTGCAATCTGAGGTGCAGTTAACTAATTAACTTATCCTCTGCAGCAGAGGTAAGTTTGGGTCTTCCTTTCCTGTGGCAGTCCTCATGAGAGCCAGTTTCACCATAACGCTTGGTTTTTTCAACTGCACTAGAAAAAACGTTAAAAGGTCTTGAAATTTCCGCATTGACTGACCTTCATGTCTTCAAATAATGTCACGACTTCCGCCGAAGTCGGCTCCTCTCCTTGTTCGGGCAGCGTTCGGCGATCGACGTCACCGGCTTTCTAGCCATCGCTGCTCCATTTTTCATATATCCATTTGTCTTGTTTCCATATACACCTGGTTTTCATTTCCCCAATTAAGCTACTTGTATTTAACCCTCTGTTTCCCATCATGTTTTGTGTGTAATTGTTTCATGTTGCTGTGGTGTTTTTTTTACGCACTTTACTTTTGTTATGTTCTGTGTTTTTGAGCGCATTTGATTTATGTTGTGCTCTCGTTTTGGAACTTTAATAAAGTGCGCCTGTTTACATCACGCTACACTCCTGCACCTGACTTTGCCTCTTTTACACATGCTGACAGAATTACACACCTTCAATGGAGTCAGCAGGAGCAGGTACCCCGGTTAGAGGAGTCGAGGAGCGCGTCCAGGAACATTCGGCCATGTTACAACATCTTGGTGCCATGATGGATCGCGTTGTCCAGACCATGGACCGCTAGGAGAGACAGGAAGTCTCTCCAGTGCCTCAACC
Organism: Salmo salar; assembly: GCF_965601325.2. Classification (NCBI taxonomy): domain Eukaryota; kingdom Metazoa; phylum Chordata; class Actinopteri; order Salmoniformes; family Salmonidae; genus Salmo; species Salmo salar. The sequence goes on from NC_138295.1 coordinate 29,019,288, forward strand.
AGCACAACCGGGGTTGTCTCCATCAGTTCCATCGTGAGAGAGTTCATGGGATGCGTCTCTCCTTTCCCAGGGAGTATGATGGAACGGCAGCACTGTGCCAGGGATTCTTGTTACAACTGGACCTCTACCTGGCCACTGTGTACCCAGCTCCCTCAGGAGGGGAGAGAGTGGCCGCCCTCGTCTCCTGTCTCACAGGAAGAGCGCTGGAGTTGGCAAACGCCATGTGGAGAGAAGAAGACACGGCGCCGGACCACTTTGAGGAGTTCACCAATCGCTTCAGGGCCGTCTTCGACCATCCACCTGAGGGCAGAGCGGCGGGGGAGAGGCTCTTCCATTTGAGACAGGGGACGAGGAGCGCCCAGGACTTCACCCTGGAATTCCGGACCTTGGCTGCCGGAGCAGGCTGGAACGACAGGGCCCTCATCGACCACTATCGATGCAGCCTACGAGAGGATGTCCGACGTGAGCTGGCCTGCAGGGATGCCACCATTTCCTTCGACCAACTGGTGGATTTGTCCATCCGGTTGGATAACCTGCTGGTCACCCACGGACGTCCAGAGGGGGCTCTGTCGGTTCCATCGTCCAGCACCCCCGCTCCGGTGCCCATGGAGTTAGGAGGGGCTGCTCATAGGGAGACTGGAGGAGGAGCCATCACGTGCACCATCTGTGGCTGCAGAGGACACACTGCCAGTCAGAGCCGTGTTGGTTCCTCTGGGAGTCGAAGCAACAGGTAGGGCACTCTGGCGTCACCCCAGGTGAGTTTGCGCCACACTCATCCAGAGTCCTCTGTTGATCAACTGTTTGTGCATGTTGGTTTCCCTGAGTTTCCCCCACATTCCCAGCATAAGGCGCTTGTCGATTCAAGCGCAGCTGGGAATTTTATCGACAGAGCATTAGCCATTAGGTTAGGGATCCCTATTCTTCCTATAGTTAGACCCTTCCCGGTACACGCTCTAGATAATTGACCATTAGGGTCTGGGCTAATCAAGGAAGCCACCATCTCCTTGGGCATGGTTATGCAGGGGGATCATGAGGAGAGAATCAGTCTCTTTCTCATTGACTCTCCTGCGTTTCCTGTGATACTAGGCCTTCCTTGGTTGGCTCTGCATAACCCCACTATTTCCTGGCAAGAGAGGGCTCTCATGGGGTGGTCGCGAGAGTGCTCAGGGAGTGTGTAGGGGTTTCCGTTGGTGCTACCACGGTGGAAAGTCCAGACCAGGTCTCCACCGTGCACATCCCCCCCAGAATATGCCGATTTGGCTCTCGTCTTCTGTAAAAAGAAGGCGACTAAATTACCACCTCATCGACGGGGGGATTGTGCGATAAATCTCCTGGCAGACGCTGCGCTTCCCAGGACTCATGTGTATCCCCTGTTGCAAGCGGAGACGGTGGCTATGGATACATATGTCTCTGAATCCCTACGTCAGGGGTACATTTGGCCCTCTACTTCACCCGCCTCCTCGAGTTTCTTTTTTGTGAAGGAGGATGGAGGTTTACGCCCGTGCATTGACTATAGAGGTCTCAATCAAATCACGATGAAGTACAGTTACCCGCTACCTCTTATCGCCATGGCGATTGAGTCAATGCATGGGGCGCTTCTTCACAAAACTGGATCTCAGGAGTGCGAATAACCTGGTGCGTATCTGGGAGGGAGACGAGTGGAAGACAGCGTTCAGTTCCACCACAGGGCATTATGAGTACCTCGTCATGCCGTACGGGTTGATGAATGCTCCATCAGTTTTCCAATCCTTTGTAGACAAGATTTTCAGGGACCTGCACGGGCAGGGTGTAGTGGTGTATATCGATGACATTCTGATTTCCTCCGCTACACGCGCCGAGCATGTGTCCTTGGTGCGCAAGGTAGTTGGACGACTGTTGGAGCATGATCTGTACATCAAGGCTGAGAAATGCCTGTTCTTTCAGCAGGCCGTCTCCTTCCTAGGGTATCACATTTCCACATCAGGGGTGGAGAGTGACCGCATTGCAGCCGTGCGTAATTGGCCGACTCCCACCATTACTACCGGAGATTTATCCGGGGTTTTGGCCAGGTTGCTGCACCCATTACCTCACTGCTGAAGGGGGGTCCTGTAAGGTTGCGGTGGTCGGCTGAGGCGGACAGGGCTTTTGGGCAACTAAGAGCTCTGTTTACTTTGGCTCCAGTGCTGGCTCATCCGGATCCATCTTTGGCATTCATAGTGGAGGTGGACGCGTCCGAGGCTGGGATAGGAGCCGTGCTCTCACAGCGCTCGGGCACGCCACCGAAACTCTGCCCCTGTGCTTTCTTCTCGAAGAAGCTCAGCCCAGCGGAGCGTAACTATGATGTGGGGGACCGGGAGTTGTTGGCCGTAGTTAAAGCGTTGAAAGCGTGGAGACATTGGCTTGAGGGAGCTAAACACCCTTTTCTCATCTGGACTGACCACCGCAACCTGGAGTACATCCAGGAGCGAGGAGACTGAATCCTCGTCTGGCAAGGTGGGCAATGTTCTACTGCCTTCTACTGCCGGTATGGGGCACAGAACCCCGCCGATCCTTCACGACTGGACTACCGACGTAATCTGCTCGAGGGGGTACTCAACTGGCCCCTACGTCGCGACGTTCCCTGAATGCCCATCTGCTAGCCTGCTAGCCGTGGCCCGCTAGCCGCGGCCCGATAGCAGTCTAGAGTATATTGGACTGTTAGCTGAATAGATCCATCGGCCAAATTCTTGGGCAACTATACCCATTTTGTCAATTGGACTTGGACCCCTCTGCTACTCGGAACCCTACTAATCCATCATGACTGGTCTATCGACGTCACCGCATGTGGAGGCTAAAACAGACTTTCCTCCGTCGCGACTTCCCTCTAAGGCCCTTCTGCTAGCTTTCTAGCCCCAGCCTGCTAGCTGTCTGAATCGCCGTGTCTCCAGCCAGCCCAACCACTCACTGGACCCCTATAATCACTTGGCTATGCGTGCCTCTCCCTAATATCAATATGCCTTGTTCATTACTGTCCTGGTTAGTGATTGTCTTATTTCACTGTAGAGCCTCTAGCCCTGCTCAATATGCCTTAACCAACCATTTAGTTCCACCTCCCACATATGCGGTAACATCACCTGGTTTAAACATCTCTAGAGACAATATCACTCTCATCATTACTCAATGCCTAGGTTTACCTCCAATGTACTCACATCCCACAATACCTTTGTCTGCACATTGCGCCCAGAAACCTGCTCCTTTTACTTTCTGTTCCGAACATACTAGACGACCAGTTTTGATAGCCTTTAGCCGTACCCTTAACCTACTCCTCCTCCTGGTGATGTAGAGGTTAATCCAGGCCCTACAGTGCCTAGCTCCACTCCTACTCCCCAGATGCTCTCATTTGTTGACTTCTGAAACCGTAAAAGCCTTGGTTTCTTGCATGTTAACATTAGAAGCCTTCTCCCTAACCTGTTGGGGCTCGGGGGCAGTATTGAGAAATTTTGAAAAAAATATGTGCCCATTTTTAACTGCCTCCTACACCAACTCAGAAGCTAGGATATGCATATTATTAACACATTCGGATAGAAAACACTCTGAATTTTCTAAAACAGTTTGAATGGTGTCTGTAAGTATAACAAAACTCATATTGCAGGCAAAAACCTGTGAAAAATTGATCAAAAAAAAATTGAATTTTGTGACTGTACTATTTAGTGTCATTGTTTTATAGATACCATAGTGAGAAAGGATTCATTTCGCAACTCCTACGGCTTCCACTAGATGTCAACGATCTTTATAAAGTTGTTTGAAGCGTCTATGATGAACAGAGACCGGATGACAAGGAAGAGAAGTTGACCTCCCTGGGATGTCGTCACTTCATTATTGGCTGCACCTGCGTAATCATGTGATGCGATACATTTTTCAAAGACGTTTTTCAAGACACAGGAGAGGTCGGGTTGAAACATTACTGATGTTTCACGTTAAAAATGGCTCTAAAGATTGATGCTAAACAACGTTTGACATGTTTGAACAATGTAAATAGATTCTTTTTTTTACTTTTCGCCGTGACTCCCCCCCCCCCCCCCGCGCTACTTTTTAGTAGCCTACCGAAGCGCTAACAACTTGGAGTTATTGGGACATCAATTATGAACTTTGTTGAAAGAAACCACATTTGCAGTGGACCTGGGATGCCTGGAATTGCCAATGGATGAAGATAATCAAAGGTAAGGGAATATTGACAATAGTAATTTTGATATTACATGGTTACAAGATGGTGCTAACCTGTATAGGCTAGCCTATTGTTCTTAGCACAGCACCCGGTTTATTGCAAATTGTGATTTCCCAGTAAAGTTATTTTGAAATCTGGCATTGCAGTAGCATTTACGAAATGTTAAACTATGAATATTTGAATGACAATATTATAATTTACCAATGTTATCGAATAGTAATTTTGTGATTTGTAACGTTGTTCACCGGAAGCATTTGAGAGCAAAAAAAATATCTGATTTTCACCGCTTCGGTAAAATGCTGTTTTTGGATATAAATATGAACTTGATGGAACAAAAAATGCATGTATTGTGTAACATAATGTCTTAGGAGTGTCATCTGAGGAAGATTGTCAAAGGTTGGTGCATAATTCTAGCTGGTTATCCGCTTATGGTGACGCCTGTCTTTGAATTGACAAAACATTACACACAGCTATTTTCAATGTACTCTCCTAACATAACCTAACTTTATGCTTTCGCCGTAAAGCCTCTTTGAAATCGGACAATGTGGTTGGATTTAGGAGATGTTTATCTTTCAAATTGTGAGAAATAGTTGATTGTTTGAGAAATTGAAATTATTAGATTCTTGCAGTTTTGAATTTCCCGCCATGGTCTCTTGACAATGAATCCCGATACCGGGATAAGATCCCCAACAGGCCTAAGTTTGTTTTATTCACTGCTTTAGCACACTCTGCCAACCCAGATGTACTAGCTGTGTCTGAATTCTGGCTTTGGAAGACGACCAAAAACCCTGAAATTTCCATCCCTAACTAACATTTTCCAACAAGATAGAACTGCCAAAGGGGGCAGTGTTGCAATCTACTGCAGAGATAGCCTGCAGAGTTCTGTCTTACTTTCCAGGTCTGTACCCAACCAATTCAAGCTTCTACTTTTAAAAATCTACCTTTCCAGAAACAAGTCTCTCACCGTTGCCACTTGCTGTAGACCACCCTCTGCCCCCAGCTGTGCCCTGGACACCATATGTGAATTGATTGCCCCCCATCTATCTTCAGAGGCCATGCTGCTAGGTGACCTAAACTGGGACATGCTTAACGCCCCGGCCATCCTACAAGCTAAGCTTGATTCCCTCAATCTCAAACAAATTGTCAATGAACCCACCCAAATCTGTAAACACGGGCACCCTCATAGATATCATCCTAACCAACCTGCCCTCCAAATACATCTCTGCTGTTTTCAACGAAGATCTCAGCGATCACTGCCTCATTGCCTGCATCCGTAATGGGTCTGCGGTCAAACGTCCACCCCTCATCACTGTCAAACGCTCCCTAAAACACTTCAGCGAGCAGGCCTTTCTAAATTGACCTGGCCCAGGTATCGTGGAAGGATACTGACATCAACCCGTCAGTAGAGGATGTCTGGTTATTCTTTAAAAGTGCCTCCATCACCATCTTAAAAAAGCATGCCCCATTCAAAAAATGTAGAACCAGGAACAAATATAGCCCTTGGTTCACTCCAGACCTGACTGCTCTTGACCAGCACAAAAACATCCTGTGGCATTCTGCATTAGCATTGAATAGCCCCCGTGATATGCAACTTTTCAGGGAAGTTAGGAACCAATGTACACAGGCAGTTAGTTTTCCTAAGTCTAGCTTTTTCAAGCAAAAATGTGCATCCAGTAGCACAAACTCAAAAAAGTTCTGGGACACTAAAGTCCATGAAAAATAAGAGCACTTCCTCCCAGCTGCCCACTGCACTAAGGCTAGGAAATACTGTCACCACCGATAAAGCCACTATAATTGAGAATTTCAATAAGCATTTTTCTACGGCTGGCCATGCTTTCCATCTGGCTATCCCTACCCCGATCAACAGCCATGCACCCCCCACTGTAATTCGCCCAAGCCTTCCCCATTTCCCCTTCTCCCAAATCCAGTCAGCTGATGTTCTGAAAGATCTGAAAAATCTGGACCCCTACAAATCAGCCGGGCTAGACAATCTGGACCCTTTCTTTCTAAAATTATCTGCTGAAATTGTTGCAACCCCTATTACTAGCCTGTTCAACCTCTCATATCGTCTGTGATTCCCAAAGATTGGAAAGCTGCCGCAGTCATCCCCCTCTTCAAAGGGGGAGACACTCTAGACCAAAACTGCTACAGACCTTTCTCATCCTACCCTGCCTTTCTAAGGTCTTCGAAAGCCAAGTTAACAGATTACCAACCATTTTGTACCTTCTCTGCTATGCAATCTGGTTTCAGAGCTGGTCATGGGTGCACCTCAGCCACGCTCAAGGTCCTAAACAATATCATAACCGCCATCGATAAGAGACATTACTGTGCATTCATCGACCTGACCAAGGCATTCCACTCTGTCAATCACCACATTCTTATCGGCAGACTCAACAGCCTTGGTTTCTCAAATGATTTCCTTTTCTGGTTTACCAACTACTTCTCTGATAGAGTTCAGTGTGTCAAATCGGGGGGCCTGTTGTCCGGACATCTGGCAGTCTCTATGGGGGTGCCACAGGGTTCAATTCTTGGGCCGACTCTTCTCTGTATACATCAATGATGTTGCTCTTGCTGCTGGTGATTCTCTGATCCACCTCTATGCAGACGACACCATCCTGTATACCTCTGGCCCTTCTTTGGACACTTAACGAACCTCCAGACGAGCTTCAATGCCATACAACTCTCCTTCCGTGGCCTCCAACTGCTCTTAAATACAAGTAAAACTAAATGCATGCTCTTCAACCGATTGCTGCCCGCACCTGCCCACCTGTCCAGCATCACTACTCTGGACGGTTCTGACTTAGCCTCTTACATATAGACGTTCCGCCAATATCCAATGATTGGGCGTGGCGCGAAATACAAACTCCTTGAAAATCCCAAAACTTCAATTTTTCAAACATATGACTATTTTACAGCATTTTAAAGACAAGACTCTCCTTTATCTAACCACACTGTCCGATTTCAAAAAGGCTTTACAACGAAAGCAAAACATTAGATTATGTCAGGAGAGTACCCAGCCAGAAATAATCAGACACCCATTTTTCAAGCTAGCATATAATGTCACAAAAAACAAAACCACAGCTAAATGCAGCACTAATCTTTGATGATCTTCATCAGATGACACTCCTAGGACATTATGTTATACAATACATGGATGTTTTGTTCAATCAAGTTCATATTTATATCAAAAAACAGCTTTTTACATTAGCATGTGACGTTCAGAATTAGCATTCCCACCGAACACTTCCGGGGGAATTTACTAAATTACTCACGATAAACGTTGACAAAAAACATAACAATTATTTAAAGAATTATAGATACAGAACTCCTTTATGCAATCGCGGTGTCCGATTTTAAAATAGCTTTTCGGTGAAAGCATATTTTGCAATATTCTGAGTACATAGCCCGGCCATCACGGGCTAGCTATTTTGGCACCCACCAAGTTTGGTACTCACCAAACTCAGATTTACTATAAGAAAAATTGGATTACCTTTGTTGTCTTCGTCAGAATGCACTCCCAGGACTTCTACTTCAACAACAAATGTTGGTTTGGTTCCAAATAATCCATAGTTATATCCAAATAGCGGTGTTTTGTTCGTGCGTTCAAGACACTATCCTAAGGGTAACGAAGGGTGACGCGCGGACGCGTATCGTGACAAAAAAATTCAAAATATTCCATTACCGTACTTCGAAGCATGTCAAACGCTGTTTAAAATAAATTTTTATGCAATTTTTCTCGTAAAATACCGATAATATTCCGACCGGGAGTCGTTGTTTTCGTTCAAAGACTGAAAATGTAAACATGGAGTCGTCTCGTGCACGCGCGCGACCGTCTCATTGTTCTCAGATCGACCACTTACCAAATGCGCTACTGTTTTTCAGCCATGGGCTGCAAAGTCATCATTCAACGTTCTGGCGCCTTCTGAGAGCCTATGGGAGCCTTAGAAAATGTCACGTTACAGCAGAGATCCTTTGTTTTGGATAGAGATGACAAAGAAGGCCAAGAAATGGTCAGACAGGGTACTTCCTGTACAGAATCTTCTCAGGTTTTGGCCTGCCATTTGAGTTCTGTTATACTCACAGACACCATTCAAACAGTTTTAGAAACTTTGGAGTGTTTTCTATCCAAAGCTACTAATTATATGCATATTCTAGTTTCTGGGCAGGAGTAATAACCAGATTAAATCGGGTACGTTTTTTATCCGGCCGTGAAAATACTGCCCCCTATCCATAACAAGTTAGAATAGGTGGACAACTACAAATACCTTGGTGTCTGGCTAGACTAAACTCAGCATCGCCAATCCAAAATTAAATCTAGAATCGGCTTCCTATTTCGCAACAAAGCATCCTTCACTCATGCTGCCAAACATACCCTCATAAAACTGACTACCCTACCGATCCTCGACTTCGGCGATGTCATTTACAAAAAAACCTCCGACACTCTACTCAGCAAATTGGATGCAGTCTATCACAGTGCCATCCGTTTTGTCACCAAAGCACCATATACTACCCACCACTGCGACCTGTACACTCTCGTTGGCTGGCCCTCGCTTCATACCCGTCACCAAACCCACTGGCTCCAGGTCATCTACAAGTCTCTGCTCGGTAAAGCCCCGCCTTAGCTCACTGGTCACCATAGCAGCACCCACCCATAGCACGCGCTCCAGCAAGTATATCTCACTGGTCACCCCCAAAGCCAATTCTTCCTTTGGCCGCCTTTCCTTCCAGTTCTCTGCTGCCAATGACTGGAACAAGCTGCACAAATCACTGAAGCTGGAGACTCATATCTCCCTCATTAGCTTTAAGCACCAGCTTTCAGAGCAGCTCACAGATCACTGCACCTGTACATAGCCCATCTTTAAATAGCCCATCCAAGTACCTCATCCCCATACTGTATTTATCTTGCTCCTTTGCACCTCAGGATCTCTACTTGCACATTCATCTTCGGCACATCTACCATTCCAATGTTTAATTGCTATTTTGTAATTACTTCGCCACCATGGCCTATTTATTGCCTTACCTCCCTTATCTTACCTCATTTGCACACTGTATATAGACTTTTTATACTGTATTATTGACTGAATGTTTGTTTGTTTGTTCCATATGTTACTCTGTGTTGTTTTATGTGTCAAACTGCTTTTCTTTATCTTGGCCAGGTTGCAGTTGTAAATAAGAACTTGTTCTCAACTAGCCTACATGGTTAAATAAAGGTGAACAAAAAAAAGGAATAAATAAAAACATTCTGGGGATAGAAATTCAGACATGTCGACTGCACGAAATTGACAAATCGTGTGATCAAAGGTCATGAAGTTGACTGCAAATGACTGCTCTATTGTCAAAGCTGTTTTTGTTTGAACCACATGAACGTGACCAAAGACATGACTGAAACAGGATCCAATGTCTCGATTGATTTGTACAGTGGATATATACAAATAAATGTGATAGAAGGCTCTCTAACTAACTGATTAGACAATCTACACATAATATTATATAATTTCAGTTTGTGTGATAGTGTGTGTGATGGGGTTATTAGATACGTGTGTATATCAACATTAAAGAAAACCTTTTATAACAATGGCAACACTGCCATGTTGATCTGAGCCTTGCTGTTTGAAAACCACATTAGTGTCCGACTTTTGGCTGTCGCTAATGCCCCCCCCCCCCGATTTCACTTCTTGACTTTCGTCAACAGTCGGTTGCTTTAGCCTTACCACTGAAATGCACCCAATATCTGTGGTGATGCTCGTGGCAACGTCATCTCGTTGAGTCTACCTTTAATCAATCTCAAAGTGACCAGCCAGAGTCAGAAGCTTGTACACCCTATTAGAAAAAAAGAGCTTGAAAATCCTATTTGATTATTGCACCAGAAAAAATGAATAAAACTGATCATAATTCATGATGGTTTTTAATTTTGTTTTGGAGTCAAAGATAGTTTCAATAAAGTTGTAGTTTTTCAAACAGGTTTGTTAATTATTTTATGAAATTGTTTTAATTTTGATTTATTATAATAACCTTGCTTCTCATCAACTCGAAATCAAACTAAGTAGATCTTTAAGCAGACTGGAAGATTCCAAACACTTCTTGAAGACCTGATGCAGTGCTGCTTTCTAAGGTTGCCTAGCTACTGGGCAGCTGCTCATCTCATTGCTCCCACTCTTTCCTCTTGTCTGAACAGCAAAAGGATTGCTGTCAGATGATAAAAAAGTAAGCACACTATAACATGAAAGTAAAGTATTACGCTGTAGTATGTTCAGTTGACAATGTCTTACCGCTCAAACGGAAAATTATTAATAAAAAAAATGATAGTGAAAACCAAAGAATAACACAGCTTCAATTTGACCATAATTTCTGTCCGCACCAACTTTTGCTGTTTCAATGTGTAAATAACATGTATGTATTGTACACGTTGTATGTGGAGGCTTTATGCAAAAGTGTGTCAATGTTTACAATATAGTTTTCCTGAAATGTACAGAATAATAACATACACTACATGACCAAAAGTATGTGGACACCTGCTCGTCGTATATCTCATTCCAAAACCAAGGGCATTAATATGGAGTTGGTGCTTTGCTGCTATAACAGCCTCCGCTCTTCTGGGAAGGCACTCCAGTTAGAAGCATAAAATGGTCTTGAATGTCACTGTATGCTGAAGCATTAACTAAAGGATCGGCGTTCCGTCAATGGGACAGTTGTAAATCATGCAGCACATTATATCAAGATCGCAGACTTTAGAGTAACAACAAATGCCAGTACATGGAAGTGTCTTATATCGGCTGAAAGCTTAAATTCTTGTTAATATAACTGCACTGTCCAATTTACAGTAGCTATTACTGCGAAAAAATGCCATGCTATTGTTTGAGGAGATCTCTTAACATCGATTTTGTATTTCCACTCGTTCAATTTGCAAAGAAAGGAATCTGTGAAAATCTCACCCTAAACATTGTTTGAACGAGTTCAATCACGTTCGTATCTATTCCTCAGAGATCTTAGAAGATAACAAGACTTCACTATGTCATTAGGGGTGTAGTGTTGGGGATCTTATCCCGGTATTGGGATTTATTGTCAAGAGACCATGGCGGGAAATTCAAAACTGCAAGAATCTAATAATTTCAATTTCTCAAACAATCAACTATTTTTCACCATTTGAAAGATAAACATCTCCTAAATCCAACCACATTGTCCGATTTCAAAGAGGCTTTACGGCGAAAGCATAAAGTTAGGTTATGTTAGGAGAGTACATTGAAAATAGCTGTGTGTAATGTTTTGTCAATTCAAAGACAGGCGTCACCAAAAGCAGATAACCAGATAAAATTATGCACTAACCTTTGACAATCTTCCTCAGATGACACTCCTAGGACATTATGTTATACAATATATGCATTTTTTTGTTCCATCAAGTTCATATTTATATCCAAAAACAGCATTTTACAGTAGCGGTGAAATTCAGAATTTTTTTCCCCTCAAATGCTTCCGGTGAATCAACGTTACAATTTACAAAATTACTATTCGAAAACATTGGTAAATTATAATATTGTCATTCAAAGAATTATAGTTTAACATTTCGTAAATGCTACTGCATTGCCAGATTTCAAAATAACTTTACTGGGAAATCACACTTTGCAATAAACGGGGTGCTGTGCTAAGAACAATAGGCTAGGATATACAGGTTAGCACCATCTAATATCAATAATACTATTGTCAATAATCCCTTACCTTTGATTATCTTCATCCATTGGCACTTCCAGGAATCCCAGGTCCACAACAAATGTGGTTTCTTTCGACAAAGTTCATAATTTATGTCCAAATAACTCCAAGTTTTTCCATGTTGTTAGGCTTCGGTAGGCTCCTCAAAAGTAGGGCGGGGGGGGGGGAAGTCACGACGAAAAGTAAAAAAAAGAATCTATTTACGTTCGTTCAAACATGTCAAACGTTGTTTAGCATCAATCTTTAGGACCATTTTTAACGTGAAACTCAGTAATGTTTCAACCCGACATCTCCTGTGTCTTGAAAAACGTTTTTGAAAAATGTCTCGCCTCACATGAACTCACATGAATGCGCAGGTGCGGGCAATAATGAAGTGACGACATCCCAGGGACGTCAACTTCTCTTCCTTGTCATCCGGTCTCTGTTCATCATAGACGCTTCAAACAACTTTATAAAGATCGTTGACATCTAGTGGAAGCCGTAGGAAGTGCGAAATGAATCCTTTGTCACTGTGTGATCTATTAGCAATGACTCGAAAAATAGTATTGCCACAAAATTCTCATTTCCTGGTTGTAATTTTTGCCTGCCAAATGAGTTTTGTTATACTTACAGACACCATTCAAACACTTTTAGAAAATTCAGAGTGTTTTCTATCCAACTCTGTTAATAATATGCATATCCTAGCTTCTGAGTTGGTGTAGGTGGCAGTTAAAAATGGGCACATATTTTATTTTTTAATTCTCAATACTGCCCCCTATCCCCAACAGGATATGGTGTAGGACACATGTTTCCAACATCCCTAACATTTCCTTTCACTGGAACTAAGGGGCCTAGCCAGAACCATGTAAAATAGCCCCAGACAGTTATTCCTCCTCCATCAAACTTTACAGTTGGCACTATACATTGGGCAGGTAGTGATCTCCTGGTATCCGCCAAACCCAGATTTGTCCATTGGACTGCCAGATGCTGAAGTGTGATTCATCCCTCCAGAGAATGCGTTTCACTGCTCCAGAGTCCAAGCTTTACACCACCCCAGCTGACAATTGACATTGTGCATGTTGATCTTAGACTTGTGTGCGGCTGCTAGGCCATGGAAACCCATTTCACGAAGCTCCCGACAAACAGTTATTGTGCTGACGCTGCTTCTCGAGGAAATTTGGAACTCAGTAGCGAGTGTTGCAACCGAAGACAGCATTTGCTGCTCCTAGATGTTTCCACTTACTTGTTTCCACAATAACAGTGCTTACAGTTGACAGGGGCAGCTCTAGCAGGGCAGACATTTGACGAACTGACTTGTTGGAAAGGTGGCATCCTATGACAGTGCCACGTTGACAGTCACTGAGCCCTTCAGTAAGGCAATTCTTCTGCCAATGTTTGTCTATGGAGAATGCATGACTGTGTTCTCGATTTTATACACCTGTCAGCAGCGTGTGGCTGAAATAGACAAATCCACTAATTTGAAGGGGTGTCCACATACTTTTGTATGTATAGGTATGTACGTACACAACCACACAAGGGGGGTAACCTGTCAAGCTGTGACTGGCAGTCTGACTGATATTGATCTTGATAGCCTTGTAACACAATGCTGTGAACACTCCACTATATCAAGATGGCTAGGACCAAGAATGAGTAACAGCTGTTCACAACAGATTTAGGAAGAGTTATAAACAAGGAAAAAATACATTAAAATGTTTCTTTTTCAACTCAACCAGTCAGACAGGTCCATGAGCGCCAGGACGTCAGAGACAGGTCTATGGGCATCAAAGACGGCATCAAAAGCTTTTTAGATAGAATATAAACAAAAGTGTAGCCCAAACACACTTTTAGATTGTTATTGTATTACGGCTGAGTGCAATCGGAGCATCGCAGTCAACACACCATAGGCAACAGCTAAGCTGTGAAATTTTTATACCCGCCTTGAAAAAAATACAACCTTCTCCCAAATTATAACGCTCCCAAATCTAATAAACGAATGCCTTGGGAGCTTTGAGGTCTACTTTTTCCGCTAGTTTAACTGTTCGATTCAGCCATAATAGCTTTAATGAAACTGAAAAAAAGACAGTGTTGACATCACTGTAAGTATGGCTTATTATCAAATTGCTCTAAAACAGCTCCCGGTGTATGCAGCCCTTTAGAGATAGTCCTGGTATGAAAATTATTTTTTAGTAAATGCGCCTCTCTGTGCTTCTGGCCTTGGAGAAGGCCTGGTTGCCAGTATTTTATGCCATCATCTCGTATCAATGGGTACTTTGTCATGCTGTATTTTCATGGCGAGGCAATGAAGCATAGCAGGCCCTGGTGAGAGGTCCGTTGACATTTATTATCTTCGAGCTGGCATAACAATTCTATCCCCACATTTACTTCAAAGTGTTCCAGAGTTCTTGGTGTGTCTCCTCTACACCAAAAGAAAACACTGTTGTTTAGGAGCTAGAAAACAGCTATTATTGTGTATTCCATTATTTTCATTGTTAGTTAACTTGGTTAAGTTTTAGTGGGACCACAGAGGGACACTGGAGAGATTTAGCATTGTGTGGGAACACCAACTTGGCTGCCCTAAGTCTCTTACTTTATGCCAGAATGACAAATGAACTGTCCCTTTCTCACCAAAATCGACTTGTCCAAATACCAAAACCATTCAAATAGATTTGAAGTTCACACAACATAGATGGCACACTATTTCCAGCACTGCTCTACACCCTTGCCAGAGATCCTCACTCAAACAGTATTCCTTCAGATCTAAAAGGGGCTTCTTGCTTCTGATCTTAAAGGGGCTTCTTGCTTCTGATACATTTTAGTAACATAGTAGATGTTCTTATTCAGAGCGACTTACACGAGTGTGGGCACACATTTCTGTACTTTTTCCCCATGGGAATTGAACCCACAACCCGGGCATTGCATGTGCAATACTCTATCAACTGAGCCACACAGGACCATAACATGCAGCAATTTAACTTTTAAAATGTACTAACTGCTACCCGTGCATCCATTGAGGCTGTATTTCTATAAGCCTGGAATCCAACTGAACATAGCTGAAACAAAAGTGAAAAGGAGTGATATTTAGTGGAGATTTCAGGCTATATTTCTCTATGACCTACACACATCTCTGGTCCCTCTGGTATAAGGGCAAGCGTAGGGGAGGTATAACAGTGTATAATTGTATTGGCCTGATATCTACTATAATTACCAGAGTCCTATGGGCTCTCTCTGGTCTCAGGGTAAGCATATGGGGGGACATGACAACACCATGCTGCAGACAGAACAGTAACCTAAGGATCAGGTTCAAGGCCATGCAAGAGACCATTGACTCCCAAAGGGCCAGACTCACATAGTGCCTCATTGACCAGGTCAACCAAGTTCTGGCTGAAGTGGGTACGTAGAGAGAGAAAAATATTCGTCCTAATTCACACTGCACCATGATGATTCAAAATCCAGGCTAGTGGGATAGGACGTGCTCTTAGAGGGGCTTCTTCCTTCAGATCTTATAGTAGCTTCTTCAGATGTTGCACATCATATGCTACTCTGGGGAGCTTGAACGATCCTGGAGGAACATCCCATGGCATCTTGTCTCTCAGCGGGTGAGCTGGAATGAAGAACCTATAACCCTCTTATTATGATATGGCAAAAATGCACTCTGCCTCCAAACACAAACGTTTCCGTAGCCCCATCAATGAGCAGTCAAAGCAGACAAGAGAGCCAGGGGAGTGAATGGTAGCATTTTTACACTGTGGAGTGAAGCAATTCCCATGTAAGTGGAAGTTGAAAAACCAGAGAGAGAAGCACGAAATATTACTAGTTTGATGTTCCCGCATTAGGAATTCACTCCGCACCAACAGGCACTATTATCACTGACATTGAACATAATCTGGGTTTCTAACTTTGTGTCAAAGTGTTATTCTGGGGAAGACTTCTAGCTCTGATTTAAGCCCTTGGAAAGCACATGGGAGACAGTGAACAGAGCTCAGTGTGGCTTTGAGAGGCACATCAAAAGAAGGAATCTAAAATTCTTCAAATACAATGAGAAGCCTGCTTTGCAAGGAGCTTTGATGTATATTGTTCTCATATTCCAAAATGATTTAATCTCGTGTTATACAAAATATATGCAGGGAGTGATAAACTCTCCAATCCCAATCCCAATCCCCAAACATGGCGCAGCTTTTCTAAGCACTCACATTGCTTAAATACTACGTCCCCAGTTACATTTTCTCCAGCAAATGTTTCGATGGCACAGGTGGCATATGCATATTAATGAGAGTAACAAAAGGACATGTGCACTGGAATGTCATGACTGAGAGAAAATGCCATCGCCTAATTGCATATTATTCCTGACATGTATACATCCACAGCTGTTCCATGTTGCTATCTATTTCTTGGTTGCTGGTTGCTTTTTTTAATGTTTAAATGGCTTTCTTTTATTGGCAGAGCTCTCCATAAACATTGTGAGAGTGCCAACTGGAAACTGTAAAAAAATATATTATAATAACAATATAAAACATTTAAGATGTTGTACATGACTGCCCAGCTACAACAACACCAACGTGTTTCCAGAATGTTCTGGGACAGTAAACAGAATATTCCCTCAACGCCGGTGTATAAAACTAGAGCGACTGAGGTTCTGCACTTATTTCAAAGCCTTTGCAAACATTCTTAGACCCCAAAAAACATTTTGCTGGGTAGAGCAAACTTTTTTGGTTATCAAATGTATAAGTGGGTGACAATCATGAAATTATAAATATTTATGAACAATTTACCTGCCATCTGTAAACACCATATAATGGAAATTGAATTTGAATGATTAATCAATCAAACAGACCTTGATGATGGAGAGAATATTATTCAGTCATAATTCACTCATGAATTGTAATGGAGTTCCAATAAAACCTGAGAATGACCTTGGCGATGAAAGCAAGACAATTATGTGCTGAAATCAATGGTGGGTGCTTTGACACATGTTATCATCAAGGCAACTGCAACAGAGGCAGAGTTCCTGTTCCTATATGACGACTCTTTTGATGTACGTTTGAATGATTGTTTTGGGGGTGAGGAAAAAAGAGATCATCTTTTGTTTTCTTCGGGAATGCATTCACACGATTGTCCTACTTCAGTCCTGTTTGATACTATACCTTCAACCCCTGGTCTTCAACAAACTCGTTTTACCTATGGATGTTTGAGTCAAAACCTGAAAGCCAATCAGAATGCTCTGCAACTCCTCTGGACTTGAGAATTAACAATATCTTCTTATAAATAGGTTGTCCATCATTATGATGTAGTGTATATAGGCCATGATACCTACAGGTCAGGAGTGGTCAACTATTTTCAAACTCAGTTAATACATTTAACATCTGTGATGTTAGTAGTAATGAGCAGTCAAGGTGCCCTAATGCTGATAAACCTAACTGAGAAATATTAATTGTATAACCGTTTTATACCACAATACTCCAATCCTGCAGAAGAGGGCCTTTTGCGCGAGTGTTTACAGATAAGTGATTCTGAATAATGACTAAAGAGGCCATTGACAGGCTAAATCCTACCCTTATGACTACTTCTCAGCCCAGATTGCAATAGGTATGAAGTCAAGGGTGGAATTATGTGACAATTATGCCATAGTGTTGATGCTCGCACCTGTTAGTGGTGATACGTCAATCGAGTCCCCTCGACTAGAAACAAAAATGGATGGCTTTAATCACTCCTTTTTAATGGTGAGAATATCACTTTTTATTGTTTTGGGTTCTGAAATATCTTTACAGCTTGGAAAAATGCAATCAACTGTCAGAAACAATTACTGTCATAATTGTGATGTATTAAAGGCAATTAGATGCTGGTGCTTGCCTTATTACTGTAGATCGTAGGGGTCATTTAGTGCTTAACTGACTCGCCAACAGAAACAGGAAACCACATAGCTCCCAGCAGCCTCGCTGTTTGTTTCCCTGTGGCTGGATCTCGCTATTGATCCTGGCAGGTGCACATTTCAGGATTACTTTTAGTAGGTATCTTGGGACAATAGGAAAGGAATGAGAGAAAACTAAGCAGAAAACCACAAACAGTCAACAGTGTAGGTCTTAGTGGGAGAAAGCATTGGTTGGGTGGAGATTGTTTTGACATGTAGGGTCAAGGGTCATGCGAAAGTGCTGAAATGGCCAAACAGCAGTATAAAAGCACTTACTGCCAACTATTATTATAGATGTTTTTTTTGGGATAATAATTAATAATTGTAATCCATTGTGCTTCAGTGTAAGACGTGGCAAGCATTAATGACAATATTTTTGGGTCAGGGATTGACCTTTTGTAACAAATTGTGTGTGTGTGGGGGGGTTCTCTCACTAAAGGGCCTAACAAATCTAAAATCATGTCATACACAGCATATTGAAAGGCCTAGCCAATGTGAAATATGTGTCAGAAAGGGACATATTGGACAATCTACTTTGAGTCCTGACAGGGCAGCACATGGTATATGGGTTACAGAGACAGCAGAGTGATGTTCAACTACTGCCCTGTCCTTTCAGGGGAGACAGATTCACATCTGCTGCTAGTCTGCACACAAGTTAAGTGCATACTGACCAACATGGTCTCATTAGAATATGTAAAAAATGAATTTTAACTATTGTAGTTATATATCACCTCAGCTGACAGTTACAATATGTCATTTATGGTGACATATTACATATGAATGACACTAATGAGTGTTGTTGAACTTATGGCTTCGAGTGTGCTATGTTGGTAGAATGGACAGTAGTAGAGATTTGAGACTTCCTGGAAATGTGCCTCTGGGAAATGTGCTGTTGTCCATGGTGGTGGAGGCACTGCAACGACTGTCCATATGATCAAAGACATCATATATAATGTTTTTACGCCATGCATTAGCCATCTCAGAGCTTTGAATTATTATAGGCATAACTTATGCCGCATAAGTATCACATAGGGGATTCAGTGGTAGAACTAAAGTGCAGTTGTGGGGCTTAAATAATGCATTTAGTTTAAAGTTTAAAGTTTTATTGGTCGTATGTATGGGATACACATGGTATACACCGTCTAACGCAATGCTTACTATCTATAAACAGCCTGATAATTGGCCAAACACCTCCAATGCAACCTCCAATTTCCTGAACTTTCCAGCCTACCACCATTATCAGCAACACTTTTCCAGCCTGTTATCAATAATACCCAATTCGTGAAAAAGAAACATGACAGAATTGTTTCTAATTTCATTTTTCAACATGGAGCTTTAACATGATCTGATTCAGGAGGCACACATTTTAATCCGATCTCAACATGTCAGTACTTTCTAACCATTTCATTACAGTCTTTTGATTAATCCCATGAGCCATTCTTATGTGCTGCCTGCGCTCCATTCTGAAGAGTTCCATAATGCCTCTTGGGTAATCAGGACTATCATCAGATTCAATATTTTTGTAGAAGAAAAATGAATTGTAAGGTGCAGGAGATGAGATAATTGAATGTTTTGAACCATATGAAATGTTGGAGAGCAGCCTGGGACCCCTCAGAGAATTCTAAACCAGGGGTTGACAAACCTTTTTTATCCGGCTGTGAAAATACTGCCCGCTAGCCATAACAGGTTAACTTGTTATGGATAGGGGGCAGTATTTTCACGGCCTGATAAAAAACGTACCCGATTTAATCTGGTTATTACTCCTGCCCAGAAACTAGAATATGCATATAATTATTAGCTTTGGATAGAAAACACTCCAAAGTTTCTAAAACTGTTTGAATGGTGTCTGTGAGTATAACAGAACTCAAATGGCAGGCCAAAACCTGAGAAGATTCTGCACAGGAAGTACCCTGTCTGACCATTTCTTGGCCTTCTTTGCCATCTCTATCCAAAACAAAGGATCTCTGCTGTAATGTGACACTTTCTAATGCTCCCATAGGCTCTCAGAAGGCGGCAGAACGTTGAATGATGACTTTGCAGTCTCTGGCTGAAAAACAGTAGCGCATTTGGTAAGTGGTCGATCTGAGAACAATGAAACGGGTGCGCGCGTGCACGAGACGACTCCATGTTTACATTTTCAGTCTTTGAACGAAAACAACGACTCCCGGTCGGAATATTATCGCTTTTTTTACGAGAAAAATCGCATAAAAATTGATTTTAAACAGCGTTTGACATGCTTCGAAGTACGGTAATGGAATATTTTGAAATTTTTTGTCACGATACGCGCCAGGCGCGTCACCCTTCGTTACCCTTCGGATAGTGTCTTGAACGCACAACAAAACGCCGCTATTTGGATATAACTATGGATTATTTGGAACCAAAACAACATTGGGTGATGAAGTAGAAGTCCTGGGAGTGCATTCTGACGAAGAACAGCAAATGTAATCCAATTTTTCTTATAGTAAATCTGAGTTTGGTGGGTGTCAAAATAGCTAGCCATGATGGCCGGTCTATCTACTCAGAATATTGCAAAATGTGCTTTCACGGAAAAGCTATTTTAAAATCGGACACCGCGATTGCATAAAGGAGTTCTGTATCTATAATTCTTAAAATAATTGTTATGTTTTTTGTCAACGTTTATCGTGAGTGAATTAGTAAATTCACCGGAAGTGTTCGGTGGGAATGCTAGTTCTGAACGTCACATGCTAATGTAAAAAGCTGGTTTTTGATATAAATATTAACTTAATTGAACAAAACATGCATGTATTGTATAACATAATGTCCTAGGAGTGTCATCTGATGAAGATCATCAAAGGCTGGTGCTGCATTTAGCTGTGGTTTGGGTTTTTGTGACATATATGCTTGCTTTGAAAATGGCTGTGTGAATATTTTTTGCTGGGTACTCTCCTGACATAATCGAATGTTTTGCTTTCGCTGTAAAGCCTTTTTGAAATCGGACAATGTGGTTAGATAAAGGAGAGTCTTGTCTTTAAAATGGTGTAAAATAGTCATATGTTTGAGAAATTGAAGTTAGCGGAACGTCTGTCGCTAACAGGTTAAGCATGTCCCAGTTTATGTCACCTAGCAGCACAAGCTCTGAAGATAGATGGGGGACATCAATTAACATATGGTTTCCAGGGCACAGCTGGGGGCAGAGGGTGGTCTACAGCAAGTGGCAACGGTGAGAGACTTGTTTCTGGAAAGGTGGATTTTTAAAAGTAGAAGCTCGAAGTGTTTGGGTACAGACCTGGATAGCCTGCAGAGTTCTGTCTTACTATCTCTGCAGTAGATTGCAACTCCGCCCCCTTCGGAAGTTCTATCTTGTCAGAAAATGTTATAGTTAGGGATGGAAATTTCAGGGTTTTTGGTGGTCTTCCTAAGCCAGGATTCAGACACGGCTAGGACATCCGGGTTGGCAGAGTGTGCTGAAGCAGTAAATAAAACAAACTTAGGGTGGAGGCTTCTAATGTTAACATGCAAGAAACCAAGGCTTTTATGGTTACAGAAGTCAATAAATGAGAGCACCTGGGGAATAGGAGTGGAGCTAGGCACTGCAGGGCCTGGATTAACCTCTACATCACCAGAGGAACAGAGGAGGAGTTGGATAAGGGTGCGGCTAAAGACTATATGAACTGGTTGTCTAGTACGTTCGGAACAGAGTAAAAGGAGCAGGTTTCAGTGCGCGATAGAATAGATTCAAGGCATAATGTACAGACAACGGTAGGCATTGAAGAGTCTTAGTTGGGAGTTCAGATGTGAAATCTACGCTGAGGGGCATTTAAAGTGATCCACATCAGTTCATTATGCCGGGCGCACACTACACAACTTTAAAATCCTAACATCGTCTTTCCTATAGTTTTTTTGTCTTGCCAACGTAGTGGTGCACACAATAAACGATGTAGCACAAACAGGGTGTCAGAGTCGTCTCATGCAAGCGCGCTCCAGTGTCATTGTTCTCAGCAGGACCACTCACAAAAACTCCTGCTGTTTTTTGCCCAGAGACTGGAGAGCTCTCATTCCACTTTCTGGCACCTTCTGAGAGCCAATGAAAGCTGTAGAAAATGTCACGTTACAGCAGAGATGCTGTATTTTTGATAGAGATGCCCTAGAAGGAGAACAAATTGTCAGACAGGGCACATCCTGTATAGAATCTTCTCAGGTTTTGGCCTGCCATATGAGTTCTGTTATACTCACAGACACCATTCAAACAGTTTTAGAAACTTTAGAGTGTTTTCTATCCAAATCTACTAATTATATGCATATTCTCATTTCTGGGCAAGAGTAGTAACCAGTTTAAATCGGGTACGTTTTTTCATCCGGACGTGAAATTACTGCCCCCTATCCATATCAGGTTAATGCAACCGCTGTGTCGGATTTCAAAAAAGCTTTACGGCGAAAGCACACCTTGAAATAATCTTGGCAGGAGTAGTAACCAGATTAAATCGGGTACGTTTTTTATCCGGCCGTGAAAATACTGCCCCCTATCCCAAACAGGTTAACACCCCGGCCATCCTACAATCTAAGCTTGATTCCCTCAATCTCACATATTATCAATGAACCTACCAGGTACAACCCCAAATCCGTAAACCCGGGCACCCTCATAGATATCATCCTAACCAACTTGCCCTCCAAATACACCTCTGCTGTTTTCAACCAAGATCTCAGCGATCACTGCCTCAATGCCTGCATCCGTAATGGGTCTGCGGTCAAACGACCACCCCTCATCACTGTCAAACGCTCCCTAAAACACTTCAGCGAAAAGGCCTTTCTAAATCGACCTGGCCCGGGTATCCTGGAAGGATATTGACCTCATCCCATCAGTAGAGGATGCCTGGTTATTCTTTAAAAGTGCCTTCCTCACCATCTTAAATAAGCATGCCCCATTCAAAAAATGTAGAACCAGGAACAGATATAGCCCTTGGTTCACTCCAGACCTGACTGCTCTTGACCAGCAAAAAAACATCCTGTGGCGTAATGCATTAGCATCAAATAGCCCCCGTGATATGCAACTTTTCAGGGAAGTTAGAAACCAATATAAACAGGAAGTTAGGAAAGCTAAGTCTAGCTTTTTCAATCAGAAATTTGCATCCTGTAGCACAAACTCAAAAATGTTCTGGGACACTGTAAAGTCCATGGAGAATAAGAGCACCTCCTCCCAGCTGCCCACTGCACTGAGGCTAGGAAACACTGTCACCACCGATAAATCCACTATAATTGAGAATTTAAATAAGCATTTTTCTATGGCTGGCCATGCTTTCCACCTGGCTAACTGCCCTGCACCCCCCACAGCAACTCACCCAAGCCTCCCCCATTTCTCCTTCACCCAAATCCAGATAGCTGATGTTCTGAAAGATCTGCAAAATCTGGACCCCTAAAAATGAGCCGGGCTAGACAATCTGGACTCTCTTTTTCTGAAATGATCCGCCGCAATTGTTGCAACCCTTATTTCTAGCAAAATAGCCTCCAACACTCTACTCAACAAGTTGGATGCAGTCTATCACAGTGCCATTCGTTTTCTGACCAAAGTCCAAAAACTACCCACCACTGCAACCTGTATGCTCTCGTTGGCTGGCCCTCGCTTCATACTCGTCGCCAAACCCACTGGCTCCAGGTCATCGACAAGTCTTTGCTAGGTAAAGCCCCACCTTACCTCAGCTCACTGGTCACCATAGCAGCACCCACCCATAGCACGCGCTCCAGCAGGTATATCTGACTGGTCACCCCCAAAGCCAATTCCTCATTTGGCTGCCTTTCCTTCCAGTTCTCTGCTGCCAATGACTGGAACGAACTGCACAAATCACTGAAGCTGGAGACTCATATCTCCCTCACTATCTTTAAGCACCAGCTGTCAGAGCAGCTCACAGATCACTGCACCTGTACATAGCCCATCTGTAAATAGCCCATCCAACTACCTCATCCCCTTACTGTATTTATTTATCTTGCTCCTTCGCACCCCAGTATCTCTACTTGCACATTCATCTTCTGCACATCTATCACTCCGGTTTTTAATTGGTATATTGTAATTACTTCGCCACCATGGCCTATTTATTGCCTTAACTCCCTTATCTTACCTCATTTGCACACACTGTATATAGACTTTTTATACTGTATTATTGACTGTATGTTTGTTTATTCCATGTGTAACTCTGTGTTGTTGTATGTGTCGAACTGCTTTGCTTTATCTTGGCCAGGTCGCAGTTGTAAATGAGAACTTGTTCTCAACTAGACTACCTGGTTAAATAAAGTTGAAATAAAAAATAGAAAAATGCAATTTACAGTAATAACAAGAAATACCTTACTCTAGCATTAGCTCAGGCTAACAGCTATAACACAGTTGCCATGCAGTGGTACAGTAAGTAGACTTATTTGCCCAGTGAGCCAACGATAGGTGTTGATGGACAGGTGAGTAGACCAATCACGTCAATGAGGATTGGTCAATTGCATACCGATTGGAGAGGCTCCAGGTGGACTTGCTTGACCTCTTTGCAAATAAGGGGAACCCATCTCTACCTTAAACTTTTTACAGAGCAGGAGAAACTAGCTGAGTATGTGCCTGAATTTCATGCCAGCAGAATGTACTTTAGAAGGTTCCCATTTAATAGAAGCTCCCTTTTCCTACCCCCGAGGCCACCGCTGTGGCCTTAGATCATCGGGCCCAGTTTCCCAAAAGAATCTTAAGGCTATGTTCATTGTGGTTCTAAGATTAACTTAGCCTTTAGACGCTGTTGGGAAACCGGGCCTGGTCAATTGAGCAGTACAAACTGACAATATGTGAGTATGTTAACCTCTGTTAAGCATGTTAGCAGTGCTGAATTAGAATGTCAGCCCACCAAATTATAAAATCGTGTCCTATTTTGATGTTGCCCAAATCTTGGTGGGCTCAGAGTAACGTAATGCACAGCCAATCGGCATGCAGAACGCAAAAGAAGGAATTGAAGGAATGATTTGAATAATAAATGGTCCCAGACAGGAGAAGAGGGAGGAAAGAGGACTGCATCAGCAGATCTGGGTCAAATAAATAGGACAGGGGTGCTTCGTTCACGTAGCCTGTGAAATTTGACTAGTCACCCTCTTTTCCACAGGCTGTGTGAGCAAGTGGAAAACAAAGAACTCAGCACTTGACTAGTAATGCCAAAAGCCCCCTCTGGATTAATTTACACACTGCTTACCACATCATATTTATCTGCACACTGCACCTTCCGGTCGTCTCCCACTGTTGTCTATATCTCTGGATCACCATCTGTACGTTAATGGCCAGCTTGAATTTATATTCTTCTCACCCTGATGCTCTTTAATGAATCTATAGCACCACCATGCTTTGGCTGTCAACTTTGTTGTTCTTGTGGTTCCTATGGCAACAAACAAATGTGACATCACTTAGGATTGCCCCCACTGTCATCCCCTCTCATTCCCCAGAAACACGAGACATCTGCAAACCAGCAGATTTTTGACTGTGCGGAACAGCATTAGACAGACAACAGAGCAGAGAAAGCACCACGTAGTGCAGAACAGCCACAGCCAATGATAAATGCTTGGTATATTTACAATGATAATAGAAAGCACAACAGGCTCATTGTTAAATGGGGAAAGCTACTGTAGTGGAATTGCATTAAAAAGGCTTTTTCCATGTGTGTAGCGTTAATATCTGATTTTCCTTGGGAGATAATCATCTTTCCTCTGGTCCTCAATCAGTGACACTAGTGCACTTGACAATAGACTGAAGAGGCAAAGATACAAATTCTAATGAGTTTCTTAAGATCCCCAACAATAATATTTTAGCTCTTAACTCAAATGTGCGAAATAATTATTAATTAACTTCAATCATTTTCAGAAAATTCACCATTCTATGTCCACTACCTTTGGGCTATAGTCTGTTAATTTCCATTAATTGGGTGTCATTAGTTTATATTTTCCTGCTATATTGAAACAGTTGCAGCTGGTACATGTCAAGCAATTGAAATAGTTAAGAGGGACTGCACAACTCAGTCTGAATGAGGAGGATCATGCTTCAGGGAATAGCAACTCGCTCAATTGGTGGAAAATCTGATATTAGAATTTTCGGTGAACTATCCCTTTAATCTTGAAGTATAGGCTATAGGTCACGTGTTGAAAGTAGAGAAGGTTTAAATCCGTCTTTGCCGTCAATCTCTACACCTGCCCCAGACACCTCTGATATGGGCAAGATGCAGTAACCAATATGTTGAGGGTGAAAAAAAATGAAAATATATTCAAATGTATTGAGGGCTTCATGTCCAAGGGAGCCAAACAAGAACCCTGGCGGCATTTATATTATTCAATGTTTGAATGATCTTGGGAATCTTGTATCAAGCACACTGGGATGATTGAGAGCCCTCACTCTACCATCAGAGCTATGCGTTTGAACTGAAAAAAGAATGTATATGCTAGACAAAACTGTTCCTCACATACCTACCAGGAACAATGCCCATGCTGGAAAATAACAGTGTGTTTCTCACATATGTATTGCAAGCAGGGTTGAGTATCATGGGAGTTGATCTCAGATAAATGGAATAATAAGAATCTCAGATGTGGTAAATAATGAATGAGGACACACATTACTTAATTCCATGTTGAGGCTTTGAAGACGGAACATCAACATGCATCTATCTATGAGCTCAATAATGATGAATAGTTTCTCTCTCAATAGCTTCATGAATGAACATCATGCTACATAAGACTGGTGATTTTAACAAACTGACGGTTACACACTCGCTAGCTACAAGGGACACCTTCACTTGTTCTCACATACAGTAGTGCACCACGGAGAGAACTGTAAACGTTCTTGTTGTAATTCCAACTTTTGAAGCTCTGCAAATTACTAAGCTCATGTGGAAAGTTCAAATGAAGTCGAGTGGGTGTGTTTGTTTGTGCTTGTACATTTTTTATTGTCATTACAAGACAGCAGCCCGCTCAGATAAGGCTTGATTGAACAGGCGACAAAAATGCTGATACCGACAGAATGAGGAGGCGGGAAACATCTATTTCATCTCTCGCCATGCAAATCAGTGGGGCCCAGCTATGAAGTACAACGGGCTCTGCAACAAAAAGGGGCTAACGAAATACAAGACGTTACCCGCATTGCATTACACCAGGAGGGCAAGGAAATTAGGCGACGACTACACTCTGCATTTAGCTTGCATCCCAAATGGCACCCTATTCCCTATAAGGCACTACATTTGACAAAAATGGTGTACTATATAGGGAATAGGGTGCCATTTGGGATGTATTCTTAGTCGGGCCGCACATAAGGTATAATTACTTTGCCATGAAAATACAGGAGAGGGATAAAAAATAACATTGCTGAATGCACACTATGACGTGATGAATGAGGGAAAGAGCGTAAGAATGGAACACACACTATCCAACAATTCATATTATATTGTGTGGTTTTATCATGAGGACATAATTAGCAGGCCCACACAATAGTCTAGTATTTGTGAAATCGAAAGAATAAAAGACCTGGGCTATTAACTTCTTATTATGTATGTCATATAAAAATACAATTTGATGTATGGTGGTGGTTACTGGTTACTAACAGTCAGTGATAATTTGGAAAATACGAATATTTGGATTCAGAAGAACTATGTTAAAGCAAATTCATTTTACCTTTGTTACCTGGAAATTGTGATTTATTCAACCAAACTGTGGATGTTGTGATTCTAATGCATCCAGTACACGGTCTATGGTACGTGCGGTATTTCAAAACTGACCAGCCAATTGGGTCATAGAGTTGTCTTATAACATCTCTTTAAGTTGATTTATATATCACAGAGCCTATACTGTAGCGATGACATACAGATGTACAATCTTAATCTGAGCCAATTTGCTTTAGAAGGAAAATAATCCTGAGGCAATATGAAATGTAAATTATTATGAGGATTATAATGAATGGCCATTTTTCGTGAAGACAAAATAAAGTCTGAAATTTCTAAATGGAGATTAAACTAGAGAAGCCTTTTTAAACCTCAAATGCACTCAGTGGTGTGTATTCATGGATGCCAAGGGAAGCCAGGCTTCCCAAAAATACATACAAAATAAATAAAATGAACAAAATCAACTCTGTGTTTCATAATTTTCCTTCAATTCGCAAGAGGCTGAATGTATCACAGGAAAAAGCATCCGAGAGAGCGAAACGGAGGCCCTCGCTCTCTATGTGTAGGCCATCTGATACTGTCTGGTCCAAGTATGACATTGCTGCCACCTGAATGCAAGGGAAGCCAGTGAGCATTTGGCCTGAGCTAGTTCAATTGTGAATGGTCCTTGCAACAAAAAAAAGTGTCAAGGGAAGCCAGCTTGGATTTGACGTCTCTCCTATCAAATCTCTTTGAGAGCATATGTCATTAAGAGAAACAACATGAATTTATGTTGTCCACTGGTGGCTAGTTCGCTAAAATTGTCTTTCCTAAATTAGCCATACATGTAGATAGGGATTTGGACATGTGGTTTTACTTGATTCGCCATACTGAACAGTGATTATAACATTGATTCTTTGATTCATACATTGTTGTGCCCCTGGCCTGAGAAGATGGCATTTCACTGTAAGTAAGCATTTCAATGTAAGGTGTCAAGGGAAGCCTGTTGTATTCGACGCATGTGACAAATAAAATTTGATTTGTAAGTTCAATATGTACAGCAGCTAGATGTAGAAGGCTAATGTTAACTAGCTAACGTTTCCCATGAAATGAAGTAAGGCTAGCGAGCAAGCATTTTATCCAGGTAGCCTAGGACAAGAAAAACTAAAAGCGTGTAATGTATGACAGAGTGGTAGACCATTATGTTAACATGAAAGAGAGGAGGATGGCATTGGAGTTTCTCGTGCGCGTGTAAACAGAAATCAGAACCATGGACAACCAAATCATATTTAGCTTATGTTGATTGGACTAAATTGTTTTTGGTTGTCACTGTATTAGACTAAACAGAGGTGATTTGATGATGTTGAAATGGTGCTGCAGCTCCTGATATCTTTGCAACTTGGGGTAACTCTCTGTGGTTCTAAATCAATAGTTTAGTGGTCCGAAAATGTCGGAAACATTAACTTGCTTAACCATGCTGTAGGTCAAGTAACTGTCACCGGACAGAGGTTGCTATCCGGTTTTGTGATAAAACAAAGGTGTGGTTGAATTTATTCTGTCACTGTCTTCTTATTGTCTCGGCCTTTAGGCATATATATATAACGGTTACGAGGCATATGAATTAACAGCAAACAACGCAATTATCACAACACATGTAGTTTAGGTTGTAATATATATATCTTTTTTTGCTGGGGGAGGGGGTGGGGGGGAAACTTGGCTTCCCCTAGTGATTTTACCCACGCACCGCTACTGAATACACTACGAGTTTTATCCTGCTATAGGGTGATCAACTTAAGATCCTACAACTGTACTCTGTACTGTACAAAATAACACTTTTTATTACAAACACAAGTACAATTCTTCTCCCACTACATCTGCAAATCATTTTGTTGCCGTTGTTTCTCTTTTCCCTACAGCCATCGATGTCGCTCCTCAGAATCTCTCCAACTGGGAAGAGTGGAGCCTGACTGGAACCGTGCTGTGTGATGTCTTCAGTCCCGCACACAATTGACTGTAAATTCCAAAACCCACCTCCCATCAAGCAAGTGTTCAAATGTCTCCCACTGCAGATTGACCTGTTTAGCTCCCCCTGTGCTCAGAGCTGTCGGGCCGGGGAGGGGGTTGGAGGGGGCTCGCAGGGATTGCTCAATGATGTGTGCAAACTGACATTTCGCACGGCCATATTTAATACTATTTTCAAGCCCTTGCTGCCAAGATCTCCTGCAGCTCTCTGCAGATAGAGTGATTTGTGGACCATCAACAGGTCCTGTATAAGGCCACACTGATTTGCCTCATTCATGAGAAGCGTGAAACAACGGGGGCAAGGCTGCTTACAGTAGGTAGAGATAGCAGTTGCAGGAACCATGATGACAGTGTACTGTTATCTTTAAATTGAGTATGAAATCAAATTTTTATATTTGCATAACTTAAACCTGCATATTTTATATTATTTGATAACCCTAAGATATTGTATACATACTAGCAAATTATCTTCTCAATGACAAGAGCAATTTAAAACAGGCAGGACTTGTGTTTGACGAGATGACAACACCAAAGTAAAATATTTACAGTGACTGTGATTACATTTACTTTTGAAGTGGCATATATCGACTGTATTAAGCAGATTACCATTATGTGTAAATGAAGCAGGGTTTAACCCTTGTGCTGTTTTTGTTATTCACCCAATGTTCGCAGGTCTGATGGACCCACAACATTATTGGATTTTAAAACAATGATTGCTAAACTACCATTAACATATCCATCATGCCACGTGTAATTATTGATTATTGTGGACGTCACGTCAAGGAAATTTGCCTTTTGCTTATTATTTGACCCTGCTGGTCATCTATGAACGTTTTTGAAGGCCTTAATAGCCATGAACTCTTATAATCTCCACCCGGCACATCCAGAAGAGGACTGTCCTCCCCTCAGAGCTTGGTTCCTCTCTAGGTTTCTTCCTAGGTTCCTGTCTTTCGCTAGGGAGTTTTTCCTAGCCACCATACTTCTACATCTGCATTGCTTGCTGTTTTAGGCTGTCTGTCTGTATAAGCACTTTGACATCTGCTGATGTAAAAAGAGTTTTATAAATAAATCAGATTTTATTTTGTTTTGCAGCGCGCAAGACCGGTCAAGAGTGTTGACGTCAGTTCAGGTTCGGTATTTATCAGTAAAATATGCATCTGTACAACAAATGGATGAATTTGAAAACATGACATTTAATTTTGAAAAGCCCAAGCATATTCTAAGATTCGTGACGCAATATTGTTGAAAAGTGTGACATTCACTGCTCTCATTTGAAGTGACTTTCATTTTTTCCAATCTCATTTAAATCGACCTGAGGCACTCCAAGTACTCTCCAGCATCTAATTAAGTTGGACTTCAAGATTGAATTCCTCCATTCTTTGTTTTATCATGTGCAGGCATTTACCTTGAGCAGTCTCAGGCACTTATAGAAGACCCTTTAATCAAGGTGAAATTCACATGATAGTTTGGAGAGCCAGACAACGTTGTTTCATGTGATCCCACTCTTTAGAGCCACCTTTCTCATAAATCCCTAATTTCCTCTTTTGTTGATGTTAATGATTTGATTTTGATGAATCCTAATTCATCACGTAGAAAACAAGCGGTTTATCTGCCCTCCTTGCCACAAAGATCTATTCCATCATAGGGGTGGATTGCATTTATAAAGCATATCCCATGAGCCTTTGCTTCTTATTTCACCCGCTCTTCTAATGGGCTATTTTTAGGGTTGGTATTCAAATGAAGGGTATGCATTGAGTTTCCAGGAAACAAGGTGGTGTTGAGAAATCACATTAAATTATCATGGAGCACCTGTCTCTTAAAGATTTGCTTTGGCATGCTGAAGTAAAGCAAATGGGGTTACACACCTTTTTATCAAACCCAGTCATGGAGATGAGGTGTAGATTTGCTTTCATTTGTATGGAACTACCTTCATGGATTCTGATACTGCATAAGTTTGTCTTCCTTGACTGTGAACACTCTGAACAAAAATATGAAAGGAAAGTGTTGGTCCCATGTTTCATGAGCTGAAATAAATGTTCCCAGAAATTCTCCATACACACAAAAAATGTTGTGCACAAATTTCTTAACATCCCTGTTAGTGAACATTTCTTCTTTGCCAAGATAATCCATCCACCTTACAGGTGTGGCATATCAAGAAACTGATTAAACAGCATGATCATTACACAAGTGCACCTTGTGCTGGGGAAAATAAGAGGCCGCTCTAAAATGTGCAGTTCCCTACACAACACCACATATGTCTCAAGTTGAGGAAGCATGCAGCTGGCATGTTGAGTGTAGGAATGTCCACCAGAGCTGTGGCCAGAGAATTCAAAGTTCATTTCTCTACCAATGTCGTTTTAGAGAATTTGGCAGTACGTCCAACCGGCCTCACAACCACAGACTAAGTGTATGGCATCGTGTGGGTGAGCGATTTGCTAATGTCAACATTGTGAACAGAGTGCCCCATGGTGGCGGTGGGGTTATGGTATGGGCAGGCATAAACTATGGACAAAGAACACAATTGCATCTTATCCATGGCAATTTGAATGCAAAAAAAAAAAGATCCGTGAAGAGATCCTGAGGCTCGTTGTGAGGCCCATATCTTTTAAGGTATTTGTGTCCAACAAATGCATATCTGTATTCCCAGTCATGTGAAATCCATAGATTAGAGCCTAATAAATTGACTTCAATTGACTGATTTCCTCATATCAAATTTTATTTGTCACATGCGCCAAATTCAACAGGTGTAGACCTTACAGTGAAATGCTTACTTACAAGCCCTTTTAACCAAGAATGCAGTTAAGAAAATACCTATAAAAAAGTAAGAGATAAGAATATAAAATAATAAAAGAGCAGCAGTAGATAATAGCGGGGCTATATACAGGGGGTACTCGTACAGAGTCAATGTGCGGGGGCACCGGTGTCGAGGTAATATGCACATGTAGGTAGAGTTATTAAAGTGACTATGCATAGATAATAACAGAGTAGCAGCATGTGGGTCTTGGGTTTCTGGGACAACTGGTGTTGATGTGAGCCATGACCTGCCTTTCAAAGCATTTCATGACTACAGACGTGGGTGCTACGGGTCGGTAGTCATTTAGGCAGGTTACCTTAGTGTTCTTCGGCACAGGGACTATGGTGGTCTGCTTGAAACATTTTGGTATTATAGACTCAGATAGGGAGAGATTGAAAATATCAGTGAAGAAACTTGTCAGTTGGTCAGCGCATGCTCGGAGTACCCGTCCTGGTAATCCATCTGTCCCTACGGCCTGACCTGTTTAAAGGTCTTACTCACATCGGCTGCGGAGGGCGTGATCACACAGTCGTCAGGAACAGCTGATGCTCTCATGCATGTTTCAGTGTTACTTGCCTCGAAGCGAGCATAGAAGTTATTTACATCGTCTGGTATGCTCGTGTGACTGGTCAACTCTCAGATGTGCTTCCTTTTGTAGTCTGTAATAGTTTGCAAGGCTTGCCACATCCGACGAGCGTCGTATCCGGTGTAGTACGATGCGATCTTAGTCCTGTATTGATGCTGTCCCTGTTTGATGTGTAAAGCATAGAGAGATTTCTTATAAGCTTCCATGTTAGAGTCCCGCGCCTTGAAAGTGGCAGCTCTACCCTATAGTTCAGTGTGAATGTTTGCCTGTAATCCATGGCTTCTGGTTGGGGTATGTACGTACAGTCACTGTGGGGATGACGTCCTCGATGCACTTATTGATAAAGCCAGTGACTGATGTGGTGAACTCCTCAATGCCATCGGAAGAATCCCAAAACATATTCCAGTCTGTGCTAGCAAAACAATCCTGTAGTTTAGCATCTGCTTCATCTGGCCACTTTTTTTACTGACCGAGTCACTGGTGCTTCCTGCTTTAGTTTTGGCTTGTAAGCAGGAATCAGGAGGATAGAATTATGGTCAGATTTGCCTAATGGAGGACGAGGGAGAGCATTGTACGCGTCTGTGTGTGGAGTAAAGGTGGACTAGAATTTTTTTCCCATTTAACATGCTGATAGAAATGAGGTAAAACTTATTTAAATTTCCCTGCATTAAAGTCATCCGCCACTAGGAGCGCCGCCTCTGGATGAGCATTTTCCTGTTTGCTTAGAGCAGTATACTGCTCATTGAGTGTGGTTCATATGAACTGTAATTCAGTAAAATCAATTAAATTGTTCCATGTTGCGTTTATATTTTTGTTAAGTATATATTGTCAAAAAATGGTTACGACCTTTTATTACTCTTAGTGTTCCAGGAATATCATCCTGTGAGTTCTCATATTGAATGTTCCTGGAATGTTTTTAGAAAGGGATGTTCTTAGAACACTTACAAAACTCAAGTTGCGTTTATATTTTTGTTCAGTATAACGGTAACTTGAGTTTTGTAAGTATTCTAAGAATATCCCTTTCTGAAAACGTTCCAGGAACATTCAATATGAGAACTCACAGGATGATGTTCCTGGAACACCAAGAATCATAAAAAAAGGTAATAACCGTTTGACAATATATACTTAACAAAAATATAAACATGCAACAATTTCAATGATTTTACTGAGTTACAGTTCATACAGTATAAGGAAATCAGTCAATTGAAATCAATTCATTAGACCCTAATCTATGGATTTCACATGACTGGGCAAGGGCGCAGCCATGAGTGGGGCTGGGAGGGCATAAGCCCACCCACTTAGGAGCCAGGCCCACCAACTAGGGAGCCATGCCCAGCCAATCAGAATGAGTATTTCCAATCAAAAGGGCATTAATACAGACAGAAACACTCAGTTTCATCAGCTGTCCAAGTGGCTGGTCTCAGACGATCCCGCAGGTGAAGAAGCTGGATGTGGAGGGCTGGCGTGGTTACATGTGGTCTGTGGTTGTGAGGCCAGTTGGATGAACTGCCAAATTCTCTGAAATGACGTTAGAGGCGGCTTATGGCAGAGAAATTAACATTCAAATTCTCTGGCAACAGCTCTGGTAGACATTCCTGCAGTCAGCATGCCAATTTCACACTCTCGCCAAACTTGAGACATCTGTGGCATTGTATTGTGTGATAAAACTGAACATTTTAGTGGCCTTTTATTGTCCCCAGCACAAAGTGCACCTGTGTAAAGATCATGCTGTTTAATCAGCTTCTTGATATGCCACACCTGTCAGGTGGATGGAATATCTTGGCAAAGGAGAAATGTTCACTAACATTGATGTAAACAAATTTGTGCACACAATTAGAGCGTATGGAACATTTGCATTTTTTTTTAATGATTTCAGCTCATGAAACATGGGACCAACACTTTACATGATGTGTTTATATTTTTGTTCAGTAAATGTTTAGGATATTTGAAGGACCAGTGTTTGCCTTATAATGTAATTATCTGAAGCGCATCATTATTTAAAATTAAGGCAGTTCCAAAATATTTCTTAGGCATCATGCCTGGATTGAAACTGTCAGTCTCTTGTTGGCTGAGGACAATACATCGATTCACAATTTAAACATTTCCAACCTGTTCTTAATCAGACTAATACATGACAGCAGGTAGGTCATAAAGTACAGAGGTGTTAGTATTTGTTCATCATTGCTAGCAGACAGAACCACAGCAGGCACAACTGCCTCATCGTTCTATGAAATAGTCCACCCAGGTAGGAAAAGCCTTGCTTGTACTTGGACAGAAATAGGAGAATGAGGATGTAAGTAACTAGTGTATTTCACAAGAGGGAAGGATACTCAAAAGGGCTCTCCACAGTAGATCTGTTACTAAACATTCTCTTGGGACTCTTCCACCAACCAAGGATATTGGTTCACAGTCCCAACATGGACGCATATTTAATAGAAACCTGCTCAAAGCTTGTACACTCCTTGGCTCCAATGTCAGCATTTAACCCTGCACGTTACCATGGAGCTCGGTCCCAATGGAAACCCACTAAGTCATAACGTAATCATTTTCTTCCCTGGGCAGCATCCTATGGCTGTGTGAGCCTGATAACCAAGGGCCAACAGCACTGTCTATGATGTATTCTGTATAGGATGCATATACAACTAATGAAAATGGTTTGGTTTATGTCCCTGTGGTAGTCAACCTTTTGGGGAAGCCTCATTGTGTGCATCCATCCACTATTCTTTACTCTGTGGACATCATACATGCATTGTACATATTGACATTATTCAGAAACTATGTTCAGCTACAGTTTAAGGCTTTTGACTAACACTTAAACACCTGATTCAGACCCCCCCAGAAACGTAATGATTTAAAATCAGTTAAGCGTGCATAAATGGAATGCAATGCCCCCCCCTTTCCTCTGTGTATTCTGACCTTCAATTTAAGCATGAGAATAGCATGCTATTCACCCGTTATTTTTAGAGATCTAATAAATTAAGGTGTAGTGGTGGTGCGTCTTCAGATATGCCGTATTCTGAAATTGATTTAATTCCACCACCTTTACACATGAATAAGGTCATGCGAACCTGGTGGTTTCAAGTGGAAAAAGCAGACTTTCTCCCCCCCCCCCCCCCCCGATAGAAATAACAGCATTCTACATGCGCTGTCATTTATAAATTGATAAGATCTAGGTAAATCAGTCATCCAGTTGGAGAATACACAAATTGTTTTAGATTGTTTCCTTAAGATCCCTGGAGATGAATATGAAACCTGTCATACGGAAGCAAACAGAGTCATATCAACATTACATGTATTGGGGACCCTTTTCCACAGTGAAGTTGGCTATAAATAGCTGTTCAGTTATTCATATTGTTTGTGTGCCCTCATAATTTAATATATATAAATTACATAACCCCGCTCCTCCGCTCTCTCCACTGGCTTCCAGTTGAAGCTCGCATCCGCTACAAGACCATGGTGATTGCCTACGGAGCTGTGAAGGGAACGGCACCTCCATACCTTCAGGCTCTGATCAGGCCCTACACCCAAACAAGGACACTGCGTTCATCCACCACTGGCCTGCTGGCCCCCCTACCTCTGAGGAAGCACAGTTCCCGCTCAGCCCAGTCAAAACTGTTCGCTGCTCTGGCACCCCAATGGTGGAACAAGCTCCCTCACGACGCCAGGACAGCGGAGTCAATCACCACCTTCCGGAGACACCTGAAACCCCACCTCTTTAAGGAATACCCAGGATAGGATAAAGTAATCCTTCTAACCCCCCCCCCCCCCTTAAAAGATTTAGATGCACTATTGTAAAGTGGTTGTTCCACTGGATATCATAAGGTGAATGCACCATTTTGTAAGTCGCTCTGGATAAGAGCGTCTGCTAAATGACTTAAATGTAAATGTAATAATTTACTGGATGAAATTTGGAGATCCAAAATTTGGCTGAACCTGCCAAGTTGATGTATGCACTTTAGATTGTTTTAATTACATTCCCTGGCTATGCGGTTTTATTTTACACTTTGTATCATGTAAAATATTAGCCACTATCGGGAGCCACCGTCAATAATACCCACATATTTATAACTGTCACTTAGTGTGCATCAATTTGTACTGTAGTTTACAGTTTGCATAATTCCATTCCGTTTACCTTTCTTTCCTCTGTCACGTGTGTAGTTGTTCCTGAGGATCGCTAGCATTAGTGGATCATATTAGGCTAACATTGTGCAATACTTTGGGACATGTAGCCTATTTGAATCATTATGGAACAAAGACAACACGTAGGAGGTTAAACCTGGAGCCTGGCACAGACCGGACTGTTGTCACAGTGCCATGATTACTGAGGATTAGGGTAGATTTGTAGGACAATTGTTCAAACCTTTCTTCCACCTTCCAATATTTAACGGCTTGACCTTGAATATACAAACTCAGGGTTAATCAAACCAGTATTTTTGATTCATCAATATATTTAGATAAGGCTCGCCAAACTTTAAAAAAAATGATTCGTACATACTTTCCTAAAACTAAAATTGGCTTAAGATAAACATACTGAAAACCCTATTGAGTGGGAGGGTTTTCAGAGGTTGAATTAAACTCGTGTGCAAGGGAACCACCAGCCTGCAATGCTCGTTACCCACCTGCAAAAGGTAAGTCTGAATAACAATTACTAAGTGAGTAGGAAAGGAGTATATTTCCTACTGTAAGTCGGAATCGGCCACTATTTATATCCCATGCCTCCGTATTTATTTGAACCCCCTCTTATTTATGTTCTACTTTCCTTCATTTCTAATGCAGCAACGTATGGCAGGTGGCAACTTACAGCAAATTAGTGCATTTAAAAATAGCTAATTTGAATAATTACTCTGAGCCATAAGCACATAGTGTAAATATCAACATAAACAAGAATTCTTCCACTACAGGGGTTATACCTATAATGATGAAGTCAGTAGAAATGTTAGCTCTGACAGATGTTTGCTAAAGGTGCAGTGTTGATTGTGCTGCTTAGCAAATCAGTCCATAAAACCAAGGGTTGGAGCCGGTTCAGGGAACAAACCTGAAAGCAGGAAAATAACGAACATTGAGGCACAGAATCAGAACCGGGAACTAAAGTCAACCTTACTGTTCCGGAACATAACCTTAATTTCAAATGCATTGGAACCGGTTAATAACTTTATTTTACATTTCACGCAATTTTTTTCAGTCCCACAAAAAAAAAAAATGCAACAAGGCACCTCCACATTTTTTATTATAGAAGAATGGATTGAAATCAAATTATACACCTGAATACAATGGGTGTAGACATTACAGTGAACTGCTCACTTACAAGCCCTTAACCAACAATGCAGTTCAGAAAATAAGAGTTAAGAAAAGATTTACTAAACATAAAAAAGTTACACAATAAAATAACGAGGCTATGTACAGGGGGTACAGGTATCGCGTCAATGTGCGTGGTGTACAGGTTAGTCGAGGTAAATTGTACGTGTAGGTTGGGGTAAAGTGACCATGCATAGATCAACAGCGAGTAGCAGTAGTGATCACGTTGAGGGAGAGGTTGTTGTCCTGACACCACATGGCCAGGTCTCTGACATCCACGGTATAGGCTGTCTCATCGTTGTCGGTGATCAGGCCTACCACTGGTGTGTCATCGGCAAACTCAATGGTGTTGGAGTCGTACCTGGCCATGCAGTCATGAGTGAACAGGGAGTACAGGAGGGGACTGAGCACGCACCCCTGAGGGGCCCACATATTGAGGATCAGCGTGGCGGATGTGTTGTTAACGACCCTTACCAGCTGGGGTGGCCTGTCAGGAAGTCCAGGATCCAGTTGCAGAGGGAGGTGTTTAGTCCCATGGTCCTTAGCGATGAGCTTTGAGGGCACTATGATGTTGAATGCTGAGCTGTAGTCAATTAATTAACATTCTCACATAGTTCCTTTTGTCCAGGTGAGATAGGACAGTGTGGAGTGCAATAGAGATCTGTGGATCTGTTGGGGCGTATAGTTGTGTGTATTTATTTTATCTGCATCTTAACTTAGTGGCAAACAGCAGTAGAAACAATAACAAAGTGTCTCCCTGCTCCTCTTTCAGTAAAAAGCTGAGGGATGGGGCTGGAGATATTTAACCACTCAAATTCATAGACAGAGCTATAGATGCAAGAACTGGCCATCACTGATATCAAAATTGTAATCCTGTTTCTATGATTTGTTTACATGTACTCTAGCAACAGGGACATGGGATTAGTGATAATATTTTTTACTTAAGGCGGTTAGAATGACATTATGACATTATGAAATCATGATGCCGTCTGCGATTCGAAATCCGGTCATCTAATCTAAAGGTAAATGTCTTACCTACGCGCCAAACAGCACCGATGATAAAAGCCGTTATAGGATATCCTCTTCAGCGTTTCGTCCCGTCAGCGGGATCAAAATCCAGGGAAAATCCAGGGAAAACTCCTAGCGACATTAGCATAACGAAATGTAATATATATATTTTTTTCAAATATAGGACTGTCTCATATCGTTTTATAGATACACCTCTCCTGAATCGACCCACGTCGTCCGATTTCAGAAAGGTTTTACAGGAAAAGCAAATCATTAGATTATGTTAGAGGAGTCCATCTTAAAAGCAGCAACATTTTCCGACCAACCACATGCATCACAAATAACCAAAAAACAGCTAAATGCAGCACTAACCTTTTACAAACTTCATCAGATGACACACCTAGGACATCATGTTACACAATGCATGCATTCTTTTGTTCAATAAAGTTCATATTTATATATGAAAACAGCATTTTACATCGGCGTCTGAAGTTGACTAACTATTTTCCCGTCAAATGCAATCCGGGGAAACAGAGCTACAATTTACTGAATTACTATTCGAAAACATGTTTAAAATGTAATATTGTCATTCTAAGATTTATAGATGAATATCTCTTGAAAGCACCTGTCATACCAGATTTAAAAATAACTTTACTGGGTAATCACACTTAGCGATAAAAGGGGATGCGATACTCAGAAAATGAGCTAGTAAATACAGCTCGGCGCCATCTTGGAACAATCGCATATCACATCTAATGTTGTATAATATTGTCAATAATCCCTTACCTTTAGTTGTCTTCATCAGAAAGCACTTCCAGGAATCCCAGGTCCACAACAGATGTATTTTCGGTCGAAAAAGTCCATCCTTTATGTTCCATTAGCTTGCTGTTGTTAGCGCGTCCGAATGGTGTATCCAACTACTCTGCCGAGCGCGCCACAGCCGTTTCGAAATAAAACATTTTTTTCCCATTTAGGTTCGTTCAAACATGTCAAACGTTGTATAACATAAATCTTCAGGGCCTGTTTCAACAAGAGAGCCAATAAGATTCGAGGGGGATGATTTCATTGTGTTTCAAAACGTTTCCAAAGGTGGGGGTAGACAGGGCCGCCGGCGTCATAATGGTGATGGCCCTCCCCCTGTAACCAATTTCCAAAGCGTCTCATTCACTGAGTTTCGACAGTAGAAGGCTCAAAACACTTTGTAAAGACTGGCGACATCTTGTGGAAGCAATAGGAAGTGCTCAAATAACGATAGCTCACTGTGTGAATAATAGGCAACGATGTGAAGTTGAGTCCACAATTCAGAATTCCACTTCCTGGTTCAATCGGTCTCGGGGTTTTGACTGCCATATGAGTTCTGTTATACACAGACACCATTCAAACAGTTTTAGAAACTTTAGGGTGTTTTCTATCCACAGGTATTAATTATATGCATATCCTAGCTTCTGAGTCTGATTAGTAGGCCGTTGAAAATGGGCACAAATTTTTTCCAAAATGCGCTGTGGCGCCCCCTATCGTAGGGTAACGTCAAGAGGATATATACACTGCTCAAAAAAATAAAGGGAACACTAAAATAACACATCCTAGATCTGAATGAATGAAATAATCTTATTAAATACTTTTTTCTTTACATAGTTGAATGTGCTGACAACAAAATCACACAAAAATAATCAATGGAAATCCAATTTATCAACACATGGAGGTCTGGATTTGGAGTTACACTCAAAATTAAAGTGGAAAACCACACTACAGGCTGATCCAACTTTGATGTAATGTCCTTAAAACTAGTCAAAATGAGGCTCAGTAGTGTGTGTGGCCTCCACGTGCCTGTATGACCTCCCTACAACACCTGGGCATGATCCTGATGAGGTGGCGGATGGTCTCCTGAGGGATCTTCTCCCAGACCTGGACTAAAGCATCTGCCAACTCCTGGACAGTCTGTGGTGCAACGTGGAGTTGGTGGCTGGAGCGAGACATGATGTCCCAGATGTGCTCAATTGGATTCAGGTCTGGGGAACGGGCGGGCCAGTCCATAGCATCAATGCCTTCCTCTTGCAGGAACTGCTGACACACTCCAGCCACATGAGGTCTAGCATTGTCTTGCATTAGGAGGAACCCAGGGCCAACCGCACCAGCATATGGTCTCACAAGGGGTCTGAGGATCTCATCTCGGTACCTAATGGCAGTCAAGCTACCTCTGGCGAGCACATGGAGGGCTGTGCGGCCCCCCAAAGAAATGCCACCCCACACCATGACTGACCCACCGCCAAACCGGTCATGCTGGAGGATGATGCAGGCAGCAGAACGTTCTCCACGGCGTCTCCAGACTGTCACGTCTGTCACATGTGCTCAGTGTGAACCTGCTTTCATCTGTGAAGAGCACAGGGTGCCAGTGGCGAATTTGCCAATCTTGGTGTTCTCTGGCAAATGCCAAACGTCCTGCATGGTGTTGGGCTGTAAGCACAACCCCCACCTGTGGACGTCGGGCCCTCATACCACCCTCATGGAGTCTGTTTCTGACCGTTTGAGCAGACACATGCACATTTGTGGCCTGCTGGAGGTCATTTTGCAGGGCTCTGGCAGTGTTCCTCCTGCTCCTCCTTGCACAAAGGCGGAGGTAACGGTCCTGCTGCTGGGTTGTTGCCCTCCTATGGCCTCCTCCACATCTCCTGATGTACTGGCCTGTCTCCTGGTAGCGCCTCCATGCTCTGGACACTATGCTGACAGACACAGCAAACCTTCTTGCCACAGCTCGCATTGATGTGCCATCCTGGATGAGCTGCACTACCTGAGCCACTTGTGTGGGTTGTAGACTCCGTCTCATGCTACCACTAGAGTGAAAGCACCGCCAGCATTCAAAAGTGACCAAAACATCAGCCAGGAAGCATAGGAACTGAGAAGTGGTCTGTGGTCACCACCTGCAGAACCACTCCTTTATTGGGGGTGTCTTGCTAATTGCCTATAATTTCCACCTGTTGTCTATTCCATTTGCACAACAGCATGTGAAATGTATTGTCAATCAGTGTTGCTTCCTAAGTGGACAGTTTGATTTCACAGAAGTGTGATTGACTTGGAGTTACATTGTGTTGTTTAAGTGTTCCCTTTATTTTTTTGAGCAGTGTATATGTACCTACCCACTACTGACATTAACCTTTAAAAAAAAGTATAATCAGGCAACATTTCACCAATTATTTAACCTGTTAGGGCTAGGGGGCAGTATTGACACGGCTGGATAAAAAACGTACCCGATATAATCTGGTTACCACTCCTACCCAGTAACTAGAATATGCATATACTTATTACATATTGATAGAAAACACCCTAAAGTTTCTAAAACTGTTTGAATGGTGTCTGAGTATAACAGAACTCAAATGGCAGGTCAAAACCTGAGAGATTCCTTTACAGGAAGTGGCCTGTCTGACCATTTCTGGAACTTCTTTGCCATCTCTATCTTTTACTAAGGATCTCTGCTCTAACGTGACACTTCCTACGTCGTCCATAGGCGCTCAGAGCCCGGGAAAAACCTGAATGTCGTCATCCCAGCCCCAGGCTGAAACACATTATCGCCTTTCTCAAGTGGCCGATCAAGGGACACTGGGCTTAGGCGCGTGACCTGACCGCCCCCGTCTTTGTGATTTTTTCCTCTGTTTGCCGAAAAGGAGATTCCCGGTCGGAATATTTTCGCTTTTCTGCGAGAAAAATGGCATAAAAATTGATTTTAAACAGTGGTTCACATGCTTCGAAGTACGGTAATGGAATATTTAGAATTATTTTGTCACGAATTGCGCCATGTGCGCGACCCTTCTTTACCATTTCGGATAGTGTCTGGAATGCACGAACAAAACGCCGCTATTCGGATATAACGATGGATTATTTTGGACCAAACCAACATTTGTTATTGAAGTAGAAGTCCTGGGAGTGCATTCTGACGAAGACAACAAAAGATAATCAAACTTTTATAATAGTAAATATGATTATGGTGAGTGCTAAACTTGCCGGGTGTCTAAATAGCTAGCCCGTGATGCCTGGGCTATGTACTTAGAATATTGCAAAATGTGCTTTCACCAAAAAGCTATTTTAAAATCGGACATATCGAGTGCATAGAGGAGGTCTGTATCTATAATTCTTAAAATAATTGTTATGCTTTTTGTGAACGTTTATCGTGAGTAATTTAGTAAAATGTTAGCGAATTCCCCGGAAGTTTGTGGGGGGTATGCTAGTTCTGAACGTCACATGCTAATGTAAAAAGCTGGTTTTTGATATAAATATGAACTTGATTGAACAAAACATGCATGTATTGTAAAACATAATGTCCTAGGGTTGTCATCTGATGAAGATCATCAAAGGTTAGTGTTGCATTTAGTTGTCTTCTGGGTTTTTGTGACATTATATGCTAGCTTGAAAATGGGTGTCTGATTATTCCTGGCTTGGTACTCTGCTGACATAATCTAATGTTTTGCTTTCGTTGTAAAGCCTTTTTGAAATCGGACAGTGTGGTTAGATTAACGAGAGTCTTGTCTTTCAATAGCTGTAAAATAGTCATATGTTTGAGAAATTGAAGTAATAGGATTTTTAAGGTTTTGAAAATCGCGCCACAGGCTTCAAGTGGCTGTTACGTAGGTGGGACGAATTCGTCCCGCCTAGCCCATAGAGGCTAACTGGCATATCGGCTGCTGACTGGTCAAGTAACCTCTTCTGCCAGGTAGTCCTTCATAAGGATTAGTAACATGTCCAATAAATACATTGCCACCCAGACAGACTGACAGGAACCTGACGATGTAATACAGCCACCATCTGATGGGATGTCGTGCTGTATCGCCTACAACACACTGCTATTCTAGCCATTACCTGGTGGCATCTCCACTCACACCAGTTTGTTTGCCTACGCCGACCCTC
Source organism: Salmo salar (assembly GCF_965601325.2). NCBI lineage: Eukaryota > Metazoa > Chordata > Actinopteri > Salmoniformes > Salmonidae > Salmo > Salmo salar. Next base: position 29,063,250 of record NC_138295.1, read on the forward strand.
TCGCTGAGGTGTGTCAGGCAGCATATCTGTGTTACTGCTACGAGAACAAACTCTGATCTGGGGCAACGATTGGCTAAAACATGAATGGCTTCAGTAGGTTTATTGGCTCCCTAACTAACATTTCATTCTCTGTAATAAACTCACTCAGACTTGCAGCTACTCGGTAAATTCAGACATTTTTGGGAGTTCCAAAATCACAGATTTCTGCACCTGTACGTAGCTCATCTGTAAATAGCCCATCCAATCTACCTCATCCCCATACTGTTTTAATTTATCTTGCTCCTTTGCACCCCAGTATCTCAACTTGCACATTCATCTTCTGCACATCCTACCATTCCAGTGTTTAATTGCTATATTGCGATTACTTTGCCACCATGGCTTATTTATTGCCTTACCTCTTATACTACCTCATTTGCACATGCTGTATGTAGATTTTTCTACTGTATGTTTGTTTATTCCATGTGTAACTCTGTTGCATGTGTCGAACTGCTTTGCTTCATCTTGGCCAGATCGCAGTTGCAAATGAGAACTTGTTCTCAACTAGCCTACCTGGTTAAATAAACAAATAAAATGTTCTTTCCTGCCAGTGACTCAAAGCCAATATGATGATTTACACTTAGCTGGCGTAATAAATCATATTATTTCCATTCACATTTTAAAGTGGCAGCACCTTTAAAGTGGCAGCTCTACCCTTAAGCTCAGTGCGGATGTTGCCTGTAATCCATGGCTTCTGGTTGGGGTATGTATGTACAGTCACTGTGGGGACGACGTCCTTGACACACTTATTGATGAAGCCAGTGACTGATGTGGTGTACTCCTCAATGCCAATGGAAGAATCCCGGAACATATTCCAGTCTGTGCTAGCAAAACAGTCCTGTAGCTTAGCATCTGCTTCATCTGACCATTTCTCATTGACCGAGTCACTGGTGCATCCTGCTTTAGTTTTTGCTTGTAAGCAGGAATTAGGAGGATAGAATTATGGTCAGATTTGCCAAATGGAGGACGAGGGAGAGCTTTGTACACATCTGTGTGTGGAGTAAAGGTGGACTATAATTATTTCCCTCTGGTTGCACATTTAACATGCTGGTAGAAATGAGGTAAAACAGATTTAAGTTTCCCTGTATTAAAGTCCCTGGCCACTAGGAGCGCCGCCTCTGGATTAGCGTTTTCCTGTTTGCTTATGGCCGTACACAGCTCATTGAGTGCAGTCATAGTGCCAGCATCGGTATGTTGTGGTAAATAGACAGCAAAGAAGAATACATGAAAACGCTTGGTAAATAGTATGGTCTACAGCTTATCATGACATACTACCTCAGGCGATCAAAACCTTGAGGCTTTCTTAGATATTGTGCACCAGCTGTTTACAAAAGGACCGCTACCCCTTGTCTTATCAGAGGCTCCTGTTCTATCCTGCCGGTACAGTGTATAACTGTACAAGCCTGGAGGTGTGTTTTGGGTCATTGTCCTGTTGAAAAACAAATGATTGTCCCACTAAGCACAAACCAGATGGAATGGCATATCACTCCAGAATGCTGTGCCTTGAATTCTAAATAAATCAGTGTCACCAGCAAAGCACCCCCACACCTCCTCCATGCTTCACAGAGGGGAAAAAAAAAAAAAAATCACATGCGGCGATCATCCGTTCACCTACTCTGCATCTCACAAAGACACGGCGGTTGGAACAAAAAAAATCAAATCTCAAAGGACAGAGTTCCACCCGTCTAATGTCCATTGCTCATGTTTTTTGGCCCAAGCAAATCTCTTATTCTTATTGGTGTCCTTTAGGAGTGGTTTCTTTGTAGCAATTCGACCACGAAGGCCTGATTCACACAGTCTCATCTGAACAGTTGATCTTGAGATGTGTGTTACTTGAACTCTCTGAAGCATTTATTCTGAGGCTGGTACAGTGAGGGAAAAAAGTATTTGATCCCCTGCTGATTTTGTACGTTTGCCCACTGACAAAGAAATGATCAGTCTATAATTTTACTGGTAGGTTTATTTGAACAGTGAGAGACAGAACAAAAACAGAACCAAAAAATCCAGAAAAACGCATGTAAAAAATTTTATAAATGGATTTGCATTTTAATGAGGGAAATAAGTATTTGACCCCCTCTCAATCAGAAAGATTTCTGGCTCCCAGGTGCCTTTTATACAGGTAACGAGCTGAGATTAGGAGCACACTCTTAAAGGGAGTGCTCCTAATCTCAGCTTGTTACCTGTATAAAAGACACCTGTCCACAGAAGCAATCAATCAGATTCCAAACTCTCCACCATGGCCAAGACCAAAGAGCTCTCCAAGGATGTCAGGGACAAGATTGTAGACCTACACAAGGCTGGAATGGGCTACAAGACCGTCGCCAAGCAGCTTGGTGAGAAGGTGACAACCGTTGGTGCGATTATTCGCAAATGGAAGAAACACAAGAACTGTCAATCTCCCTCGGCCTGGGGCTCCAAGCAAGATCTCACCTCGTGGAGTTGCAATGATCATGAGAACGGTGAGGAAATAGGCCAAGAACTACACGGGAGGATCTTGTCAATGATCTCAAGGCAGCTGGGACCATAGTCACCAAGAAAACAATTGGTAACACACTACGCCGTGAAGGACTGAAATCCTGCAGCGCCCGCAAGGTCCCCCTGCTCTAGAAAGCACATATACATACCCGTCTGAAGTTTGCCAATGAACATTGAATGATTCAGAGGACAACTGGGTGATGTGGTCAGATGAGACCAAAATTGAGCTCTTTGGCATCAACTCAACTCGCTGCGATTGGAGGAGGAATGCTGCCTATGACCCAAAGAACACCATCCCCAGCGTCAAACATGGAGGTGGAAACATTATGCTTCATCGGTGTTTTTCTGCTAAGGGGACAGGACAACTTCACCGCATCAAAGGGACGATGGACGGGGCCATGTACCATCAAATCTTGGGTGAGAACCTCCTTCCCTCAGCCAGGGCATTAAAAAATGGGTCGTGGATGGGTATTTCAGCATGACAATGACCCAAAACACACAGCCAAGGCAACAAAGGAGTGGCTCAAGAAGAAGCACATTAACCTGTCTGGGCGAGGTGGGACGCTTTTTGGCAAAAGCACATTTTGCAATATTCTGAGTACATAGCCCGGCCATCACGGCTAGCTATTTTGACACCCACCAAGTTTGGCCCTCACCAAACTCAGATTTACTATAAGAAAAATTGGATTACCTTTGCTGTTCTTCGTCAGAATGCACTCCCAGGACTTCTACTTGTTTTGGTTCCAAATAATCCATAGTTATATTCAAATACCTCTGTTTTGTTCGTTGGTTCAGGTCACTATCCGAAGGGTGACGCGCGAGTGCATTACGTGATAAAAAAATTATAAATGTTCCATTACCATACTTCGAAGCATGTCAAACGCTGATTAAAATCAATTTTTATGCTATTTTTCTCGTAAAATAGTGATAATATTCCAACCGGGCGACGTTGTATTCATTCAAAGGCTGAAAGAAAAAAATGTAGAATTCTCATGAACGCGCTTCTCAGTCTCACTGTTCCCAGGCTGACCACTCACAAACAGAGCTGCTGTACTTCGCCCAGAGACTGCAGACACCCCATTACACTTTCTGGCACCTTCTGAGAGCCAATGGAAGCCTTAGAAAATGTCACGTTACAGCAGAGATGCTGCATTTTCGATAGAGATGCAACTGAAGGACAACAAATTGTCAGACAGGGCACTTCCTGTATGGAATCTTCTCAGATTTTGGCCTGCCATATGAGTTCTCTTATACTCACAGATACCATTCAAACAGTTTTAGAAACTTTAGAGTGTTTTCTATCCAAATCTACTAATTATATGCATATTCTCGTTTCTGGGCAAGAGTAGTAACCAGTTTAAATCGGGTACGTTTTTTTATCCGGCCGTGCAAATACTGCCCACTAGCCCCAACAGGTTAAAGTAATGGCTGTTTGTCTTTTTGAGCTGCTCTTGCTCTTAAGGAATACCTAGGATAGGATAAAGTAATCCTTCTACCCCCCCCCCCCTAAAGATTTAGATGCACTATTGTAAAGTGGTTGTTCCACTGGATATCATAAGGTGAATCCACCAATTTGTAAGTCGCTCTGGATAAGAGCGTCTGCTAAATGACTTAAATGTAAATGTAAATATGGACTTGGTCTTTTACCAAATAGGGCCATCTTCTGTATACCACCACTATCTTGTCACAACACAACTGATTGGATCAAACGCATTAAAGAGGAAAGAAATTCCATAAATTAACAAGGCACACCTGTTAATTGAAATGCATTCCAGGTGGCTACCTCATGAATCTGGTTGAGACAGCAAAGCTATCATCAAGGCACAGGTTGGCTACTTTTAGAATCTCAAATATATTTTGATTTGTTTAACACTTTTATTACTACATGTTTCCATATGTGTTATTTCATAGTTTTGATGTCTTCAGTATTATTCTACAATGTAGAACATGTTGAAAATGAGTAGGTGTCAACTTTTTACTGGTACTGTATACATTGTCTAGGCAAGTAAGCTATGAACAAATTCTTATTTTCAGTGACAGCCTAGGAACAGTGGGTTAACTGCCATGTTCAGGGGCAGAATGACATTTTTACCTTGTCAGCTCGGGAATTTGAGCTTGCAACCTTTCGGTTACTTGTCCAATGCTCTGACCACTAGGCTACCTGCCACCCCTGCAATTCCGATACCTTTTAAGACTTTCTGGTAGGTATTTTCTTAGACCCCTTTTCCATCTGTTTATCCAGAAATCAATGCCTTTACCTGTGCCAAAATATACTTTTCATTTCCCCAAAATATATTCTCTTAGCTTTCATTTGACACCCAATTTGATATGCTCCTATGAACTTGGGTCCTTTTACATGGAAATTCTCATTTTGTTTAACAGCTTTTGATGCAACAAGGATTAAAAAGTCTCTTTAAGTAAAAAAAAGCTGGTGAAATGGCCTAGAAAACAGTCATGCCTCTATTTTCAGCTGGTGTTAAGGAGGCGCCAGTGTCAAACGCACGTTAGCTTAAAATGTAGTAATTTAAAAACTGTCGCACTGGCATTTTCCACCTCTTACACGAGATTTGGCAATTTACCTGTCTAACATCAGCTCGCTCGCCCTGAGGTGGTAGGGGTGTCAATATTTGAGGCGTGTGCTTAATAATGTGATAAAAGGCAGGTCTTAAATTAATGGTAACGCAGTTGGTATTGGAAAAGGTTTTTAGAGCGGAGTCACAGCCATGACACAGTGCCCATGGAACAAGAGATGTGCCGTTAGTGCAGGTGAATCTCTATATATTAACGATTAGTTACACTCCATTTAGTTTAATTAAAAACCAGGCAAACCTACCCTCCCCTAAATCAAGGCAGGTTTAGCAGCTTTCGCATAGGTGCGTCTTTTTATCCTGGCCATGCATTAGCCAAGTAGCATATGACTAGAGGGGTTTTCTACTGAGAGTGCCTTGAAATATAGTGGAAGCTTTTGCCTTAATGCTTTTTCATGAGTCGCAATTCACATACTTAATTTTAGTAGGCTATTCATCCCCATTTTAGTCCATCAATCCCCAGTAGGCCATTTTTGATAATCGCCCTATTACCAAAGCTGCACTCCTCCAAACTATTCAGTCCTTCTATAATAATTTGCTCTTAGCTGACTTGCCTAATTAAATAAATGTAAAAACATAAAATGAAAATGACAAATTTTAAAAGCCATATCAACGACAGGTTTTTTTTTTGTAAGTGCCTCGCACCAAGGCAACGATACAATTGACAGGAGCCTAGTATTTTGTAGATGTACAAATGTAATGCTTAAAACCTCTCTGGGGTATGTGGGACGCTACCGTCCCTTCGCCAAGAGCCAGTGAAATAGCAGAGCGCCAAATTCAAAACAAAAATCTCATAATTCAAATTTCTCACATGTACAAGTATTATACACCACTTTAAAGATAAACTTCTCGTTAATCCAACCACAGTGTCTGATTTCAAAAAGGCTTTACGGCGAAAGCATACCATTAGATTATGTTAGGACAGCACCTAGACAAGAACCACAGCCATTTTCCAAGCAAGGAGAGGCGTCACAAAAACCAGATATACAGCTAAAATTAATCACTAACCTTTGACGATCTTCTTCAGATGACACTCCCAGGACTCAATGTTACACAATACATGTATGTTTTGCTCGATAAAGTTCATATTTATATCCAAAAAGCCCATTTTACATTGGCGTGTAATGTTCATAAATGTTTTGCCTCCAAAACTTCCAATGAATGAGCACATCAATTTACAGAAATACTCATCATAAACATTGATAAAATATACAACTGTTATGGATAGAATTAAAGATAAACTCTCCTTAATTAACCTCTTGCATCTAGGCGTTCTGCTAGTGGAACCCCATTCCGCCAGCAGGACCCCTAGCCAGCAGCCAATGGGATCGCATGGCGCGAAATACAGAAACAACTAAAATACCACAATTCAATTTTCTCAAAAAAATCTACTATTTTACACCATTTTAAAGATAAGACTCTCATTAATCTAACCACATTATCCGATTTCAAAAAGGCTTTACAGCGAAAGCAAAACATTAGATTTTGTTAGGAGAGTACATAGACCAAAATAACCACACAGCCATTTTCCAAGCAAGCATATATATCAATAAAACCCAAAACACAGCTAAATGAAGCACTAACCTTTGATGATCTTCATCAGATGACACTCCTAGGACATTATGTTATACAATACATGTATGTTTTGTTCAATCAAGTTCATATTTATATCCAAAAACAGCATTTTACATTGGCGCATGATGTTCAGAAAATGTATTCCCACCAAAAACTTCCGGTGAATTTACAAAAATACTCATCATAAACTTTGACAAAATACATAACAATTATTTTAAGAATTATAGATACAGAACTCCTTTATGCAATCGCTGTGTCAGATTTTAAAATAGCTTTTCGGCGAAAGCACATTTTTCAATATTCTGAGTACATAGCTCACCATCACGGCGAGCTATTCAGACACCCGCCAAGTTCGGGGCAACCTAAACTCAGAATTAGTATTAGAAATATTGTATTACCTTTGCTGATCTTCGTCAGAATGCACTCCTAGTACTGCTACTTCCACAAGAAATGTTGTTTTTGTTCTAAATAATCCATAGTTATGTCCAAATACCTCTGTTTTGTTCGTGCGTTCAGGTCACTATCCAAAGGGTAACGCACGAGCGCAATTCGAGACACAAAAAGTCAAAATGTTCTATTACCGTACTTAGAAGCATGTCAAACGCTGTTTAAAATCAATTTTTATGGTATTTTTTATGTAAAATTGCGATAATATTCCAACTGGACAATAGTGTATTCATTCAAGGAGAAAAAGAAAAAATAGCGTGCTCGCGGGAACGCGCATATCCAATCTCTTTGTCCTCAGGCAGACCACTCAGTAACTGAGCTCCTATACTCTGCCCAGAGACAGGAGAAGGCTCAATCCACTTTCTGAAGGCTTTAGACAGCCAATGGAAGCCTTAGAAAGTGCAACGTAACAGCACAGATACTGTAGTTTCGAAAGGGACTAGAAAGAAGAAGTACATTTCTCAGATCCTACACCTCCTGGTTGACTTTTTCTCAGGTTTTTGCCTGCCATATGAGTTCTGTTATACTCACCGACACCATTCAAACAGTTTTAGAAACTTCAGAGTGTTTTCTATCCAAATCTACTAATAATATGCATATTCTCATTTCTGGGCAAGAGTAGTAACCAGTTTAAATCGGGTACGTTTTTTGATCCAGCCGTGAAAATACGGCCCCCTATCCATATCAGGTTAATGCAACCACTGTGTCGGATTTCAAAAAAGCTTTACCGCGAAAGCACAGGTTTCAATAACCTGAGTACAGTGCTCAGTCACCAAAACAAGCCATACAGATACCCACCATGTTGTGGAGTCAACAAAAGTCAGAAATAGCATTATAAATATTCAGAAACCTTTGATGATCTTCATCGGAATGCACTCCCAGGAATCCCAGTTCCACAATAAATGTTAGTTTTGTTTCGAATAAGTCCATATTTATGTCCAAATACCTCCTTTTTTGTTCGCGCGTTCAGTTCACTATTCCAAATGCAAAATGCGCGAGCACTAGTTTCAGACGAAAAGTCAAAAAAGCTCTATTACAGTTCATAGAAACATGTCAAACGATGTATAGAATCAATCTTTAGGATGTTTTTATCATAAATCTTCAATTATATTCCAACCGGACAATTCCTTTGTCTTCAGAAATGAAAAGGAACTCAGCTTGCTCTCACGGGCCACGCGCGTGACTGAAGACTGTTGACATCTAGTAGAAGCATTAGGGAGTGCAATATGACCCCACAGACACTGTATATTGGATAGGCAATCACTTGAAAAACTACAAACCTCAGATTTCCCACTTCCTGGTTGGATTTCTCTCAGGTTTTTGCCTGCCATATGAGTTCTGTTATACACAGACATCATTCAAACAGTTTTAGAAACTTCAGAGTGTTTTCTATCCAAATCTACTAATAATATGCATATCCTAGCTTCTGGGCCTGAATAGCAGGCAGTTTACTCTGGGCACGCTTTTCATCTGGACGTGAAAATACTGCCCCCTACCCTAGTGAGGTTAAAGACATTTAGGCCTAGGTGTGCACACAGTGCCATGGAACAAGAGATGCGATTTATGATATCATCCTTTTGACCCCATCTTAGACATATTGTTGTTTTACAAAACAGATTGCTTGTTTTTCATTTCATTAAAAACCAGGCATAGCGTGTGCCTATAACTGTATTTAGACAGCCTATTTAAAACATTAGAATTATTCTCTTTTTAAGTCTTATCAATAGTGAATGTAATATTGCTTATTGACAATGTTTGAAATGTCCATAACTCAAACATATACAGTATATATTCGTGTGAATGGTATGTTCAACCATATCCAATATCTACAAACACGTTCAACATATTTAGCAAAGATGGGATAAGCCTACATACATTATTTTGTTTCTGTAGGCTACTTAAACTACGCTATACCTGACTAACATTCAAATTGTATCACATATGAATGTGATACATAAAATACAGTAAATACACAACTTGAAGCAACCACATATTTAGCTATGGAGCACGTTCCCATTGGCCAGTGAGGGGGTCGAGCCCAGACACACCCACAACATGTTTATTCTTCTAAACCTAGCCCTTTGGGCCACCGCTAGCTACTGCGCCCATAACTCCTGTTGTGATAATAGCTCAAATATTTCTGACACCCACCGAACCTTTAGTGCTAAGATTTACCATCGCGCTGTGTTAAAATACAGCCCTCTGTCTTTGAGTTCCTTCCTAACATTCAGTATTCTCCCAGTGTACTGGAGCCTTGGGTTCACTTTTTACTGAAAATACTCCCATCCTCATTCAATTCATGTTTCTATCTGCAGGGAACAAAGAGGGATTATATTGAAATGTTATATTCAATGTTTCACTCAAGATGAGGCTTGTGTGATGCGTGCATATAGTCCTGCCACATACATGTCTGCTTCCTCTTCAGTTGATGTCAAACTAGGAATGTGATGGGTGGAATAACTTTAATTTACTTCCATAAATGACATACTTCAAACATTATTTTGTACTTTTTAATACAGCAATATAAGAGTCATTTTAAAGGCATATTCTAGGAATATTGACCTATACATGCTACAGTAACTTTGTGGTTATAATTTTATACTAACCAGTTTAACTTTGAACATTTAAATTCTGATGACCTATTGCTAATCAACATGTCAGGATTAATAGCCTGCATGAGGCAATCAATATTGTTCATATGGTCTGGGATGAACATAAGTAAAGTTCAAGGGAAAAATAGCAACACAAAACACTGATAAAGTTCTGCACTATGCTCTGTTCATAACAATATTGTAACAAGCTTGCATCAACCACAAACTGGTGAATAATACTGCATTGATAGGACAAACATACGCTGTCAACATAAGCTTAAGCTGAGTGGCGCAGCATTCTAAGGCACTGCATCTCAGTGCAAGAGGCGTCACTACAGTCTCTGGTTTGAATCTAGGCTGTATCACATCCATCCATGATAGGGAGTCCCATAGTGCGGTGCACAATTGGCCCAGCGTCATCCGGGTTTGGCCGGGGTAGGCCGTCATAGTAAATAAGAATTTGTTCTTAACTGGCTTGCCTAGTTAAAATTAACAATTAAAAATGAATAGACAAATGCAAACAAATAAATAGCCCTGTAAGAGCCAACAGTCAAAAGAATGACCTGAAAACCTACCTGAACCTCTGGTTGAGTCTTTTGCTGTGTCCACAACCAAGTGGGAAGGTGGTAATTACAAGATGTGAAGTTGTAAACACCAGCTGGATACATTAACTGGCTTTGAACTCGTTGAGAAACAGATTGGCTAATGGCCAACAAGCTGTGTCAACAGTAAACTAAAAGTACAGCTATCATGCTTGTTGTCACATTGCATAAATTGGAGACAGGCGCAGGAATACGTAATAGGGGGTTTTAATACTCCACCCAAAAATACAACATGCCATGAAAGGCATGGGGACGAAGCCCAAAACAAACACGTGCACAAAAACCCAGGGATGTAACCCAAACAAAAGAGCGAGGTTAAACCTCAAATATACGGGACGAGACCCATAGTAACATGTGTACAACAATACACAGGACGAGACCCTTAATAACGAGTACACAACACATGCAGAACGAAAGACCAAACAACAAAGCACAGGTACTCACAAGACCAACGGACATGGGAACAAAAACCAACCATACAATTGTGAACAGAGGGCACATATATACAATTACTAATCAGGGGGGAATGGGAACCAGGTATGCGTAATGAAACAGTTCATTGACGCCTAGAGGCCAGTGACGTAGACCTCCGGAGCTGGTGCACGGAATGAGCAGCAGTACCGGGGGAATCCGTAACACTTTTAAACAAATTATAGTGTTCAAAAACAATATTAATAGATTTATTTTATAAATAATGTTTTGCTGTTGCATTTAACTGCTGAAAAGTACACAATTTTCCCTCTAGTAATTACTACTTGGAGGGTTATTCAGGTGGATATTTCACAGTCGAATTAGGTAAATACCACCTTCCCACTTGGTTATGAATGCAGCATTAGTTGAGCACTACATTGCAGTGCCTTTCCATTCAGCAAAGGTGACCTTTGCAAGACAGATACTGAGAGACAGGCAACAAATGAAGATGCACCTGCACAAAGGTCATTGGCTTAGCTCAAAAGGACATCACAGAGAGGGCTCTGACTGAGGCCATCGATTGAGAGGTCGTGGACCGTCGTGTGAATAACAACAACACAAAGTTGTCTTTAGCCAGGGTATCGACAGCCAACTGCGATAAACATTGGGGTCTATTGTGGTGTTGGGGACTAAATGAAATCCCCATGTAGGTATTGACAGGGGTATTTTGGTTGTTTTAGTTTTTTTGTAGAATAACTTTAGTGTTGGTGCAAAATCGAGTTGACAGTGTATTGAACTCAAGCATAATAACTGCAGAAATTAGAACAAAATTAGAATTTTGATTAATTGTTCACTGTGACTGTGGAGGTTTATTCTCCAGAGTCATATCTGCCTCTATTTCGTGAATTGCAGTAATTATGTGATTAGAAACTGTGAGTTTATTGGTCCGTTTGAATAAATTGTTTGTGTGTTCTTATTGATTGCAGGTATGACTCTAGACCATGTACCTCCACCAGGTTACATCACAGCAGGCATGTCTATAAGTATTACTCTTCATTTATCCTAAAGTGAGGCTATACGTGAACCTGGGGAATGATCAAAAAGAATAACAATGCTAAAAAAGCAAAGCAAAGCTGGCTTTATGAAGATGTCTCAGAGGACACGATTAGTTCAAGTGTTGGCTATGTTATAGCCTGTGGTGATATTCTTATGAAAAAACCATCACGTATATCAGCAGAGATGGACACATTGATAGTAAAGAAGGTGGATTTTGTGGTGTTTATTGTGCAGGTGATTCATTGTAATGTTAAGAAGCTGGACACAATTGTATCTGTGGCAGCAAGGTTGTTGGGTATTCAGGAATTAACAACTGAAACATTGCAGGGAATACTGACAGAAGATGACCCCCCTCCCCTCCCAGGGGCCTGAGCCAGTGATAGGGGTGTGATTTGGATGGACTATGACTGACGTTTTATAAATTTATTTATGTATTTTTGTTTTTGTATAATGTTGTTTTATTTTCCATTTTCACGTTTTTTTTTCCAGTTCGCTACCCGTACAGCAGGTGGCAGCATGGACATTAAATTAGTGCGAGCGCCATTATATCAGAGAAGAAGAAGAAGTAGAGATGGCCGGACCATGAGTGACAAGGGGATGACTTCTTGGATTAGACACGCCACACAGTTCCTAACACGTGACTTCGACTGCAGTGCTTTCAGAGGTCAGAAACGGTCTTGTTTGATTCATATCTTTTTTGTCCCTTGGTCATATCTTTTATAAAGGGGGTAATGGATGTGGTTTGGTTTGTCATTGAGTATTTAGAATGAAAATTCAATTGAATACAAAATCTTTGAATATTCAACTACTTCATTGTTGAGAAATCGGTGTTCTGAAGTTTACACATTTTTGGGGGGTAATTTAGCAGATGCTCTTATCCTGAGCGACTTACAGGCTCAATTAGGGTTAAGTGCCTTGCTCAAGGGCAAATGGACAGATTTGTCACCTAGTCGGCTCAGGGATTCCAACCAAAGACCTTCGGTTACTGGCTCTTAACCACTAGGCTACCTGCCGAGGACATGGACTTTCTCTGACAGACAACTTTTATGCAGCTGTATTCAGAAAGTGTCATGTCAAAGCTGGATAAACAACATGTTAGCAAGGCCGCTTCTCTGAAACGATGTTGCAATTATACCAGTTGACATACTGTAGGTCTTGGTGTGCAGAATTGTATGTTAACTAAGCTGAAGATATTATTCCATCAAAACATCATGGTTCATTGTAGCTTCACCTCGCCCATAACTTTGAGAGTGCACTTCATCAACATTAATTAACGTCTACATAAACTTTGATTAAGACCGGCAATCAAGGACATTTTAATATAGGTCTTCCACCAAATCTCTCACTCATTTCCATGTGTTGAGCAGATTAATAAGTTCATATTTAATGGAACGGAGAGGGATTTCAAGTGCTGTCACTTTGAATAAGGCTTGCTATAAGAAGAAGAATTGTGACTGTATAGCAATAAGTATACCTTCCTACAAGCCACGTAACTAATTCTACCATATAGCTCACATTCATGGAACCAATTATATGATGTTATAATCATAGCCAGGGATGTATAAATACATATGGATGTATACAGCTTATGAAATTACAGTATATTTCAATTTAGCCATTCTTGGAAATTCGTTGTCCGTGTAGATGTTAATTTGCTCTGTACACAATCAAAGTAATCCCATTCATGCAATTCAATTATGTACTATTCGAATTGACAGTGAATTATTGAAAATTGTATGGAAATAAAAATAACTAAAAGATAACATACTTAATTGTGTTCCTCTCCATGTGAGTGATATACAGTACCAGACCAAAATATGGACACACCTACTCATTCCACTAGGCTACTTGGGGCGGCAGGTAGCCTAGTGGTTAGAGTGTTGGGCTATTAACCGAAAGGTTGCAAGATTGAATCCCCAAGCTGACAAGGTAAAAAATATGTTGTTCTGTTCCTGAACAAGGCAGTTAACCCACTGTTCCTAGGCCGTCATTGAAAATAAGAATGTATTCTTAACTGACTTGCTAACTTAAATAAAGGTAAAAGAATCCTGGGATTTTATTTATTTTTACTATTTTCTACAAAACTATGTAACAACACATATGGAATCATGTAGAAATCAAAAAAGTGTTAAACAAATCAAAATAAATGTTATATTTGAGATTCTTTAAAGTAGCCACCCTTTGCCTTGATGACAGCTTTGCATACTCTTGGCATTCTCTCAACCAGCTTCATGAGGTAGTCACCTGGAATGCATTTCAATTAACATGTGTGCCTTGTTAATTTTTGGTATTTCTTTCATTATAAATGCGTTTGAGACAATCAGTTGTGTTGTGACAAGGTAGGGGTGGTATACAGAAGATAGCCCTATTTGGTAAAAGACCAAGTCCATATTATATCAAGAACACCTCAAATGAGCAAAGAGAAACAACAGTCCATCATTACTTTAAGACATGAAGGTCAGTCAATACAGAACATTTCAAGAACTTTGAACATTTCTTCATGTGCAGTCAAAAAAATCATCAAGCGCTATGATGAAACTGGCTATCATGAAGACCGCCACAGGAAAGGAAGACCCAGCGTTACCTCTGAGGCAGAGGATATGTTTATTAGAGTTAACTGCACTTTAAATGGCAGACCAAATAAATGCTTCAGAGGAGACTGTGAATCAGGCCTTCATGGTCAAATTGCTGCAAAGAAACCACTACTAAAGGACACCAATAAGGAGAAGAGACTTGCTAGGGCCAAGAAACACGAGCAATGGACATTAGACCGGTGGAAATCTGTCCTTTGGTCTGATGAGTCCAAATGTGAGATTTTTGGTTCCAACCGCTGTCTTTGTGAGACGCAGAGTAGGTGAACGGATGATCTCCGCATCTGTATTTCCCACCGAGGAGCATGGAGGAGGAGGTGTGATGGTGTGGGAGTGTTTTGCCGGTGACACTGTTGGTGATTTATTTAGAATTCAAGGCACACTTAACCAGCATGGCTACCACAGCATTCTGCAGAGATACGCCATCCCATCAGGTTTGCGCTTAGTGGGACTATCATTTGTTTTTCAAAAGGACAATGACCCTTCAGGCTGTGCAAGGGCTATTTGACCAAGAAGGAGAGGGATTGAGTGCTGCATCAGATGATCTGTCCTCCACAATCACCTGACCTCAACCCAATTAAGATGGTTTGGGATGAGTTGGACCTTAGAGTGAAGTAAAGCTGGACCTTAGAGTGAAGTAAAAGAAGTGCTCAGTATATGTGGGAAATCATGCAAGACTGTTGGAAAAGCATTCCAGGTGAAGCTGGTGAGAGAATGCCAAGAGTGTGCAAAGCTGTCATTAAGACAAAGAGAGGCTACTTTGAAGAATCTTAAATATAAAGTATATGTTGATTTGTTTAACACTTTTTTGGTTACTACATGATTCCATATGTGTTATTTCATAGTTGTGATGTCTTCACTATTATTCTACAATGTTGAAAATATGTCAAATAAATAAAAACCGTTGAATGAGTAGGTGTGTCCAAACGTTTGACTGGTACTGTGTATTAGTATTTTTTTATTCAAAGTGAATTGCAAGTCAACTTTGTGAGTATGGAGTCTGTTTATGTCCCGCAAGTCATGGAACAACCTACAGTACTGTATAATAGAAAGAAGATGAAGAATATATGGCCATGCTAAATGAATTTGATTTGGTCAAATTACAATTCATTTTTCACCATTGTGATTTTTCCAAACAGGAATCATGGTAGAGTCAAAGACTTGACAGGATTCGCTCCAAAAGACTTAGCCAACTGTCAATCACTTGCCAAACAACCCTCCTAAATAATAATACACTGGAGCACTGTCAGAGTGACCATCGGGTTCTTCGTCACCTCCCTGACCAAGGCCCTTCCCCCCCGATTGCTCAGTTTGGCCGGGCGGCCAGCTCTAGGAAGAGTCTTGGTGGTTCCAAGCTTCTTCCATTTAAGAATGATGGAGGCCACTGTTTTCTTGGGGACCTTCAATGCTGTAGACATTTTTTGGTACCTTTCCCCAGATCTGTGCCTCGACACAATCCTGCCTCGGATTTCTACGGACAATTCCTTTTACCTCATAGCTTGGTTTTTGCTCTGGCATGCACTGTCAACTGTGGGACCTTATATAGACAGGTCTGTGTCTTTCCAAACCATGTCCAATCAATTGAATTTACCACAGTTGGACTCCAATCAAGTTGTAGAAACATCTCAATTGAAACAGGATACACCTGAGCTCAAATTGAAGTCTCATAGCAAATGGTCTGAATACTTACAGTATGTAAATAAGGTTTTTCTGTTTGTAATTTGTAATACATTTGCAAACATTTCAGAAAACCTGTTTTCGCTTTGTCATTATGGGGTATTGTGTGTAGATTGATGAAGATTTTTGTTTATTTAATCCATTTTAGAATAAAGCTATAACATTGCAAAATGTGGAAAAAGTCAAGGGGTCTGAATACGTTCCGAATGCACTGTAATTGACTTTAAACCACTATTATATAGTTGACTTTTAAACTGTATTTTATAGTTGACTTTAAGGCACTATTTTATAATTAACCTTAAAGCACTATTTTCTCAGAACTTAAAAGTTTCAAGCGCCAATGCCTGTCAGAATTTAGAGGAAATATTTTCCAGAAGTTGAAAAGCATTCTCTCTGTAAATGTGTTTTTGTTTTGAAGTACTACTGTATAGTAACTGGAGCTGAGCGATTTAGTGCTTTTTGAGTTCGTTTCGGTTATTTTGCATTAAATGCACTGTACAGTACATTATGTGGATTGAACGCTGTAACAACACAGAATGAAACCATGAATAAAAATCCCATGATGGTAGTGACTCGGATCCTGAGTGGGCAGCTGTCTAAGGCACTGCATTGGAGTGCTAGAGGCGTCACTACAGACCCGGGTTTGATCCCGGGCTGTATCACAACCGGCCAGAGTTTTCCGGGTTAGGGGAGGGTTTGGCCGGAGCAGGCCGTCATTGTAAATAATAATTTGTTCTTAACTGACTTGCCTAGTTAAATAAAGGTTAAAGACAAAAATACAATTACTGCTTAGCCCTTATTAACCATAATGTATTCACATTACTTTAGAATATATATATATATTTGATGACTTTATTATTTCATTCCAAGTCATCATCTCATCTCTATAGAGCTGCTGCCTATGCAGTCTGACAAAATCACAATTTTAGTAGTTCTTCAAAGTAAATAAGGCATACTTTTATGACTGCTGAATAGCATCTGTCAATCACTTACATCATGTATTTTAAGGCTCACGAAGCAACTGCTTTCTATCCCTCTCCATATCACATTCTCACTTCTCTCAGTCTCCATGGATTATGGATTATGGTCATTATAGTTAATTAACACATTTTCCGCGCTAAACTATGTAGAATAGTAACTTAACATCAAGCTTACAGATGAAGAAAAAAACAAACGAAATTACTTCTTTAAAAAATTAAAAATAACCGACATTTTGGTTAATCAGGCAGCACTAACAGGAACCTTATGAGCTTGTGCTGTTTTCTCATGCATAACACATTTTGATTTAAACCTCTAAGCTTTCACCACGTAGACATAGATAAATAGGCATCTTTTTTTATTAGATCAACTTTAAGCAGTAGCAACCCTAATCCACCCTAACATACTGTGTCCATCCCACCCAATAAAGATTGTGGAACGTAGCTTTAAGTGTTGTCTTTTTATGGTGCCATTTTTTACAGACTGATCGATCACACAGGCTGAGTATAGTGGTCTGCAGCTTTCTAAACTGAGTGCTCGGTAAGAGAGCATGAGTCTACCTTATGACAGGTAGGACTACATTTTGGAGGATAAAAAGCTGCATCTGTGATTCCTCAGGAGTATTCCTGGCTTCCTTGGCCTAGTTTTGTATGAAATATGTTATCCGAGCGAGATCTCTGTGCAGCTCTCGCTAACATCTGACTGACCTATTCAGGCTGTCAGTCCAGTCAGTTCTATTCAGGCTGTCAGTCCAACGAGACCTCATTAAAATGTGTGGTGGTGAGAGGATATGTAGAAAGCCACAACCTCACCTTCCATTATCAGAACATTAAAAGATGTAATCCCACATACTTCTCTTATCCACTGCTCAATGTTTTAGTGGAAAATGCCTATTGTCCATTTTTAAGACCATAATAAGAAAAATGCCGGTATTTAAGATATGTCCTGATGAAAAATATGTCACTGTTCAACATGCCAGAATATCTGAAAGCAATGCAATGCATCAACAATTAAACTA
Source organism: Salmo salar (assembly GCF_965601325.2). Classification (NCBI taxonomy): domain Eukaryota; kingdom Metazoa; phylum Chordata; class Actinopteri; order Salmoniformes; family Salmonidae; genus Salmo; species Salmo salar. Next base: position 29,081,295 of record NC_138295.1, read on the forward strand.
CTGTTCCAATAGGCTCAACAATAGCCCAACTTGTGAGTATGAGAGAATCAGCACTTCTGATTGGTTGCCCTACAAGTATTTGTTTATTTGTTTACTTTGACCAGGGAGACAGTCTTTGAGTACCTTTGATGTGAGGACTGTGATTTAAAATGGGAACGCAGCACTGGTGGAACGTCCCAGATCGTCCCTCCCCTATCCTCTCCAAGCTGTTATTGGAAGCCATATCCCATAAAGCAGTGGGGCACACAATCATAATTATGAGACATTTGTGAGGGGAATTCAATTAACATTATGGCTGGCCCACCAATCCCCCAGTCTGCTGCCCTACTGGGCCTCTAGTGTCATAAAGGACAATATGGCTGCCTCAAGGTCCATTGCGAACCCAGCCAAAATTAATCTCCAGCCAGATATAAGCAGCTTTGTGATGATACAGTATGTTGACAGGGACTGTGTCTTAGGACCTTCTTGCACTTTGATGCCAGCAACAATGGCGCAGAGCAGATTCGCAAATGTTTACAGAGGGGGCCAAAGGGTGGGACTGGGAATTCTCATATCACCCAACAGGCAATTTCGTAAACAAAAGCTAGGGAGCAATGAATGTGGAAGGGGTTAGTGGGTACACATAAGCCTCATGTGTGAGGGAATGCAGACATGACTCCACCTCGCGGAGTTCTGAGCAGACATAGACTTGCCAACCGTAGCAAAGAGGAGAGGAAAAAAGCATTGATGTACTCCTCTACACCAGTCACTGTGTGAACAACAGCCATGGTTTAGACTTGGCCGTACTCAAACATGCTGCACAACAAATACCTAAACATTAAATACGTCTGTGCTATTTGTGCTTATTTTCATTAACTTGGTGTCTTGCTTTATCTTGGACCTAATGTTTTCCATTCAAGAGACATTAATCTTGCACGGCCACAAACCATGAATTCATGTCACATTGTAGGGCCTCCTAAAGTTTGCAAAAACAAAAAACAGGTTATGGAAAGATCTACTTGTCATTATCCAGGTAATAGAAGAGATATTGAATAATCCCAGTACACCCTGCTGTGAATGTGTTACATTTTTACATTACATTACTTCTTCTTGCTCTGCTTATTTAGTTGGAGATGAGAAACATAACCAGCAACTCTTGGAGGATAGTAAAAGTAGTCTTGAGAAATACTTATTTTGGTTGGACGTGTACATTGTAGACTTCATCAGGGTTTTCATATGATTATTTAGCTACCGGTGAAGAGCTATGAATGTTCAGTAACAAGCAATTAACAGACACTGAAGTTAAAATTCAGTCAGGCAGGTCCTCGTGGATTTGAGGAGGCATATTGAAGTTAATATAGTGGAATAATATATTTTGTGGTTTGTCTGTTTATGTTGTCTTTCAAACCATGACCATCAAAGTATAGTTGAGAGAGCTGTAAAATTGTAAGATAGCAAAAGGTATCCAAATCTATAAGTATTTCAACCAAATACATTCAAATACATGAAGAACCACATTAGAAAGCACCACAGACATATATTTAATCAATCTATGTTCTATGCAGTAACAAACTCACATAGTGTAATATACCATAGAATCGTAATGTATTCCACCCACACTGAGGCCAGTGGGAAATGTGTTAGACAACATCTCGTAGACGGTTTTGATCTGGGCTTGTGTTTGGAATGTCTCTTTAACAACCCTTGACAGCATCTTCCAGGGCCAGAGTGAAACCATCCAACAACAGAATGCTTTCAAAACTAAACCAACCCCGGAAAATCTATATCCAGGTCCAATTTCTGGAGTTAATTTGACAAGCGTGGGGACAGAGTTGAATAAGCGTGAACTGTGGAATATAAATGAAGAAACCAGGCCATAGAACATCACTACATATTTTCAAGCAGACAGTAAACAACGCTGTCTCTACAACATCCCAGGTGGTTTTCATGGCCAGTTCACAGTAGGAAAGCAAAAAGTGATATCACATCACAGGCCAATAAAAAAAAAAAATTCTGTAATTGAAAACATCGGCTTTGCACATTATCCGTGAACTGTATTGGACGTAAGCCTTTCTCACTTGACTGAAAGAATCACAATTATATACCAGATATAATTTCAACAAACACTCTAATTACCACTTAAAAGATAGCTGGGACCCACACCTCCCCTGCCCACTTCATGGAAGAACTTAAGAGTTGGACAGTAATAGTGGTCCTCTGTAGCTCAGTTGGTAGAGCATGGCACTTGCAATGCCAGGATGGTGGGTTTGTTTCTTAGGACCAACCATATGTAAAATGCATGCACGCATGGCTGTAAGTCACTTTGGATAAAAGTGTCTGCTAAATGGCATATATTATAGTAACCGATAGGCAACATGCTATTCAAATTCATTATTAAGACCAGGTACGCATACAGTCCTCGAGCACGACAGCCAGCACTTTGTATTCAAAGCCGCATTCAGTCCTCATGCAGTTACTTTCAGTTGCAGCTCATGAATAACATCAAACAGACCATGAAGTGCATAGAAATGGAAAATGTGCTAGCTATGAGGGTGTACCCAGACAGTTTAAAGTACCTTTGAGGATCTTGACATGTGGATAAAAGGAAACCCTGTGTGGTGTCTCTGATGATGTGGTGATTATGGTCCTACTGGACATAATATGAGACATAACTTCTTACATCATCTCATCACTGAGCACCATACAGAATATGCATAACCATTAAAATGGTTGGTTGGGGGGGGCACAGGTGAAAGTTAAATCTTGCATATGATCTGTGTAACAATATTATCTTCTATTTTAATTCCTAACATATTTAAACTAATGCATAATTAGCTGACATTCCTTATTCAGAAGAGGAGTAACCTACTTTATTTATAGCTAAAGCAGATAAAACTGTTGTCAAAAGGCAAGCCAGGATGTATATAAAACACCATACTCGGCATTTCAGTGGACAAGGCATCAAATAGAGCTTCCTGTTCTAGAACCCAAACCAGAGAGCTTGCTCATCAAATTCTGCATGGCTCTTCTGAGGTGAAATGCATTGCAAATTCAAGGATAACAAGGGACTTAGTTATGGAGCTACTACATTCCTGTCAAAGAACTGTATGTGTGTACAAACTCACTTCAGATTAAAGTAACGGTCTGATTATAAGGAATGTAACCCACTTGTCAATGACCAACATGATTTGCATCCAATTGACTGTTAACAGATACAGTATATTTAACAATTATTTCATCCAATGGTAATTGCATGGTGCAAGAGCTTGTGATGTCTAAGCTACATGAATGACAAGGGCAAGGCTGCCTTTTCAAATTGATTTAGTCTGGATTCTCCCCTAAGTGTTGCAAAGTACACATGCTCATTATAGCACCCCGAGTGGCAATCCAGCTCCTGCTAATCCACCCACACAACCCTGAGGGGAGTGCAACCTCACCTACCTACACCTAAGCCAATTAAAACGGACTTCCTATTACCATAAGGAAGTGTAGGAATGTGCGGAACCCCCTCTCTTTTCATGGTCACTGTGTTGCCATTTTCTTCAATTATTTTCCCCTAATAATACACAGGTAGTGTATGTACTGTAGCCTACTAAACCAGGGTTGAGCTCCATTTCACAAAAGAATGCAGAGAGGATAGAATGTGGCACACCACTATAAATCATTATTTATTTACTGCCACACAGCTTTTGTGTTCTTTGAACAATGTCACCAAGATGACTATGATGGAAGTAGAGGGGTGGTGGTGGGGTGCATCTCAAATGGCACCCTATTCCTAATATATATTGCAAGACTTTTGGCCAGAGCCCTTAGGGCTCTGGAGTCTCATTTATAAGCCGTTGGTACAAACAAAATATACCCAAAATGTGTGTGCACCAGTTTTCACGCAAAAGTTGGCATTTAGAAAAATGATACTTGACCTGAGAATGTGCTCACCTCCCCGTAAACTTTAGACCATGCATACACACATATGCTAGTGGTTTAAATATTGTATTGCAAGCTGGCAAGTACGTATTTTGTGCAAATCGGGGATATGATGAAAAGTGATGAATATGATGAAAACTAAAAACGTATTATCAAGAATGCAGCCATTTGCCGTTAGGTTAGCGACAAGAGCGAAAATCTGTTTATAATTTTTTTTTTTTTAATCTAAAATAATTAGACATAGGAATCTATTTCACTTTTTTTTCATAACCATTGCACCTTTTCTGGCCGTGATGGGTTCATATTCCCAAAGGAGCCATACAACAAATTAACATCCGCATTTCTTATTTAATTGGACGTGGTAGCCTAGTAAATAGATAGGCAGCGCGGTTTATAATACCAGTATACGGTCAAATATACAGTTGGGGAAAAAAGTATTTGATCCCCTGCTGATTTTGTACGTTTGCCCACTTACAAAGAAATTATCAGTCTATAATTTTAATAGTAGGTCTATTTGAACAGTGAGAGACAGAATAACAACAAAAAATCCAGAAAAACGCATGTTAAAAATGTTATAAAATGATTTTTTAATGAGGGAAATAAGTATTTGACCCCTCTGCAAAACATGACTTAGTACTTGATGGCAAAACCCTTGTTGGCAATCACAGAGGTCAGACATTTCTTGTAGTTGGCCACCAGGTTTGCACACATCTCAGGAGGGATTTTGTCCCACTCCTCTTTGCAGATCTTCTCCAAGTCATTAAGGTTTTGAGACTGACGTTTGGCAACTCGAACCTTCAGCTCCCTCCACAGATTTTCTATGGGATTAAGGTCTGGAGACTGGCTAGGCCACTCCAGGACCTTAATGTGCTTCTTCTTGAGCCACTCCTTTGTTGCCTTGGCCATGTGTTTTGGGTCATTGTCATGCTGGAATACCCATCCACGACCCATTTTCAATGCCCTGGCTGAGGGAAGGAGGTTCTCATCCAAGATTTGACGGTACATGGCCCCGTCCATCGTCCCTTTGATGCGGTGAAGTTGTCCTGTCCCCTTAGCAGAAAAACACCCCCAAAGCATAATGTTTCCACCTCCATGTTTGACGGTGGGGATGGTGTTCTTGGGGTCATAGGCAGCATTCCTCCTCCTCCAAACATGGCGAGTTGAGTTGATGCCAAAGAGCTCCATTTTAGTCTCATCTGACCACAACACTTTCACCCAGTTGTCCTCTGAATCATTCAGATGTTCATTGGCAAACTTCAGACGGGCAAGTATATGTGCTTTCTTGAGCAGGGGGACCTTGCGGGCGCTGCAGGATTTCAGTCCTTCACGGTGTAGTGTGTTACCAATTGTTTTCTTGGTGACTATGGTCCCAGCTGCCTTGAGATCATTGACAAGATCCTCCCTGTGTAGTTCTGGGCTGATTCCTCACCGTTCTCATGATCAACTCCACGAGGTAAGCTCTTGCATGGAGCCCTAGGCCGAGGGAGATTGACAGTTATTTTGTGTTTCTTCCATTTGCGAATAATCGCACCAACTGTTGTCACCTTCTCACCAAGCTGCTTGGCGATGGTCTTGTTGCCCATTCCAGCCTTGTGAAGGTCTACAATCTTGTCCCTGACATCCTTGGAGAGCTCTTTGGTCTTGGCCATGGTGGAGAGTTTAGAATCTGATTGATTGCTTCTGTGGACAGGTATCTTTTATACAGGTAACAAGCTGAGATTAGGAGCACTCCCTTTAAGTGACACCTGGGAGCCAGAAATCTTTCTGATTGAGAGGGGGTCAAATACTTATTTCCCTCATTAAAATGCAAATCAATTTATAACATTTCTGACATGCGTTCTTCTGGATATTTTTGTTGTTATTCTGTCTCTCACTGTTCAAATAAACCTACCATTAAAATTATAGACTGATCCTTTCTTTGTCAGTGGGCAAACGTACAAAATCAGCAGGGGATCAACTACTTTTCCCCCCCACTGTACACTTGATCTTTTACATTGAAGTAGGCCTTAGTAAGTTACTTTAAGTACTGAAATTGATTTTTTTGTTGTTGTTGCCTGCCTTAGACAATGTTTCAGAATTCGTGGGCAGTGAATCATATTTAGGTTGGGGAAAAGTAGAAGCAAAACATCAGGGGCTCAACTTGCACTGTCATCCCCCAGTTTTATCATTGCACTGTGATACAAAATGCGGCGACGGTGGGCTTTAGGACCATGCGGACGCATCAGAGCGGACGGGTAGGCTGTTTTGAGGTTGCATTTGGCTGGATTTAGGACTGTGCAGACACCACAGAGCGGGCGGACAATCTGTGTGAAGGCAAAGCTTCTAAAACGCTGTCTGGAAAGGCACAGGAGAGTTGAACATTGGCAGCTGCATGCTGTCAGTGTGTATGTTTTGCACTCTTTCTCTGAGTTGTAAAAACAAGCAGAGCAGAAACTGGCTATTCTTTAGTTGACTGATATAGCTGGCAAGGTAATTGCTGTTGAACTTAACTGTCACGAGCGGGTAGAACTGTTTTAGGGTGAGTCAAGCGCAGGAGACTGAGGTCCGTTGGAACAAACTTGATTTAATAAATCCAAAGGCAAAATCCATATACGGCTGGGAGCACAACAGTCAAAAAGACTAAAAGAAGCTCCGCTCAAAAGGGCAGACGGGGCGCAGCCCGGCAACCCTACTGCCTATACAATAAGTCGTAACCCAAACAATATAACACCACACGTAACAAAGAACAATCCCGCACGAATCCTAACTAAACACAGACAGACTAAATACCCCCCCACTAATGACAAACACAAAACAGGTGCAATCAAAAAACAGACTTAACTAACAGACACTGAAACACAGATCGGTGGCAGCTAGTAGGCCGGCGCCGACGAACGCCGAGCACCGCCCGACCGAGGAGAGGCGCCACCTTCTGTGGACGTTGTGACAGTACCCCTCCCCTGACGCGCGGGTCCCGCAGCGCGCCGACTCCGGCCTCGGGGACGACCCGGAGGGTGAGGCGCCGGGCGATCTGGGCGGAGGCTGTGGAAATTCCGCAACATGGCTGGATCCAGAATGTCCCTTGCCGGGACCCAGCACCTCTCCTCCGGACCGTACCCCTCCCAGTCCACGAGGTACTGCAGGCCCCCCACCCGACGTCGGGAGTCCAAGATGGCCCGGACTGTATACGCCGGGGCCCGTCCGATGTCCAGGGGGGGGGCGGGGGGGCCTCCCGCACCTCAGCGTCCTGCAGCGGACCAGCTACCACCGGCCTGAGGAGAGACACATGAAACGAGGGGTTAATATGGTAATATGTAGGAAGTTGTAACCTATAACACACCTCGTTTATTCTCCTCAGGACTTTGAATGGCCCCACAAATCGCGGACCCAGCTTCCGGCAGGGCAGGCGGAGGGGCAGGTTCCGGGTCGAGAGCCAGACTCTATCCCCTGGGTTAACCTGTTAGGGCTATGGGGCAGTATTTACACGGCCGGATAAAAAACGTACCCGATTTAATCTGGTTATTACTACTGCCCAGAAACTAGAATATACATATAATTATTGGCTTTGGATAGAAAACACCCTAAAGTTTCTAAAACTGTTTGAATGGTGTCTGTGAGTATAACAGAACTCATATGGCAGGCAAAAACCTGAGAAGATTCCTTACAGGAAGTGCCCTCTCTGACCATTCCTTGGGCTTCTCGGCTCTGTTTATTGAAAACTTAGGATCTTTGCTGTAACGTGACACTTCCTACGGCTCCCATAGGCTCTCAGAACCCGGGAAAAAGCTGAATGATGTAATTCTAGCCCCTGGCTGAAAAACATTAGCGCCTTTGGTTAGTGGTCTATCAGAGGACTATCAGACTGAGGTGCGTGCACGGGGCGACACCATGTTTTTATTTTCTCTCTCTTTGTACTAAAACACAGATTCCCGGTCGGAATATTATCGCTTTTTTTACGAGAAAAAGGGCATAAAAATTGATTTTAAACAGCGGTTGACATGCTTCGAAGTACGGTAATGGAATATTTAGAATTTGTTTGTCACGAAACGCGTCGGGCGCGTCACCCTTCTTTACCCTTTCGGATAGTGTCTTGAACGCACGAACAAAACGCCGCTATTTGGATATAACTATGGATTATTTTGAACCAAACCAACATTTGTTATTGAAGTAGAAGTCCTGGGAGTGCATTCTGACGAAGAACAGCAAAGTTAATAACATTTTTCTTATAGTAAATCTGACTTTGGTGAGGGCTAAACTTGGTGGGTGTCTAAATAGCTAGCCCTGTGATGCCGGGCTATCTACTGAGAATATTGCAAAATGTGCTTTCACCGAAAAGCTATTTTAAAATCGGACATATCGAGTGCATAGAGGAGGTCTGTATCTATAATTCTTAAAACAATTGTTATGCTTTTTGTGAACGTTTATCATGAGTCATTTAGTAAAATGTTAGCGAATTCCCCGGAAGATTGCGGGGGGTATGCTAGTTCTGAACGTCACATGCTAATGTAAAAAGCTGTTTTTTGATATAAATATGAACTTGATTGAACAAAACATGCATGTATTGTATAACATAATGTCCTAAGATTGTCATCTGATGAAGATCATCAAAGGTTAGTGCTGCATTTAGCTGTGGTTTGGGTTTATGTGACATTATATGCTAGCTTGAAAAATGGGTGTCTGATTATTTCTGGCTGGGTACTCTGCTGACATAATCTAATGTTTTGCTTTCGTTGTAAAGCCTGTTTGAAATCGGACAGTGTGGTTAGATTAACGAGAGGCTTGTCTTTAAAATGGTGTAAAATAGTCATATGTTTGAGAAATTGAAGTAATAGCATTTCTAAGGTATTTGAATAACGCGCCACGGGATTCCACTGGCTGTCACTGGCCCTAGAGAAGTTAAACACAGGGGTCTCACTGCGGTGGAGGTCAGCGCTCTCCTTGTGTCATTCTCCAGCCCTCTTTATACACTCCTGGACAGCATTCCAGGTCTCCCTAGAGCGCTGGACCCATTCCTCCACCGCAGGAGCCTCTGTCTGGCTCTGTTGCCATGGCACCAGGACCGGCTGATAACCCAACACGACCTGGAAGGGTGACAGGTTAGTCGAGGAGTGGCGCTGAGAGTTCTGGGCCATCTCGGCCCAGGGCACGAACCGCGCCCACTCCCCTGGCCGGTCCTGGCAATACGACCGCAGAAACCTGCCTACATCCTGGTTAATGCGCTCTACCTGCCCATTACTCTCGGGGTGGAAACCCGAGGTCAGGCTGACCGAGACCCCAGCCTCTCCATAAACGACCTCCATACCCTGGACGTAAACTGGGGACCCCGATCAGATACGATGTCCTCGGGCACCCCGTAGTGCCGGAAGACGTGGGTGAATAGGGCACTGGGCGCACACCGAACAGGAAGAGACATAGTGTCTTACATCCTCAACCAAGGTGGGCCAACAGTACTTCCCCTTCAGGCCTCGCACTGTCCGTTCCACACCAGGGTGATCCGAGGAGGGTAGAGTGTGGGCCCATCGGATCAAGCGATCGCGAACACCCAGCGGAACGAACTTCAGACCCGCGGGACATTGAGGTGGAGTGGGTTCTGACCGACTCGCCCGCTCGATGTCCGCATCCACCTCCCATACCACCGGTGCCACCAGACAGGAAGCAGGGAGTATGGGAGTGGGATCGATGGTCCGCTCCTCGGTGTCGTAGAGACGCGACAGTGCGTCGGCCTTCCGGTTCCGAGAACCCGGAATGTACGAAAGGGTAAACTGAAACCTCATAAAGAACATGGCCCACCTGGCTTGACGAGGATTAAGTCTCCTCGCTGCCCGGATGTACTCCAGGTTACGGTGGTCGGTCCAGATGAGAAGAGGGTGACGTGCCCCCTCAAGCCAATGTCTCCACACTGTCAAAGCCTTGACCACGGCTAACAACTCCCTGTCCCCCACATCATAGTTGCGCTCCGCCGGGCTCAGCTTCTTAGAAAAGAATGCGCAGGGGCGGAGCTTCGGAGGAACGCCCGAACACTGCGAAAGAACAGCTCCTACCCCAGCCTCGGACGCGTCCACCTCCACTATGAATGGCAAAGAGGGATCCGGATGCGCCAGCACCGGAGCATCGGTAAACAGAACCTTCAGACGACGGAAGGCTCTGTCCGCCTCTGCCGACCACCGCAATCGCACCGGACCCCCCTTCATCAGTGAGGTAATGGGAGCTGCCACCTGACCAAAACCCCGGATAAACCTCCGGTAATAATTGGCGAACCCCAAGAACCGCTGCACCTCCTTCACCGTGGTAGGGGTCGGCCAATTACGCACAGCCGTAACGCGGTCATCTTCCATCACCACCCCTGTGGTGGAAATGCGATATCCCAGAAAAGAGACGGCTTGTTTGGAGAACTCACATTTCTCAGCCTTGACGTATAGGTTATGCTCCAGCAGCCGCCCAAGCACTTTACGCACCAGAGCTACATGCGCGGCGCGTGTGGCGGAGTAGATCAAGATGTCATCGATGTACACCACCACACCCTGTCCGAGCATGTCTCTGAGAACCTCGTCCACAAAGGATTGGAAGACGGCGGGAGCATTTTTTAACCCATACGGCATGACGAGGTACTCATAATGGCCAGATGTGGTACTAAATGCGATTTTCCACTCGTCTCCATCTCGGATACGCACCAGGTTATACGCACTCCTGAGATCTAGTTTGGTGAAGAAGCGCGCCCCGTGAAATGACTCCACGGCCGTAGCAATGAGAGGTAGTGGGTAACTGAACCCCACTGTGATAGAATTTAGACCCCTATAGTCAATGCACGGGCGCAGGCCTCCTCCCTTCTTCTTCACAAAAAAGAAACTCGAGGAGACGGGTGATTTAGATGGCCGAATGTATCCCTGTCTCAAGGACTCAGTGACGTATGTCTCCATAGCCACTGTCTCCTCCTGCGACAGAGGATACACGTGACTTTTAGGAAGGGCCGCGCCAGCCTGGAGGTTTATCACACAATCCCCCTGTCGATGGGGTGGTAATTGAGTCGCCTTCGTTTTACTGAAGGCGATAGCCAAATCGGCATATTCAGAGGGAATGTGTAGAGACTTGGTCTGGACTCTCCACTGTGGTTGCACCGATGGAAACTCCTATACACCTACCTGAGCACTCCCTCGACCACCCTCTGCCCCCATGAAATCTGAGGATTGTGAGAGGCTAGCCAGGGAAGTCCTAGCACCACCGGAAATGCCGGGGAATCAATAAGGAACAGGCTGATACGTTCCTCATGACCCCCTGCGTCACCATGACCAGTGGCACTGTTACCTCCCTCACTTGGCCAGACCCTAGTGGTCGACTATCTAAAGCGTGCACAGAGAAGGGTTGGTCCAGTTTAACCAGGGGAATCCCTAACTTATCAGCAACCCCACGGTCCATAAAACTCCCAGCTGCGCCTGAATCGACTAGTGCCTTATACTGGGAGTGAGGGGAAAACTCAGGAAAAAAACAGAGACGTACATGTGGTCGACAGGGGGCTCTGGGTGTGTCTGGTGCTGACTCACCTGGGGGGTCGAAGTGGTGCTCTGCCTGCCATCTGAATTCCCGGGAGAACCTCTCCAGCACCGGTCCGCAGTGTGTCCTCTACGGCCACAGTGGGTGCAGGAGAGGCCCCCCCTCCGGTCCTCCTAGCAGCAGTCCCTCCTAGCTCCATGGGCGTTGGAGCAGGAGGGATGGGAGGTGGAATGAGTAGGCCCCGATCGGAACGTCCCCGGGCAGCCAGCAGGTTGTCCAGCCTGATGGACAAATCAATCAACTGGTCCAGGGTGGTGGTATGGTCCCGGCAAGCCAGCTCCCGGCGGACATCCTCACATAAACCACACCTGTAGTGGTCAATCAGGGCCCGCTCATTCCACCCCGATCCGGCGGCTAGAGTCCGGAACTCCAGGGCAAAGTCCTGAGCGCTCCTCGTCTCCTGCCTCAGATGGAATAATCGCTCGCCCGCCGCCTTGCCCTCCGGGGGATGATCGAATACCGCCCGGAAGCGGCGAGCGAACTCTGGGTAGTTGTCCTTAGCTGAGTCTGGGCCCTCCCAGACGGCGTTGGCCCATTCCAGAGCTCTACCCGTGAGGCACGAGACGAGGACGCTCACCCTCTCTTCATCGGAGGGAGAGGGCCGGACGATCGCCAGGTATAGGTCCAACTGGAGCAAAAACCCCTTGCACCCAGCGGCCGTCCCATCGAAATCCCTGGGAGCCATGATCCGGATCCCGCCTGTACTGGGTCCGGTCGGTGTCGGTAGGGGCGCCGGGTGATGACTTGCTCCTGGTGGGGGTGAAGGAGCGACTCGCTCCCAGCTCTCCAAATGGGCCAGCACCTGGTCCATGGCGGTGCCCAGTCGGTGGAGGAGGCTGGCATGTTGGGAGACTTGTTCCTCCATTGACGGTGTTTCTGTCCCTGCTGACTCCATAACGTGGTGCGGGATTCTGTCACGAGCGGGTAGAACTGTTTTAGGGTGAGTCAAGCGCAGGAGACTGAGGTCCGTTGGAACAAACTTGATTTAATAAATCCAAATGCAAAATCCATATACGGCTGGGAGCACAACAGTCAAAAAGACTAAAAGAAGCTCCGCTCAAAAGGGCAGACGGGGCGCAGCCCGGCAACCCTACTGCCTATACAATAAGTCGTAACTCAAACAATATAACACCACACGTAACAAAGAACAATCCCGCACGAATCCTAACTAAACACAGACAGACTAAATACCCCCCCACTAATGACAAACACGAAACAGGTGCAATCAAAAAACAGACATAACTAACAGACACTGAAACACAGATCGGTGGCAGCTAGTAGGCCGGGGACGACGAACGCCGAGCACCGCCTGACCGAGGAGAGGCGCCACCTTCTGTGGACGTTGTGACATTAACATAAAATAAATGAGTGTTTATTCCCAGTGTTGAGCTAGTAGTGTAGCTAACTTACTGACATGTGAAGTTAGCTAATGTTTCATCCCCTCTCGGCTGAGGTGAATTAGTTAGCTAGCTATTAGTTACCACACCCAGTTCAGCTCTAGCCTCTAGCTATCTGTCAGATGGTATTAATAACCACCTAATATCGCAATCTAAAAGCTGTTGTTTGTATGGACATGTTTTTCAGACTTTGTTTTTCAACAGAAGTAAATGAACTTGGCTAGCTTTCGCCAAGCTGGCCAAAAGTTGGCTAATGTTATCTAGTTAGCAAGGTATTTTTGCCTCAATCACACTAGACCTGAATCAAAGGATGAAACCAGCTGCCAAATGTTTGAAGGCCGATATTAGGACTTTTTTTCAGTGCAATGTGAGTTTGTATTAGACAGTATAGCAATGTAACATTATTGATCTCTCAGTTTCCTTAGCTAATTCCCTACTTTTCACACTGACACAGTACCTAATAAATAGTACTGCAGGCTTCACTGTCATAGTGCCAGTCAGTACACAACACTATGCGCATCATGCCTAGCAGGATCAGATGGTGACAGGTGTCCCAGCAGGGTCAGACAGCCAGGGAAGACCAATCTACAGAGCTCACGTGAATTTTGCTGTATAGTAACAATATCAGTGAATGATACAAAGTTCCATCTTGAGTTGATGGGTAGACCTACAGTAGCAACAGGACAGCAGCTTAAAGCTACAGTCTGGGATCTGGGAATAATGGTCATTTCAATTATTGAACCATTGATTCTATTCTTGGATAATATAATGTATAAATGTACACCAAGGTAATTCTTTATCATGCCTCATCTTAGCAGGATCAGTTTGTGACTGGGGTCTCAGCAGGGTCAGGCAGCTAAGGAAGACCAGTCTGTGACAGAGCAAAGGAAAATTGTTTCAGATATGACACTTTATTTTCTCTGTGCAACAAACACTGGACAAGCCAGATGCTTCAAAGATTGAAACTATTTTAACGCAGTCTGACAAACCTCCAAAGTTGATTTACAAAATGTATCAAGGGTTGATAGAGGCTTTTCCTGATCACACAACATGTAAAACAAAAATGTGAGGAAGACCTGGTATAATCTATTGATGAAGATGAATGGATATAGATATGTTTAAATGCCCAGTCATGTTCAAATAATCTCAGACATAAATTACTGCAGTTGAAGACCATCCATAGAACATACTATATATGCCAGTGAAATTGAATAACATGCACTCAGAAATACCATTCCTCTGCTGGATGTGTAAAGGGAAAAAAGGGACATATTTGCATAGGTTATGGTCTTGTGAATTCTGGCAAAGAATATGTTGTCATGATGTGGCCCTTTCTGGGTAAAGATTGTGGCATCTCTCTCTCTCTCTCATATCCAGGTTCTGTTATCTCAGGTCGTAAATTCCTGGTGGAGACTCTCTCCCCCTGGCCATGCAGAAAGAGAGACACATAGAGAGAACAAAGGATTTCACATGGCGAACTCCTAAATCCCCAAAATGGGAATTTGATGCAAAATGTCCACTTGTGAGAAGGTGGGAATGGTCTGTGGACACTTAAGGGACGGGTATGACGAGTGTGTTTCATTTGGTGACCTCAAAGAGGACAGGAAACACACATAACTATATCTCTGAATGTGTACATTTCTCAATTATGGTGTTTGCATTTAATTATTGTATAAAATGAATGAGTAAAGATGAAACTATTCGTGAAATGATGTAATGTGATGTTAAACCTTTAATGTGAGAGAATTGTATTCCCTTGAAAAACTTCTTAGGGCTAGGGGGCAGTATCCTGAATTTCTGCCTGTCTGACATGCCCAAAGTAAACTGCCTGTTACTCAGGCCCAGAAGTCAGTATAGGCATATAGAAATATAAAACACTCTGAAGTTTCTAAAACTGTTAAAATAATGTATGTGGCTATAACAGAACTGGTATGGCAGGCGAAAATCTGAAGAAGATCCGACCAGAATTCTTTTTTCAGCTCCCAGTCTCATATTTTGTAAACCTATTGGAAACCCCTATGTCCGTCACCCAAATTGTAATTCCTATGGCTTCCACTAGATGTTAACAGTCTTTATTCAAGGTTTTTATTTGGAGTTTCTGTTGGCAGAGCACCTGGACCAAATCAGTCTTTCGGCGCGCGAGGGAGAAGGTGGGCGCTTGCGAATTTCCCTTTCCTATTGAACATAGTACTTTCCGTCTGAAATATTATAGATTATTTACATTTTAGACTACTTTAGGATTAAATAGAAACGTTGTTTGACTTGTTTGGACGAAGTTTACCAGTAGCTTTTTGGACTCCTTTGTCTGCATGTTGAATGAGTGGATTGCTGAAATCAATGGCGCCAACTAAACAGACTTTTTGGGATATAAAGAAGGACTTTATTGAACAAAATGACCATTCATGTTGTAGCTGGGACCCTTGGGATTGCAAACAGAGGAAGATCTTCAAAGGTAAGTGATTCATTGAATCGCTATTTGTGATTTTGTGAAGCCTGTGCTGGATGAAAAATATGTTGATGTGGGTAGCTGTCCTCAAATAATTGCATGGTATGCTTTCGCCGTAAAGCCTTTTTGAAATCTGACAATGTAGTTGGATTAACAAGAAGTTAAGCGTTTAAATGATATAAGACACTTGTATGTTCATGAATGTTTAATATTACAAATATTTATTTGAATTGCGCACCTTCCAATTTCACCGGCTTTATCCCTCTAGCAGGACACCGATCCCCAAGATTAAAGTTTAACTAAGTCATTGGCCCGCCCCAGTGAGCACTGACATGAACTGGCGTCACAGAACCTCCTTTTCTATTGTTACCAATAAAACCCTCTCCTGAGGAAATCTTCTTCATACCACGCGTACCTCGATGGACACCGAGGGGCCACAGGTTTGAGTTTAGACTAAGCAAACCCACAGCGTGAGCTGTGATTGTGAATAGTTATTGAATTCCTAACCATACCACGTGGAGAATTGGCTACACAACTGGAAATAGTTCAACTCTGAGACTATCGATCCTGACAGAATAAGAGCAAATCCTAGATACTAATTACTAGTCTGCAGCAAGAAATTATGTCAACCTGGGATGCGAAGAGCGACAACCGCCGAAACATATATTCTATAACAACATTTCTGAATGGTACTCTGAAGTATCTATTCTAACCACAAAAGACTTTGATCTTCAGGGAAGCAGAGAGAGAGACGCTGATGAACTGACTCTTCGCAGACTGACGATTCCAACAGAGATCATGACAACACACTGGGCATAAATATATATTGATTGCAATTATTCCCGAATGAGTGAGCGTTCATGTGCAAAGGATTAGCATTTCAATTAATATAATTATCACCTATGTAGTGATACCATTTTGTCTTTCCCGCCTGTTCTCAGTCCACACCCACTTCCCTTTGTCCACCAAGCTGTCATATCGGCTTAGCCCACTAGGGAACCTCCCCTATCATTTCCTTGTAACCATATCTACTGTGTTGTTTGTTTATGCATTTCTGTGATTATTTAGTTAGCTAGTAAATAAATGATTAAGACAATTGGTGTATGGAGGATTCATAGTAAAGGCTGGGTTCGTGCAGATAACCAACAATTTACAATGTTTGGAATGATACTAACTATAATTCATTCATTAATAATTCATTAATTAGAAGACTAATTGATCAGATATGTAAATATCTGAAGAGTTATATTAGGAAAATTATAACTTTGTAATCTGAGGATTTTCCTTGGTGACTTCCAAGTTAATTACATTTACATGATTAGTTTAATCACGTAATAATAATTACAGAGAATTGATTTGATAAAATAATAGTCTTCACTTTTAATGATGCCAAAGACACGACGATGTCTACAGATTCTACCTATATTTGGTTGCTTGGAAATGTTGATACTGGAGACTTATCAGAAGAAACTGTGTAATCAAGCATTTATAGCGGCTAGAAAATGCATTGCCATTAATTGGAAAGTTGGTTATCCTCCCACAATGTCACAATGGACGGCAGAAATGTCAAGTTATGTATCACTAGGTCTGATTTAATAGATGGTTATGGTTATACTGTGAAACTTTCATAAGGTCTGGAAGCCTTATATGGAATACTGTACGACAAAAGGATTGAAAACATGTATTGAAAGTATTGAAAACATGCCCACGTCATTTAGGCAATGCCTAGCTGCTGGGCTGCTCAGTCCTGGCCCTAGGGGTCTGCCGTGCTGTTGGTTGTCACTCTGGCCTTGGCCTAACACCCAAAACCAATAATGAAGGTTTGACTAAGATCCTAAAGCTAAGTGGGGTGTGTTAGGTTGGGGCGCTGCAGGGTGGTGGACCCCTAGGGGCAGGATGGGGTGACCCAGCTAAATTGTGCACAAGTAAAAATAACTCTACAGTACTATTAGCCCTATGAGATTAATTACTGTGCATTCTGAAAGAATTCAGACCCCTTGATTTTTCTTCACATTTTGTTACCTTACAGCCTTCTTCTCAAATGAATAAAATATTTTTTGCCACTCATCAATCGACACACAATACCCCATTATGACAAAGCACTTTTTTTTTTGTTGCAAATGTATTAAAAATAAAAAACTGAAATATCACATTTACATAAGTATTCAGACCCATTACTCAGTACTTTGTTGAAGCACCATTTGCAGAAATTACAGTCTTAAGTCTTCTTGGGTATGACTCTACAAGCTTGGCACACCTGTATTTGGGGAGTTTCTCCCATTCTTCTCTGCAGATCCTCTCAAGCTCTGTCAGATTGGATTGGGAGTGTCACTGCACAGCTATTTTCAGGTCTCTCCAGAGATGTTAGATTGGGTTCAAGTCCGGGCTCTAGCTGGGCCACTCAAGGACATTCAGAGACATGTCCCGAAGCCCCTTCTGCATTGTCTTGGATGTGTGCTTAGGGTCGTTGTCCTGTTGAAAGGTGAACCTTCGCCCCAGACTGAGATCCTGCGCGCTCTGGAGCAGGTTTTAATCAAGGATCTCTCTCTGTACTTTGCTCCGTTCATCTTTCTCTCGATTCTGACTAGTATCCCAGTCCCTGCCGCTGAAAAACATTCCAACAGCATGATGCTGTCACCACCATGCTTCACTGTAGGGATGGTGCCAGGTTTCCTCCAGATGTGACGCTTGTCATTCAGGCCAAAGAGTTCAATCTTGGTTTCATCAGACCAGAGAATCGTGTTTCTTATGGTCTGAGAATCCTTTAGGTGCCTTTTGACAAACACCAAGCAGGCTCTCATGTGCCTTTTGCTGAGGAGTTGCTTCGATTTGGGCACTCTACCATAAAGGCCTGATTGGTGTAGTGCTGCAGAGATGGTTGTCCTTCTGGAAGTTTCTCCCATCTCCACGGAGGACCTCTGGAGCTCTGTCAGAGTGACCATCATGTTCTTGGTCATGTCCCTGACCAAGGCCCTTCTCCCCCTATTGCCGGGCGGCCAGGTCTAGGAAGAATCTTGGTGTTTCCAAACTTCTTCCATTTAAGAATGATGGAGGCCACTGTGTTCTTGGGGACCTTCAATGCTGTAGACATTTTTTGGTACCCTTCCCCAGATCTGTGCCTCAACACAATCCTGTCTCGGAACTCTACGGACAATTCCTTTGACCTCATGGCTTGGTTTTTGCTCTGACATGCACTGTCAACTGTGGGACCTTATATAGACAGGGGTTTGCCTTTCCAAATCATGTCCAATCAACTGAATTTACCACAGGTGGACTCCAATCAAGTTGTAGAAACATCTCAAGGATGATCAATGGAAACAGGATGCACCTGAGCTGAATTTCGAGTCTCATAGCAAAGTGTCGAATACTTATGTAAATAAGGTTTTTCTGGTTTTTGTTTTTAATAAATTGGCAAAAATTCCTAAAAACCTGTGTTCAGTTTGTCATCATGGGATATTGTGTGTAGATTGATGAGGAAAAATACATATTTAATCAATTTCAAAATAAGGCTGCAACTTGTGGAAAAAGTCAAGGGGGCTGAATACTTTCCGAAAGCGCTGTAAATGGAGGATGTGCTGTTTCGGGGGTGTTACTGTATATGTGTAGTTGTATGTGTTTTTTTATTTTTATTTTTTACAAACCTTTCCCTTGGGAATTATCAAAAAGAAGGTGGGAAGGAAATTGTGTCAGGAGAGAGTTTTACCACAGGTATGTATGCCGTGCGCCAAGTTTTTAAATCTCGTTATGTTTGTAGACTTTTCAGAAATGGCGCACGCAGAAATTTAGTGTGAAATGTATGCAACGTTTATAAATGAGGCCCCCCAGGTCCAAAGTAGTGCACTATAAAGGGAATGGTCTATAATCACACAATATAGGCTCTGTTTCACACGAAAGTGGTCCATCTTGACTTGATCATTATATTCCAGCACCAATACAGATTAAGGTGAAGATAGTGCTGTGAAGGTGAACTGATTCAACTGCAATTCCTCTTACTTTACAGCATGGTCAGCCCATATCAGTATTCAACAAACACTGACAGTGTTAATATGAAGTGCTTTCTACAACAGTTTCTTTTATTGATCCCTTTCCGACTTGGCTGGCGTGCGGTTAATAAGTCAGAATAAATAATGCCAAGCTTCTCCTGTGGGTTGTCCTATGCCACCAACTGACAGTAATACAGTGAAAATGAGAATGCAGGACGGTTTTAATGAAACATTACACCTGACAGAATACAGGGTGTCTCTTTCCGGGTTTGGCATCCCCCTTTTTTTTCAGGATGACTAGCATAACATTGGAGCGAAACAAGTATAAAGACACGGTACACTGTATCAACAGCCCCGCAAGCATCACAAGTCAATTATACAATAATTCAACCTGTAAAGCTGGTCGATCTGTGCATTGCAATTGATCATCATTTTCATCAGAGGGAGGTACATTCATGAAAATTTTGATTAATTCAATGACGCAGAGAGAGTATTTGACATGGTGTTTAATGTCTTTTAGACCTTAATCTTCATTATTCACTTGTTTAGCAGACAACAATCTCCCTGTCGACACTTTAGCCCTTTTTCACAAGCTAAGCTTTGACTCACGGCAGTATTAGGTGGTCTCGCATTCATTTTAGTATTTTGACTGAACATTAGAAATGGTATTATATGAAAGCATGGTGCAAACCGGCAAGATTTTCTTCAATAAGTTCTGTCACAAGACTTTATACGTTTGTATATTAATAAATAACTTTAAGTATGTTTGTCAGTTAGAGATTGAGGCATTTTTCTGATCCACCATTCAATCACCATAGCTTTTTGTGACATCATCAATATGTATCTTTTTATTGTCTGTTTTTTCAAACCCAAAGAGAGTTCACTGAGAGGTTTGGGGGTCCTTGATGACTTCTGAAATGCAACCACATCTGTATTGTTGCCTGGATATTGTGGTTATCTGTAATTCTCATTATTTCACAACCTTGGGTGCATGGGTCTTAAGGTTATTATGAGATGTATTGTATTATGGAAGTGTAATACCAATGTTATTCTGGAGCTGCACTGAGGATTGGAACAATATTCCACTGGGGATTGGAATAATAACTATGTGTGGGGAGATGAGCAATGCAAGCCCAACTGCCTTGTTTAAATTCTAGAGCATTACAAAATGTTTAAAATCTACAGCATTACAAAATGAATTGAAATGCTGGGGGTATATTTGGTTTAACTGGGCATGCTGTAGTCAAGTCAACTTCTATGACAGCTGAGCCAAAGTCTCAGAAGCCTTTGCAGCGTCTGATAATCATAATATGACTGAGCTGTTTAATGTGACTTAAACTTCACTCACTAAATATGCCTCTTACTTTCATTACTTCACTCATTACAATGCAGTAAAATGTAAAACAATTTAAAATGTAAGGAAAACAATTATCCCAAAAAGTTAAACAAATTCTGTCACGACTCCTACCGAAGGTGGCCCCCCCTCCTGCTCGGATGGCGCTCGGCGGTCGTCGTCACCAGCCTACTAGCTGCCACTGATTCCCTTTTGGTTTTTCCCCTTTTCGTTATTAGGTGCACCTGTTCTTAGTAGGGCTGATTAGCGGGCTTTATTAGCCAGTAGGCCTGCCTGCTCTTTGTGCGGGATTATTTTCATTGTATGCTGTGCGTGGTTACACGCTGTTTGTTGCACATTTTCAGTGGTGCGTATGTTTGCGCAAGCTGTGTTTTGTCCCTTGTGTTTGGGGCACTTTGTTTTGTAGTGCGCTCTGTGCGCTGTTTGGGTTGGCTTGTCGTTTGGTCAGTGTGCCTATTAAAACCAATACCCTGAATCGCTGTTTTCCTGCACTTGATTCCTCGTCAGCAAACACCCACACCTTACAAATTCTTTGCCATCCTTTGTCTTGATGACAGCTTTGCACACTCTTGGAATTCTCTCAACCAGATTCATGAGGTGGTCACCTGGAATGCATTTCATTTAACAGTTGTGTCTTGTGGAATTTCTTTCCTTAATGTGTTTGAGCCAATCAGTTGTGTTGTGACAAGGTTAGGGTGGTATGCAGAATATAGCTCTATTTGGTAAAAGACCAGGTATGGCAAGAAAAGCTCAAATAAGCAAAGAGAAGCGATGGTCCATCATAAATTTAAGATATGAAGGTCAGTAAATATGGAAAATCTAAGGAACTTCGAAGTTTCTTGAAAGTGCAGTCGCAAAAACCATCAAGCGCAATGATGAAACTGGCTTTCATGAAGACCTCCACAGGAAAGGAAGACCCAGAGTTATCTATGCTGCAGAGGATAAGTTCATTAGAGTTACCACCCTCAGAAATTGCGGCCCAAATAAATGCTTCACAGAGTTCAAACGTTCAGAGGAGACTGCGTGAATCAGGCCTACGTGGTCAAATTGCTGCAAAGAAACCACTACTAAAGGACACCAATAAGAAGAAGAGACTTGCTTTGGCAAAGAAACACGAGCAATGGACTTTAGACTGGTGGAAATCTGGTCTGAGTACAAATTTGAGATTTTTGTTTCCAACCACTGTGTCTGTGTGAGACGCAGAGTAGGTGAACGAATGATCTCTGCATGTGTGGTTCCCACCGTGAAGCATTGAGGAGGAGGTATGATGGTGTGGGGGTGCCATGCTGGTGACACTGTCTGTGATTTATTTAGAATTCAAGGCACGCTTAACCAGCATGGCTACCACAGCATTCTGCAGTGATACGCCATCCCATCTATTTGACCAAGAAGGAGAGTGATGGAGTGCTGCATCAGATGACTTGGCCTCCACAGTCCCCCGACCTCAACCCAATTGAGATGGTTTAGGATGAGTTGGACCACAGAGTGAAGGAAAAGCAGCCAACAAGTGCTCCTTTAAGACTGTTGGAAATTAGAGGTGAAGCTGGTTGAGATTAATACCAAGAGTGTGCAAAGCTGTCATCAAGGCAAAGGGTGGCTACTTAAAAAAAATATGAAATATATGTTAATTTGCTAAACACTTTTTTAGTTACAACATGATTCCATATGTGTTATTTCGTAGTTGTGATGTCTTCACTATTATTCTACCATGAAGAACCTAGTAAAAATAAAGAAAAACCCTTGAATGAGTAAGTGTGTCCAAACCTTTGACTGGTACTGTATATGTACATAAAGAAAACCAATTTACACAAGATCAGCTAAGAATGATATGTACAGCAGTAGATATTTGAGTAAACTATGTCAAGAATCCAGTGTATAGACAAATGTGATGTGTGTATATACAGTGTAACTAAAATAAATCCAAGAACAATAGCTCTGCTTATGGTCTATTATGTTAGATGTGAGCGCTTTTTCTCTTTCAACAATAACACTGTTGATTACATACCAAATCCACTGTGCCACTCAGGTACGCAATATGGAAATTCTGCTCAAGAGGTTTCCAGTGTGTTGTGATCTGTCATTGCTGGAGCCAGGTCCGGGTCAGTGTAACACAATGACATTTAGATAACAGTAATTTAACCATCCTTTGCCCTAGTGTGGGAAAATTGCAATGTCATTGATGAGCTTTGAGTTCATTGACTTTGGGCTTATGTTGCTATTAGAACGGCGTAGAAAACATTGTGTTCTTTTTTAAAAAGACATTTGAGATTGGATTTTCACTGCCTGAATGAGCATCCAATTAATTTTTCATACAAAATGTCTAGAAATTCAGTATAACATGGATACAGCCAGACTTTAGACATTTCCCAAGGTTGAAAATTAACTAAATATCCCTTTAGAAACAAGTATCTTTTCACGCTGTGTAAGTAATAGCCCCGACATGCTTTGGTCCCCCGTGTGAGGATGATTATGAAAGACAGTTTTTGAAAGCAGTTAGCCGCTGCTTAGATTAAATATGACATTCTGAGTTCCCTCTATAGGCGAAAGACATTATCAAAGGTGAAAGACATTTATTTTTGGCCACTGTATCACACGTCAATGTGATAAGGTGTTGCTGCAAATTATCAGAAACTTGGTCGCAAATGATCAATTATAAATTAAATCATTTTAACACAATCCTTTGAAACAAATTAACATTTTGAGCAAATTTGAGGGCTGAATTCATTGTTTTGAATGGCTTAAAACAGCCAGTTTAGCACTAGTTGAATTCAAGCCATATCATGTGAAAATACCAGTATAATGGACTTAATACGTGATAGTATAACACCAGGGTTTAGGATTCTTGGTCCTCCAATTACTTGGATCTGTAGGATCTTCCATGTCAGGCAGGATTGATATTTCATTTCTTAGGAGCATGTGTTTATTCCTATTCTGCAATGTTTTACAAATTCCTGTTCCGCTGTATATTCAATTTATCTTATCAAATGATGTGAAAAGTGTGTTGGCAGATTGAGGACTTCAAACTCTGTTAGAATAAACCCTCACAGCTAACATTCAGTCAACCTATTCCAGTGCCAGTAGCTAGTGAGCACAATAGCTTGCATGTTAGAAACCGAACCCAAAACATAGGGACATATCTCGTGATAAACTACACCAAAAGCATGACCGCATCAATAGTGAGACAAATGTTGATTTAACTACTTAGTCGCACCGCCCCCTTATGAATTCATAAGAATCTGCATGCCAAGCCAATTACAGGAGCACCATATTATATTATTTGCCTGTTTTGGTTGCTTCGTTATAAAAGTAGAAGGGTAAAATGAGAGCGTAGGCCACAAACATACCATTACGCAAATTAAACCTATTTTCTCTGTTGCTCTTCCTAAACCAGATATGATTCGCTTCGGCTAATTAGGTTCTCCTGGATGAATAAATGGTATTAGCACAACTGTCAGGCACCCTCCCATCAACAATGGATTTCAGAGCTTTCCTCAAAGCCTGATGCTGCTGCAGTCGTTTTTCTAGGCAACGTGTAGAGGTCCCCAGTTTGTTAGCACCTGGATAAAATGCAAGATGGTTCAATGTTTCTTTCAGAGAATACTTTCCTCCGTACTAGAAGCACCATATCAGAAGCACCATATCTGGCCCTATTTTATCTGGTTTGAAGTAGAAATGTTTATGTTTACCTCTGCTATCACCAAGTCTGGTCAATTTATGAGGAAATAGGAATTTTCCGGGAACGTTTGATTTCAAAAGCTGTTAGAGTTAAATACTAGTAGGCCATTGCTCTCGATGAATGCCAACCGTCGTTGGAGCCACTGGAGAGAAAAATATACAAATGCTTCACAGAGTTCAAGTAACATACACATCTCAACTGTCGAATTGCTGCAAAGAAACCACTACTAAAGGACACCAATAAGAAGAAGAGACTTGCTTGGGCCAAGAAACATGAGCAATGGACATTAGACCGGTGGACATTTGTCCTTTGGTCTAGAGTCCAAATTTGAGATTTCTGGTTCCCACCGCCATGTCCTTGTGAGATGCAGTGTGGGTGAACGGATGATCTCCGCTTGTGTATTTCCCACCGTAAAGCATGGAGGTGTTATGGTGTGGGGGT
This sequence comes from Salmo salar, assembly GCF_965601325.2. Classification (NCBI taxonomy): domain Eukaryota; kingdom Metazoa; phylum Chordata; class Actinopteri; order Salmoniformes; family Salmonidae; genus Salmo; species Salmo salar. Next base: position 29,106,022 of record NC_138295.1, read on the forward strand.
GCTTTGTTGGTGAGACTGTCTGTGATTTATTTAGAATTCAATGCACACTTAACCAGCATGGCTACCACAGCATTCTGCAGCAATAAACCATCAAATTTTCAAATCAAATCAAATTTATTTTTATATAGCCCTTCGTACATCAGCTGATATTCTCAAAGTGCTGTACAGAAACCCAGCCTAAAACCCCAAACAGCAAGCAAAGCATGTGAAAGAAGCACGGTGGCTAGGAAAAACTCCCTAGGAAAAACTCCCTAGAAAGGCCAAAAACCTAGGAAGAAACCTAGAGAGGAACCAGGCTATGAGGGGTGGCCAGTCCTCTTCTGGCTGTGCAGGGTGGATATTATAACAGAACATGGTCAACCATCCCATCTGGTTTGGGCTAGTTAGGACTATTATTTGTTTTTCAACAGGACAATAACCCAACACATCTTCAGGCTTTGTAACTGCTATTTTACCAAGAAGGAGAGTGATGGAGTGCTGCATCAGATGAGCTGGCCTCCACAATTCGCCCGACCTCATCCAAATTGAGATGGTTTGGGATGAGTCGGACCGTAGAATGAAGGAAAAGCAGCCAAAAAATACTCAGCATATGTGGGAACTCCATCAAGACTGGTGGAATGGCATTCCAGGTGAAGCTGGTTGAGAGAATGCCAAGAGTGTGCAATGCTGTCATCAAGGCAAATGGTGACTATTTGAAGAATCTGAAATATAAAATATATTTAGATTTATTTAAAACTTTTATTTGGTTACTACATGATTTCATATGTGTTATTTCATAGTTTTGATGTCTTCACTATTATTCTACAATCTAGAAAACAGTACAAAATTAAGAAAAACCCTTGAATGAGTAGGTGTTCTAAAACTTTTGACAAGTAGCGTAACTAATCAATAATTATAGTGATATAACTAATCCATCATTATAGTGATATATATAATCCATCATTATAGTTACAAAACTCATTCATCACTATAGTGATATAACTAATCCATCATTATTGTTCCATAACTCATACATCACTATAGTGATATAACTAATCCATCATTATAGTGATATAACTAATCCATCATTATAGTGATATAACTAATTCATCATTGTAGTGACATAACTAACCCATCATTATAGTGATATAACTAATTCATCATTATAGTGATATAACTAATCCATCATTATAGATATATAACTAATCCATCATTATAGTGATATAACTAATCCATCATTATAGTGATATAACTAATTCATCATTGTAGTGATATAACTAACCCATCATTATAGTGATATAACTAATCCATCATTATAGTGATATAACTAACCCATCATTATAGTGATTTAACTAACCCATCATTATAGTGATTTAACTAACCCATCATTATAGTGATATAACTAACCATTCATTATAGTGATTTAACTAATCCGTCATTATAGATATATAACTGACTCATCATTATAGTGACATAACTAACCCATCATTATAGTGATATAACTAATCCATCATTGTAGTGATATAACTAACCCATAATTATAGTTATATAACTAATCCATCATTGTAGTGATATAACTAATCCATCATTATAGTGATTTAACTAACCCATCATTATAGTGATTTAACTAACCCATCATTATAGTGATTTAACTAACCCATCATTATAGTGATATAACTAACCATTCATTATAGTGATTTAACTAATCCGTCATTATAGATATATAACTGACTCATCATTATAGTGACATAACTAACCCATCATTATAGTGATATAACTAACCCATCATTATAGTGATATAACTAATCCATCATTATAGTGACATAACTAACCCATCATTATAGGGATATAACTAACCCATCATTATAGTGATATAACTAATCCATCATCATAGTGATAAAACTAATCCATCATTATAGATTCATAACTAATCCATCATTATAGATATATAACTAACCCATCATTATAGTGATATAACTAACCCATCATTATAGTGATTTAACTAATCCATCATTATAGTGATTTAACTAATCCATCATTATAGTGATTTAACTAATTCATCATTATAGTGATTTAACTAATCCATCATTATAGTGATTTAACTAATCCATCATTATAGTGATTTAACTAATCCATCATTATAGTGATTTAACTAATCCATCATTATAGTGATGTAACTAACCCATCATTATAGTGATGTAACTAACCCATCATTATAGATATATAACTAATCCATCATTATAGTGATATAACTAATCCATCATTATAGTGATATAACTAACCCATCATTATAGTGATATAACTAACCCATCATTATAGTGATATAACTAATCCATCATTATAGTGATATAACTAATCCATCATTATAGTGATATAACTAATCCATCTTTATAGATATATAACTAACCCATCATTATAGTGATATAACTAACCCATCATTATAGTGATATAACTAATCCATCATTATAGATTTATAACTAACCCATCATTATAGTGATTTAACTAATCCATCATTATAGTGATTTAACTAATCCATCATTATAGTGATTTAACTAATTAATCATTATATCGATTTAACTAATCCATCATTATAGTGATTTAACTAATTCATCATAACAGTTTAACTAATTCATCATCACAGTGATTTAACTAATCCGCGATTTTAATGACAAAACTAATTCATCAGCACATGATAACTACATGGTTATATGTCACTAAATGTCATGTTTTTAATGCACATTCTTCTTTAGAATAAATTCACAAACTTTGTTTGAAGTAGCTGAAAAGTTAAAATCTGCAAATGGATTTTTGGATGTGTTCCCAGTCAATGGATGCAAATTGTGTTTGCATGTAGATTTTATTCCAAATTGAATTCTTTAAAATACTGAGGAAACTGCAGGACTTGATCATCCCAGGATATGATTGGGTTTGACCTTATTTATTTGTTTCCTTGGTTTGTTTGGTACATTGTTTTCTTTTTGTGGCTTTTGCTTAAGATAATATTCAGCAATGGTGTCACGTCCTGACCATAGAAAGATGTTACTTTCTATGGTAGAGTAGGTCAGGGCGTGATTTTCTCTCTATGTTTTCTATTTCTATGTTTAGGTTCTAGTTTTGTTGTTGTTTTGTCTAGGTGCGGTCAGAGTCCACACCTTTGGGGGGGGGGGGGGGGGGGGGGGGTACTGTCACATCCTGACCATAGAAAGATGTTATTTTCTATGGTAGAGTAGGTCAGGGTGTGACAGGGTTTTTTTCCTATGTTTTCTATGTTTAGGTTCTAGTTTTGTATTTCTATGTTGGGGTTTTGTTTGGGATGATCTCCAATTAGAGGCAGCTGGTCCTCGTTATCTCTAATTGAGATCATACTTAAGTAGGGGTTTTTCCACCTGGGTTTTGTGGGTGATTCATTTTGAGTTGTGTATGTGTTCATCTCTGCGTCGCGTTTTTTTTTTTTTCTTCATTTCAGTGTATTTATATATTGCATAGTTTCACAGTATAAAAAAAATGTGGAACGACACACACTCTGCACTTGGTCCGCTCATTCCTACGACAACCATGACAAATGGGTGCTGATTGCAAGGTACATTTAATGCCTTATCATTATGTTGAGAAAGAAGAGATTCACCTGCAATGAGACACCTGAGTACATTTCATTAAAAAAAAATCCTTAATGATAAGGGAGTGGTTGTCATTTTATGCAAATATCTGCCACCCATAAAAGCACCATTTAGTCAGAAAAAAGTATATTTAAAATGGTTCTTACAAGCGTGTGACTCACATTCCCTACTGGGATTCTGTGTGCAACAAGGCATTACAACTTTGTACCTATGCAATTCCTAACAACAGTATAAAGATAATAACTTCTTAATCTTTCCCTAGCTCGCTTCTAACTCATTACCGCATGCAAATGAATGCAAACGGTGCATATTTCTGAATCGGATAATCTGGCAGGTAGGAATGCTTTATATTTTCATTATATCTGTTAATTACCATTAAATGGGGATAATTGTCCTTCCTGTCAACAGTAAATTGTGGCTACTTGGTCCCTCCCTTGTAGACAGGGAGACAACGAGCAGACTGAGCTTACAAGCATTTTGCTTCAGAATATTAATGGACATCATCATCACTAGACTTTGCAGCCTCATGAAAAAGGCAATAAGTCACCCAGACTGTCAAGACTGTTTCTTGAAATGTTAGTGCAACACAACCAACAACTTTCAATGACTATCACTTATCTAGAGGGACATAGATGGTAACATGTTGTTGACAAGGGTCCTTTACTTTCTTACTTTCCTTTAAAAGTACAAATGAAATGGTCATTACATTTTCCTGTAATGTATTTCACAGTCCTTATTACTGTATTAATGGTGGTAACACTTGGCACAATATCTAAATAGCCTATTAATTATATATTGCACTTGACTCTACCCTGAACCTCTTGATTTTTCCATTAGACTACTAAAGGGAAATTATGGTTATTCTGTGTATACTGTACCCGAAATGGCTCAAAGCCATTGAGAAGTATTGCAGTACAAATATGTTCCTTTTAAGTAGACAAATCATTTTGGAATGTGTGTTCTGGGCTGTCTAGGCTATTCAATTGCATCTCGTAGATGTAATTTGACAATAATTAATTCTTAATGACCGGCAATTTATTTCCTGTGTATTATTTATAAAATCATTACCTACTCAGTTAAGACCTGATTACACATATTTACATTAAGAGCTCAGACTTATATTGACCATAGGAAAATGTGTGTTCAATGGCTCTGTCAATAGTGTCACACAACAGCCGATATAAGAAATCCCGCTATGCCCTCAGACGAACCATCAATCAAGCAAAGCGTCAATACAGGATTAAGACTGAATTCTACTACACCAGCTCTGATGCTAGTCGGATGTGGCAGGGCTTGAAAACTACTACGGACTACAAAGGGAAGCCCAGACGCGAGTTGCCCAGACGCGAGCTGCCCAGTGACGCGAGCCTACCAGATGAGCTAAATTACTTTTATTCTTGCTTCAAGGCAAGCAACACTGAAACATGCACGAGAGCACCAACTGTTCTGGATGACTGTGATAACGCTCTCGGTAGCCGATGTGAACAAAACCTTTAAACAGGTCAACATTCACAAAGCCGCTGGGACAGACAAATTACCAGGACGTGTACTCAAAGCATGCGCGGACCAACTGGCAAGTGTCTTCATTGATATTTTCAAACTGTCCCTGACCGAGTCTGTAATACCTACATGTTTCAAGCAGACTACCATAGTCCCTCTGCCCAAGGAAGCGAAGGTAACCTGCCTAATGATTACCGCCCCGTGGCACTCAAGTCGGTAGCCATGAAGTGCTTTGAAAGGCTGGTCATGGCTCACATCAACAGCATCCTCCCGGACACCCTAGACCCACTCCAATTCGCATGCCGCCCCAACAGATCCACAGATGACGCAATCTCACTCAGACTCCACAATGTCCTATTTCACCTGGACAAAAGGAACACCTATGTAAGAATGCTGTTCATTGACTACAGCTCAGCGTTCAACACCATAGTGCCCACGAAGCTCATCACTAAGCTAAGGACTCTGGGACTAAACACCTCCCTCTGCTACTGGATCCTGGACTTCCTGACGGGCCGCCCCCAGGTGGTAAGAGTAGGCAACAAGACGTCTGCCACACTGATCCTTAACACTGGGGCCCTTCAGGGGTGTGTACTTAGTCCTCTCCTGTATTCCCTGTTCACCCACGACTGGGTGAACAGACACGACTACAACACCATCATTAAGTCTGCTGATGACACAACAGTGGTAGGCCTGATCACCGACAACGATGAGACGGCCTATATGGAGGAGGTCAGAGAACTGGCAGTGTGGTTCCAGCACAACAACCTTTCCCTCAATGTGAGCAAGACTAAGAAGCTGATCGTGGACAACAGGAAAAGGCGGGCCGAACAGGTGGGGATGTAGTGGAGTGGGTCGAGAGTTTCAAGTTCCTTGGTGTCCACATCACCATCGAACTCTCATGGTCCAAACATACTAAGACAGTCGTGAAGAGGGCACAACAAAACCTTTTCCCCCTCAGGAGACTGAAAAGATTTGGCATGGGTCCCCAGATCCTCAAAAGGTTCTACAGCTGCATCATCGAGAGCATCCTAACCGGTTGCATCACCGCCTGGTATGGTAACTGCTCGGCATCTGACCGTAAGGCGCTACAGAGGGTAATGCGAATGGCCCAGTACATCACTGGGGCCAAGCTTCCTGCCATCCAGGACCTATACAATAGGCGGTGTCAGAGGAAAGCCCATAAAATTGTCAGAGATTCCAGTCACTCACGTTATAGACTGTTTTCTCTGCTACCGCATGGCAAGCGTTACCGGAGCGCCAAGTTAAGGACCAAAAGGCTCCTCAAAAGCTTCTATCCCCAAACCATAAGACTGCTGAACAATTCATAAAATTGCAACCAGACTATTTACATTGACCCCCCCCCCCTTTTGTACACTGTTGCTACTCGCTGTTTGTTTGTTACCTATGCATAGTCACTTCGCCCCCCACCTACATGTGCAGATTACCTCAACTAGCCTGTACCACCGCACACTGACCCGGTACCGATGCCCCCTGTATATAGCCTTGTTATTGTTATTCTTATTGTGTTACTTTTTATAATTATATATTTTTCAATCTACTTGGTAAATATTTTCTTCTTCTTGAACTGCACTGTTGGTTAAGGGCTTGTAAGTAAGCATTTCATGGTAAAGTCTACACTTGTTATATTTGGCGCATGTGACAAATAAAGTTTGATTTGATTTGAAATTAACTCTGACTCAAAGGACTATAAGTATTTCTGTAAATACTTGAAGGTAAGACACCACTGAAATTGAAATTATGTCAACAGAGTTGGGCAATATCCTAGCTTGAGCGTGTTAGCCATTGTTGGGGTTACAACCGAGCACGTACTAACTGACAGACCAATGTAATGTCAGAAAAATGTACTTGAAAGTACCTCACTTAAGAAATAGTCATAGTGTAATTGTTTTTATCCAACACTTGTAACATTACATACAGTACCAGTTAAACGTTTGGACACCTACTCATTCAAGGGTTTTTCTCAATTTTTACTATTTTATACGTTGTAGAATAATAGAAGACATCAGAACTATGAAATAACACATATGGAATGATGTAGTAACCAAAAAAGTGTTAAACAAATCAAAATCTATTTTATATTTGAGATTCTTCAAAGTAGCCACCCTTTGCCTTGACAGCTTTGCACACTCTTGACATTCTCTCAACCAGCTTCATGAGGTAGTCACCTGGAACGCATTTCAATGAACAGGTGTGTCTTGTTAAGTTAATTTAAAGGAATTTATTTCCTTCTTAATGCGTTTGAGCCAATCAGTTGTGTTGGTAGGGGTGGTATACAGAAAAAACAACAATATTTGGTAAAAGACCATGTCCATATTATGGCAAGAACAGCTCAAATAAGCAAAGAGAAATGACAGTCCTTCAATACTTTAAGACATGAAGGTCAGTCAATGCGGAAAGTGTCAAGAACTTTGAAAGTTTCTTCAAGTGCAGTCGCAAAAACCACCCAGTGCTATGATGAAACTGGCTCTCATGAGGACCGCCACAGGAAAGGAAGACCCAGAGTTACCTCTGCTGCTGAGGATAAGTACATTATAGTTGTCAGCTTCAGAAATTGCAGCCAAAATAAATGCTTTACCAAGTTCGAGTAACAGACAAATCTCAACATCAACTGTTCAGAGGAGACTGCGTGAATCAGGCCTTCATGTGCGAAATGCTGCAAAGAAACCGCTATTAAAGGACACCAATAAGGAAAAGAACCTTGCTTGGGCCAAGGAACGAGCAAAGGACATTAGACCGGTGGAAATCTGTCCTTTGGTCTGATGAGTCCAAATGTGAGATTTTTGGTTCCAACTGGAGTTTCTTTGTGAGAAGCAGCATAGGTGAATGGATGATCTCCACATGTGTGGTTCCCACCGTGATGCTGTGGGGGTGCTTTGTTGGTGACACTGTCAGTGATTAATTTAGAATTCAATGCACACTTAACCAGCACGGCTACCACAGCATTCTGCAGCCATACGCCATCCCATCTGGTTTGCGCTTAGTGGTACTATAATTTGTTTTTCAATAGGACAATAACCCAACACACCTCCAGGCTGTTTAAGGGCTTTTTGGCCAAGAAGGAGATTGATGGAGTGCTGCATCAGATGACCTGGCCTCCACAATCATCCAACCCAATTAACATGGTTTGGGATGTGTTGGACCACAGATTGAAGGAAAAGCAGCCAACAAGTGTTCAGCGTGTGTGGGAACTCCTTCAAGACTGTTGGAAAAGCATTCCAGGTGAAGCTGGTTGAGAGAATGCCGAGAGTGTGCAAAGCTGTCATCAAGGCAAAGGTTGGCTACATTGAAGGATCTAAAAGTAGATATTGATTTGTTTAACACTTTTGCTTACTACATGATTCCATATGTGTTATGTCATAGTTTTAATGTCTTCACTATTATTCTACAATGTAGAAAATTGTACAAATAAAGAAAAACCCTTGAATGAGTGTGTCCAAACTTTTGACTGGTACTGTACATGTACACAAATATTGGTGATATACATCAATATTTATTGTGTTTTGGTCAAGCACAAATGCAGCAGGTCTATAACTTACTTTTCTTTGAAGCTGCCTTGGTGGTACACCCTTGGAAGAATGTGCCTAATATCCCGTTTACATTGTACAGTAGGCCTACATTCCACCAGTCTTTCAGCAAAACAAGAGTCCAAAAGAATAGAGTCTTTGCCCTCACAAGAGCCGTCAAGGGAAAGAACATGATTATCTCTGAGAAACATTTCTTCTTTCATAAGCCTGCATTTATCACCTCTCGTTTAGTCCATGTTAATTAATTAGCAGACTTATTACTTCTCCAGCACAATGGGGAAACTCCACTCATCGTGTGAAAAGTCCTTGGCACATCATTCAACAAGGAAGGCACATGACAGGAAAGGATGTGCTTCTTTGAACGTTAATGGGCTGGTTTCATGGACACAGCTTAAGTGTAGTTCTGGACTAAAAAGCTTGTTCAATTGAGATTCTCCATCGAGCATGCTTTTTAGTCCAAGACTAGACTTAATGTCTCCCGGAAACCAGCCATAAATGGATTACGATTCACCCATTTGGAAATTGGGGTAGTATGCTGTGTATTTTAAATTATTTATTTAACTAGGCAAGTCAGTTAAGAACAAATTCTTATTTACCATGATGTCCTACACCGGCCAAACCCAGACAATGCTGGACCAATTGTGTGCAGTCCAATGGGACTCCCAATCATGGCAGGTTGTGATACAGCCCGGATTCGAACCAGGGTGTCTGTAGTGACACCTCTAGCACTGAGATGCTAAGGCACTGCGACACTTGGGGGACCGACCTCAATTTTGAAACTTAGACAGACCAGCAGGGTAGAATCTGGGGAATCTTTTCTGCCATGTAATGAGTCTGGTGTTCAAAAGTTCCCTGAGTTCATCAATTAAATTTCATGAAACTTGGCATACATTTACTAATTCATAGATCTATTTCTGTCTGCTAATCCCCTCTCTCTTTGTCTGAACCAGAGGTTCATAACTGTATATTTGTCACGGATGTCGTAGGGTGTAGACCAAAATGCAGCGGGAACATGTATACTCATCTTTTTATTTAGTGAAGAAGGAAAACACAAACAACGTATACAAAAACAAACGAACTGGACAGTCTCGTCAGGCACACAGCTAAACAAGAAACAATCTCCCACAAAACCCATGAAAAACAAACTCCTAATTAATCCCCTACCTGACCAAACCACCCCCACTGCATACCTTTGCCAGAGGCTAGTCACTGAAGACCCTGGACTGTCCTCTGGGAGCTCTGGACTGTAGGCCGTCTCACTCGGTTCCGGACTGCACACTGTTGCCGGATACTCTGGACGGGGTACTGTCGCCGGATACTCTGGACGGGGCACTGTCGCCGGACACTCTGGACGGGGCACTGTCGCCGGACACTCTGGACGGGGCACTGTCACCGGACACTCTGGACGGGGCACTGTCGCCGGACGCTCTGGACGGGGCACTGTCGCCGGACACTCTGGACGGGGCACTGTCGCCGGAAGTTCTGGACGGGGCACTGTCGTCGGAAGCTCGGGACTGGGCTGACGCACTGAAAGCCTGATGCGTGGGGCTGGTAGTGGAGGTACCAGACTGGGGACACTCACCTCAGGGCTAGTGCAGGGAGCAGGAACAGGACGAGTTGGACTGGGCTGACGCACTGGAAGCCTGGTGCGTGGTGCTGGTTTAGGAGACGCCAGACTATGGATACGCACCTCAGGGTCAGCACGAGAAGCAGGAACTGGATACACCGGGACATGGGTAAGCACTGGAGGTCTGGAGCGCACCTCTTGCACAACCCGTCCTGGCTGGATGGAAAAGCAGCCCTGCACGAGCGGAGTGCTGGTACAGGGCGAACTGGGCTGTGCAGAGGCCTGGTGGTTGCCGTGCGTAGAGCAGGCGTAGGGTAGCCTGGGCCTAGGAGTCGCACTGGTGGCCAGATGCGCTGCGCAGGCATCCTCTTTCCAGGCTGGATGCCTACTCTAGCACGGCACTTGCGAGGGGCTGGGATTGCTCGCACCAGACTGTGCGTGCACATGGGCGAGATCGTGCACCCTACCGCATACTCCGGCGCTCTCCACTCCAAATGCTTCCCATAATAAGCACAGGGAGCTGGCTTAGGGCTCACCCTTGGCCCAGCCAAACTACCCGTGTGCCCCACCCCCCAATTTTTTTTTTATTGGGGGTGCCTCTCGTGCTTCCCCATCGGCGCGTACAAAGCTTCATACCGGCGCCGCTCCGCCTTGGCTGCCTCTATCTCCTCCGGTGGGCGACGATATCCCCCTACCTGGTGCCATGGTCCAGCCCCGTCCAGAATTTCCTCCCATGTCCATGATTCCACTGGGCTCTGTTGCTGCTCCCTCCTCCGCTGCTTGGTCCGTGTTTGGTGGGAGATTCTGTCACGGGTGTCGTAGGGTGTAGACCAAAACGCAGCGGGAACATGTATACTCATCTTCTTTTTATTTAGTGAAGAAGGAAAACACAAACAACGTATACAAAAAACAAACAAACTGGACAGTCTCGTCAGGCACACAGCTAAACAAGAAACAATCTCCCACAAACCCATGAAAAACAAACTCCTAATTATAGGACCCTCAATCAGAGGCAACAATAACCAGCTGCCTCCAATTGAAGGTCCAACCCCAATTAACTAAACATAGAAATACAAAAGACTAGATAGAACAATGACTAACAAACCCCGGACTAATACATCAAATACCCCTCTACCTAAACACATACACAAAACACACCCTGAACCACATAAAACAAACACCCCCTGCCACGTCCTGACCAAACTACAATAACAAATAACCCCTATACTGGTCAGGACGTGACAATATTAAAGTAACTGTTCCCAGATTTAACCTATAATTAATTACAATATGAGTGAAATTGTTTTCCTTCCAAAAAAAGAAAAAGGTAATTTACAGTAAGTAGGTTAAGGATTCAGACCCTTTTTAAAAAATTTCGCTTAAAATGACATACCTAAATCTACCTGCCTGTAGCTCAGGACCTGAAGCAAGGTTATGCATATTATTGATACCATTTGAAAGGAAACACTTTGAAGTTTGTGTAAATCTAACATTAATGTAGGAGAATATAACACATTAGATCTGTTAAGATATAAAACAAATACATTTTTTTTGTTTTTTAAATATTTTTTATCAACTTTGAAATGCAAGAGAAAGGCCAGAATGTATTATTGCAATTTAGGCGCAATTTAGATTTTGACCACTAGATGACAGCAGTGTATGTGCAAAGTTTTTACTGATCCAATGAACCATTGCATTACTGTTCAGAATGTTGTGTCAAGTCTGACCCCCCAAATGTGCCTAATTGATTTATTGTTACATTTTCAAGTACATAACTGTGCACTCTCATCAGACAATAGCATGGTATTCTTTCACTGTAATAGCTACTGTAAATTGGACAGTACAGTTAGATTAACAAGCATTTAACCTTTCTGCCCATATCAGATATGTATATGTCTTGGGAAATGTTCTTGTTACTTAAAATGGCACGTTAGCTCAACCTTCCCGCGGGGGGACACCAATCCCGTAGAGGTTACAAAGCAACTTCTTTTGTGTTGAAATGGTGTGGGCGTATAACGGTCATATAATATATGCTTGCAAGTAGACATCCTCTATGAAGAAATAGCAAAAAAAAAATTAAACAGTCTGTTTGAGATACAAGTGTTTTAAGTGTTTTTTTTTCTTCTTCCAATGTACTGTATGCTTTGGCCACATACGTGTATAGGGCAAGTCAACAACATTATTTGGGCATGAGTTAACAGAATATGAACTTTTAAAAGTGAGATTTTCTTATTCTTCATGAGGCTTAATGAGCCATGCTACCCTAATTAGCTATGCCTTAACATATGTCAGTATCAATTCCACTGTTGATCAATGGGGTGGAGACAAGCCATTTCATGTTCCTTGAGGCAGAAGTGTCAGACAAGCACTTAGTGGAAATCCCTAGGTATAATCAGTGAGACCCTTAGGGCTGACAACACAGACAAGACAAACAGACCCATAGCGTGAATGGTTAACAAAGGAGGCAACGCAGCGATTGTGGATAACGTCTAGAACAGGTGCCTACATCTGACTGACAAAACCTATTCATTGGTTGCCAACGAGCAAACCCAACACAATGTCCTTCTTGTAGCCAATTGGCCACACTTTTATCCTGCTGTTCCCATTAGTATCTGCCTGTTATTTACCATGTCTGTATGATATTTTAAATTGAAACAGACAAATTACTGTATGTATAACGATCATGTAATTGGATGCCCTGGATATAAGTAATTAGCGAAGCAACTTGACTATGCGTGCATGCCACTGCTGTTTTGAATGTAGGTTTGGACAGTGGAGAGTTGTGTTGGAAATGGCACCACCTGGATAATGAGATGCGGAGAGGCATGTGCTGGTATCTAAGCCCGAAGGCTTATCTGCAAGCTGTACCGCATCAGGCGGACACTGTAGCGCGACCACTGTAGTCCACATGGAGCACTGTCTTAGGTCTGACTGTTCTCCTTTTAACTTGGACTCCAATGCCAAAGTATAGCCTACGTCTAGCCATTTCTCTGCTGGGTTGTTATGCATATCAATTGGATAAAAGGGGGTTATGTTTACACTTTGATTGCTTTGACATCCCATTCTATAACGCTGTAGAACATTGTTATTTATCTTTGGTGCAATGTAAACACAGTTCTAACATAGTCATTACTATCTGAGTATATGGTTCAACGGGGAAGAAAGGAGCCATCATTGTGAACAACAGGAGTGTAATGGTGATGATGGAAAGGAAGCAAAGATCGGCTGAATGTTCTTCAGGCTGAAGGTTCTTCAGGCTGAAGGTTCTTCATGCTTCAGCTTCATAGCTAGTGACCAGACGAAGGTGTGAGGTTTATTTGGATATCCCATTAGCTGTTGAAGAAGCAGCAGCTCTTTTCCTGGGGTCTTATAGAGATCAAGGTCATGCTACTCCCTGTTATCACAATCTACATAAAACATGATCTAATGTCCGTATCACTTTACATGAAGACGCTCGTGTACCGGTGTAATTATTTATTTCAGTAACAACACTATCTTAACTGTCAACATGTTGTTACTAGACTGATTACTCCATTACTACACAGGTATAAGAGCACCAGTCACTGGAGTGTTTTGGGACAAATGTTAGGCAAGCAAGATTGTGTGATAAGGAAACTGAAAGTAGTAAATAAAGTGATGTTACTCACACGGGCACAATTACCAGCAATTAATTCCTGAGGTGATAATCATCAGTCATTATTCATGCTTGGTTTGTAAAAATATTCCTCATATACTATCACTATGCCTAGCACATGACAAACTGATAATGCCTGAACGTTCCTTTAGTAATATAAAGTCTAAAGACAGGTTAGATGCATGCGGCTGCTCCACTTGAAATGTTCCAAGGACAGATTTCTTTTGTTTCTAAATATAGTGCATATTGTCTCTAAATTTGTTTCTAAATGTTGTGCATATTGTCTCTAAATCAGAACCGCGTCCAGGGTAATATTCTGTGTGTATGAGGAAACTGCTGGCAATTTTGTTTCGGATGCTAATTGTATAATTCCGCAGTTTGCTATAGCGCTTGGATTGTCCTTGCCTCGATGCAGAAGACTGGTCTGTTGCTGCTGCTATTTTCATCTCCATCTTCAATCCATCTTGACAGTTGGCCAACATCAACTACTCACCCGATCCACTATAAGGAGTTTGCAAAAAAAGAGAGATGGAAAAGCCCCATGCTGAAGGGATGCTGGCTATTTATCAGTTAATAAAGAAACAAATATGATGTAGTCAGAGGTTTACACTTCCTCGTTCCTCATTCCTTCATTCGTTGTCATGTTGTTTCTTTACTCACTCTATTTTCTTTTCCATATTTATCTGACCATTATTTGTATCCCTAAGGATTCCTAAGGAGTGCAGGCAGCCAACCTTTCTATCTGACATGACTGTGAATGCCAAAGCTGTAATTGTCAGACAACAGACCTGGGAGTGAGCGAGAGAGGGAGGAAAGAGAGAGGAAGGGAGAGAAAACAAGGGGATGGGAAATGCAGTGAGAGGCAGGAAGGGGAGTATGTGAGTGAGAGAGAGAGACGTAGAGAAAGAGAGCGAGGGAGGGGAGAGAGAGAAAGAGAGAGCAGCTTTCATTCCGGCACTTCTCAGCATCCAGTCTCTGAGACAGCGTTCTAGAGAGTAGAGCTACAAAATAAGGCACATTGGAGAGGGAAAAAATCGAAGGAGGAAATCGAGGGAAATAAATTACAAGAATAGTTTGCTATCCACTACTAACTCCTATCGGGTGGTGAGAGGTGTCAAAGTTTGCACTCTGGGGGTCCCCCCCATGCTGTGCTGAACAGAGGACAGCTCCCGTCTTCTAGGTGTGGAGAGCACAGACTGCCTGTAGTCACTTTCGGGGGAGCCAGTGCGCACTAGGAGTGTTCTCCATCTGTGGATCTCGCACTTCATCGCTGCCTGCCTGCAACACGGGAGGAGGAGATCCAATCAGTGTTTGGGTTTAATAAGGTGGAATACCAGGGGGGACACAACAGAAAAGATACAGCACAACCTGGGAAATAAAGGAAGTAGGAGCACACAGCAGTGAAGGACATCCTTCAGAGGAGGAAAAATAACATTTTACGGAATTTTGACTTCAGAGGCTCCTGTTCCAGGGGGACTTGGGCAGCATCATTTCGTTTTTGGGAGGAGCAGCTCTCAGCTTCAGTCAGCTAATCTTGTGGACTATAGGATCCTGGATGGCATGTCAAGGTAAGGACCTATCTTCAACTCTCCCGGTGTATCAGCCAGCCAGCTACTGCTCAGATTAGGTAACGGCAACACTCATCAGCAAATGAAAAGAGAGAAGAAGCAGACGGAAAGGTATGTGTTTCACTAAACTCCAGACTGTTTAGTGGCACTAATAGGACGTGAAAAGTTGCGATAACGCCTTTCCGCGATTCATTTTCTTCATGCCGTGTCCTGATGCGCGGTGGGAAGATGATTGCTTTTTTCTAGGAAGGATATTTTGATCTATGCATGAGAGGGTAGAGGGCTGTTGAGGGGTGGTATGGTGGGTGTTGAGGGGGTGGTATGGGGGGTATTGAGGGGGTGGTATGGGGGGTATTGAGGGGGTGGTATCGGGGGGAATGTTGGAAAGGAAAAGATGCCAGTGTGCAAAGCAATTTATCTCTGGGGTCTCTGTCTCTGTATGGTGGCTTCCTGCAGGAATGCTGGATGGAAGGGCATAATTACCACTAGTGTTTGTCTTCGTCTTTGTAGGGGCCATATCTTTGGGACATGGGATTACGTTTGTATGTTCACCACCTGCCTCTGAGTCGCGACAACACAGCTACTCTGCATATTAAGGGCTGTGTTTCCCTTTATTGCAGCAGACGGCAAACAACATGTTTTAGCTGTTTCGAATGCTGCCCAAATGTCTTACATGCCCCACATAATAGTTGTGCATCTTTCCTGTCTTACTGTCATGCCCATCTTTGGTCACGCTAAGCTGATAAGGTGATGAAACGTGTAGATGATGAGCATGTGTTTTCTCTCCTCAAGGTCCTTGTGTGTAAATGAGGATAAAATGACTCATAGGATGATGGAGGGATATAAAATAGGGGTTTATAAATATAACTGCAGCATCGTTGTAGTGAATCTACAGCACCTCCCTGTCAACACCGTGTGCCCCTTTGTAAGAACAGGCTGAAGTATTTATGATTGCATGTGCATCCTGTCTTCCCTGAAATATTTAAAATAATTGAATAATAAATAGCATGTGCCTGTCAAACCCTGCACCTGCCGTGGAGGATGAATATGACACAGCCTCCTTATGTAATATGCAAAGCGGGGTCCAATAAATCCCTTTGCCTCTAGATATGAAAATGTAAAAAGTGTCTCCTCTTGCGAGACATCGACAGGGGGGTAGAGGGGGTGGAACTGCAGGAAAGGGTGAAATGAAGTTGATGACAGTTTCATACGTACAGTCGCTAAATGTCCACCAATAGGACTGGCTAATTCTTATCTGTAATTTATAGCTAGCTGGTGGATGTATATAGGATGGTGCCTGTCCTAATGGTTCAGAGATTAAAGTGACAAAGCTCTGGTATTGGAATTACTCATGAAAGAGAATGTTGGCCTTTCATCTTATCGTTTGTCCGGTCCAGATATAGGTGTAATCTAATGGGCATTATGGCGGACGTGCATTTAGTGTGTGTGTGTGTGTGTGTGTGTGTGTGTGTGTGTGTGTGTGTGTGTGTGTGTGTGTGTGTGTGTGTATTCAGTGTGTGGTTGTATGTGTCCAGAGCTGTGAGCTTCGTCCTCTTTGATGTTTTATTGAGTGTTAACCATGTCCGCATAGACTCTGATCCGGGGTTACACGGTGAAGGGAATCTCTGATTTGGACCTCATTCAGCCTTGTACTGCTTTTCAGTGTGGATTAGCAACACCGATTTTGCTTTCACAGCATTTTGAATCTGCTAAACGATTTAGTCCAGGTATGTGTGCGTCTGAGTGTGTGTGTGTACATGTTTGTGTGTGTGTACATGTTTGTGTGTGTGTACATGTTTGTGTGTGTGTACATGTTTGTGTGTGTGTACATGTTTGTGTGTGTGTAGATGTTTGTGTCAGTGTGTATATGTTTGTGTGTATGCTTGTTTGAGTGTGCTTGTTTGAGTGTGTGTGTATATATATTTGTGTGTGTGTGTGTGTGTGTGTGTGTGTGTGTGTGTGTGTGTGTGTGTGTGTGTGTGTGTGTGTGTGTGTGTGTGTGTATGCTTATTTGAGTGTGTGTATGCTTATTTGAGTGTATGTATGCTTGTTTGAGAGAGAGAGAGAGAGTGTGTGTGTGTTTGTGTGTATGCTTGTTTGAGTGTGTTTGCCCAACCCTTGTAAAAGGAATATGTGCTGTCTGATGGTGGCTGAGGGAGGAGTCAGAGACTTGGTCTACTATTTCACCTGGATTATGCATCCACTGAATTATAGTATGGAAGGCGAATAGAAGGCATTTTTATTTTCCCAGTGATTACTCTGAATTGTAGACAGCACATTCACAGGGGGTAGACATTAGAGAAGAAAACAACTTTGATGGCAAAAATGCTGTGCTTTTGATTTATTGCCTACAGCTACGGTTTGAATCAGTATGCATGCACGTAACTAGGCAGCTGAAATATGACTGACATACCTGCTTCTAACTATAATAAATCATTTTCAATCATCTCATGCCTTTTGGACCCACACAGATGACGCATTTTCTGCTTAGTTGTGAATTTTGCCTAATATTTATATTAGGAATTTGTTTAGTCTAGTTTATAGCCAATATTACTTCACAATTTACCCAACATGTGTATGCAGACAGAAGCAGAGGGATCTTTTGAATGGTTTTGTCATTATCCAAACAGATATTGAATAATAACATTTGTCAATATATTGTATTTTTACCCCTTAAGAATACGATTTTATACACCAGCTAATTCAGGACATGTGTAAAATGTGCTTATACGGATTGGAGTATCATGGGTAGAGTAGCTATGGACTACTCATACATCAAGGAGACTTGTCAGACCTTCAGTGATGAATAAGAAGGCCCACTTCCGCTCTAGAGATTGTCATATTCAACGTTGGCTAGCCATTATAAGCTAACTATGCATTGATGTAGAGGAGAAATTTCAATTGAATTTGTCTCAGAAATTCTACCAGAACATGCTCTATGCAGGCCTCTGAGATGCATAGGGTTCTCGGCCTTTAAGTGGACATTAAACAATCTTCTTTCAGTCCAGGGTAATTAACTGTAGTATTCTAAAATGCCACCATCTTAAAATGTCAATACTTCAGGCCTCCTTCCCAACTGTCTAAAACGCTCTCAACAGGACATTACTGTAACATTAGCGTCGTCATGTTATTATCTAGACTGTAGAAGCAAAAATTCCACCATTAAAGGAGGTTAAGCACATAATTTCTCTGTCGGAAGTAGCGTGGTTGAACTGTATGAAAGGGAAGACGTGGCCCGAGCACAGCGGCATATTTTTAGACAGTCCATTAAGGCATAGGAAAATCAATGCTCTCAGTTCTGTCAACATTGGGTTTCAGGTTTTTTTAACACGATGACCTTTGTCGGATACAGTGAAGAACCTGAATGGCATTGTCATACTGTGGCTTGGCGAAAGAATAACACAGGTCATTATGAAAATAGACAAAGGCTGTGTCTTGTTGACATAGCGCAAACATGAATGACCGTCTTCCATCTGCTTTCAAAAATGATTTGATTTGGGCTTGCACACGCTTTCTCCTCTACTGTTACTTGTTAAAAGGATTCCTTGGGTGAATATTCAATATCTGACAGGCTGATAGATGCACCGCTGATAAATCCATTTCAGGCTGATTATAAATACATTTCAGGCTTTACTTAGCCACATGCTTCCACATATCAAATCAATAAAATAAAACGTGTAGACTTTACCGTGACATGTTTAATTAAACAATGTTTAAGCTCTTAACCAACAGTGCAGTTCAAGAAAGAGTTAAGAAAATATTTACCAAACAAACAAAAGTAAAAAAAAATACAAATAATGTAAAATAATAAAATAATAGTAACGAGGCAATATACAGGGGGTACCGGTACTGAGTCAATGTGTCTGGGTACAGGTTAGTCGAGGTAATTTGTACATGTAGGTAGGGGTGAAGTGACTATGAATAGATAATAGGCAGTGAGTAGCAGCAGTGTAAAAAAATATATATATTGTACATGTAAATAATCTGTTGGCCATTTGATTAATTGTTCAGCAGTCTTATGGCTTTGGGGTAGAAGCTGTTAAGGACCCCCCCCCTATTTTCCTGATAAAGCAAAACACCATACACTACAACAGCTGGGCCATTTATGGAATATGTTTACTCATCAGCATTGTAAAACTCCCATCATCATGGACACCGCTCCTTCCAATTACCCTCCAACTCATTGAATCCCATCAAAGTCAGCCAAACATTGCTTTGTGAAATGGAGTGTCTCTAGTTCTCTTAAATGTGGCCTGCTTGTAGCACCAGTGCTGCTAAAGGTAGTGGGGGTTTGCAGTTCTTACACCAAAAATAATAATCAAAAGGAAACTTTTTACTATTCAGTGCATGAACCCAGCACAGTGCCCTTGTCGCACGGCACAATGTGAGGGCATGGTGTGGCAGCATCCTCTGTTCCCTGCTTCTGTGGTGGGTGGCAGAGTGACTGCTGGTGGCAGTCCATCTTGGAAGAGCACACAGGGAGAGGCTGAGGCTTGAGGACAGATCGCAGACGACTTCCATTGACACTGACCTTGCCACCTATGTCACTTTCGAGCGTGACCTTTGAGTGAGCTGTGGGGACTAGCGTCTGAGGGCCACCTCCAGCAAAGTTCCCTTTGCTTCTCCCGCTTGTGTCGACATGAAGCTTTAGTAAGAGTCAGAGGGGTGAGCGCGGGGTGAGAGGACTTTGTGCCAAATGGCAGTTGTGATGGAAAGGGGGAGAATAGACATCTGTTGGCCTCAATCCATGAAGAACAGAAGATCCAATTACCTCAGGTTGTCTGTCTGACTTAAGTGAAGGCACCCCAGGTTGACCTTGAACTGAGGTTTGATGCCTTTAATATCTGTCCAGGTCTTCTCAGGCTCCACACAAGCCCAGTATGCCACCACAACGCGTGGGAGAGCACAGTAAGGTGTTGTGACACTATCAGTCTGCCACAGCTTGGCTTCTCACACTTATTGAATTCCGACAATAGCACTGAAATGCCAACCTGACAGCACGTTTACTTAAGCACTATTATGTTTACAGAAGGAGAACAGAGAGAGGGTAAGATTTGGCTTTGAACACATCAAAGATTATTATAATATGCCCTTAGCTGCAGTTACGTTGGAGGGGACTGACTGGTGTAACAAATATGTGAATTTATAACAAATGAGATTCAATATGCTTTTTTGTTGAAGAATAGAATATCAAACATAGAGGGATTGAAAGTTATGAGACTTTCCACTTATAGACCTTTTTAACATATTTTTTAGGAGGAGCGGAAGTGACCCTGAAACTCCAAAGAACTTCCGGTGCATTTGTACACAACAGCTGTTCTGTCACAGCTGTAAACAGCTAGCTAGCTAAGCTAACTTAGTTTAGTTGTTTTCTCAATGTCATAATTAGCATTTTTGACCATAGTATTCAGGGATGGGATAGTCCTTACGTCCGGGGAAAATGTAAAATGTATAGCTAGATTTGCCAAAGAAGCATCGCAGTGGGCTGCATTGCCTGCATGGATAGTAACATTAGCAGCAGCAGGAGGTGAAAGCGCCAGGATGATGTGTAGCAGACGGGTAAGATTTTTATCAAGTTAACCATCTATTCTCGGTAATGTCAGGGAACTGGCTAGCTACATATAAATAGGATCGACAGCCATCAAATATTAGTTTTTTAAATTACACAAACGTTAGCTTGATCTGCTAAAAACAAGTCAGCTACCTAGTAAGTAGCTAAGTTAACTAGCTCATTAACAGATGTCCCGTCTCAAAGAGAGAACTATCACAATGACAAAACTCAATTGCAACGAAATATAAAATGTTATATCACTTTAGAATAATGAAGCAAGTCCTGGTCTAATTTCTGTTTTTCCTAATCTCAGATACAGAGACCTGTGAAGCTGTTAAACCGTGTCTGTGGATGAATGTCTCAAAGAAAGTCCCTAGTCCTGGTGAGACTGAAGTTCGTATCACCAATGGGTTATTTAAGGTACTGGTTTACTGTTAGAATTGGTTGTAGGACCACAAAAATTAAGTTAGAAGTAACAATGCATATACCTAGAACATGTATGGTCAACCTTGCTTCTAGCGATCGAGCTATTTGGTTTGCAGGTTTCTGTTCCAGCCCAACACTGACATTCTGTTTATTATTTGTATTAGACACATCATTTAACTATTCAATCATCTCTTGTTTTGGAGTAAGATGAATGTCGAAACCCACTAACCATCTACATAGGCGTTCTTTGTATGATTTTAAATAAAGTGTTGATTATTTGAATTAAGTACGGTGTATTATTTGGTCGTTGAACATTTCCTGTGTGTCTGTTTTATTTGGTTATCACTCACTCTCATTTTGTCTGATAGTATTGCACAGATTTGCAGCTGCAGCTGGTGTCCTTGATCATTGGTGTGGGTGTAACAATCCCTGTATGACTGACCTAGGATCCCCTGTCCACAACAGGTCTCAGGTCTCAAGAGAATAGCACTCACCTGTGAACTAGCTCACATGTGCTACACACTCATCCCTCTGCTACACTCACTGACCTCCTCCTTCTCCACATCAACCTCAACACACTCACCCCTCTGCTACACTCACTGACCTCCTCCTTCTCCACCTCAACCTCAACACACTCACTCCTCTGCTACACTCACTGACCTCCTCCTTCTCCACATCAACCTCAACACACTCACCCCTCTGCTACACTCACTGACCTTCTCCACATCAACCTCAACACACTCACCCCTCTGCTACACTCACTGACCTCCTCCTTCTCCACATCAACCTCAACACACTCACCCCTCTGCTACACTCACTGACCTTCTCCACATCAACCTCAACACACTCACCCCTCTGCTACACTCACTGACCTTCTCCACATCAACCTCAACACACTCACCCCTCTGCTACACTCACTGACCTCCTCATTAATATCAGCAGCCAGAAAAGCAGATTGTCAACTGAGTCAATCTTGCACCCACATTATTAATTTTGTGGGTATTTAATTCTGCTACATTGACTCAGATCACAGTCGGTGGCTGAGTTATACTGTCGGTGGCATAGGAAGAGGTGAAAGGGGTGTGACTGTAGCAGAGGTGAGCTGCTGTTGAGTTCTAGTAGCCCTGTGATGTGATGTCATTCGCCCTGAGAGTTGAAGTAGTGTCTCCTCCTGTCTATCATGAATGTGTATTTGTTTTAATACTGTAAGCATCTCGGCTCTGGAGGATCTCCTCCTGCGATTTTGAGCACCGATTTGCTTAATTCTGCTACACTCACTGTCCTCCTCCAGTTGTTGGCATGCTAGCTACACGTGTAACTTGATTAGGGTTTGTGTCCTGGCCTGGTCAGCCATACGGGGATGGAACTCCTACATTGCAGCCAATGTAAAAGTTACCCTTCACTGTGGTCACTCTCCAGGGGATTTTTCTCTTGCCACCACTATACGTGGTCTACCCAATTGGTTACAGTGGATGTGAGGCATGCATTCCCATTGCAGACATATGATGGGATTAGTATTGGCCTCGTGGGCATGTCCAGTGCTGACATATGATGGGATTAGTATTGGCCTCGTGGGCATGTCCAATGCCGACATATGATGGGATTAATATTGGCCTTGTGGGCATGTCCAGTGCCGACATATGATGGGATTAGTATTGGCCTCGTGGGCATGTCCAATGCAGACATATGATGGGATTAGTATTGGCCTCGTGGGCATGTCCAATGCAGACATATGATGGGATTAGTATTGGCCTCGTGGGCATGTCCAATGCAGACATATGATGGGATTCGTATTGGCCTCGTGGGCACATCCAATGCAGACATATGATGGGATTCGTATTGGCCTCGTGGGCATGCCCAATGCAGACATATGATGGGATTAGTATTAGCCTCGTGGGCATGTCCAATGCAGACATATGATGGGATTAGTATTGGCCTCATGAGCACGTCCAATGTAGACATATGATGGGATTTGTATTGGCAGTTGTACGTGTGGCTTGTCATTTGTATGAAACAGGATTCGCAAATCCTCACACATTGTTAACATTTTACAGAGACGTTTTCTGCATTTGAAATGATACTATTAGAAATAGGAAAAGCATCTGAGAAGTTGTCTGTGTTAATAATTTGCTAATAAAAATAAATGGCTGGATTGATATGGGCAAGATCAGTGTGTGTGTGTGTGTGTGTGTGTGTTTTTTTTCATTAGACAGTTAATGTGGGTAACCAAATTATATTCTACCAGATTTGACTTCTACAGCTACTGGACATGCCGCCATGAAATGGATTAGAGCAAGCCCTACCCTTGTAATGAAAGTAGGCCTTAAGGATGACATGCTCAGGAGAGAGACATTATTAGCAAATATCACTGTTAAGAGGGTGTAGAAAGTAATATTAAGGTTAATTTGATTTAATTTCAAAATACATGTTGCTTGAAATAGTTGCAATTTGTTTGCTTCATGTAATGTATCATCCTGGTGTAATTAATATGCAGTTCAACATTATCACCACATGGTGTCAGCCTAGTATTTGTTTTACTACATGTAAACAAACCACTAGCTTGGTCTCATAATGTGAAATCGATAATACATGCCTAGCACAAGCTACCGGTTCATTAAAACTACAGTATGTGTCTTAATTGAAGCTAAGTGAGCAAAAAACTTGTGTAAAATATAGTTGCGTTATGGAGGGAGCAGACGAAGAGCTAGGAGAGAAAGATTAGTAAGGGGGAGAGAGTGGTTGATAGTGGGGTAATTACTGCTAGCTAACTTTGATGTATAAAATGTGGCCGTCAAACACTGCACTCGTATGCTAGACAAATTTAGTTTATATTGTTGGCTGTTGTGAGAGAAATGTATCTTGCCTGATGATTTTGTTGAGTGGATCTGGTAGCAACAAGTCAATGTGTGTATATAATTAAAGTTACATTTTTGTGTCGGATTAAGAAGTAAGAATGTATCATTTTGTGTTAGCTAGCCAACTAACTAGCTAGTTAGCAATTATGGCGCGCTGCAGCACTGGATTTTTACTGGGGAACATCCGTTGCTGCAGAACAGGTTATTGTTTTGACAATCAGGTTATGTCGATATAGGACTCATTTTACTGTGGATATAGATACTTTTGTACCTGTTTCCTCCAGCATCTTCACAAGGTCTTTTGCTCTTGTTCTGGGATTGATTTGCACTTTTCGCACCAAAGTTCGTTCATCTCTAGGAGACAGAACGTGTCTCCTTCCTGAGCAGTATGACGGCTCTGTGGTCCCATGGTGTTTATACTTGCGTACTATTGTTTGTACAGATGGACGTGGTACCTTCAGGCGTTTGGAAATTGCTCCCAATGATGAACCAGACTTGTGCAGGTCTACAGTTTTTTTCTGAGGTCTTGGCTGATTTCTTTAGATTTTCCCATGATGTCAAGCAAAGAGGCACTGAGTTTGAAGGTAGGCCTTGAAATACATCCACAGGTACACCTCCAATTAACTCCAATTATGTAAATTAGCCTATCAGAAGCCATGACATCCTTTTCTGGAATTTTCCAAGCTGTTTAAAGGCCCAGTCATCTCAGTGTATGTAAACTTCTGACCCACTGGAATTGTGATACAGTGAATTGTATGTGAAATAATCGGTCTGCCAAAACTACAGTTTGTTAACAAGAAATTTGTGGAGTGGTTGAAAAATGAGTTTTAATGACTCCAACCTAAGTGTATGTAAACTTCTGACTTCAGCTGTATTTAAAAACTGAAAAAACCTGCCTATATTGTAAAACCTGATAAGATTGATAAGGGAGCAATGGCAGGGCCATCGATTGTGTGTTTTGCCTTCATCAGCCACTTTGAGGTGTCCTCACGACGACTTTGCCACCTCCCCCCTCTTTCTCTCTGCCCCAGTTATTCAGCAATTAAGCCACGTAGGTATTTAGAGTATTGACCACTTCGTTCTTTAGACGGTTACAAAAGTGCTGTGTGTGGGGAGCCAGTTGAATATAACTCCTTGCAGCATTTGTTGTCCTAATAAGCAATGTTGTGATGGTTAGCAATGTTGTCCTGGTAAGCCTGTTATGGAGTAATTTGTGTCCTGGTAAAGGATGTTGACTTAATCAGCACAGTGGATTAGAGTTGAGTGGGGGAGAATTAGCAAAGGTCTAATCCTGACTTGTAAACTTGATTCTAGAGTCCAATGTTTCCCTTTTGTTAATCGAAGAAAGTCTTTTCAAATTTGCACAGACATTATGCATGATAATTTTGACTATTCAGACACAAATCCAATTATTTGACATGGACAAATAAGAAAAGACCAAATCGAAAGAATAACAGAACATTAGGACATTGGGTCTGGTCTTATTAGTTCAAGCCATTGATCCTCAGTCTCTTCAGGCCTGTACTGTCAGAGCAGTAGACCAAGTCGTGCATTTGTCTGCTTTAACAATGAGTTGTGGAAGCGGAATGTGGGGTTTCTGCATGCCTTGAAGACTCTCTGCACGTAGATTGGCCACTGACGCTTGGGTAGCAAAATGATTGTCTCCTTATGTCTTGGCTCATGAGATAAAATAAAATGTTATTTGTCACATGCTTCGTAAACAACAGGTGTAGACTTATGGGTCCTTTTCCAGAGTTAAAGATAAAAAAGATAACATCGGAATTGTGACATGAGTAATAAATACACAGTGAATAATGAATAACAATAAGAAGTAAAAATAACATGGCTACTGTATAAACTGTGCATACAGAGTACCAGTACTGAGAGGATGTGCAGGGTTACAAGGTAATAACATGGCTATATACAGGGAGTACCAGTACTGAGTGGATGTGCAGGGTTACAAGGTAATAACATGGCTATATACAGGGAGAACCAGTACTGAGTGGATGTGCAGGGGTATGAAGTAATAACATGGATATATACAGGTAGTAGCAGTACTGAGTGGATGTGCAGGGGTCTGAGGTAATAACATGGCTATATACAGGGAGTACCAGTACGGAGTCAATGTGCAGGGGTATGAGGTAATAACATGGCTATATACAGGCAGTATTAGTACTGAGTGGATGTGCAGGAGTACAAGGTAATAACATGGTTATATACAGGCAGTACCCGTACTGAGGAGTGGATGTGCAGGAGTACGAGGTAATAAACTTAGCTATACTGTATACAGGGAGTACCATTACTGAGTTGATGTGCAGGGGTACGAGGTAATAACATGGCTATATACAGGGAGTACCAGTATTGAGTCGATGTGCAGGGGTACGAGGTAATTGAGGTAGCTATGTACATCTAGGTAGGGGTAAAGTGACTAGGCAACAGGATAGATAATAGACTGAGCTGTGGCAGCAGCAGTGTGTGTGTGTGTGAGTGTGTGTTGTGCCAGTATGCATGTGTGCATGTTATGTGTGTGGGCCTAAGTAGTGTGTATATGTGTGTTGGGGTGTCAGTGTGTGTGTGCGTGTGCGTGCATATATAGAGTCAGAGCAAGGGAGTCAGTGAAAAAAGGGTCGATGCAGGTAGTCCGTGTAGGCATTTGATTAGCTATTTAGCAGTTTTGTTAAGCAGTTTTATGGCTTGGGGGTAGAAGCTGTTCAGGGTCCTGTTGGTTCCAGACTTGGTGCTCCGGTACCGCTTGCCGTGCGATAGCAGAGAGAACAGTCTATGACTTGGGTGGCTGGATTCTGAAATTTTTTAGGGCCTTCCTTTGATACCGCCTGGAATAGAGGTCTTGGATGGCAAGGAGCTCTGACCCAGTGATGTACTGGGCCATACTCATGGCCTTGTGGTTGGGTGCTTTGCAGTGCCTGGCAGTACCAAGCGGTGGTGCAGCCAATCAAGATGCTCTCAATGGTGCAGCTGTATAACTTTTTGAGTATCTGAGGGCCCATGCCAAATCTTTTCAACCTCCTGAGGTGGACAAGGCGCTGTCATGCCCTCTTCACAACTGTGTGCGTGTGTGGAGCACATTAATTCCTTAGTGATGTGGACACAGAGGAACTTGAAACTCTCCACCAGCTCCACTACAACTGCTAGGTTATGTCCCATTCAAGGGTTTCATCCACCATGTGGAAATTGATCCTTGAAGAGCCACATGCTTTCTTTCTGTGAGAGAGGGAAGAGTGAGAGAGAGAGAGAGCCCATGAGAAGAGGGAAGAGGAAAGAGAGAGAGCCCCTAGAGAGAGAGAAGAGGAGAGAGAAAGAACCCTTAGAGAGAGGGACAAGGAGAGAGAGAGAGACCCTAGAGAGAGGGAAGAGGACAGAGAGAGAGAGAGAGAGAGAGAGAGAGAGAGAAAAAATAGGAGAGAGAGAGAGCCCCTAGAGAGAGGGAAGAGGATAGAGAGTCCCTAGTGAGAGAGAATAGGAGAGAGAGAACCCTTAGCGAGAGGGACGAGGAGAGAGAGAGACCCTAGAGAGAGAAAGAGAGAGTCCCTAGAGAGAGAGAAGAGGAGAGAGAAAGAACCCTTAGAGAGACGGACGAGGAGAGAGAGAGAACCCTTAGCGAGAGGGACGAGGAGAGAGAGACCCTAGAGAGAGAGAGTCCCTAGAGAGAGAATAGGAGAGAGAGAGTCCCTAGAGAGAGAGAGGGAAGAGGAGAGAGAGAGAGAGTCCCTAGAGAGAGAGAATAGGAGAGAGAGAGAACCCTTAGTGAGAGGGACGTGGAGAGAGAGACTCTAGAGAGAGGGAAGAGGAGAGAGAGAGTCCCTAGAGAGAGAGAATAGGAGAGAGAGAGAGAACCCTTTGAGAGAGACCCTAGAGAGAGGGACGAGGAGAGAGAGTGCCCTTAGAGAGAGGGAAAAGGAGAGAGCCCTTAGAGAGAGGGAAAAGGAGAGAGAGAACCCTTAGAGAGAGGGGCGAGGAGAGAGAGCCCTTAGAGAGATGGAAGAGGAGAAAGAGAGCCCCTAGAGAGAGGGAAGAGGAGCGAGAGAGCCCCTAGAGAGAGGGAAGAGGAGCCAGAGAGCCCCTAGAGAGAGGGAAGAAGAGAGAGAGGTCTTTGAGAAGTTTGAGATAAGATCCTGCCTCAATGCTCTAGGGGGCATTAGTTTGTTGTATCGCTGGTTCACCATAGAAATGATGATTGGTAGTCATGTAACTTTCATGCACGTTACACACAGACACCCAATTTACCCCACCTTTCTATGGTGCATAAATAAAGAGCTTTCCTCAGGTCAGACTTGGATTGTATACAATTTTGCCTGTCCTAATATGTACACCGAAAATACACTACATGGCCAAAAGTATGTGGACACCTGCTCGTCGAACATCATGTGCATTAATATGGAATTGGTCCGCCCTTTGCTGCTACAACAGCCTGCACTCTTCTGGGAACCCTTTCCACTAGATGTTGGAATATTGCTGCGGGCACCTGCTTCCATTCAGCCACAAGAGCATTAATGAGGTTGGGCACTGATGTTGGGTGATTAGGCCTGGCTCGCAGTTTACGTTCCAATTCATCCCAAAGGTGTTCAACGGGTTTGAGCTCAGGGCTTTGTGCAGGTCAAGTTCTTCCACTCCAATCTCGACAAACCATTTCTGTATGGACCTGGCTTTGTAAACGGGGGCATTGTCAAGCTGAAACAGGAAAGAGCCTTGCCACAAAGTTGGAAGCACAGAATCGCCTAGAATGTCATTCTATGCTGTACTGTTAAGATTTCCCTTCATTGGAGCTAAGGAGCCTAGCCCGAACCATGAAAAAGAGCCCCAGACCATTATTCCTCCTCCACCAAACGTTACAGTTGGCACTATGCATTGGGGCAGGTAGCGTTCTCCTGCGCTGACTGCCAGATGGTGAAGCGTGATTCATCACTCCAGATAACACATTTCCACTGCTTCAAAGTCCCATGGCGGCGAGCTTTATACCACTCCATGCTTGGCATTGTGCATGGTGATCTTAGGCTTGTGTGCTGCTGCTTGGCCATGGAAACCCATTTTATTAAGGTTTTCGGACTAACAGTTGCTGACGTTGCTTCCAGAGGCAGTTTGGAACTCAGTAGTGAGAGTTTCAACTGAGGACAGACAATTTTTTACGCGCTACTCTCTTCAGTACTCAGCGGTCCCATCCTGCGGTCCCCAAACCATCACACTACCACCATCATGCTTGACTGTTGGTTTGCGGTTCTTACTATGCAATGCAGTGTTTGGTTTTTTCCAGGCATAATGGGACCCATGTCATCCAAAAAGTTATACTTTGGCGAAAACAAAACACTGCATTCCACAGTAAGAACCTCATACCAGCAGTCAAGAATGAGAGAGCATGTAACACTCGTCGTTTGTAGTTGAAGAAGTGGACCAAAGTGCAGCGTGGTAAGTGCTCATGATTATTTATTTTCAATAAACACTCAAACAAAATAACAAAAGGGAAAACCAAAAACACACAGTTCCGTCAGGTACATACGCTAAACAGAAAATAACCTCCCACAAAACTCAGGTGGAAAACAGGCTGCCTAAGTATGATTCCCAATCAGAGACAACGATAGACAGCTGCCTCTGATTGGGAACCACACTGGCTCAAAAACAAAGAAATAGAAAACATAGATATTCCCACATGAGTCACACCCTGACCTAACCAAACATAGAGAATAAATTAGATCTCTAAGGTCAGGGCGTGACAGAGCACTTGAAAAGGAGAGAGTCCCTAGAGAGAGGGAAGAGGAGAGAGAGAGCCCCTTTGAGGAGTTTAGAGATAAGATCCTGCCTCAAAGCTCTAGGGGGCATTAGGTTGTTGTGTCGCTGGTTCACCATAGAAATTATGATTGGTACTCATGTAACTTTCACGCTCGAATACACACAGACACACAATTTACCCCACCTTCTTTCTACAGTGCAAAAATAAAGACAGAGATTTCTTCAGGTCAGACTTGGATTGTATACATTTTAGCCTGTCCTAACATGCACACCGAAAATACACACCTAATCCCAAGTTAACATGTTGTGGCAGGACTTGAAACGAGCAGTTCATGCTTTAAATCCCACAAATTTTGCTAAGTTACAATAGTTCTGCATGGAACAGTAGGCCACAATTACTCCACAGTGACATGAGAGACTGATCAACAACTACAGGTCATTTTTGGCTGCAGTCATTGCAGCTAAAGGTGGCACAACCAGTTATTGAGTGGAATGGGGCAATTATTTTTTCACACAGGTTCATTGGGTGTTGCATAACTTTGTTAATTAAATAAGTATGTAATTGTTGTTATTTGTTTACTCAGGTTCCATTTATTTAATATTAGGTTTGGGTTGATGTACATTCAGTATTAAAAATATGCAAAAGTAGAGAAAATTAGAAAGGGGCAAATACTTTTTATCGGCACTGTACTTTAAATTCATGTAAATGTTTCCATACCTACAGTATGTTATGAAATCAGACTTTTCACCTCTGGTACTACATAACTCCCCAAGCAGTTTGTTATTGAGTCAGTAAATAATGAAGACATATAGTATATTTGCACCCCAAATTACCTCAACATTGACATTAAAGACTTTATTTTGCATTCATTTTAATTTCTTGATATGCAGCATGGCACTATCTTCTCCCACCTCCACTCTAATTTTCGGTCTGTAGCGTGAACTGAGGATGAATATGGAAAGGGAGTGCTGTGGCACTTGCTCTTTTAAGCTCTTGCAGATTTCCCTTCTCTTTTTTCCATTTAATCTGAGTCTAGCTGTCAGTGGGGTGAGGGAATCATTAGCCCCGTGCCACTGTGATACTGCTGTACCGAGAAACATGCTTAACCGAGAAAGCTCCCCATCTCTCCTATTCAGACAGATGCTGGAGGTTTTATTGTCAAGTGGTAGCTCTCTCAAGAGGTGTTTTCATCGTTCAAAGAGATGGGTGTTTTGCTGGAGGAAGTAATCCTGTGCTAAAGCAGCAGCCTGCCGTTCGCTGGTGGGTTGTTATATGACAAGTCAGCCACATATCAAGAGTCTCACAATGAATGCTTAGTGTGTGTGTGTGTGTGGTTGGGGGGTGCAGGGTTCTTGATGGACAGATCCAATCCCTATTCTTGAACAACTGAAACACCCAACAGGCTTATGAGAATAAGATAAACAATATAATATATATATATAATACATATGGTGTACAGCAAATGTGTTGTCAGAGTACATACATATACACACTGCTGTGCTAAATGGGGATGGAACAGTATGCTGAATCAAATTAACGAACAGACACCTTAAAGTTGACAAAGATTAAACGAACATGTCTACAGCACGACGGATGCACCTTTCCTCTAGTGGAATTGGATGCACACAAGACACTAATGCCCCCCCTTTGTCACGGCATCTAAATGATGACCTTTACTTCCTCTAGTACAAGCGTGGCGGCTATTGTCAACATGTGTAATTCCTACCCTTGGTTGCCAGCACAGCTGTGAATTATAAATCAATGAGCTTGCAATACTGTAAAATCCCCGGGCCCTGGGCTTTGCTGATGATCGAATAATGGATGGCGGGGGACCTTCATGGGGAGACTTTATGCCCAGCTCTGGATCCACTGGTCACATGATGGCTCCCATCCATACTGAAAGGAAAAAAGAGGGGTTGTATATCACACTGGCTCAGACAGTGAGCGCTGTGTGTGGTGGGGCGGGAGGATTGGTGGAGGGGGAGTTGTGTGTGTGATTGCGAGAAACATCTTGCCCTGTCAAAAACCTGTCAGCATGGAAACAAAGCTCTTTTGGTGTGTTTTGGATCAGATCGGTGGTCTTGGTGGACACTAAGGTGTCGGTCTGTCAGTTCTGTCAGCGCTTGTTTAATACACACCCCTTAATCTCTGCCAGGAGGTCTGGAGTGAAACCATGAAGACAGAGGAAGAGGAAGTGAGTGGGAGATACTGAATGAGAACAGTCGGCGAGTCAAATAGTTAAATTATTCAACAGGAGCTTGTCTGTGATTGTCTGAGGCTTAGGAGGAACTCTCCTGGAATTTCAATAGGGGATGTAATACCTCTGCTTAACCATTGTTACTATCCAGCGCATCTGCGCTCTGCAGTGAGCATGTATAGCCTACTTAATCTTTAACGTTTACAGTGGCTTGCGAAAGTATTCACCCCCTTGGCATTTTCTCGCCTTACAACCTGGAATAAAATAGATTTTTGGGGGGTTTGTATCATTTGATTTACACAACATGCCTACCACTTTGAAGATATATATGTTTTATTATGAAGTAAACAAGAAATAAGACAAAAAAACTGAAAACTTCAGCGTGCATAACTATTCACCCCTAACAAAGTCAATACTTTGTAGAGCCACCTTTTCAGCAATTACAGCTGCAAGTCTCTTAGCGTATGTCTCTATAAGCTTGGATGAACTTGAAGCTCTAGCCACTGGGATTTTTGGCCATTCTTCAAGGCAAAACTGCTCCAGCTCCTTCAAGTTGGATGGGTTCCGCTGGTGTACAGCAATCTTTAAGTCATACCACAGATTCTCAATTGGATTGAAGTCTGGCCTTTGACTAGGCCATTCCAATATATTTAAATATTTCCCTTTAAACCACTCAAGTGTTGCTTTAGCAGTATGCTTAGGGTCATTGTCCTGCTGGAAGGTTAACCTCCTTACCAGTCTCAAATCTTTGGAAGACTGAAACAGGTTTCCTTCAAGAATTTCCCTGTATTTAGTGCCATCTATCATTCCTTCAATTATGACCAGTTTCAAAGTCACTGCCGATGGAAAAACATCCCCACAGTGAACCACGACGCTACAACCGCCGTGGTTCACTGTGGGGATGGTGTTCTTGGGGTGATGAAAGGTGTTGGGTTTGCGCCAGACATAGCGTTTCCTTGATGGCCAAAAAGCTAAATCAGAGTACCTTATTCTATATGTTTGGGGAGTCTACCACATGCCTTTTGCCGAACACAAAACTTGTTTGCTTATTTTTTTCTTTAGGTAATGGATTCTTTCTGGACACTCTTCCGTAAAGCCCAGCTGTGTGGAGTGTGCGGCTTAAAGTGGTCCTACGGTCAGATACTCCAATCAACGCTGTGGAGCTTTGCAGCTCCTTCAGGGTTATCTTTGGTCTCTTTGTTGCTTCTCTGATTAATGCCCTCCTTGCCTGGTCTGTGAATTTTGGTGAGCGGCCCTCTTTTGGCAGGTTTATTGTGGTGCCATAATCTTCACATTTTTTAATAATGGATTTAATGGTGCTCCGTGGGATGTTCAAAGTTTCTGATATTTTTTTATAACCCAACACTGATCTGTACTTTTCCACAACTTTGTCCCTGACCTGTTTAGAGAGCTCCTTGGTCTTCATGGTGCTGCTTGCTTGGTGGTGCCCCTTTCTTAGTGGTGTTTCAGACTCTGGGGCCTTTCAGAACAGGTGTAGATATACTCAGATCATGTGACAGATCATGTGACACTTAAATTGTACACAGGTGGACGTTATTGAACTAATTATGTGACTTCTGAAGGTAATTGGTTGCACCAGATCTTATTTACGGGCTTCATAGCAAAGGGGGTGAATACATATGCATGCAACCACTTTTCCATTTTTGATTTTGTAGAATTTTGAAACAAGTCATTTTTTTCATTTCACTTCACCAATTTGGACTCCAGATAAAAATCCATTTAAATGACAGGTTGTAACACAACAGAAAAGGAAAACACCAAGGGGGATGAATTATTTTGCAAGGCACTGTATTTGAATTAATGTATAGGGTTGAATTCATACACTCTATGATTCTGCATGCAACATGTTTTTGAAAAGATGTCCAGTAGCTTTCGTGAAAAGGGACATGTAAGGTACCTACAACTACCAACTCTCACAGCCTCACGTCAGAATTAGCCATTTCATACATGTTTCTCAAACGTGAAATTTCGAAGTTGTTCCAAACGTCAAATTTAAGTTTAAGGTTAAGTTCAGGCATTAACTCCAAGTTCTTAAGGTTAGGCATAAACTCCAAAATGTTTATGTATAGGTAAATGTTGGGGATAGGCTTAAAACTAATATTTCAAAAACAACTTTCTATTATTTGAACTCGCAACCTTCAGAATCAGAGGCCGACGCTTATGCCCATCTGCAATCCCCGTCCACAATGTTCTTGGAAACCCAAAGGTAACAGCACTCATTGTTACCCCCTAGTGGCCGGTTTCCACGTCATCTCCTGACATACGCAGACATGGATGGATGTCGAATACTGACTTGTATCACGGGTGACCTGGCACACCTAAAACATGAGAAAGGCTACAAAGAGTGATAATCTGTAGTGAGCTACATTATGTGAATGGGGTTTCAACTACAGGTTGGATAATGGGGAGGAGAAAAGGATATAGCTGATATGATTTGAGCATACAAAACATTGTGGGTGCAACTCAATATTAGGAAGGTGTTCCTAATGTTTAGTATACTCAGTGTATATTTTGCTGGGATATTTGCACTACTGGGAGTCATCACATACTTAACAAAATGCCTCTAAAGTACAGTCTTGTGTATTGACTCCCTGCGTAGCTCACTGCTCCAAAGGACGTAATCACACACTCAAGCACACACACTTTACCTGTGGTAGAAATTGTGCCCATTCACAACACTTTACTAAGTTGAATTATTTAAAAGATGTGAACATGGTAAGATGCATTATTTCTAAAACCACTCAAGAGAAATTCATTTGATAGAATAAATATATGCCATTTAGCAGATGCTTTTATCCAAAGCGACTTAGTCATGTATGCATACATTTTACATAGGGGTGGTCCCAGTAATCAAACCCACATTCCTGGTGTTGCGTTGCATGATGCTCTACCAACTGAGCTAAAGAGGACCACTAGTTCTACATGAAAGGACTTCAAACCCATTCAAACTAATTCTCTACATGTTTGTGGGGGAAACATATTCCCTTTTTAGCAGCGGATTCAGGTGACAATGTCAAGACAAACCACAAGAGTGAAGGAGAAGAGATTAAAAAAATTAGATGGTTCCCTTCATGCATTGCTATATATAAACGCATGCATTTTTAATCTGCTGAATAGTATGTGGAATGGTTGCCTCTGCCACACCACACAGAGAGTACTATTCACCCCTCCTAAACACACTCACGACACATGATAACAGACAGTGACCCAAAATGTTATTCTGTGCACAACCTATTTTCTGTGCCAACCCTGACGCCATCTTCAGTCAGCAGCTACAGTAGATGGGGAAACCAACCACTATCAGGTGGTTTTTGGATGAGGAGAGGAATGCAGAAATTTGGCTAAAATTTAGGGACCAGGCTGTTGTGTTGTGTTCAAAAGGGAGCCAACATCTTGAAAGTTGTCTATGGAGATGATCTGGTATTATAATGAGCATCAATTGATAAGTACAATTGATAAGTACGGCTATCTCTGAAGTTCTTCCATTGATATGCCCAGTCCATTCGTGTGCAAACTGACGACAGAGACTTGGCTAGGTTGAGGTGTACATTATCTCACCAATTACTGCACAGTACACAGTCAGAGATGGAAGCCTGTACTAGACTTAACCCTTGTGTAGTCTTAACATTCCGTATACTCCCCTTGTCCTAAGGGTCAATGACCCGCCTTCACTAAACCCCTAAAATTAAGCAGCTTAATTGACTTTTAAACCCCAAATCTATTTTGTATGAAGAAACAACTTGTCATTCATCACAAACTTTGTGAATATCTTGGTTTTCCCTCTTCACAATGCTTAAAGACGGCATTTAATCAGTGGACACCACTCGTTTTTATTACAACACACCTGTCTTAATTGTTTTCTTTACTAAAGTAGATGTTTATTATTATTATGATTGGTGATCTTCCTCTCTTACACATAGGTGTAAACATAATTTCTTTAGCAAAAGATAGCACTTGTATAGCCTAAAAAAGTAGCTGAAATGTGCAGAAAGTAGTTTTTAATGCATTTTATTGAAGGGAAACAATAACAGTTTTAGTGATATATTCTTATGTAGTGTACAATGAGGAATTCAACTACAAAATACTAGTCTTCTCCCATTTTTTTTAACCATTGCTCCCACCCACAAGGTGTATAAACAACAACAATAAATAAGAATCAAATAAGATAATAGATACAAAACAAAAACGTGAACATAAATCAATCAACTCTAATTGGCACATGTAGGACAGTATGCAAGTGTGTGTGCATGGACTTTGCAGATGTATTTCTCACATGTGCAGCACATAGTATTTGTTTTACAGTCCTTCTTTGGGGGGGAGAATTGGAATCTCCCTCCTCTTGCCTGCCCCAGCTGCAGCCTCAAGTGGATCCAGACAAGATTCAGCCCTCTGAACAGCTTTCACAAGCGCTGCAGAGGCTGCTGTGCGGGGAAGGCGCTCCCTACTTTGAATGTGTGGGGTTACAAGTGCCTTTCCCAGCTGCTCCAGGAACACCCTCCTCTTGTTCCGCTTATCAGGCATCCAGGTAGGGTTGATCTTGTTCCATATCACAAAGGCATTGTATGAGGACACATCAATGATGTTATGGAAGATGACCAGGGGCCAGCGAGCAGTCATCCTCCTGCAGCTGTAAGTTTCAATCACCTTGTCCAGGTTGTCCACGCCTCCTTTGTTGTGGTTGTAGTCCAGGATGATGGTTGGCTTCATGTCCTCACGATCACTGATCTCAGCCTTTTTGTGCAGTGTGCTCAGGAGGACCACATTCTTGTTTCTCTTTGGGAGGTAACAAACTAGACTGGCGGTGGGGGTGAAGGCAAACTTTGATGAGAAGGCCTCTCTCCCCCTTGTTGCGAGGAGTGCAGGGGGAGCTCAGGCTTGTTCATTCTAACTGTGCCAACCATGGTGATCTTTATCTTCAGGAGCTTTGATTCAGGAGTTCAATCAATAGCACACATAATCTCAATTTGTCATTGTGTGTGTGTGTGTGTGTGTGTGTGTGTGTGTGTGTGTGTGTGTGTGTGTGTGTGTGTGTGTGTGTGTGTGTGTGTGTGGTGTGTGTGTGTGTGTGTGTGTGGTTTTTGTGGTGTGTAAATTATTTTATAACTGCCGGGTTAAAAATGACCCTAAGACAGTCTTTGTACCATGGTGGTTTACAGTGTTCATGGAAATATGAACAAAGGCGATGTTTCACTTTTTCTAATGTTGGGGTCATTCTAGGAAAAGTCATCAAATTTCACATTGAAAAAATACAATTTAGTGGGTTTTCTATGCTGTTAAACATAGTGGCGGGTCATTTTTAACCCTTAAGACAACACAAGGCTTAAGCCTTGAGGCACTCCATAGACCCCCCCCCCCCCATCCAAGGTCTGGCTCCGGCTCTTCCAGTGGTGGTGGTGTGACTCCAGTCCTACCCCATTATTGCCTGTGACTTGCTTCCTTTCAGCAGTTATAAAACATGCATAAATGATCTATTCCTTCGGGTGTTTCCACCCCGGATCAATGGCAACACAAAAAACATCTACAAAGGCGCTTGGCTCAAGGCCATATTTGATCACTTCCTCCTTTATGTCAGCCCACTGAGACTTCATTATTTCCAAGTGGTTCTAAGCTATTGTTGAAAGAACAAGAAGGGAAATATTTAGAGTTGGTTGGGGGGGAAAAATCTTTGACACATGAACAGCAGATGGATGGTTGTACCAAACTGTTAAACAGTGATGGTGGGAGAGAGAGAGGAAAAAATATTTGATTCAGCAACCCATTCCTTGATAGATCGTAGGGAAAAAGTTATTGGATGACAATAGGGTCGACTTTGCATGTTCATGTATTATGACTGTAGAAAAAAAGCACCAAATTACAGAGTACTTCAAATCAAATTTGGTGTAGACCTTACAGTGCAATGCTTACTTACGAGCCCCTAACCAACAATGCAGTTTAAAAAAAATCAAAGTAAGAATAAGAAATAAAAGTAACAAGTAATTAAAGAGCAGCAGTAAAATAACAATAGCGAGACTATACACATGGGGGTACCCGTACAGAGTCAATGTGCGGGGGCACATGTTGAGGTAATATGTACATGTAGGTAGAGTTATTAAAGTGACTATGCATAGAAGATAACAACAGAGAGTAGCAGCGGTGTAAAAGAGGGGGGAGGGGGGGACAATGCCAATAGTCTGGGAAGCCATTTGATTCGATGTTCAATAGTCTTATGGCTTGGGGATAGAAGCTGTTTAGAAGCCTCTTGGACCTAGACTTCGCGCTCTGGTACGGCTTGCCGAGGTGTAGCAGAAAGAACAGTCTATGACTAGGGTGGCTGGAGTCTATGACAATTTTTAGGGCCTTCCTCTGACACCACCTGGTGTAGAGGTCCTGGATGACAGGAAGCTTGGCCCCAGTGGTGTACTGGGCCGTACGCACTACCCTCTGTAGTGCCTTGCGGTTGGAGGCTGAGCAGTTGCCATACCAAGCAGTGATACAATCAATCAGGATGCTCTCGATGGTGCAGCTGTAGAACCTTTTGAGGATCTGAGGACCCATGCCAAATCTTTTCAGTCTCCTGAGGGGAATAGGTTTTGTCGTGACCTCTTCACGACTGTCTTGGTGTGCTTGGACCATGTTAGTTTGTTGGTGATGTGGACACCGAGGAAC
Source organism: Salmo salar (assembly GCF_965601325.2). NCBI lineage: Eukaryota > Metazoa > Chordata > Actinopteri > Salmoniformes > Salmonidae > Salmo > Salmo salar. The sequence goes on from NC_138295.1 coordinate 29,144,870, forward strand.
TTGAAGCTCTCAATCTCCTCCACTACAGCCCCGTCGATGAGAATGGGGGCATGCTCGGTCCTCTTTCTTGTAGTCCACAGTAATCTCCTTTGTCTTGATCACGTTGAGGGAGAGGTTGTTGTCCTGGCACCACACGGCCAGGTCTCTGGCCTCCTCACTATAGGCTGTCTCATCGTTGTCTGTGATCAGGCTTACCACTGTTGTGTCATCGGCAAACTTAATGGTGTTGGAGTCGTGCCTGGCGTGCAGTCATGAGTGAACAGGGAGTATAGGAGGGAACTGAGCACGCATCCCTGAGGGGCCCCTGTGTTGAGGATCAGCGTGGTGGATGTGTTGTTACCTAGGCGGATGTGTTGTTACCTACTTGATCATTGCTTAGCAGTTGATAGAGCATAGTGCCCCATGTTGCTGTCACAACTCATTGGAATGCTAAGAAAAGAGATAAACATTGATGCACTTTCCCCTGATGAGATGTATAATTTAAACTTTTTCGATTTAGCCTCCAGTAGGAGATGACTATGTTCAAGTATGTGGATCTGGTTTTCATACCTTTGGATCTTTAAAGCGGCAAACTTTGTTATTATTAAAACATGCACTATACCACTCAAGCCAGTCCTATTTTCTGGGTAAGAATCTTTTAATGGTCTTCATTGTGGAGAAAATGGGACTTTAAAAGGTATCAGAGGTCATTAAAGAATACACTTAAGAGGTTGACGATAGCCTCGAGACGTGAGCAGCCCGAGCACCAGACAGCAGACGCTCTTACAACAGAGGCGTAGATTTATTTTTCCTCTCACACCCCTCCGTAGTTCTCTTTATTAAACCCAGATGTTTGGGCTTGTGACCTGAGATTTCCTTTTTTGAGAAAATAGTTTTTGTGGCTTTTTTCTCATCCTGACTGCAAAGTGAACTCTTCGCTCCATCGGCACAGAGTAACGGTGCATCCAATTGGCGCCGTACTGCAAGCCAACTGTGCCTCAGATAATTAGAGGAGTGTGAGTGAGAGAGTGTGAGTGTGTGAAGGGCAAGACACACTAAATATAGATCAAAAGGTCCTTCAGCACTATAGGCATCAAACAGGGACAGAAGTTATCCTCCATCTCATGGAGCGTCCTCCAAACTCTGTTATTTATGACTCGTACAATTTGTCTCTCCATAAGGACCATTGACATTGGGAAACCAAATTGCTCAACATTTTGGTTTGATACATCCGGTATAATACTAAGGACAGTTTCTCGGTCTCTGGTAAATACCTTCTCTGAGATGCTTCATCTTTTAGATCCGAAAGTATTGGCAAAGACACTTTAAGCACAAACGCAAAGGCTAATTATATACTGAGTTTATGTACAGTAGATACATTATACCTTTTGGGCCATAATGACATGTGTCTTATTACAGAGGAACAATATTAGTGTATTATTTAACATTGTGCTGGGTGTTTACCCATACTGTATGTATAGCAACAACAAGCTTGCTGATAATACACACCTTTTTGTTTGACTTCCTGAGGAGCTGTCTGGATTCTTTAATTATAGCTATAAGACATATTCCAGGCGGACTATTGCATTTAAACTGACCACGTAGATGCACCATAATTGTCTTTGTCACAGTTATTGCCCCCTTGTTATTGCTCAACTATATTTATGGGTGAATAGTCACATGTTGGTGATGAGATTCAGACCTTTAAACTGTAATGTAGCCATGAACACTGTTGAATTAGGTAAATAAACCATTCAGGTAAAAGGAAGAATATGTTGTTGTACATGTATTGATTTCACTTCATTACATAACGTAACCAGTCTTCACATTGCATAAGATCTTCTCAGACAACAATGGATCATCCAGAATACCCTGAAGCAGCATGTTACATGGAGTGTTCATATGACTGGCTAGTTTGTAAATGAAAACTCTATTGCTTCTTGACTATTGAAATAGCATACCTGGAAAAGCTGATTGAGTTAGGAGAAGACCATTTGGTTAAGTACAGTAATTACAACATGACCATGCATTTACACTGCAGTAACTTGGTGACAAATGCAATACCTGTGCATCGTAAATATGGCAAAGAATATTCTTGCTCCAGATTGATTGCAATCACTATTATGTAATCAATGGTCAAATTCGTCGTTGTAATGATGTTTGATTAAGCCACATTCTCATGTGTTGTCAATGAATGAACACTAGTAATCTTCATTTTGTTTCACCTGTCAGGATCTATTCAAGGCCTGTTCAGATAGCAAGAAGCAGTTTGCGTCAGCCAACCTCCAAATCAATGCATTCTGTAAATTGGCCCTTGACTTGATAGAGAGCATAGCAAGATGTCACAGAGGATGTTGGAGATGACCATCAGACAAGCTCTTTTCACCTGATGGTTAATTATAAAGTGAGGAAACCTCGTTGGGAAAACAGCCATGACTAATTGAGACATGTGCAGTTGGCAGCAGTCAGGCCTGCTGTCGTTCAAAAGGGGGTGGGGGTAAATTATAAAAAACTTTGAGTGATCAAGTGAACATTTCGCTTTGTTTAATTGGCACAATGTCGTCTGATTCATGTCCTGTCTGCATGTAGAAGTAATGGTCTATTTGGCTATTAAAATGTACGTTTTAGCAGCAGTGTGAATTGATTCCTTACACAGTTTAAATAAATCAGGGCCAATAATTAATACATCCAAAGATGAAATAAATAAGGAAATAGAGTGGTTCTTAGTAGTTGACTCGATTAACTTGACAGCCATCTTGCGAATTCACTTAACCAGTAAATCATGAGACGATACCCACCATTTTAACTAGCGCAGCCTGGTACTTGATAATCTGTCTTGGCGAACCCTTGCAAAGAGGTGTTTATTTCCAGTTCTGTGTATACTTCACTTGGACACTGTCCAAATGTTTTCTTGGTTGTGTTGAGGTCAGATAACCGTGCATGTACTACTTTGATGAAAGAGGGGAGTGCTGCTTTCATTAGATGGGGAACTAGGTCACTTTGTGTGCAGGGACAAGATGGAGGAGATAATATGGCCGGTGGTGGGAAGTATACGCTCTCAGAGGGGGAGTGCTATAGTCGGCTTTGGCATTGGCAGCAATAGAGAACAAAATCCAGACAGAGAGCCACATTTTATTTTTCTTTAACAACATAGGTCACCATTATTTTTCCGCTGTATTTATTCGAAGTACTGCTAAGCTGAATCAAAAGCTTGACTGTTTGATGAAGCATTTTATGTTTAAGATAAAAAGTTGTGGTTGTTCACGGTGTCACGCCCTGACCTTAGATTGCCGTTTATTTTCTATTTTTTGGGTTAGGTCAGGGTGTGATGTGGGGTGGGCATTCTATTCCATTCTATGTTTTCTATTTCTTTGTGTTGAGCCGAGTATGGTTCCTAATCAGAGGCAGCTGTCTATCGTTGTCTCTGATTAGGAATCATACTGAGGCAGACCTTTTTCCCTCCTTCTGTGTTCGATCTTGTTTTTGTCAGCTCAGTAAGCATGCAGAATGTGACGTTCATTTTTCCTTGGTTTGTTATTTTGTTTGAGTGTTCTGAGTTACAATAAATATGAGCACTTTCCACGCTGCACCTTGGTCTTCTCATTTTGACGGACGTCACACATGGGCTGTGTAGACCCATTGTTATAGAGGGCCGATGTCACGTCCTGACCAGTATAAAGGTTATTTGTTATTGTAGTTTGGTCAGGACGTGGCAGAGGGTATTTGTTTTATGTGGTTCGGGGTGGTGTTTTATGTAGTAGGGCATTTGATTTATTATTTCCAGGTTTTTGGTCTATGTTCTATGTTTTGGTATTTCTATGTTCTTTCTGGTTTGTTGTATTTCTATGTTTAGGTTAATGGGGGGTTGGACTCTCAATTGGAGGCAGGTGCTTTCTCGTTGCCTCTGATTGAGAGTCCTATATATGGGTAATTGTTTGGTGTAGTGTTTGTGGGAGATTGTTTCTTGTTTTGCTGAGTGTGCCTGACAAGACTGTTTCGTTGTTCGTGAGTTCGTTTCTTTTTTTTTTTGTGTTCTTGTTATTTAAATAAATATACAAGATGAGCATCCACATTCCTGCTGCGTTTTGGTCCTCCATTCCAGACGACAACTGTGACAGCCGATCACTAGCATCCCCACATTGCGGTTCAATTCCCATTTGTCTGTCTCATTAGCTGCAAACAGAACTTAACCTTGTGTGGATCGCACCATTTAACTTTAGTTACAGGTGGTCTTGTCTGCAGGGAATGTGTTCCCAAAGAAGTACAACATTTACAATCAAATGTGTTTGCTTGAATGATGGCCATATTTTACATCAACATTTACATTTTAGTCATTTAGCAGACGCTCTTATCCAGAGCGACTTACAGTAGTGAATGCATACATTTTGTATTGTACTGGCCCCCCGTGTGAATCGAACCCACATGTAAAACATGTTCTTGAAACAATTTTTACATACTGGAACAATGCCTAAGTGTTAATTATCATAAATTATTAGTTTTGCTCTTAAATAGTCATCAGCATACAACAAACAAACAAACATCACAGTTTGCATGCATAAAGATTCAAGTCCTTTATATTGCTCACTTACAGGTGGTTTACCAGTTATGAATGATTTGTCTAATTTATTTAGTTGTAACAATCCAATACCACTCAAGATGCCGCCTAAAACCTCTTAGGGCTAGGCCCCTTTTTTCTCAATTTCCGCCTGAATGACGTGCCCAAAGTAAACTGCCTGTTGCTCAGGCCCTGAAGCCAGGATATGCATATAATTGGTACCATTGGGAAAAAAACACTTTGAAGTTTGTAAAAATGTAAAAATAATGTAGGAGAATATAACACAATAGATATGTTAGAAGAAAATCCAAAGAAAAACCAACCAGAATTGTATTTTTGAGAGAGACCATGCTCTTACAATGGCATGTATAAGGGCATACTGAAAATTAGCTCCCGGGATGCAATCCCTATGGCTTCCACAGGGTGTCAGCAGTCTATGTTCAATGTTTCAGGCTTGTAACTTCCAAAACGAATAACAAATATCAGTTTTAGTACAGGGACATAGTCTTGGAAATTTGTGTTTGCCCGCGACATGAAGACAGGACACAACTGCTAAAATCGGTTTCCTATTGAACATACTTCTTTCTGTAAGAATTATTATAGTTTGATTACATTTTAGGGTATCTGAGGAGTAAATACAAATGTATCTCGACTTGTTGAAACAAAGTTTAAGGGTACATTTTAAGATTCCTTTCTCTGCATGTTGAATGAGTGGATTACTCAAATCAATGGCGCCAACTAAACATACTTTTTGGGATATAAAGAAGGATTTTATCTAACAAAATGACACTACATGTTATAGCTGGGACCCTTTGGATGACAAATCAGAGGAAGATTTTCAAAAAGTAAGTGAATATTTAATCGCTATTTGTGAATTTAAGAAACCTGTGCTGGGGGAAAAATATTTTGATGTGGGGCGCCGTCCTCAAACAATCGCATGGTATGCTTTCGCTTCGTTGTCACCAGAAGTTGTCACCAGAAGTTGTCACAGGAAGTTTCACCGCTAGCGGGATGCCTAGCCCTAAAAGGCTTCTTAACTGAATCAGTTCACATGCAGTGTAGAAAGCTGTTGCTTCCTATCTCATTTTATTGTCAACTAAAGCACACATACAGACACTGTATGTCGTAAGTCTGCATCACTTAACAGAAACCCCATTTCTTAGCTTTTATTGTAAAGAGAAGTGGCCCATTTACATGTTCCATGTCATGGCCATGTATGCCACGGCTGAAGCTTTTATAAAACAAAGACTTGACAAAAAACTCTCAGTGAAGCTTTTCATCGCCATTCATGTTACCCTGCTGTTGCATTTTCCAGTAGTTTTTAAGTAACATTCTGTGTACCTCAGCTTGGTAGTACCTCTGCAGCAATTCTGTCTAAATATTTAGGAGATGGCACCCACAGACATGGCAGCTCTGCTTCTAGCTCCTAAGAAACTTTGCAGTATTGTGTTTTTTTTGTGTTACTTCTTACATTATTAGCCCAGATCGTTTTTTGTGAGTTTACATACAACCGGAAATAACTTTTGGATATCAGAGCGCCGGTAACTTACCAGCATCACGACTAGGAATACGACTTTCCCGAATTAGATGCTTGGTTCGTAACCCCCCAGGGCAATTGAACTTATCCCAGAGGCTGCTCCAAGATGCCGCCGGCGGAGAAGACTTCTCGTCCGACTCAAGAGGCATGCACACCATCCACCACTTCCAAGTATATTTCTCGCTAATGTTCAGTCTCTGGACAATAAAGTAGACAAGCTCAGGGCAAGGAACTCCTTCCAGAGGTACATCAGGGACTGTAACATACTCTGTTTCATGGATTCATGGCTCTCAGGATATTAACAGGAAGAAGAAAGGCAGTGGTGTATGTTTCATGATTAACTACTCATGGCGTGATGGTGATAACATTTAGAAACTCAAGTCCTTTTGTTCACCCGACCTAGAATACCTCACAATCAAATGCCGACCGTATTACTGTGTATATTCCCCCTAAAGCCGATACCACGACGGCCCTCAAGAAACAACACTGGACTTTGCGCAAACTGGAAACCACATATCCTGAGGCCACATTTATTGTAGCTGGGGATTTTAACAAAGCAAATTTGAGGTAAACACTACCAAAGTTCTATCAACACATTGACTGTAGTACTCGCGCTGCTAAAACGCTCAACCATTGCTACTTCCCTTCCAGAATGCCTACAAGGCCCTCCCTCGCCCTCCCTACGGCAAATCAGATCACAACTCCTCCTTCCTTTAGGCAGAAACTCAAACAGGAAGTACCGGTGCTAAGGTCTATTCAGCGCTGGTCTGACCAATCGGAATCCATGCTTCAAGATTGTTTTGACCATGCGGACTGGCATACAGTATGTTCTGGGTAGCCTCTGAGATTACATTGATGTACACACGGACAAGGTGACTGAGTTCATCAGGAAGTGTATAGGGGATGTTGTTCCCACTGTGACTATTAAAACCTACCCAAACCAGAAACTGTGGATAGAAGGAAGCATTCACACACAACTGAAAGCGCATTTAACCATGTCAAGGTGACCGAAAATATGGTTGAATACAAACAGTAGTTATTCCCTCCATAAGGCAATCAAACAGGCAAAACGTCAGTACAGAGACAAAGTCGAGTCACAATTTAACGGCCCAGAAATGAGACGTATGTGGCAGGGTCTACAGACAATCAAGGATTACAAAGGGAAAACTAAGCCACGTTGGGGACACCGACGTCTTGCTCCCGGACAAGCTAGAGACCTTCTTTGCCTGCTTTGAGGATAACAAAGTGCCACCGATGTGGCCCGCTCTGAAGGACGTGCTCTCGTTCTCCATGGCCGACGTGAGTAAGACATTTAAGCGTGTTAACCCTCGCAAGGCTTCCGACCAAGATGGTATTGCTAGCCACGTCTTCAGAGCATGCGCAGACCAGCTGGCTGGAGTGTTTACGGACATATTAAATCTTTCCCTATCCGAGTTTGCTGTCCCCACTTGCTTCAAGACGTCCACCATTGTTCCTGTAACCAAGAAAGCAAAGGTAACTGAACTAAATGACTATCGCCCCGTAGCACTCACTCTGTCATCAAGAAGTGCTTTGAGAGGCTAGTTAAACTTGTTCAGGATCGGTGGGTCCCCTGCGGGACGTTGAGCTAACGTAGGCTAATGGGATTAGCATGAGGTTGTAATTAACAAGAACATTTCCCAGGACATAGACATATCTGATATTGGCAGAAAGCTTAAATTCTTGTTAATCTAACTGCACTGTCCAATTTACAGTAGCTATTACAGTGAAATAATGCCATGCTACTGTTTGAGGAGAATGCACAGTTTTGAACATCAAAAGTTATTAATAAACAAATTAGGCACATTTTGGCAGTCTTGACACAAACTTTTGAACAGAAATGCAATGGTTGATTGGATCAGACTAAAACTTTGCACATACACTGCTGCCATCTAGTAGCCAATATCTAAATTGCACCTGGGCTTGAATAATACACTATGGCCTTTCTCTTGCATTTCAAAGATGATGGTACAAAAAAACCCAATTGGTTTATTCTTTGTATTATCTTTTACCATATCTAATGTGTTATATTCTCCTACATTCATTTCACATTTCCACGAACTTCAAAGTGTTTCCTGTCAAATGGTACCAAGAAAATGCATATCCTTGCTTCAGGGCCTGAGCTACAGGCAGTTAGATTTGGGTATGTCATTTTAGGCGAAAATTGAAAAAAAGGGGCCGATCCAACTTCTTAGAGATAGCCCCCTTTTTTACATTTTTGACACAATAAACCAAGTGTTTTTGTTCTACCACCATCTTTGAAATGCAAGAGAAAAGTCCCAGTTCTAGCCATCACTCTGGTTGTAATTCCGATAGTGTCCACAAGATGGCAGCAGTGTATGTGCAACGTTTCAGACGGTTAACTTGAAGTATGAGTGAACTACATTACTTTTAGTGTGAAGTCCCCAGGTACATTTGGGCAAATCGTGAGGGACACATTCATATTCATCTAAAAATCTTCTGCAAGAATTATCGTCACATCTGTATACTTGGGCTTTGATTTAGCTTTCCAAGTATTAGTAGCCATATTATAAGTTCAACATTTGCAAAACAACCAGTTTTCATAACTCTGAATACTCTTATAATTTTTGTCCAAAATGAAAAGGCATGCTGTCAAACAAGGTTATTAGCTACTTTTTACGACATATATATGGTATACATGGATACTCCCATAAGGCCCAGCACATTGGCTATCTAGCTAGCTTTGTTTGACCCCGATTGTCAAATAAGTACCAAAGTGACAGTCGTACAAGTGATGACCGACCGTGTCATCGGTGTGCCATGAAGGCGTCGCTCTCTGACCAAATATGGTGTCCTATAGGATATACTCCACCCCAATGATATAGTGAAATTTTGTTACGTTCTAGGATCTATGAATAATACATACGAATGTGATTTGACTCGTTGAAACAACATTCGATTTTCATAGATTCCTTTCTTTTCAAATTGAACGAGTGGAAATACAAAATCGATTGTGCATGCTATATGGACATTTTTAGGTTATGAAAAAGGATTCTATCTAACAAAATGACACTTCATGTTATCTCTGGGACCCTTTGGATGAAAAATCAGAGCAAGATTTCAGAATGTAAGTACACATTTCACCTTCAGAGGTGAATTTATCAAAACTATCGTGGTGAAAAACGCCGCAGCCCGTCTGGTGTTCAACCTTCCCAAGTTCTCTCACGTCACCCCGCTACTCCGCATACTCCATTGGCTTCCAGTTGAAGCTCGCATCTGCTACAATACCATGGTGTTTGCCTACGGAGCTTTGAGGGGAACGGCACCTCCGTACCTTCAGGCTCTGATCAGGCCCTACACCCAAACAAGGGCACTGGGTTCATCCACCTCTGGCCTGCTGGCCACCCTACCTCTGTGGAAGCACAGTTCCCGCTCAGCCCAGTCAAAACTGTTCGCTGCTCTGGCACCCCAATGGTGGAACAAGCTCCCTCACGACGCCAGGACAGCGGAGTCAATCACCACCTTCCGTAGACACCTGAAACCCCACCTCTTTAAGGAATACCTGGGATAGGATATAGTAATCCTTCTAACCCCCCCCCCCCCCAAAAAAAAGATATAGATGTACTATTGTAAAATGGTTGTTCCACTGGATATCATAAGGTGAATGCACCAATTTGTAAGTCGCTCTGGATAAGAGCGTCTGCTAAATGACTTAATGCTGCATGATTTACAACTCTCCCGTTGACGGGACGCCGATCCTTAACAATTAAGGATCAAATCACCTCTACATTACCTGGCACCCTAGACCCAGATCAATTTGCATACCGCCCCAATAGTTCCACAGATGATGCAATCACCATCGCACTGCACAATGCCATATCCCATCTGGACAAGAGGAAAACCTATGTAAATATGCTGTTCATTGACTATAGCTCAGCTTTCAACACCATAGTACCATAGTAGGATACAACACCTGCACTTCGCTGATCCTCAACACAGGAGCCCCACAAGGGTGTGTGCTCAGCCCCCTCCTGTACTCCCTGTTCACCCATGACTGTGTGGCCATGCACGCCTCCAACTCAATCATCAAGTTTGCAGATGACACAACAGTAGTAGACCTGATTATGAACAATGACAAGACAGCCTACAGGGAGGTGGTGAGGGCCCTGGCAGAGTAGTGCCGGGAAAATAACTTCTCCCTCAAAGTCAACAAAACGATGGAGCTTATCATGGACTTCAGGAAACAGCAGAGGGAGCGTCCCCTATCCACATCAATGGGACAGCAGTGGAGAAGGTGAAAAGCTTCAAGTTCCTCGGCGTACACATCACTGACAATCTGAAATGGTCCACCCACCCACACAGACAGTGTAGTGAAGAAGGTGCAACAGTGCCGCTTCAATTTCAGGAGGCTGAGGAAATGCAGCTTGGCCCCTAAGACCCTCACAAACTTTTACAGATGCACAATTGAGAGCATCCTGTCTGGCTGTATCACCGCTTGGTATGGCAACTGCACCGCCCGCAAACGCAGGGCTCTCCAGAGGGGGTGCAGTCTGCCCAATGCACCACCGGGGGCACACCACCTGCCCTCCAGGACAGCTACAGCACCCGATGGCACAGGAAGGCCAAAAAGATAATCAAGAACATCAACCACCCGAGCCACGGCCTGTTCACCCCGCTACCATCTAAGGCGAGGTCAGTACAGGTGCATCAAAGCTGGGACCGAGAGACTGAAAAACAGCTTCTATCTCAAGGCCATCACACTATTAAATAGCCATCACAAGCCGGCTAGCAACCGGTTACTTAACCCTGCACCTTAGAAGCTTCTGCCCGGTAGACATAGACATGGAATCACTGGTCACTTTAATAAAGTTTAAATACTGCTTTACTCATTTCATATGTATATACTGTATTCTATTCTACTGTACTTTAGTCAATGCCAGTCCGACATTGCTCATCCTAATATTGATATATTTCTTAATTCCATTATTTTACTTTTAGATTTGTTTGCATTGTTGTGAATTGTTACATACTACTGCACTGTTAGAGCTAGGAACACAAGCATTTCGCTACACCCGCAATAACATCTGCTGAATATGTGTTTGTGACCAATAGTATTTGATTTGATTTGAATGAACAGGTTCATGAAACGGTGGCGGGCACAGAACACTCCCCATGGGGGACTCCACCTGTGTGGGGGGGAGCGGGATGTTAAGTGGCCGTGCCACCGTTGCAGAGCCCTGCTGAGACCAAAGGAAGACCAGTATCTTTGTGGTTTGTATCGGTCCGCCTGTCTGACCATCCTAAACAAAACCCTTGATCTATAGACCCCACTGAGAGATGTTGACATTTGGCTAGCATTGACCTTTTTGACCTTCAGTTCCAGCAATCCATTTCCGCATTTGAATCTGAATCAGGAATGTGGTTGGACAGGACTGCTACCTCCAGAGAATGTCAGCAGAGAAACAAAATCCCAGCACAGAGACAACAGTGAAACCCAGTTTTTTGACAGGGCTAGGTCACTCAGCAAACTTGGAAAATGTGTAGTGGAGCAGCTGCTGGATGTGGCATGCTCTGGCCAAATGCTTGGAACAGGTTTTGAGCCCTGACCAATGTCGAATCAGCAAATCAGGGAACCACATGGTCTCATTACTGGGGGAAATCGCCAGGTCTGCCAGGCTGAAGATTAATCTCATCTAACGCACAATGAAGATTAAAGTACACTTCTCATCCTCCATTACTTTCCCTGCTATGCTTATGGATAAAACTGTTGTCATGTTTGCAGTGATTTGAGCAGTGAGTCTCTAGAGGTGCTTACAGGAGATGGAGGAGAACACTTTGCAACAACAGACTCCAATAGTCTGTCAATGTCTGCCTGTCAATGTGTCCAAAATTCAATTTCACCAACACGACTGGCACATTTAATCAATAAGCTCAATGTACAGTGGAATACATGAGGCGTGTGTTTAACATCATAAGGATTGTTATTGTCAATATTGTAGAACGTTAAAGTACATGTTTCATTCATCATCATCTCAAGAAGTGCAAGCATCATATGTGATATCACTGATGTACACTTATTCCTTGTAAGAACATTGTATTGTAACTGACATATTTAGCTTGTTCACCAACCTGGGATTTAACTGAAGAGATACAGCTTAGATGTGATGCTGTTGATTTGTCACCAAGGACTGCAGTGGAGCTGTTAGATACTATCCTCATTTCATCATTGGTTAATCCTCTCTGTTTTCAAACTAGAACAGTCATTGAGTAGGCATTGTACTGTAACTGTATACTAGAATATGTTCGCAGTATTGCTTATTTCATCAGAATTTGGCTAAAGAGGATTTCACCTGTTCTACTTACAATAAGCCATGGAAGATTAGGTTGCGTTACCCTGCTCAGACTTTGCATGCATCAACCAATGATTGCGTGCCACATCATCGACTGTGTCATCGACTGACAGATTGCTATAACATATGATGTGGTTTGTTGATACGTAAAATACCTATCCAGGCGTTGTAAGATCTAGCATGCTTCAGCAACGCCTAGGCAGAGGAACTTAGATTTAGAGTTCTCATCAAGGGGCTAAGTGTTAGTTGGTTAATCTCTGCACAATGGACTCTTAATTAAAGTTAATAAAAATTGATATAATATTGTTAATCTCACTATATGTTATGACGAGAAGTACACTTGGAGTACTTAACAAGAAAACAAACAGGTTCATGATTATTGGAATGACTGAGAAAAAGTTGCAACCATTAGTTCACATTCTACACATCTATAATCAAGAGGGAACACATTTAGCAAATTAACCATTGTAATGGACATAGGGAATTGTATTGTAGAGGAAGACAAAAGCTTTATTGAATTAAGACCAGTCATCTTAGTCTTTGAGCTTTCCAATGATGGGAACTCTTAGTCCTTTGCAAGAATTGTGTCAGTTAATGTGATTGGCCTCAGCATTTCAAAGCTTTTGAGTGCCAATACAGTCCATAAACAGGCAAATCAGGAAAGATGTTATCATTCTACAGAGCCCAAAGGCAAGGATTACATGGATGTCTGGATATGTCTGGATAACATAATTTGTTTTCTTCAATATTGCTAGTTAGCTGTGTTACAATTAATTCTAAATTAATTTTCACATAGTCAGGGCCAAAAATATGACTTATGAAATAATTAAACAGCAGGGAAGCATTAAAATAATGAGCCTCATAAATGTCAATCGCGTTTTCCCACTCGACATGTGAAGCAGCACTAAATAAGTAAAAAAACAAGATGAGAAACTAAGATGTCTGGTGGTTTAAATAGCCACGCTCCAGACGTTTAGCATGCTAGCTAGTACTGGTTTTGTGAAGTAGATAATGAAAATGTTACAGTTGAAAAGGTGGAGATAGGGGGGATTGAGGGGAATATGGAGGATATGGAGGATGGAGGGGATGAGGGGAAGGTTTTCGGTTGGAGGGGACTGTGGGGTCTTGGATAGTTTAGTGGCTTCACTGCAGGTGGATTGTATGTTTTAAAATTATATTTAAAGAAAAGTATAAAGAAAAAACATTTTGGAAGCAATGTGGTAAATTAATAAAGATGGAAGTGAAAGATAGATAATATTTGCCCTGTATTTTGCCCTTTCATGGGAGGTACTGTAACATGTCACTTTAAAAGTCAAATGCAGCCTTTTTTTCTCAAATCATTTCTGGGTAACAATTAAGTACCTTACTGTAATTGTTTTCAATTAAAAAGGTCAAAAATTGCTTCTCAGTAAAGAGAAATTTCTCAGGCATGAATTTTGCTAGAACTGTCTGGGAGTTGTCTGAGTTGCGAGGGGAAAACATAACATTTTCTGTTATTGGCAGTGAGGTTTGGAGCTCTCTTTCTTATTAGTCTGTTATTAACTAGTTTACAGCATGTCACCATGGAAGACCGAAACAGGCTGAAATTTCAGGTGGCCTTTTCAAACAGCTCTTACACTAAAATGACATTAACATCATTTTCACATCATTATTCCAATAGTGTGGACATTTAAAACACAGGAAAATCTTGTTTTTGACAGCACTGACCTTTAAACATTTTGTGAGTGGGGGCCTCCTTCCACAAAGATACCACAGGCACTTTAAGTAGCTTTTAATCACTGGACATGCTAACAGAGGAGGAACTATCTCTGACTCAAGGCTAAAGCCTTCTGAGCGCTGCCTGTGGCTCATACATTGTGCTGAAGGAGAATGGGATTATTTGCTAACTCATGGATTTCCACCATATTGTCTCCACCCTCAAATTCCCATTCTCCTACCCCCACACACACAATCCCCTTCTTTGAGAAATCCTACGTCCTCTGAACCCCTGGAAAGTCAAACAGTGTAATCCATTTGTCTGTTGAATGGATTTGCAGAGACTTGGATTCTATAGTTAGTTCCTTCAAGAGACTACCCCAATTGAGCTGAATATGGAAGCTCTCATTGTAATTTCCTATTGGTTGTTTTGAAATGTGAAATGGGGTTCACACTGATTTATACAAGGAGGCATTAGATTGATAAATCCTCCTAAATGACTCTCAGCCTACTATCTACTGTATGCTTAGTAGCAGACATTTCCTAAAATATTGGGAAATAATGTGCCAACTGTTTTCAGTCCAGGCTAGACCTTGAAAATACCGTTCATTTGGGGGAAAGAAATATTAACCTATCATACACTTAGGATTCCCAGTTTCAGAGGCAGGTAAACATGTAAATTATGAATTTGTCTTGCCTTGTACTGCCATTGAAAGCATTGCAGTGAGTATTCATAATGACTGACTCATGGAGAGGGGACATTTACTCTCTTTGAGAACAATTTAGATCCTGCTTTCTAGTTCCAGCAGAATAGATTACATGATCATTTAAAGGAATTAGGTTAAAAAAAAATCTATTGTGTGTCCCTCAAACTCATTTTTATATTAGAGATGAGATGTGTTTTTTGTAAAACATGCTCCAGGTAAAATCAGCGCTTCTTTGATTTCCCAATTTGTCAATGTCATTTTCAACAGTCTCTACACCTAACATGAAATCTTATTAAGACCAAAATCAGTCTTCTGACAAAGCATGTTATAACATAAAACATTTTTGGGTAATCCAACATTGTATCCTCAGAACACCTACATGGATGCAGCATTTTTCTAACACGTACAACACTGGAACTCACATCACAGGTATAGTTTGATTAAATGGATTCATTATTCAACACTGGAACTCACATCACAGTTATAGTTTGATTAAATAGATTCATTATTCAACACTGGAACTCACATCACAGTTATAGTTTGATTATATAGATTCATTATTCAACATTGGAACTCACATCACAGTTATAGTTTGATTATATAGATTAATTATTAAACACTGGAACTCACATCACAGTTATAGTTTGATTATATAGATTCATTATTAAACACTGGAACTCACATCACAGTTATAGTTTGATTATATAGATTCATTATTCAACACTGGAACTCACATCACAGGTATAGTTAGATTAAATGGATTCATTATTCTAATCCCCCCCATGCATACCACCACAAGAAATGACATATATAATATCATACAAATTTTACTAATACAGTATTTTACTACTACTAATAATAATAATCATCCATTGTCATTTAGGAAAATGCAATGATATAGTTAATTCATGCAGCAGATGGTGTGTTTTTTTGTGTTATTTTTGTCCTCATGCACAATAGCAGTGAGAAAATGACTGCTAAAGGTCACGATAATGTACCATATGGCCGGGCCCCCACACACATACACACACACACCTAGGCCTGTTGTCTTGAGGTGTGTGACGACGGCAATCAACGAGCGAGCGTGGGTGTGAGCCGAGTGGCATCATGCATTGCACACTCATAATTACATGAGGGCTTTTTCCCTGCCTCCCCTCTTATTTTTCATGAGTTATAGCTTCACCACAGCTGTCAGAAGTTGGGCTTCTCCGATTGGGTTATAACTGGAAGTATTATTAAAAACGTTAGTGTGGCGTATGGCAGCCCAAGCCCAAATGACTGAACCGAGAAGCCAATGCAAAGTGCTGCAACGGCGACAAGTCAGTCAGCTGCTCCCGCATGGTGCAACCAGAGCAGGCTAATGAGCAGATGAACCAGCTTTATCCCAAGATCATCCTTGTCTGGAATGAATTGCCTCATGTCGAATGCATGCATTGGTACTGGGATATACATGCATGATATAATATGTTATGTAACGACGCATCTTTTCAGATCCACATTTTCATGCATAAAAGTGTACAGCTGTGACATACCTAGCCACAACAGATTGTGTTCGGTTGACTTGAGTTAATCTGGAGGTAAGGGACGTATCTATTTTTGCACTTATCTTTGACTAAGATTATGCAAATAGAAATTCAGAAGGATTTTTGCCATAGGCCTATGTCTCTGCAAATAGTTATGTGATCTTTCAGGATGATTCCCATGAATACCTGTCTACACTGCAAACAGCTGTTCTCCGTCAGGCCCCGCTTCCCCTTTTTTCTGGGCCTCCAAAGTCACAAGGAAGGCATAGCTGTTCAATCAAACTGTCTCACCGGTCCACTAAATTGGACATGGCTCCCATTTTGTTGCCTCTGCTATAGGATGGGGCTGTACTCTGTCATGTTCTGTCCAGTCGGCCAGATGTTTTAATCTTCTTTCTGCACTGGCTACTGAAACCCCTAAATGCCTGTGGAAAGGCCACATCATTGCTTCTAGCAGGAATGCAGGAATGAAAAAGATCATTTTTACCAAACATTGAGGCCTTCCAGGCAGCTGACTAGCCACCTTTGGGGATCCTAGACTCCTCGTTCCAGTCTTGGACTGGGACAGTGGGGTGTGAAAAGCCAGCAACCTTGTGATAGGAGAGTGGGTTTACACACTCAATCATATAAACAGCTAGTATATGTCTGGAAGTACAGAGACAACAGAGCCTATCCAATTAGCCAAGCATCAGGGCTGTGGCTCAATAAACGCCCGCTGTTGGATTGGAAGGCAGTTACACAGAGTAGCCTAATGGGTTGTTGAGAATGAGTGATCATGGGGCTGGTCGTCTTTGGCAGGTGGGATCCAATGAACCTTACCGTGGATTGGAAACAGAGTACCTCCTTCTCTCTGATCCATGGAAACGGCATTAATCCCGAGTCCTTGAGGTTCGGAGACAACACTACCACCACCACACTCCACGGAGCCTCAGCAGCTTGGACTGCAATGCTTTATTGCCTTGTCGCAGCCATGGTTGGCCAATATCTCTCTTGACCGCATGCATAGGCCCTATAATGTCAAATATTACATTGAGTACGTTTACATGGATATTGATAATTTGATATTATACTGATTATGGCAGAAGGCCGAGTATGGCAATAGTCATGTAAACACCTTACTTACTTGCTTATCTTAATCAGCGTAAGGTCAAAATTGAAGTAAGCATACACCGGATTTCTGAGCAATCTTTCAAATGATTTGGACATGTTAACACCTTAATCAGAGTTCCAGCGGTGTATTTGATCTGTGTGTGTTAGCACCAGAAGCGCCAGCCTCCCTCTTTTGCGCAAATGAAGTGAGATCAGAAAAACTGAAAGTATGCATCTTAGAAATTGTTTTCACATACAAAATGTATATGTCAACTCAGAATCAGATAGGCTTCCCAAAAATAACATGGTTGCTGTGATATAACGTTTATCTTGATTGCCAATTTTCTGCATTGATCAATGTCCCAACAGGTAGCCTGATTTCAGATGTTTCCATGTAAACAGGATTGTTAAGAAAATCATTTTTCTTGCAAAGCATGTAAACATTTTAATTGAACAATTATATGAATCGGAGTATTCACAATAATCGTATTATTGTGTCCATGTTAACATACCTATTGAAGGATTCGTGGATGGACTTATGTTGCTAGTTGCTACATCCCCCAATGCAGGGAGTGAGGAGGAAGCAGAACAGGAGGGGAAACGGGTAGGTGGATGCCCTCTGAACACAACATCTGTCGCCCCCCTTTCCACGTGATTCAGGATTTGGGCGCTGCGTCGAAAGTACATTGCCAGAGTGTTGACGGATGGCAGCCCAATCTCTCTCCCCCAATATGGTTATTTGTGGACCAATAGTAAATAATTTGCTGTGCGGTTGGACGATGGGGATGGTAATTGTATTATGTTAGTTACAGTTCCTATGAAAATATAGTTTTCCTACTCTCTCTCACATCACCACTGTTTCGCAGTATACTGGAAAACAAACCATTAACAGCCCTAATTCAATACTGGTCATCATCAAGCCTCTGTCTGCTCGGTCTGACGTGTTGCCTGCTTTTTGTTGGAGAAGTCATAAGGGGATATTTATGGTAATTGGTTTCATGGGTAACCAAGCATTGCGGTAAAGTTTGGTGCACTCTGTGTCCCTGGCCTCTACCCAGCTTGGGAGAGTTATATCCTGGTCTCTACCCAGCTTGGGAGAGTTATATCCTGGTCTCTACCCAGCTAGGGAGAGTTATATCCTGGACTCTACCCAGCTGGGGAGGGTTATATCCTGGTCTCTACCCAGCTGGGGAGGGTTATATCCTGGTCTCTACCCAGCTGGGGAGGGTTATATCCTGGTCTCTTCCCAGCTGGGGAGGGTTATATCCTGGTCACTACCCAGCTGGGGAGGGTTATATCCTGGTCTCTACCCAGCTGGGGAGGGTTATATCCTGGACTCTTCCCAGCTGGGGAGGGTTATATCCTGGACTCTACCCAGCTGGGGAGGGTTATATCCTGGTCTCTACCCAGTTGGGGAGGGTTATATCCTGGACTCTACCCAGCTGGGGAGGGTTATATCCTGGTCACTACCCAGCTGGGGAGGGTTATATCCTGGACTCTACCCAGCTGGGGAGAGATATATCCTGGACTCTACCCAGCTGGGGAGGGTTATATCCTGGTCACTACCCAGCTGGGGAGGGTTATATCCTGGTCTCTACCCAGCTGGGGAGGGTTATATCCTGGTCTCTACCCAGCTGGGGAGGATTATATCCTGGTCTCTACCCAGCTGGGGAGGGTTATATCCTGGTATCTACCCAGCTGGGGAGGGTTATATCCTGGACTCTACCCAGCTGGGGAGGGTTATATCCTGGACTCTACCCAGCTGGGGAGGGTTATATCCTGGACTCTACCCAGCTGGGGAGGGTTATATCCTGGTCTCTACCCAGCTGGGGAGGGTTATATCCTGGACTCTACCCAGCTGGGGAGGGTTATATCCTGATTTCAGTTCTCCTGACCTTGGAAGACGGGCAACTCTCTCCTCGGTTTCACAACACAGTCACCCTACACCTGCAGCAAATCAATGGTAGGATGCCAGGACAGGCTTCCATAGCGCATTAGCTCGCCCCCGTTATAATGGATTGCAGCTGGGCACATAGGAGCAGCATAGTAACAAGGCTAACAGTTTGACAGCTACCTCAGGATAGCAAAGGGATAGGAAATGGAGTCAACTCTGCTTGGATTTCTCAGCCTAGACTGCGGTAAGCTGCTCTTTGGGGGACGGGTGCGAAGCATGCAGCAAAAACTCTTTGTGGATGCTTAAAAAATACTAGATCATGAAAGATGCAAATTTCAACCTGCCAAAATGAATTATAAATCAAAACACAGTGAAGGGGGTTCTAAATGGAAGACAGGCAGAATATTCTTTCAGTATTGGATCTTGTGGAAGGGATTTGAAAAATAATGAGAAATCAGTCCCCTGCAGAAGCCAGTAATCCTTTTATTTAATTTTTCAATTGTCGTTTAATCAATGAGAGGGAAGACGACACATACCCCTTTTGACGATCTTTTGACGATCACACCACCCCACTGCAATGTGTCTTGACAAATGACTCCAGTTATGTTTACATGTATTTTCTTTTGCCCCCCACCTTGCTCAAACGTGTCCGTACATGAACGAGCGCAGGGAGATTACTGACAAGGTCTAAGGTGACGGTGAATTGATCAACATGCCAATATGGGAGCCATCGTTGCCTCCTTCACTCTTTCCTCCTATAACCTTTTGTCCCCACATATAAACATTGTTTGTAATGCTGGAGGGTTGAGGGCGAGTTGGTAGGGGCAGTAAAGGGTGGCAGAAGGCTCCTGTTAGTGACATGGGCTGTACACAATCTTCCCTTGGCAGTGCCCGCCTGGGCGGTTTGGCTACGTGTGTAGCACCAGGTTCATTCTCCCTGCCTCTGTAGTTTTGCATTCCATAAATAACAGGGGGCAGACGGAGGGGAGAGAATGGCTGAGAGAGGACAATGTGGCGAAGGGCTTGAGAGCCTGAATAAGAAACAGACAGTTTGTGGTCACAAAGACAAAAAGAGGGGAATGGTGATTTGTTGTGGACAACAGAGGCAGATTGTGGATGAATTGTAGCATGACATTGGAAGAACAAAAACGGCAAACACTGCAGAAAGGAGATAAGGCGCACGGTGGAAAGGTATAAAAGGAAAAAGGCAAAATATAGTTTTCCCCTGAATAACAACTTAAGCAAATTTGCTCGCATTACTCTTTGCTATTTATGTGGTTTTCATGCAAGGCATTGCTAAACGAGGAGAGCAATGGGAACGTTGCTATGCTGTCATTAAGTATTGTGCAAACATTAACCAGGGATGGCAACACCAGAACTTTCTGGTTTCAACATACTTACATGCTGAATCTGAAACGGCACCGTAACTTGTAATATTCATCTTTCACATCACACCACTCCAAATTGGAGTCAATGTAATTCCCTGTAGTACTTTGTTTCTGATTAGTTGCAACTCTTTTGGGATGAAGGCAACTTTTGATGACAAAGTTTTTTATACTGTCTGAGGAGTCTGCATAGTGTATACTGTAGTGGTTGTACAGAACAGTTCCTTAACCTGCGCTTGCACAAAAAAAAAAATGATGTCCCACTGAGCACAGACGTCATTTCAGCGTGATTTGTCAACTAACGTGAACTCAATGTGAAATCAACAAAATATGTCACCATGACATTGGATTTTGGTTTAAAGTTGGGTAAAATTTACGTTAACTTTCAGTTCATTCAACGTCATTTTTTGTTGAAATTATGTGGAAGCAACATTGATTGAACCAGTTTTTGCAGAGTTGGACGTTTACGTTGTGGTTCCAGTGTTTTTGCTCTACATATGGCCTACATCAAGGTCAAACTCATAAAGCTTTTACAGGATCCTACATGGACTTAGTCCAATGAGGACATCCCGCTTCCTTGGTCCTCTTAATGCACTATGACCCATTAGGACATATAAAAATACAGGCTCAGCACACGCCTCGACCATGGTCCTCGACAGTCCTCTTTACATTATTTCATGTCATGGTCACTCGGACTGCTGGGTGGAAGTACAAGGGGAACGCAGGCAAATGAACAGCTGCAGTGTTCTATAGTTTGGAATGCACCACTGCATACAACCTTGACTCAGGGGTAGACATAACATAGTAAATGTAAATCTGCAACTCTCCAATTAGTATGATATGTTTGTATTTATTAATTTGTTGATGTCCATCATCCATTTCGTACAATATGTTATGAATATGCAAAATGTATGATATGTTACGAATTCCAATTTGTTGTGGCTAATATTAGCTAATGCGAACATTAGCTAGGGGGCTCACCTTAGCTAGGCTAGGGGTTAAGGTTAGGGTTAGGTTAAAGGGTTAAGGTTAGGTTTAGGGGAAAGGTTAGCTAACATACCAAGTCATTTCAAAGTAGCTAAAAAGTAGTAAGTAGTTGCAAAGTTGCTAATTAGCAAAACATGTAAAGTTGTCCGTGATGAAACTTTATTCTGTCTGTAACCATATCAAACATAACATATCATACTAACTTAAGTGTCCTGGATATACATTTACTATTTTATGTCCAGTCTATGAGACCAGGCTGCCGTATAAAGTTAATATTTCATTCATGAACATGTATTGTGCAGGGGGCTTTCAGATCACGCATGTATTTCATTGCTACCTTTTTGCAGCTAACACAGGGACTGCACTCTGTTTGGGTCAGTGAATACAGCAGGGCTGAGTATGATAGCATTATATACTGGTATATACTGTATTTACTGTAGCTGGTTGAAAAGGGATTGTTCATGGATCATGGATTATTCCTTTATCAGATTTGACCTCATGACACTTTGACTCTTTCAAGTTGGAAGTGGTGATGTGACTTTTTTCTGTTACACTGTGACATTTCAGAATGTGTTTCTTTGAGATTCAAAACACACATTGCAACACATGTGGTGTGATAAAATGACAGCACAGACATCCTCCTATGATGCAGTGATAAAATGACAGCATAAACATTCTCCTACCATGCTGTGGTAAAATGACAGCACAAACATCCTCTTATGATACTGTGGTAAAATGACAGCTCAAACATCCTTCTATGATGCTATAGTAAAATAACAGCACAATACTCCTATGATGCTGTGACAAAATTACAGCACAAACATACTCCTATGATGGTAAAGTGTGTTAAAGGTGTTATGATGGAAACAGGTTCCGAGATAAAGTGTTACCGCTAGTCTGCCGATCTTCAACATCCATATCGTGTTGAAGTCTTATCAGTCATACTATACAGCGTGCAATGTATTACTTATCACATTTAACATGAATCCCTAACGCTTCCCTTACAACTGTGACTGACAATGTATTCTCGACTTAATCATATCCTGTCAACGCCATTATGGATTTGCCCTTAGGATTGTAAGCTTAATGCATGTCAAGTTATGGGAAAAACATATCCGGATATTTATAAGATGTCAATGCAGTCTTACAGTGTTCATCTCTTCATCGTAGCTTCAGTGTTGACATTGCCCTCAAGAGACTTTTGTTTGGCATTCAAAACTCATTGATTTACAGATCCCTGGCTATAGGCCTATCCTATAGAGAATGATAGAGTCTAGAGCCCAAAAAATCCCTTTAGGATTGGGCAGCACCATTGAGGAATTTCACCATTTTGAAGTAGTCAACTGGGTGGGACTTCCTGTGGGTTAATAAAGGATCACATAATTCCATCCAGGTCATCAGGAGGGATCAGCCAATGAATTATACTTGTGAGTAAGCATTCCAAAACTGCAGGTGGCAGTAAATCTCCAACTTTTGCTTTATACCTGTTCAAACAATACACTCCAGGTGGCAGTGTGCAACTTTTCAGTTTGTTTGCCAACTCATAGAAGTAGTAGAAGAAGAAAATGTACTACCTCAAAATGGAGATGGACTTAATGGCACTGCCTGTGCGCTCACAAATTCCATAATCCGACAGATCCAATGAAATGTCCTCTAAACATCTCTATGGCCTATCCTAAAGCAAAAAGAAGAGAAGTCAAACCAATTAATGGCATTGACCAGTCAAATTATACTTATTAATAGTTCATTAGCTCCTAAACCGTATGCTAACGAACAAATAATTGGGAGATGTTTGATCCATGTTGATGGTATTCGCGAAGGAGATTCACCTAATTGTTATAAATTATATTATTATAAAACCTTTAGGTGAACACTACACATTAAAATCCTAGTCTCACACTGCATATCTTATATTTAAATACATTTACTTCCAATTGAAATCGATTCCTCTTAAAATGAATGACTTCCGACAGGATTATAATGAATAATGGCCTTAATAAAAAAGCTTTTGATTAAAGCACTTTACTTTGTTCTGATCGAGGAAAACAAAGCCTGTTTTTATCAAAGGAAAAGGAGGCCAACAGCCATGCCACAAACTATTGAATGTGCTTATGCTGGCAGATAGCTCGGTACGCGGTATACTCAGCGCAATCTGTTCCAGGATATGGCCCCATTGACTTCTCCCCACTGTACCCCTGAAAATACCCTGCTCACATGCATAGGAAATGGCCTGGTCCTTCAATTATTCACAAACACACTTCACCTGTATGATAAGATACAACAAAGCACAACGTTAAGGCTGAGATATAGATCCTAGTTATAGGTACCTATGAAGTACTGTACTAGGTAGGTGCCTATGAGGTACTGAATAGTGGCCTGAGTTGAAGATAGTAGAAACATAAACATCCAGAATACAATGGTTTGTAGTGAGGTTTTGATTCTATATGGGTACCTACTGTATGAGGTACTGAACAGTGGACTGAATTAAAGATATTAATACAACACTGTTTAGTCTCAAACTCAAAATTTTCACAGTTGAAAAATGCAACTGTGGTGTTCCATGCTATATCTGCCTTAACTTGTGATATGAGGTACAGTAAAGCTTATTCAACTGATAGGTAGGCTAAGATTGAAATGTGCTGATGTTTGAGATGGGAACGAACAGTGGGTATGAAATGTATATAGATGTTGAATGGAGGAGACAGGAGTCGTAAAATGTATTGATGCTCGTTCGCCAAAATGATTTACGAGTTTATTTCCTTTGTTTTCCCCTTTCAGAGCATTGATTTATTGCTGGTACAAAACCCCATATCCAGTGATGTCACATCAAAATGTGACTATGTCCTCTGGTTGACAAATTACAGTTGTGGTAAAGTTTGGGACACAAACACATGAGTAAAGTGGGCATTTTTGCCAAACATTAAAGGTAACATGAAAAGCATCTTTAAAAAGCCTTAGTTTTATAATTTATTTAATTGTAGATTATATATGCTCACCTTCCGATGCGTTCTGAGTGTCTCAACGTGTAATTTGAAGAAAAAAAAACGTTATAGTTATTGTTGTTGTTGTTGCATTTATCAATTTAAGTGGGCTAAGCTTATTCATGTTGGTACGCCCCATATGCGGTATGCATTAAATTATTTAATAGGCATACATAGGCAAAGTTCTGAGAGTTTACTTCATAAATAGTGCCCGTTGTCATTGTAAACAACAAGATTTACTCAGTGCCTTATCTATTTGTCTCTTTGTCTATACGAAACACCATCCAGGAACACTGCATTTGTGTTTTACATTGTAACCCACACGTGTCATCAATGAGTCAAATGCAAACTTCATTATGAAATGAACTGACTCCACATCATATTTGAGAAGTATTCTACTGTACTCATCAGGGATAAAAGGCATTGTTGGTAAGAATGATGGATTGCCTGGGCATAATAATACTTCATAAGGGTAAAACAAAGTCTGCAAGTCCAACAAAACTAATTAAAATGACAGAACCTCACAGCAGCAAATAAGGAATGTAGTCATTTAGGTCACCGGCATGGTGGTATACGATGCCTCTGATTGGACTTAACGCTTGAACAGCTCCACAGATCTGTTGTGTTTTAATATGTTGATGGCAATATTGCCTCTCGTCTTCAGTTCTTCGCAAACATCATAGCTCAATGAATCTATGGATGCCTCAGCCATTTCAATACATACTACCTTTCACGGGGAGTAAAGAAAATACAAATATTTTAATTGCAAACATTGCAAATGGCTCCACTTCTCGGTCCAGTGGCTTCGTACATTAGCATGTAAAGAGAATCATGGATGAGCCTATCGAAATAGACGGAGAAAGCCTTCCTCTCATTGATACTCACTTAAGGGGGTTGTGTCAATGCCATCATTATAATAGTTATTTTTGCCGTTGATCTGCTTCCACACTTGAGAGAGGGTGCAAGGGTGAAAACATTTAGCATGAATCACTCAATATTTATGGTTGTGTCATTGAAAATGAGTGGGAAGAATTCATAATGCCTTTTTTTACACAAACCTCAGCGAAAACATCAGGTTTTTGCTCTACATTATTGTTCTAAACTTTTGACCGGTAGTGTACATCTACTCATTCAAGGGTTTTTCTTTATATTTTATATTTTCTACATTGTAGAATAATTGTGAAGACATCAAAACTATGAAATAACACATATGGAATAATGTAGTAACCAAAAAAGTGTAAAATCAAAATATATTTCATATTTGAGATTCTTCAAATAGCCACCATTTGCCTTGATGACAGCTTTGCACACACTTGGCATTCTCTCAACCAGCTTCATGAGGTAGTCACCTGGAATGCATTTCAATTAACAGATGTGCTTTCTTTCCTTCTTAATGCGTTCAAGCCAATCAGTTGTGTTGTGACAAGGCAGGGGTGGTATACAGAAGATAGCCCTATTTGGTAAAAGACCAAGTCCATATTATGGCAAGAGACAGCTCAAATAAGCAAGGAGAAATGACAGTCCATCAGTACTTTAAGACATGAAGGTTAGTCAATCCAGAAACCTTCAAGAACTTTAAATGTTTCTTCAAGTGCAGTCGCAAAAACCATCAAGCACTATGATGAAACACTCTCATGAGGACCGCCACAGGAAAGGAAGACCCAGAGTTACCTCTGCTATAGAGGAAAAGTTCATTAGAGTTTCCAGCATCAGAAATTGCAGCCCAAATAAATTCTTTACAGAGTTCAAGTAACAGACATCTCAACATCAACTGTTCAGAGGAGACTGTGTGAATCAGGCCTCCATGGTCAAATTGCTGCAAAGAAACCACTACTGAAGGATATCAATAAGCAGAAGAGACTTGCTCGGTCCAAGAAACACGAGCAATGGACATCAGACCGGTGGAAATGTGTCCTTTGGTCTGGAGTCCAAATGTGTGATTTTTGGTTCCAACCGCTGTGTCTTCATGAGACGTGGTGTAGGTGAACGGATGATCTCTGCATGTGTATTTCCCACCATAAAGCATGGAAGAGGAGGTGTTATGGTGTGGGGGTGTTTTGCTGGTGACACTGTCTGTGATTTATTTAGAATTCAATGCACACTTAACCAGCACGGCTACCACAGCATTCTGCAGTGATACGCCATCCCATCTGGTTTGAGCTTAGAGGGACTTTGATTTGTTTTTCAACAGGATAATGACCCAACACACCTCCAGGCTGTGTAAGGGCTATTTTACCAACAAGGAGAGTGATGGAGTGCTGCATCAGATGACCTGGCCTGCACAGTCCCCGACCTCAACCAAATTGAGATGGTTTGGGATGAGTCAAACCGCAGAGGGATGGAAAAGCAGCCAACAAGTGCTCAGCATATGAATGAGTAGATGTTTATGATTGAATGAGAAGATGTTCTAAAACTTTTGACCTGTAGTGTACTGTACATCCTGTGACTTAATTGTATATAAAATAACCTCCAAATGGAATTCTAAAGACGCACATGGATAGTTGCATAACTGTTAGTGTAAAAGGTACAGGAATGGCCCGTGAGAACAGTTTGTTAAAAGCAAAACACATTAGTAACAGTACAGTACGTGTCAACTAGGCCTAATTGTCTTGAGTTTTATTGATGAAATATTGCTTGCTGACTTCAGTGTGTCCATGTGGAAATCCATAAACCGCACATGTCTTTTAAAGGCTGCGTTTTATGAATTATAAAACATAGAATACATAAAACATAGAATACATAACACACATCTCAAGTTGTTTTGCAGTGTGTTGTCATTGTGGTTTACTGTTACTGTCCTATAAAAGTTACTAAACTATGTAACACAAATAGGAGTGCTAAAACCTACTTTGTTCAAGTGAGAGGACCGGTTATGTCAGAATAAAACGCTCCTACCCTCCGTGCTACCTGGTGCCCATGAGTGGTTGAGGGTATGGGAGATGATGGTCCCAGGATTCTGCATAGTTTAGCCGTGCTAACAACTGAGCCGTCAATCTCCATGGTGGTGGACGATTTCTGAAGTCAACCACCATCTCCATGGTTTTATATGTGTTCAGTTCCAGGTTATTTGCGGCTGCACAAGACCACCAGGCAGGAAACCTCTCCACGGTACATGGACTTATCACCGTCGGTGATGAGACCAACCAGAGGGGGGTCACCTGGAATCTTGAGTACTTTGACAGAAGCATTGTTGGAGGTGTGGTCATTGACATAGAGTGAGTAGAGTAGAGGTGAGAGCACTCCTCCTTCCGGCGCTCCTGTGCTGAGGCATAGAGAGTCCGCAAAGTTTTTTTCTCTTGGGGTATGTCTGTATGAGTTTGGCACATCTACCCACTGGGATTTTTGCCCATTCTTCAAGGTAAAACTGCTCCATCTCCTTCAAGTTGCGTGGGTTCTGCTGGAAAACAGCAATCTTTGAAGTCATAAAATAGATTTTCAGTTGGATTGAGGTCTGGGCTTTGACTAGGCCATTCCAAGACATTTAAATGTTTCCCCTTAATCCACTCAATTGTTGCTTTAACAGTATGCTTAGGGTCATTGTCCTGCTGGAAGGTGAACCTCCATCCCAGTCTCAAATCTCTGGAAGACAAACAGTTTTACTCAAGAATTTCCCTGTATTTGGCTCCATCCATCATTCCTTCAATTCTGACCAGCTTCCCGGTCCCTGCCGATGGAAAAACATCCCCACAGCATGATGCTGCCACCACCATGCTTCACTGTGGAGATGGTGTTCTCGGGGTGATGGGAGATGTTAGGTTTGCGCCAGACATAGCGTTTTCCTTGGTGGCCAAAAACTCAATTTTAGTCTCATCTGACCAGAGTACCTTCTTCCGTATGTTTGAGTAGTCTCCCACATGCCTATTTTTTTCTTTAAGCAATGGCTTTTTTCTGGCCACTCTTCCGTAAAGCCCAGGTCTGTGGAGTGTACGGCTTAAAGTGGTCCTATGGACAGATACTCCAATCTCCGCTGTGGATCTTTGCAGCTCCTTCAGGGTTATCTTTGGTCTCTTTGTTGCCTCTGATTAATGCCCTCCTTGCTTGGTCCATGAGTTTTGGTGGGCAGCCCTCTCTTGGCAGGTTTGTTGTGATGCCATATTCTTTCCATTTTTTAATAATGGATTTAATGGTGCTCTGTGGGATGTTCAAAGTTCCGGATATTTTTTTATAACCCAACCCTGATCTGTACTTCTCCACAACTTTGTCCCTGACCTGTTTGGAGAGCTCCTTGGTCTTCATGGTGCCACTTGCTTGGTGGTGCCCCATTCTTAGTGGTGTTGCAGACTCTTGGGCCTTTCAGAACAGGTGTATGTATACTGAGATCATGTGACAGATCATGTGACACAGATTGCACACAGGTGGACTTTGTTTAACTAATTATGTGACTGCTGAAGGTAATTGGTTGCACCAGATCTTATTTAGGGGCTTCACAGCAAAGTGGGTGAAGACATATGCATGCACAACTTTTCCATGCATTTTTTGTTCTAAATCTTTAAAACAAGTCATTTTTTATTTAACGTCACCAATTTCAATTATTTTGTGTATGTTCATCTCATGAAATCCAAATAAAAATCCATTTAATTTACAGGTTGTAATGCAACAAAATAGGAAAAACGGCAAGGGGATGAATTATTTTGCAAGGCACTGTAGGAAAGCTGCCACGTGGAAAGCTGCAACGTGGAAAGCTGCAACGTGGAAAGCTGCGAGTCTTTGTTGATGTGCTCCGCCCTGCATTTCTACCAATGTCTCTTTAGCCATTTTCCTGTGTCAGTGTAGCAAAGCTCAGCAACTTTACCTTTCCTTGACGCCACATTTATAGCATTAAGGGAATCTGATGTTCTTTTGTACTCCAAATGTCTTATTCTGTGGCCTACATACTGTCTTCTCAGACGCAAAGCATGGATTTTGTTGGGAAATTTGACACTGTTTACAAATCCACTCCTGATACATTTTTTTTAAAACAGCAGAGATATCAATTAAAGTTGTATTTTTCCTGCTAAATCAATTGAGGCTGACTCCTGTTTCAGTTTAACAACTCATTATAAGTTTGATGATGACTGTGATTACTTAAAACTCCTGAAGCTATATGTATGACATCTAGTAGCTCGCAGCAAAGTACACGGTAGCAAAGCTCAATTTCCTTGCATGCTTAAAACCTTTTACAGCTAGGGGTTTCACTAGCGGAAAGTCCTGCGATATGGCTGAGCGCGAAATGTAAAACAAATTATTCGAAATATTTAACTTTCATACATTCACAAGTGCAATACACCAAATTAAAGTTTAACTTCTTGTTAATCTAGCCACCATGACAGATTTCAAAAAGGCTTTACGGCGAAAGCAAACCATGCTATTATCTGAGGACAGCACCCCATCAAACAAACACATGACCATCATAATTCAACCCGCCAGGCGCGACACAAAACTCAGAAATAACGATATAATTCATGCCTTACCTTTGAAGATCTTCTTCTGTTGGCACTCCAATATGTCCCATAAACATCAAATGTTATTTTTGTTCGATAAATTCCATCATTATATCTCCAAAATGTCCATTTATTTGGCGCGTTTGAATCAGAAAAACACCGGTTCCAACTCGCGCAACATGACTACAAAATATCTAATAAGTTACCTGTAATCTTGATCCAAACATTTCAAACAACTTTCCTAATACACCTTTAGGTATTTTTTAATGTAAATAATGAATAAAATTTAAGACGGGATAAACTGTGTTCAATACCGGACGAAAACAAAGTGGAGCGAGCTTTCAGGTCGCGCACCCCAACCACAACAGTACACTAGACTCGACCCTCGTTCTGAACAGCCATACTTCTTCATTACTCAAAAGAAAAACACCAACCAATTTCTAAAGACTGTTGACATCCAGTGTAAGTGATAGGAACTGCAAGCAAGTGCCTTAGAAATCTAGATCCACATAGAAACTCCATTGAAAACACTGTCACCCCCCAAAAACATACCAGGATGGTTTGTCCTCGGGGTTTCGCTTGTCAAATAAGTTCTGCTTTACTCACAGACATAATTTTAACAGTTTTAGAAACTTTAGAGTGTTTTCTATCTATATGCATATCCTAGCTTCTGGGCCTGAGTAGCAATCAGTTTACTTTGGGCACGCTTTTTATCCAAAATTCCGAATGCTGCCCCCTATCCCAAAAAAGTTAACGTTGCATATTACACAACTGAATATTCAACTGTACCTCAATCTCTCAACATCTTCATAAACAGAAGGGGCCTGCAAGAACAACAGGCCAACAAAAGCTTTGATGTCTGTGTCTGCAAGGCTTCCAGAAACTGCATTGTAATGTCTGACAGAATGCACAGACTGCTCCAAACAATGAGCTATGTGACGCTAATGCTAACTGAGGCCCTCATACGGTCTCTTGTTTACATTCTGGCTGTGACTGCGTCCCCCAAGAGTGACATTAGCTCTTCTCAGACACACTGGCTTTCAGCTCCATAAATAATATTCCTTTTTACTGGCCTTGGACTCCTGAGATGGCATTAGGGGCAAGACTATCAGACAGCGACAAAAAGCTCTCGAAGGTCATGTGAGATGGAGTTCAATAATTTAGTATAGACTTTTAATTTATTGGGATTTTCTTTTAAAACACAGCAGCTTGATGCAACCAATATGAGAAAAAGCAAAATGGAGTGTCAGGCTAGCTCTTAGCCCCGTGGTTACATCAAGGATACATCAAAAACTTCACAAGAAGCCAGTCTGACGATTGAGAGAAGGCCTCTCCAAAGGCACACTGTCTGAAGCGTGTAAATATCCTTGTGATGTGAAGATCTTATGCATATTCTCTCCTCCACCACAGCAAACTCCTTCATTATGAATAAGCATTATGAATGATAAATGACCGATAACTCGTGGAACCGATAACTCATTGCAGCCAAACAAGCACATTTGTTTTTGTTTTCTCATGTAAATGTTTTCTCAAGGACTACAAAGGGAAACCCAGACATGAGCTGCCCAGTGACGCGAGCCTACCAGACGAGCTAAATGCCTTTTATACTCGCTTTGAGGCAAGCAACACTGAAGCATGCACGAGAGCACCAGATGTTCTGGATGACTGTGTGATAACGCTTTCGATAGCCTATGTGAGCAACACCTTTAAACAGGTCAACATTCACAAAGATGTGGTGCCAGACTTATTACCAGGACCCGTACTCAAAGCATGCACGGACCAACTGGCAAGTGTCTTCACTGACATTTTCAACCTCTCCCTGACCAAGTCTGTAATACCTACATGTTTCAAGCAGACCACCATAGTCCGTGTGCCCAACGAAGTGAAGGTAACCTGCCTAAATGATTACCGCCCTGTAGCCCTCACGTCGGTAGAGATGAAGTGCTTTGAAAGGCTGGTCATGGTTAATATCAACAGCATCCTCCTGGATACCCTAGACTCACTCCAATTCGCATACTGCCCCAACAGATCCACAGATGATGCATTCTTAATCTCGCTCCACACTGCCCTTTCTCACCTGGACAAAAGGAACACCTCTGTGAGATTGCTGTTCATTGACTACAGATCAGCATTCAACACCATAGTGCCCATGAAGCTCATCACTAAGCTAAGGACCCTGGGACTAAACAACTCCCTCTGCAAGTGGGAGGTGGACTTCCTGATGGGCCACCCCCAGGTGTTAAGGGTAGGCAACAACACATCTGCCATGCTGATCCTCAACACTGGGGCCCCTCAGGGGTGTGTACTTAGTCCCCTCCTGTACTCCCTGTTCACCCATGACTGTGAGGCCGAACACGACTCCAACACCATCATTACGTTTGCTGACGACACAACAGTAGTAGGCCTGATCCCCGACAACGATGAGACAGCCTTTTTCGAGGAGGTCAGAGAACTGTCAGTGTTGTGCCAGGACAACACCCTCTCCCTCAATGTGAACAAGACAAAGGAGCTGATCATGGACTACAGGAAAAGGCTGGCCGAACAGACCCCCATTCACATCACCGGGCTGTAGTGGAGTGGGTCGAGAGATTCAAGTTCCTTGGTGTCCACATCACCAAAAAACTATCACGGTCCAAACACACTAAGACAGTCGTGAAGAGTGCACGACAAAACCTTTTCCCCCTCGGAGACTGAAAAGATTTGTCATGGGTCCCCAGATCCTAAAAAAGTTCTACCCGACAACCATCGAGAGTATTCTGACCAGTTCAATCACCGCCTAGTACATGTATGGCAACTGCTCGGCATCTGACCGTAAGGCGCTACAGAGGGTAGTGCGTACGGCCCTGTACATCACTGGAGACAAGCTTCCTGCAATCCATAATATGCAGTGTCAGAGGAATGCCCATAATATGATCAGTGGCTCCAGTCACCCAAGTCATGGACTGTTTTCTCTGCTACCGCACGGCAAGCGGTACCGAAGTCTAGGACCAAAAGGTTACCTAACAGCTTCTAACCCCAAGCCATAAGACTGCTGAACAATTAATAAAATGGCCACCGGAATATTGACATTTTTACATTGCCCCCCCCCCTCCATTTGTTTTGTACACTTCTGCTACTTGCTATTTATTATCTATTCCTAGTCACTTCACCCCTACCTACATGTACAAATGACTTCAACTAACCTGTACCTCCGCACACTGACTCGGTACCGGTACCCCCTATACATAGCCTCGTTATTGTGTTACTTTTTATCATTTTTTAATTTAGTTTATTTGGTAAATATTTTCTTAACTGTTCTTGAACTACCCTGTTGGTTAAGGGCTTGTAAGTAAGCATTTCACTGTAAGGTCTACACTTGTTGTATTTGGCGCATGTGACAAAATAAAGTTTCTTTTGATTGTGAGTGACCTGCAGGAGCCGTCTTTAATGGACTTTGGAGCATTGTGTTTTCTACTGTAGCAACAAATCTTTCAACACAACATCCAATCTCTAACATAGAGAACTACTACTACTAGTATAATAACCTATCCTCTGGCATAGCTCATAGGGTCTTTGAGCCATGCAAGCCTCTACAACTATGAGAAGTTCACATAGAGAGAGAATTTGAAATACAATCAAAACTACAATACGGAAAACTGCACTACAATGCAATCCTATATCGAGCAGAGTCTGGCTGAATCTGTGGAACGAGAATGCACAATCACATTCACACTGAACCGAGGAAGAGAGAGAATGAGTGAAACAATGAGATTTGATGAGCGAAAGAGAACACAAAGAGAATAATGGAGTGAAATATAGATAGAGAAAGAAGGGAAACAGGAGGGAGGGAGGTAAGGTATGCAGGGCCAGAAACTGCAAAATGCTGCAAAGCTCCAGGACAGCAGAGACTATGCAGTGGGCCATAGCAGAGAGAGAGTGGCTGAATGGAAAATCTCCATGGTGTTGAGTTAAAAGATGGACCCCATGCAGGCCTTTGGGTGAGGAGAGACTCGCAAGATGATTAGCACACTTGGGGAAAGCCTGTTTGGGGCTGAAATGTAGATGGAGCTAGCTAGAAAATAACAGTACTTTCCTCCCAGCCCTCTCTAACATACTTCAGCCCTAACAGAGGCAAGCCTGTGTATTTTCAATGAGTAATCCTTTTCAATTGACCAGCACTTGTGTTGGGCTATGCTCTTTATTGGCTGTTGGCTCTGTAGTGGGTGGACTGAAAATAAATTTAGATAGTATCCTCATCGACAGAGTCCAGCTAGAATGGAAACAGATAACAATGGAAACACTTAACATTATGGTCAATTGACAGACACTTTAATTCATAGCAACTTGCAGAACAGATTCAGTATTTCGCCCAGGTGGGAATCAATCCCACAACCCTGGTGTTGCAAGCACCACATTCCAGCCAACTGAGCCCCCTGAACCACCAACCTTCTCCCCACCCATATGAATGCCTCACAATCTGGGCAACCTCTCTCCTCTGAGCCTTCTCCACTGGGGGACAGAGTCATTGACGAGTGAAGATCTCAAGCCCAATTCTAGGGCACCGCCATGACAGTCTTAGTCTGGCTGCCCACCCTATCCCCCAACCATTACAGACACCATCCTTCCCCTCATCCATCCATCCCTTCCTCCCCCTGTCTATCCCTCTCTCTGGGGGATGAGAGTGGGGCCAGACATAGCCAGACGGAGCCAGCAGCTGTGTCCATCCACCTGTGCCAAACCCCACCAGTCTGCACGCTGAAACCTCTGCAGGCTACCTTTTAAAGGCGTAAAGAAAAGCTACCAAAAACTAGACCCAGTCATTAAAAGGCTTGTGTCAGAAAGCCTCTGCTCTATTTCACTCTACCTGTCATACACATTTCTGCTGGCTCATAACTTTCCGGGCAACAGTGCAAGTGAGCTCATTTTTACCCTGAGACTGTCAAAAAGTCTCCCCTTTTTATATTTTCAGTGAGAGGCAGACTTTTTCTATTCTGTCTTTTCTCTTCATTTCAAATGCAACACGGTGAAACATAAGAGACGTGGTTATGTTGGGGTGGGAAATATAAAGAGCACGAAGCTGCCAAGTGCAATACGAAAAGAGGAGATCAATGGCCATATCACTGTCAGATATTCAAAACAGTTTAGCAGTAATGAGGGCATGGCGTTCCACGACTATGCTGTCGTATAATAACATTTGCTGTGGAGGAAATAACAAGGTAACACATAGCTGGTTGTTAGATGCAGGATAATTTCCAGAGGAGAATATACTGTACTTTAGTTCTAAAGGCTGGTTTCCATGACAGGTTAAACACATGGGCCTGGAATAAAACACATTTTTCAACGGAGCAATTCCATAGGCATGGTTTTTAGTCCAGGCTTAGGCTTAATATGGGTCAGGGAAACTTCAAGTCACATTTTAAAAATCTCCATTCTGCACAACGACAGTGTATCTAACCAACACTATCTAATGTGTGGTAGGAAATCAATCTAAAAAAATGTAAGAAAAATAAATAAATGTGCCTGTTTGTTTCATTCTCATTACGTTTTTTAGTTCACTCTAGTGTTATTTAGTTCTCTATTGTTTTTTAGTTCACTCTATTGTAAACTCTACAGTCTGCGTATTTTATCTCATTCTCCGTCTTTTAAGAAATAATGGCTCTCGAGAGAAGTTGCTAGACACTGTTGGAAAGCTCTTGGATGACTTCGTGTCCAGTGAACTGACAGGCTAAATCTCTGAGCTCTCCTACCATTAACATATCATCTCAACCATTAAGGATATCCTGACACTAACTCTGCCCTTCTCTTTCTCTGCCTTTCAGACTGACTCTTCAATGGTCCCTCATCTTCTCTAGCCAGAAAGGAACCATGTTGTCCGCCCATGTTTTGATATGGTAAGTTGCCTGGTTACGTCAGTGTTATGCAGGGGTAGATTCGTCCAGAGGGCTAAAACGGCACAATATTCACACTATGATTACATATTTTGATAGTCAAGTTTGCCCTGATTATTCATCCTTGGCGTCATAGCCCCACCAAAAAATGTAAGTTAATCATAGACTGTACACAATTGGCCACAGCCACTAAATACTTTATTACAGAAGAAAAAAATATATTTTCTACTTGGCAGCACCGATTAAGGGGGAAGATGTGCGATATAGTCAGAGTTGATTAAAAGCAACTTCAATCTGCTATGTTTTGCCTCTTCACCCTTGTTGTTACTGCTTGTTATAAGAAAAGGAAAAAGCAGTGGGTGGCTTTTCAAAGGTGTGTGTGTGTGTGTGTGTGTGTGTGTGTGTGTGTGTCTTCACACAGGTTTCAAATACTAATATATGCATGCTAACAGTGGAAGCAAATTAAAAAATGACACAGCCTTGACATCCATATGTCAAGTCAAATCAAAGTTTATTTGTCACGTGCGCCGAATACAACAGGTGTAGACCTTACAGTAAAATGCTTACTTACAGGCTCTAACCAATAGTGCAAAAAAGGTATTAGGTGAACAATAGGTAAGTAAAGAAATAAAACAACAGTAAAAAGACAGGCTATATACAGTAGTGAGGCTATAAAAGTAGTGAGGCTACATACAGACACCGGTTAGTCAGGCTGATTGAGGTAGTATGTACATGTAGATATGGTTAAAGTGACTATGCATTCTATGTTCCCACATTGTACTGGGAATGGTAGGACATTGTACATTGGGACAGAGACACTGGCACAGCACACAGCCAATTACTCCTGTACTGAGAGTTTATACCCGTTTTTCTCTGTTTATATTGGTGTCAGAGAGTAAGAAAGTCACTGATTCTACAATAATAATAATGTGTTTTCTTTCCATTGATGACTGCAGTGTGCAGGGGTGTTTTTACAATAGGTTAAAGCAATGTCAGCACAATAACTGTTCGACAGCAGCTTCGTGAAATGGGTTTCGATGGCAGAGCAGCCGCACACAAGCCTAAGATCACTCTGTTCAATGTCAAGCGTCGACTGGAGTGGTGTAAAGCTTGCTGCCATTGGACTCTGGAGCAGTGGAAACACGTTCCCTGTAGTGATGGATCACGCTTCACCATCGTGCAGTCCGACGGACAAATCTAGATTTGGAGGATGCCAGGAGAACGCTACCTGTCCCAATGGATAGTACGAACTGTAAAGTTTGGTGGAGGAATAGTGGTCTGAGCTGTTTTTCATGGTTCATGCTTGGCACCTTAGCTCCAGTGAAGGGAAATCTTAACGCTACAGCATACAATGACATTCTAGATGATTCTGTGTTTCCAACTTCGTGGCAAGGCCCTTTCTTGTTTCAGCCTGACAATGCCCATGTGCACAAAGCGAGGCCCGTACTGAAATGGTTTGTCGAGATCGATGTGGAAGAACTTGACTGGTCTGCACAGAGCACTGACCTCAACCCCATCGAACACCTGCGAGCCAGGCTTAATAGCCCAACATCAGTGCCCGACCTCACTATTGCTCTTGTGGGTGAATAGAAGTACGTCCCGGTAGCAATGTTCCAACATCTAGTGGAAAGCCTTCCCAGAAGAGTGAAGGCTGTTATAGCAGCAAAGGGGGGACCAACCTCATATTAATGCCGATGATTTTGGAATGAGATGTTTGACGAATAAGTGTCCACATACTTATGGTAATGTAGTATGCTATACTTCTTCTAAAAAGGAAAAAGAACTCTGCAAAGAGCGTTTGTCCCGAAACTGAAGGCCCCGCATCACTGTTACAGGCTCAATGCCATAAATAGGTCGATAGCAGTAAAAATGACACACATGCACCTACAGTAATCCCTGTATTTTACATCCATACAGATGCTGGGGATATGAATTTCCTGTTTTGTAGCCAGATAAAGTTTGCTATCTGAAATACAAATAGATGTGCCCTGTAAAAGATTAATAAGGCTGTCACTGACTAAAATTGGAGCATGGGTCCCCTTTGATGAAGGCAATGGCAGAATTCAAATGTGAGAGGAAAACCCAATGTTCTCTCTGATAACATCCTATAACAACAATCAACTTTGATGTTGGAATTATAACAGTGTCTGGTTTGTTTTGGGGGAACATCTATACCAAGACAACCACAATGCTCCAGGATGGACTAAAAGGACCATAATTTGATCCCTGTTGTTGCTGCGAAATGTCCTGCACAGCAAGAAATGCAAACTTGTAGACTATTCAATGTTTAAAAAGGCTTATAAAGTTTATAATTTCCACTTTAACACTTCAGACTTGTTTTTCCGTAATTAAAAATGGCTCAACTCCTACAGAAAATGTCCATTAATTAAAATCCACAAAATAATTCACCTTTCCTGCTGTGGAATTATTTTCCTGCTGTAGCAAACTGGCTCAAATTAAGATCCTACATCTGAAAATGTCATTGAATGTATACTATACCTTAGGAGTATGCATATCCTAAACCCTAATACAGATATTTACCTGTCACGGTAAGCTGCTAATCACATCTTTGCACATTTCACTTCATCAGCTGTTGTTATTTTTAGAGCGCTCCCTTATCTTTTTTTCTCCTGTGAGGGAATGTAGTGACGCGACAGCAGCACTATTGGTAATCAGCAGCCGTACTACTGTTTTAAACCCAGCTAAAGCCTTTGAGGAGACCATTGAACATGGGCAATGATCTCTAAAGGACGGGCGGCTCTACCGCGGCTCAGCGGCAACATTACAGCAAATGCTGCAGGGAAATCTCCCCCATAATGCCCCTCGTGAGCATCCTCCTCCTGTGGAGATGGAAGCCTTAAAGCCATGGTAGGAAAAAAGCTTCTTACTACCTTAGAAGACGCTGAAACCTATTAGACGTTGTATCTGGGCACCCTATATCAAATTAGCACCTCATGTTCATCTTCCGTCAGATAAAAGCAGCATATAACCAGGGGTACTCCATTGTCATACTTGAGTAAAAGTAAAGATACCTTAATAGAAAAGGACTCAAGTAAAATTGAAAGTCCGCCAGTAAAATACTACTTGAGTAAACGTATTTGGTTTTAAATATACTTAAGTATCAAAAGTAAATGGAATTGCTAAAATGTACTTAAGTATCAAAAGTACAAGTAAAAGTATAAACCATTTAAAATTCCTTATATTAAGCAAACCAGAGGGCACAATTATCTTGTTATTTTTTTATTGACAGATAGCCAAGGGCACACTCCAACACTCAGACATAATTTACAGACAAATCCTTTTCATTCAGTGAGTCCGCCAGATCAGGCAGTAGGGATGACCAGGGATGTTCTCTTGATAAGAGTGTGAATTGGACCATTTTCCTGTCAAAATGTAATGGGTTTTTTTGGGTGTCAGGGAAAATGTATGGAGTAAAAAGTACATACTTTTTTTTTTAGGAATGTAGTGAAGTAAAAGTTGACAAAGATATGAATAGTAAAGTACAGTCCAGATACCCCAAAGAATGAATAAAGTAGTACTTTAAAGTTGTTTTACTTTATTTAACTAGGCAAGTCAGTTAAGAACAAATTCTTATTTTCAATGACAGCCTAGGAACAGTGGGTGTCACGTCCTGACCAGTATAAGGGGTTATTTGTTATTGTAGTTTGGTCAGGACGTGGCAGGGTGTGTTTGTTTAGAGTGTTTCGGGGTTTGTTGGGCTATGTTCTTGTTAGTCTATTTCTATGTGGTGTTCTAGTATGTCTATTTCTATGTGGTGTTTGTTGGGTTGACCTTCAATTGGAAGCAGCTGCTCCTAGTTGCTTCTAATTGAAGGTCCCATTTAAGAGGGGTGTTTTTCTATTGGATTTGTGGGTAGTTGTTTCTTGTTTAGCTGTGTGCCTGACAAGACTGTTTATCGTTGTTATTTTTGTATACTTTTGTTTTTCCTTCTTTCTGCCGAATAAAAGAAGATGAGTATACACATTCCCGCTGCATTTTGGTCAAATCCTTACGACACCTGTGACAGTGGGTTAACTGCCTTGTTCAGGTGCAGAATGACAGATTTTTACCTTGTCTGCTCGGGAATTCGATCCAACTTTTCGGTTACTAGTCCAATGCTCAAACCACTAGGCTACCTGCCGCCTTAAGAACTACAACACTGCATATAACAGATAATGCATAACACAGTAGTATTTGAATAACAATAATCAATGGGGTAATATTATGTTACAGTCAGCCAGCTTTGCCTATTATTAGAACATGACAATCATATTTGCGGCTCTGTACTGCATATAGTAATTTCTATTACATTATACCTGAGTATATTTACAGTTGAAGTCGGAAGTTTACATAAACCTTAGCCAAATACATGTAAACTCAGTTTTTCACAATTCCTGACATTTAATCCTAGTAAAAATTCCCCGTCTTAGGTCAGTTAGGATCACCACTGTATTTTAAGAATGTGAAATGTCAGAATAATAATAGAGAGAATGATTTATTTCAGCTTAACATTTTTTCATCACATTCCCAGTGGGTCAGACGTTTACATACGCTCAATTAGTATTTGGTAGCATTGCCTTTAAACTGTATCTTTGGTCAAACGTTTCAGGTAGCCTTCCACAAGATTCTCACTTGTTGTCCTTAAGCCATTTTGCCACAACTTTGGAAGTGTGCTTGGGGTCACTGTCCATTTGGAAGACCCATTTGCGACCAAGTTTTAACTTCCTGGCTGATGTCTTGAGATGTTGCTTCAATATATCCACATAATTTTCCTCCCTCATGATGCCATCTATTTTGTGAAGTGTACCCGTCCCTTCTGCAGCAAAGCACCCCCACAACATGATGCTGCCCCCCCCCCCCCCCCCCCGTGCTTCACAGTTGAGATGGTGGTCTTCGGCTTGCGAGCATCCCCTTTTTTCCTCCAAACATAACGATGGTCATTATGGCCAAACAGTTCTATTTTTGTTTTATCAGACCAGAGGACATTTCTCCAAAAAGTACGATCTTTGTCTCCATGTGCAGTTGTAAACCATAGTCTGGATTTTTTTATGGCGGTTTTGGAGCAGTGGCTTCTTCCTTGCTGAGCGGCCTTTCAGGTTATGTCGATATAGGACTCGTTTTACTGTGGATATAGATACTTTTGTACCGGTTTCCTACAACATCTTCACAAGGTCCTTTGCTGTTGTTCTGGGATTGATCTGCACTTTTCTCACCAAAGTACGTTAATCTCTAGGAGACAGAACGCATCTCCTTCCTGAGCGGTATGACGGCTGTGTGGTCCCATGGTGTTTATTCTTCTGTGGTATTGTTTGTACAGATGAACGTGGTACCTTCAGGCGTTTGGAAATTGCTCCAAAGTATGAACCAGACTTGTGGAGGTGTACCATTATTTTTCTGAGGTCTTGGCTGGTTTCTTTTGATTTGCCCATGATGTCAAGCAAAGAGGCACTGAGTTTGAAGGCCTTGAAATACATCCACAGGTACACCTCCAATTGACTCAAATGATGTCAATTAGCCTATCAGAAGATTCTAAAGCCATGGCATCATTTTCTGGAATTTTCCAAGCTGTTTAAAGGCACAGTCATCTCAGTGTATGTAAACTTCTGACCCACTGGAATTGTGATACGGTGAATTGTATGTGAAATAATCTGTCTGCAAATAATTGTTGGAAAAATTACTTGTGTCATGCACAAAGTAGATGTCCTAACCAACTTGTCAAAACCACAGTTTGTTAACAAGAAATTTGTGGAGTGGTTGAAAAAATGAGTTTTAATGACTCCAACCTAAGTCTATGTAAACTTCCGACTTCAACTGTTCATGCAATATGACAGTCGAGGAAATGAAAATCTCCTGCCATCACAAGAAAGAGAAAAAAGAATCCCACTTTTTTGTTACGAGACAATCCTACTAAATCCACCGCTTGTGTATTGTTTGCTTTGGGCTTATCGGGATTACTACATTGGGTTTATCGGGCTAACTACATTGGGCTTATATGGCTACCTACATTTAGCTAATCGGGCTACCTACATTGGGCTTACCGTACTCGCTACATTGGGCTTATCGGGCTACCTACATTGGGTTTATCAGGCTACCTACATTGGGCTTATCGGGCTACCTACACTATATATACAAAAGTATGTGGACCCCTTCAAATTAATGGATTTGGCTATTTCATCCACACTCGTTGCTGACAGGTGTATATAATCGAGCACACATTCATGCGATCTCCATAGACAAACATTGGCAGTAGAATGGCCTTACTGAGGATTTCAGTGACTTTCAATGTGGCCCTGTCTTAGGATGCCACCTTTCCAACAAATCAGTTTGTCAAAATTATTTCCTGTTAGAGCTGCCCCGGTCAACTGTAAGTGCAGTTATTGTGAAGTGGAAACGTGTAGGAGCAGCAACGGTTAAGCCACACAAGCTCACAGAATGGGACCGCCGAGTGTTGAAGTGTGGTTAAATCATCTGCTCTCTGTTGCATCTCTCACTACAGAGTTACAAATGTTCTCTGGAAGCAACTTCAGCACAATAACTGTTCGACGGCAGCTTCAGGAAATGGGTTTCGATGGCAGAGCAGCCGCACACAAGCCTAAGATCACAATGCTGGAGCATCGGCTGGAGTGGTGTAAAGCTTGCTGCCATTGGACTCTGGAGCAGTGGAAACACGTTCTCTGGAGTGATGAATCACACTTCACCATCTGCAGTCCGACAGACGAATCTAGATTTGGAGGATGCCAGGAGAACACTACCTGTCCCAATGCATAGTGCCAATTGTAAAGTTTGGTGGAGGGTGAATAGTGGTCTGGGGCTGTTTTTCGTGGTTCAGGCTTGGCCCCTTAGCTCCAGTGAAGGGAAATCTTAACGCTACAGCATACAATGACATTCTAGACGATTCTGTGTTTCCAACATCGTGGCAAGGCCCTTTCCTGTTTCAGCCTGACAATGCCCATGTTCACAAAACAAGGCCCATACTGAAATGGTTTGTCGATCGGTGTGGAAGAACTTGACTGGCCTGCACAGAGCACTGACCTCAACCCCATCGAACACCTGCGAGCCAGGCTTAATAGCCCAACATCAGTGCCGACCTCACTATTGCTCTTGTGGGTGAATAGAAGTACGTCCCTGTAGCAGAGTTCCAACATCTAGTGGAAAGCCTTCCCAGAAGAGTGAAGGCTGTTATAGCAGCAAAGGGGGGACCAACCTCATATTAATTCCCATGATTTTGGAATGAGATGTTTGATGAATAGGTGTCCACGTACTTTTAATCATGTAGTGTACATTGGGCTTATCGGGGTTCCAACATTGGGTTTATCTCTGTTTTCTGGCCTACCCAGCTAGTTCAATGGAGACAAATTGCATTGGGACTGAATTCCACGTGGGAAGATAATTTGAAAGGTGATTGTTAAATTCAAAGGGCAGCACTTTTGTCCCCCTTTGGTTCCTTTCATTAGGAAATGGTATTTGCATTAGGTGTAGACTCCAAAGCAATGAACAAGTGATAGGGAGCAGTTTTTGCTTCTTTAACCCAAGCACTATGGGCTAAATGCTAAATGCAGGGTGCAGTAAGAGGAAAAGGTTGTAAATTTAGCTGTCTGGGGTCAACGAGTATGTGAAAAGTTCTTAGTGACAGTCGGAACATTTGAACATTGTAGAAACAAAACTATAACACAAGCATGCAGAAGCATAAAAAAAAGCCCATTTTGTTACAAAAACCTCATTATGTAATTTAAATTGAAAGCTGAGAATAAAAGGGGAAAAAAGCCCACCAGATTGTATGGCGGACAGATTTACTTAAAGGGGAAAATATATTTTGTATGCATGTTGCGTGCAAGAGAGAGGGTTTGAGAGTTACTCGTTGAATTAACCAAAACACGAGGAATGATACTGAACACGCTCACTGGCAAATTGACCAGGGATTTTCAGTGTGACTCCTTTCCTTTGCTCTATCCCTTTGCCATCTCTTTCTCTGTCTCTCCATCTCCACTATCTCTGTGTACCCTTCTTCTTCTATCTCCCTTCCCCTTCCCTCCCACCATTTCCTTTTCTCACCACTTCCTTCCTTTTCCTCCATCCCTTCCTCCTCCCTCCATCCCTCCATCCATCCCGTCTTTTCCATCTTCCTCCCTCTTCCTCCCCCTGCCTTTCACCATGCATTTTTCAGGCCGCAGTTTTCTCCACACAATTAGTGAACATTACCTGGAGCGGTTCCTACATGCATGTTTGAAGAGCAGGGGCCTTCG
The DNA here is from genome assembly GCF_965601325.2 of Salmo salar. NCBI lineage: Eukaryota > Metazoa > Chordata > Actinopteri > Salmoniformes > Salmonidae > Salmo > Salmo salar. The sequence continues at coordinate 29,189,061 of NC_138295.1, forward strand.
ACTGCCAATGTATGGCGGAGGGCCTGGTGAGATAATGGAGGCTGAGAGAGTGCACACGACCCAGCCATCCACCGCTGCACTACTGCACTACATTACACAACTCTCTCTCTCGCTCTTAATCTCTCTCTCTACAACACACATGCACTAACACCACACCACCCAGCATTCAGGAGACGGAGGAGGGAAAAACATGCTGTGTTGATCTACTGCATTCAAAAAAGGCTTATATTGTAAATTCCTTAAGGTATTGCTCGCTGGTAAATACTGTTTAGGGGAGGAGTTTAATCATAGGGTTTTTTTTGCCTTAGAAGTGCTTGTAGATTGGTCGTTGCTTGGTGAAGGATTAGGATTTAATGATGTGACTGATATACAGTGCATTCGGAAAGTATTCAGACCCCTTCTCTGTTTCCATGTTTTGTTACACTACAGCCTTATTCTGAACTGGATTAAATACCCAATAATGACAAAGCGAAAACAGGTTTTTAGGGATGTTTGCAAATTTATAAAGAAAGACCTTACTTACAGAAAGACCTTACTTACATAAGTACTCAGACCCTTTGCTATGAGAATTAAATTGAGCTCAGGTGCATCCTGTTTCAATTTATCATCCTTGAGATGTTTCTACAACTTGATTGGAGACCACCTATGGTAAATTTGATTGATTGGACATGATTTGGAAAGGCACACATCTGTCTATATAAGGTCCCACAGTTGACAATGCATGTCAGAGCAAAAACCAAGCCATGAGGTCGAAGGAATTGTCTGTAGAGCTCCGAGACACGATTGTGTCGAGGCATTGATCTGGGGAAGGGTACACATTGAAGGTCCACAAGAACACAGTGGCCTCCGTCGTTCTGAAATGGAAGAAGTTTAGAACCATCACGACTCTGGCTAGAGCTGGCCACCCGGCCAAACTGTGGAATCGGGGGAGAAGTGCCTTGGTCAGGGAGGTAACCAATAATCCGATGGTCACTCTGACAGCGCTTCAGAGGTCCTCTGTGGGGATGAGAGAACCTTGCAGAAAGACAACCATCTCTGCAGCACTCCAACAATCAGGAATATATGGTAGAGTGGCCAGATGGAAGCCAGTAAAAGGCACATGACAGCTCGCTTGGAGTTTGCCAAAAGGCACCTAAAGGACTCTCAGACCATAAGAAACATAGCTGTGCGGTGACGCATCCCATCTAACCTGACAGAGAAGGATGAGAGAAACTCCCTAAATACAGGTGTGCCAAGCTTGTCACGTCATACCCAAGAAGACTCAAGGCTGTCATAGCTGCCAAAGGTGGTTCAACAAAGTACTGAGTAAAAGGTCTGAATACTTGTAAATGTGATATTTAAGTTGTTTTTTTCAATACATTTGCAAAAATGTCTAAAAAACGTTTTGGACTTAGTCATTATGGGGTATTGCGTGTAGATTGAGAAAAACAACAACAATTTAATCAATTTTAGAATAAGGCTGTAACGTTACAAAAATTTGGAAAAAGTCAAGGGGTCTGAATACTTTCCGAATTCACCGTATCTAAGATTTGAGACACAACAAGGCAACACTGCATAATTACAATAGTAGATGGGCAATGTCGACGCAAGTGTCACCCCCAAAAATAATAACTCAGTCTAGTGTTTTAATTGGCCACTAATTACTCGATCAGTTTCATAGCCTATTCTCTGAAATCAGTTCACCAGAGGGCATATTTTAGGGCAGTCATCATTCATGGGGTAATAGTGTGTTGTTATCAATCTTTTAAACATTGTTTTGGTAATCTGACATTACTGCTCATCAATCATGTATTCTCCCAAGAAAAGAAGGGGAAGGGCATTGATTGGTCTCGAGGCCTATGGCCAATGATCTATCCTCAACCCTAACATCATCAGGCAACATTTCAATCATTTTGCCTCTCTCTGCTCTCTATCCTCAGATTTTCAAGAGAATGCTCATCAAAAGCTTTTCTTCTCCAGTTCTGAACGCTTTAGACAAACTTTTAAAACTACAGTATAAACATTGTAGCTGTAGTCCAGACTGGTGTTCTTTCTCAACAACCTGAACTTTGACCTTTCCAAATATGGTGATCACAGCAGAAATGCTAACAGTCCTTGTAAATGATTGAAATTCAGCAGTAAACCCCACACATAGCCCAGCTAGCCCGGCTCTGAGATAAAAACCGATTGTGTCTACACTGTCTTTGTCCTTCTGAGCGTAGACCTTTTATTTTCCTTTTGTGAAGTACTGGCAATTTTAATAGGATGACTGTTCTCTTCCTCTTTTACTGTCAAAGGCTACGAGGATATCTCTGTCCCTGAAGTAAAATTTGGACTCTTCCTGTACTCGACTCCGACAGTCCGGCAATGACTCTTCTACGCGTTTGTAATTGAACAGTAAATCTTTCCCGGAGTTTTCTTTTTCTCCTCTCCACTCATTCTCTCTTAGGCGCTACAAGGAACAAAGTGACACTGTCCACAATTTAATTGTCTTCGCTTATTGGCCAGTAAATAAAAGAAAATGTCAGCCCCACCATTTTCTCACTCTCTACATTCCAAAAACATCAGTTGTTGAATGACTGTAAATGGAGTATGTACGATCATTAACGTAATATCCATTTGATCCAATGGGCCAGATCTCTGCCATCTTTAACTGTTTAAGCCTTGGGGTATTTTTCCATATCCCTGATATTTTAATGAAAGTGATTACTTTCCTCACCTAGTGTCCCATTAGTGACTCACTTGCTGATTGAACTGTAATGTTTAATTAACTAGTTGTGTTCCTTAATTGCATGGCTTCTACTGACCCAAGGACAAGATCCCACCCCCCCACCCCCACCTCACCAGATTTAGAGGTGGTCTGATTTGGTCTCATGTCTCGGTCTCTATCCTTCAGCTTCCCTATGCTGCAGACTGTCTTTGAAGGGGGTTCATTGTTCTACATCGGTGTGTTATTGGTCCTGGCTGGGCCAAATAAACAGATGGGATCCTCCGTCGTCTGCTGACAATCATTACATTCCCTGATACGAAAGCATAAAGATATTCGATGAGATTGGTTGTCATGGCAGCACGGCATCTCCAGTTGAAAAAAGTAAGAAGTGAAAGAGAGGAGAGAGGGGCGCCGCAGATTGAGAGAGTTGTGTGTGACATAAGAAAACGACTCCTAGCAGCTCGTCCTTTGGCAAATGCTGATTAAGCCCAGGTCTATGGCATAAGGAGGCTGTTTCAAGAGGGCTGGGCTAATCAAAATTGAAAAGTCTTCCTCAAAGAGAGTAGGAGTGATTCATGTTTCAAAGTGACCAAATTGCCCATCCTAAACAGTTAGTAAAGTTCCTGTTTGACTAGTATGTCTCACGGAAGTTGCTCCTTCAATAGATGCACGTGTGTTGTTGTCCAAGCTGAATTTGTTCTCTTCTCTCCACCGTTGTCATGTGTCAAGATGAATAGCCCAGTGTGGAAGGTAGCTGTCATGCTAATAAAACGTTTATTTTATAGATTTTGTGCGAACAGTGCGACTTGTACTCAGGCTTTCAATGAAGAGTGAGAACTTCAATTTGACTTAGAGACCGGTTTACTACTGCCTCGGGCAAAGTGGTAGAAAGAAGATTTAGACAGCTGGGTCCTGAGTTGTAATCTGCAGGAAGAAAACAAGCTTTTCATCAAAGTGGATTTACTGTTTTCCCAGTGTGAAGTGTCTGTATATCCTGGTAAAAGCTCCTCTACAATAGGAGGCAAATGAAAGGAGACTCAAAGCCCCACTGTGCTATCAGGGTGGATAATAACAGCTGAGGGCTCAGATACAGGTGGGAAGGCAGTAACAGAAAATGACACAGTTGCAGCCCTGAATGAGGTACCTAGATAATCTGTTTACATATTTAAGTTCTGGTTGCCCTTTTTTATTTCCCAGGAGAAGTCATCTAGCCCTATAATCTCTTCCAAAGCATACACCCACCAGACTGATCACAGCTAACACCAGCCAGACTGATCACAGCTAACACCAGCCAGACTGATCACAGCTAACACCAGCCAGACTGATCACAGCTAACACCAGCCAGACTGATCACAGCTAACACCAGCCAGACTGATCACAGCTGACACCAACGAGACTGATCACAGCTAACACCAACGAGACTGATCACAGCTAACCTAGATATATGAAAATTATATGGTTTCAGGGACAGGCAGACAACACAAGAAAATTATATTTTTACCATTTATGAGGCTGTACACCTCCAGGAGGAAACTGGATGGTAAAAAGGGGGAACATGGATCACTGTATGGATCACTGTATGTGGACACTTGTTTCATACCAGTTTCATTTGATAATATGAACTCAATGGATATATTTGGTGTGCTCTGTCTCTACACGGAAGATCATCACTTCCATAACTGCATTCCACCTTCCATCCAACCGAGTAGCGTGTAGTTAGTGCAGATGTCCTAAAATGGACACCGTACAGCTGTTCCATTTCATACCTGTTCCATTTGCTCATATGAACTACATTTCATACCTGTTCCATTTACTTATATGAACTCAATGCCTTTGTTTGTTGTGCTACATCTCAACACACAAGATCATCCCTTCCCTGGCAGCATCCCACCTCCCGTTTGCCTTTTAGAGTAGGATACCAGCTGCAGTGCTGAGGTGCTACATGGGTGGATCTCCCAGAAAACAGACAGTCAGCAGCATGGTGCCATGGGGTGAGCGAGGTGGCAGAGCATGAAGGGATGCATTAGGTGTCACGCAGCTGCACACTGAACGTAAATACCTTATTCAGCCACTTAGCGAGCTGTTAGAGAAGGAGGAAGATAACATTGGAGAGATAGAATGGGGGGGGCAGAGAGGGAGAATGACTGAGAGGCCAACAGCATGCGTGTCAAGGGAAATCAGCCAACAGCATGCATGTCAAGGGGAATCAGGCTCAAGAATGTCCTTGTGACCACTTCCATCAAAAAGTGTACTTTTGAGACTTTTTGGTTGCGTGAGTGGGGTTTAAGAGGTGTATTTCCCCTCTTGTTGTGGTTATTTTTGTAAGAATTTAGGTGTGGATGCTCTGTGACAGTATCTTCAATAAAGGTAATTTCAGTAGTATATACTTTAGCGTCAAATAACTTGAAAGGACAAAAGCAAATAGATGTTTGATGGCAAAAGGCTGTGAATGTACAATAATAGCAATCCATAAATTGTGGTCTTTGAACGCTGTGGTCTTTAGATCCATCAGGATTTTAGTGCTCAAAGTTCCACTTCTTTCAAACCTAGTCAAGCATAATGACAGTTAGGGGAGTGATTATTGTTTGTATTGATCCAACACTTCCCCAAAAATGTATCTCCAAGGCATGCCAGGCTTCAACTTCTGGCTAGAACCTCGAAGTTCTGTGCCAAGAAGCTTAACGTCACTTAGAAAGCTTGGCAGAAATCTGTTGCCTGTCGGGTCAAATTAGAGCGCAGGGATAGCAAAAGTCATGCAGAAATTTCCCCCACCTTCTGACAACATAATCAATCACCTGAGATATGGTTGCATCAGACGCAGAGAGAGTGGGGGATTGTGGGAAGGCTAATGTTACCCACCACCACTGTGGCTTATTCCAGAGACATGATTGAAAAGGTCTTGGTGACAGTGTATTGTTCAATTGACCAAATATCACGCCTCGTATCATTGTATTTATCTGATTTAGTCGAGACTGAGTATTTTACCCTTTGGATCCTAGCATTTTCATACTGCATCAAACCCAGTTACCTAGGCACTAACACTCAATGAGAAATTGATAGATTGTGGCCCATCTGTCATTAGTAATCTATAAGACTTTCATCTCCAACTCATTCAGTTAGCTCTCTCTCTTTCTCTCTCTCTCTCTCTCTCTCGCTCTCTCCAGTCGATTTGTATTCGCTGTACACGTGTCTTTTTGTTGCCGAGCCAATAAAGGGGATGTGACGGTTTGATTGACAATGCAATGTTCCAAGAGAGAGACTGGCAAATGATCTGAATATTCAACATGATAAGGAATGATTCTAGTCCTCATGTAGTCTCCAGAATATCTTCAGCTGAAGACCAAGGGAAGGGAAAAAAAGAGTGTTGAAAATGTAATTGTGTTGAGGTTGCAGTTAATTGAAGACGATGTGGAATAATCTATTAACAATACTGACAGACCGTCAAGTGGAGTTCTTTTTTGTGACGAGACTGGGAGCTGAGTTGACTTGGAATCTCATCAAGTCCACCCATTCATTAGTTTGTTTAAGCAACACCCTAAATTAGCTGGCTTCACAATGACCTTGAAGAAACATGGGGTGAAATTACACATTTATGGAGTGCATCTAAACCTACATTAATGTATTATCTGCATTATTCATGGGTTAATAATATACATATATGCATATTCAATTAATCATGGATGATTAATAATATGCATATATGCATATTCCATTATTCATGGGCATAGCTCTGTGTAATAGCTTAATATAGGCTTTGTACATGCATAGGTATTGTTAAATATTTTGGTAAAGTTTGTCAGATGTTTGACAGGTAAACCAGGCAAATTCTAACGAGGAGATTAGACTTTGGTCTTCACTTTTTGTTAGTGGGCTTTGATGACTTTATTGAAAGGATGACTCTTGACAGGTCCATGGTTGTCCTTGAAACACTAACTTCAGTGCTGATGAGCCATGCCATGCCATGTTTCTTTGGGAGTAGCTGACCCCATGAACTGACTGAGGCACTGGGGGTTCAACAATGGAGAGAGTAGGTCATTCCATTAACTCTGGTGCATTGAGTACAACACCTTAAATAAGACATGGCCATCTCAGTCAGCTGTCTAACTCCTCAGTCCTTTGAAGCCATTTCTCTGTCTCATTTCCACCCGTATTGATGTCTTTAAGTGAGCTGCCCAACAGCTTGAGGGGTCTGGATGTTTTATAGATTGCTAGCAGGGTGTCCGGAGTCAGAACACCCTCCACTAGTGGAACTCAAGTATGGGCCATGCTCCTAGCTACTCAATAAATAGCGCCCCCGTAAGAGACATTGTCATTTCTTTTTTGGGGTGAGGGAGGACACTTTTGACACTTTCTTTGCTCATCTTTAACTGTAAACCAGTGAGACGTGTAGTTTTCTTCAATCTACCAACGTCTTCTGTCTCACTGAATGTGAGTAATTGTCTCAAATGGAAAATTAAACACATAGTATATGAAACTGTCTCTACTTTGAATTTATAAAGGGTAGGAAACATAATTCACTAAGCAATGATAAGAAGTTGGACTGCCCCTGGCAAAAATCAACGATAAGCCTCAGATAAGTTATGGAAAGAATTGGATTCCAACTCCTGTGAAATTAATCCCAAACTGTGCCATTAGTCATATTTGCTTCATGGGTCTACATTATGTTCACATTTTCCCCTAATTCTTTTTCATCTTTGCCTCATTCTGCACATTGAGGTACAAAACTACATGTTCTTTTTGAAGTTTCAATTCTGGTGAAAGTACACGTAGGCCTACTTTTGAAGCGTGCCAAATCTCAATGATATAGATCTTTGTTGTAATTCCAAAATCATGATAAAGATGGTGTAATGTATCTTACAACTGTGAAATACACTCAGAGGCCAGTTTATTAGGTACACACTGTTCACGAAAATGGTTCGCTCCTGGTTCGTGCCAACTGAAAGATGTTCCGCAATAAAATAAAATAAATTCAGTTTATCAGCAACATAGCCAAGGAAGAAGGTGGGAAGGCAAGCTCCGGTAGTCTAGGAGCAAGGTTGCAGAAGAGAAAAGGGGACATCAAGTCAGCCATTTAGGATAGCATATAAGAGGTCTAGAAGTGTATGCTTTGTTCAACAATCAAAGGCAAAGTGTACTCTGGAGAAAAAGAGTACATTTTAAGTTTTGTGGATGGAAGCCGGAAAACCTCAGCAAACCAGTTTGCCAATCCACCAACATGCATAGACTAGATACTGGGGGGATACTTTCTTTAGTTGTCCCACTAGCACACAGCAAATGCATGCTAACACACCAAAACCCAGATACTGTACATGAGTGTACTGTGTAAACCATACAGGGTGTTCATCAATAAAAGTATTATTTCATACTGAACAAAAATATAAACTCAACAAATAAAGTGTTGAATGAAATAGAAGATTCCAAAAATGTTACATATGCACAAAAAGCTTATTTCTCTGAGTATGTGCATAACTTTGGTACCATCCCTGTTAGTGAGCATTTCTCATTTGCCAAGATAATCCATCCACCTGACAGGTGTGGCATATCAAGAAGCTGATTAAACAGCATGATCATTACATAGGTGCACCTTGTGCGGCCTCCAACGTTGTTTTAGAGAATTTGGCAGTACGTCCAACCGGCCTCACAACCGCAGCCCAGGAACTCCACATCCGGCTTTTTCACCTGCGGAATCGTCTGAAACCAGCCACCAGGACAGCTGATAAAACTGAGGAGCATTTATGTTTGTAATAAAGCCCTTTTGTGGGGAAAAACGTATTCTGATTGGCTGGGCCTGGCTCCCCAGTGGGAGGGCCTATGCCGTCCCAGGCCAACCCATGGCTGCGCCCTTGCCCAGTCATGTGAAATCCATAGATTAGGGCCTCATGAATTTATTTCAATTGACTAAGTTCCTAATATGAACATAAACTAGGTAAAATCGCTGAGCCTGTTGCATGTTGCATTTATATTTTTGTTCAGTGTGTATATTCATTCAGTAGAGAATTGCATTGGAAAAACAATAGTCCAAACCCTATATCTCTACTATATATGGTTCACAAGATAAGTACTATTTTCTCAGAGAATTTAGAATAGAATAGTGAATAGTGAATAGAATATCATTATGGCCATGGTGAAATAATGGTCGCTGCTAAATAGAACTGTCCCTGCTGACAAGCTAGCTGGTCACTGCAGGTTTGTGTGTGAGAACATGGGGTTTTTCTAAATTTAATCTGCAGAATACAAAACAAAATTGGGTCTATGTATTTATTAATTTACAAAGCTTAACAGACTGAATTTTAATATATACCTTTGCTGAAGGCAATCTGTTCCAATTTTCATGGTGTATTTCTGAGTATTTCCCTTTAAATTGTCATAGAAACGGGCCCTCTCAACATTAATTGACCGGGGTTAGTGGAATAGAACACCACATATCTGGTGATGAAAATGACTAGGGTATTAATAAGTTAATGTTGACTGGTCCAAAGTGCGGAACACCTCCAAATGTTACCACCTCCCAACGCTGAGTTTAGGTGCAGCATAAACTAGCAACGGTCACAACACTGTTAAGCACTAGAATATTAAGGTTATAATATTGTAGAGAACAATCTAATGAACCGCTAGGTGTCTCGCTTCCGGTGAAACTATAGCGCGTGCAATTCAAATAAATAATAATAAAAATGATGGATATTAAACATTTATGTACATACAAGTGTCTTATATCGGTTGAAAGCTTAAATTCTTGTTAAGCTAGCTGCACTGTCCGATTTACAGTAAGCTTCACAGCGAAAGCATGCCATGGGATTGTTTGAGGATGGCGTCCCACATCAACATATTTTTCCACCGGCACAGGTTGTCACGACTTCCACCGAAGTCGGTCCCTCTCCTTGTTCGGGCGGCGTACGGCGGTCGGCGTCACCGGTCTTCTAGCCATCGTCGATCCACTTTTCATTTTCCATTTGTTTTGTCTTGTTCTCCTACACACCTGGTTCTCATTTCCCTCATCAAGTGTTGTGTATTTAACCCTCTGTTCCCCCCATGTCTTTGTGCGGAATTGTTTGTTGTAAGTGCTTGTGCACATGTTTACTGGTGCGCGTCGGGTTTTGTACCCCATGTTGGTTATTTCCTTATGCCGTTGGTTTTGAAATTAAACTGCTCCGGCTATTACCTAGTTCTGCTCTCCTGCGTCTGACTTCACTGCCACCAGTTACGCACGCCTTTACACAGGCTTCATAAATTTTCAAATAGCGATTAAAAATGCATTTACTTTTTGAAAATCTTCCTCTGATTTGTCATCCAAAGGGTTCCAGCTAAAACATGTAGTGTCATTTTGTTAGATAAAATCCTTCTTTTATATCCCAAAAAGTATGTTTATTTGGCACCATCGATTTGAGTAATCCACTCTTTCAACATGCCAAGATAGGAATACAAAAATCTTCCCCTAAACTTTGTTTCAACAAGTCAAAATATGTTCCTATTTAATCCTCAGATACCCTAAAATGTAATTAAACTTTAATATTTCATACGGGAAAAAGTATGTTCAATAGGAAAACGATGTTAGCAGGTGCGTGTCCTCTTCCTCGTGCGCATATACACAAATTTCCAAGTCTGTGTCCATGTATCAAAACTCATTATTCTTCCTCGTTTAGGAAGAAACAAGCCTTGAACGTTGAGTGCTGACACCCAGTGGAAGCCATAGGAATTGTATCCTGAGAGCTAGATTTCAGTATGCCCCTAAACTTTCCATTGTAAGAGCATGGACTCTCAAAAAAGAAAGAATTATGGTTGGTTTTTCTTTGGATTTTCTCCTACCATATCTATTGTGTTATAGTCTTCTACATTATTATAACATTTCTATAAACTTCAAAGTGTCTTCTTTCCAATGGTACCAATTATATGAATATCCTGGCTTCAGGGCCTGAGAAACAGGCAGTTTACTTTGGGCACATCAGTCAGGCGGAAATTGAGAAAAAAGCACCCGAGCCCTAACAAGTTTTAAGGTAATGTGATTCATAATGATGTAGACTAAATAAAACAAAGTTTAGACATTCATTTAGTAGCACGCTCTTACATTTACCGGTAATTCACGACATTCTAGAGCAGTGAGTGTACAGTTGGTATCAAAATGCATCTTCTACCTAGTATTATTATATTTTAGAGATGTCTTCCATGCATCAAACTCGTCCATGCAGAGATGTGCCATGCATCAAACTCGTCCATGCAGAGATGTGCCATGCATCAAACTTGTCCATGCAGAGATGTGTGCCATGCATCAAACTTGTCCATGCAGAGATGTGTGCCATGCATCAAACTTGTCCATGCAGAGATGTGTGCCATGCATCAAACTTGTCCATGCAGAGATGTGTGCCATGCATCAAACTTGTCCATGCAGAGATGTGTGCCATGCATCAAACTTGTCCATGCAGAGATGTGTGCCATGCATCAAACTTGTTCATGCAGAGATATGTGCCGTGCATCAAACTCGTCCATGCAGAGAAATACAGGACACATTTCAATACCAGGAGTCTCTCAGTGGCACGATGACAGGAAAATAGCATTGTTGTGTTTATCAATAAAACATATTTGTGCTGTTTTAGGCAGTACATTGTTGTCTGATAAGAATGGAAGAAGTGCGTGTAGCCAGACTACGGTAATTAGTCAATTTAGCTCTGCACGGTCAAGGGGTAGCTGACTGTTGGCTTCCTCTGACGCTATGAAAATGCCAGAGGTTTTTCCCTCACTCAAATATAGCTATAATTACCTGCAGAAATTATATAATTTTTTCCCCCATCTCTCATTGTCTTCTGTGTGGAGAAGAGAAAGCTGGTTACGGGTCACAGAGAGGGGTCAGCGCTTATGTGTTTTCCCAGTTTTTACCGTCTGCTACTCGGGACCTTGTCTCAAAGTCCAGTCATCATTGCAGAGTAATTGCAGTAGAGCAGTCACCTTCCAATGTGGAACGTATGTGTTCTACACACCTGACACATGTGGTGTCAAAGCTAACATGCTAATTGCTAGTCAAACACAGGCTGTAAATACGGCATAATCCACTGTATGCTAAAGCATTTTCACCTTTCCATCATTTTCTAGGCTACTAACAGTTTGTAACTAAATCCTACAGAAAGACAGACAGTTGGGGAGTCAATACTGTGTTGTACAAAAAGTGGGTCAATAATCGAAAGATAATTCATGAGATACTCCAAGTTGATTTGTTATGATAAATCTACCTTAAATGGTCTTCTCAGACCTGGGAAGCATTGGACTATGGCCACACTGAGAGATATTCACAGTGAATAAGCTACACTGTATATACACTTAGCCTTCTCTTTGGCCCTATCTGGCTTTAAAAATATCCCATATTTGTGTTGTGAGTCATGTCCAACTCTGGCCTTCTGAAATCTCTTGGGATTCTGTGAACTGGGCACATGAAACATTCAGGAAGCCTGCCAGGGAGATCTCTACTGGCATCATATCTTGTTCACATTTTCCCCCCTGGTCAAATCAATGTTCGACCTGTATACTAGGACCCATTAACTTCAGTAAAGCTACTGTGAAGCTCAAAGTAACAACACATCACAGCTGGCTGCAGAAAGGTCATGGAAACCAACATGTCTTCTGAACCACAGAATTCCATGGCAGCCCAACAGAAAAACACAATGTTCTTCCTTTGTAGTCTTGAAAGAAGGCTTGAAAGAACCAAGACTTTGTCGCCATTCGGTAACATTTTATTTGGATAGTCCATCTGTAGATGCTCTACAGACTATCAGTCACGTTTCAAAGAACTAGCTACTAACCCTAATCCGTATTCTAACCCTAACTGTAACATTAGCAAGCAGTTTCTTATCAGCAGATAGTTTGTTGATAGTATGACCATCTGTAGAGCATCTACGTGGGACTATTCCTAGAAGTGTACGCTTTGTTCAACAATAAAAATAAAAACAGTTGTTAAGGAGAGGTAATATCTGCCAGACCAGACCACCTTGGGGCTGGCTGTCTCGCTAAAGTTTGTTATTTGTTACATGTCCTTTTATTTGGGGACGGTATCTACAGGCATTGACAGATTTATAGTTAATGCAATACTAGTAGATTGGGTGGGTCTAAGGGGTCTTCTACAGTGGCCCTAAAGGTGGGGCAAAGGAGTCTTCGGAAGAGTCCTTTTTCTTTCTGCATTGTAGGAGGTCATTAAAATGTTTTAATAGCATAGTAAGGATTATTTTAAAACAATGTATTGAATTGCCAAAGCCAAGTTGTTTCCCAGTCCCACCACCGCAATTAACAGTAAGCAGCAGCGCAGCCCTTGATCAAGGAAAAATATTTTCCCCAAACAAATGGAATTGCATTGCATTAGCAATGCATAATTGCAGCGTAAAATACATCAGTGAAAAAGCAATAGAAATTGTCTGGGGACTAGACATACAGTACATTTCTCCTGAAACATTATGTATGAAGACTATGTGTTAATTTAAGGTGGCAGTAATACACTCTGAAAGTACAGCTTGAGCCATTGCTTTTGTGCTAACAATTCGAGCTGTCACCCTCGCTCTCACTTCAACAGTCTTTTAAATCATTTTACCAATTTTGTTCGCAAAAATATTATCCCCGCTCTATCAGACTCTTTCTTTAGCTACATACTGTATTAGGCTTTTACACATACTTTCATGGAGTGGTTAGTATTTTCCTCTCCTAACTTGAATTCAGAATACATTAATACATGTTTGTCTACAGTACAACTGTGCCTATGTGCATTGTGTTGATGGCATGTTGGATCTAACTTCATGCATAATCATGTGACATTGTTTTTGAAATGAACACAGCATGAACAGCATGTATTTTGGAAACAACACCATGGGTGTTCACAGTTAAACTGTCACCTGAAGTCAGAAGGTGCCATGTTTTAACTTAGATTAGTAGCATTCACACCCAAAGAAAAAAAGGAAGTACATAGGATGTCCCAAATGGCACCCTATTCCCTACAGAGCCCTATGTTAATAGCACACTAAGTAGGGAATAGGGTACCATTTGGGACACAGACACTTCGTCCAGATCACGAAAGGATGAGATGCCCCCTCCAACCGGTGTTTCCACCGCTCAAGAGCCCACTTAACTGCCAAGAGCTCACGGTTGCCTACATCGTAGTTGCGTTCTGTGGCGAGAACCACTTGGAGAGAAATGCGCATGGGCGCAGGACCACAGAAAACACATCTCTTTTAACAGGGACACAATCATGGAATAATAAGACACACCTGAGTCCAATAAAAGTCTCTAAGGTGGTCTCTGCCGCCTGCTGGTGCCAGGAGGAACCATGGCAGTGTTATGTTATGTTAAGAAGGTTATGTGTTAAGTCTTTGCATTGTTTGCTCTTAATTCAAGGTTCACAGCATTACAGTAATGTCCAGTAATCTCCTTGTGAGGATGAGGCTGTCCTAATATGGACACCATACCAATAGTTAAAAACACACAACGCAAGTCATCCTTGATTAGACAATGTGTTAAATTGGGGTGACAATTCCCTTCTCTTTGGTGGGAAGTATGTGGTCAGCTGTGCTTCTGATCCAGTGTTGTTTTTATTTCTCTTACTATGGCATGACCATGCCTTTGTTTTCTCCATTGGACCCAGGTACTATTAACATGCCTCAGCTAGCCCTATCAGGTGTCGGTACATACCGAGTTAATTGAAATCAATAGATAGAGTGAAACCCTCCTAAAAAGAGGGAAAATCCATGTGTTGCTTCCCTCCTTATTATCAGAACTGAAGCATAGCCCATTGGGTTTCACTCACTCTCTTTATTGATTGCGAAAGGCCATAATTTGCTTTTGTCCAAAAGTCAGCTTTTCACCTCATTAAGCTCTGCTCATGGTTTCTCTAGCCGGAGAGGACCTTCAGCTTCATCATCATTAACACATGCCTTGGTCATAACACTCGCTAGTCGCTAGCTAGACGGAAAGGAAAGAGCATATAGATTCCACCAATCCATCTTCTCATAGCTTGGCTAATGATTTACATAAATGTCAATGATTAGCATTAGGCCTCATGGTTGAAAGTCACTAGGAGGTGAGAGAAGTTGGCAGATATCTTCTGCTGCTCCATATTACTGAGATGGCTGACGGCCATTTTGAGATAGGACTCCTTGTAGGTGGATGCAGCCTAACTGTGAAGCAAAAACAGCTTTTTTACACATTTGAGGAATATGATGATGATGTGTCTAAAGAGACTATATTAGTAGACATCTAAACTTAATCCTTGGTGAAACTCAGACAGTCTAGCAACATCATTTTTGGTCTGACCTGCTCCAGTGATATTTAAACCAAAAGCGAAACACAGGAAACTAACATGTAGACTAGCCACATAAGAGGTCAATTAAGGTAGTCATCCAGACGCTGTAAGCTCCATTCTGCTATTGCATAAAGCTCAGAGTAGTTTAAGAGGATCTGTGAGAAAAAGTAAAGTTTAAGAGATTATAATTTTGCAGAGAAATCCCTACATAAGTGCAGTATTTTGTGAAAGTACACTGAGAAGTGTGCAATTGTAAAGGCACAGCAGTTGGGAGAGGAGTAGAGTTAACCTGAGAAGGAGATAAGTCTAAACAAGTAACTTTTTTTCTTTGATATTACAGTATGTATGTTGTAATTATTAAATGATGCTTTGTGACTTAGATATTTCAATGAAACACACGCACACAGACGCGCACACACATGCGCACACACACACACACAAGAACAAGTTTGAATACAGGCTAGGAGCGTACCTAATTCTGACAGCTCCAGCAGTCTTTGGTTTGGTTAGAAAAATAGAAGAGTAACAGGATCTGTCTGCAGTCCCCAGTCATTGATCTAAAAAGAAGCTTGGCATTTGATGCAGAGTAAAGATTCAATCCCCTATTGATCCACAACCAATGTGTCTGCTGACTGTCAGTTAACCAAAAACACAGCTTGATAAAGATGGCAAGTGAACCTTTCATCCTTTGGTATCAACGACAGAAGGTGTTGGGGGGAGTGTGTGTGTGTGTGTGTGTGTGCGTGTGTGTGTGTGTGTGCGTGTGTGTGTGTGTGTGTGTGTGTGTGTGAGAGAGAGAGAGAGAGTGTTTCACAGTATTTCCAGTCCTTATTGTTATGAATGTAGCGTAGTTTCAATACTGTGGTTCATTAGGCTGGAGTTGTCCTTATGTATTTACTTTGATGCTGTGCTAGAGATGTGTAGATGGGTATGAACTGACACTGTGTTGGAGATGGGTATGAACTGA
This sequence comes from Salmo salar, assembly GCF_965601325.2. Lineage (NCBI taxonomy): Eukaryota > Metazoa > Chordata > Actinopteri > Salmoniformes > Salmonidae > Salmo > Salmo salar. The sequence continues at coordinate 29,204,982 of NC_138295.1, forward strand.
CACTGTGTTGGAGATGGGTATGAACTGACACTGTGTTGGAGATGGGTATGCACTGACACTGTACTGGAGATGGGGATGAACTGACACTGTGCTAGAGATGGCTAGATGGGTATGAACTGACACTGTGTTGGAGATGGGTATGCACTGACACTGTCCTGGAGATGGGGATGAATTGACACTGCTAGAGATTGGTAGATGGGTATGAACTGACACTGTGTTGGAGATGGGTATGAACTGACACTGTGTTGGAGATGGGTATGCACTGACACTGTACTGGAGATGGGATGAACTGACACTGTGCTAGAGATGGGTAGATTGGTATGAACTGACATTGTGTTGGAGATGGGTATGAACTGACACTGTGCTGGAGATGAGTATGAACTGACACTGTGCTGGAGATGGATACATGGGCATGAACTGACATTGTGCTTGAAATGGATAGATGGGTATGAACTGACACGGTGTTAGAGATGGGTAGATGGGTATGAACTGGCACTGTACTGGAGATGGGTATGAACTGACACTGCTAGAGATGGGTAGATGGGTATGAACTGGCACTGTGCTGGAGATGGGTATGAACTGACACTGCAGGAAATGGGTATGAACTGAAACTGTGCTGGAGATGTATAGATGGGTATGAATTGACACTGCTGGAGATGGGTAGATGGGTATGAACTGACATTGTGCTGGAGATGGGTATCTACTGACATGTGCTGGAGATGGGTATGAACTGCTCTGGTGTTCCATGTTCCTTGTTATGACTGCAGGCAATGACCACCCATAGTGTTGATAGAACATGTATAGGTCATCATTTACATATTTCTAGAATGTCGGCCCCAGGATGGTCATATTAATGACAAGAGTGTCAGCCAAAGGAAGGTAATTTATTACTAGAATGTCAGCTGAAGGAAGGTCATATTTATTACAAGAATGTCAACCCAAGGAAGATCATATTTATTACTAGAATGTCAGCCGAAGGAAGATCATATTTATTACTAGAATGTCAGCCGAAGGAAGATCATATTTATTACTAGAATGTCAGCCCCAGGGAGGTCATATTTATTACTAGAATGTCAGCCCCAGGAAGGTCATATTTATTACTAGAATGTCAGCCCCAGGAAGGTCATATTTCTAAGATGGAAGTCATCGCTCTGGTTTAGGGTGTCTGCTGAGGGTGTCCAACACAATACTGGACTGGATTCACTTTGGTTTGAAAAAGGCTAACAAGATGCATAGAAACCATACCATACTTGTATTTCGTGCAAAGAAATGTTTTTTTTAGTTTACTAGGCAAGTCAGTTAAGAACAAATTACCTTTTACAATGACAGCCTTCCCCTAGCCAAACTCGGATGACGCTGGGCCAATTGTGCACCGCCCTATGGGACTCACAATCATGGCCGGATGTGATTCTGCCTGGATTTGAACCAGTGACACCTCTTGCAATGAGATGTAGTGTCTTAGACCACTACACCACTTGGGAGCCCCGAAATGTAATGAAATGTGTTATACAGGCAAGATATATCAACCTCTGATTGATTTGTTATACAGCCAAGAGATATCAACCCCTGACTGTTGTCTTATGCAGTCAAGCGATATCAACCCCGATTGATGTGTTATACAGCCAAGAGATATCAACCCCGATTGATGTGTAGCCTAATTGTAAAATGAGTGGTCACCTGAGTGGTCCAATAGGCATAGACCTCCAAGATAGACCTTCCAGATAAAATGTGGCATCGGACATCATAATGACCTCATTCTTGTTTAAAAATGCATTAGACGTGACAAAAGACGTCAGCCCGACTTCACTGCAACCAGTTTTGCTCACTGGGGACACAGATCCCCAACTCAACATTGAGGCATGAAGAGATGGGGAAGATGAGGAAACACCGGGAACAAAATATGAGGCCAAATGATACGTTTAAACTTTAGAGGCTCACGGTAGCACCTATAAATCCGGATATTCTCTGACAAATGAGAAAATAAGTAAGGGAAATCAACGTCCACCCACGGTTTCCCAAGATGGGAAATGGTCCTGTGCTGTGCACCATTAGTGAGGGCACAGGCTTCACGGAACGCAGGCGGCCCTCTCTATTTTCCAACCTGCCTTCTCCCACGGCCTTCAACACAAATCAGTGTGACACAGGGGCTCGCTGATAAACAGTTGATGGAGAGTCAAGGGGACCGAGCCACTCACTCACCGGCTGCCTCATTTCAACTGAGCTGGCTCGGTTGGCCTATATGAGATACACAGACAGACAGGTTTACAACGGCTCTATTTACTGACAGTTATGCAAAGAGAGAGAGACGTAGAGAGGAACAAAAATATTGACCTTGCGTAGATGTTCTGTAAATGTTCCATTTGCATGCCGGATGTCACGTCAACACTTGTCACTGTTGAGGGTGCAATGTTGGAGTGGAGACCTAGCAGATACTAGGGCTTTGTGTTTTGGTCGCAGGGTGTAAAGGTTGAGCGTACAAAACAAGCGGTTAAAGTATTGAATCAAAACAACATTACTACTGTAGCAATTAATCATCTTCTGCATAATAAAATTCATTGGTATTTGTCGGTTACACATTTTGGAAAGGGTTAGACATGTTACATTTATTATTGAAAGTAATATAAATTGTATTTGTATCCAATTACAGCAGTTATAATTTCAGCTGTGCCCAATGTTGACTAGGCCTGCATGCCATCTGAGTACAAAGTTGCGTGCTAGGGATCTGGCCACAGGGCAACTCTGATTGTTAGCATTAATTTATGGAGCTACTGCTCGTGGGTAAACCATATGCGTCTGTGACCAGTCAGACAGCACAAAGTACTATCTGACCCCCAGAATATTTCCCTAACTTTTTAATTCATTGGAATTTAGGCATCTTTTAGTTACCACTGAACAGATGTGGTTTGAGTACAACACTAGTGTTTTTCAGGAGCAGGAAGTATTTCAGGCGTATGCGAATGAAAATGTGGATAATATTTGGTTCTTGAGCTCCTAAATTAAACTTTTCCTTTTATCCTATCAGCCAAATGTTATACACTTTGCTTTCAGGTTGATAAGTATAGTTGTTTGATAGAGGTTTAGATGAAGATATGAGTCTTTTAAGGCAAATATTTGACTTTATGACACCCCAATGTTCTGTCAGTTACTGTCAACAGCAACAAGGTGAGCAGAATGAGAGAATGGCTAAATGGATGCCTGTCAAGATTCCAACGGAAACAGAGAGAGCAATCAAATTAAAATAATGTAGATAACAGCTGACATTTTCCAGTAACATGTAGGAGATTGCTATCGTGAAGATGAAAGTTAAAGCTGAGATGTTTTGATTGGGCCATTTTCCTCGACAGCTGAGGCCGCTAACACATTATTAGAAATCCACATCTCTTGAGATTGTTGAATTTAGGGGTGTGTGTTTGTGAGTCATTTCAGTTATTTGAAGTTAAGGTGTTTCATCTTTCTCTCCATCCTCCATCTCATCCTTTCTTATTATGCAGCAACAGAAAAAGTCTGTTTTGGGTTTTTTTCCACTGTAATTCAGTAATTGGAAACACAGAAACTAATGAATAATTTGGGTTTAATGACCTTGTTGTGAGTTTTTTGAGCTAGCCATCATCAAAATCTCATTTTGCAAAAGAAAGAAAAGTATAGTAATTGTTTTCAGAAGAAAAAAACTGTCAAGAAAGAAGAGAATTAAACTGGAACACGACTGCGTGACCAAGTTGTGCCTCTTACTGTTGTTTGGACAGAAATAAAACTTAATTCAATGGGCATGAATAATTTTAATTCAGGCTCTGTAAAATAGCTATTCAACATCTTGAATAAAATAATAGAACAAGGGAGTCCTTAGGGCAGAACACTGTGCAAACGAGAAGAGTTTTGTACGGAGAGATGCAATGTGAAAAAAGACATGCATGTGGTGTTTGTTTTATGGGTCACAGATGGGCAGAGCAGACAGACACTTGGACAGTTTTGGCCTTTATCACAAACAAAATTATAATTAATAACTCATCAGTACCATAAAGCACACACAAGGCAGCCCCTTACTGCAAGTTAGGGCCTGGCACTCCAAAGCCGAATAGACCGACACCCCGCCTTCTGAGGCTGAGAAGCATACAACCGGCCAAACAGAATTATCCATTAACAAATGTTAAGCTAAACAAACTCAGTGTTGTTTAGCTCAACCCTCTCAAAGGGTATTGTCATGTGTCCATGACCATTGGTCACAGCTAAGGCCTACTACACTGGTTCAATCTTACATCTTACAGGTGTCAAAATGGCACTATTCATCTGCTCTGACATGGCATGGATGTGCATTGGTCTTTGTTTGGCATTTTGCACTTGACCAGTTCAATGGAGGACCTCCATTTTAAATGCTTTTTAAGTCTAGGAGGAAACTCAGTGTTGTTTAGCTCAACTCTCTCAAAGGGTATTGTCATGTGTCCATGACCATTGGTCACAGCTACAGCCTACTACACTGGTTCAATCTTACATTTTTTGACTCCAATTTTATTAGACAGAAATGTACAGTGTACATTTTATATTATGTGACAACCATAGGCTAAATGTCCATTTCTGGTTAATTAGGCATAGTTACTTTGATGTCACTTTAAGGGCACACACCATCATAGGACAGGGTATTTGCATAGAGCTTATATCGCCGAGACAAATCAAGAAATATTAATTTTGGTTAAATTACATCATTCAAATGCATGGACCAGTGTCCAATTAGCTTTTTCGTCACCCATGAAATTACATTTTTACAACACTTGTTCGGAGTTGATGGAAAATGCTGCAGGACACACAAGCACACCAACAAGCGGATTAATGTAATGTTTCAGAAATAAAGGTTGGTTATAAGAGTACAGGTGAATAAGTCAATATATTAATATCACCGAGGCAGAATTGATTATTGCGTTGCACTTGTCTTGGAGTGGTTATAGATGCAGGAAATGTATTCGACATTCTCTTGACATGCTTTTATTTTAGAGTAATTTACTCAGTCTCCAAAGGACCCTTGATTTGAATATCAGTCGTAAACACCCAGTATATAGTACAAAATAAACATAGCCTTGCCTAAGGTAGGCTATGCAAATAGAATGACCTAATCTTCTCTTATACCATGTAAATAACAGTGCCAACAAGAATTGAGCCCAGCAGATGCTGACTGTCAGGTAAATATGATTTTTCCTCCCACTGGGTTTTGTTTGATGTCCACTTTCAAATTGCCTCCACTGAAGCATGTTTCAACTCGGTCACTTCGACCCTGACATGTACTTTTTGAAGTGACTATACTTTCTCAGCCTGCACATACAGTAGAGATTGTAGCTTTCTTTCTCTCTCATCTCTATACCTAACCTAAAACAAGAGGATAAGCATTCTCAACACAGGAATAGCAAACTATTTTCAATGAATAACTTTCACTACCTCAACTTGATAAGCATGTATTACATTTTTAAAACACCCCTCACTATACAGTAAATATACAATACCCTAAGGGGGACAGCGGAATCTGCTAAATGTGTATCCTAAATTGAATATAGTGTATAAACAGTGCAGGCAAAGATGGACATTCACGCAATGTACCTCTCCACAACGAATGAGCTTGAAGGTAAAAGATACCAGGCAATTGAGATATAGAGTGCCTTGCAAAAGTATTCATCCCCCTTGCCGTTTTTACTATTTTGTTGCATTACCACCTGTAATTTAAATAGATTTTTATTTGGATATCATGTAATGGACATACACAAAATAGTCCAAATTGGTGAAGTTAAATGAAAAAATAACTTGTTTCAAAAAATAAAAAAAGGAAAAGTTGTGCGTACATATGTATTCACCTCCTTTGCTATGAAGCCCCTAAATAAGATCTGGTGCAACCAATTACCTTCAGAAGTCACATAATTGCTTAACTAAAGTTGTCACGTCCTGACCAGTAAAGGGGTCTTTTGTCATTGTAGTGTGGTCAGGGCGTGGCAGGGGGTGTTTGTTTTGTGTGTTTTGGGGTTTTTGGTCTAGGGGATTTTGGTTCTAGTTTTCATTTTCTATGTTCCGTTTTCCAGGTTTGGCCGAGTGTGGTTTCCAATCAGAGGCAGGTGTCTTTCGTTGTCTCTGATTGGAAGCCATACTTAGGCAGTCTGTTTTCCTTTGGGTTTTGTGGGTGGTTGTTTTTTCGTATAGTCCTTGTGTCCTTACGGAACTGTTGTTTGGCGTTGGTTTATTTTGTTTAAGTGTTCTCTATAAATAAAAGAAAGAAGATGAGCACGATACCCGCTGCGCCTTGGTCTGTCCTTTACGACGCCCCTGACAAAAGTCCACCTGTGGGCAATCTAAGTATCACATGATCTCAGTATATGTACACCTGTTCTGAAAGGCCCCATTGTCTGCAACACCACTAAGCAAGGGGTACCACCAAGCAAGCGGCACCATGAAGACCAAGGAGCTCTCCAAATAGGTCAGGGACAAAGTTGTGGAGAAGTACAGATCAGGATTGGGTTATAAAAAATGTTCCGAAACTTTGAACATCCCACAGAGCACAATTAAATCCATTATTAAAAAATGGAAAGAATATGGCACCACAACAAACCTGCCAAAAGAGGGCCGCCCACCAAAACTCACGGACCAGGCAAGGAGGGCATTAATCAGAGGCAACAAAGAGACCAAAGATAACCCTGAAGGAGCTGCAAAGCTCCACAGCGGAGATTGGAGGATCTGTCCATAGGACCACTTTAAGCCGTACACTCCACAGAGCTGGGCTTTACGGAAGAGTGGCCAGAAAAAAGCCATTGCTTAAAGAAAAAAATAGGCAAACACATTTGGTGTTCACCAAAAGGCATGTGGGAGACTCCCCAAACATATGGAAGAAGGTTGAGTTTTGGGAGTTTTTGGCCACCAAGGAAAACACTATGTCAGGTGCAAGCCCAACACCTCTCATCACCCCGAGAACAACATCCCCACAGTGAAGCATGGTGTTGGCTGCATCATTCTGTTGGGATGTTTTTCATCCGCAGGGACTGGGAAACTGTTCAGAATTGAAGGAATGATGGATGGCGCTAAATACAGGGACGTTCTTGAGGTTAACCTGTTTCAGTCTTCCAGAGATTTGAGACTGTGACGGAGGTTCACCTTCCAGCAGGACAATGACCCTAAGCATACTGCTAAAGCAACACTCGAGTGGCATGGAACATATAAAATGTATTGGAATGGCCTAGTCAAAGCCCAGACCTCAATCCAATTGAGAATCTGTGGTATGACTTAAAGATTGCTGTATACCAGCAAACCCATCCAATGAGAAGGAGCTGGATCAGTTTTGCCATGAAGAATGGCTAAAAATCCTAGTTGCTAGATGTGCCAAACTTATAGATACATACCCCAAGAGACTTGCAGTTGTAATTGCTGCAAAAGGTGGCTTTACAAAGTATTGACTTTGGGTGGGTGAATAGTTATGCATGCTCAAGTTTTCAGTTTTTTGGTCTTCTTTCTTGTTTGCTTCACGATAAATTGCGTCTTCAAAGTGGTAGGTATGTTGTGTAAATCAAATGATACAACCCCCCCCCCCCCCCCCCCCCAAAATCTATTTTAGTTCCAGATTGTAAGGCAACAAAATAGGAAAAATACCAAGTGGGGTGAGTACTTTCAGAAGCCATTGTATTTCCTTAATTATTTTCCCTTGCTCCTTTTTAATCGTGAAGCAATCCCTCACAATACCTGGCGGCCGACCATTTTTACTGTCGATTTGGCTTGAAGTATGTGTCGGACATGATTCTGCTTAACATTTGGAGCCAACAAATTAGAGGAAAGTGCCAGGTGCTGAGCACAGGAAGCTGATCAGTTGAACAGGATGTGGAGGATTACACGTTTAGTCTTGTTGTGTCTGTCTTTAAATCAGACATCTCTTGGCTTGTTGGTTTACTTTAGTTTCCCCTACTTTTTCTTGGATCTCGTTTAAGCTTTATTATTTGCTCGCTGTTGTCTTTCCGTCAGGCTGTGGTGGGGAGAAATCCTCCCAATTAAATACAGATTTGGTGGTGTGCTATCACATCAGAGAAGGCCACACGCACTCTTGTCATCTGGGTGTGAGCTGTTTAGGCCACTGAGTTTAAATCACCTTCCTTAGCTAGTTGTGCTTGCAACACCACATGGTTTGTGTGTGTGTGTGTGTGTGTGTGTGTGTGTGTGTGTGTGTGTGTGTGTGTGTGTGTGTGTGTGTGTGTGTGTGTGTGTGTGTGTGTGTGTGTGTGTGTGTGTGTGTGTGTGTGCAAAGCTTTCTGGTAACACTTTACTTAAAACCTGATAATGATAATGCATTATGATGCGGTTATAATGTATTTTAGCACTTATCATAAGCATGTATGTGCCCCTCCCTCTAGTAAATCTAGATGCTGATCTTCTCTGGTTAAAGGTTAGTAGAGGTGTCTACATAACAGACCCTACACGACCCCTGACATTTGGGATTCAGGAAGAACATGACCTACAGGTCTCTTCCAGAATACCATTCTGTGACTCTTCTCATGTTCTGGAATACTGTCCCATAGGGAGGCAGTTACTTTTGACCTGAGCTATCTTTTAGACGACAAGGTACCATGTGTGGTGGCACTGTATAGAGGATGGTGTGTGAATGGTAGAAATGATGCCATTGACTATATATTCTGCATGTCTCTGAGGGACCTATTAATTTAGAAATGACTAGCAGTGATTCCCTAAGGCCCACCATCTTCAAAACAATAACTGATAACTGTTCGGATAATTTCTGACTTAACACTCCTTCTCCTTAACATCAGCTGCAGTAGCACTTCAATTGGGACAGATGTCACAGTTTAAGTTTGACAATGCTGCAGATGGAAAAGACCACTTTGTCTCCTGAGGGAGCCTGTCTTGGCCTTTTCCCTGCCCATTGTGTAAGATTTGTCTAATGAAGCCAGTCCCACTGTCGGAGTCTGACTCACACACAGTGCCGCTCTGAGCACTAATGCAATAAACCTTTGTGTAGGAAGAGCGGTCACGTGGCATTACTGGGTCTTATTCACCAAGCTCTCAGCAACAACTCTCAACGTAGGCCAAAGGCACAAGCAGTTTTCTCCCTTTCTCCCTTTCTTTTATATCTTCGAAAAAGGTTCTCTTTAAAAAATGTACTGCTGTGTACCCCCACAACCATATTTTTTCATGCGTTCTTTTTATCTGGATATTTATGTATTTGTCTAGGGCCCCAGCAGGTACATTTGCATTCAACTTTTATCCCACTTCTTTCTGTCTGTCTGCGTCCGTTTTTGACTTGCTGTTCTTTACTGACTGTGCCTCCAGGCTTAAGTTCCCCTTGTTTGTTTCATCCTCATCGTTTACATATCAATTTGTTCTCTTGAACATCACTTTTATCCTGAAGTTTTCACAATATCAATACTGACCTCTGTTTGTCTTTTTCGAAGAGAAGGAAACATTCCTAGGCTATGTACTGATGCCTACTGACAATGTTTTCTCTGCATTCAGTGCTTCACTCACTCTCAAAGACAATTAATGATGTCTTTGTATACAGCAAATAATATCTAGGGTACCTCCCTGTTTATCTACACTCTTGATGACTGAAATGTATTGTATCACCGTGAAAATACTGTTTGGATAAACTCACCGACTCATTGTTATAGATGAAACAGTTTCTCTGTAGAACTATAGAAATATTTGGACATGAGTGGCCCCATTCCCCCCATCGAAATCAACGATGACAGAGATATTTAGGTTGATAAAAATGTGATGTAGAATATCTGCTGATGTCAAAAGCCATTATTGTTGCTCTAGTTTGGAGGCAGCAATTAATTGAATGTGGTACAATGGCAGTTTGCCCCAGCTGGTTGTACACAAAAGTAATTGTATGTCCTGGTTAACTCTAGTCTAAGTATCGTAACTATCAAATGTTTATGGTCAGTGCTAATCTAAATGGCTAACTTCTGGCTAATGCAATGTAATTGGACATCACATCGAAACAGAAGAAGAAATTATTGCTGTTAATGGTCCTCAGTGTGCGTGTAATCGAATTCAGCTGTGGATCAATGCAGCTGAGCCTAAAACCTCCTTCGGCATATATGTGTCATCAAGTTGAATTGAATGCACAAGCTCAGACTTGCTTCAGTCTGTCGCCACATAATGGAATCACAATGGTGACCAAGCCAGAGGGGCTTGAGTGGGGATTGCAGTGGACTGCAAGGATTAAGAGGTATACGTTTCTCTTAGGGCTCAGACATACCTATAACGTTTGCTGGCCGAGAGTACAATAGCACCTCAACTTGAGTGCGCACTGAATTTACATGTAGAATCACGTGACAAATGTTGTGTACAGAAGGTGGTCCATAAAACAAAGTGTGCTGAATGATCGGCAGATGAACGCTAGATCCACATTCGGTGCGATGTGTGCCCTGTCTGGGACAAACTGAACGACACCAGGCCTTGATAGCAACACAATTCAGTTGTGAAATTATTATTGAAGCAGAATGCAAAGTAACACGATAAATCCTACCAGATAAAGTGTTGATGTACAGATATGGGGACAGACACAAGTGGAGTTGTATGGTGATTGTGCAGAGACGTGGGTTGAGACTGCACCAAGGTGAAACTGCTCAATAAAATGCCATACTACCTCAATCAGGACACATACTAAAACCAACTATTTGGTAAACAAATAAGAATCCAGATGGGAAATGACAGATTCTCAATGGCATGCAGATAGACTAAAACAGGATTTTCAGGCATTCATCTGACAGAAAATGCTGGTTGGTCAACGGATGATTCCTCAATGTAGGCATTGAAATCTGACTATGAAAAAGTGTAAACATTGAGTAATGACTGTCTGTGTAGACTAGGTGATATTTTGTCTACAAAACAACACCTAAAGCGTGCGTGTGTGTGTGCGTGCGTGCGTGCGTGCGTTTGTGTGTGTGTGTGTGTGTTACACACATAATGATCACATTTAACCACCTGGTGTTGATCTAAATGACATAGTTAGCAAAGTGTTCACACTAAAGTATTGCCAGGAAGAGAAACAGCTGAAGCAAAATGCCAAACCAAAAGTAACTTAAAGTCCATCTGAATGCCCGACAAGATCTAACGCTTGAAGAAAACGTTATCCAATAGCATACATCTACAAAGAAAGCTGAGGTAGTTTAACCTGTAGAGCATTTTCAGAGGGTCAGCATTTCTACCTACCTGGAACAGATTCTTATGTATTCTAGCTATCCTTTATTAATCTGGTCCCCATTGACAAAATAGACATACATCTGTTTTACATGATTCGGGATTATGTTGTTGCCACTTATGTTCCGTTCAACTGAAGCACCTCTCCTGAAATGACCCCTTTCTTCAGCCTCAAAATAAAGCAAGTGAGGAGGGACACCAGAGACACCCTTCTTCAGTTTTCTTAACAACCTCACCGTCAGGCTCAGGCATGGAATCGAAAAACCCTGCTATTATCATTTGGAAAGCCTGATCTCTTTGACCGTGCTCTCTCCCTACCTGGGCCATTCCTCTGCCACTGATTACAGTCCTCAAGGGATTCTCATTAAGTCTTTGCTCCAATTAAGCTGCACTCATTTGCCGCTTCGTAATCCCTCCACGACTCCAGTCTTCCAAATCCTTCAACGGCGGATTATTCCAATCTGTGGGTGGGCTGCCGTCAGAAAACGGCAACTTTCGCGAGCATTAATAAGGCATTGAACATTTGTTGGTTCGTCAACGCCCACTGACTGTACTTGTTGGATGGGAAGTCTGTTTTCATTTGAAATAAAATAAGATTTGTTTGTTTGTTTTTCGAGAACATTGTTGGTGCTCAGGTGAACTAAGCTATAAAAAGGCTCATATTTTGACATGCTGAAAACAACCGGGGGAAAACACTTCACACTCATGCTCTGAAATACCGGGAACTGTATAATTGTGTTGTGCAGACAGGCCTTTGCCTCTTTTGTCTAATCATTTGCGTCAGGATATTGTAGGCTTATGTCCCAGTCAAATGCCTTTCTGCTTCATCAAGCTCAGTTTAAAAAGTTCTACTAGAACTTCAACGTGTTCATTTTGGAGATTTGTTCTGCTGACCAATTCGGAGATTACAAGGAAAGGCTTTCCGCTCTAAAGCCACCACAAAGTTGAGTTCCTACACTGCTATCATAGATTGCCACATTGGACACTTACTGTAGGATTTCCTGGATGACCAACAGCCATCCACTTTCAACCTGCACAAGGAGAGACTTCATTTCTGTATCTTTAATACCAGTATACAGATCGATGTGTGCAAATCAGTAACAGAACTAAATATGACAAAGACACTGTTGAGAGAAGACCTAGCAAGTAATTATGGTGGTGTTGAGCAGCTCTAGTTAAGATAGATCAGGTGGCTTACAACACAGGTGAAGGAGAAGACTGGATCCAGAGATATATTTACGAATTATAAACTGTGTGGTTTGAGCCTTGAATGCTGATTGTCTGACAGTCATGGTAAATCAGACCATATACCACGGTTATGACAAAACCTTTCTTTTTGAAGGTTTACTTACATTGGTAATCAGTTTATAATAGCAATAGGTCACCTCTGGGGTTTGTGGTATATGTCCAATATACCACAGGTAAGGGCTGTATCCAGGCACTCCGTGTTGCGTCATACATACGACCAGCCCTTACCCGTGGTATATTGGCCATATACCATAACCCCTCATGTCTTCTAGCTTAAATATACAGACGCAGAACAATTATGAAAAATAGTTGGCAAAATACTTAACTTGGTTGAAAAACAATAAGTTTACTTGGCCAATAAAAAATGTTATCTAGACTATGCATAAACATTTGTTCTTCACATTAGAAAACATTATGTTTTATGGGACTAGCGATAGCATAGTTAGGTTAGCAAACATTAGCAGCAAGCTTTGCTTTCCATTACTCAAAAGTAAATTGTGCCGATTTATTAGCACATTGAACCATGTTGCGCGCCGTAGTGTAAAAACTATGTGGGTTGTGCTGAAACAATGACATAATATCTGAATTCCTCCACCTTTATGCAGTTTCTCTATTGTTGAGAGCGTTATTAAGTGGATACCTAGATGACTTGATAGTAGGAAGTGTGATTTTCCTCAATCATATTAACATACAGTATCAGTTCTTGTCCTCTGGGAGCAAACCCATCTCACTCACTGACAAGGTGTTCAATTCATTTTATTACTTATCACATTTCTTATCTGTTCTCAGGTTTATCTACACCTAGGACTGATAAAAGCAACATCATTGATTTTCATTACTCTAAAATTACAGTGAATTTCATATGAATGTAATGCATGGTAGTTATGCTCACAATGTAAGTTGATGCCATCATACTATAACTGTCTTATTAAGTATTTCTCACTGAATGGTGGAATTCCTTTAACATGGCCCAGTTCCCTGGGTGGGCGGAGTTTAGCCATGTTAAAGGACCTCCACCATTGATTCAAGTAAACTGAGTCTCCTCCCCTTCGTTAGGAAGAGCTATAGCATCCTGGGTCGAGTAAAATAAAATGGATTGATATGAATAATCATGTATGTTAATGAATGCATCCTTTCCCCTCCTATGACACTTACATTAGTAGCCAAAACATACAGTTAGGAGTTAAATCAGGATCTTCTTTCATTAAACCCTTTCCTTGGCCAGTTGGTCGGTCAAGAAATTAGGATTTAATGAAGCATCCCTCGGCTGCCGTTTTTGGCAGAAAAATAATCAAGCTGCTTAAGCGTTTAAGGAAGATGCATATGTCAGAGGTCTTTTCCTTCTTCGACTTAGTGGCCTTCCTCTGTCTTCCTTGGGCTGACAGTCTTCAAGGATGTTTATCTTGGTTGGTTGGGCGTGTTACTGCTTAGACTTGTGCTATCACCGGAAAACTTCCACTGTATCTCTGCTTAAATTTGGTCTCTTTTTTTTATTGCAGACATCGGAATCTTGGAATAAGTGACCTGTGAATTCCGTTGGCACTGGGGATTTTTAAGGACTGCTCAACTACTCTTCAGTCACACTGTATGGACATCTACTATCAGAGGCCTTGCCAGGTAAGGAAATAATGTTTTTCTTTAAAAAAATTAATAAAATCTACTCATATTTACTGTAAATTTTCCAACACATGTTATTTGTTGATGGGTCAAAAAACAAAACTTATTATATGTGGGGCATTACATGGGTAATATGGTTATGGGCAGCAGGTAGCCTAGAGGCTAAGAGAGGTGAGGCAGCAACCAGAGGGTTGCCAGTTAGAATCCCGGGAGGTGAGCTGGCAACCGGAGGGTTGCTGGTATCAAATCCTAAAAAACAATGTGTATATATGTCTGTGTATATATGTGTGTCTTTCAGACGGGTTGTGTTAAAAGTAGAAGTCAAATTTCAATTGAACCTTTTGTACAATTGACCATTGAAGTAATGTTAATGGTTCTGGTTAACTTGGACTGACTGACTAGTTAGAACTGGAATAGATACAGTACATGGTTCACCACCAGCTTCTTTAGAAAATTTAGTTTACTTCATTTGATCTTTGACCTTATCCTCTTTACCACTCCTTTGAGGCCATTTTCCTCCCAAAGGGCATACAGTACATGACATACGATTACACGGAGGTGTCAAACGCGTCAAGTCAACATGCTTAAATGCTCAGTTTCAAATGCTAACCCTGTGTTGCATGTGCCTGGCACAACAGAATTCCAAACAGAGTTCTGAGTTCTCTGGAGTTTTCCGCCCAAGAAAATGTTGTTCTTTGAAACCCTTAATCGCCGTGAGGCATAACACAATTAGACTTATTTTCTTCTCTCTCTTTCTGCCCATCTGATTTCTACTCTCTCCACTTCCATCCGTTTTAAGTCTAGTATTGTCATAATGTAGCAGTAGAACCCTGAGAGCTCTCTCAGATCACTCTTACAGCTTATCAGTGGAGTGGTCCCACTTGAAATTGTGTCCCCCTAATTTAGTTGCACTACATTCTTACTCAGGGCTACATTTCAATTGGAAGAGAATGTGCATGTGTTAAAGTTGTTGTCTGTGTTTTTGTTAAAATACGGAGCTAAAGTGTTGCTATGGCAGATTCTGTTGAAGATAGCAAGTATTGAACAATATTGGACTATGGCTATGCTTTATTGGAACCAATATAAAGGCTGGATTAAGCCATTAAGGCCACATCTGCCATCTTAATGTATTTTTTATTTGGTGAACTCGGCCGCATATTGCTCTGACGTTTTAATTAAGTAAGGGCTATAAAAATGATTACTACTACCGGGTTGCAGAGAACCAGTGCTCATAACACTGTGGAGAATGGAGAATGGGGAACCAGTGGTCCAAAATGACGCCCCCATGCCAAGTCTATTTCCTACCACAGAGAATTGAGATGACCTCTTTTTGTACATTCAGTGGCATGATTATCTGTGTGGTCTCATGAAATGCACTTCCCATGTCCCAGGGCTTTTTCAGTGGTTGAATATGGCATTTTAAAAACACTGGCATAGTGATCTATTCAAGGATTTGCTTCTGAGCCTATTACATCAATGCTTTTAAATCTATTTAGCAGTGTGTTTTTTTTTCGTCTTCTTTTTACGTTAAATCCCTCTTGAGATTTTCCTTTTTTTTTTATATAATGTTGCCTCTAGCATAAACAGTGCAACTGAAAATAGAAGTCAGTGGCTTTCAGATTAATTTGACACACAGAATCCAAACTTGAAACACAGGAGGCAAAACACTGTAAATAGGAATGGTAGATATGTATATTGAAGCAGGGGAAATCAATTTAGCATATTAGGCTACATGCATTATGATATGCATTTAGAGGTGAAGGACTGACAGAACTGAACATCTTTTTGTTTATACTGAGTGAAATTAAATACTGTACATATATGGTTTCAGAGTGGGAGGTAAAACGATGAAACAGTATGGAAACGGCATGCCTTCTGGGGGCATTCACAGGATATTTAAATCCTATCACAAAGTCTTGCCTAAAGAGTTACTACTGGGACTTGAGACCACGCAAATGTTTCTTTACATTAACCAGGTTTCCTTCCAACCGTTTCATGCAGATGAATTACCTGATGCATGGAAAAAAGTCACGACCGGGCTGATGGAAACAGGACATGCCGGTACAATTTTATAAATATCGACAGTAAGGTTGAGCAGTATCCAGATATCGTCATTCCGTCATTTGCTCATCCCGGGATTTAGGGTGTTACCAGCTTAGTATACAAGGGGGCGTCCCCAAAAAATGCTAAAAAGCCCAAAAAATTTGCACAAGAAATATTGAATTTCCATGGAGGTTGCTAGATAAATATGCTAATGAGCACGAAGTGAATGTAAGCAAATTGCAAAAACAGGCAATCAAGCTCATAAAGTTATATATACAATACCGTTCAAATTGATCAGAAATACAATGTAGACATTTGTTAATGTTGTAAATGACTATTGTAGCTGGAAATATGTACATAGGCGTACAAAGGCCCATTATCAGCAACCATCACTCCTGTGTTACAATGGCACGTTGTGTTAGCTAATCCAAGTTTATAATTTTAAAAGGCTAATTGGTCATTAGAAAACCCTTTTGCAAGTATGTTAACACAGCTGAAAACTGTCGTTCTGCTTAAAGAAGCAATACAACTGTCCTTCTTTAGACTAGTTGACTATCTGGACCATCAGCATTTGTGGGTTCGATTACAGGCTCAAAATGCCCAGAAACAAAGTACGTTCTTCTGAAACTCATCAGCCTACTCTTGTTCTGAGATATGAAGACTATTCCATGTGAGAAATTGCCCCGGTGCACAACTGAGCAAGAGGAGAAGTACATTAGAGTGTCTAGTTTGAGAAACAGACGCCTCACAAATCCTAAACTGGCAGCTTCATTGAAGAGTACCCGCAAAACACCAGTCTCAATGTCAACAGTGAAGAGGCGACTCCGGGATGCTGGCCTTCTAGGCAGAGTTGCAAAGAAAAAGCCATATCTCAGACTGGCCAATAAAAATAAAAGATGAAGATGTGCAAAAGAACACAGACACTGGACAGAGGAACTCTGCCTAGAAGGCCTGTCACGACATCCGCCGAAGTCGGCTCCTCTCCTTGTTCGGGCGGCGTTCGGCGTCACCGGCTTTATAGCCATCGCTGCTCCATTTTTCATAGATCCATTTGTCTTGTCTTGTTTCCATACACACCTGGTTTTCATTTTCCCAATCAATCTACTTGTATTTAACCCTCTGGTTCCCATCATGTTTTGTGTGTAATTGTTTCATGTTATGTGGTGTTAGTTTACGCGCTTTACTTTTATGTTCCGTTTTTTGAGGGCGTTTGATTTATGTAGTGCTCTTGTTTTTGGAACTATAATGAAAGTGTGCCTGTTCCTTATACTCTGCTCTCCTGCTCCTGACTTCGCCTTCAATACACCGTTGACAAGGCCAGCATCCCGGAGTCGCCTCTTCACTGTTGACGTTGAGACTGGTATTTCAATATAAAACGCAACCTCTGTCTATACACAGCTGGACTCACCTGCTCCTGCTTTCTACCGTTGTGCTATTTACAAACAAACACATGACTGGCTCAACTGTTCTGGGGAACTATGGAAAGCTTCATAATGTAAAATAACGTGACAGTTGAAATGAAGAACGTGATCTGCTTTATCTCCTAACGTATCGCACAAGTTGACTGCAGGTTTTTACTTAAAAAGTAGACACAAACATTAAAATGTATTGAAAAAGAAAAAGAAATAGTTTAAACGGTATTGACAGTATGGAAAAACCATCCTGTGGCTTTTTCCAAATACCTCGGTGTACGGTATATACGGTTTACCGCCCCAGCCTAGTCGACAGAGAATTTGCTCGTTTGGCATGGTGGGATATGTGTCGGTAAAATGAATAACGGACGGTGGAAACGCCTTTATGTGAAAACATTGATATAATAACCATCATATCGAAGTAAACCTGGAGTCACACGCTGATACTGTATGTTGTGTGATCCTCCAACTCGGGAAAACATGCAGTTTATTAGGCTACAGATGAAAAAAGTGATGATTAACTTCACTGGCTGGTGAAAGTACACAGTGATGAAGTTCCTTTCCAATAAATGTCCAGGTTCTTATTCCGGTGACATGATGATCGATGCTTGGCTGTTTGACAAATAAAAATAATCGTACTTTTTCGTCCATAATAATTTCAACATGTAGTTAGCACTGTATCTTCCAGCTGTTGGCTATACTGTACCACATGTACCAAGACCAGAGTCGGAACATTTGCTATACACTGAGCGTACAAAACATTGTTCTTTCCATGACATAGACTGACCAGGTGAATCCAGGTGAAAGCAATGATCCCTTATTGATGTCACTTGTTAAATCCACTTCAATCAGGGTAGATGAAGGGGAGGAGACGGGTTAAAAAATGATCTTTAAGCCTTGAGAGAAGTGAGACATGGATTGTGTATGTGTGCCACTGAGGGTGAATGGGAAAGACAAAATATTTAAGTACATTTGAACGGGGTATGATAGTAGGTGCCAGGTGCACTGGTTTGTGTCAAGAACTGTAACTAATATTAGGAAGGTGTTCCTAGTGTTTTGTACACTCGGTGAGTTGAAAATGCAATGAAAATGTTTTATTCTGTAAAGTTATTTTTATGTCCACTGTATCAGCACGCACAGCCTTTTATCCAAAATAAGTCTGTTTAAAGGAAAAATTCACAGATTTTAGAATATTGTAATGAAAATCTGTTGCCATATTGGATGGAAACCGAGCTAATGACGGCTTGATGTCATATCCTCACCTTGACAGGCTCACTCTATGGTCTTTGCTTATTTGACAATGACATTCACAAGATACTGTCAATCTCTTTTTGACAAACTGTTCTACATGTTACAGTTTGCAGTAAAGAAAAAAACAGCATTATTTCAGCATGTGGATCACTTCAGTTTATGAGCAGGCTACATTAGAAAAGTTGTAAAAGATATTCAGATCTGAAAGGCGTGTATTGCACTTATGTCAATAGGTGGTTTCTCCTTGGCAGAAGAAGGTACAGCAGTGGGGGGAAACTGTCTGAACATGACTGATCTCCGGGTTAAGCTGTCGGCTCTGTCTGATGTTTTGAACCCAGCAGAGAGCTGCTTTCTAGCCTGGACAGCTGCTTTCAGGACCCTGGACAGCTCCCGTGTCTTGCCCTACTGAGAAACTGTCCACAGGCTCAGCGCTGAAACATTTTCTGTGAGCTGATCTTGTTCTAATCACCACAGCCTTCATTCTAAAGGCATTACAGCCCTACTCTCAACAGCATATTCCCTGGTGTTATTGTCTTCCTATTGGATTCTGTTTTAGCACCGTCTTCAGAAGTTTACAATGTTCTTAATGCACACAAGTAACTTCACGCCGACATTTTGCTTCTGTCCAGTGAAATGCTGTAGCAGATATTTGCATATGCTGCAGTTTTATAGACCAATGCACAATGTTAGCAAACACATCCACAGCTGCAGAACTTTCCGTTTGAAGGAACAGCTGAATTGCTTGGCATACATCAAGCATAGATGTCAACTGTAAGTGTCTCATTGTTTGGGAAAGAGGCACTTGCACATTGTTTATGGAACTGGCTCACCTTGCATATGGCCCAAGGGGGAGTCCCACATACCAGGTAAACAGCCATGGAAATAGAATGAACAATATGGATAGCACTACATTAGTTGAGTGAGTGTATAGGGAAGTCTACAATCTCTTTTCTTCTGCACAGGTCTCTTATGCTTTTATGTCGCAGTGCAATATGCAGGAGGATATACAAGTCTAACCATATGAGGCCCATTATTTGACCAACCAAGGTTATTTTTGTAGATGTCTGGTACTTTTCTACGTGGACTGTTGAGTCGTGCTGTTCATTGTGCTCGGCTGTTTTGTGTCAAGCTCTCAAAGTCCTTGCAGCAATGTGAAACAAGGTGAAACTTAACTATTTTGTTAAGAGGTACAGGAACTGCAGAAATGGAGGTTTGTTAGCCTAGCAGTCTGTTCCCCATTTGAGAGCTATGTCAAAGGAAGTTCCAGCGTGGATTCAAGGAAGAAGAATGGACTTAGAGCTGAATCATAAAAACATTCAGCTCCGCTTTTTTTAAATTAATTTTTAAGACTGAAATACCAGATAGGTGAATATCTTGAAACATCTTTGGGTTGACTTTAGAATTTCGAGCAGTTACTCTCTTAGATATCCTTTAGATTGTGCGCATCGTTGGATAACAACAGGTTGACAGACAGAGGTACGAGCTAAGTGCTTTTCCACATGTTCCTTTGCAATCATTTGCTATTCACATTTACAAGACTGCATTCATTTCCGTGAGTTCAACTCGTGTCCTTTGCCTTTATTAGTAACAAAGAAACTACCGATATAGACATCGGGACAATTTCTCAAGAAGCGAACACATTCATTTGGCATGCTGTTGCATGAACAGTCACAAATATTATATTAGGACCACAGTGAACTCTGTTTGACTGTGAGCTAATGTCTTTAAGACCCAACCCTCACAGGTTGTCACATGTAGCATTGCAACATGACTTCCTTTGCCTCTAAGTAGACCCTTGGTATGTGTGTGTGTGTGTGTGTGTATTTGTTGTGACATCATGAGAAGGATGACTCGCGACAACATCTCCCGTTAGCACAGAAGACATTCATGTGATTACACTTCTCCTCACTACCTCAATGTTTAACAGAGGCACAAAATGGCGGAAGCCATTACCCATCATGCTGTGCTGTTTCTCACCCCCGGGCTCTCCTTGCTCTTCCCCCATCTCATCCTTATTTTAATTCTCAAACGAGCCGTGTTTTTTTCTTGACAAGGGTGAATCAAGCACATCATAATTGTTTCTCTTCCTCCTGCCTTTGTCTCTCTTTCTCTGTGCTCTTAAACTCCCCTTGTTTCCATTAGCAGCTACACAGTGTATTATGGTCGCTATTATCTCACGCTGGGTGTGATTGGGGATGGAGTTGTGCAAAGCGAAGCACTTCTCCCTTGTCCATGCCCATTGCAATAAGTAGAACCATGGCCATTTTCCCTCAAAACTAATAAAACCTGCTGTCAGCTCCTTACACTGTAAATACTATCCCTTTCTTCTTTGTCATTACGTTGTGCCTTGTGGAGGTGCTGTTGTTGTAGGTGGACAAATGGTGTATGATACCCAGAGGGAGTGGTTGTACATGCCTGTTCTGTCAGGAAAATGATGGTAGCATTCTGTATGAGGGAAGATGCCTCATGTATTCTACCTCGGAACAGCCTCAATTTGTTGGGGCATGAACTCTCCAAGGTGTTGACAGCGTTCCACAGGGATGATGGCCCATGTTGACGCCAATGCTTCCCACAGTTGTGTCAAGTTGGCTGGACATCCTTTGGGTGGTGGACCATTCTTGATGCACACGGGAAATGGTTGAGCGTGAAAGACCTAGCAGCGTTGCAGTTCTTGACACACTCAAACCGTTGCTGCTGGCACCTACTACCATACCAACTTCAAAGGCACTGAATCTTTTGTCTTTCCCATTCATCCTATGAATGGCACACATACAGGGAAAGGGGAAAGGGGGATACCTAGTCAGTTGTACAACTGAATGCCTTCAACTGAAATGTGTCTTCTGCATTTAACCCAACCCCTCTGAATCAGAGATGTGTGTGGGGCTACCTTAATCGACATCCACGGCGCCCGGGGAACAATGGGTTAACTGCCTTGCTCAGGGGCAGAACAACGGATTTTTACCTTGTCAGCTCGGGGATTCAATCCAGCAACCTTCCGGTTACTGGCCCAACGCGCTAACTACTAGGCTACCTGCCGCCCTCACAATCCATGTCTCAATTGTCTCATGGCTTAAAAATACTTCTTTAACCTGTCTCCTCCCCTTCATCTGCACTGATTGAAGTGGATTCAACAGGTGACATCAATAAGGGATCATAGCTTTCACCTGGATTCACCTGGTCCTATGTGACCTATGTCATGGAAAGGACAGCTGTTGCTAATGTTTTGTGCACTCAGTAGTTACCCAATCAAAGCTAAGAATAAGAGATGGATCGCTATTGAGAGATCTTCTGTCATTCAATGTACATATTGGGGATAGTCTTTAGGTAGCCATCAGTCATGGTATGACATTAGAACAGTGAAATAATAGAGTCCACAAACACAATGCATTTACCACTATTTCACGTTGTTTAGCTCTATGAATCGTATGATGAAGTGCATCGTATAAAAACAAATTGAATTCTCTGCTATAGCAAGCTCCTGATCTCGCAGGTTAATGGAAGCACTGCTGTAGACATGCAGAGAGGAAACACGGGAATCACCCACAAGTAATGAAACGCCATTCAATTTCTTCTCATTGTGACTCTTTTGAATGTCCCTTTAGCGAAAGCTTATATCTTATACCGACTGCTCAATAACTTAATTCTGCTCTTATCTCAGGTGGGACGGTAAGATTTAGAGTGGGGGGGGGAGTATCTCCCCCCCCCTCTCTCTATCTCTCCCTCTCTCTGTCTCTTTCTCCCCCTCCCTCTCCACCCTCCCTCTCTCGCGCTCTCTCTCTCTCCCTCGCTCCCTCTACCTCTCTCCCCCCTACCTCTCGGGAGAGATACGTCTTGTGGTGGGATTGTAAAGAAATATGGAGGACAGCTATCAATGATTTCTTTGCGAGATTACAATAGAGACAGACGTTAATAACAGGACCCAGCATGTGACATTGGAGGGTTTATTGATAGGGCCACAAAAGGCATTGAAAACACAAGGCGGGGGTGACAAATTGTTGCACGGCTAGCGTATAAACTCACAGGAAGCTTATAAATGGCAGCGACGTGTCTATTGGTGCATCGATATTTTACAAACAAAAGTTATTTCATCACAAATGTTTTTTCACCTTTTTTTTCTATTATGTGAAAATTGTTAAATAGAAAAGGCCTGCACATCCTTGTTCTGCACATTTTTACCCAGTCGATATTATCATAGAAACAGGTATGATATGTTATGTTCAGTTCTCATCATTGTTATTTCTTTCCAAGACATCTCTCCCTTTTATGCATGGAATGTTGTGGACAGTATCATCTAATTAACTAAGAAGATGAATGGGGGATAGCAATGTTGTTCACTCCATCTTTGCAACAAAGGACCTAAATACAATTCTGATCGCTTTGAATAAAGGGACAAAGTGCAAGTAGTGAGTGGGTGGGTGTTGATGATTAGGATAAGGCACTGTTAATGCCCTGCAGATGTAGCTACACAATATGCATAATGGCCCTATTCTAGAAGTAATGTTTTAGCTACGCAATATGCATAATGGCCCTATTCTAGAAGTAATGTTTTAGCTACACACTATGCATAATGGCCCTATTCTATAAGTAATGTTTTAGCTACACAATATGCATAATGCCCTATTCTATAAGTAATGTTTTAGCTACACACTATGCATAATGGCCCTATTCTATAAGTAATGTTTTAGCTACACAATATGCATAATGGCCCTATTCGAGAAGTAATGTTTTAGCGACGCAATATGCATAATGGCCCTATTCGAGAAGTAATGTTTTAGCCACACAATATGTACAATGTCCCAGTTGTTGTAGCAGTATTAGTAGTAGATTTGGTACCTCTTTACAACAGTAAAAAAATTCCAATGGAAACCTATTATAATAGACCTCAATTCCACATAGAGGAAATATCTCAACTGCTTTCATCATTTCCACTACACAGGAATTTTCCTAGAAAAGTGAAAGTGAAGTACCCTAATGATATAACTCCAAGTGATTTAAGTTTTTCCGAAAAAACTTGCAGACATTAGATATTTGTGCTCAGATTTCACTCTGCTGTTTTTTTCCATTTTAAGTTTTCTCTGCCCGTTTATGGCTGTATTTATTCCCCTCATTTGCTGTGTATTTATAGATCGGAAGAAATGCATGAAATTCTGTTATTTTGTACTACAGATGGCTGAGAAATGTAAATGTAACTACATTTCTAAAACCGGGCCAACTTCCATCTGATTGATGTGCTGTGCACTTCATTACAGTTGCGCTTGGCATTTGTTCTCTCCTGGATTGGCCCGCTTGTTTGTTGTCATACAATATTCAAGCCCCTGTTTTGGTTATTTGCATATTTACATTAATGTTTGCAGAAAGCTAACATGTGTTTGCTTTCTTGTTGGGTTTGTACTCTATAGGGTTAGAGAGCAGCATTATATACTGTAGAACAGGCAGACTACAATAGGAACATGAACTGGAAATTCCTCCTGCATTAACTATACAGTAGGGCTGCAGTATATCAAAATGAGATGTCACGACATGATATGTTTACTGACAATTCACTCCATCACAGGCCGGGATTCATTCTGTGGAGTGCTGTCGACCATGCGGTATTTAAAGGTAATTTCCGATAGAGCCGATCTCTGCAGTGTTTACTGTGAATGCAATCTCTGCAAACATTGCCTTTAAAAGCCGCCATGTCGACAAAAAGCGATCGGATTGAAACCCAGCCATAGTCATGTTACCAATTTTGTTTCCATTCATCTGTCAGCTCAAATTGTTTTGTTTTTTATCAACAAAAACAACCATGGTTGTTACAGAGTGAATGGTGTACAGTATCATTCAAATGGACAAAAAGCCATTATCACATGGAGCACCAATACCACTTGCTCTCAGTATGTCCTGTCCTTGGTGTGTTGACACCCACCGGCTTGTTAAAGGTCAGCACACAGCAAGAAAAGACACATTTTTCAATGGCTACAGGGTCGGGTTGATTTATTTGTCCTCTTCTTGGGGTGGACGAACATCGCTGTCTCACAAAAGGCAGAGGAACTGGTGGGGAGCTGTGCTCTAGACCACACTAGACCACACTAGACCACACTAGACTTCAAGGTCTCATACCTATTATATAACTCTTCTATTTCCAAGCAAAGATTATTTGATTCGCAGACATACAAATGTCAAGTATTTCTGCGTGAGCGGAGTTGTGGACACCCTGGGGGAGAGTCTCTCTCTCTCTCTGTCCCTCCCTTCCTCTCTCTATTCGTGCTTTAGCACACAGGACCTGTCCTCCGCATTCCGAAGCTGCCGTGGTAACGCAGCGTGGCAGTTGCTGAGGACGATGGCTGGGGGGCATATTATGATGAAATGATCCCCGCCATTGCCCCTCGTCCCCTAGAGGGGGGTGGATGGGGACAATGAGGGTGGGTGGAGGGGGGTACAGTCTCTATCAGGATGAGCAATGGTCAGGATCACATGAAGCTGTTAACCATTAACGTCCAGTGGTCTGCCTGCCCTCTGGGGAGGAGATTACAGTTACAATCTAAGACTTGTCGCTCTGAGATGGACAGGGTGACTATTTGACCCTTTGACAGAAGGGGGTTGGCTACCATCGTGACAGACTTCAAATCCACTATATGTGTTAGTATGATTTTGTGGGATGTTGGAGTGTGCTAGCTAATCAATTTACAATTAAAAAATATTTGTATGAGAAAAATGGTGGACTTACGGTACATGTCGAAAATATATAACTGTACTAAAATACATAACTATACTAAAATACATAACTATGCTAAAATATACACTACCGTTCAAAAGTTTGGGGTCACTTAGAAATGTCCATTCTTTTGTTTTAAAGAGAAGCATTTTTTTTGCTCGTTAAAATAACACCAAATTGATCAGCAATACAGTGTAGACATTATTAATGTTGTAAATGACTATTGTAGCTGGAAACGGCAGATTTTTTATGGAATATATACATAGGCCCATTATCAGCAACCACCACTCCTGTGTTCCAATGGCATTTTGTGTTAGCTAATCCAAGTTTATCACTTTAAAAGGCTAATTGATCATTAGAAAACCCTTTTCAATTATGTTAGCACAGCTGAACACTGTTGTTCTGATTAAAGAAGCAATAAAACTGGCCTTCTTTAGACTAGTTGACTATCTGGAGCATCAGCATTTGTGGGTTCGATTACAGGCTCAAAATGGCCAGAAACAAAGCACTTTCTTCTGAAACTCGTCAGTCTATTCTTGTTCTGAGATATGAAGGCTATTCCATGCGAGAAATTGCCAAGAAACTTAAGATCTCGTACAACGCTGTGTAATACTCCCTTCACAGAACAGCGCAAACTGCCTCTAACCAGAATATAAAGAGGAGTAGGAGGCCCCGGTGCACAATTGAGCAAGAGGACAAGTACATTAGAGTGTCTAGTTTGAGAATCAGATGCCTCACAAGTCCTCAACTGGCAGCTTCATTAAATAGCACCCGCAAAACACCAGTCTCAACGTCAACAGTGAAGAGGCGACTCCGGGATGCTGGCCTTCTTGGCAGAGTTCCTCTGTCCGGTGTCTGTGTTCTTTTGTCCATCTTAATCTTTTCTTTTTATTGGCCAGTCTGAGATATGGCTTTTTCTTTATAACACTGCCTAGAAGGCCAGCATCCCGGAGTCGCTTCTTCACTGTTGACGTTGAGACTAGTGTTTTGCCTTTTAAAATGATTAACTTGGATTAGCTAACACAACTTGCCATTGGAACACAGGAGTCATGGTTGCTGATAATGGGCCTCTGTACGCCTATGTAAATATTCCATAAAACAATCTGCTGTTTCCAGCTACAGTCATTAGTCATTTACAACATTAACAATGTCTACATTGTATTTCTGATCAATTTTATGTTATTTTAATGGACAAAAAAATGAACAGTAGTGTATAACTACACTAAACTACATAACTATACTAAAATACACAGCATACTAAAATACACAGCTATCCTAAAATACACAGCTATACTAAAATACATAACTATACTAAAATACATAACTATACTAAAATACATACAGCGTTGTATTTTAGTATAGTTATGTATTTTAGTATAGTTATGTATTTTAAATCCTTTTTAGACATCATATTGAAGTCCTGTGTGTTTAATCTCTTTTGGACCACATCCAGTGAACTCTGTATGTCATTAGTGTGTACAAATACCAGACACCAGGAATTTGAGTGTTAGAACATTTGTGTTAGCTTTCCATAGTCAACCTTTAGTAGCTGTGTTGTGTTGGGCTTTCTCCAAACCGGCAAATGTCTGATATCATCTGTTCAAGATATAGCTGGTAGGTAGTGAGCAAGCAAGAATAGAAATATTTGTCATAACATCGCCCTGAGCTTACCGTACAGTGCTTGTCAACATGAAAGACCTGAGAGAATACACAGGAGATAGATTGAACACATGTATAAATAGAGTGTAGTACGTGTGTAATGTGTGGGTGTGTGTGCACATACATTGTGCTTGCAGGCACACACACACACACAAGCTGTCAAGCTAATGAAACAGCGATAATCAAATATCATCACCAATCTATGTCATTTAGAAAACGATCAAGCAAAATGCTCTTTCGAGGGATTTATGTTTATTTTCCAAACCATTAAAACCACATAAGTCAGGATTGCACATTTATATAGATTCAAAACTGTGACTATAAAATTAATGGTGCTGAACACCAATATTGACTAGAGAGAAAAGCAGTCTCTGTAATGCAACATGAATACCATTGAAGCAATAAAGCAACAAGCCTGAAGTAAACTATTCAAAGGAATGTCATTCCACCTATTCAATAAGGATGCACACAGGACTGAGTGAATTCAACCCAATCCAATATTAGATTGAGTTAGATTGGAAGATGATTTTCTTTCATCTGGAATCCTTGAAATAGAGGGTGGGGAGTCGTTATCAAGGTGATTATGAACATGACCGTGAAGGATAGTACTTCTCCATGTATATCTCATGAGAATACCACCTCAGACCTACATATTTCCATCAAAAGCCTGTCAAAACCCAAACACCTTTAAGTTGAGGACAGACATTCCGCTAGCGAAATACAAAACCTCAAAAATCCAATAATTTCAATTTCTCAAACATACGACTATTTTACACCATTTTGAAAGATACACTTCTCCTTAATCCAACCACATTGTTATATTTCAAAAAGGCTTTACAGTGAAAGCAAAACATTAGATTATGTTAGGAGAGTACATAGACCAAAATAACCACACAGCCATTTTCCAAGCAAGGATATATGTCCCAAAAATCCAAAACACAGCTAAATGAAGCACTAACCTTTGACGATCTTCATCAGATGACACTCCTAGGACATCATGTAACACAATACATGTATGTTTTGTTCGATCAAGTTCATATTTATATCCAAAAACAGCATTTTACATTGGCGCGTGATGTTCAGAAAATGTATTCCCACCAAAAACTTCCGGTGAATTTACAAAAATACTCATCATAAACGTTGACAAAATACATAACAATTACTTGAAGAATTATAGATACAATACTCCTTTATGCAACCGCTGTGTCAGATTTTAAAATAGCTTTACGGAGAAAGCACATTTTTCAATATTCTGAGTACATAGCTCACCATCACAGAAAGCTATACAGACACCCGCCAAGTTCGGGGCAACCTAAACTCAGAATTAGTATTATAAATATGCTCTTACCTTTGCTGATCTTCGTCAGAATGCACTCCCAGGACTGCTACTTCCACAAGAAATGTTGTTTTTGTTCAAAATAATCCATATTTATGTCCAAATACCTCCATTTTGTTCGTGCGTTCAGGTCACTATCCAAAGGCTAACGCGCGAGCGCAAATCGAGACACAGA
Organism: Salmo salar; assembly: GCF_965601325.2. NCBI lineage: Eukaryota > Metazoa > Chordata > Actinopteri > Salmoniformes > Salmonidae > Salmo > Salmo salar. The sequence goes on from NC_138295.1 coordinate 29,233,589, forward strand.
AAGTCAAATGTTCCATTACCGTACTTAGAAGCATGTCAAACGCTGTTTAAAATCAATCTTTATGGTATTTTTAACATAAAATTGCGATAATATTCCAACTGGACAATAGCGTATTCATTCTAGGAGAAAAGGAAGGAACAGCGTGCTCGCGGGACCGCGCATATCCAATCTCTTTGTCCCCAGGCAGTCCACTCAGTGAATGAGCTCCTATACTCTGCCCAGTGACAGGAGAATGCTCAAACAACTTTCTGAAGGCTTTTGACAGCCAATGGAAGCCTTAGGAAGTGCAACGTGACCCCACAAATACTGTAGTTTCGAAAGGGACTAGAAAGAAGAACTACAATTCTCAGATCCTCCACTTCTTGGTGTAATTTTTCTCAGGTTTTTGCCTGCCATATGAGTTCTGTTATACTCACATACACCATTCAAACAGTTTTAGAAACTTCAGAGTGTTTTCTATCCAAATCTACTAATAATATGCATATTCTAGTTTCTGGGCAAGAGTAGTAAGCAGTTTAATTTGGGTACGTTTTTCATCCGGCCGTGAAAATACTGCCCCCTATCCTTAACAGGTTTTAATGGTCGGAAGTTGTGTGTAATTAAAAAGTGCATTAGACACAACAGGCTGCTTTCCCCATCTGTTAATCACACAAGGAGGAGCTTGTTAAATATGTGCTTTGGCAATATGTTGCCTTCAAATACATTCCACATCAATGAGGATGACTTAGTTGATGCACAGTTGCAACTGATTCATTGTCATTGGGTCTATCTGTTCGCCTAGGTAGAGCTATGATTTACTTAGAAGAGCATGGGATTGCAAGGGGAGTAACGTTTCCAAGTATTGCACCACCATTTATTTATTTTTCCAGACATTTGTTATTCTCCCCAATTAATTATGATATCCTCTAATGAACGCTGAGTTTGTTTTTGCCCTCGTTATTATTCTATGTGATAACAGGAACTTAAGTTTCCTCAGAGGATATTAACAGAGGACCACCGGTATTTTGTTCCATCATTTGGAAAGGCACAAAGCAGGCTGGCAAAGTGATCTCCTTTATTCCATTATAATGCTGTTACTGTTGTAATGCAGGCACCTTTCACACATAACATTAGTTTGTTCAAATCCATTTAACGTTCTACAAAGTCATGATACATTCCTAGTACGGCAAACATTGTATTCAAAATGCAATTTTCCAGATAACTGTTGTCTGTTATTGGTGAAATTCCAATACATGGTCAGTCTAAATCTTCTTTGAAGACGTTCCATTTTTGTTTTAATCAAAGCTTTTTTCAGACAGTAATTGGGTGATTGAGCAACAGTAGGCTACATTGACTTCCCAATCAATGGTACTTTTCCCCTAAATCTTTAAATATTCTAGTTATGTTCTCTCTTTTATTAACATCAAACAATGCGTACAAATAACATGGCGACCAGAACAATGTGTAACCGATGTGAAATGGCTAGTTAGTTAGCGGTGGTGGGCGCTAATAGCGTTTCAATCGGGTGACGTCACTCGCTCTGCAACCTGAAGTAGTTGTTCCCCTTGCTCTGCAAGGGCTGCGGCTTTTGTGGCGCGATGGGTAACGATGCTTCGTGGGGTGGCAGTTGTTGATGTGCGCAGAGGGTCCCATATACTCTGGTAAAGTTATGTTTTTGGCATTTTGTCTGTTGTTCCTGAAAAGTAATAGGGTACTAAATCAGCAATTGATTGGAATAAGCAGTAGAGCAAAAGTAGTTCAGTTTCCTATTTCATGTCAGTTAAAAAATATGGTGCAAGAGCTGTCAAAGTCAGCCACTCTGACAGAGAAGCATTGTCAACTGGGATAATATATTCTTGCTTTTGGAGATTTTCCAAGGCCATGTTGTGGGAGATGTGGCAGTTTTGTCATTGAAAGTACACAGTCTTCCTAGCAAGGGGGAAGGATCAATTTCCGTTGAATATAACAAGAATAGCACATCAGCCACTTTTTTACAAAGACTTCTCCATCCATGCAACACAGCATAGCCCTGTTCTAGCATCAAACCTTCAGGGAATTATTCTAAGTGTTGGGTCTGTGGTTATTAGGGTCAGAACACATTGGAGTGCTATGCATTTAAGCAGTGCTGCTTCTGCAATCCAACTCAATTGTACAGTATGTGCTGCTGCAGTTAAAGAAGCGTTCATTATCTTGTTCGAGTTGATGCCAATTGTCCTTATCTCTGTGAAGAACACGATGGCAGTGCATTCTGATTGCGGTGATTCACTCTTGAAAATTAGTGGCATTTCTCTTAATGCAAGACTTGCTTCCAGCAACAAAAGCATGTTTAGCCTTTTTTTGTCTGGCCAGCCCTTCATTTTAAGTGGCTTCGCCCACGCAGCCATCTTAAAGCAAAGGGATTGGACGGTTGTTGCCAAGCAAACGCAATGAGGCAAATCTATGGAGGGGGAGGTTCATGGAGGAGAAATCTGCTTGTGATGTCTTTACCAGCTGTGTACATTCGAACAAGAGAGACTGAATTGAGCTGGTTTGAAGATGCAGCGCAGCGAAACTTGAGCACATCAGCGGACTCCTTGACACATCTCATTATCTCAATAGCATAAATGCCAAGTTTGGGAGTGACTTGGCGGGGGCCAAACACCTCGCTGTGCAATTATCTCCTTATATGTTGTCATGCGCTCTTGTGGAAGGTAACCACACGGCAACCACTGTACAACAAACGGGGTTTGACAAACAAACATGCAACTGACACCTCCAGGCTCCTCCTCTATTTATCTTTCCATGCTGTTAACCTCTTTTCCTTTGTTGCTAACAAACTGGTTGGATGATTAGCTCCGTATAATATAGGCCTACAGTTTCCAGCGTTCATTGTTTCTCACCTCAGTTTTTCTTGTATGCCGTTCCTTACCCCGGTTATCTTCATTTCAATCACTTCTTACTCCCACAGAGTGTGACGTGCAGTCGTGCACTCTCGACTTACCGTATCAGACCCTGCTGTTACCCTCTGTGCCACTGCCGGAGCTGTGTAGGGCCTTTGAGGTTTGCCTAGATGGTAGACTTTTGGAGGAGCTAGTTCATGTCACCAACACCCCTGGCATCTTTCTCACTATGGTCTCGCAGGCTCATCTTTAGCCCCCCCACTTACACAAACTGCTTCTTTCCCCACGTTGAGACACATTTTGTGGACTGAAAGCCACCATATTTGGCAGAGTTCCAGCTCCACCGCAAAGGCAGGCCACGCTGGATGTCCCTGTATTTCAGGGAGACTTTGAAATGGCAGGCGGTAGTAGAATGCCCTGTAAACGGTGTCCATTTTAGGACATTTATTGTTTGATTCATTTTTCAGCATGTTGGATGCAGTTTTTGTAGGATATTGATTTTAGGAAGTTATAATCTCTAACGTTGAATGGATGTCCTAAAATGGACACCATACTTACATATCCAAATGATCAGTTAGTTTATCCATTCACATTTTCTTTATTTTTTTTCAGAATCAAAAATTCCCGCATATTTTCCAAGGGCTTATACAATTTGACCAATCACAACACTATTTCCGCATAAGACAGTCAAATCATCGCAGTATTATCACATAAAACTGACCCATCACTGCAGTACAAAAAGAGGGCTCGCAACCAGTCACTGCACATTTAATGCATAATATGGTGCAATCAAGCCACGTGTAAAAAAAAAAAACCCGTTTTGCCTCGAAAGCGCATTTTTGCGACAAATTGGACAACATCCTCGCATATTGCCATATTGCCAAATGTCAGAATTGCAACAGCTAAATCCTAGAGGGACTGACCAGTATGTGGGTGGTTATCTCCATGGCATTCAGATGGCCAAGGCTGCTGCTAGGCAGATGCGCTAAGACCTTCATCCTGCTACAGATCTGGCATGGGCTGCCCACTTTCTCATGCTCAGGACCCTGTTTCCCCTGTCACCCACTGGGATCCAGTCAGACACTGTAATCATGGAAAGTCTGCTGGAGGTGAAATGTCTCCGGGGGCTGTCATTACTCAGTCCACAGATGGTAAAATGCCTGTTTTGTGATCGGACCAAGAACATCTAGACAAAATGGAAGCCAATCATTCTAAGCATAAAATCATGAAAAAGAGAAAGGGGTTGTACAGCAGAACATGAACCTTTTCTCTGTTAAAATCAATTAGGATTGTTGTGAATATCCAGAGTAGATAACGACAGAGATGCTAATGATTTTGCCAACTTCTAATTATTCAGGTAGAATATTAGAAAACAGAGACAATTATTTTAACAATCAGACAAATCTGAATAATTTTGTTACAAGTTCTCCATAACATTGTAAAATATTGTATAAGAGGTGGCTTATGTTTTCGAACCAATTATATAATTTACACAGCCCTTCTATGAAAATATGAATATTTCTCTATCTCTTCCTCGCTCTCTCTGTCATTCTCACACATACACACACACAAAATCTATCAAATTAAAATGAGCCCAGCTCAACAATGTTAATATAATACGTGCAATATGGATACAGTGGTTGTGAATAGACAGATTGAATCTGTTTGGGCTGGAGATTAATGGTGCGTTGTTTCCACGTCATTTCAATTAAATTATGTTGAACCGATGTGGAATAGACGTTGAATTGACATCTGTGCCCAGTGGGTCTCTTGTTTAGGTAATTACATACAGCATTAGCAACAATGGCTTGCAACAGTGCTGAAAGCACACATCATCTGGTAGCTAAAAGCAGACATGGAGGGAGAGACAGTGCACTTAAAAATGTGTCCCAAATGGTACCCTATTCCCAAAGTAGTGCATTTATGTTGACCAGGGCCCATAGGGTAGTATTGCACTATATAGGAAATAAGGTGCCATTTAGTACGAAGCCGAAACATGTGACCATTAACGATGTCAATGCAGCAGGGCATTTTACTTCAAACACCCTAGGAAACGTGTGTTTATATCCCGTTCAGTAATGTATCAAGATCTGTCCACTAAATGAGAATAGGTATTTACTAAACAGGTGAGTCTAACTAGATAGCAACTTCACAAAATAACGTATGGGGATTGAGCCAAGGTTGTCCTTGATGGAAATGGAAACTCAGCAATCTAGTACAACAGTGGAACAAGCTATGTTTACTTACAACTTACAATTTGATCAGGTATACTGCAAGCTTGGATTATTTCTGCTTGCTGATGCCAATGGTGAATTGATGCCAATTATGTACAGGCTATGGGCTGTTCAATTGGCATTTATTGAAGTTATGCTCAATTCTGATCTTTTTCCGCAGTTGGAGGGTAGAAGTAGCACAGAGACAGTATTGTCCTGTCCAAAGGCGATTCTCTTCTCTGCTCTTGTGTGAAATACAGAACCTCAGAGATCAATCAGCTACAGTAAGTTGCATGCCACGACCTAGATGTACTACTCATTCCAATACAATGATCTCCCATCATTACTGTGGGATTATCTCTATCTCACTTGTACACATGCAAACATAGCTTCTGTTGTAACTGTACTGTAAATATCAATTCAATCGATAGGAGCAGCCCAGGGGAGGCATCATGCCTATTAAGAATTTCAAGACATCCTTGTAGCAATCACACGTTTGTTCGTTGCTGTTGTCGACAACATCAAATTGGCATCATTCCTATCGACAGAGACGTGTGACAGTAATGATAGATGATAGATAACGGCAAAGTCAGCCAAGGAGCAAATAACGTCTCGCCTCTATGTCAACTATATTTAGATGACAGGACCTGAGAGAGAGCAAATCCCTTATCTAGGTAGGGCTCAGAGGTGGTGCGAGAGCAGAGAGAGTAGAGAGTTAGGGTTTTATTTAACAAAGACTAGGTCTAGGGGCTTCCAGGGGTCTTAAGTCTGGGGACTCGTAGGGCCACCAGGGTCATCTCCTGGCTCGTCTGATGTGCTATTCTTAACTATCCCGCTTGGGTTCATTATTTTTTTGCTCCATTGAACCTGCTTAACCTCGGTGCCCTTTAAAGGGAAGAGATTTAGGAAGGCCCCGGGAATCCGCAGGGACCACAGCCCAAGAGAGCCATAGAGGTTCATATCTCACTTCTTTAAAGTCATCAAGAGAAATTACTCAAACTCCCCAACCTGGAATTTTGCGTAATGTCTAATCCAGATCACATGATAAAAGGTGCAATGTTGATGAATGGCTGCTTGAATGATGAGGCTGAATAAACAGAGCAGTTATGGAGACCAAGTTTGCACACAAGATTAGATATTTTTTAATTCCCAGTGTTCTATTGTTATACGCCATTTAATTATTGTTTTGATTTACTTGCCTTCTGTATTTAATAGATGGATTCAATGGATTCAATAATCCTAACCAAACCATGGCCATGAAATCATCAGCTCCAGAGGATGGTGAATGTCATTAAGTGTGCTGTTGCAGTCATTCTTAAAGCAGTGCTTGACGAATTTGACATTTATGTCACGGAATATGTCATACCAGGTCATAACGCATAATTGAGTGCATGAATTCCAGTAATGCCACTATGATGCCAATGCAGGAGCTACTTCGAGGAAAGTGGCACCAACTGTGAAAGCTAGTTGGCACTAGTTAGACTGCCATTTAGAAATTAGCTGGGTCATCATTAGCTAATTGGTAGAGGGTCTAATTCGATCAACAAGTTCACAGATGAGTGCTACACATGAGTGCTGTAGTATTTCTGAACTCACAATAAGGATATTTTAATAAATCAAAACAATCATTTCCTTGAGCAAAGCTTGCACAGTAGCCTATATCCAATTAATATTTCCAAGCTTATTATTTTGTAAGTACACTGTTTAGAGATAATATCTAAATTGGGGGGAATAATACATTGATTGTGCCAATAACATTAAGAAAGATCGAAGTGTTATATTCAAATGTAAATGCCCATTTGATTGTGTCAGAGTTATTTCATTCTGGTAGGCTGAGCGTTACCTAGTTAAATCCAAATGACAAAGTGAAATTGTCTCAGACTGATAAACCTCAACTCAGAAACACCCATCAGCCACATGTCATTGGGCAAATGTGTCTGTTTACTCAAAGTCCTTGAAGAGAGTCTCATGGTCATATTGTCCTGCTGTTGCCATGGCGATGTTAGCTCTGATGGATAGTACAGGGATCATTGTTGTCTACCTTCAGCATCCCTCCTCCCTGACAACATGCTTTGAGAAACAGAGACAAACGGTGTACTCCAATTTGGGTCTCAGTTGGCGTCAGAAGTTGAAGGACGTATTAGTCTATAAATTCACACCAAACAAGAATAAAGAAAAGAACATGACATTTTAACTAATATTAACTCGCATCAACTCTGAACTAAATGATTCTCCATTGTGCTGAATATTTGAATAACAAAACATTAAAAAAATTCTTAACTACATTATTCATTCAATGACAATCAGCAGGGTTTGGCTCGGCAATGAAAGGAAATGCCTTCATATCAAACTGAATAACGAAGTAGCTCTTGAATATTGGGGTCAGTGGTAGATGCCTTTGTGTCCATATAACAGGGGCTTGATTTGAAATTAAAATGTGAAAGAAGAAAAAAACATATGACATTGTGAACATTCCTGTTGCAGGTGGATGTGGAATCAAGCTGTCATGCTGATGCAGAGCAACACGTTTATGACGCTGATTGGTGAGACATTTGTATGCATATGCAATATGCCAGCAATTCACACAATGTAATACACACTGAAGACCAAGAAGAACCTCTGTGATTAGTCTTTCAGTGTTTTTGCCATTACATTACCAACAAAGTGTTAAAAATAGGAAAAGCAAAGTTATCCGACAAACCCTCTCTCCAAGTCTTTTGTTGTTGTACGGATGGCTTGCTAGGACCTCTCTTATAATCTCTCAGTAAACTATACCTCATGCCGAGCTTGGTAGGCAATCTGGAACAATCAGGGCGTGACTTAGCCTCAAAACAAAACATGCAGTGATGCTCTCTCATCCAGTGTGAGCTGGAGCCCCACAACACTTAAAACAGTGTTTTAAGCCACTATTCACCGGCCTTTTTCGAGTAACCATTGAATCGCGGTCTGAATACATTAGGCTTTTCTACTACAATTGAGGCCTTAATGGTTTACACTTCTATGTCCAATTAGCATATTTGCATGAGTTATAAGAGGAAAATACGTCAGTGTTGAGGCGCTCCGTCAGTGTTGAGGAGCTCCATCAGTATTGCGGGGCTCCATCAGTGTTGCGGGGCTCCATCAGTGTTGCAAGGATCTGTCAGTTTTGCGGTGCTCCGTCAGTGTTGAGGTGCTCCGTCGGTGTTGCGGATGATAAAGTTGCCGCTCAACAACTCTGATTACATTTACATTTTAGTCATTTAGCAGACGCTCTTATCCAGAGCGACTTACAGTAGTGAATGCATACATTTCATAAACATTTTTTTTCTTCTCTGTACTGGTCCCCCGTGGGAATCGAACCCACAACCCTGGCGTTGCAAACACCATGCTCTACCAACTGAGCCACACGGGACCATAACACGGCAATTGAGGCAATTCACAGTCAATTGCCTTCACCGTGTAAGTGAGCCTGAATCCAGCTATATCCCTGTTTAGGATAAGCACAGAAACCACTAGCAAAGCCAAGCATGGCCTTGGGTTCTATGTCTCCATCAGAAACATGTATGGTTAAGTGCACAATAACATCTCCTCCAGAACGTGTACACAAGCTCTTACAACTAACACATAAAGCAGAGATCTAACTGTTCTATTTCTCTCTGTCTAAATATCCACTACTATGTGCCTACAGTAAGAACATGTGAGGTCTTCTTGGATGGCCTGACAAAAGTACACGCTCATGACAAAATACTTCCAGATGTGAAAGGTTTTATTGTCCATACAACGACAATATTATGTCAGTGTCAACTCGAAGCCCCAAGGCACTCTTCCAGCCCATAAGTTGAACATTGCTGGCAGTTTACGCTGTCCTGATTCCTAAATGAATCGCTTATGTTAATTCAGATGAAAACATTAAATGATAGTTATTCAATTAAAACAGAATCACGCCCAGATGTTGTGGCCCAGATGCGCTAGCATAGTCACTTAGTCACAGACGTTACGCCCACTAGGCTTTAACAACCCTTGATAGCTCCACTGGGGTATGTCCGTAATGTTTACATCTGTCTGTTTACTATTATCTTGAACCATTGTGACTGTGACTACACTGACAGAGCCTTGGTGCAGAAGTAGTGCCTTGCTCTTTGTTTTACAAACACAATCGAATCATCACAATTTGGGTTTAGATCAGGCAATTGTTATGTTGGCCTACTTACAGTTGAAGTCAAACGTTTACATACACCTTAGCCAAATACATTTAAACTCAGTTTTTCACAATTCCTGACATTTAATCCTAGTAAAAAGTCCCTGTTTTAGGTCATTTAGGATCACCACTATATTTGAAGAATGTGAAATGTCAGAATAATAGTAGAAAGAATTATTTCTGTCATCACATTGGGTCAGAAGTTTACATACACTCAATTAGTATTTGGTAGCATTGCCTTCTCTGAGGTCTGATTTCTTTAGATTTTCCCATGATGTCAAGCAAAGAGGCACTGAGTTTGAAGACTGGCCTTGAAATACATCCACAGGTACACCTCCAATTGACTCAAATTATGTCAATTAGCCTATCAGAAGCTTCTAAAGCCATGACATTTTCTGGAATTTTCCAAGCTGTTTAAAGGCACAGTCAACTTAGTGTATGTAAACTTCTGACCCACTGGAATTGTGATACAGTGAATTATAAGTGAAATAATCTGTCTGTAAACAATTGTTGGAAAAAATGACTTGTGTCATGCACAAAGTAGATGTCCTAACCGACTTGCCAAAACTATAGTTTGTTAACAAGAAATGTGTGGAGTGGTTGAAAAACAAGTTTTAATGACTCCAACCTAAGTGGATGTAAACTTCCGACTTCAACTGTGCCTTGCGTTCTGACTGCCTTTGATTCTTGATGCCAGAAATCTACTGCCTTACGGGGCTTGGAAAGTTCTTTGCACAATGTAACGTCAAAAGAGAGAATAGAATAAGATGCAGGGTCATAGGCATGATGTGATGACTTGAACTCTATAATACGCTCTGTGCTGTCCAAGGCACTGTGCCAAAAATACTGACATTCTAATGCTGATTTAATTCATGTATTCATATCATAATCAATGAAAACCAGATTCCCCATCACACTAGAGCACATTGTTGCAAAATGAATGACATGGGATGGAGAGATGGATGAATTGACGGCTAGATGGGGGATGGATAGATAAACTGACAGCTGGACGAAAATATGACAAAACGGTTGATTCAAGGGCATGTATGATTATATTCCACATATCTGTGCGTTTCATAAGAATACGTATTGTAAACAAATCACTCTTCTCTTTGCAGTACAAGAGACTGTCTTCTGTCTTGTAATGTACCTGTACTGGGAAAGAGGAGGAGGGGTATAATACACTGCCCATTCTCCCTTTAATGAGCTTTTTGATAATGTCAGAGGTTGACACAAAGCCATCTCTTTGTCAAATGCCTTCTCCCGTTTCTGTCACAAGACAATATGCCTGCCACGACAACACCTTGTTATACAGCCCTCTGACTGGCGTTTGATTTCCTTGTCATCTTGCTATGCTTCTGTATAAGCGTTTGGATATCCGCGCTCTAGAGTTTCCCTGATATTGCATTGTATTTCCATGATTTATTCAATGACCCCTTCATGATTGTTTCCATATGCATTCAACTCCTCCAATTCATCTGTTGAGATTGTTCTTTCTGCACACAGAAAGAGAGTCAGATGGAACATTGCTGGCAGCAAAAAATGGGTTCTATTGAAATGCTGTTACATTAATTGTTTCTGACAGAGTCAATGCACCATTCCGTGTATCGCTGCACGAGAAAGTCAAATATTTTCAGGGTCATTTGCTGTGTGTACTTGTACTTACCTAAGTCTAGGTCTCATGCAAATAACGTGCCTGAAACCGAGCAGGAAGTGAGATGTGGTACAACCCTCTCAGGGCTCAGGAAGTTAAATGGCGCACTTGTAGTGCGACTCATCAAAACGCCTCATCTCAAGGACGCTCTCATTAGAGGGAAATTAGGTGACGCGTAGCCCATTAACATTGTAGCAATCCACCATAATGGATGAGTGAGGCTGCATGTACAGTGCATTTGGAAAGTATTCAGACCCCTTGACTTTTTCCACATTTTGTTAGGTTACAGCCTTATTCTAAAATGGATCAAAAAATAAATAAATCCTCAGCAATCGACACACTATATCCAATAATGACAACTCGAAAACAGGTTTTTCTACATTTTTGAAAATGTGTTACAAATAAAAAACAGAAATATCTTATTTACAGTTGAAGTTGGACGTTTACATACACCGTAGCCAAATACATTTAAACTCAGTTTTTCACAATTCCTGACATTTAATCCTAGTAAAAATTCCCTGTCTTCAGTCAGTTAGGATCACCACTTTATTTTAAGAATGTGAAATGTCAGAATAATAGTAGAGAGACTGATTTATTTCAGTTTTTATTTAATCACATTCCCAATGGGTCAAAAGTTTACATACACTCAATTAGTATTTGGTAGCATTGCCTTTAAATTGTTTATCTTGGGTCAAACGTTTCAGGTAGCCTTCATCAAGCTTCCCACAATAAGTTGGGTGAATTTTGGCCCATTCCTCCTGACAGAGCTGGTGTAACTGAGTCAGGTTTGTAGGCCTCCTGGTTCGCACACACTTTTTCAGTTCTGCCCACAAATTTTCTATAGGATTGAGGTCACGGCTTTGTGATGGCCACTCCAATACCTTGACTTTGTTGTCCTTAAGACATTTTGCCACAACTTTGGAAGTGTGCTTGAGGTCATTGTCCATTTGGAAGACCCATTTGTGACCAAGCTTTAACTTCCTGACTGATGTCTTGAGATGTTGCTTCAATATAGCCACATCATTTTCCTCCCTCATGATGCCATCTATTTTGTGAAGTGCACCAGTCCCTCCTGCAGCAAAGCCCCCCCACAACATATGTAAACTGCTGACCCATTGGGAATGTGATTAAATAAAAGCTGAAATAAATCATTGTCTCTACGGTTATTCTGACATTTCACATTTTTAAGATAAAGTGGTGATCCTGACTGACCTAAGACAGGGAATTTTTATTAGGATTAAATGTCAGGAATTGTGAAAAACTGAGTTTAAATGTGGTGTGGAGGGTCCGTGGGTGGCTTTTGACCATTCATCTGGATTCCTCATGTCTAACTCATTGTTAGAAAAAAAAAAGTTATATTTATTGAATATTATTATATGGACTTTAAAATGGCCAATTTGGTTGCAATCAATTAGCTTAATTTCTCACATATCAAATTATACTTCAACAAAATAATGTTGAAGGAATACTAATCATATCTGTTCCTAACAACAGAAATTATATCAGAACAATCTGAGATGCTGGTTGTCTTAATACTCTTTCTTGTGCTTTTTGTGGTGTAACGACACAATAGACATTTTAGGAGAGTGAAAAAAAAGGGTTCTCGAGCAAGCTCCTAATTGCCAGGAAGAAAATGCACAAGAAAGAGAGACTGAGGGGAGAGCGAGAGGGGCAGTGTGGTGGCGGTGCCGTCTCTCAAAACTCTACTCAGGTGCCCTACACCGACCCTTGTTTGAGGGGTCGGAGGCTGGTCAGGACACTTTGGAGCCGCATCAAAGGCAGAGGATGAGAAGGAGCCTCTGTGGATGCTGATCTTTGAAATGTTTAAATTAGACATGGAGAAGGGGCTCATCGCAAAGACTTTGAAGAAAAAACAGGAGAGGCCCTGAGATAGGGAAGGCAGAACCATAGAGGGTTACTGGGAAAGGAGGTGGCACAGGGTTCAAGTTTGTGTTGAATGTGTTTGGAAAGTTTTGTTTCTGTGATTGTGTTACAGACTTGCATTTACTGTTCGTGGTACTATAAGTAATTTATATCCCAAACGAGATCAGTACAACTGTCTTATCCAGGGGTGTAAAGTACTTTTAAAGTACTACATAAGTAGTTTTTTTGGGCTATCTGTACTTTACTATTCATATTTACTATACACTACATTCCTAAAGAAATGTATCTACTTTTTACTCCTTACATTTTCCCTGACACCAAAAAGTACTCGTTATATTATGATTCATATTTTTACTTTTACTTTTGATACTTAAGTATGTTTTAGCAATTACATTTACTTTTGATACTTAAGTATATTTAAAACCAAATACTTTTAGACTTTTACTCAAGTTGAATTTTACTGGGTGACTTTCATTTTTTTGATTTACTTGAGTCATTTTCTATTGAGGTATCTTTACTTTTACTCAAGTATGACAATTGGGTACTTTTCCCACCACTGGTATTATCGTAATATAACCAAGAAATTAAGGACCTGTTACTCCATGTCCCCATATAAGTCTTTGCGAAATAATGTTCCTCTCGTGTACTTCAGATATACTGTACTTATCTTAGAAATCTAATCAAATCATATTTTATTTGTCACATGCACCAAATAAGACCTTACAGTGAAATGCTTACTTACAAGGCCTTAACCAACAATGCAGTTTTAAGAAAAATAAGTGTTAAGTGAAAAATAGATAAGTACATATTTTTTATTAAAATAACTAATAATTAAAGAGCAGCAGTGCTATTCACATGTGGAAATGACATGGGTTGCATTTGATCCTATGTTTACGTTTCTGTCGGTGACCCACTCTTTGATGTCATGCACATCTTACTGAGTGGGACTTTCAGGAGCTGTAATTGGAATGTAAAATTCTGGTTTTGGGAAATATAATCATTTTAAAAAGGATCTGTGATCTTTTCTAAAATACAGAATTGCAATGTGCAGCTCCAAATGTTAATGCCATTACTCAAACCCACCATCCAATATTTACACTGAGTATACCAAACATTATGAACACCTTCCTAATATTAAGCTGCACACCCCCCCCCCCCCCCCCACTTTTTTGTTGTTGTCAGAATATGGACTCCACAAGGTGTCGAAAGCATTCCACGGTATTGCTGGCTTATGTTGACTCCCGTGCTTCCTACTGTTGTGTCAAGCTGGCTGGATGTCCTTTGGGTGGAGCATGAAAAACCTAGCAGCATTGCATCTGGCATCTACTACCATACCCCATTCAAAGGCACTTATATATTTAGTGTTGCCCATTCCCCCTCTGAAAGGCACACACACAATCCATGTCTCAATTGTTTTATAAGGCTTAAAAATCCTGTCTCCTCCCTTACATCTACACTGATTGAAGTTGATTTAACGAGTGACATCAATAAGTGAATTAAGTGATTATTGCTTTCACCTGGATTCACCTGGTTAGCCTATGCCATGTTCTTAATGTTTTGTACACTCAGTGTATAAGGTTATTGTGCATACAGTAATACGCTGCTTCTTTGGTAGGGACAGTTTGTGAACAAGTATAATCAGTCTTTACAATGCAGAAATCCTAGACATCTGAGGTAAATATGTTATGCTAGAATGTAGAACATAAAGATGACTTGCCAAATATGGACTTGTTTGCATTGCTAAATGGGAAATTGTATTTTGACTATAGAGCAAAGTTTTGTCAAATTGATTCATAGAGATTTGAAATGCCACATAACTGACAACGCAGGTCTCATGTGAAATTTTTATGAGGCAAATACGAACATCATACACTATATACAAAAGTATGTGGACACCCATTCAAATGAGTGGATTTGGCTATTTCAGCCATACCCGTTGCTGACAGGTGTTTAAAATTGAGCACACAGCCATGCAATCACCATGTGCAATGCCAAGCATAGGCTGGAGTGGTGTAAAGCTCGCCGCCATTGCACTCTGGAGCAGTGGAAACACAATCTCTGGAGTGATGAATCCCACTTTACCATCTGGCAGTCCTGACGGACGAATCTGGGTTTGGAAGATGCCAGGAGAACGCTTCCTGCCCCAATACATAGTGCCACATGTAAGGTTTGGTGAAGGAGGAATAATGGTCTGGCTGTTTTTCATGGTTCGGGCTAGGCCCCTCAGTTCCAGTGAAGGGAAATCTTAATGCTCCAGCATACAATGACATTCTATACGATTCTGTGTTTCCAACTTTGTGGCAAAATTTTGGGAAAGGCCCTTTCCTGTTTCAGTATGACATTGCCACCGTGCACAAAGTGACGTCCATACAGAAATGGTTTGTCGAGATCGGTGTGGAAGAACTAGACTGGCCTGCACAAAGCCCTGACCTCAACCCAATCAAACACCTTTAGGATG
Organism: Salmo salar; assembly: GCF_965601325.2. Classification (NCBI taxonomy): domain Eukaryota; kingdom Metazoa; phylum Chordata; class Actinopteri; order Salmoniformes; family Salmonidae; genus Salmo; species Salmo salar. Next base: position 29,248,833 of record NC_138295.1, read on the forward strand.
AATTGGACATCAGTGCCCGACCTCATGTGGCTGAATAGAAGCAAGTCCCCGCAGCAATGTTCCAACATCTAAATGAAAGCCTTCCCAGAAAAGGGGATTATGTTATAGCACGTGCCCACATACTTTTGGTCATGTAGTGTACATACATTTTCATATTGTTGCAATCATGGCAGTATTTTAAAATTCATTGTTAAAAGACATGCTGTTATATCTCACTCTGGTCCCTCTCCTTGGACTAAATAACTACCAGTAACAGCAATCCAATTTCCTGGACCTATTTTCAAAACAGGGTCTTTGTTCCAATATCCACACTAGCATACCACTTATTAAGCACAATATTGGTTCTGTATTCTATTGTACGTAGCTTGGGTGTCAAGCACCAGCTTGTTATGCGGATATTCCCATAGACATACCAAAGTACTTATACAAACCCCATATCTAGTATGATTTACTTCACCACCAGGCCTATCCACAATAGTGTTAAAAGTACCCATTGTTGTTAGTGCATTATTGTTAGTGCATTATGATTTATAACACCCACCCCACCCCCCCGATCAGCAGTTAATCTCACTGTAAATGAGAGTGGCTGGTCCGCGTGAGTGACGGCAAATGACTGAATGGTAATGAGGTAGAGAGGCTATAGATGGAGGGATGGCAAAGCACTCTTGTGAACGGTGACTTGGTCATTAGGAGATGCATCTTTGCCCGGCAGAAGTGCACCGCTTAATTGGTTCAGTTCATCATGGCATAACAACTTAGTTAGGTGCCAGGTCCAAAGATGGATGGGGGAGTGATGGGGGTGGTTGTGTGTGTTGGGGGTGAAGAACGGAAGGATGTTGCACGTGGCTGAGGGTGTGATGATGTGACTAATACACAGTGCATTCGGAAAGGATTCAGACCCCTTCCCCTTTTCCACATTTTGTTGCGTTACAGCCTTATTCTAAAATAGATTCAATTACATTTTTTTCTTCATCAATCCACACACAATACCCCATAATGACAAGGCAAAAATGTATTTACAAAAAAATATTAAAACCTGTTTTTGCTTTGTCATTATGGGGCATTGAGTGTAGATTGATGAGGGGAAAATCTGTTTAATTAATTTTAGAATAAGGCTGTAACTTAACAAAATGTGGAAAAAGTCAAGGGGTCGGAATACTTTCCAAATGCGGGTGGTGAATGTCCAGAGAGGCAGTTTATGTGAGGCTTCACTGTGCTGCATCCTACACATAATGAAGCAATAGGAGGATGAACCGCAAGCACAGGGCAAGTATGTGGGTCTTCAGTGTAGCCTAATGCATATGCAAGTTGTGAAGTCACTAGGCTATATCTGCCAATCCAAAAATGATTGATATTTGATTTACCTGTGAGAAATAATGCTTGGATAGCTTGGTCTCAGACTGGCACAGTATACTAGGTTAGGTTGTTTCTATGTTGTTGTATAAACTGCCAAGGGAACACATCCAACTCTTGATTGATTCAAAGAAAAAGTGAAATCAACGTTTTTTTTATGGTGCACATCATGTAGTACAACCATTTAAGTAAACACGTCATTATGTTCATCAATTCTTTTGTGGAATGGAGGGAAATTAGGCGGTTTTGTATTTTCTGCTCATTTTGATACCACATTAAAACAGCAAATGACTGTGATGATAGGTATTCACAACGGTATATCTTCATTTGTTCTGGAAAGGAGAGGGAATTACTCTGCTATGCTTGTTCTTCACTAACCGCGACAGTAACAGGGCAGCTGTTGGGATTTAGTATTCACACGCCACATGAAACACCAAACAGCTTCACCAAAACACTCTTTAGCCTGTGCTTTTATACAGACACATTCAGTCTGAACTTCTGTGTGAAAATGTATGTTTTTAGGCACTCAGCAACAACAGCAAGCTTCAATAACTGGCGTAAATGGAATACCTATACAATTTCACGTGTGACAAAGCTGAACGAATCCTGTCAAATATCTGCTGGATTGTAAAAAAGCAAACAATTTTGTTTGGCTCTTGGCGTGTGACGAGTTACAGTATTTCTTTGATGCAACTTTATACTGCCTGCACAGCCAAAATAGTGTTTAACTTTAGTTTAAGGCCACTGCAACAATGACAAACAACAATCATAGTATGATTATGACACCAAGAGGCATATAACACAAAACTCCCATTTCACTGTCATCTCCATTCACTGTGGTCCATTCCAGTCTGACTACATTACAAATGTTGCATTGCATCAACCAACGGTTGCATGCCAGGTCATTGACTGAGCAGTCGGGCATCAGATTGCTATGGTTGGTTATATCTTAAACATCTATCCAGGCATTGTGAGATCTGGCATGTGTCTGCAATGCAAAGCTTACACAACATGACTGCAGTGCAAAGAAACTGTCAGGAGAGCCACAAAGACAATGAGTGAGAGGGGTTTGTTTGGCATCACTTGGGACCCTGTGCTAGAGAACTGTTCTTTGCACTGACCTCCACCACTGGGACCTGGGCATGCGAGCAGCAGCATCAGAGGTGAAAGGACTGGGAAGAACCAGTCAAACCCTGTAAGCCACAGCCACCCCCTTAGCTGGAACTCCAGCAGCTCTCATATTAAATACAGCTTTTATGTAGACCAAACACTTCTTTGAGATTCACCCATAAAGGATCAGAAAGCCAAAAGGTCAAAATTTGTTAAAACATTTCTAATTGCATATTGTATCTCAATGTCCTTGAGGCATGCTATTTTACACTTGAGGACTAGCGTGTGGTATACAGAAAATGTGCTGTGGTGGTGGTACAGAATAACATGATTCTACAATGTGAAACCATAGCTGTGACGTAAGAATTATCATGTGGGATCTAATTACATGATACTAGCACACTGACAGGTACTTCGTGCACAAAAACAACAGGCACCTGCTCTGCTGCTGCTATATTGCAGAAAACAAGCTCAGGTATTTTTCTGTCAGTGCTTCCTATCCCGACGGTGCTAGCTAGCTACACAGCAGTTTTGCCCCACAGGCAGGTGACCTATTTTCCTGTGTTAAATGGAGAATGGAAGCAGCTAGTGTTTGAAAAGAGGGGGAGATGAGGGGGAGGGATATGATCCTCTCCTTGATTGGGACCAGGCTGTGGATTAATTACCCCCTACCACAACCCGATCCCGTGCTGTGAGCGTGACACTTATGCCTCCGTGGATCAATAATGCATGTTTCTGTCTCTTCAGTTAATTTGCACAGGGGCCCTCGAACTGGCGTCATCGTCTCCTGCGAAAGTGCAGGAGACACCTGATACCCAAAGTGCAACACTCCACCACCGTCCTCCCCATCATCGACTCCCATCCCCTCCCCTCCAAAATGTTGGCTGACAAATTGATTCTTTCTTAATGTGCTGGGTGAAGAGAGAAAAAAAATATTCTCAATTGAGAGAGAAGTGATAGGGTGGCACGTGTTGAATTAAGCTTGGGGGGGGTTTCATATTCCTGTCCTGTTTGGGTGAGGTAACGGAGCTACGTTGGCCTTTGGATGGTTATTCTACCATATAGGGAAATGTTAAGGTTAAAACTTAAATAGTACAAATGTTTAAGCATACAACTCAGGACAGTGTTAGCATGGAGTCAAGCATTGGGCCATGAACGGATGGTGTGAGAAAGATCAGGCTAACATGTAACAGAGGTAGGTAATTCGATCCTGTGTGATTTATCTAGTCTGTGTAGAGTTTTGCATGGAAAGTAGAGACGTTTGTTGGGACCTTATACTGGTGGCTTGTGGAGCGGTGGTTTTGTAGATCACTTTGTAACCCTAACTACTCTCACCAATGTTAAACTAAAGACCTAAACTCGCTGGACAAATTACCTGGAATGGCTTGTCCTCGCAACATACTGTTATTTTTCTATACTCTGAGTATTTACAATATGCAGCATTTTTTATGAAGTTTTCTACTGCTGTTTAGATGGTCGTAAAGTTCAGCTTACATTTACATGAAACTGTTCACGTTTACATAAAACTCAGTTTACAATTACATAAAACTCAGTTCACATTTACATTTAAGGGTCAATATCACTAAAAGGGCTATTTTTTTGTCCTGAAGATAAATCATTCAAAATTGTATGTAAAAAATATACACTAGATCAAATTTCAAAAGGATCCTTGTGTGTATGCCTTCATGATAATAGAAGCATAGCGTGGAACCCCATATTATCTGCATATTCAATATCGTTTAAGAATTATATTACCTTCAACAGTGTTTTCTTGTGATCAAGCCATCAATGTTTTGTAATTATTGATGTCGTAAAAATGTTAACGGGTCAGCAATTAGCATGTTTGACATTTCAGTGGAAATACCACTACTATCAGCTTTTTGATAAACGGCTTAGCAAAAAAAACAAGTCCCGTATTACTGGCAATACGGTCCCCAGTGATCGGCCACCTTAATATTCTCTTCAATTACAAAATATATCTGTTTCATTTTGTTCAAAAATGAGAAACCGTCCTCGTATCCGAAGTGTTTACGAGATAGTTGACTAGTTGGCTAGCCTTCCGGTAAAAAGAAAAATGACTTGCATGTCAACTTTTCATTGCGTAGCCCGGTGTGCCCTCCTGTGGAATCTTAAAATACGGTTCTTCACCAAAATATTCAATGTTGTAACCAAATAATGTCTCATAATTTGTTTTACAGATTAATCTTATGTTTTGAGAAAGTAGATAACAGTTTAATACTAAAATATAAATGAGTTTAAAAATACAACTTTAATTTCAGTCATGTGCATTTGACATAAACAATTAAAACACTGTTGGAGTTTGTGTTGCAGAGATGCACTTGGAAAGTAAAGGAAGAAATACAAAAGATTGGTTGAATAAATATATATTATATTTTAGCCATGTATTTTTTTTAACAAATAAATCATTTCCTATGAAAACAAGCAAAACAAACAATTAAATCTCAACCTCCATCCCCGTATATAAAAATCCAGCTTCACCACCACCTCTGGATCCCACTGCACACACCTACTGTGGAACCAGTGCTGACAGAAGTCACAGGACACCCATAGCACCTCGGACCTACACTCCTGCAGGGAGCTTGCAGGTGGATCACCCTCCCCGCAGTGAGCACAGCAGGTGGTGTCTTCTTTTATTTGAAAACCCCCCCCAAAAAACACATCAAATTAACATGGTTTTAAAAAATGTAGAAGTACTACAGCAACAACAGTAATTGATACAACTGAGAGCGAAAAACAAATATTCTGAAGTACCTGAGAGTGAAAAACACATATTCTGAAGTACCTGAGAGTGAAAAACACATATTCTGAAGTACCTGAGAGTGAAAAACACAAATTCTGAAGTACCTGAGAGTGCTGCCATGGGTGGTGCAACCGAGGTGGCCGGTGACGCTTTTCTCTTCCTTTACTGTGCTGCAGTGAAGAGAAAAAGTAGTGTTAGATAGAGCATGTTTCATGAAAACCCTTTTCAACTTTTTTACAACACTACCTCTGGAGGAAGCTTCAGATGTTTTGGAGGAGGTGGACATGCCTTGAGGCTAGTGCTATGGACTGTAGATATGTAAAGAAAAAAAAAAGTTTAAACATTGCAGTTTATAAAACACATAAGTCATTTTTTTGTAATTTAACGTGTTCACCTATGGAGGTGGCTGTATTCAAGTTGCAGGGGGCAGCGACACCAGACGAGGCTGCTATGGTGGTGTGACCAGGGGAGATGGAGGAGGCAGTTGGTCCAGAGGAGGCTGCGTTGGTGGTGACAGACAGGGGGGGTGTTGTGCATCGTGGTGGTGGACGAAACCGCAGATGATGGCTTGGAGGAGCTGGTGTTTGTAATGGTGTGGTTGAGGGGCCGACGATGGTGTGGCCCGAAGAGTAGGCACGTGGCCTTCTTCTGCAGCTGGTGGCTCCGGCGGCTCCTACAGGTGTTGCACACTGGGAGGCACTGGTGGTGGTGATGCAGCTGTCAGGAGTGGTTCCAGCGGGAGGTCCAGCAGAGGCGATAGCGTCGATGGTCTCATCCATGGCAACCCTCTCCCATGCCCTCTGTGGGCTGCCCGACGCTCTTTCTCCTCTGCCTCTGACCTCTCCTTCTCACCTCTCTCCTGCCACTCGCGCGTGTATTCCTCCCTGGTGAGGCATGTGGCGACCACAGGGAGTCTTCTGTATTGGTCTAGCCGATACTTCAGGACAGTAAGGATGTGCCCCAGGTCCTTCGCTATCAGCCCCCCCTCTATTAGGGAGTGCTCCTCTAGAGCTAGGGCTAGGGCTGGGACTGAAGCAGGGACTGGGACTGGAGCACTGAGGGTCCTCCTGTGGTCGCTGGGGAGGAGGTGCTGATGGACGGCACAGTGCTGCTGGTTCCAGGAGAGGCGGTAGTGGAACCAGGTAGGGACCGTGACGGCACCAAATGGGACCCTTCAATGGCTGAAGGATCAAAAGGGAAGTGACCACACTTCTTAAACCCTTCCACCACATAGCGTATGTCCTTGCAGTGCTGGTAAGGGTAGCGGAATACTCTGGCAAATTCTGATTTGTTTACAATGTAGGAGTGGTCAAAATGGCTGAGGTCTCCAGCTACCTTGGTGTATAGTGGCCACCGGGGAAACACTTGGGTTAGATGATAAATGGGGGGACATCCTCCCCAGCTGCGTTGAAGCAGGCTAGCACTGTGATGTGCTCATTGGGGCCTGCTCTTTGTGCCTGCAGGCCAGCACTTTCTGCCTGCTCTGGTTGCTGCGCAACCCAGACTCATCGCAGTTATAGATTTGTCTTGGTTTCTCCCTCAACCCACTCTCCTCCAAGTGCTTCTCATAAGAAGCAAAGAAGGTTTCCATCGTCGGATGTGTGGCACACTCAGCTCTCCCCCGTCTAAGGTGTCCGGCCTCCTCATGCTCAGGTTCTTGTGTCTCCTCCTGAACATTTCCCATCAGCTCTTCCCCAGTGGTGAGATTGTTTCCTCCTGGGTGCTGAAACCTACAACAGAATAAAGTATAAAATTGTCCATCAGCATGAAAATGCTTGTTTTGGCATCACCATACACATCCACATTTACATCACACACATTGAGAACATTCAGTCCAGCATTCTACATACACATAGAACAACAAATACCTGCGTATTTTGTCAACGTATTTCATCAGCCTCTGTCTGGTGAAGGGGAACTCATGGCTGGAACAGTAGATACAGTACTGCACCTGAGAATTTTCATCCTCTGGTGAAAGCAATGTGGGTGGTCCACTGCGACAACCATGGGTCACCCGGCCGCTCAGCCTGTCCGCCGAGGTACACTATGCACCTTGGATGATGAGAAAAGAAAACTGTTACTAGTAGATAAAATTTGCATACACGTGGTAATCTCCTAAAATCAAAAGATGCCTAACCTTGGCAGCCTGGCGGATAGCCATCCCTGCCCCACAGACCTCCATGGCATGGAACATGTCCACCTCACTCCACTGCTTCCTCTTAACTTTCTCCATGCTGTGGTGGTAAATACATGTCGCTAAATAACTTGGCACACAATACACATTTTAGAAAGACAACTCTGAATATGTAAAAACATTTAAATTTCAGAGCTGAGGCATTCTTTTTTACCTTTATTTAACTAGGCAAGTCAGTTAAGAACAAATCTTGTTTTCAGTGATGGCCTAGGAACCATGGGTTAACTGCCTTGTTCAGGGGTAGAACAACAGATTTTTACCTTGTCAGCTCGGGGATTTGATCTTGCAACCTTTCAGTTACTGGCCTAACGCTCTAACCACTAGGCTACCTGCCGCTCACCAGTATTGAAAGCTGATGATGAAAGTTTTCACAATAACTGAGTGTACCCACATTTTTTTTTTAAATTAGTCCCCCAGCTAGTTTAATAGTGATGCATATATTGTAACATTTGACTAAATTCTGCCTCTATGTAGCTGTTGTTAGATTAAACGTAGCCTACAGTGATAGGTGTCAAAAAGTTAATGGTTCAAAGTTAAAAATAAAAAGAATTGTGCAAAACGCCCCGACAGAGGACTCCAATTTTGATATGGTAAAGCTTGACAACATTCAGTTGTTTTCGTGATATGTATTATCTAACGCTTACAATTTATTTCCTTTTTTCTTAGCAGTTATATCAACATTTAGCAACCAAGCTGGCACCACGTGTGGTCTGTCGCACAGTCGAATTGTACGATATACAGCGTGTCCTACAAAATTTGTATACATGTTACTTTTTTGAAAACTCTCCAAACGTACCTTAATTTACATAAATTGCAATAAAAATCAGTGGTCAGCTAGCTAGAAGGGTGTATTTAGTCCCAAAAACATACCGTTATTTTCCAGTCCATTTAAATGTTGAGCTCAAGGTGATTTAGTCCTCCAACTGCTAGAGAGTGTCCGAAGTTGGGGGACAATTAGCTAATGACATAGACTTTAAAGATTTTATGCATTTTAGGCTATTTTATTTCAGTGGAAGGAGGCAATTTTTCAATGTCCCAAGTGCTGCTCAATCAACTTCAAGTAGAATAATTAGGAATAAGATTCTACATGTAAAAAAATATTTCCTAATTTTCAAATTTTCTTCATTAAATGTTATCTTATGTATAGTCTTTTTATGTTAAATGTTGCACTTTTTATGACAATATTGACTGTTTTCTGAACGTCCTCAAAGTCGTTGTCCACCCTATTACATTGTGGTTACTGGCACTTTAAGATAATATATATTTTCTACAATGACATCACAAACAGGAAATTATGTCACTTCCTTGGCGGGAAAACAACTGTGGTGAACCTGGTGAGTATCTAGATTTCATACTATTACATTTTCATCATTATATGTTGGTGATGTGATGTGGGAAAGCATAACATGTCCTCCCTGTTAAGCAAAAATACAAAAGAAGATAATCAAATTTCATAATTCAAAATATATTTGTCAAACAATGCAAATTCCTTTTCAAGTGGCAGCCATTATCCTAGATTTATCATGATCACTTGGAGCATAGTTGCTAAATTTAGCTCAAAATGTCCACCCTCTTATTGTCCACCCTGTTATCCATGTACACGTAACAGGGTGGACATGCACTCAACAGGGTGGACAAATGAATATCTTGCAGTAATGTGTTGCAAAATATGTGTTTTTGTACATAAATTGTATTACATAATTACAGTATATATAGCATGTATAGTATTTTAAGAATAACCCTCCTTCCTCCCCATACACACATACAGTACATACATTTGTCTTGTACAGTAGCTGGTTGAGTATTGAAATGTATACAGTGTTTGTTACTCTTTATATCTTACCATATGCTATCTCTTCTCACCTCTGATGCCTGCCTTAGATTCCATTAAAGGAACAATGAAAATTCATCAGGTTATCAGTGTTTCACCAGGCCAGATAAAATACAGGGACATTACTTGTCTGTGCAAGAAGGATAGAGGCATGTTGGACTGTCCTTGTTTTCAGCTCAAAGGGGCAACTCTGGGTGACCCTGCGCATCTAACCAGCGCCTTGCATCTCATGACAAAGCTGACACCACATGGCAACCTGGCACCATTGAACTTAATCACATAGGGGAGTGGTGTGTTGTCAATTATGACCATGAAGGATACCCTGGCATCATCATGGATGTAAAGGAACATAACATTAAGGTGAAGTGCATGCACCGGAATGGCATCAACAAATTCTTCTGGCCTGGCCAAGTCCAAAGGAAGATATTTGTTGGTACTTTAATGGACAGATAATTTGTCTGATGCCAGAGCCACAGGCTGTTAAAAAACGCTCTGTGCAGATGGAAAAATCCACCTGGAAGTGTGTGGAAGAGCATTTGGGGTGAAAGGGGGAGAGATGGAAAGAGGGGGAGCGAGAGAGGGGGGGAGGAAGAGAGGGACAGGAATGTGTGTTAATGCTAATTTCAATTATTTTGTACCGGCAATGTATTTTCGTGTTGTTTTTCACAATGAATATGTAACTAAATAGCAGTTCCAATGTTGTTACTATATGTATTACTATGTAGATGTCTATTCAGTGTTCAGTATTCAGTGTTCAGGGTTTAATTTATGTTCTGTCCCATTATAGCTTTCCATCCTGTTACACATTGGTCCACCCTGTTATCTTGGCATCTTTTTCAAATTAATTCAGTTACATTGTCAAATATCAATAATTTGTGTAATGTATTTTAAAGAGTAAAACACAGCCAACACCACACAATTATAAACTTTCAGCATTGTTCACACCCTCTTAAGCCTTAGCCACACCCATCTCTTTAAGGATTCACATGTGAGGCCATGTGCTAAACATAGTGAGTAAGGTAGTGTACTAAACAACCAACATTTTCAAGACTGAAAATGGTGAAAGTAGTGGCATACAATAAGGAAAAACTCCAGGTATATCCTAGTCTGACTTTGGTGCAGGTCACGTTGTCCTTCACATTACCTTCTCTGGTAAACACACACTATATAAAAGCCACATCTATCTAAGGGGATGAGTCACTATTGTCTAGACATGTACACATGTTCATGAAATACAATAGATAGTCGTAATCAAATCAGACACACCTGGCTAACTTGATGGGTCATGTAATCATTTGGCAAAGTGGAGTCTTTTGTTTAGACATGCACTGTAGCTAGCTAGCTAAACAATGAACCATAATCCCAACCCATAGCTACAGTACAAACAGATTGTTATAGCTAGCCACCAGACATGAAATGCTGTAGTATGAATCTTCAGGTAGCTAAAGCTAACCAACTAGGTTCAATATTAGCTAGCTGGTTAACATTAGGCTATAACTAGCAATGCAAATGGATTTCTGAGATATGAATAATATTACTACACAGATCATACATGTAACCTTAGCTCGCGAGCCAGCAAGGTAATGTTCGCTAGCTAGCCAACAGTATGTTTTAACTTGAAATGAAAATGACTTTCTGAAAAAATGTGAAACGTATAATATCGGAAAATGTAGGTAGACTCTTACCCGTATACATGGATGAACGCTTCACGGCAGACTGGAACCACTTTAACTGAGTATGACGTCCTGTGTCTTTTTCGTTTGTTTGTAGCTAGCTACAGCTTGTTAGCCCCGTTGTGTGAAGTCACTCCGGTTCACATTGACCATGTGCAGAAAGTAGTCCATCCCAACTTTTTTCCACTGATCTTTGTGGATAGCGTCTGCTTAATTCAGGGCAGTAATGTTGCTGAGAGCAGTAGCAACACTTTTGCAGTTCTCCATGGCTAACGTTATATCTTTCAAAAAAATCCATGGTAGCAAGGATTATCTACACATACTGACCAACTCATATTATAGACAGAAGCGTGCTACATGGTAGACCAATCTCACAGCATTTCTGTGGATAAACCAACTAGGCTTGTAATTTTACATTTTTATAATAATTCATATTTACAGATGGCATACAAGTTTGTTATTAAGGCACATGAAAGTTCACATGTTCCAGGAGGTATTTCTGAAGAAAAAAATGAATTTTGTTACAAATAAAAACATTACGTTCAAATGCCTCTCCTGCGAAGTAGTGATGTACGACATACGCCTAGCTTCTTGAAACAAGTCATATTTCGGTTGAATGTATTCAGTTGTGCAACTGACTAGGTATCCTCTTTCCCTTACCTGGTAACTCATGAGCCACTCATGCATTAATAGGATCAACTTTTTTAGAAAATACTTATTACCAACAACTGGTGTTGCTTCGTAAAACACTGCACAGAATACTAAGAATACCAAGTCATTATCGGAGGCCTAAGCTTTAGAACATCTCATCAACGTCTCTCCAGACAAGTTGGGGAATGACATCATCATTGTGCACCCAGGAGAATTCTGAGCCAATTATCAAGCTGCATGACTTCTGGCGAACTTCTAGTGAACAAACAAAACCCCTTCTGGAGAGAAAAGCCAATTAATTTAGCCCCGATGTACTAGGGCAACCCAACTTCACTTAAAAGCAGCAGCTGATTATTTTAATATTTTATCATACTCTGTTATTCTAAGGTAGAATCTTAAAATTAATTGCCTATTACATGTCTTTCTAGGGAGTTTTTCCTAGCCACTGTGCTTCTACATCTGCATTGCTTGCAGATGTGACAACTGCTGATGTAAAAAGGGCTTTATCAAATTAATGGAGAGTTGAAACAGCAGGTCTGGGACAAGTTGAGAGAGAGAGAGGAATCATACCAGATAGGTCAGACTGAACCAAGACCCCATATGTAGACTGCTGCAGCATACATATTGAGGACTGAGACAGGGAGGGGTCGGGGACACTGTGGCGGTGCAACCGCATCTAGGGTATTATGCAAGGTTAAGTTTAGATCCTTGGTTAGGTGGTTAAATTATTATCCTCAATCATGTTGGGAAAGTAGGCTGATTGAGCAGCAGTGCACTCTCTTTCCAAGCTAGTCGGAAGACTTTTAAATCCGTTCCAATTTTCTGGAAGCCTGCTTCAGAGCTCGGGTATTTTCTGTTTGTCAAGGAGCTAGTTTCTTGTACCAATTTTATTTAGTTTTTAGCAGTGCGATCACATATAGTATATTGCGCAAGGTTAAGTTTAGATCCTCAGTTAGGTGGTTAACAGGTTTTTGTACTCCAATGTCTTTGGGTAAGTGGAGGGAGTCTGGAAGGGCATCGAGGTATCTTTGGGTTGTCTGAGAATTACCACTGAGTGTGGTAATGTGTAGGTTCTGAGACATGTTGGACATGTTGGACAAAACCAACTGAGTTGATGATGTCTCCGAAAGCCTTTTGGAATGGGTCTGTAGACTTCTCCATGTGAATATTGAAGTCACCAAAAATATGATTATTATCTGCCGTGAATATGAGGTCCGATAGAAATTCAGGGAACTCAGTGAGTAAAGCTGTATATGGCCCAGGAGGCCTGTAAACAGTAGCTATAAAAAGTGATTATGTATGTTGCATAGATTTCATGACTAGAACCTCAAGACGAAAATGCAGTAATTCGTTTTTTCCGTTAATTGAAATTTGCTGTCATAAATGTTATCAACACCTCCGTGTTTGTAGGATGCGCAGGGAATATGGTTATTATTGTAACCAGGAGTAGAGGCCTCATTTAGCGTTGTAAATTCATCAGGCTTAAGGCATGGTTGTCAGGCCAATTACATCAAGTTTATGGTCAGTGATTAATTCATAGACTATGAATGCCTTGAAAGTGAGGGATCTAACATTAAGTAGTCCCATTTTGAGATGTGAGGTATTATCACAATCTCTTTCAATATTGACAGGAATGGAGGAGGTCTTTTTTTCCAGGGAGATTGCTAAAGCGAACACCGCCATGTTCAGTTTTGCCCGATCTCGGTCTGAATGGGGAAAACTGAGCTGACTACACTGACTGTGCTAGGGGCATACTTAACTAAGCTGGTAGGCTGGCTAACAGCCTGCTGCCTGGCCTGCACCCTATCTCATTGTGGAGCTAGAGGAGTCCTGTCTATGTTGATAGATAAGATGAGAGCACCCCTCCAGCTAGGATGGAGTCCATCACTCCTCAGCAGGCCAGGCTTGGTCCTTTGTGGGTGAGTACCAGAAAGTGGGACTTTTATCTACAAATTATATATTTTGGGAGGTGCAGAAAACAGTTTTCAACCAGTGATTGAGTTGTACGAGTCTGCTGTAGAGCTTATCACTCCCCCTAACTGGGAAGGGGCCAGAGACAATTATTCAATGCTGACATATCTTTCTAGCTAAGTCACACGCTGAAACAATGTTGCGCTTGGTTACCTCTGACTGTTTCAACCTAACATTGTTGATGCCGACGTGGATAACAATATCCTATACTCCCTAAACTTGCCAGTTTTAGCTTCAGCCAGCACCATCTTCAGATTAGCCTCTACAGTAGCCCTGCCCCCTGGTAATCAGTGTATGATTGCTAGACTATACTTTTTATCTAATATTGTGGGTAATGGAGTCACCAATGACTAGGGTTTTCAATTTATCAAAGCTAATGGTGGGAGGCTTCGGCGGCTCAGAGCCCGTAACGGGTGGAAGAGAGACCTGGGAAGTCTCAGGATCTGACTTCGAATCGTTGCTTAGTGGAAAGTTGAACGTTTCTATCAGCTGAAAGAGCGACACCAGTTGAGCATGCCATCAGCATTTCTTTCCAGAAGCCATGAAAAAAATTGTCTGGCTGCGGGACTACAGGGGGGATTAACACTACTTCCTGTATTTACTGATGGCACTGATGCTGTATCATCCTTTCCTACACTTAAATTGCCCTTGCCTAACGATTGCGTCTGAAGCCAAGCTTGCAACACGGCTTGGCTTTTTATAATTTATTTATAATTCACCGTATCACAATTCCAGTGGGTCAGAAGTTTACATACACTAAGTTGACTGTGCCTTTAATTAAACAGCTTGGAAAATTCCAGAAAATGATGTCATGGCTTTAGAAGTTTCTGATAGGCTAATTGACTTCATTTGAGTCAATAGGAGATGTACATGTGGATGTATTTCAAGGCCTACCTTCAAACTCTGCGCCTTTTTGCTTGACATCATGGGAAAACAAATTGTAGACCTCCACAAATCTGGTTCATCCTTGGGAGCAATTTCCAAACGCCTGAAGGTACCATGTTCATCTGTACAAACAATAGTACGCAACTATAAATATCATGGGATGACATACCGCTCAGGAAGAATATGTGTTCTGTCTCCTAGAGATGAACGTACTTTGGTGCGAGAAGTGCAAATCAATCCCAGAACAACAGCAAAGGACCTTGTGAAGATGCTGGAGGGAACTGTTATGAGGGTCGTATAGAGGAGACCAAGGTGCAGCGTGTAGAGTGCTCATCGTTATATATTTTAATGGAAACGAACACTAGACAAAATAACAAAATGACAGCCAACAGTTCCGTCAGGTTTACAAACTAAACAGAAAGCAACTACCCACAAAAACAAAGGGAAAAACAGGCTGCCTAAGTATGGCTTCCAATCAGAGACAATGATAGACAGCTGCCTTTGATTGGAAACCATACCCGGCCAAAACATAGAAAACAAAACATAGGTGGGTGGGCATTCTATCACACCCTGACCTAACTGAACAGAGAAAACACAGCTCTCCTAGGTCAGAGCATGACAGTACCCCCCCCCCCCCCCCCCCAAAGGTGCGGACTCCCGGCCGCAAACCTGAACCTATTGGGGAGGGTCCAGGTGGGAATCTATAATTGGCGGCGGCTCTGGTTCCGGGCGTAGCACCCCCCCGCCCACTGATCTCCCGCTTCTGTGTGTCCGGAGGAACCAGACCATGGATCATCGCCGGAGGCTCTGGAACGCCAACCGCCGCTGAAGACTCTGGGCTGAAGGCCGCCGCTGAAGACTCTGGACTGTAGACCGCCGTTGAAGACTCTGGGCTGCAGACCGCCATTGAAGACTCTGGGCTGCGGACCGTCGCTGGAGGCTCCGGGCTGCTGACCATCGCTGGAGGCTCCGGACTGGGGAGCGTCGCTGGAGGCTCCGGACTGGGGAGTCTCGCTGGAGGCTCCGGACTGAGGAGCGTCGCCGGAGGCTCCGGACTGTGAAGCGTCATTATAGGTTCCAGACTAAGGACCGTTGCTGCAGGCTCCATGCCATGGATCATCTCTACAGGTTCCGCGCCATGGATCATCACTGGAGGCTTCGTGCCATGGATCATCTCTACAGGTGCCGGGCCATGGATTATCCCTACAGGCTTCGTGCCAAGGATTATCCCTACAGGCTCCGGACCATGTATAATCCCTACAGGCTTTTTGCCATGGATTATCTCTACAGGCACCGGGCCATGGATTACCGCTGGAGGCTTCATGCCATGGAACATCCCTACAGGCTCCGGGCCATGGATCATCACTAGAGGCTTCGTGCCATGGATCATCTCTACAGGCTTCAGACCATCGATTATCACTGGAGGCTTTATTCGTGGAGCTGGAACAGGTCTCACCGGACTGGGGAGACGCACTTAGGACCGAGTGCTCAAAGCAGGCACCGGCCGTACTGGGCTATGGAGGCGTGCTGGAGGAAGAGTGCAAGGAGCAGGCACAGGACGTACTGGGCTATGGAGGCGCACAGGAGGTCTGGAGCTTAGGGCTGGCACACCCCGTCTTGGCTGGATGGTTATTCTCGCCCAGAAAGTGCGGAGCGTTGGTACAGGACGAACTGTGCTGCGCTGGTGAATGGGGGGTACCGTGCGTAGAGCAGGTGCAGGATAACCTGGGCCGAAGAGACGCACTGGAGACCAGATACGCTGAGGCGGCGCACTTCTTCCTGGCTGACGGCCAACTCTAGCACGGCAATGGTGAGGAGCTTGTACCGAGCGCACCGGGCTATGAGTGCGCATGGACGACACAGTGCGCATCACCGTATAACACGGTGCTTGTTCAGTCACTCACTCCCCACGGTAAGCCCCCCAAAAAATGTTTTTGCCGCTGCCTCTCGGCCTCCTGTTGCCTTCCTATCCGTTCCTCCCAGTATCGCCGTTCCGCCTTTGCTGCCTCTATCTCCTCCGGTGGGCGGCAATACTCTCCCAGCCTTGTCCAAGGTCCTGCCCCATCTAGGATCTCTTCCCAGGTCCAGTCTTCTGAACCCCACTGCTTGGTCCCGCTCGTCTTCCTAGGGAGTGCATGCTGCTTGGTCCGTTGGTGGTGGGTAGTTCTGTTACGAGGGTTGTATAGAGGAGACCAAGGCGCAGCGTGTAGAGTGCTCATCGTTATATATTTTAATGGAAACGAACACTAGACAAAATAACAAAATGACAGCCAACAGTTCCGTCAGGTTTACAAACTAAACAGAAAGCAACTACCCACAAAAACAAAGGGAAAAACAGGCTGCTTAAGTATGGCTTCCAATCAGAGACAATGATAGACAGCTGCCTCTGATTGGAAACCATACCCGGCCAAAACATAGAAAACAAAACATAGAATGCCGACCCACCTATCACACCCTGACCTAACTAAACAGAGAAAACAGGTCAGAGCATCAAAGCGTGACAGGAACAGGTACAAAAGTATCTATATCCACAGTAAAACGAATCCCATATTGATATAACCTGAAAGGCCACTCAGCAAGGAAGAAGCCACTGCTCCAGAACCACCATAAAAAAGCCAGACTACGGTTTGCAACTGCACATGGGGACAAAGATCATACTTTTTGGAGAAATGTCCTCTGGTCTTATGAAACAAAAATTTAACTGTTTGGCCATAATGACCATTGTTATGTTTGGAGGAAAAGGGGGAGGCTTGCAAGTTGAAGAACACCATCCCAACCGTGAAGCATGGGGGTGGCAGCATCATGTTGTGGGGGTGCTTTGCTGCAGGAGGGCCTGGTGCACTTCACAAAATAGATGGCATAATGAGGGAGGAAAATGATGTGGATATATTGAAGCAACATCTCAAGACATCAGTCAGGAAGTTAAAGCTTGGTCGCAAATGGGTCTTCCAAATGGACAATGACCCCAAGCATACTTCCAAAGTTGTGGCAAAATGGCTGAAGGACAACAAAGTCAAGGTATTGGAGTGGCCATCACAAAGCCCTGACCTCAATCCTATAAAAAATTTGTGGGCAGAACTGAAAAAGCATGTGTGAGCAAGGAGGCCTACAAACTAGATTCAGTTACACCAGCTCTGTCAGGAGTAATGGGCCAAAATTCACCCAACTTATTGTGGGAAGCGTGTGGAAGGCTACCCAAAACATTTGACCCAAGTTAAACAATTTAAAAGCAATGCTACCAAATACTAATTGAGTGTATGTAAACTTCTGACCCACTGGGAATGTGATGAAAGAAATAAAAGCTGAAATAAATCATTCTCCCTCATATTATGCTGACATTTCACATTCTTAAAATAAAGTGGTGATCCTGACTGACCTAAGACAGGGAATTTTTATTATGATTAAATGTCAGGAATTGTGAAAAACTGAGTTTAAATGTATTTGGCTAAGGTGTATGTAAACTTCCGACTTCAACTGTTTACACTAGGCGTTGTCAGAGGAAGGCCCAAAAAATTGTCAAAGACTCCTGTCACCAAGTCATAGGCTGTTCTCTCTTCTACTGCAGAGAACTGGAGCGCCAAGTCGGAGTCCAAAAGACTCCTTAACAGCTTCTATCCTCAATCCATAAGACTGCTGAACAATTAATCAAATGGCCACCTGGACTATTTACATTGACCACCCCCCCCCCCCCCCCCCCCCTTTGTTTTTACACTGCTGCTCCTTGCTGTTTATTAACTATGCACAGTAACTTTACCCCTACCTACATGTACAAATTACCTCGATTAACCTATACCCCCGTACATTGACTCGGTACCAGGTACCAGTACTCCCAGTACTAGCCTCGTTATTGTTATTTTATTGTGTTATTTTTTTGCTTATTTTTTAGTTTAGTTTCTTTTGTCAATATTATTTTCTATAAGCATTTTACGGTAAGGTCTACTGTTGTTTTTTGCGCAAGTGACAAATACAATTTGATTTGATTCAATTTTTTTTCATCAATTGAACCATTTATATTCACAACCTGCAATACAGCACCTAAATTAATGGCCACATTATCCTTATGCTATTGGCATTATTCCATGGCAATACACATTTCTTCCAGATGATCAGAACTGTATTAGTTATTAAAATGCCCATTTATGGATATTAAATGTCAGGGACGCTAATAAATCATTTAGTTGAATGGTGTTCTTGGACTGGATCTGTGTCCACTGAAGCAGTTGTTACAGTGGCTGATAGATGCATTAGTTAAAATGTGATAATCACCCAGATTTTTATGACATTGTTGTAACTGACCATCATTGCATGGCGATAATGGGGATCCAATCAGGGGAAATGCCTATCAGTGATATATTAATCCATGGCTAATCCCCTTGGCAACAACACGAGCGGAAATCTGCTTATCAGCCTAGATACATGTGGTCACTGGTGATTAGGACCTGGAAATGCCTATGACACACAATGTGTGTCATAGGTCTAAAGAAGAACGTGTTTCCTAAAAACATTTTTGGTGACGCTTTCTAATCGGCCGAAGTCTCGTTGTCATTGGTGGATGTTAGACATCCACCAATGAAATGCTTGTCCAGTCTAGCATGTCTTCCTTCCAGTCTAAGGTCATGGTGGTCTGATAAGATATATGTTGGCATCAATAGTCAGGGTTAATAAGGTGGCTAATGACCTTAACGACCACTCTAATAAATGTAGTGTGTGGGGTAGCAGGACACAGCATCAGACTCCCCTTGATTAAAAGAACTGATAGCGAGGCCCATTAGTTATATTGATATTTGGTTACATGTATACCAACTTGGCCTGCCTAAGTGGTAGAAATTTGCCTTAGTGAGCTTTTTTTCCTGAAAAAGCTCTCGGTGGCCATTTAAACATAATCTGCACACTTTCAATTTGATAAAACATGGCTTCGAGAGCAATTAAATTACAGATTTTGGATTTATTCAAGTCTCTAATTGTGAGTGAGCTCAGAAAAACAAAGTATCACTCATATACGCCGGTTCAACTGGTCTGTTGTTGCTGCTTTTACCAGCTATTAACTAGTTACTCTGAAGACCTCATTAACATGTTGCAGTGAATGTTATGCAACATCATCATTTAAGATGCATGTTTTCTGAGTGTCGTGACTACACGTCTAACCTACAGTACATGTTTGCTGTTGTTTAAATTGGTATGACACGTTAGCATTGTGTTCTTAGAATGAAAAGTAAGATGTGTTAGTGCCGGTAAAAAGCACTGGGCTCTGGGCTGAATCTGGGGACATAACCCTGAGGGGGCCCGAAGGAAATGAATAAGCCCTTGTAACGCAAGACCTCCATTGAGAATGTTGAATGGAGTGTGCGGTCTTCTCTCATTCTTGTGTAGTGACCTTTTCAATTCCCTTCTGCTTTGGGACTAGCTACTCCCACAGCAGTCATTGAAGAGAGCAGGGCTACAGTAAAGAGACCTCTGTATAATGTTCTGTCTCCATTTACAGTCAACATATACCAGTAGAGATAGCTCTATATAGAGCTGGTCGCTCCATAGTTTACCTCCAGACATGCACTCTGCTAACTTTATTAAGTATGTCATTTTATTTAGAATACGGAGATATGAATGTTTCGATCAACAACCAATTTTGGGGTATTTATGTATAAACTACCTATCTCCAAGTGGCATGGCTTACAGAAAACAGAACAGATCAGGCTTAGGTTATTGCTTGCAGTCCTAGACAACCGAATCCTGCCTCTGTAACTAAACTTTTTTTCAGGCTCAGAGGATGTTTTTGTCTGACTAGGAAACGTATCCCTGACAACCAAAATGGAGACTACCTCCAAAAAGGACTTGTTTTGTAGGCCTAGAGGTGTTACAACATAATAGAATTCAATCAGATGTGTTACAATGGGTTGTTGGGGTCATAGTACTGCAGTAATTCTAACAGTAAAACACAGAGAGGACCAGACTTTGCAAACAGAGTCCTTGCTTTCACTACAGTAGTTAGCACTCACGCCTATCAAAATACCCTATAAAGCAAATTAGTATTTTGATTTGAGACACAACACAGCTGGTGACTCCGTTGACTTTGACAGTGTGAGACAATAGGGTAGCACGTAGAATAGCTTCACAGTAAACATACTTTTCATCACTTGTCCCAAACCCTAAACTATGTCTTACTGTAATCATATTCATACCGGGATGCCCACATTACACAATCCCACCAAAAAGATTACTGCTCTGATTGCCCTGACAAGAACAAGAAGAGCCACCACTTCAAACACATTAGGGAGTCTTTCCTTTCTCTCTGAACCCTCTCACAGGGGGTTATTTCTTGAAACCTATTCTCAGACCTATTCTATGCCTCAACAAGCATAACAGTGGAGGGATTGATCTCTGTCATGTCGTGATTACCTCTCACACTCTGATACTGAATATAATCTCCATATTCTAGACATCCACCATATGCACATGCTGATTGCACAAATAGCCCCTAGCGAAACCAATCACCATCAACTTCTCTACTTGTCAACAACCGGGGGGCAAGCACCACAGCCGAAAGCAACACGTCATCCCCAAAGCCCCCCATTAATATCAGCGACTTGACTAGACACTGTCCGGGTTCCTCTCTCTCTCTCTCTCTCTCTCGTTTTCACTCACTCTTGATCTCTCTCTCTCTCACTCTCTCTCTCCCGCCCTCTCTAGGTGAGGCTAGTAAATCAATCCCACTTAGCCAATGTGCCCTGTCCTTTAGCATCTATGTTCAACTGCATTGTTCCTGGTGTGGAATTACAGAATGGCTACCCATTCTCTATCATTACTTGCCAACAAGATGTAAATTAAAGTTTATGTACCACTGCCAAGTGGCAAATGGAGTGCAGTTCCCATTTGGGATTGGAAACTAAAAAGAAAAAACGGACGTATGTTTCTTGCCCTCTTAAGGCGTCTGCATACATAGATTCGGTTTGCTCCTAGCAGAACCTGGCTCGGCAAAGCGATCGTCTGCGCTCGCATACTCCCTAGACCTTTGCTAGAAAAAAGGGTAAAAAGTGTCAATATTACTCCTGTTAGTCTGTCTTGAGCCATCGTAGCAACAACATAGCTAGAAACACTTCCTCAAAATAGTAAATCAAGAAAGTTGTCATTAATTTTGAATGTTTTGCAGAGGAGGTCTTAGTTGCACAGGTGTTTTGTGCAGAATGACAACAAACACGTCATGTTCCCACTCCTACTAGGAGTAGTACTGTTGACCAGACAACGACGAAGGGCCATACTTCAACTTGCCTCAAGAAAAATGTAATGTGCAAGAAAATGTAACAAAATGGTGTTATAATATACACGCACACTGTTTTGACTGGGAAGCATGTGACAGGCTTAACTGCACTTGTATGATGAGAATAGCATCGGTGGCCTCCCGAGTGGCGCAGCGGTGTTAGGCACTGCATCGCAGTGCTAGAGGTGTGTCACTACAGACCCGGGTATGATCCTAGGCTGGTTCACAATCGGCCGTGACCGGGAGTACCATAGGGCGGAGCACAATTGGCCCAGCATCGTCCGGGTTAGGGGAGGGTTTGGCCAGGGGGGCTTTACTTGGCTCATCACGCTCTAGCGACTCCTTGTGGTGGGCCGGGCACCTGCAGGCTGACACCGACACATTGGTGCAGCTGGCTTCCGGGGTTAAGCTGGTGGGTGTTAAGGAGCATGGTTTGGCGGGTCATGTTTCGGAGGACGCATGACTCGACTTTCGCCTCTCCTGAGCCTGTTGGGGAGTTGCAGCGATGAGACAAGATCGTAATTGAAATTGGAAGAAAAAGGGTGTAAAAATGTATCAAATATAAATGAAAACAGCACTGGTGAGCAAACATGGATTAAACTACTATTTGAAATCGTTCAAATACTTTAAGCGTTTAATCAAGTCTGCCTGGAGTGCCATACGGGCAGGGCTTGCAGTGCTGGAACTACAACTGGTCCATTATTAAGCAAGGCAAGCTCAAGCAAGTATAGATAAAGTGATATTATTTCAAATAGTATGTGAACCCAGAGCTGTTGGTGACCTTTGTTTCTTCCTCTACAGTGATGTTCCACCAGCAGTGGAAACATGATGGGTAGATGAGTGACAGAGCCATTGCAAGGTGTTGTGTGAGCCTGAACATAGAATGAGATTGCCTCAACTGACAAGTATTTCACGTCATGTTAAATTGGACTCACAAAGTAAGCTCTCTCTCTCTCTTGAGTAAACAAATATCAACGTACTAGCTGTCATTTACCATTAAGTGTTACATGTGCATGGGGTGTGCCTTCTGACTTGAAACTATTCATATAAAATAGCTATTGTAATTGAATAAGCCCTCCAATTGAGAGATTTCTACACAGCAATATATATAATATATACAGCAATATTTTCTCTGAAAAAACTGTGCATGTATTATTTGAAATAGCCATAGAATGCAGCACATAAAGCTGCAAGCCATTGCTGGTATCTGGACAGGTTACTGTTTAGCTTAATAAACTGACTCTGGAATCAATGGCACCGTTGTGAGAAGAGATCTGGCCCAAAAAATGAGAAAATAATATATTTTTACTTGGGGGTGTTTGGAGACTGGGCATAAAACAAATGAAGCATGCTTATTGATTGTCATTTTGCTATCTTCAGCTTCCTGGGGAACTAGGAAAGGCCTCCTTCCTCTATCAGCTGACATGGCTCATTGTTCACTACGAGCTAATAAACAGCTTTACTGGCACCATCATGTATTCTCTAAGGCTCTTAAAAATGGAGCCCATTTTCCATGCAAACAGGGTTGATAGAAGGTACTACCACTCGCATGCGTTCAGGGAATATTTGAGATTTGGGTAAGCTTTGTTATCATATGGATGGGTGGTTTTGAGGAAATACACTAGGAACTCCATATTCAATCAAACCTGATGACCAAGTTTCAAGGGCAAGACAACAATGCAATTATTCTTGTGCTCCAAGAATGCACGTTTTGATTGGTTAATTAAACTTGTCAAAGCGTTATTGAGAGTGTTACCATTTTAAACAAAAGGAAACCCCGCTGCATATTCAATCAAGAATGCAATATCTTGCTATGCAGGAGATCTGTTCTTTTTTATTCTGGAAAACTGCTAAACAAATTTGATTGACTGGGAACGTTCGTTAAGTACTTATCAGCTTTTGATGTTCTCAAAAAATGTACCTTTAGAGGAAAATGGAGCTTCAGCTTCACTGTTGCTAGGAACAGTTCAATGCAACGTTTGAATGAACTAATAAAAATAAACATTTCCTTCTGGACATTTGCTATATCAATTTAGGCTGACCTTTTAAGCTGTCCTTTAGGCTGACCTCACTTGGATTGTGCTGCTGTCTACTGTAACCATGTACAATCTGCATCTGAACCACAGTTACAGCTGGATCTCAGAGGGTGCAAAGGCCAAGGTTATTGTTCTGATCTGAGCAGAGCAGGTCGGCTACAAAATCTGCATTTTGGCTCCTGCGTCATCAAAGCAAACCTGAAACTCCTGTAAGGCTGTGTTGTTTACAATGCCCTCTCTCTGCCCTCATGTTGTTCTGTGGGGTGAACTCCACCTGCAGGTGTAATCAGTGTCCTGACCTTTCAAGTCCATTTCCTGCAAATAATGATAATCACCTCTTCACATCCTCTCCTCTACAAGTCCTCATTAGCATGGTCAAATGATGAGGCACGCTTGAGGACTAGCTGCTATATAGTCCAGGTCGTTGGTATTCCAGTTGTTCAGTCGTCACAGGTTTTTTTCTTGTACTTATCAAATATTGTGTTCATCTTGGATTCAGAGACAGGGAGTTCTGCCTTGGTGTCTAGTCTAGTGGATATGCTATTTTTCTTTCCTTCTTGATCATCTATCTCATCCAACTTGGTCTAGAAGACTTCAACACGATTACCTAAATGATGCATCTAGAAACCAGTCCAGTTGAGAATACATAACGCCAGTGGCTATGCTATGCTATGCTATGCTATGCTATGCTATGCTATGCTATGCTATGCTATGCTATGCTATGCTATGCAGCTGCCTGTGCTTTCCCCACCAGTATTATGCTTGGGTCAGCAGTGTAAGAGGCACTGCAGTGTTAGAGGCTGTTTGAAAGGCTCTCTAGGTGTAACATACCTCTCTAAATCTGATGAGCTCACGAGACTGGACGGTTGTGGATCATTCGTCTAAATTAGAGCCCCCAGGAAAACCCTCACTGCTACTGGGGATATCTAAGCCCAACATGCATATGTAATCTGACAGAGAGATTCCTAATTATTCTGAAGAAAAATATTAATACTTGACACGGCTTGATTTGATGACTGGAGTCTGGACTCATGCCAATAGTAAAAAAAGAAGAGCCATGGTAGTGATATCATTGACAGTGAAATAGACTCAAAATGGCAGCTCCTTTCATGCGAGTATCTGTATGTGTTTATGATGAGTGTGTTGTTGTTTCCCAAGGAACCGATTTTAAAACACTCCCCATCTCTGATGGTGGAGAAATAGAGCTTTTCGCTGCGCACAATTTCAGAACACTTAAGCGATTCTCCATCCCAGTGTGTCTCGGCTTGCCACTGCCTTAACAGATGCTCCAAAATTGAATATAGATTTCAGTGAGCAAGAATGTATGCCTGATGAATCTCAATTTGCCGCTGTCCGTATTCCACAGTCACAACTGTGGTTAAGGAGGATTGGTGCGGCGATTTCAGCTAGACCTGCCAAACTGTCACTCAATAGTAGTCTGAGGTTGCTCTGCATTCCATGAAGCCAGTACTCTCCATTCAAGACAGATCCATCTTATCTTCTGGTGCTGAGCTGCAAAGCAAAGTACCAAGGCTATGTCTTCAAGGTAAAGGCTATTGTTAGTCCAATATGAAAACTTCCAAAAGTCTTTGAGTAACCATACCTTTAATGTATCCCTTTATCGTATGGTAGTAAGCAGTCCATACAATTACTATTGTGTAGTAACTTCAGTTTGGAAACACTTCTAATAATGTACCTTTTTATAGGAAGCAGCTTTCAATCTATGAATAGACCCATCAGTATGCAGCACCAGTACACTTCAAAAGTATTTGGTATAGATTGATCTTATAAAACAAATGTTTTATGTAGTTCTGTCCGTGAGCTGTTCTTGTCTATTATTTTTTTTCACCTTTATTTAACCAGGTAGGCTAGTTGAGAACAAGTTCTCATTTGCAACTGCGACCTGGCCAAGATAAAGCATAGCAACACATACAACAACACAGAGTTACACATGGAATAAACAAAACACGCAGTCAATAATACAGTAGAAAAAAAAGAAAAAAAGTGTATATTCAGCGAGTGCAAATGAGGTAAGATAAGGGAGTTAAGGCAATAAATAGGCCATGGTGGCGAAGTAATTACAATATAGCAATTAAACACTGGAATGGTAGATGTGCAGGAGATACATGTGCAAGTAGAGATACTGGGGTGCAAAGGAGCAAGATAAAGAAATAAATACAGTATGGGGATGAGGTAGATATATGGGATGTTTACAGATAGGCAATGTGCAGGTGCAGTGATCTGTGAGCTGCTCTGACAGCTGGTGCTTAAAGCTAGTGAGGGAGATATGAGTCTCCAGCTTCAGTGATTTTTGCAGTTCGTTCCAGTCATTGGCAGCAGAGAACTGGAAGGAAAGGCGGTCAAAGGAGGAATTGGCTTTGGGGGTGACCAGGGAGATACACCTGCTGGAGCGCGTGCTACGAGTGGGTGCTGCTATGGTGACCAGTGAGCTGAGATAAGGCGGGGCTTTACCTAGCAGAGACTTGTAGATGATCTGTAGCCAGTGGGTTTGGCGACGAGTATGAAGTGAGGGCCAACCAACGAGAGCGTACAGGTCGCAATGGTGGGTAGTGTATGGAGCTTTGGTGACAAAACGGATGACACTGTGATAGACTGCATCCAGTTTGTTGAGTAGAGTGTTGGAGGCTATTTTATCCTCTTGAGCATCTGATCCCGTTAGCGGGATCAAAATCCAGCGAAAAATCATATCGCCAATTAGCATTAAAAAATTATCATAATTTTTTACAAAAATAAAAAATATATATTTTTTTTTTTTATAGATACACCTCTCCTGAATCGACCCACGTCGTCCGATTTCAAAAAGGTTTTACAGGAAAAGCAAATCATTAGATTATATTAGATGAGTCCATCGTAAAAAGCAGCTTCATAGCCATTTTCCGACCAACCACTTCCATCACATATTATCAATAAACAGCTAAATGTAGCACTAACCTTTTACAAACTTCATCAGATGGCACCCCTAGGACATCATGTTATACAATGCATGCATTCTTTTGTTCAATAAAGGTCATATTTATATATAAAAACAGCATTTTACATCTCTGTCTGACGTTGACTACCTAATTTCCCCTCAAAAGCGTCCCGGTAAACAATGCTACGTTTCAATAAATTGCTATACTATAACGATTTTTTAAATGTATATTGTCAATCTAACATTTATAGATGAATATCTCTTGAGAACACCCGTCATACCAGATTTTAAATTAACTTTACTGGGTAATCACACTTTGCGATAAAAGGAGATGCGATACTCAGAAAATCAGCTAATATACAGTGCTCGGCGCCATCTTGGACGCAACAGTATGAACCATCTCATCTTCTATAATATTGTCAATAATCGCCTACCTTTAGTTGTCTTCATCAGAAAGCATCCCAGGTCCACAACAGATGTATTTTCGGTCAAAAAGTCCATACTTCACGTTCCATTAGCCTGATGTTGGTAGCGCGTCCTATGGCTCTCTCCAAACGCAGCTCTGAAGTTCATAATGAAAGCAATCCTCGCGCATGTAGGTTCGTTCAAACATGTCAAACGTTGTATAAAATAAATGTTCAGGGCCTCTAACACCAAGAGAGCCAATAAGATTCGAGGGGGATGATGTCATGGCCTTTAAAACCGTTTCCAAAGGTGGGGGCAGACATGGCCGCCGGCGTCATAATGGTGATGGCCCATCCCCTGTGACCAATTTCAAACTCCTGTCATTCACTGAGTTTTGACTCTATAAGGCTCAAACCACTGTGAAAGGACTGGCGACATCTAGTGGAAGCAATAGGAAGTGCCAAAATATTCCTAAACCCCTGTGTTTTTCAATGGGATAGGTTTAAAGTCAATACAACACATCAGGTATCCACTTCCTGTCAGAAAATGTCTCAGGGTTTTGCCTGCCAAATGAGTTCTGTTATACTCACAGACACCATTCAAACAGTTTTAGAAACTTTAGAGTGTTTTCTATCCATATATAATAAGTATATGCATGCCCTATCTTCTGAGTTTGATTAGTAGGCCGTTGAAAATGGGAACGATTTTTTTTCAAAATGCGCTGTGGCGCCCCCTATCCTAGGGTATCCTCAAGAGGTTATAGATAACATCACCGAAGTCGAGGATCGGTAGGATGGTCAGTTTTACGAGGGTATGTTTGGCAGCATGAGTGAAGGATGCTTTGTTGCGATATAGGAAGCCGATTCTAGATTTAATTTTGTTTGGAGATGCTTAATGTGAGTCTGGAAGGAGACTTTACAGTCTAACCAGACACCTAGGTATTTGTAGTTGTCCACGTATTCTAAGTCAGAGGACAGGTGCGGGCAGTGATCGATTGAATAGCATGCATTTAGTTTTACTTGCATTTAAGAGCAGTTGGAGGCCACGGAAGGAGAGTTGTATGGCATTGAAGCTCGTCTGGAGGTTAGTTAACACAGTGTCCAAAGAGGGACCAGAAGTATAGAGAATGGTGTCGTCTGCGTAGAGGTGGATCAGAGAATCACCAGCAGCAAGAGCGACATCCTTGATGTACACAGAGAAGAGAGTCGCTCCGAGAATTGAACCCTGTGGCACCCCCATAGAGACTGCCAGAGGTCCGGACAACAGGCCCTCCAATTTGACACACTGAACTCTATCAGAGAAGTAGTTGGTAAACCAGGCGAGGCAATCAATTGAGAAACCAAGGCTGTCGAGTCTGCCAATAAGAATGTGGTGATTGACAGAGTCGAAAGCCTTGGCCAGGTCGATGAATACAGCTGCACAGTAATGTATCTTATCGATGGCGGTTATGATGTCATTTAGGACCTTGCGCGTGGCTGATGTGTACCCATGACCAGCTCTGAAACCGGATTCCATAGCGGAGAAGGTACGGTGGGATTCGAAATGGTCGGTAATCTGTTTGTTAACTTGGCTTTCGAAGAACTTAGAAAGACAGAGTAGGATATATATAGGTCTGTAGCAGTTTGGGTCTAGAGTGTCACCCCATTTGAAGAGGGGGATGACCGCGGCAGCTTTCCAATCTTTGGGAATATCAGACGATACGAAAGAGAGACTGAACAGGCTAGTGATAAGGGTTGCAACAATTTCGGCAGTTCATTTTAGAAAGAGAGGGTCCAGATTGTCTAGCCCGGCTGATTTGTAGGGGTCCAGATTTTGCAGCTGTTTCAGAACATCAACTATCTGGATTTGGGTGAAGGAGAAATGGTGGGGGCTTTGGCGGGTTGCTGTGGAGGGTGCCGGGCAGTTGCCTGGGGTAGGGGTAGCCAGGTGGAAAGCATGACCAGCCAGAGAAATTCTTATTGAAACTCTCAATTATAGTGGATTTATCGGTGGTAACAGTGTTTCCTAGCCTCAGAGCAGTGGACAGCTGGGAGGAGGTGCTCTTATTCTCCATGGACTTTACAGTGTCTCAGAAATGTTTTGTTTGTACTACAGGATGCAGATTTCTGTTTGAAAAAGCTAGCCTTAGCTTTCCTAACTGCCTGTGTATATTTGTTCCTAACTTCCCTAAAAAGTTGCATATCACGGGGGCTAGTCGATGCTAATGCAGAACGCCACAGGATATTTTTTGCTGGTTAAGGGCAGACAGGTCTGGAGTGAACCAAGGACTATATCTATTCCTAGTTCTACATTTTTTGAATGGGGCATGCTTAATTAAGATGGTGAGGAAGGCACATTTAAAGAATAACCAGACATCATCTACTGACGGGATGAGGTCAGTGTCATTCCAGAATACCCTGGCCAGGTCGATTAGAAAGGCCTGCTCGCAGAAGTGTTTTAGGGAGCATTTGACAGTGATGAGGGGTGGTCGTTTGATCGCAGACCCATTACGGATGCATGCAATGAGGCAGTGATCTCTGAGATCTTGATTGAAAACAGCAGAGGTGTATTTGGAGGGCGAGTTAGTTAGGATGATATCTATGAGGGTGCCCATGTTTACGGATTTGGTGTTGTACCTGGTAGGTTCATTGATAATTTGTGTGAGATTGAGGGCATCAAGCTTAGATTGTAGGATGGCCGGGGTGTTAAGCATGTCCCAGTTTAGGTCACCTAGCAGCACTAGCTCAGAAGATAGATGGGGGGCAATCAATTCACATATGGTGTCGAGCGCACATCTGGGGGCAAAGGGTGGTCTATAACAAGTGGCAACAGTGAGAGACTTGTTTCTGGAAAGGTGAATTTTTAGAAGTAGAAGCTCGAATTGTTTGGGTACAGACTTGGAGAGTAATACTGAATTCTGCAGGCTATCTTTGCAGTAGATTGCAACACCACCCCCTTTGGCAGTTCCATCTTGGCGGAAAATGTTATAGTTAGGGATGGAGATTTCAGGGTTTGTGGTGGTTTTCCTAAGCCAGGATTCAGACACAGCTCGGAGTGTGCTAAAGCAGTGAGTAAAACAAACTTAGGGAGGAGGCTTCTAATGTTGACATGCATGAAACCAAGGCTTTTATGGTTACAGAAGTCAAGAAATGTGAGCACCTGGGGAGTGGGAGTGGAGCTAGGCATGGCAGGACCTGGATTAACCTCTACATCACCAGAGGAACAGAGGAGAAGTAGGATAAGGGTACAGCTGAAGGCTATACGAACTGGCCGTCTAGCACGTTCGGAACAGAGAGTAAAAGTAGCAGGTTTCTGGGCACAATAGCATAGATTCAAGGCATAGTGTACAGACAAAGGTAAGGTAGGATGTGAGTACATTTGAGATAAACCTAGGCATTGAGTATTGATGACAGAGATATAGTCTCTAGAGACGTTTAAACCAGGTGATGTCATCGCATATGTAGGAGGTGGAACAACGTGGTTGGTTAAGGCATATTGAGCAGGGCTAGAGGCTATTAATGTTCTGTGTTATGTCATGTTTCATGTTTTTTGTGGACCCCAGGAAGAGTAGCTACTGCTTTCACAACAGCTAATGGGGATCCTAATAACATACCAAAAACAAACAAAATATGAGCAATTAGTCTCTATTGTATTGCTTCAACAGCATATACAATTTCTTCGCTTATCACTCATCTATTAAAGCATTAATGAAGGAGAGAGAGGATTTATTTCCTTTTAAATAAGTTCCCTCTGAGAATACTTCCTTGTTCTTCAAGGCTCAGCAGTATTACAATATCATTTCAGTTTATATGTATTCATATTTTCTTTAGCCGCTCGTATGAAGTGCCTTGAAGTGGAATTTGAGCCGACTGTTTCTAGGCCATTTCCCTTCAGACTCCACCACACCTGAAATTACACCTCTGAGTCTTCACCCTGTTACAGAAGGTATAATAAGGATATCCAAACCCCATGCAATAGTGTAGGGGGTAGATTATGGTCAAATTAAATTTTTCCAACAAAACCCCTTCAAGGGCAAATCATGGTTAAAAGAGTGAATCATCGATTCTACTCTCATTCATGGCCCTCTTTTTATTCTCTTATTTTAACAGGTAAGTTGACTGAGAACATATTCTCATTTACAGCACTGCCCTGGGGAGTAGTTACAGGGAGAGGAGGGGGGATGAATGAACCAATTTGAAGCTGGGGATGGTTAGGTAGCCATGCTGGTAGGAGGGCCAGATTAGGAATTTCGAGAACACACCCGGGTTACCCCCCCCCCCCCCCCAATTTTTACGATAAGTGCCATGGAATCGTTTAGTGACCACAGAGAGTCAGGACACCCGTTTAATGTCCCATCTGAAAGACGGCACCCTATACAGGGCAATGTCCCCAATCACTGCCCTGGGGCATTGCGATACTTTTTTTAGACCAGAGAAAAGATTGTGGCAATGTACCACAGGTGCTAGATGTTCAAAGATGGCGCAGCAGTCGGACGTGTGTTTGTCTTGTCCCGTCTTGTCCCATGTAAATAGTAATTTTCCTCATTTTTTTCATATATATTTTTTATATATTTTAATCTCACATTCCATCTACGAACTGAATATACTTTCCTGCGACAAGCCTTTCCCAATGTGGTACAGATCTGCTATTTTTATACTTTAGAACCGGAACACCCATCAGAGCTAGCCAGCTAACTAGCTACTAGCTAGTAGTCAGTTAGCCACTGCTAGCAGTCTTCACCATTAACTCGGACACCAGCCAGCTTCAGCTCGGTCAATACCTGCCAGTCTGCACAGCACAATATCAACCCAGAGAATATTGGACTGCTTTTTCTCTACCACATCACCGGATTCCTTCTGCAAGCTCTGGACCATCGCAAGCTCTGGATCATCGCAGCTGGCTAGCTGCAACCGAGTGGCTACTGCTGGCTATCGCCTCTGTCCTGAAGCAAGCACCAGTTAGCCTTGAGCTAGCCTCGGGCTAGGCCCATCTCCGGGCTAGCCGAAAAGGTCTACCAGCTAATTCTTGGGCTACAATACCTATTTTGCCAATTGGCCTGGACACTTTATTGCCGACACGGAGACCCGCCGATTCATCACGACTGGTCTGCCGACGTAATCGTCCGAGGTTGTTTCAACAGGCTTTTCCATTGCGATGTCACCGAAGACCCATCTGCTAGCCCCGGCCCATTTGCTTTCTGCATTGCCGTGTCTCCAGCTTGCCTAGCGTAGTAGCGACTACCAAACGGCTCCCTGACTCATCTATTGCTGTTCATTGGACCCTATGATCACTCGGCTACACATGCCTCTCCCTAATGTCAATATGCCTTGTCTACTGCTGTTTGGGTTAGTTATTATTGTTTTTTTTCCCACTGTAGATCCCCCAGCCCCGCCCAACATGCCTTAAATAGCTCTTTTGTCCGACCCCCCCACACAAGCAGAGACCTCACCTGGCTTAACTGGTCCCTCCAGAGACACAACCTCTCTCATTGTCACTCAATGCCTAGGTTTACCTCCACTGTACTCACATCCTACCATACCCCCCAATATGTAGACAACTACAAATACCTAGGTGTCTGGTTAGACTGTAAACTCTCCTTCCAGACTCACATTAAGCATCTCCAATCCAACATTAAATCTACAATTGGCTTCCTATTTCGCAACAAAGCATCCTTCACTCATGCTGCCAAACATACCCTCGTAAAACTGACTATCCTACAGATCCTTGACTTCGGTGATGTCATTTACGAAATAGCCTCCAACACTCTACTCAGCAAATTGGATGTAGTCTATCACAGTGCCATCTGTTTTGTCACTAAAGCCCCATACACTACCCACCACTGCGAACTGTATGTTCTTGTTGGCTGGCACTCACTTCATATTCGTCCCCAAACCCACTGGCACCAGGTCATCTATAAGTCTCTGCTAGGTAAATCCCTGCCTTATCTCAGCTCACTGGTCACCATAGCAGCACCCACCCGTAGCACGCGCTCCAGCAGGTATATTTCACTGGTCATCCCCAAAGCCAACACTTCCTTTGGCTGCCTTTCCTTCCAGTTCTCTGCTGCCAATGACTGGAACGAATTGCAAAAATCACTGAAGCTGGAGACTTATATCTTCCTCTAACTTTAGGCATCAGCTGTCAGAGCAGCTTACCGATCACTGTACCTGTACACAGCCCATCTGTAAATAGCACACCCAACTACCTCATCCCCATATTGTTTTTAGTGTTTTTGCTCCTTTGCACCCCAGTATCTCTACTTGCACATCATCATCTGCACATCTATCACTCCAGTGTTAATGCTAAAATGTAATTATTTCACCTCCATGGCCTATTTATTGCCTTACCTCCCTAATCTTACTACATTTGCACACACTGTACATTGATTTTTCTATTGTGTTATTGACTGTATGTTTGTTTATCACATGTGTAACTCTGTGTTGTTTTTGTCGCACTGCTTTGCTTTATCTTGGCCAGGTCGCAGTTGTAAATTAGAACTTGCTCTCAACTGGCCTACCTGGTTAAATAAAGGTGAAATAAAATAAATAAATAAAACATTTACCCCTTGGAGCTAGATGTGAGGCAATGTACCCCCTGGAGTTAGATGTGAGGCAATGTACCCCCTGGATTTAGATGTGAGGCAATGTACCCCTGGAGCTAGATATGAGGCAATGTACCCCTGGAGCTAGATATGAGGCAATGTACCCCTGGAGCTAGATATGAGGCAATATACCCCTGGAGCTAGATATCAGGCAATGTACCCCTGGAGCTAGATATGAGGCAATGTACCCTTGGAGCTAGATATGAGGCAATATACCCCTGGAGCTAGATATGAGGCAATATACCCCTGGAGCTAGATATGAGGCAATATACCCCTGGAGCTAGATATGAGGCAATGTACCCCTGGAGCTAGATATGAGGCAATGTACCCCTGGAGCTAGATATGAGGCAATGTACCCCTGGAGCTAGATATGAGGCATGCTAAACAATAATCCTTTTCTTCATCTACAGTTTTGTTGTTAGCATCTTTTTATGTGATTCAACTGGATGCACTCAGAAAGCACATTAAGGTATTTTGCCTTTTAGAAACCCTTTGGAGTACATTACACAATGCAACTGAGGGGCCACAGCTGAGAGGCAGTGCTTTCTAATATAATTACAGTTGACACGGTACATGTGTCTTGTGTGTGTTGCCGGTTCTCATTAACGGAACATGTGAGCCACTGAGCCAGCAGAGGGGAACAGAAAGGGAGCATGTGAAGCCACTTGGAGGCCCTGTCAGCCATAGCCAGTGAAGTGTCCTTGATTTTATATAGAGCCCTTCAGGACCTGAGTGTCACAGAGCGCTGCACAGTACTGCCTGGTGGTTTGGAGGTGGTTGGGAAAGCAATGGTAAAGAAAAGAGAACGCACAAGGTATAAATTACCTAATGAGCTTTGTTGATAGGATCTGAATTACAAGGATACACACTAAAGTTGCTACAGTATGGCTGGAACCTGTCTATAAAAAAAGACATACTTGGTGGCTATTGTACACTCATACCAGTTGTCATGTTTCATATTGCTGATGCAACACAGTCTTTCAGAAACGTAGATATATTGTACATATGTGTATATAGAAAGACCTCTCTACACTCTTAGTAAAAAGGGTTCCAAAAGGGTTCTTCGATTGTCCCCATAGGAGAACCCTTTTTAGTTCCATGTAGAACATTTTGGGCTCCAGGTAGAACCCTTTTGGGTTCCATGTTACCCAAAAGGGTTCTACCTGGAATCAAAATGGTTCTACCTATATGCAAAAAGGGTTCTTCAAAGGGTTCTCCTATGGGGACAGCTGAAGAACCGTTTTAGGTTCTAGATAGCACCTTTTTCATGTGTGAATAAATAATACATTTTTTACGACATAGTTTAATGGGATCTATTTGTTTATTTGGGAGGGCGAGGAAAGGGGTGGAGTTGGTGAGTCAGATCACCTTCCTTGAGGGTCTCATTGCTTCGCTCGGTTTTTCACCTCCATCGGAGCGAACATTCTTTTTAATTGACATAATGATTTGATTAATTGGTTTCTTGTCATCCGTCACAACAAGCTGGCAGATTTGCACACAGTGAAGAGTAAACCAAGCATGTGTTTACAAATAATAAAATGCTAAAGATTGAAAGGAATGTTTAAAGGATGTCCAGCTGATTGAAAGGAACATGTAAAGGATTTCAAGCTGTACAAAGAAATTGGTTGATCTATATTACAGATGTAGGATCTTCATTTGATCATTCTTTTGTCGCTGAGAATGTTCCTGCACAGTAGGAAATGCAAACTTGAAGTGCATTCGAGGTTTAAAAAAGTTTCTAATTTAGACTTTAAAATGTCAGACTTGATTTTCCGTTACAAATGTTTTTATCAACCCCTACAAAAAGCATCAATGAATTATAATCCGCATAATAATTCACATTTCCTGTTATTGCAAGATCCTACATCTGTAGCGAACTGGCTCAAATTAAGATCCTACATCTGTAGCCGCAACTCCTTTAGTTAAAGACATCCATTCAGTGTTTGGGACAATAAGCATTTCTCATTGGCCTTTATACTATCTCAACAATAGTTCTTGTAAAATTGAGTATTTGCTCAAACGTTTGACAATGATGCATTGGATTTTCAGCACTTTCGTCTTGCAACCCTTCGTCACGCCTTAGGTTTGTTTGTTACATGGAATGTCAACGGTCACTGTGTAGTTTGTCATCTGTTGGTGTGCCATAGAAAACATTTTCCGTCACTCAGTGAGGGATACCCAGAAATAAAACAACTTGGTGATATCTCTTCAGGACATGGAGGAACTCCGTTGTCCTCTTTCAACATGTTAACGTCTTGTCATATTGAGCCGTTGGATGCGTTCATGAATTGTCAAGTGTTCTTCCAAGATAACCCACTTCAGTGTATTTCAATACAGTTTAATCATGTTGTCTGCACAATAATTCAGAAATGATATGCAACAACACATCTAAAGGACACTGCCTCATGCCACCCCCTGAGAAAAGTACACATAAAAAAAAGATCTATTGGCATAATATGCACTTTTGATGAGAAAAAATAGCTTCCCAGTGAATATAGGTGGACAAGCGATTGGCAGCATACTGTGGTAGTTCTAACTTTGTTTTACTCACTGCTACCATAACAACATCATCAATATCATATTGTAGGTATCACATAATGTAAATGAAAAAGCGACCTTCCTACAATGTTAAACTCCAGGTCTTAGAACTTTGATGGGAAACCACTCATGGTGATTTGATGGTCCAATACTCAGCTCACTTCAAATATCCTCATCATGGAAAACGTGATAAAATATGCTGTTCTAATGACATCAAATGGAAGTGATTTTCCATGATGTACAGTTCGTGTGACCTCCATAAACTATGTAGTTCTGGTTCTACAAATCAAGAATAATTGTCACAATAACTTGACCCCTGGAGTGGAGAGTATCCATTGTTCTCATGCGGGTAAGGAATGCAAGCCTCTGGGCAGAGATAAAATATAAATGAAGGGATGCATCTCAACCCCCAGGGGTGACTCCTGGTACTCATTTGCGATTAAAGTGAATGTGTCTCATCTAGTTTACTGCTGACATTTATTCTGAAAAATAAAAATGCCCTCTTCCTCCCTCAAATCCAGTATTTCACTATGCATCTCTCTCTCATTAGGTTGTTTTACATAGTGCTTTGGTTTAGTGGAAGATGGCTCTGTTGAGCTTTTGCTAACCTTTTCCCAGTCAGTTTATTGAGGTCATAGTCCAATGCTTATGAGACAGTCCACCTGAAAAAAAATAAAAAATAAAATGTGTTGTCCATTTGGTAAAATATAAGTATTATATTGAAATGGGTTCACAGAGGAAGGAGAGATACGATTGACTCGCACACAGTTTCATTGCTAGAAGTCACAAGTGCTGACAGGGGAAACATTACAACCTATTCACTGACAGAAATATGCAAAGCAGGTAATTAGGCTGGCATGTTTGGATGGTGCCAATCTCAGTTGGGGTTTGAACAAATTCATTTTGGCCACAATGTCCCTGCACCCAGATGCTCTTGACAATTAAGATGCAGGATGGTCTTGTAATTAAGAAGGGTTAGTGTTGACTTCCATATTATTCATCTTCATTCCAGGTAGCAAATGCAGCAGCAGTGCCTTTAGGACAAGGCACTGAACCTTATATTCTGCAGTACCTATTCAGTTTAGTAACTGCATACTGTTAATATATGTTGGCCCTAAGGGGAAGGGTATTCATTTATAATACATGAATAAGTACAAAGACAACAAATACAGTACGTAAAAAATAAGAGTAATTCCATCTGAAATCAATGAAAACCTCTACATTTTTATTACACTCTCCATAAAATCCATTATAATCAAAAGGAGTTAGGTCAAAGGTATGATATCTTTAATGTGGGATGACAGTATCGTGGTTGGTCTACGACATCAAGGACAGCCTCAAAGAGATTAAAACATTTCTCCAAAATCACCCCTTCGCAGCCCATCAGTATTCACAGGGCAGTGTGGAAAAAGCCAGGCTTGGCTTAACAAGGGGATCCAATGGATATATGATCAAATAGCAGGGCAGCTATTGTCCTAGAACTCTTAATGGGGTAGTAATAGTACTGGGTGTCAAGGCTGATTTTACAAGAATTGTCCTGAAACAAACTTTTTATCTCCCTGCCTTAAGACGTATCGGTTGTGTCCCAAATGGAGCCCAATTGCCATATAGAGGTACACTACATAGGGTGCCATTTGTAATGTGCCTATTGAGAATCCATCTCAGCCTCACTCCTCTATCTCATCATGTCTCATTAACAACTCAGGCACGCCTTCTGCATAATCACCTTCCTCTGAGCTTCCCCCCTCTAGCCTGTGTGGAGGGACTCATAAAGACAGAGGCCAACGTGTATTACTAAGGTCACACTGTTTTGCAGAGGGCAGAATATAATTGTGGTAGGGTTTTGGATTATAGCAATATTCTTGGTTAATGGGTGGTCATCTTTGAGATGGTCACGAACTGCAGTATTCAATCCTGATGGGATACGTCTTGCTGCAGGGTGAATAACACAATAAATAAGTCTGCATAACCATTTTGTTTTGATCCGTGTTCTTTATGTATTGATCCACTCTACTTACCAGATCACGAGTATCTCTCTCTCTGTGTCTATGTAACTCTGAATCTCTCTCTCTCTCAATTCAATTCAATTAAATTCGCTTTATTGGCATGACGTAACAATGTACATATTGCCAAAGCTTATTTTGGATATTTACAATATAAAAATAAATAAAAATGAGAATCAAAATTGTCAATGGGACAACAGTAACAACAATAACCAAGGGTCAAAATAACCATACATTCAACAATAACAATAGCCATATAGTAGAGTACATGTGCAGGTTTATTGGTCTGTCAGACACTGTCCCTCAATTTATGGCATGCAGCAATGTAGTGCGCTGCCAACACACAGCTCTCTGCGTCCTCCCCCAACAGGACGGGTAGCCTATCCTCATCAGAGAGGTCTTTGAAACCTTGAATAAGGGTTTCGAATTTGGGGAAATGACACTCTCTAATTGTTTTATATTTTTTACATTTTGTCAGGAAATGCAGCTCCGTCTCAGGTTCTGCTGTTGTGCAGTGGTTGCACAGCCTTTCCTCTACAGGGAGCCAGGTTTTTCTGTGTCTACCCTTCTCAATGGCAAGGCTGTGCTCACTGAGCCTGTACTTTGTCAAGGGTTTTCTAAGGTTTTGATCAGTAACCATGGTCAAATATTTAGCCATGGTGTACTGTCGATTTAGGGCCAGATAGCACTGCATTTTGCTTTGTGTTTGTGCTTGTGTTTCCCAATAAGCAATGTAGTTTTGTTTTGACTGTGTTGTAATTTGGTTTATTCTGATTGATTGGATGTTCTGGTCCTGAGGCTTCAGTGTGTTAGTAGAACAGGTTTGTGAACTCAGCCCCAGGACCAGCTGGATGAGGGGACTCTTTTCTTTGCTCAGCTCTTGGCATTGAGAGCTGAGCCTCTGTAATTGTTAGGGTCAAATTTGTCTCCGTTCTTAAAGATTGGGGTTATGAGTCCTTGATTCCAGATGTCAGGGAAATAACCTACACTCAGGATCAAATTAAACAGTTTTAATATAGCCAATTGAAATTTTGCACTAGTGAGTTTGAGCATCTCATTTAGGATGCCATCAGGTCCACATGCTTTTTTAAATTTGAGAGCCTGAAGTTTCTTATAGAGCTACTGGTCAGTAATTGGGGAGTCCAATGGATTTTGATTGTCCTTTATAGCTTTTTCTAATCCATTCAACTTCTCGTGAATTTGGCGTTGTTCTGCGTTTATGTCAATTTGAACGGTGTTGTAGAGTGTTTTGAAATGGGTTGTCCATATGTCACCATTTTGTATTGCTAATTCCTCTTGTTTAGATTTTTTTAGTTTTTTCCAATTTTGCCAGAAGTTGTTTGTGTTTATGGACTCCTCAATTAGTGTCAGCTGCTTGCTGTTGTACTGTGCTTTTCTGGTTCTGAGTGTACGTTTAGAGAGTTCTCTCTCTCTCTGTGTCTATGTAACTCTGAATCTTTCTCTCTCTCTGTGTCTATGAAACTCTGAATCTCTCTCTCTCTGTGTGTCTATGTAACTCTGAACTCTCTCTCTCTCTCTCTCTCTCTCTCTCTCTCTCTCTCTGTCTATGTAACTCTGAATCTCTCTCTCTGTGTCGATGAAACTTTGCATCTCTCTCTGTGTCTAAGTAACTCTGCCTATCTCTCTCTCTCTCTCTCTCTGTGTGTCTATAACTCTGCATCACTCTCTCTCTCTCTCTCTCTGTGTCTATGTAACTCTGCACCTCTCTATCTCTCTCTCTGTGTCTATGTAACTCTTTCTCTCTCTCTCTCTCTCTCTCTCTCTCTCTCTCTCTCTCTCTCTCTCTCTCTCTGTAACTCTGCATCTCTCTCTCTCTCTCTCTCTCTCTCTGTGTGTGTGTCTATATAACTCTGCATCTCTCTCGCTCAATTCAATTCAAGGGGCTTTATTGGCATGGGAAACATACAGTGGGGCAAAAAAGTATTTAGTCAGCCACCAATTGTGCAAGTTCTCCCACTTAAAAAGATGAGAGAGGCCTGTAATTTTCATCATAGGTACACTTCAACTATGACAGACAAAATGAGAAAAAAAATCCAGAAAATCACATTGTAGGATTTTTTATGAATTTATTTGCAAAGTATGGTGGAAAATAAGTATTTGGTCAATAACAAAAGTTTATCTCAATACTTTGTTATATACCCTTTGTTGGCAATGACACAAGTCAAACGTTTTCTGTAAGTCTTCACAAGGTTTTCACACACTGTTGCTGGTATTTTGGCCCATTCCTCCATGCAGATCTCCTCTAGAGTAGTGATGTTTTGGGGCTGTCGCTGGGCAACACGGACTTTCAACTCCCTCCAAAGATTTTCTATGGGGTTGAGATCTGGAGACTGGCTAGGCTACTCCAGGACCTTGAAATGCTTCTTACGAAGCCACTCCTTCGTTGCCCGGGCGGTGTGTTTGGGATCATTGTCAT
The DNA here is from genome assembly GCF_965601325.2 of Salmo salar. Lineage (NCBI taxonomy): Eukaryota > Metazoa > Chordata > Actinopteri > Salmoniformes > Salmonidae > Salmo > Salmo salar. The sequence goes on from NC_138295.1 coordinate 29,289,445, forward strand.
GCTGAAAGACCCAGCCACGTTTCATCTTCAATGCCCTTGCTGATGGAAGGAGGTTTTCACTCAAAATCTCACGATACATGGCCCCATTCATTCTTTCCTTTACACGGATCAGTCTTCCTGGTCCCTTTGCAGAAAAACAGCCCCAAAGCATGATGTTTCCACCCCCATGCTTCACAGTAGGTATGGTGTTCTTTGGATGCAACTCAGCATTCTTTGTCCTCCAAACACGACGAGTTGAGTTTTTACCAAAAAGTTATATTTTGGTTTCATCTGACCATATGACATTCTCCCAATCCTCTTCTGGATCATCCAAATGCTCTCTAGCAAACTTCAGATGGGCCTGGACATGTACTGGCTTAAGCAGGGGGACACGTCTAGCACTGCAGGATTTGAGTCCCTGGCGGCATAGTGTGTTACTGATGGTAGGCTTTGTTACTTTGGTCCCAGTTCTCTGCAGGTCATTCACTAGGTCCCCCCGTGTGGTTCTGGGATTTTTGCTCACCATTCTTGTGATCATTTTGACCCCACGGGGTGAGCTCTTGCGTGGAGCCCCAGATCGAGGGAGATTATCAGTGGTCTTGTATGTCTTCCATTTCCTAATAATTGCTCCCACAGTTGATTTCTTCAAACCAAGCTGCTTACCTATTGCAGATTCAGTCTTCCCAGCCTAGTGCAGGTCTACAATTTTGTTTCTGGTGTCCTTTGACAGCTCTTTGGTCTTGGCCATAGTGAAGTTTGGAGTGTGACTGTTTGAGGTTGTGGACAGGTGTCTTTTATACTGATAACAAGTTCAAACAGGTGCCATTAATACAGGTAACGAGTGGAGGACAGAGGAGCCTCTTAAAGAAGAAGTTACAGGTCTGTGAGAGCCAGAAATCTTGCTTGTTTGTAGGTGACCAAATACTTATTTTCCACCATAATTTGCAAATAAATTCATAAAAGATCCTACAATGTGATTTTCTGGATTTTTTTCCCTCATTTTGTCTGTCATAGTTGACGTGTACCTATGATGAAAATTACAGGCCTCTCTCATCTTTTTAAGTGGGAGAACTTGCACAATTGGTGGCTGACTAAATACTTTTTTGCCCCACTGTATGTTAACATTGCCAAAGCAAGTGAGGTAGATAATATACAAAAGTGAAATAAACAATAAAAATAATAAGAGTGAAGAGTATCAAAAGAGTTTCAAAAGAATAAAGACATTACAAATGTCATATTATGTATTTATATATATAGTGTTGTACCAATCTACAAATGGTTAAAGTACAAAAGGGAAAATAAATAAGCATAAATATGGGTTGTATTTACAATGGTGTTTGTTCTTCACTGGTTGACCTTTTCTTGTGGCAACAGGTCACAAATATTCCTGCTGTGACGGCACACTGTGGTATTTCACCCAGTAGATATGGGACTTTATCAAAATTGGGTTTGTTTTCGAATTCTTTGTGGATCTGTGTAATCTGAGGGAAATATGTGTCTCTAATATGGTCATACATTGGGCAGGAAGTTAGGAAGTGCAGCTCAGTTTCCACCTCATTTTGTGGGCAGTGCGCACATAGCCTGTCTTCTCTTGAGAGCCATGTCTGCCTACAGCGGCCTTTCTCAGTAGCAAGGCTATGCTCTATGAGTCTGTACATAGTCAAAGCTTTCCTTAAGTTCGGGTCAGTCACAGTGGTCAGGTATTCTGCCACTGTGTACTCTCTGTTTAGGGCCAAATAGCATTCTAGTTTGGTCTGTTTTTTTGTTCATTCTTTCCAATGTGTCAAGTAATTATCTTTTTGTTTTCTCATGATTTAGTTGGGTCCAATTGTCTTGTCCTGGGGCTCTGTGGGGTCTGTTTGAGTTTGTGAACAGAGCCCAAGGACCAGCTTGCTTAGGGGGCTCTTTTCCAGGTTCTTCTCTTTGTAGGGGATGGCTTTATTATGGAAGGTTTGGGAATCGCTTCCTTTTAGGTAGTTGTAGAATTTAACGGCTCTTTTCTGGATTTTGATAATTAGCGGGTATCGGCCTAATTCTGATCTGCATGCATTATTTGGTGTTCTATGTTGTACACGTAGGATATTTTTGCAGAATTCTGCATGCAGAGTCTCAATTTGGTGTTTGTCCCATTTTGGGAATTCTTGGTTGAATTCACAACCATAAAGGGCAATGGGTTCTATGACTGATTCAAGTATTTTTAGCCAGATCCTAATTGGTATGTTGAATTTTATGTTCCTTTTGATGGCATTTGTGGAAGTTACCTGTGGCGCTGATGTTTAGGCCAAGGTGTGTATAGTTTTCTGTGTGTCTATGAAACTCTGCATCTCTCTCTCTCTCTCTGTGTCTACGTAACTCTGCATCTCTCTCTCTCTCTCTCTCTGTGTGTGTCTATGTAACTCTGCATCTCTCTATCTCTCTCTCTCTGTCTACGTAACTCTGCATCTCTCTCTCTCTCTCTCTCTCTCTCTCTATGCATCTCTCTCTCTTTATGCATCTCTCTCTCTATGCATCTCTCTCTCTCTCTGTCTACGTAACTCTGCATCTCTCTCTCTCTCTCTCTCTCTCTCTCTCTATGCATCTCTCTCTCTTTATGCATCTCTCTCTCTCTATGCATCTCTCTCTCTCTCTGTCTACGTAACTCTGCATCTCTCTCTCTCTCTCTCTCTCTCTCTCTCTCTCTCTCTCTCTTTATGCATCTCTCTCTCTTTATGCATCTCTCTCTCTCTGTCTCTCTCTGTCTCTCTGTCAATTCAATTCAATTAAAGGGGCTTTATTGGCATGGGAAACATGTGTTAACATTGCCAAAGCAAGTGAGGTAGATAATATCCAAAAGTGAAATAAACATGTCTGTCTGTCTCTCTCTCTCTATGCATCTCTCTCTCTCTCTCTCTCTCTCTCTCTCTCTATGCATCTCTCTCTCTCTCTCCCTCTCTGTGTCTATGTAACTCTGCATCTCTCGCTCTCTCGCTCTCTCTCTCTCTCTCTCTCTCTCTCGCTCTCTGTCTATGTGACTCTCTCTCTCTCTCTCTCTCCTCTCTCTCTCTCTCTCTCTGTCTATGTGACTCTGCATCTCTCTG